>NC_089838.1:224297067-226697067 GCF_035609145.1 Eleutherodactylus coqui | reverse complement strand
CAACAGAATCTGGCTGTGACCCCGCCTACCTTCTCTTTCTGTACTGCGGACGGTCCCCGTCGGTCATGTAAAGTACAGATTTTTTTTTATTATTATATTTGTATATCCCACACCATCGCTAGGCGATAATGCGGGTAGCCGCAGCCTGCACGCAATGTTAATTGTGGATGGACTGCGGGTCGGATGGCCTCCATTGACTTCAATGGAGGATGACAGCAGTAGAATAGAGTATGCTTTTTTTCTTTCCTCCACTCGCGGAAATCACTATTCGTTTTCGTGAGTCTGAAGAAAAAAAAATTTACATTATAACCAATGGGGTTGTGTAACTACAGGGGAGCCGGCGGCACGGACTGCGGAGTTACATCAGTAACCTATGAGGTTGTGTGACTACAGGGGAGCCGGCGGCACGGACTGCGGAGTTACATCAGTAACCAATGGGGTTGTGTGACTACAGGGGAGCCGGGGGCACGGACTGCGGAGTTACATCAGTAACCAATGAGGTTGTGTGACTGCAGGAGAGACGGCGGCACGGACTGCGGAGTTACATCAGTGACCAATGGGGTTGTGTGACTACAGGGGAGCCGGGGGCACGGACTGCGGAGTTACATCTATAACCAATGGGGTTGTGTGACAACAGAGGAGCCGGAGGCACACGCTGCGGAGTTACATCAGTAACCAATGGGGTTGTGTGACTACAGGGGAGCCGGCGGCACGGACTGCGGAGTTACATCAGTAACCAATGGGGTTGTGTGACTACAGGGGAGCCGGCGGCACGGACTGCGGAGTTACATCAGTAGGCAATGGGGTTGTGTGACTACAAGGGAGCCGGTGGCACGGACTGCGGAGTTACATCAGTGACCAATGGGGTTGTGTGACTACAGGGGAGCCGGCGGCACCGACTGCAGAGTTACATCAGTAACCAATGGGGTTGTGTGACTACAGGGGAGCCGGGGGCACGGACTGCGGAGTTACATCTATAACCAATGGGGTTGTGTGACAACAGAGGAGCCGGCGGCACGCGCTGCGGAGTTACATCAGTAACCAATGGGGTTGTGTGACTACAGGGGAGCCGGCGGCACGCGCTGCGGAGTTACATCAGTAACCAATGGGGTTGAGTGACTACAGGGGAGCCGGCGGCACGGACTGCGGAGTTACATCAGTGACCAATGGGGTTGTGTGACTACAGGGGAGCCGGGGGCACGGACTGCGGAGTTACATCTATAACCAATGGGGTTGTGTGACAACAGAGGAGCCGGAGGCACACGCTGCGGAGTTACATCAGTAACCAATGGGGTTGTGTGACTACAGGGGAGCCGGCGGCACGGACTGCGGAGTTACATCAGTAACCAATGGGGTTGAGTGACTACAGGGGAGCCGGCGGCACGGACTGCGGAGTTACATCAGTAACCAATGGGGTTGTGTGACTACAGGGGAGCCGGCGGCACGGACTGCGGAGTTACATCAGTAGGCAATGGGGTTGTGTGACTACAGGGGAGCCGGCGGCACGGACTGCGGAGTTACATCAGTGACCAATGGGGTTGTGTGACTACAGGGGAGTCGGGGGCACGGACTGCGGAGTTACATCAGTAACCCTGGGATTTCTTGCGGTTTTTATGTGTGTAAAACCCACCAATAACCAGCACTACGCTGTGAATCAGTCCGTGAACATGCTGCGTATTTACACAACCCGCCGGTGTGAATGAGCCCTAGACACAGGAAAGAGGAGTGCAGAGTGCGATCCCTGGGGGCAGACCTTGGAACCACTCTGTGCTGGGCCTTGTAGTACTACAAGCACGGCTCCTACCTGGCCGGGATCAGTCACACGTGTGGCCACCACATGACGGCCGGATCAGGTGACCTTCCTCTTCACGCTGTCTCCAGTGATGAGGGGGCCGCCATGTTGCTGGAGATCACTGCCGTAAAGCGGCGCTGGGACTCGCCGCCATCTTGTCGGAGCCCAGGCAGCGGACAGCGATGCGTCTTGGTTCTTTTCCAGGAGGCCAGTGGTTGGTTGTCTTGAAAGTGACAGCGGGCGGCGTGCAGTGAGCACGGGCTATGGAGGCGATGAGGAGCCGGAGAGCGGGCGCCGTGCAGCTCAGGAAGCGGAGGTCCAAGCTGTACAGCAAGGAGGAGGCGGCGGCCGGAGCAGCAGGTGACCCGGGGGGCCGGCGGTCTACTAGAGGGCTGCCAAGCATTAGGGGATCAGGGGAGTGCAGCAGGACGGTGGGGTCCGCAGACTGCGGGGTCATAGTAATAATATATATATATATATATATATATATACACATATATATATATATATATACACACACGTGCCCAGTGGAGCCGTTCCTACAGACTGGACTGTGGACCGCAGGCTGCCTCTCCTCCACAGTCCGCCCACAGACACTCCTCCCTGGCCTGTTACATTGCACTACAGCTACACGGTGCAGCCCAAGGCTGATTGAGACACAGCGATTATCGCTCAAAAGCCGTCTTTTGAGCGATAATCGTTGTCTAACTGCACATTGTGAAAGCGCTTGCATATTAGGCAAATCCCAATAAGGAAGATGGAACAATAGCTCTGCAGCGCCCCCTATGGGATGGCAGCAGTCCTTAGCGCATAAGCAATGTAGTTGCCTGCGAGTTACCACATATCACACGGGCGTACAGAGCCGTCGTAATACACGGTAATCATACGGTGGTGTGAGCCCAGCCTAAGTGCAGATACCATTCTGCAGTAATATCGGCCCCTGTGGACAGCTTCCCACAGATCTGACATGCTCCAGATTCTGCCCTCCCAGCAGCATGGGGCCACAGACCTCTGATCCCTCTGACCAGGTGATGTTCTCCCACCACACAGAGATCCGGCTTTTAGGCTCTCTTGCCCCCTGGAGTCTTGCATTTGTGTTCCCCACCTCCAGTCCTCAGAGACCCCAGCGGGTCATGTTTCAGGATATCCTACTTTAAGAACCCCTGTGCGATACTGAGGAGATCCTGAAAACCTGACCCGCTGGGGTCCGTGAGGAGTGGGGTTGGGAAACGCTGATCTAAGCAATGACACTGACACTTGTTGCCCGCTGTTATACCCCATCTGTGCCAAGGAACGTTGAATTCCTTAGTTGGAGCATCAGCTGCGATTTGCTCGCCCATGAGCCCTTTGTGTAACATCCCTAGGATCCCCTTTCACTGACATCCCATCCACAGACACCCCATTCTGGGCGTCCTCTGATACCGTTACACGAGGAAACCCCACAAAGTTGGCATCTTTTGAAATTCTGACCCAAAGCTGGTCTAGCAGCGATGTTGGCAAGTGGTGGGGAGCGGCGGAGATGGTCAGATTTTCCCGCTCTACCGTGGGTGGACCCTGAGAACCTGCTTACTAGATGTTATACCGCGCTCCGGGGTCACAGGTCTTATACAGAGAGCTGAAACCATGAAAGGGCCGGCGCCTGTAATAACAGGGTCATTCAGTGGTATTCCCACATCACAGCCTTGGGACATTTTTACACTCCTGATAGCCAGTTACACCTGAGATTCTCGGGCGCAGCACACGGACGCCCCTCCATGTGGGATGTGAGACCGCAAAACTGTAAAACTAAATGAAATGTTTTCAAAATTAACTCCTGTAGTCGTAAAATATGTTCCCTTTCTGAAATGGTGACTTAGAGACATGACACGTACTGTGGGCGATTGGGATGGGGTTAGGGACAGCGGTGAGGCTGGGTTCACATGGGGTGGGCGAGATTTTGAAAATTTTGTCCACAAGCTGCAGAAGAGAAAAAACGTGCGAAAACTGACTTGTGGTGCGAAATTCAATCTGCTTCCTGTCTGTCAGTCATCGCCTCCACTGTGGCAGTCACCCTTTCTCAATGAGGGGGTGAATTCCGCACAGGAATTTGCAATGAAACCCACACCAAATGGTGCAGCTCTGCAGGCGGGCACTCTGCAGCAGGATGTAAGTGGTAGTAACGTTGTCTTTCAGGTTGTGATTGGCATCTCTTTTCTTCCCACAGGCCTCTTCGGAGAAAGCGTTTACTTTGTCGTGTTCGCGGTGGTATTTCGGGTTGTGAATTGCGGTTTAGTACAGACCAGCTTTGTCCCTGATGAATACTGGCAGGCCATTGAAGTGGCACATAATATGACTTTCAAATATCCTTTACTGAAAAATCAGTATTCCTTATCTGTTGATAAGTCCCTCCATAACTCCATGAACAAGCGTTTCTACCCTGGCTGAGTACTAATCGCACTTTGTACGGGTGTTGGCACGATGTCAATCATCTCAACACGATGCTGTGCCAGAAGAACGTCTCTTGGTCAATCGTATCCATTGTTTGGCTTTAACCAGTAATTCAACCCAAGCCAAAAAAAGTCCGTGTTGGCATCACCCTCTGCTCCCCCCTTGCCCACAAGTTACATGAGTTTTGTGGTAGACAAGATCTTCCCTGCTAACCTCATTTATTTCTCTTCTGTCAGTCTTCCATCAGTGATGCCAGGCAGTGGGGGGTTACCCAGAACATCTCCCCCATCTCAGCTATAGGAAGCCAATAGCTGACATGCTATAACATACCCCAGAATGTGACTCTATTGACCTTAACAATCATAATTATGGCTACTTAACATGGGAGTGGAATGAAGGGTTGAGGGGGTTCACATACCCCCTGCTGTTTGCTGTTCTTTATAAAGTGTTATATTGGACTGGCAAGGATGACGTCTCCTTTCTGGTAAGTGTACCACATCTCCTCGTGTAGTGTGAGGGTGATATTTAGGATACTCAGTAGATACAGTCTTCTAGTAATTGGGTCATCATAAATGCTGAAATAGAACCCGTCAGCCTGTCGCACTGCCCCAACTGCAGGCAACTTCATTTAGTGACTCCCAACCTATTAAACTGTGTGATGCTTTACAGTGCTGTAGCTTTTTAGAAGAAACCTGGCTTGATCGCCTGATTCTGGCCAGTCTTACAGCATATCTGAGTTTTCAAAAGCAGTCCAGGTCTTCATTTGCCGCTGCTGTTTGCACCCAGTTTGAGCTCTACTATTTCAGTTTTTCATGTAGATTTTCCTATTTTTCTTCTGCCCTGCTGTTTGCAATCCACTTACAGGTGGGGGTGTCCTAAGCAGCCATTCTGCCGGTACTGTACAGTCTAGGACTTTCTCTCCCACACTCCCCATGCTGCCTTCCAATAGCCCTGCTCCAATCAGCTGCAAGACGGCATCTGAATGCCCATCCCTCTTTTCCATCTAGTAACTAGCAGTGTCCTCATGCCCCTGTTACTAGAGAAGCCAATGTCTAACAACAGGCTGTGGATTGTAAAGGTGCTGGAAGGAGGCCACCAGTAGCAGCCTCTTCAAACTTGATTTGTGTCTATTTAATTGTTGGGATCAAGAAGTTTCTGCTTGGCTGCTCAAGCCACCCTCCACTCGGCTAAGCATGACTGCTAGTTCTCTCCCTATTTTTGCATAGGGCACAGTAAAGCAAAGTTCAGTAGGATTGGGCACCTGTCACTAGATAATGCTGCCCACACTTGGAGCAGCACAATCATACAGACCTCTGTGAGGTCAGCTTCAGCTGCTGGAAGTAACCGAAAACCAGTGAAAGTAGTTGCAGGAGCGCAGCGCTGCAGCCCCCTTATTCTTGCTATTAGCGAGAGTTTAAGCAACAGGATCACCACTGATCAATACTTTTGACATGTCCCTATGGTGATAAGTTCGCCAAAAGTGTAGTTACTCTTACACAATTCTTAGTGATACATGGTAATTATAATTGCATGAGTAATTTGCACGCCGTGGAAACCTGCTTTTAAATGTGCTCATTTCTGCCGTGGATTTCCATGGAAATTTGTGTTGGATTTTTCCAGTGCGGAAAGGGAATGTTTCCGCACCGGAAAGCTGCTACGATCTGCACACTGATTTATCCCAGTTCACCGGGATGAAGCCATACGCAAAATTTTCAGAGCATCTTACTAATTTACTTATTCATCTTGATTAGTGCACAGGTCATGGGATTTACAATGAAGGGGGATGGGGGGGGGGGGGGGGGGGGAGGTGCAGCATGCATGTTCTGGACATCTCATACATGGAAGATCTCCTTCTGGAGGAGATGCTGCCTGACTTTTCACCTGTGTTTGATATGAGGAAGTTGTATCGCACCTGCATTTCAGCGTTTTGTCACCTTTTCCTTACAGCCTCTAGAGTCCCTTTGCAATGAGTTGCGGAATATAAATGTCCTCAGTATGTGTATTATTTCAGCTCTGTCTTACATATGTTCTCATAATTGGAAGATAGATGAGTTATGTCTTGTTTACGGTAGTAAGTTACATATCTTAGTCACTGAATTGTGCTTTTTCTGCAGATTTGGCTTCCACGACTCCTACAGGCTGTGTTCTCCAGCATCGCGGATGTCAGACTATACGGTCTAGTGAGGCGCATGGAGAATTCACATGTGGCAAAATGGGTGGTACGTGCTACTATGTTGAAGATTTCACGTAGCTTTGTAGTGACTAATAAGGCAAAGTTCCTACTGGTGTAATTAGCTCTATTACTTGTTTACCACAGACATGGCATAATCTGCAGGACTATTTTGGCAGTCAGAGATACCGGAAACCTGATGGGGGTTCCCATTATAAGTAATTGGGGTCTATCAGGATTCATTGTGGTCTAGTTGGAAACGTATCCATTATATCGTCTCTGAACTGAAACCCTTATGCTAGTGTGACCAAGCCTAATAAGTGGACATAGCATATTTTGTTTGCACATATGCAGACACGGAAGGTTCCAGAAATAACTGGATAGCGGGGTAGTTTTGGTAATTTATCCTCTGTACTCCACAATGGATTTGAAATAAAGTCCTCAATATCTGATTGAAGTGTAGAATTCAGTTTCAAAGGGGTTATCCCACCAAAAGCCTTATTCTCTTACCCACACAATAGGGGATAAATGAATGTTCGCTGGGAGACAGAGTACTGGGAACCCCAAAACGGCGCACCCTATATCTTAGTGGTGCCCACTGCTCCATTCTGCAGCTCTGTATCCCTGTAGACATAGCCTAATCCTGGTTACAGATGGCGATGTTCAGATCTTGACTGTTTGGCATGTATAATCCGGGTGACATTAGTTCTCATGTTTCAGTACTTAAGTCAGCTGTGCTCTTGGTTTACATGGTACTGCTCCTCCAGAACCCTAACCAATACAATGGAGACCGTGCTTGGCACTCTGGCTTTGTATTACTACCCCCTGGAAGGGTCACCTACGAAGAACAGGTGAGACGTCTTCATAGACTGCTGTAGACACTCTTCTCGCACTACTTATCTTGGGTATTAAGAAGGTAACTCTTCTTGTTTTCTAGCACCAAGTACTTGCTCTTCGTGGCTCTGGCCTTTCTTGTCCGGCCGACTGCACTAATTCTTTGGGTTCCGCTGCTTTTATACCATTTTTCTAAAGAGCAGAAGAAATTAGACTTACTAATTCATCAGTGTCTACCAGTTGGGTAAGTATTAACTCTGTAAGGACACAGCCTTGTTTCACGCTTAAAGGGGTTGTCCAAGATCTGTTTCTCTATAAAACCCAGCTCCCCTCTGCCATGAAATGGCCATGTACTCCCCTATGGGGCCAGCAGCGGGGAGAGGTGAGAATAAGTCTTTGTTGTTTTATGGCAGGGGTAGCTGCCTTTCTATAGTTTATTTTTAAAAAATGCTCTCTGACAACCCCTTTAATGATGCAATGATTTTTTAAATTTTTTTGGACCTTTTTTTTTTTTTTTTTCTTTTCTTTTCAGAAGTCATAGCATTTTTTTGGTTTATTCCCCTTTCCACCCTCGATGTAGCCGTATGAGGGCTTGATTTTGCAGGACAATTTGTATGTATTTATTTATTTATTTGACACCATTTTGGGATACAAATGTAGTATTATATATGTTTTAGCAAACTTATTGGGTGAAGGACTAAAAAAAAATTTTGAAGTTTCACCATTTTTAACTTTATTTTGCAGGTTGTTAGGATTGCGAAAATGGCAAAGATTTAGTGTTTTTTTGTTTGTTTTGTTTTTTGTGTGTTTTTGCATTTAATTTTTCTACTTTTGCACAATAAAAAACAGTGCTTTTGAAAATAAATAACTTTAGTGACTGGGGAAGGCAATGGCAAAACACTCCGCAAAAACAATCTGCCAAGAGAACCTCACGATGTGACGTCACCCTAGGTGTCGGTCATGACTTGGTGCTTGCACCAGGGGACTTTACCTTTTTATGGATGTGATAGCACCTATTAAGCCACATTCAGCCTTCCATATAAGAGTTGCGCCTGAAATTTGCCAAGTTGCATCAAATAGCACCCGGAAACATGTCTGTGTGCTGGCTGATCTCTGCAGACAGTGGACATTGCATGTTCTAAGCTCGTCCGTGATATGGACCAAAGTAGGACTTGCTGAAATGTTGTTTTTTTTTTGTGTGAAAATTCACATGCGGATAACCTAATGGGTCCGTGAAATACAACTGTCTGCATATGGCCTTATGTATATCTTTCATTCTATATATCGATGTTGTACGTATTTTGCAGATTACTTACACTTGGAGGCTCGCTAATAATTGACTGGATGTACTATGGCAAGGTAAGATTAATCCATTTTATCTAGTCTGTTTTATCCACCTAATTTCAGTGTCCCAAAGCAATCCTTAAAATGTCCCACTTTTTATAGTAAAAGGGCAGTGTAGTGATATATGCCGTTAATATGGGTTCTAAAACCTAGCCAGTTTCAAACTGCAGGAGGCATTCACATGATGTTGGGATTAACATGGCAAGGAGAGTCCACAGTACATGCTATGAAATGGTTCACATAGATGAACCTATTAATCATGACATGTAAAGTCCATATACTCCATCAATCTCTTCCAGTTTTATCAAACAACGTTTCAGTCCATCCTGGATCTTTATAAAGTTGTATGTTCACTGAGGACAACCGTACTGTAATTACCATAAGATAGAAGTACGCAAGGCTCTAAGGGTCTGGTACATTGTATATTGGTATATAGTAATTATCTGGATTAAGTCTTAAAGGGGGTCTTCCAAGCATTGACTTTGATGACCTACAAACGTATGGGCTATGTGCTTAATGTATAAACTAAAAACAGTACGTGTGCTTAAAATTGCATACGTTTGTGTACTTTATTTTATTTTTTTCCTTAATCTACATTAAATGTACATTAAAAAGGTGATCCTTTCAACAGTGGCCAGCTTCTCAATTTTACCTAGGTAGACGTTTTGTTCACTAGTGGCCATAACGGCCCTATGGTCCACACTAGTGACCTTAGCCTCTTATTACACTGCGTACCATGCATAGTCACATAATGCACATATTTGTACCCATCGCTGCTCCTTGTTGAGGTTTTAAGACTTGATTCAATGCTGAAGTGGAATTGTTGCTTCCTGAGTGCGGTGGATTCTCCTTGCCGTTACGTGGATTGCAGATTCCTCCAGCAGAGCGCCTACAACTACCTGGTGTGTAGAGCCATTTCCTCGTGTTAGCGGGATTAACATGGACAGTTGTCATAGACCGGCGCGATGACCTTATATTCTGCCCCAGTGTCCTGGATGGCGTTCTGTCATTTCTGTGCTCACAGTTTTGTTGCGCAGTCCCGTGTCCGCCGGTGAAGAGACGCGGGGGAATTGTCATAATTGGAAGACTAAGTAAATGTTTGGCCTTTTTTCTCTTGCAGTGGACAATCGTTCAGTGGAATTTTTTGAAGTTTAATGTGGTCCAAAATCTTGGCTCTTTCTATGGGTCTCACCCCTGGCACTGGTACGTCACTCAGGGATTTCCAGTCATCATTGGCACACACTTGCCATTCTTTGTACACGGCTGTATGGTGGCACCAAGAAGATACCGTATTCTACTAGTAGCTATCGTTTGGACTCTCCTAATATATAGGTAAGTGGTACAATGGATATTTTGGGATGAAATGCAAGTGGAGAAATTTACCAACCTGCATAGAACAACTATCATGTAATAACAGCTCTTAACCGGTTGTAGATTTTACAGAATAAGGCCGGCTTCACACAACTACGCTTTAGGCGCATTTGCGAAATGGGCGTTGCATATGTATGTGTGTGCTTTAGGCCTCATGTCCACGGGTAAATTATTATTTAAAATCTGCAGCGGTTTTCCCGCACGCGACTCTGCGCCCCATAGGGATGCATTGGACACCCGCAGGTAGTTAAATACCTGTGGATGTCATTTTTCCCGTCGGGCGCGGATCCGCGTGCGGGAAAAAATGGACATGCTCCATTTTCGTGCGGGTCTCCCGCGGGGACGGCTTCCGCAGGCTTCTATAGAAGCCGTCCGGATCCGCGGGAGACCCGTACCAGAATTAAACTCACCTGCTCCGGACGATGCGAATCTTACTTCCTTTGCGACCAGATCTTCTTTCTTCGGCCCGGCAGATGTGCCCGGGACGCCGGCGGCGTACCGAGCACATCCGCCGACCTGAAGAAAGAAGATCCGGCCGCGAAGGAAGGAAGATCCGCATCGTCCGGAGCAGGTGAGTTTATTCTGATTTTTAGCCTCATGTCCGCGGGGCAGGAGGGACCCGCTACGGATTCTACATGGAGAATCCGCGGCGGGCCTGATTTTTTTTTTTTAATTCTCCCCCCCCCCCCGTGGACATGAGGCCTTACTGTACACAAAAAAATAACATGCAACCATACTCTCATAATTAGTATAATTAGTTCAATATGTGCTCTTTCGCTGCAGGGAAATAATGCATGCTGCATATTTTTTGCATGACTAAAATACTTATGTGAATGAACCCACGGTAATCAATGGGTCCTATTCACTGCATGCATATTGCACTGCCCAAATCCATTCTTGTGAATCTGGCCTAAGAGTTTGAAACTCAAGTAAGGCTTTCTGTCTGCGGGCAATATTTCATCGCTTGATCCGCGGCAATAAATCACACGTGGATAACGCTTTCCATAGGATAACTATGGAAAGCGCAGCCTGATGTACATGAGTGGGAAATCCATAGCGATTTTCCACTCGCGTCTAAAAATTGCAGCATGCTGCGATGAGCATATCATTAAGATGGGCTCATTGCGGTGACCTTTAGCTTTCTGCCCAGCTGGCTGGCTTTAGGACTTAAGAAAAAGCGTTGCAGGCCAGTATTTTCAGTGGCATCTGTGGCAGAACCTCCAACCGGAGATCCCAATGCAGATGCGGGGACCCCCCTTAGCCTAGGATAGTGCAGTCTTTTGCAGCATTAGATGGATTTTAGCAGTCTTGTAGAATACTATAAGCTCCGTCTTTGTGTTTTTAGCACTTTGAGCCATAAAGAATTCCGCTTTATCTACCCGGTGCTCCCGCTCTGCATGATCTTCTGCGGTAAGAATTGCCTCTTTTTCCATCACATTGTTTGCTGTATATCTTTTGTTGGATAATTTATCTACCTTTAAGTCGTAGAGTTGCAGAATAGTTGATTGATTTGTCACATTGATAAAAAAATGTTTATTGATTTATTTTTTATTTATTTATTTTTTTCTTCAGTTTTCTACTTTTAGAAATAAATAAAAAATTGTTGAAAAAAACCCCATGCCTGCTACAGTAACAGAAAAAAGAAAATTCCTATCGGCGATTCAGACTACTAAATTCTAATGTGTTTGCGGACGTTAGAAGGGTATTCTGGTATTTTACTATTGATGGCTTGTCTTCAGGATAGTCGAGTAGAAGTGGGGAAAAAAGCGGGCAGAGCGTCCCAGACAGGTCAATAAGAGCTGGTGTGAGCAGACACAAATGTGTGGGTATAAAGCAGAGCAGGTCCTGCTGGCCTTGTATGCTGGGGGACCAATGGTCTTATCAGTGTCTTTGGAATTGGAGAAGTGAAAAAACTAGGAATCGCATGCAACCTATAGTTGGAGTCGTCTTATAGAACGAACAAGTGATTTACTCGTATTCTTTTATCTTCCTAAGGCTAGTTTCACATGGGTAATGGCGATATTGGCCGTGATTCACGGCCTGATATCACACATTCCAGCATGTGAAAACCCCATGGATGTGAGGCATTTTCATGTGAAATCCGCCTCGCATTACAGTGGGAGATCCCTTCATCCTACTGCAGTGCTGGCCCCATTGAAAGCAATGGGAGAACCCTGGGACAGCAGTGGATTCCTTTGCTTTCAACAGGGCCGATGCTGCTGCCGCCGGCCCCATTAAAAACAATGGATGATATTATAGGAAGATAGAACATGCTGTGATTTTCTCGTGCGATATTCCATCGTCGTGCCATGCGGGGAAAGATCGCTAATGTGTATAAACTCATCTAGATGGCTAGCACACTGAAAACTTACATGAGTGGCACAGCAAGTTGAAAAACAGAAAAGGGGGAAAAAAGACAAATTGCATAATGTTGTGGTAAAAATATAAAAGTATGTAAATTTAACAAATTCTAGACAAATTAACATTGAAAAAAGTGCACTTTGAGGTGATAGGACTGGACTTCTGTGTCCGATCAATAGTTAATTGGCAGGGGTGTGGCACTTGGGATCTCTGCTGATCAGGTTATCCTGCAGCCGGCTGGCAGTGCAGCAGGGTCAGCTGTTCATATTGGTGGTCATGGCCGGAAGTGTAATAAACTGCCTCGCTCCCATTAAAATAAGTTGGAGTGATGCTTTCTTTTACAGTTCTGTCCCTGACAGCAACGAGATGAATTATAATGGAAGGCCAACTATTACACTTCCGTCTCTGACCACTGCTGTGGACTTCTGGCCCTGTTGCACTGAACAGCTAATCGGTGGAGATCCCAAGAGACAGACCCCCGCGATCAACTATTGCTGACCTATCCTGAGGGGAGACCATCAATAATGGAATACCCCTTTAAACCCTGTAATCCTATGATTGAGTTGTGATGCATTGGTTTGCACGACTTCTCTTGCTGTAGTCACTTGGAGAGAGGCGCTGTTGTTCTTGTCACATTTTTTTATGACTGATACGTTTTGTGTTGTAGATTTCCATATACCTTCTTTCTTCAGGTTTTTCATTTTCAAATATTAAACGCTGGAAGAAAGCAGCCATTGGTCTTCTAGTTTTATCAAATCTGCTGCCTGCTCTCTACACGGGGCTGATTCACCAGAGAGGAGCCTTGGACATAATGACCAACGTTCAACAGCTATGTCACAAGGAGAATTCCTCCCTTCTAGTTCTCATGCCTTGTCACTCTATTCCCTACTACAGGTAAGTCATGTTATAACCTAAATAGGGCATAGAGCAAAAAACCTGAGTTTTAATAGTTGAAGAAAAGGCAAATTTATCTGTATCTAGTGCTTTTTTTTTTTTTTCAGCCATGTTCATTGCCCCATTAAGATGAACTTCCTTGAGTGTCCTCCGGATTTAGAAGACCATGATACATATATTGATGAAGCTGATGTATTTTATGCGAGTCCCCTGGCCTGGCTCAATGCAGAATTTTATGATTCCAGGCGCTTACCAACACACTTAGTTCTGTTCAGTGTTCTGGAACAGGTGAGTATATCTAACCCAAGAGAAACCTGGTTGTCTGTTACCCACCTACTTACCAGGGAGCGTTCACATTTCTGCATCACAATGTTATCCAAATGGGTTTTGAATTCCACAGCTGTTAAAATCCGTGTGTCTTTACTTGAAAACCGCAAGATTAAATTCCACAGTGGAAAGGCTTTCTGCTGCGGAATAAAGGAAATCTTGCAGAATTGTTGCTGCAGACTTTTAAACATATAGGAAATGTAATTCTGCGATTAACGTCTGCAGGAAAAAAAACGTAATGAATTCTGCAAGAGTTTCTGCAGAAAACCTTACACCGTAAAAGACGCAACAAAACCCCCATCTGCACTGCAGCCAATTCTGTCCCATACAGAGGCCCCATAACTGGTTGAGCCAAGAGTGCAAGGCTGTGGATGTGTGCATCAACACTATGGTTCCCGTGTATGGACACCTAAATAAGTGCAACCAATTTTGTGTGGAAACTCTTTACTATAAGCAGTTTACTGCAAGACACATGGGGTGGGCACATGTTCAGAATAGCAGGAGGGGAGAGGCAGTGGTGTCACAAATCCATCTTCTACACTGACCTTTCGGAAATCTTGTCTCAGAACGGCAACTTGCTGACATAGAAAAAAAAAACTTAAGAGACATAAAGTAAAGGAAGGATATGAAAAACAAAGCTAGACAGCGCACAAAAAACGTGAAATAAATGTATGCAGGTGAACATTGGGCCACTCACACAGGTTTTTTTTTTTTCTTTCACCGCATTTAGTGGGTGTTTAAAACGCATACTAAAATCGCTGTACTGAACCAGGCACTAGGCTGCTATGGCAACCTGCAATCTCATCACTGTGAGGCAGATTAGGACCCTGCAAAACGAATGGGGCATTTAAATGCTGTTGCTGGAAATGGGTTAACAGCTGCATCCTGTGTCAAGGGCTTAAATATGTGATAAAGCAGAAAAAAATCTATAAAACCCAACGTATAATCCTGCCACTTGATCCAGAGGAAGTCGGTCACATAACACAATAACATGGGGTAATTTCCTTAAGAGGAAACCTTCCTTCTGACTACATTATGGCAGTCAGAATGAACCCTTGGATCAGCATCCTGTCTCCAGAAATCTAGTACCCGTAATATTACATGACATCCAGCCCCTCAAGAACTTGTTTAATGAATCAACCATCACCATATTGTGTAGCTGAGTTCAATAGTCTCACTGCTCTTACAGTAAAGAATCCTCCTCTAGGATGACATTGAAATCTTCTTTCCTCTAGTTGTAGAGGATGCTTACAACTCCAAGTATAGAAAGATCTCTGTACTGTTAATTTGTATCTTTGTATAATCTTTTTCCAGATGAAATAATAAAATGAACCGTCTGTTTTGGTACTATCCACCTTTTCCCTTAAATGCAATACATTGGCTGACTTCTCTGCACCTGCTCTACCGTGTTTCCCCGAAAAGAAGACCCTGTCTTAAATATTTGCCCCAAAAGAGGCAGTGTCTTATTTTCAGGGGGTGTCTTGTAATACTTGCCTAGCAGCCGGGCGGGACCCGCACGGACTGCTTCCATTGAAGTTAATGGATACCGCGGCAACGGTGCAGGGAAATCTGTACTGCGCAAGCGCGCCGGCCCATCCGCGTAACAGAGAGAAAAGTGCAGGTATGCAGTGGTCACTGGCCACGGTCAGGGTGGGATTCCGCTGTCTGAATCTGACCTGCCATGTGCAGTAGGCCTTGGTTGGATGCATGTTTGAGATTGTTGTTGCAGCACTCAAAACTTTACGATTTCCCTTTTCGTCTTGCTAGGAAATTAGCCCATTTCTGACCAGAAACAATTATGTAAGAGCAGCTTCAGTATTCCACACTCATCTACCGGAAGGTCGAATTGGAAGTCACATCTACTTATATGAACAGCAAGTGCTATGAAGACCAGAGTCCATTGGACCAATGTTGGATGTGTGATCAGGTGGAGCGCGGACCACCGGAGGACTTATTACAAAGCTGTGACAATATTGCCATTCCTTCTAGTCTCTGACCTTACACCATTCCAGCTGCACCTTGGAGGAATGCAGAAATGCCTTGTGTGTGTGTATATATGTATAAATGACCTTACAAACAACAAAATGGTTTTAAATAAAGCTTTTTTTTTTTTTTATTTCGTCTCTATTATCTTACAAATAATGAGAGAACAATGTTTTAGAACTGCAAGGAGGATGGCAGAGAGAAGTAACAACTGCTCAATAAGTAACCAGAATTCCATTAGAAACCGGTGAAGACTGCACATGTAATAGCACAACAAACAATAGACATTATTATTTTGGATTCAGAGATCAGAGGTGACGTTGAATCATGCAAGCAAATTAAAAGTAATCTGTTCGTTACTAAATGAAACCTTTTAGCAAAGCTCAAACAGATTGTACAACAGAGAACACCAGACACTTTGTGCTCGGATAAGACGTCCGTGACTACAGCATTTACATCAGTAGATTCTCATCCTGCATTTATTCTTATCGCTATGCCTTTAAGATTTAAAGGGATCCATTCGGGTCAATATTTCGGATCAAAGGGCAGCTGCCCTAGTTCTATTTCCACATTTACCATCTGTCTTCCATTGGCACGCTTGTTCCATTTACCTTCCCTCTTATATTGCGCCTGCCGCTTTTCTTCCACCTTTCTGTGATTTTTATTTTCTGCGTTGTAAGGAATTATTCTTTCGGGTTTTCTGCAATAGAACAAGATTATAATTATAAGCAGGAAGGCTTCATTGTAACATGTACACCATTCCTTCTACACTACAAACTATTCTTCTGGAGGTGCAGCTCTTGGGGCCCCTTCACATGGGTCGCTTATCACTGGACCGTGGGAATCGGCGATAATTGTCTGGTGTAAATGCTGCCAGCGACTTAACAACGGAGAAGTTTAGACATACAGAAAAAACTGGACAATAACGGCCTGTGTAAACAACGGCCTGTTTTCTGTGAATGGAGGCTGGTGGACGGAAGCTAGCTCTGGCCCGCCTCCATTCACTGAGTTATCGCTCCAGTGCGAATGTAAGAGTGTTATCGCTGGACGACTGTTGGATGCTTTAGGGCCCAAGAACTGTCCCATGTAAAAAGATCCTTATAGAAGTAGGAAATGTATCAGCTGCTGCTCATGGGGACTTTCGGGAAGTATGAGAGGGTGAGCTTGTAACGGAGAACACATGACTGCTGACCGTGCATACTAAATGGCCATCCAACCTGCTTTTCATCATATTCATAGCTACATATGTGGATGGAGCTGAAGACCATACTCTATCCTTTCTACTATCAGGAGACGTGTGAGGGCTACGTTAAAGGGGTTGGCAGAGATTTTATTTATTTTTCAAAAAACATGTTCCTCATTCAAAAACAAACAGGCATATACTGTCCTCTCCCTGCATCGCGGCTCCAGGTCTCTCCCCATGACATCAAGCTGCTGCAGCCTGTAAGCAAGCAGTGAGCATAGAGAACTAAGCAGCGAAACTGGAGATGGAGAAAGCTAGGAGAGGTTTGTTGCATGAGGAACATGTTTTTTTGGGGGAAAAAAACTCTGCATACCCCGCAGCAGTACCGGAATTGTAAACAAACGAAGGCGGCGGCGGCTGCTGCTGCTGATCGCGGACTATCGTGAGGCTTTCTGCAGTCTCCATCAAGGCTATATTAATGGAGACCTCCCATGGGAAATAGAACATGCCACATTTTTTTCACTGCGTGCGTAAATCTGCAGTAAAATCACACGTCGGCATTGGCTGGCAGAAAAGCTATTGGGTTCAATAGACCTATTGAATCAATTGTTCATAATGACAATTCTAGAACTGCTGTTTATCAACTGGGGAAATGCTTGAAAAAAATGCATTTCCACCACCAGCGGACATCATATACTACAGAGACCTGCAGCTTTGATAAGAGACACCGCTGTAGCTGTACTCATCCCTCACTGATACTCCCAGATTTGTTCAGTGTTTTGCATTTGTTCTTTAAAAGGGGTTCCTCTACAAAATTCATAAGTCAACCACTATCCACAGGACAGGGGATAACTAGCTGGTAGCCTAACCGCTGGGACCACCACTGGTGATGAAACTAGGGGTCCCAACAGGACCCGGCTTAATAGACCAATGGTCCTGCTTGCACACTACCCATGGGACTACTGAAGATGTCCAAATTGGAGCTCCTAGCTATCGCTGGCAGCCCCCTTAAATGAATGGAGCACCACCATCCGGGCACTACTTTTCTCATAACTGGTGGGGGACCCAGCTGTTGGATTCCCAGAAACAGACAATTATCCCCTAAGCTATTAATAGGTCCTACCTTAAGTTTTTAGGACAACTCCTTTAAAGCCAAAATTGTGAGGGAATGTAAAAATGTACTACTTTTACAAATATGAAGCTTTTGTGAGCTTTTTTTATTTTAATTTAATTTTTTTTGGTGTACACTGTACAAGATAGTACTTTATAGTATGGGTCATTAGGAACATGGCAACTCCAATTTTTTAGCTTTTTTTTTTCTTAACATTTTTTATTTTATATTGTGTTTTATTAGAAAAAGCCATTTTTTAATTTCTTGTAAAAACCATTTTATTCACTTTTTTTTTACCACAGTTCACTTCTTCAAGTCCCTTTGTGAAGCTACCCTTTGATCTACTTATGTAGTACAGGGCATTGTTACAAACTAATTTTTTTACTGACAGTATAGCCTATTACTTTCAGTGAAGAAGTGACCCTCAATGGCCACCGTACATGGCAGACCCAGAGACCATGATTTGGCTGCTGGTTGCCATAGCAACCACCAGCACAATATGATCTGATTGCAGGGTGCCGATAAGATTAGCTCTCCTCCCTCTCCAAACCCCCTAGATGCCGATGTCTAAAGGGTTAAACGGCTAGGATCAGAGCTAGGCTTGATCCTAGTGGCTGCAGTGGGACCCCAGCTGTCAGATTCAGGAACCATCCCCCACTGGTTACTGCGTGCTCAGCACTGTACAACCATAGTGCAATGAGGGGACGCGTGGAGGGAAGGGGTTAGGACAAAGAGGGGTGTCCCTGCCCGGAACCCCTCTGAGTCGGAAAGGAGAGCCAGTCTGCAAATTGCTCCTGTTGTGGAGGACTAAATCCATCCTTGTCTGACATGGATAGTTCCAAAATACAGAGTACCTCTTACTGTAACACAATGAGCTGTTTTCCAAAAGCGCCTCCTGGAGCTGTGGTCTCTGATGGGACGACATCAATATATTTAGTGCAAGTAAGTGTGCTGCTGTTGTATATGACACGCAGATTCATCGCAATTACAGACTATTTCAGTTATTTTAAGTCTTGTCTTAGGAGTAGTTTGAACATCAGGGCCCCCACTGATCAATTCTTTTGACAGGTCTTCATGACATGTCAAAAGTTAGTTACTCTTTAGCCCCTTAGTGACCACCCTATAGTGTTTTTACGTCTTGTGGTTGCAGGACGTGTATGGATGGAGATCATGCTGCGACCTTCCTCCATAGATCGCGGGTATCAGCTGTTTCTTACAGCTGACACCCACAGGCAACACCCCCGACATGCCACGCGACCAATCGGGGCTGTTAACCCTTTAAATGCCACTGTTAATTCTGACAGCTTCATTTAAATCCCCCGAACTTTGTTTGGGGGTTCCGTACCCACCCCCTGCAATGAGATTGCAGGGAGCCATGTGGGTGTCATAGCAGCCGGGGGCCTTCTGAAAGGCCCCAGGGCTGTCTTGGCAGTATACCTATCAAGCCATCCCTGTGGGGTGGCTTGATAGACTGCCTACCCGATAGCAGTATGATGTAATGCTGTGGCATTACATCATACTGCAGGAGCGATCAAAGCATTGCAAGTTGTTGTCCGCTAGGGGCACTGAAAGAAAATGTAAAACTAAGAACAATAAAATTTACTAATTATTAAAAAAAAGGAATAAAAGTTGCACTAAAATAATATAATAAAAATACATATTTGGTATTGCTGCGTCCGTAAAAGTCTGATCTATCAAAGTAATGCATTATTTACTACACACAATGAATGTCGTCCGAAAAAAAAAAAAAGAGCACCAGAAATGCGCTTTTTTTGGTCACCCTGTCTCCAAGATGTATCAAAAAGCGATCAAAAAGTTGTATGTATTAAAAAAAATGGTACCAACGGAAACTATAAGAGATACTGCACAAAATGAGCCCTCACACAACTATGTTGACAGAAAACTAAAAACGTTATGCGCAGAAGATGGAGACAGAAAATAATTTTTTAAAAATTAAGTATCGTTCAAAAAAATTACAAGTAGTACAGCAAAAAAAAACCCAAAAAACAACCATATAAGTTTGGTATCATAGTAATCGTACTGACCCATAAAATAAAGTTATGTTATTTTTGTTGCAGTTTGTGCCCCGTAGAAACAAGACGCACCGAAAGATGTTGGAATTTCGGGGGGTTTTCCCATTTCTCTCCACTTAGAATTTTTTTTTTTTTTTCAGTACATTATTTGATACATTATATAATACCACTGAAAAATACAACTCGTCTCGCAGAAAACAAGCCAACATACAGCAACGTCAATGTATAAATAAAGGAGTTACAATTTTTTAAAATGGGGGAGAAAAAAACTAAAATTGAAAAAAAAAAAAAAAGCTCTATCATTAAGGGGTTAAGTGTTAGCATACAAAGAGGAGTTCTAGAGACTATCCACCAACCTTGGTCCATAAGGTGTAGAATATGTATTCCCAAAGTAGTGTCTGTACACAAACTCATCCAGATCTTCAAAGACCCCTCCAGTGTTGGTCTGATACTCCTTCATATCTTCAAGATAATCCTCAACATTTTTCACAAAATCAGTGAAAAGCATCTGATCATGAATGAAGACACCATTTGGAAAAAATCTATTAATGAACTGTTCTAGTTCTTCCCAGTGTTGGAAATTATCTACTTGTTCCTGCAAATATACTTGCATCAAGTCATTGAACTCTTCTACTCTCACAGGGTCCAAAACTTTGTTGAAGAGGCTGATGGACTCCTGGTGAGCACAATCATAAACTCCGGAGCAGCCCTTTTTATTGGGGTTATTATTGACCTTCTCATCATTTGATTTCCAGGCCGCTGTACCTTCAAACTGTTTACTGCTTGGGTCATCTTGTGGTTCTTCATATTGGTGGCGGCTAGCTGTTGCCTTGTTAGGATACATTTTCTCAGCATCAGGTTTGTACTCGTGGCGCACTGTGCGAGCTCCCTTGCTTTCTTCCCTCTTCCTTTCTGCATGCTTCCTATTGCGGTTTTTATCAAACATCCCTCTAGTGGTGTCTTTAAAGTGCCTGAAAGTATTTTTTACAGAATCTGAGAACTTCTTCAAATTCTCCTTCACCGCTTCTTTTGCTTGTTTGATTTTTTCCTTGTGATGTCTCACAAACTCCTTGGTAGAATTCTTCATGGCATCAAAAGTATCTTTCACGGAATTGAAGAAGGTATCCTTTCCTTTCTTTTTTGTTTTATCTTTTGATTTTCCCTCCTTAGGTTGATCAGTTCCTTGCTGGGAATTTCTAGCTTCCAGTTTCTCATTTTGTTCCTTGGTTTCGATGTAAAGTCTTTCCCACAAATCTGACCTCTGCTGTTCGAAATTTAGTTTTTTCTCCAACTCAGAAAGACGGTCCATCAAATGTTCTATCTCATGGTCACTTTCGAAAGAGGTGGCAGAGGATCTCCTTTTACTTATTTCCTCAAGTTCTACCCTGAGAGAGTCAGTAATTCTTCGCTCATTATCCAACTCTTTTCTTAGCAATTGGGCTTCATTTAGGAGGGTCTCCTTCTGTGTTCGGAAGCTCCGAAGTTTTTGCCTTTCCTCTTTGAGATGTTCTTTTAGCTTCTGATTCTCTAACATCATGATCTCATGCCTGCCTTTCTCATCGAGGTTTCTGATCTGCTCTCTTAGTTTTCTGAGCTCCTCTTTCAGCGAAGATAATGTCTGTTCCTCTTTCTCCAAAGACTCCCTCAGATGTTGGTTTTCCAGTGCAAGGGTTTTCTTTTGTAACTCAGTAGTTTTCAGGGAAGTTGAAAGGTCGTCAGCTTCTAACTGAAATAGTCAAATTAAAATGGATTACTTATGGTTTTCTATTTCTTATTCATGATTGAAAATTATGTTTATAACTTAATAAAACAGCTCTTCTCACAATGGCATCATGGCTTCCTCTTATGAAGCAAGCCATAATGATGCTTCTGGGTCATACGATAGATTAGCACTGTACACTGCACTACTTCCAATAAAAGTGATAGAAACCCTAATGGAGCGTTATAGCGCTAGTGTCACCACAGCAACATGCGTATTTGAAGTAAAATCCTTGCATCCAAGCTGGAGGACTGGTCCAACCAGTCTATGCGGTCGCTCAAAAGCCTCACTAATCCTGCAGTAATTCTCTACCAATAACATAGGCTTACTTCCAAAGTGATCTCATCTCTGTTTTTCCTTTTCATTTGTAGAAGATGAAATTTCACAAGAGAAACATTAGCAAATGATAAAATATCAGCAGTTGACCCATAAACTAATGTTGCCAATACTCATTAGGGTCATAGGAGTTTGACTTAATGTGTATGGGAGGGGGGGTTGTGGTTGCACGATAACCTTGGGTGTTAGCTCCCCGGGAAAAAATTAGGAATGTTTTGACAAGACTCTGTCTAATCTGACTTTAAAAAATAAATATGTAAGGATACACACAAAAAAAATGTATAACATTTATGCATGTCCATTTATATGATGTCAATACTTGAGGCATGCGTTGATATCCATGGGTGTATAAATGAGTGCGTGAGCACAGTTTTGGCTATGCTTAAAAAAGGCTTTGCTCAGCTGATATGTTGCATAAGTCCGCGCACAAAGAAAGTTAGTCTGCATAGTCTCACAGGCTATAATGGGGCTGTATGATGCCTGTGAATCAACAAGCTAGTGTGCCAGAAGCCTAAAGAAGAACTTGTTAAGCAGGGCAAGGAGAGAATAATTGTCTACGGTGGCCACCTGCAGACTGTGCAAGCCATCAGGTATGTATGAAACCATTTCTGTCAGCTAACCCTCTTTGACCAAAATACCTTCACAGTGCTAAGGAATAGGTTAGCAAGAAGCAAATGGGAGGGGAAGATCATTTATATGGATTAGTAAACATCAAAGCTTGTTGCTATGCAATGGAGTGCAGCTTTAGGGGTTTTGATTATCAGAAAAAAACTGTTAAATAGATAGAAATCCCACTGCAGTTTATGATGTTGCCTGATTTCCTCAACTCACTTGGCTCAATAAGTCACATAGATGGGGTAAAAAATATTTAAAGGGGTATTCTGGTTATGTAAAATTGCTGTCAAATGAATGATAATCAAAAGTTATTAAAGTTTGCAATGTTGTTCTGCTTTGGATTTTAAGTCTGTAGCTCTAAAAACTATTAACTTCTCCCGGCACATCAGAAGTGTTTATTCCCAGGTTGCCCCTGGATACGTCCTGTAGGCATTCCAGCACTACAGGTCGGGCGTGCTCAGTAGGAAGGACCTGGGATGGCTTTTTTCTTTTCAGCTCTTGCAATTGGATTACTGACCAATAGCAGGGCAGCGCTTAGCAGGAACAAACACAGGTAGAAAGTACTGAGTGGGGAATTGTGAGAGATGCAGTTTAAAGCTGTATATCGGCAGGGATGTGGTGAGCTTCTTGGAAAATAGTGATGCTTATAAACATTAGAAATGGAGGGCAGGATAAGAAGGTAATGACTGCGCGATTTATACCTCTAGGTGCATAAATATGGCACAAAAGCCTTTTCTACATGGAATTTATAAAAATTTGCTTTGCACTGGGAATACCCCTTTAGTTTTGCACTAGAATTGTAAAATCTGCAAACATTATAGTAAGCACCTTTAGGTCACTCTGTTTTTGTTGAAGTATGTGGTTTTCTTTGGTGATTTTGTCCATTAGGCCTTTGAGAGATAGTACCATGTCTTGTCTCTCCTCAAGGTCTTCTGTAAGCTGTTCTACAACTTCCTGTGAGTACAAAAGCAAATAAACTGAGGTTTTATTGTGTCTAATAATTCTGACTTATTACTATGTATTATTAGTATGCACAGCTGCTGCTAATGATAGCGAATATACAGTAAAGCCCCACTTACACGCAAAGATGATAGCTCAAAATTTGTTCAAAAGATACGTTGAATGACAGTTTTTAGCGATCATTTTGTATTAACTACTAAGTAGCTTCTTAGTAGCGTATTAGCTTCATTTGCATGTAAATCAGCCTCTTTGCTGTATGCAGATAACAGCAGGAGGTCTGTTATCTGCATACAGTTCTATTGTTCTCCCACGGGACAGTAGCTGAAAACAATTTTATCAGCACTCCCGTGGAGAATCACAGCATGTGGTCCCTGCAAAAGCTGGCCGGCCAATGATGAACTAAAAATCATCATTTGGCTGAAAGGCAAACAATGGTGGCATTTACAGGCAACGATTATCACTCAAAAGCCATCGTTTGAACGAATTGAGCAATAATCATTGTGTGTAAATGAGCCTTAAGACTTAGATTAGTAATTTCTCATGTAAATACTGTAAATGTAAATGAAGAATAGCAAGAACCTTTCCTTTTTACCTTTAGAAAGCAGCCATAACACCAGCCTCACAATATTTTAGAATTCTGCCAAACAATTACAGTAAAAGTAGGCACTTAAAGGGGTTGTCTCACGAAAGCAAGTGGGGTTATACACTTCTGTATGGCCATATTAATGCACTTTGTAATATACATCGTGCATTAAATATGAGCCATACAGAAGTTATTCACTTACCTGCTCCGTTGCTGGCGTCCCCGTCTCCATGGCTCCGTCTAATTCTGATGTCTTCTGGCGTTTTTAGACGCGCTTGCGCTGTGCGGTCTTCTGCTTCTGGTTGGTCCAGGCACGAGCGGCGTTATGGCTCCGCCCCCTTTTACACGTCATCACGTAGCTCCGCCCCGTCATTGTGCCGATTCCAGCCAATCAGGAGGCTGGAATCGGCAATGGAACTCACAGAGCCCATGGGGCACCATGGGAGAAGACCCGCGGTGCACCATGGGAGAAAACCGCAGTGCATCCCTGGGAAAGGACCGGCGGCCATCTTGGGAGAAGATTTTATAAGTTCATCTTTCATCACATCGGTGAGCAGCAAGCGGTCTAAAAACCGCTTTAAAATGCTATTTTATGCCAGGGGGGTGACAGGGGGAATGGGCTAATGTAAAGTTTTGATGTTTGCCCCTTTAATAATCCAGTGTCCATGGAAAAAAAATCCAGAAGGCCAAATTAATTCAGATTTGTTTGATGATCTGGATTTAATGGCCATCAGTGTACAAAGATGGACATAAAGCACAACAAAGAAATCGTTATTTGGGTGGTCAATTGTGGGAAGAATCCTAAAAAGTGAATTTAAAATACATCTGTTGCAAGACTTATGTGTTCCGATGAATGTAACAAATGGAAAATGAATTCAAATACAGCAATATATAAAAAGATGTATTTTTCCCATCTTCTATCAGGCCTTTCTGTAACAAACTTAACTGTTAACACTTCCTCCCGGACCAAATAGGAAGCCTAGCGTTGGCCTGATTGACATTGCCTGACTTTTGTCTCATCTAACTATGGTCTGCTACCTTCCTACTTGACATTCTTTCCCCATTGGTATGTACTAGGGTGCCTTCTCTATCTGTCCATAGCAACAATACCTGCAATCCATTTCCATTGTGTCTGGTCCAACTTCTACTAAACATTATCTAAGGAATCAATTACCAGATCAGACTAGGCCACCCGACCTTTAAAGACCCTAAATAAAGTCATGGGAAAAGGGAGTCTAAAATATGGTGTCTGTTTAATTATTTTCTTGGGTAGCAAAGTACACTTTTACACTGAAAGGATTTAGAGCCATTACTGCATATACATATGTAATATTTTTAATTAGCACTCATTATCACCCATGCAAAAAAGTAAATGGCCCCTAATTTGCTTAAAAACTGACCTGATGTAAATTACATTTGTTTGAACAATCCTGTTCACACTATGCAGCACAGAGTTAAGGCCCATTTACATGCAATAATTATCGTTTAAAACTAACAAAAGTGAGCGATAATCGTTACATGTAAACACGAAGCCATCGCTCACCATTTGTTTCAGCCTGCATAAAAATAGTTGTGAGATTGTTCGCTTGTCATTAGGTTTAGACGCCATTTGTTCAGTCTTTCAAACAACTTGAGGGGAGGGGTGATTGTTTGCCCAGCTAAACACAATGACTCATGCCTCAGTAGACCAGGGCTTTTCCTTGCACTAGCTAAAAACCTCCCACTAGAGATTCTTCATATAAACACACACCCACCTGAGCAAACAACATATACACTGTTCACATAGCTAATGAGGGAAATAGCGAGGATTTCAAACGTTTATTTGAACGTAAAGACGTTCGAACGACAATCGTTGCGTGTAAATGGGGCTTTATTCAGATTCTGGGACTTGCTGCATTTAAGCTCAGATTCCACCATCGCTAGCACTTTTCTTACCGCTTACATCAGTACATCATTTTCACTACGCTGTGGGATTCCCTCTGGGGCTCAATTAGCAGGTGCTGAAAACAGCATTGTGATAGAACCTCCGAATGGAAACAAATGGAACCTTTCACGGTCGTTAGTGAAACAAACACCACTCTGGTGTCCATTTTACAAGGCTTCCTTTATGTTGTTGTATACTTCAAATCTAGTCAGCTACACTATTCTATACTCCAAATGATGTAAAGAATGATCAGACTATCTAAAGCTGCGAACATCTGGATGATCTTGGTACCTATTAAATATGAGGTTTTTTTCTTTAAAAACATGGCAAATCCTCGACCAGCAGGAATTAGGACGGAGTTTAATGGCTAGAGATAACTTCAAATGGTTTACCAGGAGCTGCAGGAAGCAGTGAGTCACTCACCTTATGTTCAATTGTGGTTTCTTGGTCCCTTTGACATTGAAACAGATCATCCTTCATGTCATTAAGTTCGTTCTCATGGATTTTTTCTGCATATCGTTGGCGTTCTAATATCTGTATAGTACCTTTTATGAAAACAACAAACCTCTTTTAAACTAGGTTGAACATCAGTTACTTCACACGTTTAGAGGATCAAGCAAGACACCACAAATTGTATCAAGGAACATTACAGGGTTCCAGATGACAACGTCACCAATGCACCAAAGATTTTGCAAATGGCAACTATGTTTTTCAGTTTTGTCGCCATTTGCAACTACTCCCTCCACAATGATGTACAGCTACTAAAGGGAAAAAAAGGCCTGGCTGCTATTTAGTGACTAGGGGAAGGTAGCCTGGCAGCTAGTGATGTGATTGGGGAGGGGGAAAGTGAGAGCTGCTGATTTCTGCAGGAAGCAAATAGCTTTGCTTCCGGCTTAGTATTGCAGGACAGGTTTACACATATATGAATGGCCTGCAAAACCAAGCTGGATCACTGCAGTAGGAATGGAGCTATCTGCAGAAATCAGCTCAGTGCATAAGCGCATCAGCCTAGCAAACAGCAGATCAGCAAGGGGGTTCCAAGCCATAGATACCCACTAATTTACTACTGATGACCTATCATGAGGATAGGCCCTTGATAGTTTGCAACTGCACAACCCTTTGAAGTTTGGCAACTTGCCAAAATTTGGGCAGCATTAAAAAAATTACAATAGTGAATGATGTTTGAGTGTAGAACAATCCTGTATGGGGATCATTCTAACCAAGTGTATGAGCAGCCCCTATTCAGGGGTTAACATCTGGGAGTAGGGCTAAATACATCTTATTGTAAAAACACTTACCATAAAAATGTCCGAAGCCCATGCTTATTGCTATAACTAGAGACAGGATAATGCACTTATTTAGGCCGCTACTCATCCACCTCCATGCTCTTGGAGCAGGAGCAACGGGTGGCTCAGCTGATGTTCTGTTCTCACACTCGGATGCAGATGTCACTGATTTCTTAGAACGCCGGCGTCGCAGAACAGGACCAGAATCATCACTTGCTTCATCGTTACTTGAGTCTTCTTCACTGGGCTGGGATGTAAAAACTGTTGAGACAAACCAACTCTTTGATATCTAATAGGTAAGTGCAACATGTATAAAACCAAATTCTTCCACTTGCAAACAAGACGAAAAGATATTAAAGAGTTCATCTATTTCTTCTTTTTACACAGTACAGAAATTTGCGTTATAACGCCTACTATAAAGTAAAAGGAGCTTCCATACTGTATACGGTATTGAAGGAAACAGCTCATGCTTTGCCCCCTTTTCTCCGTTCTGTCAGTGATACACAGCAGGCAAATGCAGTAAATTCAAACAAAAGGTGGAAAAGTTTTCAGAGAAGTCCATATTTAAATTATCACATAAGCCACGTATTATTTTATTACATAACTCAAGGCACACATTAAGAGAGTTCCGCATGAGCAACATGATTGTTTTCACTTGATTACACGTATTGTAGGAGTTCTTTCAAGCTGATTAATAAACGGATTTAGAAATGTTGCCATCACGTCACATTCTTGAAAAAATTGTAACAATAATAATAATAATAATACACTCTTAATGCCACTGAATGACCTTCTGAAATCCCATCAAGCACTGAGCTACAACACGGGTCTGAAAATACATTTTGTACATTCACATCTAAACTTCTTTCGCCCAAATCTTGGTGACGTCAGCGATGACCAAGGAGAACGCTTCCACCAAGTCAGTTACCAGGGCAAGTGGAGCAAAGAAATGTTGGGCAAATATTGCTGGACAATGATTTCAGAAATGGCAGAAACATTATAAAAAGTCAAAATCAGCAAGAAAAAAATTACATTGCGGATTTGCGGGCGGATACTTCTCAGACTGCTTGGAGACCAGGCAGGGAGGTGAGGAAAGACACCATTGAGCTTGTGATTTTTTTTTGCCGGGCGAACGATCCACGTGGAAAGATCATCGAATCCCCGATCGCCTGCAAGCATTTAAAATTACTTTCCACAATGAATCGCAGGTCTTCCGCGGCAGAAAGCCACATGCGGAATCCACCTCTTGTTATACCTATGATTTGTATCTCCTTTTACTAATCATGAAACTAAAAAAGTGCATTTTTTTAATTCTCCTGACATGATGGAAACATTTCTTACATTAGTTGTAACCAAAAAAACAGACAAATCCTAAATGTTAAAAATTATAATCAGGAGGGGTTAAGTCCTCTGTTGTTCCCTCTACATGCTGGCAAATGCCTGGTCTGTCATGTGACCTCAAAATCACAAAAGTAACCATAAAAGTACTTCTACTATGTATCATATTTGCTAAGTATCCTGTTCTACAATTTCCGTATTACTAGCTGCTATTGTGATAGGAAAGTCTTCAATGTCAAAGTATGCTTTATGTCACCATTAGAGATGAGCGAACGTACTCGTTTCGAGTAATTACTCGATCGAGTACCGCCATTTTCGAGTACTTCAGTACTCGAGTGAAAAGTACTCGGGTGCGCTGTGGGTGAGCAGGGGGTTGCAGCAGGGAGTGGGGGGGAGAGGGAGAGAGGGGGCTCCCCCCTGTTCCCCGCTACTACCCCCCACTCCCCTCTGCAACCCCCCGCCCCACAGCGCACCCGAGTACTTTTCACCCAAGTAGTGAAGTACTCGAAAATCGCGGTGCTCGATTGCGTAATCGCCCTTACCGAGTACGTTCGCTCATCTCTAGTCACCATCATTACATACCCAGCATTTCATCATGAGAAAATACATTTACGATTACAACCTGGGAGCAAATAGTTAAAGATTAGACTATTTTAAAGAAACCACATTTATCCATTTTCTGAAAACTTATGACGTCAAAGATTTTGATTGGTAGGGATCCGGGTACTGAAACTAAAACAAGTAAAGCAGAAGCACCAATCATCACTGTACCTGATCGGCTCTAGCTCTCTTTGGAGCAGTATACTGGCTCAGACGTAAGTCTATGAGTGTACATCGCTTGCCGATCACAGGAGAAGGCGTACAACTCTTGGCTGAACACTTCTGCCCTTTGTTTAAATGCCTGGTGCAGCTCGCAGCACTTGGACACTCACTGCTCAAACTTTCTTACATGTCACTGTGACAAGTCAGAAGTTTTCAAAATGTTTATTAACAAAATGGAAGTGGAAACAGTCTTTGTGTACACCGTATATTTTATGGCTTAAGCATCGTGCTTGCAGCCATTTATCTCTTTATGTGTGAAGTCCGCCAGCTGTTCTGCAATATCCTCTTCCACAAATACATTTTTCAAAAGAACGAATACTTTTATCACAGTGGCACCTACTTCTATAAACATTAACCATATTGACACTAGGGCCATTGTACAGAGCGCAGCATCTCTCCTTCCCAGCCTGAACACAAGTTTTTACATTTTAAAGGGGACATTTCCCATAATAGAACTTCAAGATTTTTAAAGAGGACTCATAAAAGGGTACTGACAAGCCTAAAAGCAGGTATGAGATATATATATATATATATATATATATATATGACACACATACAAACATATATTATATATATAACACACATACATACATATACACACACACATTATATATATACACACACACAGATGTGTCTTTTTTTAAAAGTGAACCTACAGGCCTGGAGAAACGCAGATGGCCACATCAGCTTCTCCGACTACCTGATGCACGCTGTATAAATTAGTCTAAGAAGCTACACCTGCTTTGGGTAATCATTGCTGCCCAGATAAGCCGTGCTTCCAGTCAGAGCAGCATGTAGTGGCTTAAAAGCCATTTACACGGGACGATAATTGCTCAAAATTCATTTAAGCGAACAAAATTAAGCGATAATCGTCCCGTGTAAATGCAAACAAAACGTTCACTGTTCATTACTCGTTATTGTGGACTTTCAGTCAGCTGGATGGCGAGATTCTTGCTGAGTGTAAATGCTGTCGTCTTAGCAAGAAGCCAACAATCCAGCGGTGAACTTTGTCTAAACGCTCAGCATGAGTGTTAACGACCTTAGCGGTGACGTCAGCGCTTGTGCCATTATTTAGAGTAGTGATGCATGCTATACACAGCGTGCATCAGGTAGTCAAAGAACTGGTTCAGCCATCTTTGTTTCTCCAAGCCCAGAGGTCACTTTAACTTGTCTCTAAACCAAAATATCCCGAGATGTATGACACAAGATGCTAAACAAACATAAAAAAAACATAAGCAGTATGTAGGCTCTCATATTAAAAACAGTATAACTTAATCCTAACATCTTCCTACATTCTGATTGAAGCTTGTACAGCTCCACTGTCAGAAGACGTCCGACAGGGTATTTTTACCGTCTATTGCAGCCGCTGTCGGAGATTCACTGTTGCACACACACTGGCTTTAGCTAGCAGATGGCACCCTTGTATAACAGCAAAAAGAGAAAGCCTTTTAGGAAACTCTGAATCCAAAATTGGATTGGAAAGGGTTAATATATACATTTTATTCTACGGGATAGCCATGACGGATGATATCCGTCAGCCATCCATCACCAATCGGCTGCCTTGTTAAAAACACACGATCAAAGTAAACCATCTTTATTGAATGGCGTGAGGTTGTATTGAATTGGTATCATGACAAATTGCATTACTTAATGGTGAGCACATCTGAATATTAGATATAGTACACACTTCCTACAATTCTAGGGCTATCATGTATATGTACTATATATCCCCAGTTTTCTAATACAAGTAATGCCATTCATTCCTGGTGTAACCTACTAAAACCGTTTCCTGCAGAACTGCCATTTAATTCTTTTTATGTACAAGGTGTAAGCCACAATAAAAATCCCCAATATGCAAGGCACTCCAAAGAATATAAAGGATAAGCTGACTATACAGGTCACATGTATTCACGGACTCCTATGACTACCATGTAGAGGACGCGTCACACATGTACTATTCTCGTGCATCAGTTAGTAGTTTGGTGGCAGAGATGCATTACTGGTGTTAGCAGATTTATTTTAGAGGGGCTAGCCCACGAAAAACATTTACTACCTACTCGAAGTCTACGGGACAGCTGCTTCCAGCTTTCCGCTATCTCCGTCTCCATAAAAGCTAATGATTGTGGGGGTCCCAGCAATCACACATTTATCACCTTTCCTATGGATAAGTGATAACCGTTTTTCATGGGATAACTCCTTTTAGATAAGGTCACAAAATCATACACATGCTCACTGAACCACTGCCCTTACATTCATAGGCTTCTTCCTCACTGCTCCACGGAGTCCCCCTTTATGCACGGCACAAAGAGGTCAACATATTGAGAGAAAAAGAAAGCCAAGCGTGGAAAATCAAATCAGGAAGGGAAAAGAAAATTGCATATTAAATTACACAACAACATCGTTAACAACATTGTGCATAGTATAAAAGTATGAAGAATGGAAAGATATGCTTGTGTATCCACTGCTACATATCACACATATGGGTGGTATGTAGGCAGTTTGGAGCAATCTTTCATGGACACAGCTTCAGGTGGTCTTGTAAAGTAGGTTTTGATTCGAGCCCCAGTTACATTTTGGCCAGCGCTATAACTTGATGTCGGCACATCCTGCTTTATGTTTAATCTCATCTCAACAGCCACATTGTGTTTCACCTGTATCAGGGTCCAAATTTGTCTCTAAACGTATAGTAGAGTCAAGAATATATATTATACACACACATGTACACACTAAGCGGACATTTACTTAACTTATAATAAAACCGCCACTAGGCTAAGAAAGAATAGTTAAGATACATTATCCAATGCCATTAAATTTAAATAGAAAAGGCGCGTTACAGAAAACAAATTAAGTATAAGGAAGGGTATCGTTTCTCCTTAGGGAGAGCACCTAGAAGACATGAGGAGACCTTATAAGGCCATTCATGCTCCTCTGGGAAATATGCAAATTGAAAACAGCGCCACCTATTGGAAGGCAGCATTCCTGCAAGTCAATGTTAGACTTTTTAGACAAGTCTTGTAACAATGACTGAATCGTAAGCTAAAGCCAGAAACCATACACATACAGCTGTTTCGGGCAATTGCCCTTCATCATTGTGCACACACCTTCTAGATGCTCTCCTTAAGGAGAAACAATACCCTTCCTGACCCACTTCTATAGGCCTCTCATTAGCCAAGCCAGAAACCTACTGCACACTGATGAGGGGGCAATCACTCCAAAACAGTCTGCTTGTACATGGTTATCTTTTCCTTCTGGATAATGATCTGGCTTTGGTTGATCATTCTCAGTCACTGTTACAAGACTTGCCAAAAAAGTCTAACATTGACTTGCAAGAATGATGCCTTCCAATAGGTGGCGCTGCCGAGATATTGTTTCATCTTCCCATTCAAAAAATTATAAGTGTTACGACCTCTGTAGGACTATGTTCATCTAAGTCTGTTGTTAGCAAGGAACACTTCAATCAGATTTTATCATTCTCCAAGGAAAATAGATACTTGGCAATCAGGGAGATTTATCAAAACTACAGCAAAAGAAGTGGTGCAGCTGCCATAGTAACCAATCAGACTGTAGCCTTGATTTAACAAGAAAAGAAAATGAGACATGAATCTGGTTGGTTGCAATGGATTTACATACTGTGGTAATAATCTACTAGTGCGTGTAAAAGAATGTCAGGAGGTTTTACATCTATGGCTGATTTATTCCTCTCTCCCCGCTGCGGTCTTCATCCCTGTGTCACTATATACAGTAGTGGATTTCCTATTGGAGAGCTTATAGGGAGAGTTGTGAAGTATTAAACATGTTCTGCTATGGCGGGTGACATCACAGCATAGCGAGAAATCATTCCCATTCTGTAGGTTTAGGTTTAATATCTATTATATAAAATTGGAGGAGATACAAGTTCAGCATCTGCTGGAAACTGTGAGAGGAGCATAATTACAGTGTCTATTTAGGGATGGTATCGGATGTCTGCTATGGGAGGAGGCCAGAAACATTAACAAAAAAAATGAAAGGAGGGAGACGAGCAAGATCTCCATTATTTCTGAAGAAAAGAACCCCCCTCTGCAACGCTTCACTGATTGTCAAAAATACCAGAAAACTGACAGAAAGCTTAAAAGACAAAAGGGGTCCTCCAGCATTAGTAATTACCCCTGTGCAAACAGATCCAGTACAGCGTATCACAGCTATGTCATCTAGAGATCAAATGGAGGTTTACTACATTCATTAAAATTAATGGCCTATCCTTGGGATTTAGAGGTACTAGTGTAGTATGTCTCCACGGGAAGACATTGGTTGGCCAGGCTGAGCTACAGGTAATGGCCAGGTCACGCCCACAGCTGCCGATTGGCTCACACACTCACACACACACACACACACACACACACACACACACCTCCACAGATTTCCCACGTCCGTACATCTTGTACACATCTCAGCATACTTGCATGTACCGGCCATCCCCTTGACAGCTCACGCATCTCCGCAATCCCCCCCCGTCCCCCGCCGGCCTCGCTCTCACTATTCATGCCACGGTCCCACCATCTTCGGGCTGTAGTCTCCTCTCCCCACGTACTTGGCCATCCCACTAACAGCGCACACACCTCTGCTCCCCCGCCGGTCCCGCTCTTACTGTCCATGCCGCGCCCCCCCCCCTCTCCGGGCTGTAGTCTCCTTCCCCCGCCACATACATGTCCTATCCAGGGGAATGCTCTGCAGATCACACAGGTCCTGGGGCGAGATGCTCAGCTCAGAGCTCGCTCGGACGTGGGTGTGAGAAGTCTGTGAAGGTGTGTGTGTGGGAGCCAATCTGCAGCTGTGGGCATGACCTAGGCACTACCTGCAGCTCAGCTCGGCCAACCCATGTCTTCCGGTGGAGACATACTACACTAGAACCAGACTTAGCACACCCCAACACCAATTAGCTTTTTAAAGGAGCCATTGCACCCCGGCAAACAATGTGGCCCCTTCATTGCTTATCAGGTAAAGCTCTGTACTTTTAGTAGTGGTTGTGCTCAAGATTACAATATGCTTCAGCTTCATCACATTTAAGTAAATTAAACTAAGCTGTAATACCAGACACAGCCATTACTAGACATACAGAGCTGTGTTGTGAACAACAAAGGAGACGAACAGTTTGCAAGAGCACTGGGGCCCCTTTAAACAGATGATTAGTCGAGGTGATGGAAGTCTGACTTCCATCAATTTAATACTGATGGCCTATCCTAAGGATAAGCCATCAATGTTAAAGAACCAGATAATCCCTGTGAGTTATACTTATTTCTCTCTCCTTTGTAGCAATCTATTTATCTAATGCTAATTTAGACGTAAAGATTATTGTTCAAAAAAATCGTTAAAATAAGAGAAAGTGAATAATAATCGTCCGGATTAAATGCGACCCAAATGAAAATTGTTGAATCGCTCACTTTTCATTCATCGGTCAGTTTCAGCAGGACTAAAGTTCATCATTGGCTCGCTCACTTCTTGTTGCATTTATACATTCCCCGTTTAGAGCTTTACATAGGAATATTAAACACTAAATGAGAAGCGAGTGATTCTCAACAATTATCTGTCTGTCTAAACAGGTTGAGCGAGTTAGCGGTGACATCACTCACTCGTTCAAATGCGAATTGGCTCGTCTAAAGGGGGCATAAGAGAGAATAGATGTACAGCATCTTACCAGCTTCTGGTTGGCTGAAGGTGTACTGGCTACTAGAAGAAAAGCTCATGTTAAGATCGCTGTTTCCAGACAAATCTTCTGGAATCACTTCTTCTTCCTCGGGCCCAACTTCATCCACTTTGGGCGTTTCCAGGGTGACAATATCAGAGTCATCACTAACAGCCTCGCAGGGACTATCCTCAGCTACAGTGCCCTCCTCACCAGGATGTTCGGCCTCCACAGGTGAGATGTAAGACAATAGCTGCAACAGAGATAAAAAATGCATGCGGTATTAGTAGCATCTTCCCCACACATTAGATTTACGCTAAAGCTTAAAGAGGAACAGACAGCACTACCGCTTTCCCCACTTTTGCAGATACTTGTATTCCCGGTGAAATAAGAATGCTAGAGCATATTTCCCTAAAATCCAGCATTGTGCTGTTCCTCTGTTATTCCTCCTGGATATTTCTGAGTAAGTGTAGCACATTATCGCTGCTAGAAAGTAAAAAAAATTGTTGAAATATTGGAGTGGTGGAGTATTTAACAAGTAGGTAAATATTTTTTTACTCTACTAAAGAGAACCGGTCACCATGTTCATGCCGCCAGAAAGAAAAAATGGCTGTGTCATTATGGGTTAAAGGAATTATCCCATAAAACAAAAATATTCCCTATCCACAGAATAGGGGATGACTATTAGAACAGTGGGGGCCCAACTGCTAGCTCTGCGACTGATCCTGAGATTGGGTATCCCGGAGGTTCACAAATCAATGGATCGGCAGTCGAGGATGTACACTGCCACTCTACTCATTACGATGGGACTGTTGGAGATAGCCATGCTTGGGTAGGGGATAATTTTATTTCTCGCTTGTGTCATTGGGGTACACAGCAAAGACCGTGGGATATAGCTTCTGCCACTAGGAGGCGACACTAAGCACAAAAAGTTAGCTCCGCCCTCTGGCTATATTCCTCCTGCCGACAGCAGGCTAATTAGTTTTTAGCTTAGTGTCTCGTAGGAGGACGGTCGTGCCCGTTAGGGCTGCTTTAAGGGCCAGGGTTAGACGGGGAGGCAGGACGCTCCCCATCAAACCCGAACGGAGAGGAGGGCGAACAACCTCGGGTTTGTCCAGGTTGCTTCTTGCCCGGCCCGCCTCAGAAGAAAAGGTGGCACATCCGGGTCATATATATCCGCATGTGGCCCGCCAGCGAGAGCCCCCCATGTTTGGTGCAGAGGTCCGCATCCCCTCTCCATGGGCAGGCGATGTTACAGGGGTAGGCTGCTGGAACTGGGGAGCCGCTTTTTCTTCCAGCAAGAACGCAGGAGGTAAGTATGCACTGGCGACCCCCCCGCCCCCACCCCCCTCTTCCACTCCCTTCCCTGGCTCTCCCAGTATGTCGCTTTTGCATGTGTACCTTGTGAGCTGCAGCGAGGCGCAGGAATAGGCGCAGGCGGACAGGCTCCTTTTCGCGGGGGTTGTATCCGCTATGTATGGCTGCGGCAGCAGAGGGCATTATTCAGGGCACTGGTTCCAGGCACAAGCCGGCGGGGGGGGGGGGGGGGGCGTGGCCTCGTGGGCATGGCACCTCAGGCGGCAGCAACAACTGCCAGTATGCCCTGGCCTTCCAGCTCCCTGCAAAGGCTCCCAGCAGGAGTTCCTGCGATGTGGGGGCTCAATGGAGGGGCTGCAGTGCAGCCCCGGGCGAGGCAATGCCAGGAGCGGAGGGGACGTGGCCACGCCCATATGACGTGTGGGGGCGTGGCTTCACGGCGGGCCTCCATGGAGGGCGTGGCCATGCCTGTGTGATGCTGGGGGCGTGGCTTCGTGGCGTGGGTGCGGCAGAATGCTGCCTTCATTGACTCCATGTAGGGGACGTGACCTTATCGGCAATGCACGCCGCCCTGCCTCTCCCCCTTCCTCCCTCAGCACAGGTGAAGGGGGATGACATCAGAGAAGCAGCCTATTGGGGACAGCGCGCCAGGACTTAAAAACCTCCCTGCTGCTCCACTCCTTGCTGCCTTTTTCTGCTCAGCTTATACGCTGTACAGCTCAAGCTCCAGGAAAGAAAGCCCTTCAGCACCTGCAGTCTCCCAACCCAGCGGCTCCCCGGACCTCTTCGGACCTCGGCAAGGACCTGGGTAAGCTCTGCCTGGCGGCTAGCTCTCCTCTTTCGCTGCGTATCCCTCCTGCCGGCGGTTGGCATAGCAGAGGATAGCTCGCAGTTTTCTTTGCCCAGTGAAAGCCCAGCACCATGTCCGACCCCAGAGCCCTGGAGGCTGGACCAGGGACAGCAAGAGTAACGCACTTTGCTTGCTCACGCTGTAACCTAAAGTTCGCATGTGGACAGGCTGAGCCCTTTTGTAGAGATTGTTCCCATGCGAAACAGGCGGCTGTGCAGGGCATCCCCCCCGCAGTTCAGCCCCCAGCTATAGCCGAGCCGGAGTGGGCCCGCTCTTTGTCAATGGCGGTGTCTGACCTCACTCGGGCATCTGGCGCAATTTTGGAAAAATTAACGCAGGACGCCACCGGTTCATGTGAGGAGCGCGGCTGTAGACTTAAACGGGTCAGGCCTTCGGACTCACGGCGGCCCTTCCGGTCACCATCCTCCTCGCCGCTTTTGCGCTCTTCTGGTACTAGGTCGCAGCGCTCGTCGGCAGAAGAGGATGTTTCGGACGAGGAATGGTCTGAATCTTCCTCAGACTCTGTTGTGGAGGAGGATCAGGTCCCAAAATTTTCGGCAATGGTGGATAGCTTAGTGGCTGCTGTGCGTGACACTTTTCAGCTCACTGAACAGGAACCACAGGCATCTGGGATATCGTTTTCTTTCAGGCAGCCTAGACGCTCTCCAAAAACTTTTTCCTCCTCATGAGGACTTTGACAAGGTCCTATCTAAGGAGTGGAAGGCACCGAATAAGCGGTTTTCCAAGATAGGTTACTTGGACGGAAAATATTCCTTCCCGCAGGACTTAGTGGAGAAGTGGTCAGTTCCACTGCTAGTAGATCCGCCCATTTCGCGCCTGGCTAAACACACGGTGCTACCCACGGCAGAGTCCTCCTCCCTCAGGGATCCCAAGGATCGAGGAGTCGAGGCCTTAGCAAAGACCGTTTTTGAGGCGGCAAGGTCAGCTCTTAGGCCTGTGTTTTCCTCGTCCTGGGTCAGTAAGGCTGTTACTGACTGGGCAAAGCGGTTACGGGAAGGAATCCTCGAAGGGGCGGCGTCCGAGGATCTGGTGGGCATTACACACCAGATTGAACAAGCGGGCATGTTTCTCTGTGAGGCCTCTATGGATACAGCCAGGCTGGCGGCCCGAGCCTCCGCGGCATCGGTGGCGACTCGCCGGACCCTATGGTTAAAATCGTGGGATGCGGACGCTTCCTCCAAGGGGTCGTTAATCAGTATGCCCTTTGTAGGATCTCGTCTTTTCGGCGCCAAGCTAGACGAGCTAATCTCAGAAGCTACGGGTGGAAAGAGCTCGCTTTCGCCACAGAACCGTCCAAAGCGGTCATCTCCGCAGCACAGACGTTTTCATTCCTATCGCCGGACGAGTCCTCGTAGGGTGGAGAGGAAGGGTCCACAGGAGCGGGAACAAAGGAAGGTTCCTTCCTTTAAGCCAAGGTCCTCTTGGCGGGGGCCCCAGCCCGCAAAGGGTACTAAAAGCAAGCCCTCCGCATGAGGGACTGCCCCCACCTGTTTCGGACAAGGTGGGGGGACGGCTTCTCCAATTCAGCCAGGTCTGGTCATCTCAGATCTCAGACACTTGGGTACAGGAGGTCGTGTCCAAGGGCTATGCGATAGAGTTCCTTTCACAACCGCACGACCGCTTCTTTCGGTCCAGAACCCCGGGGGACCCAGGGAAGGCAGCAGCTTTTCTCGGAGCGGTCCGCTCTCTCTATTTACAGGGGGTAGTGGTGCGAGTGCCCCCCGAGCAATACTTCACGGGGTTCTACTCAAATCTTTTTGTGGTCCCCAAAAAGGATGGCTCCGTCCGTCCGGTTCTGGACCTAAAGAAGCTGAACAAGTTCGTAGCGGTCCGTCATTTCCGCATGGAGTCGGTACGAGCGGTCATCGCATCCTTGGAGGCAGGGGAATTCCTGTCCTCGATAGACATCCAGGATGCATATTTACATATCCCCATTTGTCAGGCACACCAGCGCTTCCTCCGGTTCGCAGTATAGGAGGAGCACTTCCAATTTGCAGCATTGCCATTCGGGCTGGCGACAGCTCCCAGGGTGTTTACAAGAGTCTTAGCGGCAGTGATAGCAATCTTGCATTCCAGGGGGGTCGTTGCCATGCCGTATCTAGACGACATTCTGGTGAAAGCCCCGACCCAGCGGGACAACCTGGAGAGCCTGCAGATTGCCCTGGACACGCTTACCAGGTTCGGTTGGCTGATCAATTTCAAGAAATCATCTCTTGTGCCAGCTCAACGCATGCTGTACCTGGGGATGTGCTTCGACACGGCACTAGGTCGAGTGACTCTCCCGGAAGCAAAATGTCAGCTGCTTCAGAGGCAGGTGCGGTCCCTTCTATCGCAGCGACGGGTGGCGATCCGCCATGCGATGAGGGTTTTGGGACTGATGGTATCGTCTTTCGAGGCGATTCCATTTTCCCAGTTCCACTCCCGCCCTTTGCAGTGGGTGATACTGTCAAGGTGGGACAGGTTAGCACGATCCCTCGAGCGGAAGATAAGGATTCCGCCAGGTGTTCAGCAGTCACTCCAGTGGTGGTTGGACTCGCCACGTATCCAGCAGGGCAGGTCGTTCCTGCCCCTGCAGTGGCAGGTACTGGCTACAGACGCCAGCATGACAGGCTGGGGGTGCACGCTGGGGGATCTGGTAGCACAGGGAACCTGGTCCACGCAGGAGTCCGGTCTCCAGATAAACGTCCTGGAGCTGTGAGCAATACTCCGGGCCTTACAGCATTTCGTGCATCGGCTGGAGGGAACTCCAGTGTGAATCCAGTCAGACAACGCGACTGCGGTGGCTTACATAAACCATCGAGGCGGAACCCGCAGCAGGGGAGCCATGAAGGAAGTAGAGGGAATTCTGTCATGGGCCGAGAAACATCTTCCAGCGATATCGGCAGTCTTCATTCCCGGGGTCGAAAATTGGGCGGCCGACTTCCTCAGCAGGAAGGAGGTCGACCCAGGAGAGTGGGGGCTACATCCCGAGGTATTTCAGGAAGTATGCCTGAGATGGAGCTGGCCAGACGTGGACCTGATGGCGTCTCGCTTCAATCAGAAGCTTCCAGCCTATCTGGCCAGGTCAAGGGACCCCAGAGCTCTAGCAGCAGATGCGCTAACGGCTCCATGGACGGGGTTTCATTACCCCTATGTCTTCCCACCAATTCCTCTCATTCCACGGCTGCTCAGGAGAATCAGGAAGGAAGGGCTACCAGTGATTCTCATAGCCCCAGATTGGCCGCGAAGAACGTGGTACGCGGAGCTCATGGACATGGTAGCAGACGCGCCCTGGCGATTACCCCTGCGAAAGGATCTTCTCTCTCAGAGTCCCCTCTACCACCAGAATTTAGCTACACTGCGTTTGACGGCGTGGCAGTTGAGACCGCGGTACTGAGAGCAAGGGGCTTCTCAGACCCGGTTATCCAGACGATGATTAGGGCTAGGAAGCCGTCGTCATTGAAAGTATATCACTGGGTGTGGAGAACATTCTTTCGCTGGTGCGAGTAGAAAGGGGCGCACCCGATGCATTTTTCGTTGGCCCGTCTCCTGTCGTTTCTCCAAGACGGGTTGGGCTTGGGCCTGAGCCTCAGCTCCCTTAAGGGACAGGTTTCGGCTTTGTCAGTTTTGTTTCAGCGACCTTTGGCTTCAAGGTCGGCGGTGCGCACCTTTTTACAGGGAGTCGCTCATACGGCACCCCCTTTCCGGTCTCCGGTGCCACCTTGGGACCTTAACCTGGTTCTGGATGCCTTGCTGGCCCATCCGTTTGAACCATTAGCGGACGTACCGTGGCGCTTGCTGTCCTGGAAGGTCTCTTTCCTTGTGGCAGTTACCTCCCTTCGTAGGGTTTCGGAGATTGCAGCGCTATCGGCAAAACCACCCTTTACGGTTTTTCACCAAGATAAGGTGGTGTTGCGACCGGTGCAATCTTTTCTCCCAAAGGTGGTGTCTACCTTTCACATTAATGAGGACATTGTACTGCCATCATTTTGTCCAAAGGCGATTCACCCTAGGGAACGGGCTCTGCACACCTTAGACCTAATCCGCGCCCTGAGGACATTTTTGGACCAGACCGCGTCTTTCCGGCGCTCGGATTCCCTGTTCGTGATACCGGATGGTCCGAGACGTGGCCTTGCAGCATCAAAGGTGACTATTGCTCGCTGGATCCGTTCGGCAGTGGTGGAGGCCTACCGGGCTAAGGGTGAGGCACCGCCGTTCCAGGTGACGGTACATTCCGCCAGAGCGGTGGGGGCTTCATGGGCGGTCAATCACGGTGCCTCAGTATCACAGGTGTGTAAGGCAGCTACCTGGGCATCCCTGCACACCTTTTCTAAGTTTTATCAGTTACATACGTTTGCGTCAGCTGACGCTTCGCTGGGTCGAAAGGTTTTACAGACGGCTGTAAACTGACCGCATGCGCTTTCATTTATTTGTACCCACCCTCGGGGACGGCTGTGGGACGTCCCACGGTCTTTGCTGTGTACCCCAATGACACGAGCGAGAAAAGAGGATTTTTTACTCACCGTAAAATCTCTTTCTCGTCTCGTCATTGGGGGACACAGCACCCACCCCTCTTTCTTGATATGACACAGTGGTGGTCCTAGTCGGATTCCGGATTCTGAAAGTCGCACATGGTGCTGCGTGTTTTTCATTACAGTTAAATTTTTTGTTGATGTGTCATATGACTAACTATTGTTGTCTCTCTGTTCCTGCATGGCTATTCCAACTGCTGGCATGACAAACTAATTAGCCTGCTGTCGGCAGGAGGGATATAGCCAGAGGGCGGAGCTAACTTTTTGTGCTTAGTGTCGCCTCCTAGTGGCAGAAGCTATATCCCACGGTCTTTGCTGTGTCCCCCAATGACGAGATGAGAAAGAGATTTTACGGTGAGTAAAAAATCCTCTTTTAGTTGGATAACAGCTATAACATACCAGATGGCCATTTTCTGAACCACTCATCTTTCACGGATGACTGATCAATCTCCGTGTTTATCTGTGGTATAGTCTAGCCCTCAACTAATCAGTCTTTGCATCTGGCATGAACAACTTTTCAAGAACTGCCCTTAAAGTGGGTTTTCCAGACAAAATACTTCTGAAGACGTGTCCTCATGATAGGTCATCAATAGTTGAGGGTCTGCTGTTCAGGAACCCTGCCAATCAGCTAAGTGGGAGTCCACTGTCAACACCGATACCTACAGGGGTCACAGTGGAAGCTGCGGCTCCGAATCCAATGTAATGGCTGGGGCTTGTAGCTGCAGGCGCAGCTCCCACCGATTTTAATGAGAGCTGTGTCTGCTACCGCTCCGAGCCCTGTGTATAGCAGCGCCGATGGCAGGCGCTGCTTAGCTGATCGTCTGGAGTCCTGAAGAGTGGTTGCAGCTGATTAGCTATTGATAAACTACCCTAAGGACAGGTCATCAACAATATTCTGCCTGGAAAACCCCTTAAAACAAGGACAAAAAAGTAGGATTTTTCTATAAGTTATGAAAAAACAGTGGGCGATCCTGGATGTCTACAGCCAATGACACTGGATAGTGTGCAATTATGGTTTGTCAATGATATGCAATCTGATTTGTCATTCAATATGCAGTACCTACCTCTGCGGTCCCCTGCTGATCTGATGTGGAGTGAAGATTTTCCACATTTGATGTAGCAACCTCATTGCTGCAGACATCTGCATTGAATATAACAGTGTCACTAGCTCCATGTTATTATCTGCGTGAACGTCTCAGAAGCAATGCTTGTATTTCATTACCTGCCAACGGAGGTGTAGCATCAGGCCGCACATCTTCACCAAGCGCTGAACAGGGATCTGAAGACTGCTCTGCACATGGTTCAGCTTCAGAGTGCAGGGTCTCTATGTCCGAGCCCTAAAATACATAGAAGGACTATATTAGGACACCTCTGGTTGAAAAAAGTGTTTTCCATCCGCAGTACACTTATTAGAGGCCTATTAAATTATCTTGGAAAAAAAACATTTTGGAATTGTTAAAATAACCAGTCGCTTCTGCCCGCTAACACTCCGAGGGCAAACATTTAGTAAGCAATTTACGGTTTCCTGATCAGAAGAGGATGGCCTTCTAATAGGAAGCGACCAGTCTTATGAGCCATAGTCAGCCTCTAGTCTAGTTCTCAGAAACGATTTTACGTGTTAGCCAGGAAATGTCCCCATCATGGTCCTATTCTAAAAACACACAAGTGTAATTAGCAGAAATACTTGATATATTTTGTATTCTTCTTCTCTGACAAACTTGGCATGTTAGATATAACTATTAGAGATGAGCGAGCACGCTCAGACAAGGCAGTTACTCGAGCGAGCATTGCTCTTCTCGAGTAACTGCATTTTCATACAAGAATGAGTCGGGGGGGCTGTGGGGGGGGGAGAGATCCACACCTCGTAAGTCCTCCAAAATTTAGCCAATAAAAAGCTACACGGCACATGTACAATAAGGGTTCTTTTGTAACAAACTCCAACTTGACATCTAATGGGTTGCATATTGTGATGAGGCAAACATTACATCTTCAGTGACATCCCAGATGTTAGGGTTCGTTCACATCAGTGGAGGAGGTTCTGTTCAGCTGCCATAGGGACTGCCAAGAGGACATGGGAGATGCCAGGACCGCAGTGACAGGGAGGCTAGTCATTAGCATACACAACATGGGGTTGCTACTAAAGTTTGTATTTGTTACATAAAATATTTGTAAAGGCAGGTTCACAAGAGCGTAATTTCATTGTATATTATGCGCACATGATGCACGGTGGAGAGAGTCAATGAAAGCACACTGATTTTCATTGATCCATTCACACTTGCTTAAATTCATTGCGTATAATACCTGTGAAAAAAGAACACAAGTTCTATTTTTCTGCATTTTATGCGCGATAGAGCCCTATTGTCCTCCAATGGTGCGTTATAAACGTTGCACATATGCAATGTTGCTAAGCAATGTCGCAAGACATTAAAAAAAAAAATGCAGTGATATGCCGCCTCACACCGCGGTAAAACGCTGCATTATATACACAGTATATTACCACACTGTGTGCCCGGAATCAGTCAGCTATCAATTGGTTTCAATCAGCGTGATTCAAAAGTTTACCGCTTTTTCAGCACTGCCGAAAACGTGGCACAACTTAGTACCGCAGTTTTGGCAGCGCTAAACACCCTAGCTACACTACCTGAGGGGAAAAAAAAAACAAAAAACTCACCTGGCTGTCGCCGTCGGGGTCCCTGCCGTTGTTTTCCGTAGTTCCGGGCCAGCTGCCGGGCTCTTGTCAAGGCGGCAAAGCATCTATTGCTAGTGACAGGGATTGAAATCCCCACCTCCAGCAAGGGATTGCTCTGATTGGCTGGGCCAAGTGAGTGACAGCCGGCTCAGCCAATCACAGCCAGTGCTTTAAAGTTATGGCTCTTTTTCTCCATGTACCATGAGCCCTATTCTTTTCTATGGGCAGCATATGCAACCCTGTCCACACGCAATACATTGCATACGGCTGACGATATATACGCAACCCCGCTATGAGACAGGGCGGGGAATTAAAAAAGACAAAAGTTGCGCATGACATTGCGCATGACAGGTCATGTGTAGTGCACTCACTGCCATATGAGGTGGTAACTGTCACTCCGCCAGCATCACACAGACCAGTAAAACGCTGTGGGACCCCTGTTTTATGCATACAGTTGTGTGAATGAGCTCAGGTAACAGTTGATGTGCCTAAACCTATGAAGTCTTGTCGGTGCCCCGTAGGTCATAGTTTAATCATGAAATTGCCCTTAAAAGAAGTTCCCTAGGAACACGTAACTATGAAAACAATACCAGGGTGCCATATATGTGCTAATATTCTCAAGTAACTTCTGCTCCTGAATGTGCAGACAGCAAAAGCTGGTGATTATTACAACACATCTGTAAGGCTACTCTGGACATGGAATGTATAGCGCAAATGTCATCCAACTATCAGCAAAGAAACACCTGATAGTTAGAATACACCAGCACTCTGTTATTGTATAGCTCTTTCTAGAGGACCCTTGAGCGTTTGGCTGACGGACGTTTCACCTGGTGGGAATACCTACGGTACGCATCTGGCATCTGGGGTGGCTTTGTCTAGAGTCGACTACCCTCACACCACCAGTAGAGAAGTCATATAAAGAAAGTCACGTACCTCATGGTTGATAATTGTCCATCCACATGATGATTCGCTATCACTTGAGTTTCCAGACATTTTCGCTGTAAATACAGAAAAAAAGTTAATTAGGAATTCTTCATCTCATCTGTGAGGACAAAAGTGGCTTGTGAAGGTACTTTATTACAGCACAGCAGCGATCCGGTAATGATTGCTTGTAGACTAATGGATGTGTTCAGTCATCTGTATGGGACGCACCCCACACCTTCTACCCCATATACAGATATAACACACAAGATGCAGTACAGCTTCCTGTGGTGGGGGCGGTAACCGGCAGAAAGCAAACAGCGGAACACCGTTTGTTGTTACCACATTGCTGACAGGGTGCAGCTTCTCTGATGGTCTACTGTCAGCACCAGATCCTTCCCTTTAAATGTGAAAATGGCTTCAGAAAACATCCCACAATGTCCAGAACATCTATGTATATCAAACTGAAGAGGACAACGGCCTCCTTCACACAGCACTTGTTTTCAGGGTTTTAAAGTGAATGTAAAAAAATTGTAATTGTAGATGTTTGGGGGTTTTAGTTTTTTTTATGTCTTCTACAACAGTTTGTGACGATTTTTATTTTTGTTCAGGAGCTTTTCCGGGCATTTTTTAAAATCTACGAGAAGTCTATGAAGAAAAAAACCATACCTAGCTATAATATAATACCACCATACCAGCGATATGATAAAATCACTAATGTCCCCCCAAAAAACAGAATAAAAGCCACAAACCATAATGCTAGGTATAGACATTTTCATATCTCACTATACTGTTTCACACTGTTGACCACAAACTTCTCCACAATATGCTTTGCTCCATTGGCCTAAAGGACACTGCCCTCTCCTGGTTCTCCTCCTACCTATCTGACCGCTCTTTCAGTGTCTCCTTTGCTGGCTCTACCTCCCCTCCTCTTCCCCTTGCTGTTGGAGTCCCCCAGGGTTCGGTTCTGGCCCCCTCCTCTTCCCCTTGCTGTTGGGGTCCCCCAGGGCTCGGTCCTCGGCCCCCTCCTCTTCTCCATCTACACAGTCCCTATTGGACAAACCATCAGGAGATTTGGCCTCCAATACCACCTCTATGCTGAGGACACCCAGCTATACACCTCCTCCCGTGACATCTCTGAACCATTCCTCCAGAACGCCACCATTGTCTCTAACACTATATCCTCTCTCTACCTAAAAACTGAAACTCTCAAAAACTGACCTACTGGTGTTTCCACCCTCCACTAACCGACCTCATCCTGACATCTCCATCTCAGTGTGTAGCACCACTATAACTCCCAGACGCCTGCTGTCTTGGGGTTATATTCGACTGTGATCTCTCCTTTACCCCCTACATCCAATCTGTTGCCCGAACATGTCAGCTGAACCTCATGCAAATAAAACAGATGGAACAACCTATTGGATGTCAGCATTCCTTCAAATCAATGTACGACTTTTTAACAAGTCTGTAAAACAATGCTTGGGAATAGGAAACCAAGCCAGAACCTATACGCAGACAGCTGTTTCGGGGTGTTTGCCCCTCATCAGTGCGCAGTAGGCTTCTAGCTTGGCTGGTGAGAGGCCTGTGACATGGGTCAAGAGGGTTGTCGTCTCTCCTTAAGGAGAGCACCTAAAAAGTGTGTGGAGACACCTAGGGGGTGAGTGGGTTGGGGGATGGCATCGTCTCTCCCCAAGGAAAGCACCCAGGAGGGGTGTGAGAGGACTTATAAGGCCATGCGTGCCATGCCACGCATGATTTTCTGGCTTGGTTTCCTATTCCCAATCATAGTTTTGCAGACTTGTTAAAAAGTCGTACATTGATTTGAAGGAATGCTGCCATCCAAAAAATGGCGCTGCAGAGGTATTGTTCCATCTTCCTTATTTACATAAATTACCTAGAGCAGCGTGCATGGCCTTATAAGTCATCTCACACCCCTTCTGGGTGCTCTCCTTAAAGAGAGACGACACCCTTCTTGACCCTCACCTCAAGAACTTCGCTAGAATACGCCCTTTTCTCACCATGGACACACTAAAAACTTGCCCTCATTCACTCTTGACTCGATTATTGCAACTCACTGCTGATCTGCCTCCCCCACGCCAGACTCTCCCCTCCCCTATCCATCCTGAATGCAGCAGCCAGGCTCATCTTCCTGTCCAGCCGCTACTCAGACGCCTCTGCCCTGTGCCAGTCACTGCACTGGCTCCCCGTGAAATACAGAATTCAATTTAAACTCATTACCTTCATCCATAAAGCTCTCCATATCACTGCACCACCCTACATTGCCTCCCTCATCTCAATCCACCACCCAGACCATGCCCTCCACTCCACCAACGAAATTAGATTAAGCGCTCCTTTAACTCGAACCTCTCATTCTTGCCTCTAAGACTTCTCCATAGCAGCACCAGTCCTTTGAAACGCACTACCCAAAACCATCTGGGCAATCCCAAACACGTAAAACTTCTGGTGTGCTCTAAAAACGCACCTCTTCACGAAGGCATACCATATCCCCTAAACGAAACCCCTCTGTACTCCACCTGATAACATGCTCCCTGTCCTACCAACTGCAATTCCTGCTAGCCACAATCAACCGCCCCCCGCAGTCACAATCTGACCATTGTCAATGGGTATAGCATCCCACGCTCTTCACCTCGCCATACCATGCACATCTCCAGTCCCTTTACCTTCGGTGTTGTTATTAGCTGTTTAGTCATTTATGACCCTCGGCAACCCTAAAGGCGAGCTCCCTCCATGTTACCTTCTGTATCACCCCACTATTTGTAGTATGTAAGCTCGTTGGAGCAGGACCCTCACCGCTATTGTTTCCAGCAACTGATTACTATGTAACCGTGGTTTTCTTTGTTTCCCTCTGCCTTGTAAGCTCTGCAGAATATGTTGGCGCTATATAAATAAAGATTATTATTATACATCTCTCATTTACAAATAGTCACAGCATTTTAGCCTCTCAAAAATATGACAAAAAATTCTGCTGAGAAGGCTGAAAACTATTTTGTAGGAAACCTGCCCCAGGCCGGGCTCACACGGGCGTACGATTACATGTGCGCTGTATACCTGCGTGATCCGCTCCCATTAGTGTGTCAGAATTGCATAATACATGAGCGCAAGAAAGAACACCGCATATTCTATTTCACCGCATATGCAGGAGATCGAGCTATTGTTCTCTATGGGCGTGTATATACCAGCGGCGTGTATATCCACCACATGGGAAATAGAAACAAGAAAACAAAGAACAGGTGTGAGTCCGGCCTGGGGCAGGTTTTTGGCGTTTTTTGTTTTTTTTAATATATAGATATTTTTGACATGTACTATTTTCAGGCTCGGTTACCCCTAGAGACTAGAAGCCTGAAAAATAAAAAACGCCATACCTAGCGCATGCTGCACGGGCAAAACAATGTCCAGTGAAGAAAGCTTCCATGAAAAACCTACGCTGTTTTTAGTGTGTCAACCATTTTCCTATTGGCTTTCGCATCGCTTCTGTCCACCACAGCGGTTTTTGTTGCATTTTTTTTGAAAAACAAAAAACAGCTGTATTTATTCTAAAAATTGTTATCTGTGAGACTCATACGGTGTTAAACCATCTACTGCACACGTTTTGGCGTGTTTCTCTAGACACACAAAGTGACATTTGCAGGAGGGTTTTTCCAGTTTTTATGTGACAGTTATGGAGGGAGGAGGTTAAAGAAAATGAAGACAGTGAAGTGTATGTAAATTTATGCCAGAAAGCTCTTCCTGTGGTTACACATCCTGTGCACTCATCTGCTGGCGTCTGCTTAGTTCACGGGTAGCTTTATATGGGCCTACTAGCCGCCGAAAAATCACTGAAATTAGCAATTTTGCCTGACAGTTGTTCTGTGTCAAAAGGGGACCCGACAGCGTCGCTTTTTAGGTGATTGAAACGAAGCGACTGGTAAGTGACTTCTCGCTCGGTGTAAACAGCCAGGCATTTATCTGAACGACTGCCTGTTCGCAGTGAATGGAGGCGGGTGGCTGGAAGAGATCTCCAGCGTGCTCCCCTCCATTCACACAGACCGCTCTCGCACAGCCATTGATTTCAATGGGGCTCCCCAGACAAGCGTTCTAATGCGGCGTTTCTAACGCCACAGTTTTAGAGAGCTGTCTGTTCTGTTCCTGGGCGTTTCAGTGTTTTTAAACGTGATGCGTTGCCCATTGAGATGAATCAGGAGCGTTCTCAACGTTGCCAAAAATGCGGTAGAACACAGTGCACAGCCAACGCCACACTGTGAACGCAGCGTTCTGTGCCACCGGGAGGGGAAGAGAAAGTGGTGACGGGAAAGCGCAGTAACAACGCAGGCAAGCGCTCACACTGAACGCTGTACAAAACAGCTCTGCCCTGGCAAAGACGATGCGTTACTGCTATCACCTGTGTGAGAGTAGCCTAGGGCCACTCTCACACAACGCCATGTTCAAAATCGCATCATTTTACCGCTATTTCGAGCTGCATTTTTGAACACAGTGCACAGCATTTTTTAACGCACTCCATCAATATGATGAGTGATGAGGTGAATTAAAAAAAAAAACGCACAAACATAGGACAGCGTTTGAAAACCGCGGCATTTGAGCGCTGGTCGGCGAGGCTCAAGTGAAATCAATGGGAGCATTGTACTGGCAAAAAGCATCCAGTGTGAGAGCAGCTTTACACTCCTATGAACAGGAGAGATAACTATGGGACAAATGGCGGGCCTTATGCACCCACTGTCATCCAGTGTAATACCACTCTTATACTGTACAGGGATTTAAAAGGGTGTCCTCATCTTATACAGCATATGCCATAAATGTCTGATAGATGGGGCTTGCATGTATCTCCAGAATGGGGTCACCGACACCCATCCTGCAGGGTGAAGCAGCCGGTGGTAGAACCAAGTTGGCCACGACTAGAAGCAGCGCGGCTCGTTGCACTATGCGGTTTTCACCATTTATACATGTCACTCACTGTCGTACTACGGTAGGAGCTACAATATATAGGAAAGCTCAGAGTTGGGTTTAGAGAAGTACAATTCTTGGTTCATTCGATGGAGTTTGAAATTGATTGAGATTTATCAGTCTAATGAGGAGTTTATCACCTCTGGCTTCTAATCAATAGACTGGGTTCTGACGTAATAGGGGATTTGCTAGATATTGGGAATATCGTTTGTCAGGAAAATTGTCTATTTCTGATTTTGTTAAAAAAAAGTTTTTTCAATAAAAATGGATTAAGCATAAATCTCATTGACTATTATAGGCGCTATGGAAGCTGGGCTATTTCCAGCTCTGATGGGGACCTGCAGCGAATGTCTGAGATGAGAACTCCCCTTGTAATGACACATAATTATGGTCCCGCTCCTGTACTCAGGCACTAACGTTTGTCTAGCTTTAAATGGCAAATGAGCCAAAACAGGAACTGCAGTAAAACTCTTGAGCCATCAGTCACATTTGTCCTTCCATATATAGACAACTTCAAGGTGTGTAAAATGTTTATACTAGAGGGGTAAAAAGCCGTGAGTGCAGATGTGTAATCCATCAGCTATACACAGCTTTATACACCTAAATAACAGTCTGCCCCATGCTTGCATTAGATGTGTGCCATCCTGGCCAGCCAAGCCAGAAACCTCATGCACACTGATGAGGGGCAAACACCCCGAAACAGCTGTCTGTGCATGGGTTCTGGCTTCGTTTCCTATTGCCAATCATTATTTGAAAGACTTGTTTAAAGAGTCGTACATTGATTTGAAGGAATGCTGCCATCCAATTGGTGGCGCTGCAGAGGTATTGTTCCATCTTCCTTATTTGCATATATCTAGGTGAATGTAACCTTCCATTAATTAGTCTCAAATCTTTTAACCAATTTGTGTATACAGGATTTTGTTGTTTAGGAGGGGTAACATCACTCCTTAAGGAGAGCACCTAAAAGGTGTGTGAGGAGAAACCTTGAAGGTGAGTGAGGGGACCTAAAGGGCCACACATGCTCCTCTGGGTAATAGAAGCAAATAAGGAAGATGAAACGGTATTATTGTATCTTGTCACCACCAGAAGTAGGGGTGAAGACAAGATTTAGGCTGCTTGACAGGCCAGTGACGCCCCCAGGAGCTGATTGGCTGAAGCAGTTGCTCACTGTCCCTGAACCAGCCCTGGTATTTGGGTGTCTGTGCCGGCCCTGCTATCCTATCTGTGATGTGCTGCAGTCCTCCGTCTCCCCGACGTGGAAGTGAGTGATTGCCTCCCATCTATAGACCTTGAGGCAGGAGATCCCCCGCTGTTCTGCTTGCTCCCGACCGCAGTGTCAGTGTGGTCGCTACCCCTGCCCTCAGTGCTGCTGTCAGTGTGGCCGCCGCAGCACTCTCTGCTTCACTGTCAGCGGCGGCTGTACTATGCAGGGACAGACCGCGGAGGGCTTGAGGATGACAGCGGTGAGCAGAGGTGCAAGCGCAGCAACGGAGTGGGGAGGAGAAGGACAGGGCTGCCAGCCTACAGTAGCAGGATGTGGCCAGACAGCTACTCCACTCCCCTGCCTCCTCTCTCTTCAGCAGCTGGCGCCGCTGCTCAGAGGCAGATGGGGAGCGGAGTAGCCCTCAGCGACCGCATCTCGGCGCTACAACACGGAGGAGGACAGCTTTGGCAGCGGCGGCGAGGTGTATCTTTCCTGCCCGAACAAGTATTTTCCCAGCCGTCTGGACAACAATACAGCCAATCGAGAGCTAGGGGCATGACAGGGGAGATCCTCCATGTAAGGGCTGTCAAACCCCTAGCTTCCGGTGGTGACAAGATACAATTATACCAGATGAAACAATACCTCTGCAGCGCCACCTACTGGATGGCAGCATTCCTGCAAATCAATGTCCAACCCTATATACAAGTCTTTGTAACAATGATTAGGAATTGACCACAAGCCAGAATTGATACACAGACAGCTGTTTCAGGGGGTTTGCCCCTCATCAGTGTGCAGTAGAATCCTAGCTTAACTAGTGGGAAGGCCTGTGATGTGGGTCGGGAGGGGTAACATCAGTCCTTTAGGAGAGCAGGATTTTTCTTGGCACACTTCCTTTGCCAAACCTATTCAGAAATGCCCTTTGATGTGGTTTAAATGAACGCGGTCGCCAATATTCACAAACAATAAACACACTGTTCAACTGAGTACATTTGTGGCACACGCAGTCAAGCCCGTTTGGCGGTCGTATCTCGACATCATGGGTACAGCCCACTTTATGATGTTTCAATAGACATAGAACGTCTGGTCTACTTCCGCCTAACACACTTTCTCTCTGACAACTCACTCCTCGACCCCTCCAGTCTGGTTTCCGCTCTTTAAACTCGACTAAAACCGCCCTCACAAAAGTATCAAATGCCCTGATGATGCCAAAGACTACTCCCTACTAATCCTCCTTGACCTCTCGATGTGATATTCTCATATACTGCATATTTGCACACACGGAAGGGCGTGTGTATTCACTGCATGTTTGCGCCAACCGATTCTCTTCAAAGGCCTATTGCGGTGTATAATATGCACCAAAATAGGTCATACGGTGTATTTTTTCGCACGATTGACTACTGCATGAAAAAAATACGCTCCTGTGAACGAACCTATTGAAAACAACGGTCTATATTCACAGCGGATTTTGCGCACAAAGATTGCATGCGTAATAGGCTACGCAAATACACTCGTGTGAATGAGCCCTAAGCCTGATGTGGGGCAGTTTGTTATCAAAACAACTCTGCCCTCACGTGGATGTATTATGTAACTACACGCTATGCCTCACACTCACTCATGATCACCATAGCATCTATAAGGTGGCCACATAGAAGTAGTCAGGCACCACACTCATAGGACAGCTCTCTAAATGAAAATCTGTCTTTGTTGCCCATAGCAACCAATCACAGCATTCCATTCATTTCATATATTGCTGAGGTAAAATGAAAGCTGCGCTGTGATTGGTCGCTGTGGGCATCGCAGATTTTCTTTTAGCCAGTTTCCATAAGAGTGTGGTGCCGGGATAATTTTCCATGGCCGACTGTACAACTAACGTAATTGGAGTGTTGTTACTAGGAAATATTTTATTTAGATGCACTAAGAATAAAGGAAAAGCCTGCGGAGGTTTCTGAAAGTAGGAGTGGGGAACACACAAAGGGACCGCCATGTTGGTTTCCCTGAGTGTTTCATGTATTCAAAACAGCTGACGCCTTTGCATTATAACTTCCTGAGACTTATATGTATACATTGCACTCGCCATCCTGGGACTGGCTCTCTACTGACATATATATATATATATATATATATATATATATATATATATATATATAGCTGCTTATCAAAAAACAGTTCAACCAGAAATTCATTCCCCCGGCCTGTGACCTTTCAGCTGTTGCAAAACTACAACTCCCAGCATGCTCTGCGCCTAGATAAGCACCCCATAGGGCCAAGCACGAGACACTAGATGGGACAATTGTTTATACCAACCAGAGGACAGATCTCATCCTCAACCTGCTCTGGATAGATGAGAGCCGCGTGCTGATTGGTGGCCTCCACCCCAGCAGGGTGCACATTATGTAATGGCCGATAATGCGCCGCCCCCTCCCTGCTGTCCCTTCAGTCCCCACCGAGTGTGATGTAATGTCCTGCAACATGTGGCAGCTGCCGCCATGCAGCCAGCGGGGTGATTAGTACGTGGAGTTCAGGATGCAGCGGTGACATATGGAGCCCGCCGCACACAACACATCTACAGCCTGATGTAACGTTACTCTATTAGTGCATCACCGGGGAGAATTAGGACTGCCACTACCCTCAATGTCACCGGCGCCCCCCGACAGACAAACATTACCGGTGAAGCAGGCCCTGGGGACCCCCACTCCTGGTGTTTACATGGACTGCGCTCCTCCGCCTGCCGCTCGGTAACTGTCACTTCCAGTCCCCAGTGACGTCTCTGCAAAACAACAGCGCTGGGAGAGCACCAGAAGCGGCTGGCCTAACAGGGGCGGGGACCGCTGCTGCTGGGAGTTGTAGTTTACCAGAACGTCTAAGGTGGGAGTTAAGGAAGAGACAACGTTCACAAGCAACTACATGTCCCAGAAAACATAGCGGCGCAGCAGCTCGTTGTCAACAAATGGGCGAGGCCTAGAGGTGGGACGCCGGGCCGGCATGGTTACTATGGCAACATAGGGGCACACAGCGCTGATCGTGAGGACTGAAGGCAGGGAGAACGGATCGGCCAAAGTCACTGACGAGGTAATGATGGGCTCCGAGCTGTGGATCGAGGAACATACCGTAGTGGTGGCTACGTAAAGGGAATGGCCGAGATTTTTCAAACTTTGCCATAGAGCAAAATATTCTTAAAATATTTTATTATTAATTTTGCCTCTTAACCCCTTCCTGCTTGAAGTACTTTTACACAGACGATTATGGTAAAAAAATCATGTAAACGAGCGAAAGAGAACGATTATTGCTCAGCCAACGATTGAATGCTAAATCGTTCACTTTTCATTCATGTTAAGCAGGCATAACAATCATGGTTGGCTCGTTCACTAATTATTTGGTTTACATACCGATCAATCAGTCCTTCTCACCTATACAATGAAGGTGAACGATTTATCATCTGAACGAGCCCCGATGCATCTGTCTGTATAAACTGGCTGCCTGAGCGTTCTCTGACGTCATTTGCTCTACACAGACCGTGAGGGCTGCCACCTTTTTCAGAAAAAAAAATACCAGCCAAGGTATTGAATGCATTTAGCTCAACTTTCAATAGACTGCAGGATGTTTTCCCCTGCAGTATGTTTACACTAGTTGCGAGGACAACAATGGAATGTGTTGGCAACTGTTTGTTCAGCTGGGAGTGTGATTCATCACATGCTGGGCTCTGCAAACAGCTCCTGGAGGTCCCTTTACATTAAAATGAAGATGATAAAGTGTTTATGGATATTAAAGCCATTAACACACTATATGCAAATAGATTGAAAGATTTAGCAATCTTTCCAGTTTGATTGATAACACAGGTCTGCAAAAAAAACTTTTAAAAAATTGTTTTGATTTTGTTAAATCATCTTTATGTAGTTTTTTGCACAGATTTCAAAAATTACACGGGGTTTTTTTTATCACGTAAGGCTTGCCTACAAAATAAAGTTGAAGTATTTGGAAAAAATACAAAAAACGGAAAATTTTTTATTTGTTTTTATTATTTTAACATGAAGTAAAAGCAAAAAGTCAACAATACCTAGCTAAAATAAGCATAAGGCCTTAGTCAGACGGGCGTTTTTAGCCGCGATTTGCGCATGCGCATGCGTCCGGGGATTTTATAAAACCATTGCTTTGCAATGGTATCGGACACATGAGCGCTTTTTATGCGCTCGTCCGATAAATTATAGAACAGAAATCGCAGATCGCACCTATCTGCGATCTGCGATTCCTGTTCTCTTCTCTATATGCGCTCAATGGGGCCGGCGGCAGTAGCGCCGACCCCATTGAGAACATATAGAACACAAATCATTCTTCTCTGCCACAGCTGTAACAGCTGTGGCAGAGAAGAACAATGTTTGCCCATTGAATTCAATGGAGCCGGCAATACAGCCGCTCCATTGAAAGCAATGGGCTGCCGGCGTGCGCGGGGTTAATTGTCGGGAAGGGCTTAAATATATAAGCCCTTCCCTGCAATTCATCCTAAAATGTGTTAAAATAAAAAAAAATTGTATACTCACCTTTCCGCTGCAGCCGGAGTCCAGCCGCGGCCGCTGTCAGTTCTCCTGAACTGCTTCTCGGCACTATCAGCCGGCGGGGCTTTAAAATCCCCGCCTGCTGAATGATCTGCCTCTGATTGGTCACAGCCCTGACCAATCAGAGGCAAGTTTCACTCACACACCCATTCATGAATTCATGAATGGGTGAGTGACTGCTGCCTCTCAGCGCTGAGCCAATCAGGGGCAGGTCTGACTCACATCCATTCATGAATTCATGAATGGGTGTGAGTGAGACATGCCTCTGATTGGCTCAGCGCTGAGCCAATCAGGGGGCAGGTCTGACTCACACCCCCTTCACACCCCCTGCAGGACGGCCGCGCGGAGCTCCGGCTGCCGGGAGAAGGTGAGTACATATATATTTATTATTTTTACACATTTTAGGATGAATTGCAGGGAAGGGCTTATATATTTAACTTGCGCGCAGCGGTCACACGATTTGCGGATGCGCATCCGTCATGCGATCCGCAAATCGCGCGAAAAAACGCCCGTCTGACTAAGGCCTAATAGTGATACACATGTGTTGCAAAGTTATTATAAGTCTTTGTAAAAACATTTTCTTTTTCCATCAAAGCTTCTTTTGGTACTTTTTCGGCTGTGTTCTTGTGAATTTTCCCTTTTTAACATCCAACAGTAGTCTGCCATCATGTTGACATTCCATCGACCTTGGTATCTGCGCTCCATTTCTCTTAGATCTTGATGGAAACGTTCTCCTTGTTCCTCACTTACAGCCCCAAGATTTTCTGGAAAGTAGTCCAGATGTGAGTGAAGGAAATGGACTTTGACACTCATGTTGCAGCCCAAGATTTTGTAGTTTTGTAACAATTCAGCAACCAAAGTTTTGTAGTTTGGGTCTTTTTTATTTCCAAGAAAGCCTGTTACAACAAGTTTAAATGAATTCCAGGCATTTTTTCTTCCATTTCCATTTTAGTGACAAAGATTTCATCTTTTAAAAGTTTTCTTATGTCAGGCCCAACAAAGACTCCCTCCTTCAGCTTAGCATCTGATAGACCAGGAAACTGTTCACAAAGATACTTGAAACACTCTCCTTCTTTGTGTAATGCTTTCACAAACTGTTTCATTAGTCCCAATTTGATATGAAGTGGTGGAAGTAAGATCTTTTTAGGATCCACTAAACTTTGTCTTTCTACATTTTTAACTCCAGGAATAAGAGCCTTTCTGATTGGCCAGGTCTGCTTGACATAGTGTTGTTTCCTGTCACGGCTATCCCATTCACAGAAGAAACATGGAAACTTTGTGTAACCACTTTGTTGACCTAGTAACATGGAAATAACTTTCAAATCCCCACAAATGGTCCATTTATGGTCAGAGTAGCTGAGCTTATTAAGAACAAACCCAAGATTTTCGTAGCATTCTTTCAAATGGACTGAGTGTCCAACAGGCACAGAAGCATATTGGTTACCATTGTGAAGAAGTACGGCTTTCAAACTCCTTTTTGACGAATCTATGAAAAGTCTCCATTCCTCTGGGTCATACGTTATGTTGAACATTTCCATGATTCCAGGTACATTGTTGCAGAAAACTAGTTCACCCTCTTGTAGAAAAAAAGGGACAAATTCCTTTTCGCTAAGTCGGTACCATGAAAATGAAACACCGGAGGCTAACATATGTCTTTCTTTAAGTCTAGACCCTAACCCTTCCGCTGAATCCTTTTGTAGGCCCAGATCTCGTACTAAATCGTTCAAGTCTGATTGAGAGAAAAGTTCAGGGTCATTGGTACCTGGATCATAGCCGTCATCATTATCGCTGCTACTATGTGACATTTGGTCTAAATCGTCTAAAATATTGTCCAGGGTATCCGGAGGTGAAGGAATAGGCAAGTCAGGTCCATGAGGAACAGGCCGAATAGCCGAACGTATGTTGGTTGGGTATGAAATGTCCTTCCTGTTTTTTAAATTGAAACCTTGCACTGAACAAGAACACAAATAACAGTCATCACTGATTTTTAGGCTCTCTCCAAACCATGGGTACTCCAAAATGAAATGATTTCTTCTTAACTTGAAACCATTGTCTCAGTTCTTCAACACACACAGAACACACTATATGGGGAGCCCAAGATTTATCTTGGTCCCCTAATTTCATACCAAAGTATTCAAAATACACCTTCTGAACAAAATTAGAAATGTTCCTTTGTTGCTTCTTGACGGTATAAGACCCACAAATATAACAGAAACAGTTAGGAGAGTTGACACATCTTCTAGTAGCCATTTCTTCTAAATACCGTATCACTAAACTGTTTGCGTACACCACAGTGGCTGGCTCCACACTGAGTCACTGACTGCAGTCAAGGTCACGCCTAGCAATTATCTTTGCGTGTAAAAGGACCATAAAACCGTATAGTACTAAAATTCCCTATGTTGCCACACATTAATAATGCCCCCTCTGTGGACCCACAAAGTTTTAGTGCGCCTTCACAAAAGTCTGCAAACTATAGGATCCACACATAGAACTGCAGGATTATAGCATAATCCGCCATCTACTGCACAGGCTGTACTCATGGTGAGGGGGGGGGAGGGGAAGGGTTATTCTGTGGCTACAGCAGCATGGCAGTGGATCTTAATGCTGACAGAGTTTTGCAGCAGCTACCGGTAGTGGGGCATTGCTGGTGACAAAATACACACACGCACCAGTCTCTGCAAGTAATTACTAGCTGGGAAGCCACCCTAGTCCCACTGCAGTCCTTTGAGTTTTCATTTTTATATTCCCAGTTTTAAAAAAATCATAACTTCTGTATTTTCCCAGTGACATGGCCACATGCGGGCGCAATTCTTCTGGCATTGCCTATTTTTTCTGATGGTGTTCACCATACAGCATAAATAAAAGGGATATTTTAATAAATTAGACTTTTATGGACGCAGTCATTTTTTTTAATGTGATAACTTGGAAGTGCGGGGAAATGAACTTAAAATTTACTAATAGTTGAAAAAGTAAAACCCTTTAAATGTTTATTTTTTTATTTAGTAGAGGACTTGAACTAGACTTCATTTATACAATATACTGCAATACTTCAGTATTGCAGTATATTGTATTTCTGCAAGCAATCTATTAAGTCATGCCACAGGCATGGCTTAATGGGCAGAAATACATTGCAGCTATAAGCGCCTTGACAAGGCTCCAAAATACCATGACGTCAAATTGGCCACATGTAATCCTGTTGCAGGAGAGCCACTCAGGTGACAAAGAGAGGTCCCCCTTCGGTTGGGTCTTTTAAATGCTGCTCTCAGAACTGACAGCGACATGTAAATGGTTAACTGTCGTAATCGGAGTTATGCTGAACCTGATCTTGGCAACATGAATGGTTACTATTTAGTCCATATTTATCAAAAACGCACAATTATTTACAAAGCCCCCCTCTAAAATAATCACCAATAGATTTGGAATGGAAACCAAGTCAAACGGAGACCAATGTGACCTCTGTTTGACTAATGAAAGGCTGGGTGGATGCTGAAACCCAGTGTGCACCCGGTGTAACATAACATCCAGCGGAACGTGGCACGGTTATTCTATTCTCCCACTTGTTGCATATGTACGGAGCATTAACAGAGTACAGGAGGCCTGCAATAACTCTGCCAGATTACAAAATAAAAAAATGTATTTTAATTTTTTTTTACTATAAACATTTTTGTCTCTTGCCTATCCTTGTTTAGGATTTAGTAATCTAGACATTTCAATACCTTCTTTCATGACCTAGGTGGAGAAAATGTCTTCTTTTCGGGGATCACCTGCTCCCGAAACAGAGAAGCAGCAGAATACGGAATCTCCCTGCATGATGCTTGGTAACCCCGTGTTCTCCTGTACCATGAATCCCAGGATCTCCACAAGCAATGTATTCCAGGCCAGACAAGAAAGCATCCTGTTCCGAACAACCTCCAGCCAATATGGTGCCTTGCGACCATCCTATGAGATGGCACCATGTGTCTACCACCCTGTCTCTCAACAGTTTTCAGAACACCTGGGTATTTGTGGCATGTACAGAAATCACTCTTTAAACACTGTAGTTGACAAGAACAGGGTGCACGACTGTATGAACCTGCAGAATACATAATAATTCGGTGTTAACCAATTGGGAACACAAATTATTTCTTTAAGTCTCTCGATTTTTATTTTTAATGACCCGTGCCTGTTCTGGAAAGTTGTAAAAAAAAAAAAAAATTGCTATGAAAAAACTGTAATAAATTACCAATACCAAGTCAGTTGACTATAATATGATATAAAGAAGCAATCTTAGTACCTATGTATGAGCAGACAGCTCTTCAGAAAGGTGGCAGTTAGTCAGATGGAGGAATTGTAGTGGTGCTGGGTGTGTTGGCTCCACTGTCCAGAAGTCCAAGGTAACTGAATATATCCAAGAAAGAAGTGCACACACTCAGAAGTTAGTTGATGATATGCAAAGAGTTTTAATGGTGGTTCCAGAATAAATAACAGGACAACATTTCGGGGACAGGGTGCCCATTCTCAACCTACAAATAAATGCAACTGAGAAAATTGTGCAAATCAGAATTAAAAAAAGGTATAACTGTTTTGAGAAAAAAAAAATAGATGCAACAATCAGATGTATACCCAAATGCATGAATACAGGTAAAAGGCCCATTTACGCATAAGGATTATCACTCAAAATTTCTTCAAAGTACTGACGATGAGCAAGCATCGCAGTTTTCGCTTGAACGATGATTTTAAGGTGACCTTAAAGTATCTCTCAATAGACCGCACGCGGTTATCTCCATGGGAGCCCGCAGATAGCATTGTAATCTGCCAGCAGCCATCAAGAGAACAATGCAGCTGTGTGCACAGCTGGGCATGTGATTAATCACAGGCTGGGCTCTGCCAACAGCTCCTGGAGGCCCTTTTACATGAAAATGAAAAAAAAGTTAACGTCCTTTAACACTTTATGCAAATAGATTGCAAAATCTTTCAGTTTCTGAAAGATTATCTTTGTATATAAATGGGCCTTAAAGGTGGTGTCAAATCTACATCGGAACCTCCGGTCAAAGGTTCCGTCACAGGTCCAGATGAAAATACCAGAAGAAAAAAAACACTGCATCCAGCGCTTTTTCTTCTATCCAAAAGCCGGTTAGCTCAGCAAAAAGTGGGTGAACCACATTATAGTGAATGGGGTCTGACCAGCACTGTTCGATTCCGTCTAGAGACTAAACAGTTCTGCTGCAGGGATACCCCTGTCCTGCTCCCCCAATAGAGTAGGAAAACAGAATCCACAGCGCAGATATGAAACCACCCTTAGGCTGGGTTCACACAGGGCGGTTTTGCCGCAGCAGATCCGCCCGCGGCAAAACCGCCCGCGGCCGCTAATCTCGGGATTAGCCAGCCATGTGGACAAGATTTCTCAGAAACCTCATCCACACGGGACGGCTAATCCGCTGTGGTAAATCAGGCTGAAAACGCGGCTGCGGCGGCCGCAGCCGCGGTTTCAGAATATGCAGCATGTCCATTCTTTTTTTCATTCCGCTACGGCCGTGCTCTCCTCTATGGGAGCGCCGGCCGCAATGGAAAAGCAAGCGGCCGGGCCGCTTCAAAGCCGCAAGATTTCCGACGGGAATCCGCCCTGTGTGAACCCAGCCTAAGTGAATCAATGAGGGCAATCGAAAGCCACCCACATAGTGCGACCTAGAGAAATTAATAATACATGAAGAAACCATAACAATTGAATTTATTCTGTGGAGAAAGAAAAGCGTAAACACATAAGTGTACTAATAACGGTACAGTATGTCATGAAATGGCAGAAATCGGGTCTGTCACAAGGTATCAGGTAAAAGGGTGCATACAGAGAAATGAAACACTGGGTCTGGATCACTCAGTAAAAGGTAGAGGAACAAGCTTGGAAGTATGGGGAAAATATAAAGGAAGCAAGGGTGAATATATGGAGTAAAAGCAGGCAAAATGTAAATAAGGAAAGATGAAATAAGACAAAAGTAGAATGAAAAACGAACCAATGAATTATAATTGCCAAACAGAGATAAGGGAGTGAGTGACCACGAAGCTGAGCCGCACACCGGTGGTAGAAAATAAGACGACTTACCCAGAGGAGAGTGAGGAGTTGTGACGACAAGCTGACTGCGGGACCAGGGGTTATAAGCTGCTAGTATGGCACAGAGGACATTACATAAGCTAGGGGCACTTTTACAATAGGGCCCCATGTGGTTCACGACCTGAAGGTTGCGGGTTCAATACCCGCTTGGTTCCGTTGGCTGGCTCACGGTTGACTCAGCCTTCCATCCTTCAGAGGTCGGTAAATTGAGTACCCAGCTTGTTAGCGGGTAAAAAATGACTGGGGAAGGCAATGGCAAACCACCCCGCAAAAACAAGTCTGCCGAGAAAATGTCACAATGTGATGTCACCCTAGGAGTCAGTCATGGCTCAGTGCTCGCACCAGGGGACTTTACCTTTACCTCACAATGATAAGACAACCTCTTCATATGGAACCCTACACCAACATGCTTGGTGCCATCTTAAGACATAGCTGGTCACTTTTTTGTTTGTTGAGTTTTAGTCAAAACGCACCATGCTCTGGGTATTTTTTTGTTTGTTTTAAAGGCTGAATAATAAAAAAGTGTGTATGAAGACGACCTTAAAAAAGGACCTCATGGTGCATGTAAGAGTGTTGTAGCCCCAGCATTGTGATTAGTGTATTCCCACATATCAAACATAGTTGGCATAGGCTAGGGATAGACCATCAATGTTTAAAGGGGTTGTCCCGCGCCGAAACGTTTTTTTGTTTTTTTTTCAATAGCCCCCCCATTCGGCGCGAGACAAACCCGATGCATGTTATAAAAAAAAAAAAAACGGCCAGTACTTACCCGAATCCCCGCGCTCCGGCGACTTCTTACTTACCTTAGTAAGATGGCCGCCGGGATCTTCACCCACAATGCACCGCGGGTCTTCTCCCATGGTGCACCGTGGGCTCTGTGCGCTCCATTGCCGATTCCAGCCTCCTGATTGGCTGGAATCGGCACGTGCCGGGGCGGAGCTACAAGGAGCAGCTCTCCGGCACGAGCGGCCCCATTCGGAAGGGAGAAGACCGGACTGCGCAAGCGCGTCTAATCGGGCGATTAGACGCTGAAATTAGACGGCACCATGGAGACGGGGACGCTAGCAACGGAGCAGGTAAGTGAATAACTTCTGTATGGCTCATAATTAATGCACAATGTACATTACAAAGTGCATTAATATGGCCATACAGAAGTGTATAACCCCACTTGCTTTCGCGGGACAACCCCTTTAAGTCTCACAGAACCCCTTTAAGTGCAAGTTCCCACTCCACCCAGTATCAGTCACAAGGGTCCTGGAAATAAAGTTCTGTTCGGTGGGGATTCTAAGGCAGGGTTCACACGGGGTGTATTCCCATCAGAAATCTCGCGGTTTGGCCGCAGCAAAAACCGCAAGATTTCCGCCGGGAGAACCGCCGCGGTTTAAGCCGCGGCGGCTTTGAAGCGGCCCGGCCGCTTGCTTTTCTGTTGCGGCCGGCTATCCCATAGAGGAGAGTGCAGCCGTGACATAAATAAACAAAAAAACGAAAGTAAACAGACATGCTCAATCTTTGGAAACCGCGGCTGCGGCGGCCGCAGCTTCAACCGGATTTACCGCTGCGGATTAGCCGTCCAGTGTGGACGAGGTTTCTGAGAAACCTCGTCCACATGGCTGGCTAATCCAGAGATTAGCGGCCGCGGGCAGTTTTGCCGCGGGCGGATCTGCTGTGGCAAAACCGTGTGAACCCAGCCTATCAGAGTTCTGCTTTTTTCCCTGCCATGGAGGGTGGTCACTGATGATTTTCTTCTTTTTTCCTAACGATTGCAGCTATGCAGGGTCAAAAATATATTGGTTTTGGCTCCTTGTCCCCGCTGCTATTTTATTAGTCAGAGAAAGATCACTAATGACCATTTATGCCATGGGCAGACACAGGAACAAAAGCAATTGTGCAATGTGAATAGTGACCCAAACAACTGCTCGTGTCTCTTCTTAAACTGATAAGTGTCTGCACTTGGGGCGAAAGGGATCAGAAGAATATTGGGGTAACTGCTGTCACCTCAGGTATTTTTTTTAATGGAACCAGGACTGCTTATATGATCGCTCGAGATCTAAATAACAAACTGGTCTAAAATAATAACTGCACCATATAAATGATTCATAAAATATTGTTTTTAAGGAAATTAGTTGTTCATCCATAAAATTGTGATCCAAAGTGTTGAGGCCAGACAGGTAAGAATGTAGTGAATCATACAAATTTATTAATTTAAACCATTTACTGTCCCAGTAATAAGACATACATACAGGAATAGTAGTTACATAAGAAAAACATACATATATTTGACACTTGGTATAAAATTTATGGATGGAATGAAAAATCTGCCACAAATTTTTGCCATGATTCCACAGCAAAATCTGCCTCATCAGGTCTTATGCATTTCAGAGGGTGAGATCTATAGCAAATGTTTGCAGCATAAATATGCAATATACTGCGTTTGTGCGGCGTTTACAACACAACGCCACTAAGAGACGGAGCGGGGAATTAAAAAAAGAAACTGGTCACACCGCACATGACAGCGTGCATGAGATACGCAGTGCGCAATCACTGCCCTACACAGCAATAGCTGGCTCACATAGTGGTAAAATGCTGTGTAGTACTGCCATGTGAATGAGCCCTTAGTCAGATGGAGGAATTGTAGTGGTGCTGGGTCTGTTGGGATCCACATCGCATGTCAACTTCTGCTGCAGATATTTTTGCCGCTGCTGTAAATGCTGCAGGTAATTTCCTGCACACAATCCCTCCCGGGGTGGACGCACCCTAACCGGAGCCTTGGATGAGCTGTCTAATTTTTTCAGCATCAGATTTCACAGTTATGTTGGTGGGGTCAATCTTGAGGGCAGCTTCATAGTCCTGTAGACCTGTGTGTCAGGTAGAATATAAGAATCAGTCACAGTACAACAGCCAGAGTAACATTACCCTGAACAGATTTGGGTATTTATGTATATTTCCATCGTTAAGTTGCACTTAATTTAAAATAACAAATGTATTTTGCATAATGAAACCCATGATGCTGGATACAAATCGTTATTATGGCAGCTTGTGATAAGTGATTGTACAGACAGCAATAGGGAGACACTTGCTGTAAAACACGTCATTTGTTAATTTTCCGTGTGGGTATTGTGTCATCACGATACTCCAACCTTTTCATGGCCGAACTCCAGGAGGAATCTACCTGTATGATTAAACCTCCAGCACGCATATTAACACCTTCATCAAAACTTCTGCCCTATTCAGCAATTCCAGCAACCTGATTAGTTGTTTGGGTTGGCTGATTCACAATTCTAGCAACGTGATTGGCGATTAGGGCAGGCACCCTGCCCTGTCATTCATTCGTCGAGAGCTGCCCGTGATTGGCTGAGCACCTTAGCTAATCACAATCAGCTCTTTCAGCAGGCGGGGATTTTAAATCCACACCTGCTCAAAGAACAGCACTACAGAGCCGGGGACAGCGCAGAGAAGACGTGGCTGAACCCCGGCAGCTGAAGAAAGGTGAGTATCTATTTTTTAATTTTTTTACAGTACTTTTACTGGTTTTTCAGGGAAGTGCTTATATTTAAAGCATTTCTCTGAAATCCAATGACAGGGTGCCATCAGCAGGATCCTCTACCGCAGCTGTCATGTGTGATAGCTGCGGTAGGGAATTGAAGAATTCCTTTGCTGCATCTGTCACAGATGTGGCAGGTGCAACAGCAGGGAATTTTTACTAGTGGGGATGAAGGAAACATCTGCCGCATGCAGCAGATGTGTTCTTCATCCCCGCAGGGACACAGCAGCGGCGGAGAGGCAAGTTTTTTTTTTCTAACACTAAAATTCTTGTTTTTCAGGGAAGGGCTTATATGTAAAGCCCTTCCATGAAAAAGCCAAAGCCTACCAACAAAAAAACAGTCACATAGAACATATAGTGACAGGACAAACAGTTAACATAAAAAGGGAGGATCTTATGGGGGTAAGGGAGGGGGAAGTATATCTACAGTTCCCGTGTAGCCCTCCAGAGGTCCTCAGGAGTCACTTATATAAGATGGTTCACTATCAAGGTAAGTATTTAGTATTTGAGCTGTTATGATTCGCATCCCCTTGAGATGGCGATTGTTTTTTAGTGCGAACCAGACAGCCCTTTTATTTATAAGGACTCGTATGATTTTTAGTATGGTATTCAAATCAGTGTCGTTTGGTGTATTGTTTACACTGTATCAATGTCCTACACATAGAAAGAAAATAATTCATTGGTATTTGTTGCTGATGTTGAGATGTAAAGATGCATTAATGATGCAGGTAGATCGTTGAAGAGGGCTCGAGTGAGATCTCTACCATCATGCACACCAGAATGATGACGGTTGCATTTAAATGTGGTAGGGATGGTCCCGATATATCCGATAGATACAAATCAGGATCAAGATTTCATAGTGATTAAAAAAAGAAGAACCGTTTAGTATCACGTCAGTGAAAGTAGCGTCTTGTCCCTAATTCAGGTAGTTTTTGCTCAAATGGGACAGCTTCGCTTGTACATGTATAGAATTTAAAGGAAACAATTAAAATTTAAAGTGGCATTGAGGCCTTTAGGAGTCAGAGTGTCCAGACGAAAAATCCAAGATGCCTCCTTTTGTAGGAGTCTTTTGTCGATATGGCCTCTTCTTATATTCGTGCGTATCATTTCGATCCCTTGGAATCTTATGGCATTTTCATCTCCTCCATGGACTGTCTTAATATGATCTGCTAAGGGGGTTGATTCTCCCCGACGGATATTCCCTATATGGCCTAATATGCGTCTACGAAATTGTTGCAGCGTCTTGCCGATATAGTTCATCGGGCAGGTACAGGAGGCCATATAGATGATGTTTTTGGACCGACAGTTGATGAAGCATCTGTTGGTATAGGATTTTTTCGTACTGGCACTAACAAATGTATTGCTCTTCAGAATAAAAGAGCATGCTGCGCAATCATGGCATTTAAAAGTTCCCATGGGTTTACTGCTACCCAACCAATTGGATTGTAATACCGGGGGTGCCAAATGGCTTTTCACCAAATGATCTCGTAAATTATGGCCCCGTCTGAAGGTGATTGCTGGTCGTGGTGGAATTACATCAATCAGATCGGGGTCTTTGGTGAGAATGTCCCAATAGTGCCCCAGGATATTTCTTACGTGCTTGTTGCCTGTATCGTAGGTCCCGATAATTCGAGAGATATTAGATGTCTCACGTTGACGAGGAACCAAGAGGGTGTTCCTTGGTTGTTCTTTACACTATTGGGACATTCTCACCAAAGACCCCGATCTGATTGATGTAATTCCACCACGACCAGCAATCACCTTCAGACGGGGCCATAATTTACGAGATCATTTGGTGAAAAGCCATTTGGCACCCCCGGTATTACAATCCAATTGGTTGGGTAGCAGTAAACCCATGGGAACTTTTAAATGCCATGATTGCGCAGCATGCTCTTTTATTCTGAAGAGCAATACATTTGTTAGTGCCAGTACGAAAAAATCCTATACCAACAGATGCTTCATCAACTGTCGGTCCAAAAACATCATCTATATGGCCTCCTGTACCTGCCCGATGAACTATATCGGCAAGACGCTGCAACAATTTCGTAGACGCATATTAGGCCATATAGGGAATATCCGTCGGGGAGAATCAACCCCCTTAGCAGATCATATTAAGACAGTCCATGGAGGAGATGAAAATGCCATAAGATTCCAAGGGATCGAAATGATACGCACGAATATAAGAAGAGGCCATATCGACAAAAGACTCCTACAAAAGGAGGCATCTTGGATTTTTCGTCTGGACACTCTGACTCCTAAAGGCCTCAATGCCACTTTAAATTTTAATTGTTTCCTTTAAATTCTATACATGTACAAGCGAAGCTGTCCCATTTGAGCAAAAACTACCTGAATTAGGGACAAGACGCTACTTTCACTGACATGATACTAAACGGTTCTTCTTTTTTTAATCACTATGAAATCTTGATCCTGATTTGTATCTATCGGATATATCGGGACCATCCCTACCACATTTAAATGCAACCGTCATCATTCTGGTGTGCATGATGGTAGAGATCTCACTCGAGCCCTCTTCAACGATCTACCTGCATCATTAATGCATCTTTACATCTCAACATCAGCAACAAATACCAATGAATTATTTTCTTTCTATGTGTAGGACATTGATACAGTGTAAACAATACACCAAACGACACTGATTTGAATACCATACTAAAAATCATACGAGTCCTTATAAATAAAAGGGCTGTCTGGTTCGCACTAAAAAACAATCGCCATCTCAAGGGGATGCGAATCATAACAGCTCAAATACTAAATACTTACCTTGATAGTGAACCATCTTATATAAGTGACTCCTGAGGACCTCTGGAGGGCTACACGGGAACTGTAGATATACTTCCCCCTCCCTTACCCCCCATAAGATCCTCCCTTTTTATGTTAACTGTTTGTCCTGTCACTATATGTTCTATGTGACTGTTTTTTTGTTGGTAGGCTTTGACTTTTTAAATCAATTACTAATAAAATTTATTCTTTTTAACTCTATATCTGTGACGGCCTCAACCTATAAAAAATATAGATACTTCATACCACTGTGATTTGCCTTCCATGAAAAACAATTAAGGGGTGCCGGCATATCGTTCTTTAATGGAGAACGGACATGTGAACACACCATAGGGAATGCACTGGGGCTAATAGACGCATGTTTTTGTGCGCGCGTATGTGCGCACAAAAACACGCTCATGTGAAGCCACCCTAAGTGCCATTCCCTTCTATGTATTTATTGAAATACCTTACTATACATCAAGGCACTGTCCCACTTATTTCTGTTAAAACTCAAAAGGTCTTTTTAAGAAACTACAGAGAGAAGAAAGTCTGGAAATTCACACTGATAAGCACTTTCCAGTCATTAACCCAAGGTCCACAGTAAATCTAAGGTCAGGATTTACGACCCATTACATGGACACTTCACACCTACAGACTGATACCAGATCTCCGTAATCCCGAAGTAATCACCTTTTAACCTTTCATACATACACAATCCCAACTTTTATTACTGTGGCTCTTGCATTCCCACACAGCAAAACCCCAAGCAGTCGCAGCTAATGGCCATGCCATCTTGCTGAGAATCTCTTCAAGATCATCTGGCTATTGGCAGTCACTGTTTTTTGCTGCATGGGAATGCAGCCATAGACTTTTAATGAATAGCACGCAATATATGATGTGTTACATAACATATCACTCAATGTGATATACAAGAGAAAAAATGGGTATAAAAACTGTGACACAAAAAACTGGCTTTGTTGCCCAAAGTAACTCTTATTTCTTTAACTAATCTGGAAAATGAAAGCAAAACTGCAGTGTGATTGGTTGCTAGAAGAGAGGAGACCTCTGTCTGTGTTGGACAATAGAGAGATGTGACACAAACTAACCATCGGACATCTATGCAATCTTCTAGTTCACCAAGTCCAACTCTGTTTACATATGCTCTCCAATTCATCAAAAGCAAACATCAAACAAGTGAAAATAACTAAAAGGGGTTTTCCGGGCAAAAAAAAAAAAAAAAAGGAAATTCTGAAAATGCTGAAACTGAGACCGTACAGTTAAGTAGCGGCAACCTGTTCCTTTTATCTGCCGCTCTGGACTCTTCTTTGTTCCATGCAGCCGCTGATCTGCCACTGTGTTTGCTTGCATCACTTCCACAGTAAACATAACAGTTACCTATAACTCCCAGCATGCATAGAGCTTGTTTACTGGGCAGCACTGTAGCTCCGCCCCCAGCTCACAGGTCCTACCACTTACCAGCACCTTCTCACTCAGAGAGCCAGAGAAAGCCAGCTAAAGCAGACACACCGGACATTCCAGCTCTCTAAACTGCAATACAGTGCAGTGCTTCTGCCCCTGCCCTCCCATCATGCACTGCTCACAGGATGGTGGAGGCTGTTGACAGAGGAGGAAGCAGCAAATGTGGACAAGATGTCAGAGGAAGTGGAGATATTTTTCAGGCAGAGGGTCATGTGACATAGATAGAAAATGAAGAAAGTAGCCAGACCGTGTACAGTGAACCTATCACAAAATGACTTATTATGATGATGTACATTAGATCTTAAAATGTTAGTCTGTGTCCGGAATACCCCTTTAACCCTTTCCAATCCAGTGTCAGCCCTCATCCAACACTAAGATTCCCCTGCATAGCTCCGATGTCAGATGAGAGCCAACGCATCTTTCTAATGGAATGCAGGATAGCTCTCCGATGTCGGAGACTGCTCTGCATACATATGTTACTTGTCTCTCGTTGCAGTGTTAATTTGTCCCAATCTCCACCCCCTACCAAGGGTCTCACCACATCAATCCAATGAACTTATCCACCCATTTGTCACCAAGATTTACATGTTGTACAATACAGGACCAGATGTGAATGTGGCCCAGAACACATTGGGAACACAGGGCAAGAACTGGTGACCATCTAGGGCATATTCGATACTCCGGTGACATGGCTATCGGACGACATGTAAACCTTAAACACGATGCTGACAAATGGGTGGTTCAGTTCACAGGGATGGCTGTGGTGTGACCCCGGTGATATTTTAAAAATATTTCTACTTGTCACAAAGTTTAATGAAGGTGGCCACAGCCAACCCCAACCCATCAAGACAGCTGCAATCAGCAGGTGGTCTACTTTCAGAAAATTTGTGGGGGTTTAGTAGGATTCTATAGTTTGTGACTCAGGATTTATCTGTACATCTCAAAAGTGTAAAAACAGTCCTGACTACTGGAGGTACAAAGTGTCCAAAAATTCCAGGCAGAGACAGGGTTAAAGATATAGCCATTCGGTGCAGCAGAACATAGCTGTCATACTAAGTGTATGTTTACCTTCCACATAGAGTTCCAGCTCACAGAAGGCAGTGCCACGTCTTACATAAGCCTTAAGCCTGGCTGCGGCATTGTCTGGGACTGGTGGTGTGAGCAGCTCCAATGCCTACAATGTGTACCGCAAACAACAGAAATAATGAAACAGATGACAGAAAAGTTATCTTATATCATAAAACGCCTGATTATTTGCAGTCAATATGCTGGAAGATATTGAGGTTATTCGGAACATATATCAATATAGCGACATAATGAAGCCCCTAAACTACAGTGGATATAAAGTCTACACACCCCTGTTAAAGTGACATGTAAAATCTAACAAAGAAATCATTTCAGATTTATTTCCACCAATGTGACCCGTTATCTGTACAATTCCATTGAAAAATAAATTTAAATCTTTTGGGGTGGAAAACTTGAAAAAGAAAACTAAAGTATTGTGGTTGCCTAAATATGCACACCCTAAAACTAATACTCGACATACCCTTTGACTTTATGATAGCATGCAGTCTTTTGGGTAAGGGTCTATCAGCATGGCACACCTTGATTTGACAATCTTTGCCCACTCTTCCTTGCAAAGGCACTCCAAATCTGTCAGACTGCAAGAGCGTCTTGAGTGTGGCGCCCTCTTTAGGTCACCCACAGTTCTTCAATGGGATTCAGGTCTGGTCTCTGGCTGGGCCATTCCAAAACTGGTAAAGTCATTCTTTTGTTGATTTGGAGGTATGCTTTGGGTCGTTGTGATCAAAGGTGAAATTCTTCTTCAGCCTCAGCTTTTTAACAGAGCAATGAAGGTTTTGGGCCAAAATGGACTGATATTTGGAACGGTTCATAATTCCCTCCACATTACCCAACAATAGCCATGGTCTCATCAGACATAACACATTCTATCACATAATTTCATTAGACTTGATAAAGGATTTGGCAAAATATAGCCGGGCTTGGATGTTTTTCTTTGTTAGAAAAGGTTTCGATCTTGCCCCCCTACCCCACAGCCCAGACATATGAAGAATACGGGAGATGGTTGTCACAGGCACTACACAACCAGTACTTGACAGAAGGTCCTGCAGCTCCTTTAATGTTGCTCTAGGCCTCTTGGCAGCCTCCTGGACCAATTTTCTTCTGGTCTTCATTAATTTTTGAGGGCAGTCCCGTTCTTGGTAATGTCACTATTGTGCCTGATATAATCCACTTCTTGATGGCCATCTTCACTGTGTTCCATGGTATATGTAATGCCTTTGAAATGTTTTGGTCCCCTCTCCTGACTGATACCTGTAAACAATCAGATCCCTTTGATTGTGGAAATAAATTTGAAATGATTCATCTTTGACAGATTTTTTTAACATGACAAAAACCTGGCATTTTACAGGGGTGTGTAGACTTATTATATGCACTGTACTTGTGCGCAACCTGTTGATGAATCTGGCGCATGTTGCTCTGGGGGAGAGACTGGCATACCATTAGTACTTGTATTACTAAATCTCCCCCACTGCATGTAGCAGTGAGATTGTGCATCATTTAGTGACCCTATACTCAGCGCCGTTTAGATTTCTGATTACTAAATATTGGTGCTACAAAGTGCATAAAATAAACAAACAATGACACCCACATAGGGTAAAATTGCGAATACATCCCAAATATTCAAAATCCTGAACTGCCCACAGATTTACTATAGCAAAATTTGTCTTTCAGCAATGTTAGATGATACAATTTTTGCAGTTATAGTATCATTAGTTCAGAGGTCCGAAACAGAAACATATCATACCACAGCATATTCTTACAGGCAGTATAGGAATACAATTTGCAACCAGAATCATCAGGGGGGTCCAGACGAGGCAGATTTGCCACAAACTTTCCGCAAATCTCATCCACAAGCTGCAAAAATAATCCGCACAAAACCCATCCGGAAATTGACATGTAGTCTGGAATTCAATTCTGCAGCATGTCAATTTTATCGCCGTTTCAGCTGCAGAACTCGCCTCTTCTCAATGAGGGGGTGAATTCCGCATAGATTTACATGATAAAACCCGCACCAAGTGGGCATTCTGCTGTAAATCAGACCCCCATATGGACCCAGCCTTTAGATACAACATATTTTACAGCAAAGCACGTGAACAACATACAATGTAGTGATAAAATCATTAACAAATAGACAAACAAGTGGAATATTCTTCAGAGACTTTAGTTCACAATGCTACACGATAAAAATCAATATTCTCAAGGTCATGACAAGTTTGTGCGCTTGGTGCTTTAAGAGGAACACCAGTATTCAAGTGCATGTAATAATTATAGACCAAGAATAAATCAGTATGTATTTTAGGTAATACCTTGGAGGTGTCTTCAATAGTTTTATGGAGGTTCCTTAATTTAAGATGACAGGCTGATCGATTGAGATACAGGATTGGCATCTTGTCATTTAATCGTATTGCTAAGTTCAAGGCATTCACAGCTGCTAAATAGTCACCAGCAGCAAAAAGTTTACTGCAGTTAAGAAGAAGACATAACTTGAAATTAGGAAAACACTGAAGTACTACGTTTTATATGTAACACAGATGTCAAGAAGAAATCTCAGAACTACACAGGAAGTTAAAATATATATAAGATTTGTAAGATATTTAAAAACCGTAAAGTAAAATATATATAAAAATAGGATGTAAAACATACAGAAAAAATTGACAAAAGAAGAAAAATATAAAACAAAAATTAAATATAGAATACAACAGATTACATATAATGCAATACAGGTTTATAATAAATTGTCATATAAGCAAAAGAAAGCAAATTAACATCAAATCCTCATTTCATTACTGCTGCCAACTACTGATCCAAGTCCCCTTCATGTCTAAACTCTGGGAACGCCTGGTTCACTCTCGCCTAATAAGCTCCCTCTCCAATAACTCTCTCCTTGCCCCCTCACAATCTGGTTTTCGTACACAACATTTCTAGCGTAACCGTCCTTGCTGAAGTGTGAAACGATCTCCTGATAACTAAATCGAATAGCGACTATTTTCTATTAATTCTTCTGGATCGCTCTACAGCGTTAGACACCATAGATCACCAACTCCTCAGTAGGCTTCATTTCATTGGTCTTCAGGATACTGCCCTCTCTTGGGTTTTCCTCCTACCTCTCTAATTGTTGTTCAGTGTATCATTTCCTGGCTCTACTTCTCCTCTTGTTCATCAGGGTTCAGCCCTAGGTCCTCTCCTCTTTTCTATCTTCACAGCCCCTATTGGAAAAACTATCTGCAGATTTGGCCTTCAGTAGCATCTGTATGCTGACGACACCCAATTATATACTTTCTCCTGTGACATAATACTCTCACTACTACAAAACACTAGTAATTATCTGTCCATTGTCTTTAACATCATGTTGTCCCCCTAACTGACACTGAATACTCCAAAAAGTGAACTTTTTATGTTTTCCACTAACTAAACTAAACCTGATATTTCCAACATACGTTGCCTTGGGATCATATTTGACTCTGATCTTTTCGTCACTCCCTATATTACTTGCACACACTGGCTGTGATTGGTTCATTGAGCGCTGGCTCGGATTCGCTGAGCTGTGGTGCTCAAAAACCAATGAGAGCAATCTCTTGCTGGAGGCGAGGTTTTCAATCCCAGTTACCAGAGAGATGCTCTGTCGGTGCTGACAATTGCACTGAAGCCTGCAGTAACAACGGAGAACAGTGGGAGGGACCTGGATGGCGCCTGCTAGGAGAGTTTTTTGTTTTTTTTTCTCACATAGTCTAGCTGGGGCGTTTAATACTATCAAAAACACGGTATCAAGTTGTGCCCAGTCATTTCAATGGGCGATGCACAGTGTTTAAAAACAATGAAATGCCCAAAGACAGAACAGACATAGCTTTAAAATTGCAGCTTTAAAAAAGCTGCGATTTAACGCTTGTCTGAGAAGCCCCATTGAAATGAATGGCAGTGTTGTACAGCATTTAGCGCGGCGCTGAAAACATAGCATTAAACGCTGAAAAAAAAAACCGCCTGTGTAAGGGAGGCCTAAAGATGATTTTTATTAGGAGACTGCATAATCTACTTACTTTCCTTTGTCCTTCAGCCACTCTGGGTTTTTCTCTTCTTCTTTTAAGTCTTGAAGGTCAAGGTTCTCAGTATTAATTGCTCTGCGTGCTTCTGCCTGTTTCTGTAACCACTGTTATGCAAATCAGAAAAGAATAATTCATCTAAGAATTCTTTGCAAAAACCTTATTTTGCTACGAATCATATATGGTAGGCATATGGAAGAATAAAACAGGCGCTTTTTTGAGGTATATCTAATAGATTTTCATTGGCTGAAGTATAACTAAAAAAACTTTCCTTACTTTTTATTGGCAGTTGATGTTAAAAAAAAAGTGCAGGTGGTGTCAGCGGGTGTCATCCATCTTCACCACAAGCAATACTAAGACTTCAGAAATCTGATGTTAGAGATGGTTTTTTTGGCCATTAGGTTCAGACATTAAAATCTTAATTGGCCTATATGTTTATTGCAGGGAAGGCCCTCTGGAGTAAGAGAAGCTCTTTGTAACCGCTCTCTACTCTAACTAAGAGACCCCAACCCAGAATTCCCCATGAAAACATGTTTTCTATACCGGACAACCCGACACATTCATGGCATATCTTTCACAAAAGGCTGTGGATCTTTCATTTCCATGTGGGATGCAGTTTCCTACAGGTATACCCTTAATATAGCAAAAAACATTGATATGGCCAACTCCCAATTTCAAACACCCATTTGCGGCAAAGAATAGTAAAGTGGGAGTCATAGATGAATATTAATTGACTTAATTGACAACGGTGCAAGTAGCTGGCCTTCTTCTGCTACAGTTCAAAATTAATTATTTGACTGGCTCTTCAGAGAATTCAAATGGCACCTCTTTGGGCAGATGATTCTTCTAGTTTATCCTAATGTACTTTTATATCATAGGACCTTATTTTCTGACCGGTAAAGGTTTGACAACTAGGCTCTACTCATCCTGAGCATGAAGGGGCCACATTGCTGCCTCAGTGCTTACAAGGCTGTGTACAATGATTCTAGCGGCAGGACATTTACCTTCGTCAGTGCCGTGGCACACAACATGCTGTCACAGCAGCCATGTACAAGGCCATTAAAGTGAGGGCGCAAATCAAGATGTTCATGGAATAAGGATGATTACCATTTGGACCTTAATTCGTGTTCAGCAGAAAGGGAAGAAGTTAAACAAAGAGCCATTTTTACTAGGTAACACTAAAAAAAAGGATATCCACCTGCAAGACTATCCACCATGCCAGGTCCATTATGGCTTAACTGGAAAACCATACAAGAGACTTCCTATGCTTACCTCTTCCTCTTCCGGAATCCGAGATTCCCTCAAAGCGGTAGGGAATACTCGAGGGGTAAACTGGATTTTTATGCTGCCCGATTTCCTGGTGGGAGGCACAGGTCTTTCAATCTTGTGTCTTTCTGTTGAGAACATATAAAATAACGTGAAAGCTTACATTTCTATCACCATACATGTATAGGTTTCCTGAAAAAGAAAGGTTACAGGGGAGGTTGTTTCAATATTGTATTGGGGTGGCTTTAAGCTCCATAGCTTTATACTAGACATAATTAGGTGTAAATGACCAAAGTGTTTTTCTTTTGCACTCAAAATTGTTTAATTGTATGAAGAGAAGAATACTACAAAGAGCGAACAAATCTAGCAATAACAGAACCCAGAGGATGGCGCAGAAAAGCTACTGACCATCCATTAGGAACAACGCAAAAACCAAACTTCAAGAACATATAGCACTCATGGGGCAGACGGATACAGCATCTGATATAAAGGTTATACTGTATATATAAACTGAGAACACTGCTGAGTGTTTTCATCACAAGAATGAGGGCATGCCATGGTCAAAGCTAAGGAGTCCACTCTTCAGATGGAAGATTGAAAAGGTCGTCACAGGTAAGAAAAGTACCATAAAACAACAAAAAGGAGGGGACAATAAGTACCATAGCAGGATAAAACAAGGGGAAAATACAGAAAAAGATGATAGGAAGTGAGGGAACTGTGGGAAGAGGTGGCAAGGAGCACAGTGAGGCTAACTTCACACAGGTGAGCGCAATATCGGGCTGTGAATCACAGCCTGATATCGCACTCGCCATCATGTGAATTCCCCAAATCAAAACTGCCTTGCATCAATTCAGGAATGTAGCGAACCTCTGCCACGGAGTTATTCCCATTGTTTTCAATGTGAGACCTCGCATCGCGTGCATATAGCACATAGTGCGAGGCTGCCATTGGCCCCATTGAAAACAATGGGCGGTGCAATGCAAGAGCATGCAGAAATATAGAACATGCCGTGATTTGTTTCTCGGATCGCGGTGCCATGCATGAAAACATCGCTCATGTGTATGACCCTATTCTTTTGAATTCATATTTGTGTGCGATTTTCTCGTCTGTGTTAAGCCGGTCCAAGTCTAAAGAAAATAAGCTGCTCAGAATTTGCAAAGCTTCGCCCTGGTCTAGAAGCCATAAGATAGATTTTTTTTTTACAAAGGTGTTGGGTCTTAAGACACTTAGAGGATGTAAGGAGGTGTTTCATTGCAGAGTACCAGCTTTCATCATCTTTAGGAGAACTAATACATAATGCAAATGGCGCAACAAATGTGTTTCCCTGAAGTATTGGACGGTATTACTGTACCTTCTCAGTGTGTGGCGCCACCATAACTCCTAGACAACACGCCCGCTGCCTTGGGGTCATATTTGACTCTGATCTCTCTTTTGCCCCCTACATCCAATCTCTGGCCCGAACATGTCAGCTGCACCTCAAGAACATCGCAAGAATCCGCTCTTTTCTCACTGTGGAGACGTTAAAAACGCTTATTGTCGCCCTCATCCACTCCCGGCTCGATTATTGCAACTCGTTGCTGATCGGCCTTCCCTGCACCAGACTCTACCCTCTCCAGTCCATCCTGAATGCGGCAGCCAGGCTCATCTTCCTGTCCAGCCGCTACTCGGACGCCTCTGTCCTGTGCCGGTCACTGCACTGGCTGCCCGTTAAATACAGAATTCAATTCAAACTCGCTACCTTCATCCACAAAGCCCTCCACAGTACAGCGCCACCCTATATCGCCTCCCTCATCTCAATCCATCAACCAGCCCGGGCTCTCCGCTCTGCTAATGAAACCAGACTGAGCGCCCCTTTAATTCGAACTTCTCATTCCCGCCTCCAAGACTTCTCCAGAGCAGCACCGGTCCTCTGGAACGCACTACCAAAGGCTACCCGAGCAATCCAGGACTCGCAGAACTTCAGGCGTGCTCTAAAAACGCACCTCTTCAGGGAGGCATACCGCATTCCCTAAACAAACCTCTCTGTACTCCGCCTGATAACATGCTCCCTGACCTACTGACTGCAATCCCTGCTAGCCATCATAAACCGCTCCTGCAGTCACACCGTTTCTGCCGTCACACGGCTAAATGTCTGACCATTGTCTATGTGTATAGCATCGCTCACTCTCCACCTCGCCATACTGTGCACATCTCCAGCCCCTTTACCCTCTGTATCACCCCATTACTTGTAGTATGTAAGCTCGTTGGAGCAGGACCCTCACCCCTATTGTTTCCATCAACTGATTACTATATGTAACCGTGGTTCTGTAATGTTTGTATTTTGTCTTTCTGTATTCCACCCTGTCTATGTAAGCGCTGCGGAATATGTTGGCGCTATACAAATAAAGATTATTATTATTATATTATTACCTTGTCTCCACTGGAAGCTAGAGGCTGACTTGGATTTGCTGAAGTTAATGCCCCCTGTCAAGCCCCTAGCTTCCGATTCGGTGATGCTGTTCATGTCCAACAGCTGTTCCGCCCCCACACATATAGCTATCGGAAGCCAGCGGGATGGGTGGCTGACATTGCTCCCCACACACCCGAATACAGTCGAATGGATACGTGAGCTAGCGCTAGTGGCGCTCTCAGTCATGCTACGCCGACCGCGGTGCGTTGACCCTGAAGAAAGCATGAGTGCTCCCTTTCCCCGCTGTCACTGTAACTGCAGGACTGGCTGGAATTTCCCCCACCCCGTCACCGTCAACACCGCTCTCTGTGTGCAGCCATCGGCAGGCTGCCGTAGGCAACACTGACAACGTGGGATCCGCAGCGGAGCTGCTAGGCCGACTTTGTTGCAGCTATTCTGAGCGGCACTACAAGCACTGCTGCTGCCATTTGCCTCATGACTGTCAGACGCTCACTGTCACCGTCCACCTCGCAGCGCACTCACTGTGTCGGGATGCACAGTTTGCTTGCTGCTCGCTCCCCTGGTCGGTCCTGTTGCCTGGGCGTTACTGCTGTACCTGGTCTCCCCCATCAGAAGGTAGGGGCATGACAGGGGCGTTCACTCCGGGTGACACCTATCACACCCCTAGCTTCCGGTGTCGACAAGATACACCAGCACCGTATTGGACTTGCACAGTAATCTATAAAATAATTAAGTGTTCAGTATCAGAACATTTCTCGGACAACAGCATAAATATTTTGCTACCGTCAATGCCCTACGTTGTTTTGAGGGAAGAAAAAAGCAAAACAGCACTGAACCCAACACACCTTATTGTAAGCCCAGCTTGCAACTGATTTGGCACAGGGCTGTGGTTTCTGTTAATATAATATATATAGTGTGTGTGTGTGTGTGTGTGTACAGAGCCTTCAATGTCATTGTCAGAAAGGAAGTGTTTAGTGTTTTGCTGCATTACAAAATACTTAAAGTGTAGCTAAAATGATTAGCAAGTGTAAATCTTTATTAAGCATGCCCATCTTTAGAATGATGGAACAGATTTCCATTGTTAATAAACTACTGAACAGATTGCAAGTCGCTATAAATCTAATCACTCTGAGCAATAAGTCATGGTCACATGTAAAATTAGGCCTTGTTCCCATTGCTGCTAAATCAGTGGAACAGAACAGCGTAAAGAATGTGTCGAGTGAATTAGTTATGCATTCTGTCCTCCAAAAGAAAAAAAAAGGGAAAATGGATTCAGTTGAATGCATTATACAAACTGCATGCCTTATTTAATTATTTTTCTGGGATGCTTGCTGCTCGAAAAGGCATCCCTTGTGCCATTCTGATCCAGTGAAAACGGGTGAACTATTTGAAGACAAATTTGCATTATTTTCTTTATAGATCAGATTATAAAACGTCCACAAACATGGCTGTGTGGGTAGTAATCTCTTCAGTCTATTATTGCTGTGTTTTTATACATTTTCACCACAAGGGGGCAAAAACAAACCAAAACAAAATAACTCAAACTGCCAGGCCCTGTAAACTAAAAATAAAACAAGTAAAAATAGATATTTTGGCAAGCCTCACGTGTGCAGTTTCCATAGCTTCAAAATCAAAGTACAATAAAAACAATTGGTATTCGTTAAAGATATAAAACATAAAACCGCTGTTTTAGGGCTTAGTCACACGGGCTCATCGGCGCCCGTGTTACTGCACGAAGAAGACGGCCGCACTTCAGGGCGGACGTCTCCCCCCGCAGCGCTGGAAGAAAGAACACATGACCGGCAATGGAGCCGGTCACATGTTCTTTCTTCCGGCGCTGCGGAGATTTGTCCGCATCTGCAGTGCGGCCGTCTTTTAATGCAGGAACACGGGCGCCGATGCGCCCATGTGACTAAGCCCTTATTACCATGGAATGGATGCTGATAAATTTACCAATAAATTATATTAAAAACCTATGCAATGACAGAAAGTAGCCGACTGATAGCAACATAGAAAATAAACTACTTAAGAAAATATATTATAAACATTAATATTCAATTTTTATAGTGAATTTTAGGGGCATGGCCGATTCTATCTGCAGCTTTAGGCCTCCGCCACACTAGCATTTATTCATCTGAATGTAGTGTAATAAAACAGACTAGTAATTTATATAGACTAGGAAATTATATAGTACCGGTGTTTCTGGTGGCACAATACACCACAAAGCTGTCTGACACACACACACACACACACACACACACCTCTCTGCTACATATATTCTTCATACAACAGGGATGAAAAGCAGCACAGCAGAGTCCTGCACACATTGATCACCCCCTGGTCATGTGACCCCAGACTCCTCCCATACAGGTGACTGATTACATGACAGTGACATCATCACAGGTCCTGTAAGCACACGGCTGCTGTAGGTGTTCGTTAGTATTCCATCCCCTACAAACCCCCGCAGCCTCAGTTTCTATGTAATACTAATAAACATCTAACCAGACAAAAGCCGTGTGCTTAAAGGACCTGTGATGACGTCACCATCATGTGATCAGGGGTGGAGCATGTAACTCACTCACTCTCACTCACGGACGGACGGACAGGGGGTCGTTAGTATTTTGACTACATACAGACCTATATTATTCTATGGTGCAGCACAAACTGCAAACATGGTCTGCATGAAAAAACCTCATTGCATGCACTTGTTTTGATTCGTTTTACAGCTGAGACTTGCTGAATCAAGTCAACGGGGAGAAAAAAAACAAAACACATAACAAAAAACACACACATAGCAACTCGATGCCATCTGTGAGCTGTTTTTTTCTGTTTTCTCCTGTTTTTTTTTGTTTTTTTTAAAGATGCGGGGGGGGGGTGGAAGGTGTAAAAAAAGAATTATGCTGCTTTCAGTTTGTTTGTGGACATTAAAAACACATGGCAGCAAAGGGGGGGGGGGGGGGAAACAGTCGCACAGACTGAAAACGGAGGCCACACGGAGCTGCGCATGTATGAAAAAAAAGCCAAACTTTTTTTTTTGCAGATGTAACACATTTTTTTTTTTTTAAACGCAAGTGCGCACCAAACTTTAGGCAGAAAGGAACATTGTTCAGAGAACACACACAGAAAAAAAATAGCACTGTGAGTGTCTATAATAAATACTAGTTCCCACGGTGCCCAACCCTCCGGATCTACAGTCCTGCCCTTTCTTCTCTGCCAAATAAAATTTGATAGATATTGTAGGCAACAATATAGACTGCATAAATGATGCGTTTAGTAACGGGAATATAAAATGTGTGTATTTTCACTGTATTATATGGACTGTGTTCTATAATGTTACACTTGAGATGAACCCTCAGATTTCAGCAGGACCAGTCAACCAGGTGTAGTGGCGTCCCAACTTTCCCCAGAAGGTAGATGTTGTAGGACAAAAGATACGGACATACTGATTTCATGGGAGCTAAACCACTGCCGGACAGTACAAGCAACTGTTCGATCCCCTCTTCCCATTGAAAACTCCAGCCCACTCGTCCGAGTGTGCATGTATATGGGGAAGGCGGGGGGGGGGGAATAGCTGTGGGCTGACTGAGCATTCATGGCCACCTTTAGTGCTAGTGCCAGTAGCATGTAGGCTACAGTTACATGGGGACATCTGTGGCCAACACAGAATAATCTAATAATAATTTTTATTTGTATAGCGCCAACTTATTCCACAGTGCTTTCAAAACATAGTGGAACATAGACAATTAAACTAACAAGTACAAGTAGTGGTCAATTATTGGGAATAGAGGGGGGGGGGGGCTTACGCATAACATGAAGAAGGTGAAGCAGGAGCTACAAGGGTGGGAGTTGTACACAGTAGCGGAGAAGTGTGGGGTGTCGTAAGTCGATCCTAGCCCAGGCGTGCGGTGGGGTGGGGTGGGGGGGTTGTCTGGATGTTTTGAGGTAGTGCATTCCAGAGGACCCCTGCTGCTCTGGAGAGGTCCTGGAGGCAAGAGTGTGAGGTTTGGATTAGGGGGGCGTTTAGTCTAAATATCTTGGTGGAACAGAGTGTTGTTTTTGTATGCCATTTTTCACGAATTGTTTTTGTACGCCATTTATTCAGTACATGGCCAGCTTCATCCACTGGCAGCTCTCCATGCACAGTTATAGCAGGCAGCTGCCAATCATTAGCTGAAGAGGCTGGGGGTTGTAGCTAACCTGCAGCTCATGAATATCTAGGACTACTTCAAGTAGTCCTCTCTGCATGTACTGCTACGATAAAATGTAATTTTCTCCAAAGCTCCTGCACAGACCCACAGAGCGGACATGTCACTATAATCAGTGTGACTGTCACTACCTTGTGCTGCCCTCAGAGAGGGGTGTAAAAAGATGGTGACATAATCTCTTAAAGATACCTTGCACAGAGGGTTTGAGAGAGTTTGGGACTATGGATTTATTTAAGGCATTCCTCCTCTTTTCTTCCTCCTTTCTCTTTTGCTCCTTCTGGACTCTCCTTTGTTCCTCTTCTATTCTCTGTTGCTCCTTAAAATTCTCTAATTCTTCACTTGCTTTCTGTCTCTCCTCTTCTTTCAAAAGCTCTATTCTTTTTCGTTCTTCTTCATCAATCTAAGTAAGGAATAAGAAAATCATTTTAGGGTCTCTACTTATGAGCGCCAGGCACCGTTACATCATGTGGGATTGTACCTGGTCCATTTGTTTAACTTGTTTAGACACATCCTCCCTTTTTGCTGCACGTTCTATAATATTCACGCATTTTTGTCTTATTACACATTATAATTTTGCATCCACCATTATAGTATCCTCACATTTTTCTGACTGCAATAACTAACGAGACTCGTTAAGAGCATCTCTTGCCTAACATACAAAAAATAATGTGTCCACCTGATGACAACCACCTAGAAACAAAGAAACACCTAAAATTCATTATCACTTAACTCCTTCCTTCCCCAGGGCATACATTTATGTCCCATGCGCATGGGATTTATATGGAAAAGGATTGGCAGTCAATCCTGCTCCATACACAGTGGGTTCTACAGCCGCAATCAGCATGAATATGGATCGTGGCTCTTAGCCCTTTAAATAGGCTGATCGGTGTTGAAGATGGTGCCAGATTTGTGCTTTTTTTGGTAACCCAGTCTACAAGAAAAAATGTCATAGAAAACTATCAAGAAGTCATATGAACTTCAAAATGGTACTAATAGAAACTACAGGACATCCTACAAAAAAAAAAAAAGAATCCTCACAAAACTATAGCGGCGGAAAAATAAAAAATAAAAAAAAGTTATTGCTGTTAGAAGACGGCGGCAGAAAATAAAATATCTTTGGAAAAAAATTATACAATTTTTTAAAAAGCAGTACAGCAAAAAATAAAACTACACCACATAAATTTGGTATCATGGCAATCGTACGGACGCATAGAATAAGATTATCATGCCATTTTTGCTGCAGTGTAAGCGCTGTAGAAACAAGATCATCCCCACCTCACCCCCAAGATAGCGGAATTCCATTTTTTTTCCATTAACTTCTTTTAGAGATTTTTAAAAGTTGTTCAATACATTACATGGCAAGATAAATAGTACAATTGAAAACTACCACTTGTGCTGCAAAAAAGAAGAAGTCCTCAGACATCTACGTCTATGGATAAATAAGAGCGTTATGATTGGTGGGAAGAAAAAAGAAAAAGGAGACCACGTCATAAAGGAGTTAAAGTGGTTGCCTGTTCAACAAAAAATATTTTAACCTTTGCCTCTGACCCCCATTGCCCCCCCTACCAGTTACGTGTCCCAAAAGTGCTAATCATGTGACTTCCCCTCCAGCTTACCCCGACCCTCAGAAAGAATGTGACAGCACCCATAATGCAGACATACTATCTGTGCCTATGCTGTAGAGAATAGACAGTATGTGTACATGAGGGGCGCCATCATGTTCCAGGGCGACTCTGGGAGACAAAATAAGTCAGAGGTACAAGTGAAGATAAAGTGTTATTGCTAAGTTAATTATGTAATACCAGAAATACATTGCCTCACATTGTTCGTTGATCAAACAACCCCTTTAATTGTAAATCTGGTAAGGACACATGTAAATATGATTTTGAATATGAGGCTCAGTGACTGCAGCATAATGTATTACTAGTTTCAATTGCAACCTGTCTTTCAGCCCAGATGTTGTAGGCAACACAAAAAAATGAATTTTTCTCTGAAAATAGTTATAAAGAAAGACGAATTAAATGGTCACTGGCTTTTAAAATAACTTGTGCTTATAGAACAGCCAGTGTGATAACAATGGTAGCAAAACTGCAAGTCACTTTATTTACAGCATCTAAAATTAGTTCTGCTAAAAATGAGTTATCTGCTGCTATTTATTTACACCTCCACTGCTCAGTACTGCTGTACACTGTCCTACATAAGGTTATGTCTGTGTGCTAAAGAGCAAAATTTGCAGTACTCTGCACAGTCTATAGAACATAGCAGCAGGTATCTCCCTCCGGTCCTGAAACAATTGAGATTCACAGATACAGCCTGCAGCGGGGAAAGAAAAGAAAAAAAAAAGAGGATACAAGTCGTATAATAGACATCTATAGTGTACTTCCTCATGTATACATAGCAGATTATTCTGCAAAGTGACGTAGTTCAGCAATTTAAAGGCGCTCTCCTGAAAAAAACTAAAAAGGATATATATAGCATAAATAGGTGTGAAAGCCTCATAAATAATCCCTGCCTCAGTCTTAGTACTTGAGATCAGAATTTAGGCCTCCCTCACACAGGCGTTTGCAGAAACGCAGCGTTTTTCAACGCTACGTTTACTGCAGATTCCGCCCGGTTTCAGCAGCGCTGGCATACTTTATGCCAGCGTTTTGGCTGCATTTTCAGCACAGCTGAAAGCGCAGCCAAGGCTGTTGATAAAAGAAAAAAGCTGGTGAAGTCGCTGTCGGGACCTTGTGAAGACGCTGCATTTTCAGCCTTATGTGAGCAGGCCTATTGAAATGAATGGGTGCATTATACAGTGCTGAAAATGCAGCGCTAAACGCTGTACAAAAATGTCTGTCTGAAGGAGCCCTTAAGGAGTATCACTTTGTGTGTAAATGAGATGATTTATCTAATGAGCCTCTTTCCTACAACAGTTATTAACGTTTAAAGATCAATATATGGATTGTTACTAAAGTAATCATTATTGTTTAATATATCATTATTGTGGCTCAGGTAAAGATTATATTCATAGCTTTACAAAAAAAACTAGCAGTTTTGCCAAAGTTTTTCTGAAACCTGATTAGGCTGCCTGTCCACGGGTGTTGCAATATCCCACTGCGGATCTCCACCTCAGGAGCCGCCGCCAGGAGCAGGAGCCAGCTGACGGATCTCCGCAGTGAGCCTGTCTGCTGCGATTTGCTGCAAATTGCCGTCCGCGAGCGGAGAATCACTATGATTCTCAACTTGTGGATGGGGGGGCGGGCTGCGCTTTCCATAGCAACGCAATGCAAAAACGCCCGTGGACAGGCAGCCTTATACAAAGTGTTTAAAAAATAGTTGCCAAAACAAATAAAGTGCAGTGTGGGTGTTCTCAAGATTAGTTACCAACCACAAGAACTTGCATGTTCTGGGATGACTGATAAAGGGGTATTCCAATTTAGAGAACCCATTTTCATGATACCTCATTACAGAATTCGAGTTACAGCAAATCTGAACTTTAAAAGGGATTATCTGACACCAACTTTTTGTGTGAAAGCAGGTTTCCTATGCTTGAAAATACCAGACGTGCAGATACTCACATCTCCCAGCCAAGTCCCCTGTCAGCAGCTCCAGGTCTCTGCTGTCACGTACTGCTTACAGGCTACAGCAGCCAATTACATACAGTGGAAGTATTAGAGAACCCCAGCAGTCTGCACCAACATAAAAGTCAACATACTCGCCGATCCGGTAGTTCCTATTCTTCTGGTGCCCCGCTGGTCCTCAATGTTGCCTGCAGAACCATGAACCCCCTAACTAGAAGTGTCCAGCTAACCAGCTTTACGTTTAAGGCAAAATAATCAATTTTACAATAAATCATCTTGTCTGAACGCTGCTTAATGTACATATATACTAGACTATATGCTTCATTGCCTAGAACTGTGCTGCACAGTACTGCTCCATACACTGTAAACTGCTAGATGAATGAACAGAGATAGAACAGAACGTATTGTTTCATTTTTACCTTCATCATGATCTCTAGGGAGTATTTTTCATTTTCTCTTTTGGTCACGGCTTTGGACTGAGCATCATCCTTGGCTTTCTCCTGCAGTCTTGCAATGGCATTTTCTCTAAGTCTCTGCATTGTCTCCTTACTAACTAAAAGATGAGCAAATACAGTAATAAGTAACAGTCACCACACATTGCCAGGTCAACATGGCTGGAGATCTGCACATCTGGAGTCCTCTTACACAGCACGATGGTTAGGTGCCTAAGGACCCAACAGACATCTGAGATATTATTGTTTCTGTGTAGTCACACAGGAGCGGTAACCATTCAGTGAATGGTGGTGGAGCGGGACGGAGATCGCTTCCAGCCGCCCGCCTCCATTCACGGTAAACAGGCAGTCGTTCATAGATGAAGAACTGCCTGTTTACACAGGCTGATCGCCGTTTAATTCTTATGCCTGCACAAAGTGAAAGACGAACGATAAGCAAATGGATTATCACTTGTCGTTCAATCGCTGGTAGTGTTTACACTGAATGATTATCGTTTGGATTTGCATAATCCAGTGTTCCCTGTAAAAGGGCCCTAAAGCACGCACATAATACAAAAACAATAGCAGATGAAGAAGAGGCATTAGCAGCTTAACTGCAAATTAGAGGTATTGTTACCCTGTATATTAGGAAATAGCTAAAATGCCAATTGGCTAATGTTATTAACCAAAACATAAGTTACAAGTCTCCCTTGATAGACCTTAGTATCCTGTATTCTGCAGCCTATCTACAGCAGTCTATAAACTACAAATAGACCACAGACTAGCCTATAATGGCCCGTGGTGGCTGCTGGACAGCAGAGAAGCCTCAGGGCTGTTATCCTAGTTTTAGACATAGGTTTATATATAGACAGTGTATGTTGTAATTTCATATCTATTGTCAGTTTAATAACACACAGCGTTAGATACATGATTAGGTCACACTGATATTACTTAGCATCGTGAACGGACCAATTACCTCTGTATGTCAAATCAAGTCTTGTGACAAAAGGTGCAAGGTGAAAGAAATAGAATGAACTGCAGGGTGCATTCAGATATAGTGCCGATTGTGGTAATATTATCACATTTATTGTGGCAATATGTCACTTAATGTAAAACCGTAGTATTCCCCACAGTCATATCTCTTCCAGCAGGACACTATAAGCTTGAGCTTCACTTCATAATCTTACTGTACTTTTTTATTTTTAGTAATCTTCAACTGAAGAAAACTGCAAGTCCCCCATCCCAAACTAATGGGGCAATAACGAGAGATGAGCGAGCACCCAAATGCTCGGGTCCTCGTTATCCGAGTCGAGCTTTTCATGAAATTCGAGAGCTCTACTCGAGTAACGAACCCCATTGACTACAATAGGAGACTTGAGCATTTTTGTATGGGGCCCACCGGGTGCCGAGTTTTTTTTTTTGGCTCTCTCTCCCCCTCTCCCCAGCCAGCCAAAAAATTTGCCGTTGACGTGCGCTGCATCACAGCAGGGAGGGGCAAAAAACTGGGGCGGGGAGGGGGGGGGGGCGAACACGGCGTGATGCTCGCTCGAGTAACGAGCACCATCGAGTATGCTAATAGTCGAACGAGCATCAAGCTCAGCAAAGTATGTTCGCTCAACTCTAGCAATAACCTAAAAATATATTTTCTGTCCACCGCAGAGGCGGTATAGGCTACATGATTGTATTTATTACAAGGGAGTTTACCTTTTTTCCATCGGGGGTTACTCTATTATATATATTAGTTCTACAAGACATGATCTCGAGAACAACAGCTTAGCCGAAAGCAATGTTTAAGCTCTGTTCATGTGTGCAGTGTGGCTTCAATGTAAAACGGAAGTCATAAAGCTGTGCGAGATCTGTCATATAAAAGGATCCCAAAGGCACCTGACAGAACCCTCAGGATAGGTCATCAATAGTTAACTGCCAGGGACCTGACGCTTAGGATCCCCAGCGATCACCTGATCACCCAGCCTACGGTCAGTGCAGTGGGCCAAACATGCGTGATGGGAGTGGATGTGGCCTAGCTAGCTTCACTCCCATTGAAATCATTGGGAGCTGAAGCAGGTATTACACCTCTGGTCCGTAGCAGAGGTGGAGGTGCCGGATGTGTAATAGCTGGCTTTAGCTCCCACCGATTTCAATAGAAGTGTACTCAGCTAGGGCACTTTCACTCACATCCTCTTTGACACATGTTCGGCAATCACTGTGCATCCCAAGCAGCAGACTAGCTATTGATGACGCATCCTGAGGATAGGTTATTAGTAGTTTTTGCCCAGAAAACCCCTTTAACACTTTATTTACAAAAGTGAAAAATGTAAAGTGTTTTACGTTATGTTACTAAAATATCCTGCTATCATAGCTCTGACCGGCCCCCTTCATAATACTACTGTTATCAATTGGGGAAAATGAACATATGGGCTCACTTAGGCAAAAGAACCCTTAAAGAGTACCTACAAATTGTTTTTAATGTACCCATTTTCTATAGAAGAGCTGGAGACAACTGTTCTGTTCCTATATTACAGTTTATTAATAAGTGTCTTTATTTCATATGATTTTCAAGAGCCCTGTGCCCCTGATCTGTCCCCCCCCCCCCCCCCCCGTGTGTTACTGCTCTCCTATCCCAGTCATAAGCTGCAGTTCCCGGGAGCTGTGAAGGAGAAGCCATTCTATGCTGCACATGGCTTCTCCCCTCGCAGCGCTCACTCCCCGCTGAACCCAAAGCACTAACAGTACAACGGGTGTACACTACTATATGTCACAATCAGATGCACTGAGCCCCAACAGTGCATTTAGGTCCGGCAGGGAATGAGTGCTGTAAGTGGAGAAGCCGTCTGCAGCATAGAATGACTTCTCCACAGCTCCAAGGATGGCACCATATGAACAGAACAGGAGAGCAACCAGAAATGAAGGTTGGTGGAACAGATTAGGGGTACAGAGCTCTTGAAAATAAAATCATATATAATAGAGACACTTGTTAATAAACTGCAGTATGGGAGCAGGACAGTTGTCTGCAGCTGTTCTATAGGGAGCGGGAGCGCCCTCTAGGTGAAGATGGATTTCTTAGCCCCTACTTCACATAGCTGCACAACAGAAGAAGGGTTTTTGTAAGAAAAATGTGCAGAACAGGCTGATGCATCCTATTGCAAAAATGCTTAGAATCGCCTATTCTATACATTTAAACAAAAAGGTGCAGGTACTCGTTGGACAAATACAACTTCCGCCCCACTTTGGCTACACCGTTCAGTAGGTCTTCATGGCAAGTTTAGTCATTTACCATTAGCCAGGGACAGTGACTCCCAGATAGCGGGCTCTTGCTTGTAAAGCGTAAACAGAATGACTCCATTTCCAATCTTCGTGATGCTTCGGTCTACATCAACCAGTGCGGAGAGAAAAACTTCAAACAGAAACGGTGGGAAATTCACCTGTGTTTCAGAAATATGAAAACAAAGGGTTAATTCTCAAATTCTGCGGCTGCTCATCCTATTCTCCGCAGGGTCAACCATATTGGCATCCATGGGTATTATTCTCTATTGGGCATATAGACAATAAAACCTATGATAGCAAATAATGATGACATCAGCTGTGATGTCACCGGTAACGTGCCCGTATTACGGATGTGTGGCCAGACTGGTCTAAGGCCAGAGTCACGTGGCCTTATTTGTGCGCACAATACACAGTGAATAGAACCTATTGATGTCAATGGATTCGTTCACAAGAGTATATTTTGTGTACGCAATTCTGTCACGCAAAAAACAAACCGCCGCATGTTCTATTTTCCAGCGCATTTGTGCAGAGAAAGACAGATTTGTGAACCCATGAAACTAACCGGCCGTTACAATGTTGCATTTTTGTGTGTGTACAAATGCACAGGATTTGCGCACAAATTGTGCAATAACATGACGCAAATTTGCGCACAAATACGCGTGAATCCAGGTTAAGGGTGCGTTCAGACATTGCGGATTTGTAACAGATTTTGTAGTAGATTTCATCCTTTCAATTGAATTCAAACTGAAGGGGTAAAACCAGCGGCAGATCCGCGCCAAAGTCTGCAGCGTGTGAGCGCACCCCGCGGCCGGCATCACGCCAGCGCATTATAAACCTGTAATACAGAAGAGTATTCCAGCTGGTCCGTGGGTGTGCTGACCAGAACCCAAAGTCCTCAGAGGCCTCGGATGCTCTGGGTCAGTCGGCCGGCGGTCCAGCTGGAACACCCCTCTGTATTACAGGCGCACAGTGCGGCACACGGGCAGGTTTGTGCGTGGAAGATTACCGCCTGCAACGCGCAGAGAATAGAGCAAACTGATTTAATGGGTTCATTCACATGTCCGTATTTTGCGCACACATTTTGGTTGGGCACGTTCTACTTCTCTGCACCCATAGGTCCCCATAGAAGTTAATGGGGGGGGAATGCATGCGCAATACACAAGGAGATGCGTAATACATTAGAGAGACAACACATCGGGAACTTATTAGATGAATTCGCTATTTCAATCACTGCATGTTTGTTCGCCGCACAGGGATGAACGTGCTTTACGGGCAAAAAAAGTACTGTACTTTCAATGACTCCATTCACCGTGTATTACGCATGTGTACATCGCGCATGTAATACACGCTGATATTGCGCTCCTGTGAATGAGCCCTTAGCGACATACAGCTACTAGAGACCGACCAGCTACAGTGATGGCAATGTGTGCCCTGCTATACAGAACAGGTTCCTACTGACCTGCAGTAACACATGGCCGCCGCTAGAGGCGCAGGCCCGCACTCACCTTCACATAGAGCTCCGTGCACACCACACCGCTGGCAGCGGCCACGGCTCCCTTCAGCGGCACCGATATATAGAGCTGCTCCTCAGTCTGCCGCCACACGTAGTCCTTCACTATGACCGGCATCTTCTCGGCAGGGGGACACCCGTTGCCACTGGCAACAGACAACTTCCGGTCCTGTGCAGAGAGCTTCCGGCCTCAGCCGTCACTCATCTGATTGGTGGGGGCAGCCAGGAACTACAAGTCCCAGCAAGCCCCGCGCACATAGGCGTGTTCAGTGAAGGACCAGGGATTTGTGGAGGGCCTACTGCTGTTGGGGGGGGAAGGTTGTCGGCCGTATATCACGGCAGCCCCCCGTATCCGCAGTGTGTGATACCGGGCACCTTTAGTTTTCTGACCTTCCCGCTACATATTAATTCTTAGTAAATGCTGAACTATTCATAAAGAATAAACAAATGTGTAGTAGCATTCTCTGGAGTTTTATGCACTTCTCTCACTTTTTGCCAAATATTTGTATGTAAAAATATGACATATTCCGCCTGCTATTATCAAATGCTATCTGGACAGTGATGTCAGCCCTAATAGACAGCGCCTTTGTCCTCTTCAAGGCTGCTTTCACACGGACGAAACAAAATTGCGCAAGATTTGTGCATCGCGTGACAAACAAATCTCGCATGAATATGAAGCCCGTTCTTTTGAATGGAGCCATATACATGAGTGATTTTTTTCACGGTGTGGGAAGCCATCATGGCCTGCTCTATGTCTTTGCGTTAGGCTGCATGCACATGGGCGAATTGGCACTGCAGAATCCTAAACGAACGTCTGCCCCGTATTCCGCAGCACATACCACTCACAGCATGCTATACCAAAGGGATTTTTCCCGCACACAAGCGGAAACCAATTGCGGTTTCCGCTTACGGATGAAAAACAAAAATCGCAGCGTGCTCCACTTTTGAGCGGATTCCGCAAGGACAGCTCCCATTGAAGTCAATGGAAGCTGTACAAGCCGTGGCCCGTCCACAATTGACATTGCAGAAAGGTCGCGGATTCCAAAACCGCTAGGCATTGACGTGAGAAAAGCAGGAGTTTAAAAAAAAAAAAACGGACTGCGCATGTCTGCCAGCGAGCCGTGCGGACCATCAGCAGTACAGATTGAAGAAAAGAAAATCAGGTTCTGCTACCAGGGCAGGATCCCGCTGCGGCATTCCATATGCGGAATCCGAGCGCCCGTGTGCAGGCGTCCTTCCTCGGAGCGCATCACCCATTGTGGTCAATAGGACCTTTAATGCCTCGCATGCCGTGCGCGGCGAGGTCTCCCATTGAAGTGAACAGGAAACAACTTCCGGTCCTCTATCGCACGTGAAACTCGCACGACAGGAGCGGAACCTCACTGATGCAATGCATGTTTCACTGAAAAACGACTCGCATCCACGGGCATGTCACGCATGCATGAGTGCGATATTGGGCCAATATGGCAATTGCCTGTGTGTAGGTAGCCTATGGGCATGTTCACATGCAGCGGATTTGCTGCGGAACATTCACACTGGATATTCTGCAGCAGATCTGCGGTTGAAAGTCTGCATGAAAACACACATCATTTAGTGCAGATTTTGACACAGTTTATTTAGGTGCAGAATTCCTTCCCTAACTGAGAAGAGGCGATTCCGCACCATAAATAACGATAAAATGGACATGCTGTGGATTCAAATTCTGCATTGCGTGTCAATTTCCATAAAGGGCCATTTAAATGCCCTCATTGGCGGTCTCGAATGCACCCCTGCGGTGAGATTGCGAGATGCCATTCGGTTGCTATAGCAGCAAGGATCCATTAGAAGCATCCCTAGATAGACTGCCCATCAAAATGTGTTATAGTGCAATACTGTGGTATTACATTATACTGTATGATTACATGTTAAAAAAAAAAAAATTAAAAATAAGTAAAAAAGTTTTTATTAATTTCTAGAGAAACCTAAACCTTTTCCCATATTTGTAAAAAATAAAAAAATAGCTTATTTGGAATCAGACAATAAATTAGAAAAAAACCCCGTGCTCCAGTGATCGGATAGGCGAAATGAGAAGGCAGAAGGAACTTACTTAGCAGGGGTGTCAGTGCAAATGACACCCCTGAAAATCCAGGTCAGCTCCAGGTGCTTGATAAAGGCTGATGTTTCAGCCGAAACGCGTTGCACCCTGTGAATAAAGAACCTTTATAAACGTCATAACCTGGACAAGCCTTATTTCTACGAGCTGACCTGGATTTTCAGGGGTGTCATTTGCACTGACAGCCCTGCTAAGTAAGTTCCTTCTGCCTTCTCATTTCGCCTATCCGATCACTGGAGCACGGGTTTTTTTTCTAATTTATTGTCTACTGCCTTTGCTGCCTCTGGTATACATTCTACCTAGAGTCACCCTGCGATGCTCTCCCCCATTGGGATGTCATTTAGACCAGCGATCAGGACCCCTTGATGACATCATAGCTCTGACCGTGGATATTACTGCCTGCCAGGATCATTAGACACACCGTGACCTTACACAGGGTCCGGTACGTCTGGGGTGAGTCCAATTGGATTTCCTTTTATTTTTCTTTACCCTGCCATTTTCTCCACCTCACATTGGAGCGCTAATCTCCTTCTTCTACTTATTTGGAATCAATGAGTTCGTAAAAGTTAGATCTATCAAATTAATACATTACTTTACCTGCATCGTGAACGTCGTCAGAATTGCACTGTTTTTGGTCACTCCGTCCTCAAGACAAAGTAAGAAGGAAAAAAATAGAGATAAAAAAGTGCCACAACCTTAGAGCTTATTCACATGGACGTATATTGGCTGGGTTTTCACACCTGGCCAATATACACTGCCCCTCTCTGTAAGGGGAGATGGCAGGAGCTAGTGTACTGAACTCCTGCCCCCTGCCACTGTTTGCAATGGGTGGGCGGAGCTAAGCTCCATCCTGCCCCTCCCATTGCAAACAGTGGTGAGGGGCAGGAGCTCAGCACACTAGCTCCCCAATCACTGCAGTGCTCGATGAACCAATCATAGCCATCGCATTCGAGAGAAACCAAGAAATCTTGTAGATATGATACCTTTTAATGGCTAACAAAAATACATGATGTTATAGCCAGCTTTTGAACCTACTTCGGGTTCTTCTTCAGGCTTGTGGAATAGATCTGAAGAAACAAGCATTTATACATACATATGAAAAGGCACAGACATGGTGTGATTAATTTGCACTTAAAAAAATATAAATACCAGAACAGGATGCGTAGAAAAATAAATAAACACCTAAATAGTCCACTGATAAAGATGTGAAAGTTTCTATTAGTGTTAGTGGGGCACCAGGCCAGAGTGTAATCTGTGCTATAGATGTCTCATACTTTACGCATGAATACAGTCACGCATGAATCCTCTTGACGAATTTAGGCCTCTGTTGAAAGTATCAAAGGTGGTTATAAACTTGTACAAATTCTTCTAAGGCTTTGTGATTTGAAATTGCCTTTTATTATTGTGACTTTCATATTTTCTATTCACCCTGTTCTGGTATTTTTTTAAGTGCAAATTAATCATACCGTGTCTGTGCCTTTTCGTATATATGTATAAATGCATATTTCTTCAGATCTATTCTATAAGCCTGAAGCAGAACCCTGTGTTGGTTCGAAAGCTTGCATTAACACCATGTATCACATCTAGAAGATGACTTGGTTTCTCTGGGAACAATCACATTTTGTTCTGCTGGCTAACACCGTACCAAACCTTTTTCATTTTACCTAATTGAAAGAGTTGTAGAATGCTGGAACCTGTCATATCATTCAGTTCTAGTTCCTTAGAAGCATTTCTTTGCTTGTATGGGGGAATTTCAAACCCGTTAGAGGTACCACAGTCATATACAGAGTTTTTATAAGGCCACATTTTGGACCTGTAGTACAGTCCATGCACAATATTATTAGTTCAGGCAGACAGCTCGTGCATCAGCATGTGTGAAGCAGAAATCTGTTTCCTGCATCTCTCTAATGGCTTATTCACCTGGGGAAGAATCTCGTGCAAGTTTCCTGCTTTGTCAGACGCACACAGTTTACATGAATATGAACTTCGTTCTTTTGAATGGACTTCTTCACATGAGCGATATTGTTTCCCTTGCAACAATGCTACGGGGATAATAATCGCAGAATGTTCCATCTTCTATTTTTTGTCGTTCCCTCGGACCACCTCGACCATTGTTTTCTCAATTGCACCTTAAGACATCGCATGGCACTTGCCTGCTATGTGATGTGCACGTGAGTGCGATGTGACATTTCCTGTTGAAACACTCTGTAAGTATTGCGATTTCACAAAAGTTATGAATAAACAACGCCATGCATCAGCATGACAACCACTCATCGGTAAGCACAATATTGAGCCGAGTTTCTCAGTCCGATATTGTGCTAGTCCATGTGAATGTTGGCTAAGTTCCATGGGACTGCTGCTATGACTGAGGTAAGGAAAGCAAACTTGTAGTAACCTCCTTCTTCTAGGATAGGGACAGATCACTTAGGAAGTCATCCACCATCTACTGCGGGAGATTCAGAAACCAACCCACAGTGAGAGTCCCTGGAATGAATACAGATCCAACGACGGCCCCAGGCATATATCATGGCAGAAGGATCCCACTTTGAGTAATAGCAGCGGTTTCCCAGGAGTTAAGGCCTATTTACATGCAACGATTAGTGCTCAAAATTTATTCAAACAATAGCTTTTGAGCGATAATCATTGCGTGTAAATCCTACCATCGCTTGCTTCTCTGCCAAACTATGGATTTCATCCGAGCATGAAATCTATTGTTTGTGATAGCAGGGACCGCACGCCGAGTTCTCTACGGGAGCGCTGATAACATTGTTTTCAGCTGCAGTACCCCTGCAGAACAAAGGGGCTGTATGCAGATAACAGACCACTTGCTGTTATCTGCATACAGCAAAGGGAGCCTCATTTACATGCAAATGAAGCTAATAAGCATTATTGCCCATTAGTAGTTTATGCAAAATGATCGCTTAAACTGTTAATCAAACTGTCTTTTGAACGAATTTTGAGCAATCATCTTTGCGTGTAAATGGGCCCTTAGAGAGCCACGGAAAGCTGATCTCTGCTTCCTACATGCTACTCTTTAACATTGCAAATAGATTTTACATTATCTCTTATAGGGGCCACAATACAAAAATTGAAAACCATATCCTGGGGCCCCCTAGGGGCCCATGCACCATACCATCGTGTAGTGCATCCATGCCTTCCTATTCAAGTATGCTATTGTTATTGCAATATAGGACACCAGTGCTTAGATATAGTGCTGGATCAGTCTTTTTTGACAATACAGTATATATGCAGCATATGTAAATACGTGAAGTTTGACCTAGTATACGATTTACAAATGCAAAACCTAAAAAAAAAAAACTAAGCCGGCTCAGCACTCCCGCGTCCCAACACAATTTCTGATACTTAGGACATACGGAGAAAATAATGACTCCACTGGGATTTCAGCCAAGGTCTTTGGTAATTGACTGTGTTCACAGGAGAGTTCATTGATACAGACTGTCACTGGATGTTACTACTTTGCAATTACCTAGTTATTTTTGTGTCAGATAAACAATGTATTCCTTAGAGAGCAGCAGGCTCTAAAGATAATGCCCTTAATATCCTGTCCCATTATGTCGCATAGCAACACGCTGTTGTTGGCAAGGAGTTCAGTGTCAAGGGTGGCTGCTGAATGAATTCTATGCAAATGCCTAGCAAACAAGATCAAGAACACAGCAGTGGATGCCCAAACTGGGTGATAATTACATTGTAAGGCACTATAATTTTCCATTTATTGTAGGGCCCTACAAATGAGAATTAGCTCAGAAGCATCAAGAGATTTTATTGAAAGGGCTTCACATAAGGGTGCTTCCACATGACTATATTAAATCCATATTGACTGTAAAACACAGAAGCCGATCCCACAACAGTAAAATCGTCACAAGACCAGTTTCACAAGAGTATTACAGACGCATTTATGCACCCATAATACGTATGAGTGTCTCGAACCAACGGTGGGTGCATTGACCCAACCTCAGAGCATCATAAGAATTGGGCCAGTCTTACATGGCTACACACCCTACTCTGCTAAGTAAGGCCTCCGGCATATTTGGGTCCATGTGCTGTGTTAATTCATTGTAGTCTGTGTGGACCAATGGTTTTCAAGGAAAAACTCAGCACATGTCCTTTTCTTGTCCAGATCATGGAAGAGAATTAGGAAATTCCAATGGATGTCAATATGCGGCCCATCTGTATATTGGACAGTACACGAACAGGCGTCTGTGGTATCTGATGAGAGTTGTGGCAGCACCTCTTGGACACATGGCAAGTGTGTCAGAGACCTTACTTAGATTACCACGTAAGGCTATGTTCATATCTGCGCTGTAGGCTCCATATTACTGCTCCGATACGGAAAAAGGAAGTCATTGGTCAAACAGGCCCCATTGACTATCATGGGATCTGTTTGGTCTTTGTCCGGCATTTTCCCAGATGAAACAGCACACCATACCAAGTTATTTTGTGCAAAATGTTCACAGAAATTGCCAACGGAAGCTCTGAACTGATATGAACATAACCTAACTCTTGTGTTCTAAAGGGTGGCTCCAGCCATTAGATAAATGTTGGTCAAAACCCTTTAATTTGGCAGCATGGGCCGAGCATCTAATATGTACAGTTGTATCCGGACAGGTGTCTGGGAAAGGAAGGGTTAGGGCTCAACGTGTCTGATCATTTTGATCTCAAGAGCTAAGCTGGGATGTCTGGCAGCAGATTACTACAGTATGTGGTGAATAGAACCCATTGATTTCAATGGGTTCATTCACATGATCGTACTTTGCACACACTGTTAAGGCAAAAACATACAGATGTTCTATTTTTCTGCATATTATGCACAAACATACCACATATTAACCTAATATAACGTAATTGCCCATTGAAATCACTGGGAGCATGTTTTTGCATACAAAATAAAAACACAAAAATGCTAATGCAAATACAGTAAACCGCACACAAAAACAAGGCCCAGCCCGCAAATGTGCAGCGTAAATGTCCTTATGCTCATGTGAAGTTGCCCTTAGAAGGGTGCTTCGAGTCATGGGTGCGGTGCCATGTGGACCGCATTATGTAGTGTGACAACTCTCTACACAGGGTAATATCAATCCAGCCCGCTGCACAAAGGATGGAGCTATCCGCAATGACAGCAGGCTCGCTGAGCAGCACTCAAACCACGTAAAGGGGTTTTGCCAAGCTTGGAAGTTATCCACTATGCACAGAATAGGGGAGAACTTCAAGCTCCAGAGAATAGAGTCCCAGCGCATCCCAAAGTGTGGGCATCAACAGTGGCATATGCACGCTGCCACTCCAGTCACGGTAAAGGAATCGCCACAGCTAGCTAAGCATCTGAATCCAGCCATCTCCAGCGATCACACTGAAAGGCATGAAGCAGTAGTGCGCACGTGCGGCTGTTGTTACCCATACTACGGAATGCATCATCACCCCATAATAAGGCCCAATGTCCACGGGCGGATTTCATTTGCAGGAGATCCACAAATCAAGCTGCCCATAGGGATACATTAGTGTCCGCAGGCCAGTAAAAAGCATGCATATGTGATTTTTTTTTTTTTTCCCCGGCGTGCGGATCGCACGGGTGGGAAGAAATCGCAGCATGCCCCTTTTTCTTGCGGATAGCTTCCATTTAAGTTAATGTAAGCCAACTGATCCGCAGACCACCTGCAGCTGTCACTGTGGACGGGGCACAGATCCGTAGGAAAGCAGATTTAAAGAAGAAGAAAAAAAAAAAGAGCACTACACATGCGCCAGTTGCATCAGTCGGCGTGCCTGGACACATCCGCTGTGCTGCAGATGCGGCCGCGATGGAGGAGACCCGTGCTGAATCCGGAGAGGTAAGAAAATGTCTTTTCCTCTCCATGTCCGCGGGCACGCACAAATTCTGCTGTGGGATTCAACAGTAAAGTCCGTGTGTTCAAATGGACATTGGGCCCCTGGTTTATACAATCGGTCAGTTTCTAACACTCTTGAAGTTACTAAACAATGCCATAGGTGTTCCTTTACTCAGCTGCATCTGTAGTCCATGCTCCCTTCTGCTATTTTTTGGGGCACGGAGGCCCCATCGTTTTCTTGCCAGCTGGCACACAGTCTATATATGTAAAGAATATATGCTATTATTTTAAGACCCAAGAAAGCCATACATGATATACTTGACTGTCGTCCAAATAGAATTTCCATGACATGTCCCACGATCCCCGTTGACATGTACACTTGACTCAGACACACATGCTTATTTTCCATGACACTAGAAGGCAGGTGACGATTAGTCCCCATAGACTGCTGGCTAATCCCTGAAAAAAAGTCTGCTGACTAAACACAATCAGACATTAAAAGCCAGAGGCAAACATACTGTGCAAACTGCATGCACCCTTCTCTACTACAGCTAACTTGCCAGGCACTCATCACAAGTCTTCCTTGTAGCGCTCACTCTCTAGCACGTCACACTGTTGGCCCAATTTCACTGGTGGTTCATAATCTACCAGTAATGAGGAGCCATGGTAAGCACAAGTTCATCCCATTACATGCAACCTTGTAGACGGTGGGCCCCCTCCTTTAGGCTTCACTTGTAACCTGGCCACCCCCGGTTACATTTTTAATGTGTAGTACTGATATCATGGGGTCTACCTAAATAGTCTACACATAGGCACGGCCACAATATGAATACAGCACTATACATTTTTAAAGTTTCTGAAGGCTATATGAATGCTTTTATAAAGCAAATAGACAGCCTTTCCCCCAGTAGAGACCAAACCTGATGCTAATTTAGCGGTGATGTGCCCTTAGACTTCCAATAGCTGTTAGTTGAAGGCTTGTTTGGCCAACAGCCAGTTCTACCCACTCCCGCATGTACTCTTCAGTTCGGCCAAGCACTCACGTGTTTTGCATGTGAAGGGACACAGATAGATTCCTTGTCGTAGCTTCAGCAAAAGACAACAGGGTTAGGTGTTAAAATTCAATATGCCCAATCCTTCCTTTCCCCACATTGCTTGGTTCTGAGAACCTTTCCCTAGTGTGTATGGGGGCCTTAGAAAGGTTATCCCACCGAGATGAGAAACTACAGATGCTATGGGAACAGCAAAGGCGGTAGCCTTACACTATTCACATCATTCCCGTTGAAGTGAAATGGCGTTACAGAAACAAAGTGGCACAATGCGCTACACCGTTTCTGTACCTCCCATTCACTTGGGTGTTACAGAAACCACATAAGGCCATCACCTTGGCAGTTTCAGCAACATCCAGTGAGGTGGTCAGGAACCGCTGCGGGTTTTTCATCTCAGCCATGAAACGTTGGAATCGAAATACCCCTTTAAGACCTCTACGTCTCCAAATTACTCTTGTATACAGCAAGGGAGAGTAAATGAGAAAAAAAACAATGAAAACCAAAAACTGACGCATAATGAAAACAAGAAGTGGTTTGGAAAATTCCTTTTATTATATCAATTACTGGTAGAGATATATACTCTGCTGGTCGTCAGGCGCATGGTACTTTATTTAATCTCCTACTTGTCAGAAAACATTTGTGCTGAAGTAGGTATAGAAGATTAAGAAACAAACAAAAAAAGTTTCTAAAACAGAAGAAGCCCTCAATACATAAAATCATCATCTAAAAGTTTGTTCTTCAGGTCAATAACATAAGTGAAATGGGAGAAAAATCTAAATTCCTTTTTGTATGTAATAAAACAAGAGCCGCACACTCCTGCTCGCCGGTCTTGTGATTTAGATGCCTCTTGCAATATTCCCAGTTTTTACATTTCTAGGTGAATCAAATGGTAAATTCAAGTGTTGGAATGTCAGAATTAAAGCAACACACAAGCATTCGACCTGAGGTACTAATCTTACTATTCTCAATCTTTAAACACACCATTTGCCCCAAAGCAACAAATATAGTTACGTTTCCATTCTGCTTACATAAAGTCAACTAGATATCAGTATTGCATATTGTCCCAACAGGCATACAGCCCCCTTACTTGTACAAAGACAGATATTGCAGAAGTCAGGCAAATAGAGCCGAGTCCAAACAACTAATCCAATAGCCAAACTTCACATTGCTAATTATATAAATATTCAAGAATTCTGATTAAACCTAGAGCTCACATTTAAAGGGATAAGTGCCATGATTCAATCTAGGCGATTTATAAATGATAACCTCCCACCGGGAACAAGGTTAGTCATCACTAATGTAGTCTAGTGCAATTCCCACAATCTAATTTCCTTTCTCACTTAGGTTTATGATTTCTGCTGCTCCTAAAAATATGATCAGTGTTAAAAAATATTACTTTAAATAGTGCAAAAGATCTCAGAGCAGCGTATATTGTTCTGATCATCCGACAGATGAGAAATAAACTAAAGACCTACAAAAAGCTTCATATATAAATCATTAAGAGTCAAGATTAAGGGCTTATTTAGACGACCGTATATTGGCTCGGTTTTCACGCCACTATTTGCAAAGGGAGGGGTGGGGCGGGGGCGGAGCTAAGTGCCAGGACTTAGCTCCACCCCTGTCTCACACCCTCCTATTGCAAATAGTGGTGAGGGGCGGAGAGGGGGCAGGAGCTCAGTTCCTGCTCCTGGCTCTTCCATCCTCCCCCCACCTGCAGACAAGGACACCGTATATCGGCTGGGCGTGAAAACCGAGCTGATATACGGTCGTCCGAAATAGCCCGTAGTCTGATGATTTTGGAAATAAAAAAAAAAACTACTATGGTATTCGGTATTTACGTGTCTCTTTGACCATTATTGTTGCTGAATTATTAGGTTTCAACATAGGACTCAGTGCTGGTAAGGTCAAACCACTTAGGAATCCACTGTGAAGGTTAGAAATGACATGGCTTGGTTAACGACCAAAATCCTCTTTACCGACCCTGTTCTTCTATCGGAAAAAAAGGCTCCAATTCATAAAGATGATGGGGGGCATTTTATTTCCGTGTGTACACCAGCTGAACATCCTTCTTTGCCATACAATTATCGCAACCCCAAATCGCCGAGGCTTCTGCTTTTAGTAGTGCGTAGGCAAACTCGGTCATCCCGATACATGTTCGATGAAACCACTTCTGACAAGAGACTTCACATTTGATGGCATCCCCGTTATTAATTTCAGTAGAACAAATATCACATGGATATATTGTGTCAGCAGATAAAGGACCACAAAAACCGGACTGGTAAAGCCATCTATTGCATTTTTCACTAGGCGTTACGTCACTTTTTGAAAGCTTAGAAAGTGCAGTCTTGCTGTGGGCTCCATTACAAGGACCAAAAGTAGTTAGGTCAATGGTTTCGGGCTGTAAACTATCAGAATGATTGTTAGAATCCCGTAGATCAGTAGTAGGCTGGGAGAAGTCACCTGGACTGGTTTTGACTTCAGCTATATTTGCATTCAGGTTAGAATTTTTATCGGCTACAGAATCAGATTCTTGCTTATAGGTAAATATTTTCGGATGCATAAGGTGAGATTGTGCCAACTCAAATGGGTGGCTGCCCTCGGGGTGATTAAAATGCACTTTGCCACCTTGAGCCCTAAAAGCAGAAGGCTGAAAGTGGTTTCGTTGACCAGAGTTGAGACTTGTCATGTGAAAGACATCTTGATTATGGTTAGGTCTAAAGTGCTGCCCAGGCATCGTAATAGTTTGCCCAAGTCCACCATTAAGAAAAGACTCGTTTTCGAAAGGTGATTTTTCTTGTACATTGCCGAATGAGTATGTTCTGCCCAGGGACATGCTTTTCATTTCTTTTGGAAAGGAAAGCTCTCTAAAGCTTTGTGAGCTACCATCACGAGAAGACCTTTTTGGTGATGTAGTAGATGGCATCTTAAAAGTGTCAAAAGCTCCCATATTGGCATATCCTGGTTTTCCAAAGAATGTGTACCCTGAAAGAGGGGATATGCTATAGTCATCATCAAAAGGATTGGAAGCAATAAGATGGTCTGAGCTTGTGTTCGTTGGTGGAGCATATTCCGACACAGGAAGAGTGGACCCCTAAAAGTAAGGAAAACAAGATGAGGGCTGAAGACACATTTTAATGTGAGGCTATCATATCAAAAAAATGTCAACAAACCAGACAATGAACCTACAGTAGAGTTTAATGCAATATGTAAAAGTGTATTCTAATCTTCAGATTTATTGCAGCTCAAATTCCAGTTGATTAACTATTTAGTTACTATAAAGATTATTTAACGACCTAAATGGTCGAAGCCTATTACTCTGCTCATGCAGTTCTGTATCAGGATGAAAATCATACCACTTGCCTACGAACTCTCAAGAGATATTCCAACAGATTGAAACAAAAATGGAACTTCTCAGACCAGTGGTGTAGTTCCAAAACCATACATCAAGAGATTTTCTTCATGTAAGAGGTATCCCCATCTCGCCAAACTGTCCCACTCTGTTTAAGTAACTCAGGTAGAAGTGAGAGGTGCAGATAGAGTGTAAGCACAGCCAGTTTGACGCTTTCTGTATTTCCGCTCACCAGTGGCCATGGCGGTAAGCAGTGTGGGAGGACCATCGTTCTGGTGATATGCATCACAGAATAGGAAATCTAAAAATAAAAAAAATAATCACTGAAAAACGGCCATATACTTACTGACACAGGAGGGCAAACATGTGCACCACCTGAGCATGCAGGAAGCCATACTGCCAAATGAGGGAGCCAATTACACCTGTGGAGGACACCGATGAGACAGTCACTCACACAGCCTCTTAATATAGAGGGGGGTGGCTGCTTGGTGTATACTCTCACACAGAGTGGATACAAGGTGGCAGACCATCTGATACATGTAGTGCACCATGCAGACCAGCAACCGGAAGTTACACACACAACCTCCTATATAGAGGGGGGTGGCTGCTTGGTGTATACTAATGCATGCAGGCAGTCAGGCAGAGGTTGGTGCACATGCTTGCCCTCCTGTGTCAGTAAGTATACGGCAGTTTTCAGTGATTATTTGTGTTTATATTTCCCTTTCTTCCCCCAGTAGGGTTGTGTGGAGGAGCCGTTAACTAGTCACGATCTGAGCCAGGAGTAAAAATCTGGAGGTAGCTGCAAAGTCACCATCTAATCTAGTCAGAGAGAACAGGTTTTCCATAAAATGTTCACATGTTTGTCAATAATTACATTTTCTTTGACAGAGGAGCTTTTCAGACTGGTTCCTCTGTGAAATTTACCTGCACGGTTGGTTTGCGCCTCTTCTTTTCAGGGCATCCCGACCGTACGCCTGGTCTGATTAACCCGTCCAAGCCCCCAACAACTCCTGTAAGACGAAAGTCAGGTAGAATATGAAAAAGGGTGCTAAAACTGTAGACTTAAAGGAAATAACCCATTTACAACACAGGTCTGCACTTCACTAAAACCCCATGAACAACAAAAGTTATCTAAGAACAAGTCTTGCAACACGCCGCTGTAGTCATAACTGTGTAGAAAGCTGGAAACTATGGAGCAGAAACACCTCACATGACATATTGAATATTATGGATCAGCATTAAAAGGGTTTTCCACCCAAATACTAATAACCTATCCTCAGGATGGGCCATTCATAGTGGATTGGCCTCAGGATCCCAGTCGATCAGCTGTTCAGGGTGCCTGTTTGTAGTTCCACAATACACGCAAGTCGGAAGGGAAGCAGTTGACTCAGACCCCGTGTAGCGTTTGACGCTGATAATTGCAGGCACAGCTGTAATGGATTTTAATGACAGCTGTGATTGCAATTAAAAGCGTTGGTCACTAGATGGGTCAAAGCTAACTGCTTCCGCAATGACCCCTGTGTACTGTGGTGCTTCCAACAGTCACCAAATCAACCATGGGTCCCAAGCGGCACACTCCAGCTGATCAACTATTGATGACCCATGCTTAGGATAGATCATCAATAGTATGAACACGTAAAACCTATTTAAATGGGTATTCCAGGACTGGAACTGAAAACCTAAATCAGGATAGGTCATAAATATTTGATTGGTGGGAGTCCATTGCCTGGGATCCCCGCCAGTCAGCAGTTTGCTGCCGTGTTGGTGTACAAACCCAGAGGCACACCGCTATGTACATTCTGCAGTAGACCGGGATGGTATAGCAAGCACAGGTCTCATTCACTTTAGGCCTCTTTCACACAGGCTGCAAAATCATTGCTACAAAACCGCATGAGAACGAGGCCTGAAGCTCATGGTATCCAATAGTCTCTTTCACGAGGGATGTTTTGTAGCCTGAAAGAACCCATTGGAAACCATGGGCTTCAGGCCTCGTTCACATGGGCAACATGGCATCACAGCGATATCACAACGCTGGTCTGTGCGATATTGCTGCCGTTTCTTGCAGTGATACCGCAATTTTGTAGCGCTACAAAGTTGCATGTGGTGCTACAAAGTCACGTGACTTTGTAGCACCACATGCGAGAATTTTCAGGGGGGGGGGCTCGAAATATAAGGCCTTATTCACACGGGCTACAAAAATCGCACGACTTTGTGGTGGTACAAATACACATGTATGTGAAGCCCGTGGTTTCCAATGGGTTCCTTCAGGCTACAGAACATCTCTCACGTGAAAGAACCCGTTGGAAACCATGGGCTTCACACACATGCGATTTTGTAGCGCTGTAAAAAAAAAAAAAAAAAAATCAGGTGATTTTGTAGCCAATGTGAAAAAGGCCTATGCCCTACCACAAAAATAAGCCATAGCTTACATTAAAAGGTCCCCGGCACTGTTCATCTCTTCTGGCCATGGATTGAAAAATCCCTGTCTCCTGGAAGCGCTGGCTGTGATTGGCTGACGCTTAGCCAATCAGAACCAGCGCTCGATGAATGGCTGTGATTGGCAAAGTGTCAGCCAATCACAGCCAGCGCTTCCAGGAGGCAGAGATTTTTCAATCCCCGGCCAGAAGAAATGAAGGAAAATAGTGCCAGGGAGAAGATGCGTCCGGGCTGACAGCGCTTCTAAGTTGATCTATACTGTTCTTTTTATTTTTCCTGCAGCCAGAGTTAGATTATGGCTTTGACACTAGGATTTCCTACTGTGAAAGCTGCATCGCACTGCACGAAAATCGTGTTTTCATGCGATGCAACACATAGGAAGTCTCTATAGAGAAACATGGGCTGCCAAACCTCACGAGTCGTGTGCATAACGCATGCTACAAAACATCGCACGTGTGAAGTAACCCATAGGAAAGCATGGGCTTCACATACATGCGATTTGTAGCGATGATTTTGTAGCCCGTGTTAAAGATACCTTAATGACACAGCAGCCTGGCTAACAGCTGACGGATTGCACGCCCGTCAGTTATTGATGACCCATTCTGAGGATAGAGCAACAATTGTCCAGTCCTGGAAAACCCCTTTAGGCCGTCTGCAGACGAGCGGGTCGGATCCGGCGGCGAAGATTCTCGCCGCGGGACCCAACCCCAGCGCCTGCAGGAAGGAGCGCGTACTTACCCGCTCCCCCGGCTCTTTCATGTGCCGGCTGCCGGCGGATGCGCAGACCGGAGCCAGCGGCCGGGTGAGTGACATTTCTGTGCGGAAATAGGACATGCCGCGGTTTGCTTGCCGTGCGAGATTTCGCGCGGACGTCAGCATAGGAGTGCGTATTGTAATGCACTCCTATGCAGGCTTTCAGTGGCGGAAATCCCGCGGGATTTCCACCCGTGTGCAGGCGGCCTAAAGAATACAGTCACACATAACAGAAAATCTATGTCAAAATCCAAAAATCACACCATTGGTGCGGACTTTGACATAGATTGTGGTGTAAATCCGCAGAAAACTTCGCCCCTTCTAATGAAAAGGTAAATCAGCTCCGAGGACCTGCACCAAAATCTGCATCAGTTGTGCACATTTCAATGGGGAAATTATGCAGATTTTCCACTGTGAAAAATCCACACCATTTCCACTACATGTGAAACTACCCCAATACAGATCCAGGCAGCAGGAGTAGCATTCCAGCTAGTGGTCTTGTGTGTGTAGGGGTTAACCTGACTGACACCATGTTTTGGCCTCTTCAGCTAGCCTATGGATACACCACACGCGGCCCATCCGAATACACCACACGCGGCCCATCCGAATACGCCACACGTGGGCCCATCCGAATACGCTACACGCGGCCCATCCGAATACGCTACACGCGGCCCATCCGAATACGCTACATGCGGCCCATCCGAATACACTACACGTGGCCCATCCGAATACACCACACGCGGCCCATCCATGGGCAAACTGAATAGGATTGATTACACAAGACTAGTCCATTCCAACGGTCAGACAGTCGTGTCAAGAGAACAAGAAGTACACGTAGATACACGTATATCCCTGCAAATAGAAAACTACTAGATATAAACCTTCCATATACTACGATAGCATTATTTCTCCCCAGCTCCAATTACAAGGATGGTGGATATTGGTGGGCTCCTATTCCACTATCATCCTTTCCATTTATAACCAGGAGTAGACCTCAGTGTTTTCGCGCAAATGTAGCCCCTCAAGCTTCGCTATTTTACCAACACCCAACCAGTCTATCAATATGGAGGCCCTGCCCGTGACCGCTGACTGAAGAGGAGCTTCATCAGCCAGAATTAGGTGGAGACCAATAGGGTTTTTAGAATTGGAACCACTAAAGAAGGTAAGTCGTGTGGGGATGATACTAGAGAGGAAAAGTCACCCTGAAAATTCCTCAGGCATAACAGTAGACTAACAGTTCACCCATATTAAAGGGAACTCGGCAGACACATGACTAGAAGGTTGATGCTCATTCGCTGGCTTGTATCTTCCTGCAGATGGCCGATCCAGCCCTCTTAGCCAGTACCATGCACCAACATGTCTCACGCCGGTAGCTGCATCTATGTAGAGGTATGCATCTGATCGGCCGAGACACCTCAGTCACATCATATATATTCCATGTGGAACCACAAACTACCCCACCCTGCAGTGGATGGCACTTGGGGCATTTCACTGATGCCCATCATCATCGGGGGCATCACATTCCCTGTACGTGTAACATTCTTAAACCCCCCATAGCAGTCTAAACTGATGGCATCTGAAAAGGTTTAAAACCAGCGTAAACGACCCACAGAGATCCCAACTCCGGAGAAGGCCGAAATTACACGGGCGAGTGCGATATCCGTCCGAGAAACTAAAGCAACGCCGCACTTGTAAACCAGAAAGGCTTTTTCCTGCGATTGCTGTGTTTTGAGAGAAAACCGCATCGCTGGACTTGTGATTGTCACACGCGTTTTTTGCATGATGTTCCAATAGTAAAAATAGAGAATCTCACTCACAGGAAAATTACATTTACAAGCAGTATTTTGGGGCTCTGATATGAAATAGGCGATTCTGTTCTGGAATCACCTAAAAATACAACATGCTGCGTTTTTGTTATCCGGCACTGTGAGCCAATAATCGCTGATGTAATTAATCCATTGACACCAATGAGTTACTTCCCTGTGCGACTTCCATCCAGATCACAACTGGACTGAACTCACAAGGACAAAACCATTAGTGTAAACACAGCCCAAGGCTGGAGTCAGACGGCCGTAGGAGTTAAGTGCACCCACCAGCGCCGTAAAAACACGTGAATGAGCGCACAAATATACTGTTACGCCGAGGCTGCAATACCTTAGCTTTCCTCCCCCTCGCCAACTCTCTGCCTCCCCTCTGGTTGTTTGCAATGGGAGAGGGCAGGACAGGGGAGGAGCTAAGCCTCAGCCCCCTTCCCTTGTACACAGCCAGTAATAGGAGGGGGCGGGATGGGGAGGAGTTTAGCACCACCCCTATTCCATTGCAAACAGTCAGAGGAGAAAAGGGGAGCGAAGGGGGAGGGAGTTTAGCAGTCAGGGCTCACACCCACTTGACCCACTTGGGGTTTTTTTTTTCTTTTTACACAAATGTCAATGGGACTTTCTAATGTTAAAAACGCATCGCAAGTTTGTGCTTCGTGATTTTTGTGCGATGCGTTTTTAACATTAAAAAGTCTATTTGACAATCCCGTAAAAAAAAAAAAAAACGCAAGAGTAGGAGCCCTAATGCTGCTGAACTCCCTCCCACCTCCGGCTGCTGTCATTGGCTCCCATAGGAGCCTATGCAGCGGCCGATTTATTCCGGGCAGAGAGATAGTTCCAGGACTATCTTTCCTGCCCGGCGTAAAAGCGCCCAGCGCTATATTTGCCGGCCGCGCTTTTATGCCGCGGGTATACGGTGTCATCTGATGCAGGCTTTTAAAAAACAAAACAAACAGCTGTTGTGATGTGCCGCAATCAACCTTTCATTACAGATAGGGGCAGTGTGGAAAATCGTGGTGCTAAAGTGCTCCCCGGTGGCATCTACCGCAGCGGGATATGGATGCGCCCGTGGGCAGTCAGCCGAAAGCAATCAGTTTTCATCTATTTCACTTCCGTTTTATATAGTTCTGTATTTAAAAAAAACAGGATCCGCTTACAAAAAAAACCCCCACAAACAAACTGGTAGTGTGAACCCAGCCATGACCCATAGATATAATTTATGGGACTAATGGGATTACAGCTCTGAGGGTACATAATACTGCCCCTATGTGCTCAGTGTAATCTACAGGGGGAGTCCGGCTGATACAGTATGGCAGTAGTGGCTGACAGCGGGGCCGCACTCACCACCACCTAGAGCATACACACCTGCCTTGTCCCACAGTGACTTGTCCATGTGCCCGCCGTTCTGTTGCCGCTGTCCTAGGCCCCAGTCCCGCCGCGCATGGAGAACCCCGCCGGCGGCTGCCGCACCGCGCTCTTATAAGCTGGCTGTCCTGCGGACATAACAAACACATGGAGCCGGAAGAGCGGGCACCCGGCCGGGAGAGAGTGGCGCCGCCTCCCCTCCTTCTGCTCCGGACACTTTGGGGAAAGTTTGAGAAGTTGCCCCCGCTGGCAGCATTACTTGTAGCGCAGAGCCGGGGGCGCAGGGCAGAGATCACAGCAAGTGCCCACCGGGAAGTGGAGGCGGCGCGGGGATCGGCTGTGTACTGCTGGCTGTCACACACACTTCATGTCAGCGTGCGCCATCTGCTGGACACGGCGCGCTGTGCAGCCCCACAGGTTAGTATGGAGGACAGGGAGCGCCGTGTGTTGGTGGAAGGCTCCAGAGACCCAGGAGCAGAGATCAGGGCGCGTTCACACCTCGCCGACTTCTGAGGGAACCTTTGGTGCGCAAAACGCAGAAAAATAGAGCATGTTCTAATGGAGCGCGCAAAATACGGAAATGTGAAGGATGGCCCGATTACTGTGAACGGAGGCGAGCCGGCTGATCCCCAGCCTGTTCCACCGCCATTCACTGAGAAACAATCGTTTCTGTGCTTTTAGGGCTCCTTCACACGGCGTATTTTTCATCAGTATTTTGTGCGCCAAAACAATGAAAAGAGCCTACAGAGAGACGTATAAGGACAGATTCGCATTTCTTCCGTATTTTGCACCCACTACTGGTTTTGGCTCATTAAATACTGCTGAATGATACGCCCGTGTAAAGGAGCCCTAAAAGCGCAGGGACCGCCATCGCTGGGGCGACTGTGGGGCATTTGTGTCTTGACAGGTCGGCCAGCGGAAAAGAACCCTGAGGCCGGGCTCACATGAGCGTAACTTCATTGCGTATGACGCGCACAATGAACACGAGCATAATACACGTGAATGGAGGCAGTGACAGCACATTGATTTTCATTGGTCCATTCAATGAATGGGTCTAAATACTACCTGCTCCATTCACACTTGCATATATATATATAGGGTGTGTTCCATGTTTTATACGCCTGTTGCTAGGAAACGATACAAGCCAAGTTAAAAAAAAAAAAGAATCCAACCAGGAAGCCAGTATATGACAGCGTGTGTGAGATATGTGGCATGCGCAGGAATACACCATCACAATCGCGGTGATACGCAACTCCACATGCTGGTAAAACGCTGCGTTTTAAGGCCCAATGTCCATGGGCGGGAGATCCACAAATCAAGCCGCCCATAGGGATGCATGGGTGCCCACAAATCAGTGAAAAGCATGTGGATGTGATTTTTTTTTTTTTCCCCCAAAGAGCGTATCGCATGCACAGGAAGAAATCGCAGCATGCTCCATTTTCTTGCAGATCCCACACGGGTGGCTCCCATTAAAATCAATGCCAGCCATCCGATCCGCGCACCGCTCGCAGCTGTCACTGTGGACGTGGCGTAGATGCACGGGAAAACAGGAGATTCAAAAAAGAAAAAAAGGCACTGTGTATCCACCGTGCTGAAGAAAGAAGATCCGACCGCGACGGAGGAGACTCGCGCTGAATCCAAAGAAGTAAGAAACTGTCTTTTCCTCTCCATTGCCTCGGGTACGCACGGATACCACTGCGGGATGAGACCCTGTGCCCCGGCAGTGATCCCCACATACCTGTCATGTTGTCTTCTCTCTGCTCTGCAGATATGCCGGCTGGCGCGCCGCCACACATGCGCAGTGCAGAGAATGATGCGGATCCGCGGCAACTCCTCGCGTGACGCGCGGCTTCCATTAACTGCGATAGAAGTTGTCCGTGCGAGGCTCGCACTAGAATAGGGCATGCTGCAATTTTTCGCCCACGAGCAGAAAATCGCAGTTGATTTCGCTCGTGGGCATGGAAAAGTGTTTTGCAAAGCATGTCTATGGGTAGTATTTGCGGTGGGATCTGAGGCAAATGCTCACTCTGTACCCCACAGTGCAAATACGCCCGTGTGCACTGGGCCTAAATACTACCTGACCATGATCACATACTACCACCACAGAGTGACTGAATAATGCCACCAAACTGATCATGTCCACATAATACTACCATGATATTGCTAAAGAAAAAACAGTAACCCTCTTACAGAGACCACATATAGCAGCTCTATACAGGTGCTCTGCAGACTGTGATTACAGTACTGTCATATCCAGTGATTACAGGTGATGTCCTCTCTGACTGGAATCATTCTCTTTCCCTTTTCCTCTCCATCCGGCCCAAAACACCATTCTGACTTCTCCTGGTCACAATGTGTTTCTGACACAGACTTTGACTCCCAAATCTTGCAGCCACCTGGCTTTGTTTTCCAAACCTTTGCATTATCTTCATAACCATAGTGCCCCAGAGAGTAATTATGCCTCCCATGGTGCCCCAAACAGTAATAGTATTGGCCTTTGGTGTTCTGTGTAGGCCCCACACAATAAGTGATACTTTTAGTGCCCCTCAACAGTAAAAGTGCCCCCACTCAATAACAATGACTTCTTTATTCTCTCTACTTAGTAATAATGCCCCCCTATGTCTCCACTCAATAATAATGCCCCTCATAGCCAACACCTGGTAATAATGTTCCTCATAACCCCTGCTCCATATTAAGGCCCTCCCTTATGTCCCCCACTCATTAATAATGCCCCCTTATGTCCCCACTTGGTAATAACACCACTCATAGCCCTTACTTGGTAACAATGCTCCTCATGCTCTCTAATCAGCAATAATACCCTCCATGCTCCCTACTCATTAATGCCTCTCATGCTCCCCACTTGATAGCAATGCCTCTAATGGCTCCACCAATAATAATACCCTTCATAGGTCCCCACTTGGTAATAATGGCCCTCACTGTCATGTCCCCACTTGGTAAAAATGCCTTTTAACTATATTAAACAAAAAAACTGTTAAACTCAGCTGTGCTGCTCCCCCCCCCCCTCCAGCCTCTGCAGCCCGCGAAGTACCCGTGGTCACCCACAAACTTGTGGTTAGAGTGATCATGTGATCACTATGGCCAGTTCCTGGCTGCAGCAATCATGTGTGATTGTCACACCACCGATCTCTGCCCGGACGTCAGTGGGTGACCGAGAGTACTTTGCAGACTGCAGAGGCCGGAGCAGGAGGGGCGCTGCAGGTGAGTATCATTTTTTTTAAATTGTATTGCAGTTCAACAGATAGAAAAAAAAAAATTGTCCCCAGGACCCGATCGGACCACTAGGAACTTTCCCGGTGGGTTCAATGGCCAATCCACCTCTGCCTCCCACACTCCAAAAACGTACTGCTGTTAATTGGCTTCCTATGAAATTGGTCTAAAGGCCGGTTCACATGGCCGTATTTTGGGGCCATGTACTGTCCATATACTCTACGGGAAAACAAATCGCTTCATTTCCTATTCTCGTTAGTTTTCACAAGAGTAGGACACGCATTGTATAGGGTGCTGGGATATTGTACAGCACACGGATGGTGCCCATGTGTTATGCAGTGTTCTCTGTATGGGCCCGACACATACACGCCTGTGTGACTATAGCCTTAATGTGTCCGTCTGGCCTGAGATAGACTGTGAGCCCCTCCGGGGACAGTGAGTCATGGCAATCTAAGCGCTGCATAGTGTGTTGTTAGATAAGAAATGAGAAATAAAAGAATCTATATTATTTCCTCGCATGTGTTTTGGGCATTTATTCTTATCTAGATTTTCTACTTCTTTTCGTTGTGTACAATCATAGCTTAGGCTACATTATAATTCTTCTTTAAATGTCTTAAAGGGGTTGTCCCGCGGCAGCAAGTGGGTCTATACACTTCTGTATGGCCATATTAATGCACTTTGTAATGTACATTGTGCATTAATTATGAGCCATACAGAAGTTATAAAAAGTTTTATACTTACCTGCTCCGTTGCTGGCGTCCTCGTCTCCATGGTGCCAACTAATTTTCGGCCTCCGATGGCCAAATTAGCCGCGCTTGCGCAGTCCGGGTCTTCTGCGGTCTTCAATGGGGCCGCTCGTGCAGAATGCCGGCTCCGTGTAGCTCCACCCCGTCACGTGCCGATTCCAGCCTCCTGATTGGACCGCACAGAAGAGCTGCGGTCCACGGAGGGAGCAGACCCCGGCGGCCATCTTCAGCAGGTGAGTATGAAGACGCCGGACCGCCGGGATTCAGGTAAGCACTCTCCGGTTTGTTTTTTTAACCCCTGCATCGGGGTTGTCTCGCGCCGAACGGGGGGGGGGGGGGGGGGGGGGGTTAAAAAAAACAAACAAAAAAACGTTTCGGCGCGGGACAACCCCTTTAAGGCCGCGTTCAAACATCACAAACTTGTGGAGGATTTTCAAGACGGATTCAGCACTTAAAACTTGCAACATAATATTGTACAATGCAAGGGAATAGGGCTTTACAAAACCCCGTTCACACTTGGTGGGGGAAATCAGTGCAGATGTTAGGGCAGATTGTGGATTTTTAAATGCAATGCGCAGAATGATTTTGACAGCAAAAAAAAAAAAAATTTGCATATGAACAGGGCTGACTGATGAGGGCAACTGCTTTTAATCCTTTACGGACCAAACGCAAATCAAGCCACCCATAGGGATGCATGGGCGTCTGCAAATCAATTTAAGCATGCAGATTTGTTTTGTGGACCTTTTGGTCCGGAAAACAAATCACAGCATACTCCATTTTCTGCAGGTCCCACAAGGACAGCTTCCATTGCAGTCAATGGAAGCCATCTCCATCCGCAGCACACCCACAGCTGAGACTGCAGAAGTGCTGTGGCTTCCACAGGAACGCAGGAGATTCGGGGGGGAAAAAACTGTACTGCACATGTCCAACAGCGAGCCGTGAGGACCATGCGCAGTACAGTGAACCTGGAAGCGGAGGGATCCACGCGGATGCTTAGGATCCCGCTGATGGGGAAATAGGGCACACTGGCTACGGGCAGGGCTGAATTCCGTGCGGGATTGCCTGCACAGAATACGACCCATTCGCGGACATGAAGCCTTAAGCTCCTGCAATCAAGCAGGAGCAGGTCAAGTCCTTGGCTGTCAGTCACAGCCGAGGACCTAGAGGAGAAGCGGTACCAAAGAGAGAAATTGGAAGTGTCATTTTTGCTTTTTGCTCCAGCGATCACGTGACCGCTGGGTGCCCTCTGTTACAGCAGAGCTTTAGGCCTCATGTCCACTAGCTAAATCGAATTGCGGATTCCGCAGCTGATTTCCGCCACGGAATCCGCAGCGGATTTTGCCCATAGGGAATCATTAGCCATCCACGGGTCCATTAAATTGATTTTTGCACCCGCGGATGGCATTTTAAGTGATTTGTGTTTTTCACACGCGGGAGAAAAAACGCGGCATGCTCCATTCTGCCGCGGATTCCATGCGGATCGGCGACATTGCTATCACATTGATAGCAATGTGTGCAGATATCTGCATGCAAAAAAATACCATTTAAAGCAAATCCGCGCAGAATCCGCCGCGGAAATCTGCGGCAGATTCTGCGCGGATTGTATTTTTCAAGTGGACATGAGGCCTTAGGGTTCTAGCAGATCCTGATCAGCTCTGTTAGTGACTATTGTCTGTATATGAGGATGTTTTTCCCTGTAATTGAAGCTCCAATGGATGCCCCAGCTACAGTGGAAAAGCGTAAAATTAAAGAAAAAAAAGACAATGTAAATCACCCCCAGTGGTCTTCTATGATGGCATTTTAAGTGATTTGTGTTTTTCACACGCGGGAGAAAAAACGCGGCATGCTCCATTCTGCCGCGGATTCCATGCGGATCGGCGACATTGCTATCACATTGATAGCAATGTGTGCAGATATCTGCATGCAAAAAAATACCATTTAAAGCAAATCCGCGCAGAATCCGCCGCGGAAATCTGCGGCAGATTCTGCGCGGATTGTATTTTTCAAGTGGACATGAGGCCTTAGGGTTCTAGCAGATCCTGATCAGCTCTGTTAGTGACTATTGTCTGTATATGAGGATGTTTTTCCCTGTAATTGAAGCTCCAATGGATGCCCCAGCTACAGTGGAAAAGCGTAAAATTAAAGAAAAAAAAGACAATGTAAATCACCCCCAGTGGTCTTCTATGATGTCATGGGAAACATAATGTAAAAAAAAAAGTTACAGAAATATTAAAAAAAAAATAATTACATAATAAAATAAATACATAAAAATGAAAATGACCCACCGCCAACCAAAACCGTCTCTAAAAAGCACTTTTTTTTTGCATTTTACCCCCAATAAAACAAAAAAATGGGAAAAAAAATCAGTGAAAAAAATATAAAAAATACCTTCTATGTCACAGGAAAAAAAAGCGCAGCAAAAATAATAATAATAATAAGTAGGGCAGTAAAACCACCATATGGGTAAAATCCCTAAAACGTGTCTGGTCCTTTAGGACTAGAGATGAGCGAACGTACTCGGTAAGGGCGATTTCGCAATCGAGCACCGCGATTTTCGAGTACTTCACTACTCGGGTGAAAAGTACTCGGGTGCGCTGTGGGTGAGCGGGGGGTTGCAGCGGGGAGTGGGGGGGGAGAGGGAGAGAGAGAGGGCTCCCCCCTGTTCCCCGCTGCTACCCCCCGCTCCGCCGCGCCTCCCCCTGCCCCCTGGCGACCCCGAGTACTTTTCACTCGAATAGTGAAGTACTCGAAAATCGCGGTGCTCGATTGCGAAATCGCCCTTACCGAGTACGTTCGCTCATCTCTAACACCCCAGTCCTTAAGAGGTTAAAAATGCTACTATCGCTAATGGACTGTAACATATATACTTGTTTGGAACACTTGAGTATTAAATTACCCTTGTGTTCTGTACCCTGGCTGTGTACATACAGACAGTGACTCAAATAGAAGAGGAAAAACAAGAAATGCAGCATGCGTGGTGTGCCTTCCTCAGGCTCCGACAGTGTAGACACAACATATGGCACTACTTGAACTACTTTCCCATTAAAGGGGTTGTCCCGCGCCGAAACGTTTTTTTTTTTTTTTCAACCCCCCCCCCGTTCGGCGCGAGACAACCCCGATGCAGGGACGTACAGAAAGCTTACCGGAGCGCTTACCTTAATCCCCGCGCTCCGGTGACTTCTATACTTACCTGTGAAGATGGCCGCCGGAATCCTCTTCCTCCGTGGACCGCAGCTCTTCTGTGCGGTCCATTGCCGATTCCAGCCTCCTGATTGGCTGGAATCGGCACGTGACGGGGCGGAGCTACACGGAGCCGACATCCTGCACGAAAGGCTCCATAGAAGAAAGCAGAAGACCCGGACTGCGCAAGCGCGGCTAATTTGGCCATCGGAGGGCGAAAATTAGTCGGCACCATGGAGACGAGGACGCCAGCAACGGAGCAGGTAAGTAAAAAACTTTTTATAACTTCTGTATGGCTCATAATTAATGCACAATGTATATTACAAAGTGCATTAATATGGCCATACAGAAGTGTATAGACCCACTTGCTGCCGCGGGACAACCCCTTTAAGTGGGGAGAGGAGATACTGGGGTGAAAGAGACACTGGGATGGGGAGAGGAGATACTGGAGGGTAGTGGATACTGCCGGAGATTATACTGTGGATGAGAGTGTCTACTGAGGGAAACCCGTCCACCTACTGTAAAGTTAACATAAGGCCTCCTTCCCACGACCGTATGCATTCTTATGTTCACACATACGCACCGTATAATCGTATGAATGAAGATTTGATGTGATCGAGTCCCCAGTTTTATTTACGTATTTCATTCACAGGGGTGCGGCTGCGTGAATTTAAAATAATACGCAAAAGCGATGAAAACAAACGCTCTGCAGAAATCCTCAAAATAACAATTATTGCCTAATAATGGCCAGCTGTCTGCTTTTCCCAGTGTTATACGCAGTGGAACTCCCTCCAATTTTTCCTGCTTCCATAGAAGTCTATGGGAGCTTGCGGCGTATCACGTTAAAGAAAGGACAAAGCCTATTTTTTCACGCAGCGTATAAAACTGGCGACGGAAAATGGTCACATACGTACTATTTTTACCGACGTGGTTATTTTCTGCTGCAAAAAAAATCGGTCGACTGAATGAACCCATCAGAATCCAATGCTTCACATGGTCGCGTTTTTTTTGGCCTTTTTTCCTTTTAATGCGCCAAAATACCTGCGTAAACACAGATGTCTGAATAAGCACTAGAGTTACCATCCCATTTTTAACACTCAATTAAAAACAACTCCCCCAAAAACTGCATTTTATAATTTACCACATCTGCTGCTCTTTTTATTTATTTTTTTTAATGGTATAACCCCGTAAGGCCTCATGTCCACTTGCACACACAGATTCCATCTGCTGAATCTCGCAGCAGAATTCATGCGTGCCCACAGACATGGATAGAAAAATACATTTTCTTACCTGTCCAGATCCAGTGTGGGTCTCCTCCATGCCGGCCGGATCTTCTTTCTTCAGCACGGCGCATGCGTCCTGATGTGTTGGCGACGTGCCAGATGCATGAACAGTGCAATTTTAAATATTGTTTTTAAATCTCCTGCTTTCCTGTGGATCCGCAGCATGTCTACAGTGACAGCTGTGTCTGTGCCGCAGATCGGGCAGCTTCCATTGACTTCAATGGAAGCTGTCCTTCAGGATCCGCCAAAAAATGGAGCATGCTGCGATTTCTTCCTACACGTGTGATCCACACACCAGGAAAAGATTCCATCCACATGCTTTTATCTGTTTTGTGAATGCTAATGCATCCCTATGGGTGGTTTGATTTGTGGATCTCCTGCGCGTGTTCCCCAAATCAAATCCGCCCGTGGACATTGGGCCTTAGGGTGACTACCCACTAGCGTTTTTTTTACAGCGAAATTCGCAGCGTTTTTTTTTCTGCAGGGGTCTTTGGGCTATGGGATTTGTAAAACTAAAATCGCGATCGCGATTTTAACATTACAAGTCCCATAGACGCCCTGCAGAAAAAAAAGCTGCGAATTTCGCAGTGAAAAAAAACGCTAGTGGGTAGTCACCCTCAAGGTCTCAATATAGATCTAATTTATCACTATTGATTAATTAATTTTCTGTTAAATGTATTCTACATTGCTATATTTTCATATCTCTTTGTACTTCCTCTACTTTGCTTTTAATATGATGCGGTCATGTGACAGAATTATGTGTCTTTTAAGGAGGTGTGTATTCCTCTACTGCAAGCTATGAATAAAGTCTATTTCCGAAACGTGTAAGCCGCGCTGACCGGGTCTTCTGTTGGAGTTTCATTTTCTTGTGCAATAAAATGTTGAAATTTAACAGAAACGACTCCGGTTCTCGATGCCATTTCCTAATTGCTGCTATTGAGCCATGTCCTGTGCTTTCTCTACATATGTGGATGGGTGAACTAACAGAAATCTACTTTTCGTTTGTCCTCTAGCAAGTGGCGCCTTGTCCCCCTACGCTGCATTCAACGCTGTGAAAGAAGGAGCGAGAGAAGAGATGCAATGTTTCGCAGTTACCTCCCATCTTCTTAAGGCCCTTCTAGACATAATGATTTTCACTCAAAAATCGCTCAAAGTCGTCTGGAGGTATTAAGAAATTAATTGAACCTCAAAGACACGGGGCTGGACGATCACTTGGTGTGCCTTCCATTTAATTATCTTCTGACAGATGAGCAAAAAATGGCGCGGGGCTGTATTGTAGTTAACTGCAAAGCGGCTACCTGGGGGTATGCAGCAAAAAACATCCAGAGCTTGAATAATTTGTGTATAGTTGGTTTTTTTCCTCTGGGATCAAATGAAGATCCATTTGATCCCTTAACATTCTTTTTTCTTGTCTTGTAGGCCTGTATGTCATGAATTCTGTAAGAGGTACTTCCAGCTTTTGTTGTAGCTAGCTTCATTTGCTGGCACCATTGGGGTCCACTGATAATGGCCTTCTGCTGCCTGAGCCCTTTAGCCTGAATCCAGAGAAAGCATGAGATAAAGTCTTCAGGACTTTCCATTATGCTAATGTAACATTCATCGCTTGTATATCTCATATTTGTAATATTTTAATAACTAGCACCAGCCCCCAGGTTATATGAAATACACCGTTAGTGCTGTTACCTCGCCACAACTGGCAAAATTAATTCTGGGGGCATAATGTACAGGCAACAGCAGGAAGCTGCAAGATGATGTATGGAGGAGCTCTGTAACAACGTAGAGGAACACCAGCCTGGGGAGAGAGAAATTACTGGCCAGCCTGGTGCCGCACTTAGGAATGGGATGCTTAACCCCTTAAGGACATGGCCCTTTTTTATCATTTTTGTTTTCTCCTCCCCCCTTTAAAAAAATCATAACTCTTTTATTTATCCATCGATGTCGCTGTATGAGAGTTTTATTTTTTGCGGGACGAGTTGTATTTTTCAATAGTACTATTTAATGTACCATATAATGTACTGAAAAACTTCTAAGTGGAATGAAATGGGAAAAAACCTAAATTCCGCCATCTTTGGGTGCGTCTTGTTTCTACGGTGCACAATCTGCAACAAAAATGACCTGTTAACTTTATTCCATGGGTCAGTATGATTACTAAAATACGAAATTTCTATAGTTTTTTTTTCTGTACTACTTCTATTTATTTAATTATTTTCTGCCGCCATCTTCTGACCACCATAACTTTTTTTTTTCCTTGACATAGCTGTGCAAGGTCTCATTTTTTGTGGGACATCCTGTAATTTCCATTGATACCATTCTGAAGTACATACAACTTTTTGATCGATTTTTATTACATTTTTTCTTGGAGACAGGGTGACCAAAAAAAGCACAATTCTGGAGTTATTTTTATTTTTTCTGTGCGGTGTAAATAATTACTATGTTACTTTGATAGATCGGACTTTTACGGACACAGCGATACCAAATATGTATTCTTGTTTTATTATTTAGATTATTTTATTATAAATATCACAAAAGGGTTTTTTTTTAACTTTTTATTACCTTTTATTTTTTTTTAATAACTAGTAAAACTTTTTTAAACTTATTTTACTTTCTTTTTTAGTCCCCAGAGGGGACATGAACATGCGATTGTTTGATCACTCTTGCAGTAGGATGTAATGAAGTAGCATTACATCATAGTGCGATCGGACAGGCATGCCATGACACCTCGGCTGCCATGACACCTGCACGGCAACGCGCGATCTCATCGTAGGGGGGGGCGTACTGGATCCCGGAACATCCAATTTAAATGCTTCTGTCATAATTTACAGCAGCATTTAAAAAGTTAACAGCTCTGATGAGCCACATGGCTTATTGGAGCTGTTGTAGGCGGGTGTCGGCTGTAAGAAACAGCTGGCTCCCATGTTCTCGGGCATGCAGTCTCTCTTTATACACATTCCGACGCTGCAGGATGTAACTGTACGTCCTATTGCGTTAAGGAGTTAAGCTGGCTAAGATGTCATACACAGTAGGGTGGCCCAAAAAACTCAACTTTCAACTCCAAAGCAAGACACCCTGTAATTTTTTTCCTTTTAATAAACCTTTATTTGGGGCAGTTTCAGGTTCTTATGTCAATGACAAGGTTCTGCTCAAAGACCAGAATTTTCAGACCTTTTACTAATGAGGAAGAAGAAAAACAACTGTTGCTTCAGGTTGCGGAAGCAAATAGCAAGGCTGTTCCAACACAGATTACCAAGAAGTCTGCTGTCCAGTCCTTAAGTATTTGTGCCGTAATTTTGACTATATTCATATATTTGGAGATATTTTTGTTGGAGCAGCACAAATGTTGTGTAGATTGTCAGGACAAATGCCAGTTAATGTTTTAAAGTATAACGGTTCTTTTGCAAAAGGAAATTGTTAATATTAATGCTGCAGCTCGTGTTATTGGAAGTCTTGCACATAAGCGCCATTGCCTATAATATACATCAGTTTTGAGCACCATCTTGCAGTTGGAATTTAAAGATAAAACTTTACCCTAACATTACTATTAGCAGATGTAACGAATTGGGAAGGTTTCTTGCTGTATAGCGCTGCTTTACTTTTTACCATATCTCTATGGCCCACCCTAATGCACAGCCTAGCCGTATGTGGTGCAATGAGTGTACTGTGCCATATGCTGATAGTGTGTATGTGGTGGTGGTGGTGGGGGAGGGTGGATGTATTATGGAACTTGTTGACATGGAGCTTTAGAGCTTTTGTCACCAAGGTAATTTCTTTATTTACTAATCATATGTAGCTAACACTAATGGACAGGAACCCAAACTGATTTCTACAACTAAGTATTGCAGCACTTGACCTGATATGGTGCCTCATTAACTTAGAGACTTCCAAGCTACAATATGTTAAAGTGATTGACATGGAATTAAGCCGTAATGCACATGCTCATTCAGGACCCTCACCAATGGAACTGAACTGCTATGGTGCAATCTAAAAATAATACCGTCAATAAATCACAAGTCAGTTTACTACTTCAAACACTGCTTATTCATGTAACTTTCACAACATTTTATTAATCAAGACACATGAGATGTGAGTACAGAATATGATATTACTTTCAATTCCCAGGTTCCACATTCTGTCTTGGCCTTGACTAGGCTGATAAGACTAATTGCTGTTTTACGTAGTAATAGTTGAGGATGGCAGTTCAGAAAGAACGTTTAACTGCTCTAGATATCCCGGCTTCATTTTAAAGAACAAAGTTATGTTTTTCAGGAAATTTATTTACTCTTATTTGTAAATGTTACAATTTTTGGGGGACAAAATGTTTGTTCTTTTTACAGAGTTTTGGGTACTGATTCCAAATTTGTGCTTGGATTTTGACTGTCAGGAACAGATTTACGGATCATAACCTTAAAGGGGTTGTCCCGAGGCAGCAAGTGGGTCTATACACTTCTGCATGGCCATAATAATGCACTTTGTAATGTACATTGTGCATTAATTATGAGCCATACAGAAGTTATAAAAAGTTTTATACTTACCTGCTCCGTTGCTGGCGTCCTCGTCTCCATGGTGCCGACTAATTTTCGCCCTCCGATGGCCAAATTAGCCGCGCTTGCGCAGTCCGGGTCTTCTTCTTTTCTGAATGGGGCTCCGTGTAGCTCCGTGTAGCTCCGCCCCGTCATGTGCCGATTCCAGCCAATCAGGAGGCTGGAATCGGCAATGGACCGCACAGAAGCCCTGCGGTCCATGGAGACAGAGGATCCCGGCGGCCATCTTCAGCAGGTGAGTATGAAGACGCCGGACCGCCGGGATTCAGGTAAGCGCTGTGCGGGTTGTTTTTTTAACCCCTGCATCGGGGTTGTCTCGCGCCGAACGGGGGGGGGGGTTTAAAAAAAAAAAAAACCCGTTTCGGCGCGGGACAACCCCTTTAAGGCCTCGTTCAGACGAGTGTGGTTTAGACGCTGTTACAAAGGCATGTAAACCACGCTTCTTGCTATGGAAGTGCTCATATGGAGCTTTTTTACCAGCACAGATTCTGCGCTGGTAAAAAGATAGGTCCGCGATTGCCGACTCGCCTGTCAGCTCCGCGCTGCGGCACTGTCCATGGTGCTGACCATCGGCTCCTATGTGAACAGGAGTGGAGAACGGAGCAGCTCATTCACCGCAGATTTCCTGCATGTCAGCAGCGTGGTTTAGACGCTGTTGTAACAGCGTGTATACCACGCTCATCTAAATGAGCCGTAACAGTAGAATAAAGAAGTGCAAATATATATGTTTTATAAATGTACTTATACTAAATCCTTAATACAGTTCTAAGCATGACATAAGATCACCAGGTGGCAGATATATAATAACAAAGAATTTATAAAGGTGGCATGAAATTGTGGGAAGTTAGATGCAATGTTTGCATAATCCACTTCTTTTATCTCCACCAGGGTTCCCCGTTGGATTATTCCAGCACTAATCAGCTGGCATCACAGGCATCGACTTTACTTCATGCCATTTTTCAATCGCTTGTATGTCCTGGTGAATTCTTTCACCATGGTCATCTGCTAACCAATGCTTTGGGCAACAAAGACGGTTTTACTGTTAGACAGTTTTGATAAATGAAGCCAGTGGTTTTAATGGTCAATATACTGTAACAATATGGTACAATATCCTTCTTTCTTATGATGTCTATAACTTCATTATCTTGCCTGACAGACAATTGTGGTTGCCCTTTTTGTATTCAGCACCCTAGTAAGAACACTGTTGAATTGGTGTTGAAAAACAGCCCATACAAGCATGGTGGAGTCCCAGGGTAATTTCATTATACATTTTCCAGGACCTTTGGACAATAGCAGGAATTCCCAGCAATATATCCTCTTACTTTGACAATGGATTCTCAACTTCCTGATGTTTGCAGATAAGAATCCAAAGCAGGAAAATGGTGGCACCCAGCATCCTAAATCAGTTGAGGAATACATTCTTGGTTTAATGTTTTTTTGAACTTTCGGAGCTTCCTTCCACGTGTGAAAATACGTCGGCCAACTGGTCATTCATCTACATTAAGGAAAGCATAGGTTTCTGCAAAAGAAAAAAAATTGTCTGAGATCCAGTGATGTTTTATACAGGAACAATGGTGTCACAACAATCTAAAATTAGGGTACAATACAGGTTTTAAAACGTGTACATTTCGGAACTGAGTAGTATAGTTGGGAACAGTGATAACACTGTTACATTGAGTTGAGACTTTGTATTCGCTGCAATTTTCAAGCTGAGTTTTCGTACATCTAGATGTTGTATAAATGTAAAGGTCATTATAACTTTGCGTTTGAAGACAGGTCATTTTTCAGGTTTTACCCTATTATTTTTATGTTGGATGGTAGTACTGCATCAAGTAATGGAAAAATAAGTGTTAGGTGACAGAAGGCCTTTAAGAAATTATTCTGGGGAGGTTCCAGCCAACATTATTGCCAGAGAACAGGTGGAAAGAAGGGTATTTAACCGAAAATAAGGACTATGCACAATGTATACACTGACATTTAACAAACGTGATACCAATAATAACCTTTATGTTCTATGCACGTATGCAGGAAATACGCATGTAGCATTATTCACAGTATTTACTGCATATTTTACGCAACCAGAAATGGGCGTATTATGCGTGTAATATGTGCTAAAATAGGACATGCTGAGGTTTCTCTTCACGTGCAAAATACACTCTCGCTAAAAATGCAGGTCTGAATGGCTCAATGGAAATCAAGGGGGTTTTAGCACTGCATATTATTCGCCTAAAAAATGCACATGTAATATGCAGCCAAAATACGCTTGTGTGAGTGAGACCTTCCATTGTACACATTTAGGGCTCAGTCACATGGGCGCATCGGTACTCGTACACAGGCGCCGATGCACCCGTGTGACTGAGCCCTTTCTGCAGGAGGAAGACGGCCGTACCTCAAGATGGACGTCTCTCTGCAGCGCTGAAGAAAGAACACATGACCGGCAATGAAGCCAGTCACATGTTCTTTCCTCCGGCGCTGCAGAGAGATGTCCGTCTTGAGGTACGGCCGTCTTCCTCCTGCAGTAACACGGGCGCTGATGCCCCCATGTGACTGAGCCCTTACTGTGGTTTCTCGATGCAGTGTTTGCCTACATGGTAGTTACAGGTGAAACACAGTTTTAATTTATTTCCCAAAAATGCATCAAACAGTGGTGCTTTGAGGAAAGAAACAAGCAGTTTTGTAGCATGGTGTTTGTCCACGGAGACAACGATGAAGGCCCAAATTTGTTCAATTGAACAAATTCGAGTGCTAATCATTCAGTGTGATTGCAAAAAACTCGCTCACTTGTCATTCACAGTTGTTTACGCTGACTTTTCAGTCAGTTTAGAAAACCTCGTTGGCTTTTCGTCCTGTGTAGAAGCTCTCTACTAAGTGCTTCATGTAGCAAGAAGCAGACAAGAAGCCCATGATCCAGCGGCAAGTCTTTCAATTTAAATGCTCTGCACGAGCGCTGACGACCTTAGCGGTGACATCAGCACTCATGCAGTCGTTCAAAAGACTGTTGGCCCGTGTAAAAGGGCCTTTAAACCTCTCTAAATTAGCTGCTTACCCTTTTCCTTCCAAGACAATGATAGGTTTCTCTTGTGTGAATATGGAACTGCCTGTACAGTAGACATATTTTGTAAAACAATTAAAGGTTACTATAGGAATCTAAGGTCTGAGCGTCTAACGCTGCCTTCAACAAATTTTGGACAAATGATCGTTTCCACCAACACACCAATACATTTGGATGAATGTTCATATGTTTAAGGAGGTAAACTGCAGCCAGAGAACTCTGATACTGGATTTTGGTCCGAGGAACAAAAGGATCAAGCATTGAAAATCAAAGCCCCTAATCTTTCTTTCCTCCGACACTATATGTCAGGGAAAGGGGGAGCAGCCCGCATCCATATCAGAGAGTTATCTGGCTTCACCATTATCTACGGGTTTGAACAACTAAAGTATAATGTATATGGGAGACTTAGTGACCAAATTACTTTAAACGAAACAACTGAAAATGAAAAACATGACTAACTGTAAAAATGTGACTGCAATGTAAAGCATCAAGATGCTGGTTGTGTTGGCCAAACAAACTGTCATACCAAAAGTATATGGAAAACCTTATCAGTAGAATAGATCGTGTCTTATTAAACCATGCTACATAAGATACAGACTAGAGATGAGCGAGCACCAAAATGCTCGGGTGCTCGTTACTCGGGACGAACTTTTCGCGATGCTCGAGGGTTCGTTTCGAGTAACGAACCCCATTGAAGTTAATGGGCGACCCGAGCATTTTTGTATTTCGCCGATGCTCGCTAAGGTTTTCTTGTGTGAAAATCTGGGCAATTCAAGAAAGTGATGGGAACGACACAGCAACGGATAGGGCAGGCGAGGGGCTACATGTTGGGCTGCATCTCAAGTTCACAGGTCCCACTATTAAGCCACAATAGCGGCAAGAGTGGGCCCCCCCCCTCCCAAAAACTTTTACTTCTGAAAAGCCCTCATTAGCATGGCATAGCTTTGCTAAGCACCACACCACCTCCAACAAAGCACAATCACTGCCTGCATGACACTCCACTGCCACTTCTCCTGGGTTACATGCTGCCCAACCGCCCCCCCACCCCCCCACAGCGCACACCAAAGTGTCCCTGCGCAGCCTTCAGCTGCCCTCATGCCACACCACCCTCATGTCTATTTAGAAGTGCGTCTGCCATGAGGAGGAACTGCAGGCACACACTGCAGAGGGTTGGCATGGCTAGGCAGCGACCCTCTTTAAAAGGGGCGGGGCGATAGCCCACAATGCTGTACAGAAGCAATGAGAAATAGAATCCTGTGCCACCGCCATCAGGAGCTGCACACGTGGGCATAGCAATGGGGAACCCATGTGCCACACACTATTCATTCTGTCAAGGTGTCTCTGCATGCCCCAGTCAGACCGGGCTTTTTAATTCATAGACACAGGCAGGTACAACTCCCTATTGTGAAGTCCCTGTCGACCGACAGCATGGGTGGCTCCCTGGAACCCACCGGCGATACACAAAAATATCCCATTGCATTGCCCAACACAGCTGAGGTAGTAATGTCGTGCTTAATGCAGGTGGGCTTCGGCCCACACTGCATGCCCCAGTCAGACTGGGGTTCTTTACAAGTGGAAACAGATGCATTTATAATTCCCTGTGGACCCACAGCATGGGTGGGTGCCAGGAAGCCACCGGTGGTACATAGAAATATCCCATTGCATTGCCCAACACAGCTGAGGTAGTAATGTCATGCTTAATGCAGGTGGGCTCCGGCCAACACTGCATGCCCCAGTCAGACTGGTAATATGTACCTTAACAGTAATCGCGTTGGTGGTAATGTGGTGGTGACTCCGGACCTAGTAGCACGGTTTTATTTTGTTGGTTTTCGGAATGTGGCCAGGATTAAGTGGGCCGTGGCGGGGGATGTTTTGGAGGCACTACGTGTCCTCTCCACGTGTCCGTGGTTATATGCACCTTAACAGTAACAGCGTTGGTGGGAAATGGCCTCGCCGCCATCATGTCTTTGGGAAGCCTCTGTTTCAACACCCCAGAGACATACCATTAGCAGCGGTATAGGCAGAGCCCAGAATTAGTAACATTTCAGCCGTAGCATTAGCGACAGGCCCCACTAACATATCACTAGCAGCATTATAGGGGGAGCACAGTCTTAGTTCCATTTCAGTAATAGTAGCAGCCTACACAGGCCCCAGGAACAATTCCGAAGCAGCAATATAGGAGGAGCATAGTCTTAGTTCCATTTAAGTCATTGTAGCAGCCTACACAGGCCCCAGGAACAATTCCGAAGCAGCAGTATAGTGGGAGCGCAGTCTTAGTTCAATTTCAGTAGCTGCAGTATAGCCAAGGCCCAAGTTACATTTATGTAGCTAAAGTGTAGGCCAACCCCACACACACTTCTGTACCATGAGTGCAGGCGAAGAACATACAAATTGCTATGATTACACTGTAGGTGAGGGCCCCAAACCATTGGTGTACCAACAGTACTAATGTACCTCAGTAAAAATTTGCCATGCCCAACCAAGATGGCAGGTGAAACCCATTAATCGCTTTGGTTAATGTGGCTTAAGTGGTAACTAGGCCTGGAGGCAGCCCAGTTTAACTAAAAATTGGTTCAAGTTAAAGTTTCAACGCTTTTAAGAGCATTGAAACATATAAATATTGTTTAGAAAAATTAGATGAGTGAGCCTGGTGGCCCTAAGAAAAATTGCCCGTTCAGCGTGATTACGTGAGGTTTCAGGAGGAGGAGCAGGAGGAGGAGGAGGAATATTAGACACAGATTGATGAAGCAGAAATGTCCCCGTTTTGGATGGTGAGAGAGAACGTAGCTTCCATCCGCGGGTGCATAATATGTATTGCTTAGGTATCGCTGCTGTCCGCTGGTGCAGAAGAGAAGTCTGGGGAAATCCAGGCTTTGTTCATCTTGATGAGTGTAAGCCTGTCGGCACTGTCGGTTGACAGGTGGGTACGCTTATCCGTGATGATTCCCCCAGCCACACTAAACACACTCTCTGACAAGACGCTAGCCGCAGGACAAGCAAGCACCTCCAGGGCATACAGCGCGAGTTCAGGCCACGTGTCCAGCTTCGACACCCAGTAGTTGTAGGTGGCAGAGGCGTCACGGAGGACGGTTGTGCGATCGGCTACGTACTCCCTCACCATCCTTTTACAGTGCTCCCGCAGACTCAGCCTTGACTGGGGAGCGGTGACACAGTCTTGCTGGGGAGCCATAAAGCTGGCAAAGGCCTTGGAGAATGTTCCCCTGCCTGCGCTGTACATGCTGCATGATCTCTGCGCCTCCCCTGCTACCTGGCCCTCGGAACTGCGCCTTCTGCCACTAGCGCTGTCGGCTGGGAAGTTTACCATCAGTTTGTCCACCAGCGCCCTGTGGTATAGCATCATTCTCGAACCCCTTTCCTCTTCGGGAATGAGAGTGCAAAGGCTCTCCTTATACCGTGGGTCGAGCAGTGTGTACACCCAGTAATCCGTAGTGGCCAGAATGCGTGTAACGCGAGGGTCACGAGAAAGGCATCCTAACATGAAGTCAGCCATGTGTGCCAGGGTACCTGTACGCAACACATGGCTGTCTTCACTAGGAAGATCACTTTCAGTATCCTCCTCCTCCTCCTTTTCCTCCTCCTCAGGCCATACACGCTGAAAGGATGACAGGCAAGCAGCATGGGTACCGTCAGCAGTGGGCCAAGCTGTCTCTTCCCCCTCCTCCTCATCCTCCTCATGCTCCTCCTCCTCCTCCTGAACGCGCTGAGATATAGACAGGAGGGTGCTCTGACTATCCAGCGACATACTGTCTTCCCCCGGCTCTGTTTCCGAGCGCAAAGCGTCTGCCTTTATGCTTTGCAGGGAACTTCTCAAGATGCATAGCAGAGGAATGGTGACGCTAATGATTGCAGCATCGCCGCTCACCACCTGGGTAGACTCCTCAAATTTTCCAAGGACTTGGCAGATGTCTGCCAACCAGGGCCACTCTTCTGTAAATAATTGAGGAGGCTGACTCACACTGCGCCGCGCAAGTTGGAGTTGGTATTCCACTATAGCTCTACGCTGCTCATAGAGTCTGGCCAACATGTGGAGCGTAGAGTTCCACTGTGTGGGCACGTCGCACAGCAGTCGGTGCACTGGCAGATTAAACCGATGTTGCAGTGTCCGCAGGGTGGCAGCATGCGTGTGGGATTTGCGGAAATGTGCGCAGAGCTGGCGCACCTTTCCGAGCAGGTATGACAAGTGGGGGTAGCTTTTCAGAAAGCGCTGAACCACCAAATTAAAGACATGGGCCAGGCATGGCACGTGCGTGAGGCTGCCGAGCTGCAGAGCCGCCACCAGCTTACGGCCGTTGTCACACACGACCATGCCCGGTTGGAGGCTCAGCGGCGCAAGCCAGCGGTCGGTCTGCTCTGTCAGACCCTGCAGCAGTTCGTGGGCCGTGTGCCTCTTCTCTCCTAAGCTGAGTAGTTTCAGCACGGCCTGCTGACGCTTGCCCACCGCTGTGCTGCCACGCCGCGTGACACCAACTGCTGGCGACGTGCTGCTGACACATCTTGATTGCGAGACAGAGGTTGTGTTGGAGGAGGAGGAGGAGGAGGAGGAAGGTGCTTTAGTGGAGGAAGCATACACCGCCGCAGATACCACCACCGAGCTGTGGCCCGCAATTCTGGGGGTGGGTAGGACGTGAGCGGTCCCAGGCTCTGACTCTGTCCCAGCCTCCACTAAATTCACCCAATGTGCCGTCAGGGAGATATAGTGGCCCTGCCCGCCTGTGCTTCTTCACGTGTCTGTTGTTAAGTGGACCTTGGCAGTAACCGCGTTGGTGAGGGCGCGTACAATGTTGCGGGAGACGTGGTCGTGCAGGCCTGGGACGGCATATCGGGGAAAGTAGTGGCGACTGGGAACCGAGTAGCGCGGGGCAGCCGCCGCCATCATGCTTTTGAAAGCCTCCGTTTCCACAAGCCTATACGGCAGCATCTCTAGGCTGATCAATTTTGCAATGTGCACGTTTAACGCTTGAGCGTGCGGGTGCGTGGCGTCGTACTTGCACTCAAACTGTGGTGCTAGCGACGTCTGGACGCTACGCTGAGAGACATTGCTGCATGGGGCCGAGGACAGCGGAGGTGAGGGTGTGAGTGCAGGCCAGGAGACGGTAGTGCCTGTGTCCTCAGAGGGGGGTTGGATCTCAGTGGCAGGTTGGGGCACAGGGGGAGAGGCAGTGGTGCAAACCGGAGGCGGTGAACGGGCATCGTCCCACCTTGTGGGGTGCTTGGCCATCATATGCCTGCGCATGCTGTTGGTGGTGCCTCCCCAGCTGATCTTGGCGCGACAAAGGTTGCACACCACTGTTTGTCAGTCGTCAGGCGTCTCTGTGAAAAACTGCCACACCGTAGAGCACCTTGACCTGTGCAGGGTGGCATGGCGCGAGGGGGCGCTTTGGGAAACAGTTGGTGGATTATTCGGTCTGGCCCTGCCTCTACCCCTGGCCACCGCACTGGCTCGGCCTGTGCCCACACCCTGACTTGGGCCTCCGCGTCCTTGCCCGCGTCCACATCCTATAGGCCTACCCCTACCCCTCAGCATTGTGTATTACCAGTGATTTGATTTCCCAGGCAGGAAAGAAAGTGGCGCAAGCCTGCAGCCAAAATAGAATTTTTTCCCTTGTTTTTCAAAGGACAAGCCACACTGCGTGTATTCAATGAATACTACTAAGTTTAATAACTGTGTTGTGGCCCTGAAAATGTGTCAGAGAACTGCAGTGATGCAAAGTTATTCGCTCCAGCAGATCAGGGATTTCCCATGCAGGAAAGAAATTGGCGCAAGCCTGCAGCCAAAATAGAATTTTTTCCCTTGTTTTTCAAAGGACAAGCCACACTGCGTGTATTCAATGAATACTACTAAGTTTAATAACTGTGTTGTGGCCCTGCAAATGTGTCAGAGAACTGCAGTGATGCAAAGTTATTCGCTCCAGCAGATCAGGGATTTCCCATGCAGGAAAGAAATTGGCGCAAGCCTGCAGCCAAAATAGAATTTTTTCCCTTGTTTTTCAAAGGACAAGCCACACTGCGTGTATTCAATGAATACTAGTAAGTTTAATAACTGTGTTGTGGCCCTGCAAATGTGCCAGAGAACTGCAGTGATGCAAAGTTATTCGCTCCAGCAGATCAGGGATTTCCCATGCAGGAAAAAAATTGGTGCAAGCCTGCAGTAAAACGTAGCTGGCTGCGTCTGATTTTTTTTAACGTTCTGCACGCAGCACACACGTACCCAGAGCCCTGAGGACTGTCAGAGGCAGGCGAAATAGAATTTTTTCCCTTGTTTTTCAAAGGACAAGCCACACTGCGTCTATTCAATGAATAATGTATGTCTTCTGGCCCTGCCTACACAATTCTATCCCTGTAGTATTAATGCCGGGTGCAATGGTCTGCACAGCCGGTTTTGAGAAAAAAAAAAAAAATGCAACACTGCTAACAGCAGCCTGGACAGTACTGCACACGGATAGATGTGGCCCTAGAAAGGACCGTTGAGGTTCTTGAAGCCTACACTCACTGCTAACACTCTCCCTGCCTAACCACCACTTCTGTCCCTATTGCAGGGCGCAATGCTCTGCAGATCCAATTTTGAAAAAATAAAATAAAATGCAGTGCTAACACAGTACTGCACACTATTAGATGTGGCCCTGAGAAGGACCGCTGGGGTTCTTGAAGCCTACACTAACTCCTAACGCTCTCCCTACAGCAGCTCCAGCACGATACCACTGTCCCTCAGCTAACTCACAAGGCATCTGAGGCGAGCCGCGGGAGGGGCCGATTTTTATACTCGGGTGACATCAGATCTCCCAGCCACTCACAGCAGGGGGGTGGTATAGGGCTTGAACGTCACAGGGGGAAGTTGTAATGCCTTCCCTGTCTTTCAATTGGCCAGAAAAGCGCGCTAACGTCTCAGAGAGGAAACTGAAAGTAACCGGAACACCGCGTGGTACTCGTTACGAGTAACGAGCATCTCGAACACCCTAATATTCGCACGAATATCAAGCTCGGACGAGTACGTTCGCTCATCTCTCATACAGACCCTTGAAGGGGTCAACCATAATTTGTGACAGAAACTGCATTCTATAGGATTTGCAGATTACCCATCATCAAGTGTAATGCACCAGCCCATCTATAGTGGTGTAAAGAACGTTGTAACTGAGACAGCTGAGCACTGGAAGAAGGTTCCATGGAGTGACAAATCATGCTACTCCATCTTCAAGTCAGGTGAACATACCTGGTCATGCACGATGCCCGAGGAGCGCCTTATGCCTGAGTGTGTTGCGCCAACATTTAAGTACAGCACAGATTCTGTTTATGGTCTGGGGATGTTTTACATAGTCTACTGTAGTGTCATGAACCATGAACACAGAGGTGTACCTTGACCTTCTAGACAATAATGTGCTAACGACAATGTGGCAATATTCTCGGAATGATCAGTAATACTTCCAACAAGACAACATGACTTTTCACAAATCCAGCGCTGTTTTACGTTGGTTTGAGGATATGGATGTTCCATCATTGGACCAGGATCCCAACCAGAACCCTACTGAATATCTTTGTAATGAACTGGAACGTTGGATCAGGAAATATGAACAGTGTCCATCTTCTTTGAGAGAACTTGCCAAACATTTGCAGGATGAATGGGAAAGGGGAAATACCAACCGAAGTGTATCTGATGTTAGTGGAAAATATACTACAGAGAGTATTCAATGTCATTAGGGCCAAAGGAGGCCCTACTAAGTATTAACATATCTAAATTAATACTAGTTTTGATAGTTGCTCAAGTGTCCAATTACTATTGGTAAGATAGTGTATATTGTGGAAAGAGAGGGAAAATTTCCCAAGCTTCCTCATGGTATGTTTAGGAAAATGGGAATCTAATATTGCAACTAGTTTGTACTGTAACAGTATTTATCTGTCTTGGTGTTAAGGGTAGAAAATAGTTTGTGCATCCATCAACTTAAAAAATACAGTACAATTTATTTCATAAGTATTTAGTTCATGAACTGCAGCTAGCATCTGGTTACTGTATTTTTTGCCAAAAAATGCGCAAAAACACTGTTTCCTAAAAAACACCAGATTTGAAAAACCATACTTATATTACACAAAAAATGTATCACTTTGTTTTACAAAAGATTAAGAGAAAATATCACTGCTGATTGTAGTTCCCTATATTTTATGCTAAGAGTAGAGATGAGCGAACGTGTTCTTCCGAGCTTGATATTCGTGCGAATATTAGGGTGTTCGGGATGTTCGTTATTCGTAACGAACACCATGCGGTGTTCTGGTTATTTTCACTTCCTTCCCTGAGACGTTAGCGCGCTTTTCTGGCCAATTGAAAGACAGGGAAGGCATTACAACTTCCCCCTGTGACGTTCAAGCCCTATACCACCCCCCTGCTGTGAGTGGCTGGGAAGATCAGGTGTCACCCGAACATAAAAGTCGGCCCCTCCCGCGGTTCGCCTCAGATGCCGTGTGAGTTAGATGAGGGACAGTGCTGTTTGTACCGGAGCTGCTGTAGGGAAAGAATTGGTAGTTAGTGTAGGCTTCAAGACCCCCCAAAGGTCCTTATTAGGGCCACTGATAGCTGTGTGTTGGCTGCTGTTAGCAGTGGCAAATTTTTTTTTCTCAAAATCGCCTCTGCAGACCGTTGCACCTGGCATTAGGGACAGAAGTGTTGCATAGGCAGGGAGAGTGTTAGGAGTGAGTGTAGCCTTCAAGAACCTCAACGGTCCTTTCTAGGGCCATATTTATCCGTGTGCAGTACTGTCCAGGCTGCTGTTAGCTGTGCTGCATTTTTTTTTGCTTCTCAAAATCGCCTCTGCAGACCATTGCACCCTCCATTGATACTGCAGGGAAAGAATTGTATAGGCAGGGCGACAACACAGTTGTTATTCATTGAATATACGCAGTGCTGCCTTTTGGTGGAAAAAAACTGAAAACAAATCTATTTGTCCAGCCTCTGTCCGTCCTAAGGGCGGTCGAGACGTGTGAGCTGCGTGAACAACATTGCTAAATCAGACGCACCCAGCTACGCTTTACTGCTGGCTTCGCCATTTGCTTTCCTTAATTGGGAAAAAAATACCTGCTCTCCAAGAGTTATAATAACTCTGCTACCCTCACGTTCTGTGACACATAAGCAGGGACACAGCACAGTTATTAAACTTCTCATGTTCATTGAATATACGCAGTGCTGCCTTTTGGTGGAAAAAAACTGAAAACAAATCTATTTGTCCAGCCTCTGTCCGTCCTAAGGGCGGTGGACACGTGTGAGCTGCGTGAACAACATTGCTAAATCAGACGCACCCAGCTACGCTTTACTGCTGGCTTCGCCATTTGCTTTCCTTAATTGGGAAAAAAATACCTGCTCTCCAAGAGTTATAATAACTCTGCTACCCTCACGTTCTGTGACACATAAGCAGGGACACAGCACAGTTATTAAACTTCTCATGTTCATTGAATATACGCAGTGCTGCCTTTTGGTGGAAAAAAACTGAAAACAAATCTATTTGTCCAGCCTCTGTCCGTCCTAAGGGCGGTGGACACGTGTGAGCTGCGTGAACAACATTGCTAAATCAGACGCACCCAGCTACGCTTTACTGCTGGCTTCGCCATTTGCTTTCCTTAATTGGGAAAAAAATACCTGCTCTCCAAGAGTTATAATAACTCTGCTACCCTCACGTTCTGTGACACATTAGCAGGGACACAGCACAGTTATTAAACTTAGATAATTCATTCACTAGAGGCAGTGGGGCCTTTCGTTTTCCAAAAAGGGCAAAAATTATATTTGGCCTGCAGTCTTGCGCCAATTTATTTCCTGCCTGTGAAATCAAATCACTGGTAATACAGCATGCTGAGGGGTAGGGGTAGGCCTAGAGGACGTGGACGCGGCCGAGGACGCGGAGGGCCAAGTCAGGGTGTGGGCACAGGCCGAGCTCCTGATCCCGGTGTGTCGCAGCCGACTGCTGCGCGATTAGGAGAGAGGCACGTTTCTGGCGTCCCCACATTCATCGCCCAATTAATGGGTCCACGCGGGAGACGGTTATTAGAAAATGAGCAGTGTGAGCAGGTCCTGTCCTGGATGGCAGAAAGTGCTTCGAGCAACCTATCGTCTACCCGCAGTTCTGCGCCGTCCACTGCTGCCAATCCGAATCCTCTGTCTGCTGCTCCTCCTTCCTCCCAGCCTCCTCACTCCACTACAATAACACCTGCTCAGGAGCGGGAACACTCCCAGGAACTGTTCTCGGGCCCCTGCTTAGATTGGGCAGCAGCGGTTCCTCTCCCACCAGAGGAGTTTATCGTCACTGATGCCCAACCATTCGAAAGTTCCCGGGGTCCGGGGGAAGAGGCTGGGGACTTCCGCCAACTGTCTCAACAACTTTCTGTGGGTGAGGAGGACGATGACGATCAGACACAGTTGTCTTGCAGTGAGGTAGTAGTAAGGGCAGTAAGTCCGAGGGAGCAGCGCACAGAGGATTCGGAGGAAGAGCAGCAGGACGATGAGGTGACTGACCCCACCTGGTGTGCAACGCTTACTCAGGAGGACAGGTCTTCAGAGGGGGAGTCAAGGGCATCAGCAGGGCAGGTTGCAAGAGGCAGTGCGGTGGCCAGGGGTAGAGGCAGGGCCAGACCGAATAATCCACCAAGTGTTTCCCAAAGCGCCCCCTCGCGCCATGCCACCCTGCAGAGGCCGAGGTGCTCTAAGGTCTGGCAGTTTTTCACAGAGACGCCTGACGACCGACGAACAGTGGTGTGCAACCTTTGTTGCGCAAAGCTCAGCCGGGGAGCCAACACCAACAGCCTCACCACCACCACCATGCGCAGACATATGATGGCCAAGCACCCCACAAGGTGGGACGAAGGCCGTTCACCGCCTCCGGTTTGCACCCCTGCCTCTCCCCCTGTGCCCCAACCTGCCACTGAGATGCAACCCCCCTCTCAGGACACAGGCACTACCGCCTCATGGCCTGCACCCACACCCTCATCTCCGCTGTCCTCGGCCCCATCCAGCAGTGTAGTTCAGCGCACCGTTCAGCCGTCGCTTGCGCAAGTGTTCGAGCGCAAGCGCAAGTACGCCGCCACGCACCCGCACGCTCAAACGTTAACCGTCCGCATAGCAAAATTAATCAGCCTTGAGATGCTGCCGTATAGGGTTGTGGAAACTGAGTCCTTCAAAAGTATCATGGAGGCGGCGGCCCCGCGCTACTCAGTTCCCAGTCGCCACTACTTTTCCCGATGTGCCGTCCCAGCCCTGCACGACCACGTCTCCCGCAACATTGTGCGCGCCCTCACCAACGCGGTTACTGCCACGGTCCACTTAACTACGGACACGTGGACAAGCACAGGCGGGCAGGGCCACTACATCTCCCTGACGGCACATTGGGTGAATTTAGTGGAGGCTGGGACAGAGTCAGAGCCTGGGACCGCTCACGTCCTACCCACCCCCAGAATTGCGGGCCCCAGCTCGGTGCTGGTATCTGCGGAGGTGTATGCTTCCTCCACTAAAGCACCCTCCTCCTCCTCCTCCTCCTCTGTCTCGCAATCAAGATGTGTTAGCAGCAGCATGTCGCCAGCAGTCGGTGTCGCGCGGTGTGGCAGCACAGCGGTGGGCAAGCGTCAGCAGGCCGTGCTGAAACTACTCAGCTTAGGCGATAAGAGGCACACGGCCCACGAACTGCTGCAGGGTCTGACAGAGCAGACCGACCGCTGGCTTGCGCCGCTGAGCCTCCAACCGGGCATGGTCGTGTGTGACAACGGGCGTAACCTGGTGGCGGCTCTGCAGCTCGGCAGCCTCACGCACGTGCCATGCCTGGCCCACGTCTTTAATTTGGTGGTTCAGCGGTTTCTGAAAAGCTACCCACGCTTGTCAGACCTGCTCGTAAAGGCGCGCCGGCTCTGCGCACATTTCCGCAAGTCCCACACGGACGCTGCCACCCTGCGCACCCTGCAACATCACTTTAAGCTGCCAGTGCACCGACTGCTGTGCGACGTGCCCACACGGTGGAACTCTACGCTCCACATGTTGGCCAGGCTCTATGAACAACGTAGAGCTATAGTCGAATACCAACTCCAACATGGGCGGCGCAGTGGGAGTCAGCCTCCTCAATTCCTTTCAGAAGAGTGGGCCTGGTTGGCAGACATCTGCCATGTCCTTGGTAATTTTGAGGAGTCTACCCAGGTGGTGAGCGGCGATGCTACAATCATTAGCGTCACCATTCCTCTGCTATGCATCTTGAGAAATTCCCTGCAAACCATAAAGGCAGCTGCTTTGCGCTCGGAAACGGGGGCGGGGGAAGACAGTATGCCGCTGGATAGTCAGGGCACACTCCTGTCTATTTCTCAGCGCGTACAGGAGGAGGAGGAGGAGCATGAGGAGGATGAGGAGGAGGGGGAAGAGACAGCTTGGCCCGCTGCTGACGGTACACCGGCTGATTGCCTGTCATCCTTTCAGCGTGTATGGCCTGAGGAGGAGGAGGAGGAGGAGGACAGCCATGTGTTGCGTACAGGTACCCTGGCACACATGGCTGACTTCATGTTAGGATGCCTTTCTCGTGACCCTCGCGTTGCACGCATTCTGGCCACGACGGATTACTGGGTGTACACACTGCTCGATCCACGGTATAAGGAGAACCTGCCCACTCTGATTCCCGAAGAGGAAAGGGGTTCGAGAGTGTTGCTATACCACAGGACCCTGGCGGACAAGCTGATGGTAAAATTCCCAGCCGACAGCGCTAGTGGCAGAAGGCGCAGTACCGAGGGCAAGGTAGCAGGGGATGTGCGTAGATCGAGCAGCATGTACATCCCAGGCAGTGCAACAGTCTTTAAGGGCCTGGCCAGCTTTATGGCTCCCCACCAAGACTGTGTCACCGCTCCCCAGTCACGGCTGAGTCGGCGGGAGCACTGTAAAAGGATGGTGAGGGAGTACGTAGCGGATCGCACGACCATCCTTGGTGACGCCTCTGCCCCCTACAACTACTGGGTGTCGAAGCTGGACATGTGGCCTGAACTAGCACTGTATGCCCTGGAGGTGCTTGCTTGTCCTGCGGCTAGCGTCTTGTCGGAGAGGGTGTTTAGTGCGGCTGGGGGAATCATCACAGATAAGCGTAGCCGCTTGTCAACCGACAGTGCCGACAGGCTAACACTCATCAAGATGAACAAAGGCTGGATTTCCCCAGACTTCTGTTCTCCACCAGCGGACAGCAGCGATACGTAAGCAATACGTAGGCTGCACCCGCGGATGGAAGCTACGTTCTCTCTCACCATCCAAAACGGGGACATTTCTGCTTCATCAATCTGTGTCTAATATTCCTCCTCCTCCTCCTCCTGCTCCTCCTCCTGAAACCTCACGTAATCACGCTGAACGGGCAATTTTTCTTAGGGCCACAAGGCTCACTCAAATAATTTTTCAGAACAATTTTTATAAGTTTCAATGCGCTTAAAAGCATTGGAACTTTAACTTGAACCAATTTTTCGTTACACTGGGCTGCCTCCAGGCCTAGTTACCACTTAAGCCACATTAACCAAAGCGATTAATGGGTTTCACCTGCCCTCTTGGCTGGCCATGGCCAATTTTTGGGATGTACATTAGTACTGTTGATACAGCAATTTTTGTGGGCCCTCGCCTACAGTGTAATCAAATTAATTTTTAGCCCACCTGCATTACAGCTGACGTTACCTCAGCTGTGTTGGGCAATGCAATGGGATATTTTTATGTACCGCCGGTGGGTTCCAGGGAGCCACCCATGCTGTAGGTGCACACTGAGTTTTTAATACATCTGTACACTTCTAAAGAACCCGTCTGACTGGGGCATGCAGTGTGGGCCGAAGCCCACCTGTATTACGCACGACATTACTACCTCAGCTGTGTTGGGCAATGCAATGGGATATTTCTATGTACCGCCGGTGGCTTCCTGGCACCCACCCAGGCAGTGGGTCCACAGGGAGTTTAACCTACATGTGTCCACTTGTAAAGAACCCCAGTCTGACTGGGGCATGCAGTGTGGGCCGAAGCCCACCTGTATTACGCACGACATTACTACCTCAGCTGTGTTGGGCAATGCAATGGGATATTTCTATGTACCGCCGGTGGCTTCCTGGCACCCACCCAGGCAGTGGGTCCACAGGGAGTTTAACCTACATGTGTCCACTTGTAAAGAACCCCAGTCTGACTGGGGCATGCAGTGTGGGCCGAAGCCCACTTGCATTAAGCACGACATTACTACCTCAGCTGTGTTGGGCAATGCAATGGGATATTTTTATGTACCGCCGGTGGGTTCCAGGGAGCCACCCATGCTGTAGGTGCACACTGAGTTTTTAATACATCTGTACACTTCTAAAGAACCCGTCTGACTGGGGCATGCAGTGTGGGCCGAAGCCCACCTGTATTACGCACGACATTACTACCTCCGCTGTGTTGGGCAATGCAATGGGCTATTTCTATGTACCGCCGGTGGCTTCCTGGCACCCACCCAGGCAGTGGGTCCACAGGGAGTTTAACCTACATGTGTCCACTTGTAAAGAACCCCAGTCTGACTGGGGCATGCAGTGTGGGCCGAAGCCCACCTGCATTAAGCACGACATTACTACCTCAGCTGTGTTGGGCAATGCAATGGGATATTTTTATGTACCGCCGGTGGGTTCCAGGGAGCCACCCATGCTGTAGGTGCACACTGAGTTTTTAATACATCTGTACACTTCTAAAGAACCCGTCTGACTGGGCCATGCAGTGTGGGCCGAAGCCCACCTGTATTACGCACGACATTACTACCTCAGCTGTGTTGGGCAATGCAATGGGATATTTCTATGTACCGCCGGTGGCTTCCTGGCACCCACCCAGGCAGTGGGTCCACAGGGAGTTTAACCTACATGTGTCCACTTGTAAAGAACCCCAGTCTGACTGGGGCATGCAGTGTGGGCCGAAACCCACCTGCATTAACCCTTTCCAGTCCACTGTGTGACCTGTGAAGACATTAGGGTTTAAGGCTGTACAGCTCCGTTGTTGGTAGACGTCCGTCGGGGTTCTCTTACTGTATATTGCCAGCCTCTCTGCTGTCGGAGCCTATCCTACGTGTCAGCTCATGCAGTACTGGCTTTAGCCAGCATATAGCGCCGTTGTATAACAGCAGAAAAAGAGTAAGCCCCCTAGGAAAACCATATACAAATTGGATTGGAAAGGGTTAAGCACAACATTACTACCTCAGCTGTGTTGGGCAATGCAATGGGATATTTCTATGTACCGCCGGTGGCTTCCTGGCACCCACCCATGCTGTAGGTGCACACGGAGTTTTTACTACATCTGTACACTTATAAAGAACCCCAGTCAGACTGGGGCATGCAGTGTGGGCCGAAGCCCACCTGCATTAAGCACGACATTACTACCTCAGCTGTGTTGGGCAATGCAATGGGATATTTCTGTGTACCGCCGGTGGGTTCCAGGGAGCCACCCATGCTGTGGGTCGACAGGGACTTCACAATAGGGAGTTGTACCTGCCTGTGTCTATGAATTAAAAAGCCCGGTCTGACTGGGGCATGCAGACACCTTGACAGAATGAATAGTGTGTGGCACATAGGTTCCCCATTGCTATGCCCACGTGTGCAGCTCCTGATGGCGGTGGCACAGGATTCTATTTCTCATTGCTTCTGTACAGCATTGTGGGCTATCGCTCCGCCACTTTTAAAGAGGGTCGCTGCCTAGCCGTGCCAACCTCTGCAGTGTGTGCCTGCGGTCCCTCGTCATGGCAGACGCAATTCTAAATAGACATGAGCGTGGTGTGGCATGAGGGCAGCTGAAGGCTGCCCAGGGACACTTTGGTGTGCGCTGTGGGGGGGGGAGGGGGGGCGGTTGGGCAGCATGTAACCCAGGAGAAGTGTCAGTGGAGTGTCATGCAGGCAGTGATTGTGCTTTGTTGGAGGTAGTGTGGTGCTTAGCAAAGGTATGCCATGCTAATGAGGGCTTTTCAGAAGTAAAAGTTGTTGGGAGGGGGGGGCCCACTCTTGCCGGTATTGTGGCTTAATAGTGGGACCTGGGAACTTGAGATGCAGCCCAACATGTAGCCCCTCGCCTGCCCTATCCGTTTCTGTGTCATTCCCATCACTTTGTTGAATTGCCCAGATTTTCACACATGAAAACCTTAGCGAGCATCGGCGAAATACAAAAATGCTCTGGTCGCCCATTGACTTCAATGGGGTTCGTTGTTCGAAACGAACCCTCGAGCATCCCGGGAAGTTCGTTCCGAATAACGAACACCCGAACATTTTGGTGTTCGCTCATCTCTAGCTAAGAGGTTTATCGTCCCATTCCTTCACTGTCAAAATTGGGAAGATATGTAGAACAGAGTTGGATGACCATGGTAAATAATGTGTACAGTAATATACCTCTGTTGGCACTAAGGTATCCAATTATCCATTCTATCATTTCTGGTGAGGAGTGCAGGGTGAAATAAAGAGTGATTTGTATATTAACTGAAATGTTCTTTCATTTCCAATTTGTCATTCTATCACATGTTCACCTCTGCAGCTTTTTTAATATTTCATCCAAAGTCTATGAATTCCACATCGCTCATATAATACTACAATAGCATCTAGTTCACTCAGAATGGGTGACTTTTTTTGTTTGCAGTACAAAATACTATTAAAGAAATATGGGAATATACATATGAAAACAATAGGTGCTCAAAGCAAGGACAATGAAGTTGTGTGTATTACAAGATCAAAGTTTCCAAACATAAAACACGCCTGTCAGGAAGAATCCTGTTTTCAGTGAATCGCCCATATTTGAGATTTAGAGCTCCTAATATTTAGTGTAAAACATAATATGAATGAATCATGAATCAAATCCTCATCTTCCCTGTATGACTCAGCGTGTTACTAGACATGATAACATCCAAGTATCTGTAGCGGCTTGTGGCCTGAGTGTAGTGACCCAGAACTGTCACTACTGTTACTCTTGCTTTGGGAAAATAGGACGGGATAAATATATGTTCTAAATGATTTTACATGTTATGCTGGTTAATATCCTGTTGTATGAGTTGAATTAATGTATATATTGGAGTTGGAGGAATCAAAGCATTTAGATCAGAGGGATAGAGTAGCCTCTGTAAAAAATTCAGTATTTGTCTAATCAATAAGCTAGTAAATGAAAGCACATGATGTGTAGCAACAAGTGCAGACAGCTGTTTAGGGGATTCAACATCACTCCTCATGCAGCCTTATTCTTGGGTCTGAGGAGGGTACAAGTTACGTCATTGCAGGATTCATCGTTCATTGCAGGATAGATAGCAGTACCTCCAGTCACCATCTATGCAATTGGATGTTGGGAAATCATCCTGTATGCTACCTGAAGCTACAATAAATTTGAGTTGTTTTTCTGTTAACCCCCTTCCTGACTCCTGAAGCTTCTTTCCACTGGGTATCAGAGCTTGAACCCGAGACCTCCTGCACTCCAGTAAGCCGCTTTCTCCACTAAGCCATCCAGGACTTGGACAACTCCTCTGCTCCTGTGTTTCCCTGACTGGCTCCACCCTCTGTTTCCCCTGTTCTAGCTTCACCCAGTTTCCAATCAAGCAAACTATAAAAGCTTGGCCCTGCCTCTGTCCCAGTGTGAGATTATTGTGCTTGCTACCTTTAGTCTGGCTCCTGCTCCTCTCGATACAATTGCTGAGTCTTACGTATACCGACCCCTGGCTTCCCTCCTGACAACAATATCAGCCTCCTACATCTGTACTACGAATCTAGACATACTGATACCGACCCCTGGCTTCCCTCCTGACAACGATACCCGCCTCCTCCATTTGTACTGCGAGACCACCTGTTTCCGACTCCTGGCTCTCACCTGACTACTCTGTGGACCTCCACGGTTGCTAAACCTGCAGCTCCAAACCTAGAACGGGAAACGCTATACTGGGAGATCTGCACTATGATAATACATTATGACATCATTCCCAGGAGCCGAGACCAGCCCTTACATCAAGTCCCCCATCATTCACTGTAGAGCAGCCGGGTGGAAGTTAGAGACATTAGCCATCGTGACACTAGCCTCCTATCTTGGCTCATTACGTAATGCGCCCTTTTACACTGAACGATTATCGTTCAAATTTTCACTGGATTGCAGGTATCTGAATGATAATCATACAGTGTAAATACCTGCACGATCTACATGACGAATGATAATTTTTTCATTGTTCAGATCATGCAGGCATAAAGGAAAATCAAATGATTATCATCTATGAACAACTGCCTGTTTACTGTGAATGGTAGTGGGTGGGCCAGAACGATTTCTGCCTCCATTCACTGAGCAATGATCGCTCCTGTGTAAAAGCAGAGGAGCAATCGTCATTGGGATGGCTGTTGCACCTGACAGTCGTCCAATGTAAAAGAGCACTAAGATCATACTGCCATTGTGATATGATACATATATCACCTAAGCAACCTATGATGCAATTTACATAAGTATAACATTTGTGACATTACTGTCATCTACAGAATATGGAACTTTATTCATATATACATTATTATTACTCTCTGCAAATGTTTATTCTCAGATTTGTTATTATTAACAATTTACCATACATTTCTTACATCTGGACTGTTCATGGTACTGTGTGCACATCGGTCATTTTATAATATTTGCACTGTTATCAGGGTTTTCCAGTAAATTCTACCATTATTAAAGGAGTTTTCCAGGCATTTAACGCCTTTCAGTATTGATGACCTATCCTCAGAATAGATCATCAGTAGTTGATCAGTAGGGGTCCGCCATTTAGGACCCATGGTGATTACCTGACCTCAACACCTGCACTCACTGCAGTAGGCTGGATGTTGGCAGCTCCGTCCATATTGAAGTCGGAACGGGAAGTGCAGTAGAAGGTTTCAGTCCCATTGAGATCAATGGTAGCCATACCTCCCATAGCATTTCTTACTCTGAACCTAATGTGGACAGAGCTGTCTACATCCAACCCACTGCAGTGAGTGCGGGTGTTGAGATCAGGTGATTACCAGGATTCAATCAACTATTGATGATCTATTGTGAGGATATGAATCAGTACTGAAAGAGATTAAGTGTCTGGAATACCCCTTTAATATCTCTTTCTATGGTTGGAGTTTTTATTCACCCTCATAGTATTTGATTAAAGAAGAACTACAAGAAGACTTTTATAAAAGAATTTAAAGGACCTTTCACACAGGATGGAGTATTCTGCAACAGCATTGTGGAATATATGTTCTCCTGCTGAATATTTAGCCCCAATCCGGCTAACTGCAGATTTTGATGCAGAATTTTGGGATGGCATAGTCCGCAATGCTGTCACGGATTATTCCATCTTATATGAAAGGCCCCTTAATATGCTTAAAGAGTTAGTTTAAATATGACAGATTTTTTGTAGAAATTTCTGAAATCCTTCCAATGCATAAGAGTAGGAATGTATTTGCAGCATGCACATGTCCATGGAATTCTCAAGCCTCATTCAAAAGAACGGGATAGTCAGAAATTTATGCAAGAAATCCGCCATGTGTGAATTTACTGTTAACACAAAAGCATTATAGGATATGTTTACATGGTGAATTTTGGGGCAGATTTTATAACGGGATCCACCCCAAAATCCTTGCCAAAACCTGTATATATATTACTCATTCCATTAATTTGAATAGGAAATCCACATTGTTGTCTTCAAGGCACAGATGTCTCCATTTGTGGATTTCAATTAAATTTATATGTGGATCCATGGCTTACAGAGGGGCAAATATGTGGCAGAAATACATGGCGCAAATTTCTGCCATGATTTCAGATGCTGAATCCACATGAAAAAATCTGACGCAGATTCTACTGTGTGAATTTTAAATATCTGGGGTTTGGTGCCTTGTTAGCCAGTAGAGCAAAGTGTGATTGTTCTCAGTGAGAGAAACCAAGTAATCTTGCAGATATGATACCATTAAAAGATATCATATCTACAAGATTACTTGCTTTCTCTCACTGAGAACAATCACACTTTTAAATATCTTACATGCTGAGTCATGTTAATTAAAGGCTCAAACCCAAATCTCTGTGGTACATAAAGATTTTGATGAGAGCATTAAAGCCCTATTATATTGGCCCATTAATTGGGTATGAATGTTCCTCCCATTCATTTGCCTGATCATCAAGCTGTGTAAAAAGCCCAATGATCAGCTGATAAACAAGTGAATGCTCCTTTGTTAGGTGATCGTCGATCTTCACCTTTGTACTCAGCTATGTCTGTCATCACCATTGAAATGAGTGGAGTGGCGGCAGGCAATGCGCGGCCAGCGTTTCATTCAATGTGACATTACAGCGATTGGGAGAAGCAACCCTGTAGTGAGAAATAGGGAGGACATGTGTCACCCGTTCTCTGGATCGGTAAAGGTCCCAGCGGTCGGACCACCACTGATCTATTGGCTTTCAGCTGAAAACTTGAAGAAACTCTGGAATACCCATTTAGGGGATTAAATCTGCATATTTATGTTTGATTAATTTGGCCTTAATATTTGTAGCATCTATTTAATTGTAAGTGCTATGAAATGAAGCAAAGTATCAGTTGTTTGTTAAAATGGTTTACCAACCATTATTTACCATCTTGGTAAATAATCAGTGCGACAATGTTGATTGAGATTGAAACTGAATAACTGTTTGACAATTTGGTTAATCACATCAATTTATAGTTTGCAATGACAAAAACAGTTCCACGCATAGCCAGCTCTATTCTGGAATTAGCATGATTCAGTCAGTGTCAACTAGTAACCTAAATTACCAAGTGATTACAAACTTTCCCTTACCATGAAGTATCAGTGTTTGATAGGAGTATAAATAACATGAGAAAGCATGACCATATAGGTAAATATAGGCAGCCAGCCAGAGTCACTTCTAGTAGCTTATCAATGCAAATAAGATAATAGCCCTAAAATAGTGCTTTGTCTTTTCTCCATTCTTTTGATCACCAGTTTTTATGTGCTTCTATCTTGTGCTTTGTAAGGCTCCTTTTACTAGACAAATGGCCCGTAGCAAGCACTAATCAATGATATAGAAAGTCAATCAGTGCTTGTTTTCATTGTTATTAGAGATGAGCGAGCATACTCGCTAAGGACAAATACTAAGCGAGTATTGTCCTTTTCGAGTACCTCCCGCTCGTGAGAAAAGATTCAGGTGCCGGCGGGGGAGAGCGGGGGGAACGGGGGGAGATTTCTCCCTCCTGCTCCCTCCCACAACACACCACTCACCCCTGCCGGCACCCAAATCTTTTCTCACGAGCAGGCAGGTACTTGAAAAGGATACTACTCGCTTGAGTATTTGTCCTTAGCGAGTATGCTCGCTCATCTCTAATTGTTATGTTGCAACAATCATGAGGGGGCAAAGGGGGTGTCATACGAACAATTATTCATGTGATCATTTGTTTCCCCCTCCTCATATCCACTTTCTGTTGGCAGCACATTACCTGTTTACATGATGGGATGTGCTGCTGGCAAACAATATTTTTATGCCTGCATAAAAGATGTGATTAATAACAAATGATAGAGAACAAATGTTTGTAGAAATGATCATTTGAGAGATTATTGTTGCCCCAAGTCAAAGGCTTTTATGATATCAGAGGGGAATTCTCATTCAGCATTTCATGGCTGACTTGAGAAACTCACGGCTGTTGCCCAATTACCTCCAGCCTTGGTAACACCCAATCAGATGGTTTGGAAACAGCTGCAGGACTCATTTCTCAGCCATGAAATGTTGTAATTGGGGCAATCCCTCTAATTAAGATTGTCCTTTAGGTCCCATTCACACAGGCGTCGCTTTCACGCATAATAGGCGCATGAAAATAATTGCTTCTAAGAGAACCAGTGGTTTCCTATAGAAGCGTTCAGATGAAGGAATTTTAGACATGCAAAAAACTCACACTTACAAAAGTTAGGACATGCGACTGCAATGCTCGCATCTAAGGTCTGTGGTGCGTGAAAAAATAGGACCTGACCTATCTTTGGTGCGTGATGTGCAGGAGTCTCCATAGACATCTATGGGTGCTGGAGTGTAGCTCTGTCCAACGCTTCGAAAAGAAGATTAGAAGTCATTAGGAGGATTCCAGTGGCGCCGCTACACCCAGAAGCACATTTTAAATGTCCCACTATAAACTTCTGTTAGTCCCCACAGGCATAAGGAGAAGCCCCGAGGGTTCTGTTCATCTTTCCAGGGGTTCCCTTAATTCCCACGGGGACTAACAGGAGTTCACAGTGGGACATTTGAAATTGTGCTTCTGGGCAGCCGGTTTCAATGCCCTACTGTAAGCAGTGGGAAATTCCCCCAGCCCTGCTGCTAAGCAATTCCCCAGCAGTGAGAGGAAATAGGGGACTCCCTCCACCACTCTCCCCAAGGGATTTCCCCGTAGTGGGGTGAGAGAGTGGCAGAGTTACAGGGCTTCCCGGAGAGCGTTTGAGTTGATGGTGGGGCTAGAGGAATCCACCCTCTAGCACTGTCCCTCTAGGCCCATCCCCTCTCTCTTTGCTATTTGGAATCCCTGTGAGAAGCCCTATAGACCCGCCCCCTCTCTCTGGCCCCACTCACTCTCTCTATGCTATGGGGATATACCTCGGGAATCCCAAGAACAGGGAGAGAGAGAGAGCAGGGCTATGGGGGATTAACCCATAGCAGGGAAAGAAAGAGCAGGGGTGTGGGTTAAGCCCTTATAGCCCCGTTCTCTCTATCCCTGCTATGGGGAAATCCCAAAGCCCTGTGGGGCTTCATCTCTCTGGGTTCCTTCACACTGGTGAGAGCGATATCAGGCCATGATTCACAGCCTGATATCGCCCTTGCCATCCTTCTGAAAACCCCTGGCTGTGAGGCGTTTTCACATGCAAACAGTCTCACATCCCTGCAGGGGTTCCCTTCATTCCCGCTGCAACTGTCACAGCTGCGGCAGGAGATCGCGATGTTCTCTCACTGTTTTCAATGGGTCCGGCGCTGCTGCCGTTGGCCCCGTTGAGAACATGTGGAAACCCCTGGGTGTGACAGTTTTGCATCCCTATGAAGCTGAAGGAATCCCCTGTCACAGCTGTCTCAGCTGTGGCAAAGGATCACGATCTTCTGGAGCAGCTGCGCTTTTTTAACCCTTTGCAATCCAATTTTGGATTCAGGGTTTTCTAGGGGGCTTTTTCTTTCTGCCATTATACAATGGCGCCATCTGCTGGCTAGAGCCCGTACTGCAGTATGTGACATGATGGAGAGGCCACCAACAACAGAGCGGCCAGTAATCTACAGTAAGAATACCCTGCCGGACCTCTTCCGACATCGGAGCTGTACAGCCTTCAATCAGAATGTCTTTAGACGGCAGACAGTGGATTGGAAAGGGTTAAGCAACGCATCGCTCCCGTGAATAGGCGATTTTTCACGCGCATGACGTTCGGATCTTCTGCGTGGGAAAAATTGCTTGTTCATGCGATCTTTAGTGCAGTTTAGGAGCAATTCTTTTTGGACACATATACTGCATTAAAACCATGCTCATGTGAACGAGGCCTTACATAAAGCTAATGTAGCAGCGCTAACGCATCTCATGCTTGCACCCTACTGACATAATGAGGTGCGACTACACTACTTGCTGAATGAATGCAGAAATGTTGCACAAACAGCATAGTGTCGCCTGGTGGTCTATGTCAGAAAGGTTGGACGCCATCCTTCAAAGTTGGGGCTGCTACATCTATAAGAGAAAAATCAAACCTAGTGACTATCTCTCGATAAGAGAACATTTCATTTGACATTATGAAGGTAGACTGTGTGAACTATGACATAATATCGTATCTCTCATTAATAGCAGGATGTCAGAAAGACAGATTTGTATAAAGTGACAGTATGAGATAGCAGGTCAGGTAGATTACCACTGCCAACTGCATTCTGTATGCTGAGACGTAGCACGTTCAGCTATATATGATGCCGATAACTACCCTGTTTCCCCGAAAATAAACCCTAGCCTAATTTGTGGGTAGGCTTAAAATATAAGCCCTAACCGGAAAATAAGCCCTTGTTACACTACATTAAAAAAAAGAATAGATTACCTACCAGGCTCAGTCCAGGTCCATCCTGCTGCTCTCTAGAGGTGTGTCATGGTTCCCGCAGTCATCAGCCACTCGTACAAAATCACATCCTGGTTACAGGTTTCATAAATCCCAGCTTCAGGAAGGGATGGCTGTGATTAGTTCTTCACTGCTGCTCTGCCAATCCATGCAGCGCTGCATGAGCCAATGAAATGCCTGTGATTGTCCGTGGCTCAGCCAGTCATTAATCTCGCCTCTACAACCCAGTGGCTGTTGATTGGTTCTTCAACCGCTGCTCAGCCAATCAATGCTGTGCTGGATAAATCAATCACAGCCATCGCATTGGTTCATCCAGCACTGCATTGATTATCTGAGCAGCGGTCAAAGAACCAATCACAGCCATCGCTTCCTGAAGGCAGAATTTATGAATCCCATAACCAGAAACACTTCTCGAGGACTGTGGGAAGTGTGTAAGAGCTGTGAAGAGCAGCAGGAAGGAACCTGGACTGAGCCTGCTAGGTAAATATAATAACACCTCCCCCCAAAATAAGACCTAGTGCCTTTTTTGTGGCAAACATTAATATAAGACAGGGTCTTACTTTTGGGGAAACATGATATTACTTCTATAAAAGTAAAAGTTTCAAGCAGGTAAAGCTGTTATTAAGCTTGTTAATCCTCATTAAAATGATGGTTTAACCCTTTCCTTTCCAGAATGCATAGCTTAGAGAGAACTGTGGTGACAACTCCTGCTCAGGTAATTATAATAGAGTAGATATTTTACAGAAAGGACGGAGCAAATGTACTATACCAAATGATTCTAATGGCACACCTGTAAAATGCCTCCTATAATAAAAGTAGTCTTATTATTAATTGTTTATTCACTTATGTGAACTTCAAATTGAGGCAAATCAGTGCTTTAAAAGGGATGTGTGACTCATCTTTCTATGCCATATTAGAGCATGTTGAACTGATAGTGGTACGCCCCTGCCCCACCCCTTTTCCCCTACCAACACCAGCAATGGGAACTCCTCTACTAGAAAACGCTAAAAGACATTTCCAGTAAGGCATATAGCTCAAGGAGCCCTGTTATCAGCTGAAACAAATGTATGCTCATTGAGTTCAATGTGTGCCATGTAGTGCCTGACAACGGTCAAATACACAACATTCTTCCACATGATAACAGCTGGTTGCTGACTGGACACTCAGATGTGTCCATCCTTAAACTTTCTGGATTGCAATGCTATATAGCCTGATATGATATCAATTCAAAACAATCTTGCTCCATGGAGTTAAAAAAGTATGTGTTAATGTATTTGGTTTTTTAACTTTGGAACCTATGGGCGGCAGATGAGCAATGGCTGACATCCATCAGAGACAGGTTATGCATTTTTTTAACATTAGGGTCTAAAAACTAAGTACACTTGTTTTTGAATTCTGTTATTTTACATAACAGGAAATATTTTTAAAAACTTCTGGTCCTTAGAAAGTCTTAAAAATAGAAAAATACAACCTCAGATAAACATCATATGACAAATTACACCATGATAAAGATCATATAGAAAGTGACTACTTCACCTTATTGCTGCTAAAGGTAGTTCTACAAGCTATTGATTCATGGAGTGTACTTAATTTTTCACACACTGCTTCTGCATTTTGGTGTAATTTTTGCTAAACAAATGATGACATGGTATAATTTGTCACATATTGTTGTTCATCTGAGGTTCTATTTACGTGATTTAAGACCTCATAAAGACCAGATGTTTGGGTTTTTTAAAATTATGTCCTGATAGGTAAAATTATAGAATTCAAAGATTGTGTACTTAGTTTAATCTCATGACTGTAAGTTGATGGTTGAACAAACAATTATCTTTTTTCATAGACTCAGTCATACACATTTTAGTCCATAATGGCCGTTACAGTTGTTCAAGCTGGCCATACATTTTCAATGACACAGTATGATGGATGAACATTCTATTAATGTTCTTTCAGAGGAAATCTTTCTCGGAACACTCAATCAAAGAAAGATGTTTTGTCCAACGAATATTTCAAAGGCTCCAGGCTTCTTTTCATGACATGACAGTTTGCTAAAACGATCATTCATGATGAGCAATAGTTTTGTTTGAAATTGTCCTTTTGCAACAACTTTAGTCTATTGTGAATAGGCACATTAACCCCTTAGTGACCAAGCCTGTTTGCGCCTTAATGACCAGGCCAAATTTTGGAAATCTGACATGTGTCACTTTAACATAGAATAACTCTGTAAAGGTTTAGCATATCCAAGTGATTCTAGCATTGTTTTTTTTTTTTGCCACATGTTGTACTTCATTTAGGTGGTAAAATAGTCCGATAGAATTCATGTATATTTATTAAAAGCGCCAAAATTGGCAACATTTGTAAAAAAATTCCTTTTTTCACATTTTTAATTGCAATATCTCAAATATGTGCAAACATACTGTACAAATTTTTGATAAGATATATATTTCCATCTGCTTACTTTATTTTGGACGCACATTTGAAAGTCTTTCATTTTTTTTTACTATTTATGAGACGTACAAATTTAACATTGATTATTATTAAGGATGAGCGAGTATACTCGCTAAGGCACTACTCGTCCGAGTAATGTGCCTTAGACGAGTATCTCCCTGCTCGTCCTTAAAGATTCAGGGGCTACCGTGGAGCGGGGAGCTGCGCGGCAGAGCGGGGAGGAACGGAGGGGAGATCTCTCTCTCCCTCTCTCCCGCCCGCTGTCCCCTGCTCCCCGCCGCGACTCACCTGCCAGCCGCAGCAGTTCCCGAATCTTTATGGATGAGCAAGGAGCTACTCGTCTAAGGCACATTACTTGGATGAGTAGTGCCTTAGCGAGTATACTCGTCCATCCTTAATTATTATCAATATTTTGAGGAACATTTTGTTTTCCTACACCAAGCCAAGATTGCAAAGGCTCATAGGTGTCAGAATGATAGATACCCCCACATTTTAAAAACTACACCCCTTAGTGTATTCACTGAGGGGTGTCGTGAGTATTTTGACCCCACAGTTTTTGTTCAAGAGTTAATGCAATTTAGAGGAGAAAAAATAAAATTTCATATTTTTGCAAATGTGTTATTTTAAAGGCAGTTTATTTTCTATAGTGCACATGAAGATGAGGATTTACATCCCAAAATGGTTTGTCCTGTGTTCAGAAACATACCCATTGTGGCCCTAATCTTATGACTATATGCACAATGGGGCCCAAACTGAAAGGAGCAGCCGATGGCTTTTTGAACCAAAATTTTGCTTGAAGGTGTTTTAGGCCCCATAGCACACTGGTAGAGCCCTTGAGCGGCCAAATTGATATAGAACCCCCACAAATTACCCTATTTTGAAAACTAGACCTCTAATGAATTCATCTAGGGGTGTGTTTTGCGTATTTTGACCACCTCACAGTTTTTGAATGAATCTAAGCAAAGCAGAAGGAAAAAATTACGATTTTCATTGTTTTTGGCAATTGTGTCATTTTAACAACAGGTTTTTTTGTACAGCATACATATGAATGAAGACTTGCACTCCAAAATGGATACTACTGTTTGTCCTGTGTTCAGAAACATACCCATTGTGGCCCTAATGTTATGTCTGTATGTACAACAGGGCCCAAAATGAAAGAAGCAGCCAGTGGCTTTCAGAACAGAAATTTTGCTTGAAGATGATTTAGGACCCATTGCCCACTTGTAGAGCCCATGAGCCACCAAAACGATTGAGAACCCCCACAAATGAACCCATTTTAAAAAAATAGACCCCCTAATAAATTTATCTAGGCATGTACTGTGTATTTGGACGCCACAGTTTTTGAATGAATCTACTCATAGCAGAAGGAAAAAAATACAATTTTAATTTTTTGGGCAATTGTGTCATTTTAAAAACAGTTTCTTTTGTATAACACACATATGAATGAAGTCTTTCACCCCAAAATTGATACCTGTTTGTCCTGTGTTCAGAAACATATCCATTGTGGCCCTAATCTAATGTCTGCATGCACGGGGGGGGGGGGGGGGGATTCATCTAGGGGTCTGTTTTGCCTCTGTGATTCCACAGTTTTTGAATAAATCTAAGCAGAGCAGTAGGAAATAATTATGATTTTCATTTTTTTGGCAATTGTGTCAATTTAAAAACAGTTTTTTTGTACAGTATGCATATGAATGAGGACTTGCACCCCAAAATTCATCCCCCCATTTGTCCTGTGTTCAGAAAAATACCCATTGTGGCCATAATCTACTTACAGGACACATGGCTAGACCTAAACTGGAGGGAACACCTATTGGATTTCAGGGTACATTGCCCACCTGTAGAGCCATTGAGCAGCGAAAATGATATAGAACCCCCACAAAGGACTCCATTTTAAAAACTAGACCCCTTAACAAATTCATCTAGAGGTGTACTGCATATTTTGACACAACAGTTTTTGAATGAATCTAAGCAAAGCAGCAGGAAAAATTACAATTTTCAGTTTATTTTGTACAGCACATATATGAATGAAGACTTGCACCCCAAAATGGATATGTCTGTTTGTCCCGTGTTCAGAAACTTACCCATTGTGGCCCTAATCTACTTCCAGGACACATGGCTAGGCCTATAATGGAGGTATCACCATTCAGGGCACAACTTAATAAATCCCAGACCCCATTGCTCACTTGTGCAGAAAAAAAAATTGACTCCCTAAAAATAATCCACTCACCCCCATTTTTGGCATTCCCCAAATCTTAGATAAAAGTAATAATGTAAACTGTGTGATATATCCAAAGACAGGCGTAATTACGGAGACTGGTTGGGATGGGCACATGGGGCAATAAAATCGGGTATCCCTCCTCCTCCCATGGCTTTTTGAGGGGCATTTCTTGGCCTCAGTGGCAGGGATGGGGTGTAAGAAGTGGAGCTCTGTGAGGCATTGTAGGCTTGCTGAGGTGCGGTGGTGTTACACAGAAGACGCTCAACCAGCTGCCCCTGGAACTGCAGGAAGGCGAACATTCCCGGGGCTTCATGTAAATTATTTATTACAGGTAGCGATCTGAATAATGCTGGGCTCACACAGCCATATGCTCCATTCATTTTAATAAAAACGTCACAGATGGCTGAGCGCTTGAACTCTGTAATCTCCAGTGCTGTCATTGAAATGAACGGAGCAGTGGTGTGCTTGCGAGAACTCTTCTCCATTCATTTGGTCACCGAATAGATCCCCATTCTCAGGATCGGTAGAGGTTCCAGCCTTCAGACCTCCACCAATCTGCAAGTTATCCCCTATAAGGGTGATGGATGGTTGATGGATGGAATTCATAGAGGCATCTGTCAGACATATATGTCCTGCTCATGGTTGTGTAACATCTTGCAACATAAATCTTGGGACAGAGAAAAGTTAAGGAAGGACACTAGGGTTGAGCGACTATACTCGCTAAGGCACTACTCGCTCGAGTAATGTGCCTTAGCCGAGTATCTCCCCGCTCGTCCCGAAAGATTCGGGTGCCGCCGCGGGGCAGGGAGCTGCGAGGGAGAGCAGGGAGGAAGGGAGGGGAGATCTTTCTCTCCCGCCCCCACTCTCCCCTGCTCCCCGCCGCAACTCACCTGTCAGCTGCGGCGGCCCCCGAATCTTTAGGGACGAGCAGGGGGATACTCGGCTAAGGCACATTACTCGAGCGAGTAGTGCCTTAGTGAGTTTACTCGCTCATCCCTAAAGGACACATCTGTACCACAATGTAATATCTGTATCATTGATTAAAGTACTAGACTTTGCAAAAGGATAAGATACATAGCTGTGTCTAGTCTTAAGATAGCATTGTTCCCAATACGAAAGCAGTTTAATCCAGTTTGGTGGTCTTATAAGTACTGTGCATTGTGAATTGCGAGTTTTTTCTTCAAGGATTTCTGGAATTGGAACATCCATTATTTCAGGATTCTGCTTTAAACCACTTGGACCTTCAGGTAAGACTATATAGCATTGTGATATAATAAGACAAACCACATATCAATATTTCACTAATACTCCTGATTAAAACATTTCTCCATGTAGATACATATTAAGATTAGTCTAGACATCTTTGCTGTGGCTACTGAACATACATTAGGATCCTTTAATGTGAGGAAATACTGTAAAATGCCTATAACAAGTGTCAATTGACAATTTAGCAAGTTGATTGCCTCTTCTTTAAGGACTTTTTAAACTTTCCATTTGTCAGGCATAAATGGTTCCATGAACGATCCTTCGTGACCTACGATTGTTCGTACAGCCATTAGTTTGCATTATTGTCGGCAGTACATCCCCTGACTACACAGAAATATAGCCAGCTGGCAAATGAATTATTTTTAAGTGCACATACAAGATTAGATCAGCGGCAAACAAGCATCTGCTCATTTGTTGGCTGATCACTGGGATATTTACATGGGAGACTGAGTTGAATGAACATGATCATCAGCTTCTGTAAAAGAGCCTTTACTGACAGGATGCAGAGCAAACACTTAATCTGGTAAATACAGGGATGAGCTGATCTGTTTACTGAACAACTTATGTTATTTGGAAACGCAATAGTAAAGGTCTTTAGTGACATAGCCTGTTTGCGCTTAGTGACAGAGCCAAATTTTGGAAATCTGACATGTGTCATTTTAACATAGAATAACTCCATAAAGGTTTTGCATATCCAAGTGATTCTGACATTATTTTTTTAACTGCGTATTTTGACTCCACAGTTTTTGAATGAATTTAAGCAAAGCAGAAGGAAAAAAATTACGATTTTCATTTTTTTGTACAGCATGCATATGAATGAAGACTTTCACCCCAAAACGAATGCCCCTGTTTGTTCTGTGTTCAGAGACATATCCATTGTGGCTCTAATCTTATGTCTGTATGCACAACGGGGCCCAAACTAAAATGAACATTAAAGTTCAATTGTTTTTAACTTTGATGTGATCACCATTATCTGCATGCGCAGAAGGCAACTTAAGGTCCTGGAAGGACCAGATTTCCACGGCACATCGTGAACAGGGGTGAGTATTTTTACCTCACCTCATGTATCCGATCAATGACGGAAGGTGAAACTTTAACTTTATTTTACCTTTTTGAACTTTTCCGTGATCACCGTTATCCATTGGAAAGCAGCGATCACAAGCCCGGACCCTGATCACCGCAATTCCCAGGGACATCTCCTGCTTCCTGGCTGTCCTCAGTAGCTGGGAGCCAGGAGTTTTCAAATGTACCACGATGATCCGGTCTTCTGCGCATTCGCCAACATTTTTCCTTTGGTGCGCATTCGCATACGATGGCCGAAGGTCCTTTTCGGACAAGATCGTGATGGGACATTGTGGAGGATGGGGGTGTGTAGTTTCAGTGCTCCGCATGGATGCGATCCGTGAGGGGAGGTGAAACTCTAACTTTGTTTAATGTTTTATTTACTTTAATGCGATTAGTGCTATCCAATGAATAGCGCCGATTGCATGACCGGGGGGGCTTCCTGCAGCCCCTCATGACAGCTCCATGTTGTCGGCTACCTCCACGTGGCTTTAATCCTCAGAGGATGCATGTTTTTACGTCACTGATGATTAAAGCCCACTTAGCTAGGGCGTTAAAAGGCAATGGGGTCGTCACCAAGGGGTTACCATGGGCAGATAAATTGCCCATTATGAATGCTAATCAATGATATAAAAAGATCACCAGCCCTTACATAAGCAGTATGTAAACTAGACAAAATCTCTTGGATGGTGTTGTACAGGCGTCCTGTGGTCAATAAGCGGAAAAAGAAGTCCGGTATACAATAGTAGCCTATGATAGACTTATTATAGGCCATGTGTGGAAGCAATCTGCTCGACTAATAGTGACTTCCAGTTACAATAGTAGTACAGGGAAACAACAGTAATTACTCCCAATCACAGACTGACGCTTTTCTTCTGTGGCTGTTCCAGTGGGCAGAGACCCCTGTAGGATTCGTCCTCTGAACCCTCCTCGACTGGCTCTCACAGAGCAGATAGGTCACAGTCTCTCTCACTGGGCTGTATCGCATCTCCTCATTCTCTCAGTCCTCAGACACTTCCAATAAAAATATACTCTCACATGCTTCAGAGGGGTGGGCGCTCTCTCAGCACACTTTTCCTGACAGAGGCCAGATCTTCCTAACAATGATACTATATCTGCATCACTACTGTGTCACTGGTGGGGGCAGAACCTCCTTCCCGTGGCCTGAGGGAGGTGACATAAGAATAGTGCTGTCCAGCGCTTTCACCTGATATCTCTTACTCCCTCAATGGCTGGATGCTAGGCCCGGAGGGTAAAGGTATACTGCTTTGCTATGCAAGGGAGGGCTCTGCTGGCAATATCCCTCTTACATTCACCCTTCTTTAAATTCACCAGAGCTATTAAAGTATACAACAACTATAAACACAGTAAACTTTGTATCTTAATTTGCCCGATAAATTCTTCAGCTGCATGGCATGGGGTAGAGCCCCTACATTAGGCCAAGTATATCGTCGGAGGGTTAACCAATTTTTCTCCAATAAGGCAGGTGTGTGAGTCATTTCACGCTATTCTCTGGCCTCAGATGATGGTACTGAAGTGAAAACTTCTGTGTTCATAGTTCTGGGACTTACAGAGGTTGTTGGTGGGGTCCACCACTCTTCAGTTAAGTCATGCTCTGGCTCAACCATTGAGGTTGGGGTGTTACTTCTTGGAGACACTTATCTTCCTGGAATTGACAGGATTTCAGCATATTCCAATGCAAGATTCAATCTCTCACTTAGATTCCCTTTTGGATATTTCTCTCAGACCAGTACTCTGTCTCCGGGCTGCAGTGGAGTTTCTTGCACTGGAATTCTAGCTGCATGTTTCTTCTCTTGAAATCTTTGTCCTGCGAGGGGTGGGCTCTCTTTCAGCACACTTTTCCTATCCAAGGCTACACGTTATCCACGTCACTGCTGTGTCATGGGTGGGGGCAGAGCCTTCTTTTTGCAGCCTCAATGAGGCACCACCAACATGTTGCTATCCAGTGCTTTCACGTGATATTGCTTCCAACCTCCTTGGCCAGAAGCTAGGACTAGAGGGTGCTCAACTTGTGGCCAATAGGTGCTTCTGACAGGGTAAAGGTATACTGCTTCACTGATTCACATGTGTATGGAGAGATTGGAAGGAATAGCTGTCAACTGAACAAGCATTCAGTCGATAGTTATTGAGGGTGTTTTTCCACCTTAAGAACAACCTAGCAGAGAAGGTTTTGCTGTGGACCTTAAGGCAGCCCTCTGGATTTAGCATGAAATTCTGCCTTTTGCCCGGAAGGTAGAGGGTAACTGTAAATTGCAGATAATCTTCTAGGCCATTTCTCCATTCCGCCAGGTCTAAGAAGGTTGTTCCCATTTTCTAATTATACTATGCACTGCTGTGTAATTAGCACAGTGGTAGTCTTAACAATACCATTTGAAAATGGTGGTGGCCATCTTGGCTGCCCAAAAACGGCACCTGAAAACGGTGGAATGGAAAGACTGCTGAGAAATCATCTACAGGTAATACAGCCCCTCTAACCTTTGTTGCTGGGACATAAACTGTTAGGTCACTTTAAGTAATGCTCCCAATTTGAAAATAAAAATGTGCATGTCTAAAGTAAGATGCGTGTTGTAATTACCTGATATGAAAGCCCTGCTTTATCTGTTATTTATGGGTGACTCATAACATATAATAGGATAGAATAGAATAGCAATAACGCATAATAACTGTTTTAATTTTTTAGACTTAATATGATTGACTGTGCCATTCTCCACTCAGAATAATTAAAGTTAACATTTATATATATATATATATATATATATATATATATATATATATTTTTTTTTTTTATTAAATATTCTTTATTTCCTATGAATATTTTTTCCTTCTTTTTTTCTCCATAGATGAGTAATCCCTGCTTTCTAAGGACATAATCCATATTTATAACGGTTTCCTTAAGTTCGCAATGGAAGTCGCACTAAATTTATACATATCTGTATTATTGAAGACACTGATTTTACTAATACTCACAACTTGTCCTTGCCAAATGGCTAAGCAGAGAACATCAATGGGAATGTCCTCCTCTCCCTTTGCAGCTATATGGAATGCCCCTACTGAGCTGTGCATGAGGAAGTTCAGAATCCCTATAGATGTCAGTTTATTTGAGACCGTGGGAAGCACACTGCCGTCTGCCACAAGCCAAAATATTACTTTATTCTATACTGATAGATTAGGCTACTATCCCTACATAAATTCTGCGACCGGCATTAGTTATAATGGTGGTATTCCTCAAATGACTAATATGGAGCAACACTTAAAAAAAGCTAGAGAAGATATTCTCCATTATATATCATCAACAACACAAAAAGGACTTGCCATTATTGACTGGGAAGACTGGAGACCAACATGGATAAGAAATTGGGCTTCTAAGACAATCTACAAGACACACTCCATTGACTATGCTCGGCAACAAGACTTGACACTTGATCAGCGTAGTGTAGAATCTACCGCCAGGCTACAGTTTGAGTCAGCAGCAAAAAAAATCATGTTAAATACCCTCAGACTTGGGAAACAACTGAGACCAAACTACCTCTGGGGCTTCTATCTGTTTCCTAACTGCCAAAACTATGATTATAAGCAGAATCCTCATATCTACACAGGACACTGCCCAGATATTGAAATGTTAAGAAATGATAAACTGAGGTGGTTATGGAAAGAAAGCACAGCATTGTTTCCAAACATGTACCTGGAGACTGCGCTAAAGTCTTCACAACTTGGTGCCCTGTATACGCGTCACCGTGTCCAAGAAGCAAAAAGACTGTCAAGATTCTCAAAGACGTCTCACTCCATTCCAATATATATGTATAGCCGTCCCGTATTTACCGATCAACCAGAGAAATATTTAACACTGGTAAGAGATCCATATTATTTCACAGAAAATAATTCTTCCGTGTAATTATTTCCATTTTCTACCTCTATCTATAGATCATATAATGTATTAACATGCATTTAAAATGATTGTGTATAGTTCGAGAGTTTTATAAGCTCACAATACTAAATTTGCACTGTACATTTTGAAACAGTTCATGTTTCTGTATACAGTTATTAAACCCTGTTTACACTTATATCATTCTTGCCCAGTGGTCTTTCTAATGGGCATTCCAGTATTTTTGACAGCAAGACCAGAGTAGTCTGAAGCTGAAGCCTATGCTGCCCATGACAATATGGCAACCAAGCAGCACTGGCATAAACCACTCATTAAGCTGCATATAAAATACTAATTCCATGAATTTCAATGACAGAGCTGCAAACATTGCTGAGTATGAATACTCAGTAATCTCTGGCGCAGTCGTTCAAATGATTGGAGCAGCTGTGCGCATGCACAACTTTGACTCTATTCATACAAGGACTTATAGGACCACTATTCTCTGGATTGGTAGAGGTTCCAGTGGGTGGACCTCTATGGTTACAAAGTTATTTCCTATCCTGTGAATAGGGGATAACTTCAGATCTTGGTACAACCCGTTTAAGGACTGCCGATACCAAGAGCCATAACTTTTTTATTATTCTGCTAACAAATCTATATAATGGCTTATTTTTGTATGGGATGAGTTGTAGTTTGTATTGGCACTATATTGGGTATATTAAATGCATTGAATGACTTATTATTTTTCGTAGGGAGGAGAGAATAGAAAAAAACTGCAATTCTACCATGTGCTGTAAACTATGAATAATTTGTTAAATTATTCTATTCCATATTCCAAGGGTCAATGGAATTATGACGACACCAAATTTATATGATTTTTTTTATGTTTTAGTGCAGTTGCTGAATAAAAATATTTTTTTTATGTAAAATAAGTCCCAGCATTGCAGGACACCCACCCTGTGACTTGGAGCTCAGCTCCGAGGCAAACTTCAAAATGCACTTATACTGAAATACTGCAGCATTTCAGCACAAAGCACTCATGGGGGCCCTAACCTTCTCTGTCTCAGGTTCATGCTGTCCGTGGTGCGGGCAGCATGAATTTGCTGACAGAATTTTTCCTTTAAAAATTAATGAATGATGATTTCAAGATACAATTTCATTTGTTATGTCTTTTATAGACTTTTCTTCTTATTGTTTGTCATTGTTTCATTATGCTCCTTTGTCTTTTTTCTGGCCTGATTCTCTGGTATTATACTGTGGGTACTCGATAAATTCTGTGTTTTGCACTCTTATTCTTTATCAATAAACATTATCTACTTTTTTAAAAAAGTATCCTAAAACATACCACTAGGATTCCTTTTCTCATTTACAGCCTGATCTTGTGAACACAATAGGTGAAAGTGCTGCTTTGGGAGTCCATGGATTTATAGTATGGGGCAGTGTGAACCTGACACGGAGTATGGTATGTAGGTTATATTCTTCTCAACAATACGAGTTTCAAACAATACAGAAGTATATATATATGACCGGGCTCTCACGGCCATATGCTGACTCCACCGCAGCCTCCGGCAGGGGATTCTAGCCGTGAGCCTGGCCGTGATCTTGCGTATGGCCATGTAATACACTGTGTATGACTCATGGGAGTACACCTATTTTTATTTCTTTATACTTCCAGCGCCATCGCTTAGCGATGATGTGGATACCCGCAGCCCATACGCAATGTAATTGCATATGGGCTGCAGTATATCTGCGACAATAGAGAATAATAATAATAATCTTTATTTTGCGGATTCCACGGTAAGAAAAACATACTGCGTTCTATCTTCTGAGAGCGGATTACGCAATTCTAACCCACTAATGTGAGCAGAATTGTGTAATCCAATGCATTTGACTGATCCCTGTATTACCGCGGATCAAACGCTCGCGGAAACCACAATTCCTATCCGGTCGTGTAAGATCGGCCTAACCCAGCAATTAAAGGAGGTTACTAAACCAAAACATGCAAATCAGAAAGATGCAAAAGTACCTCTACAGCGCCATCTATTGGATGGCAGCATTCCTTCAATTCAAAGTGACCTTATGAGGTCCTCATTGATTGGCAATATGCAGGTCAGAAGCAGTGTCGTGTCTCCTTAAGGAGAGCACCCAAAAAGTGTGTGGGGACATCTAGGGATGAGTGAATCAGGGGATGGTATAGTCTCTCCCCAAGGAGAGCACCCAGAAGGGGTGTGGGGACACCGAAAAGCTTAGCAAGGAGATTTATAAGGCAAAGCTCCTGTGGGAAATTTATGCAAATCAGAAAGATGGAAAATACCTCTACAGCGCCATCTATTGGATGGCAGTATTCCTTCAATTCAAAACTAACCTTATATAACAGGTCCTCAATGATTGGGAGTATTAAACCAAGACAGAAACCATGCACAGACAGCTGTTTCGGGGTGCTTGCCCCTCATGAGTGTGCAGTAAGTTTCTGGCTTAGTCTGTAAGGGGCCTATAATGTGGGTCAGAAACAGTGTCGTGACTCCGATTTTATCTCCCAGCACGGCGATGAACACTAGTTATAACAAGTCTGGCTATTTCTGAAACGTATTATTTGTAGACACCATACCACACAGCAGGTACAGTAATATGGGCAGATAGGGCAGCAATAGGCACATAATGGGGGTAGAAGCAGAGTTTTTGTAAACTGGAAAAGTGGGATGCTGGAAAAGTGAGGACCCAAAGATGTCATTGTTGCAAACTTTACAGAGACAACCTGTTTTCTTGCAATCTGATATATCTCTCCCTCCTTCCTATCTAATGGCCCATTTAGACGGGCCGAATGTTGGGAAAACGATGCCTGACACTCGTCCCCGCATAACTTGCTCCTGTGCTGTTACGCGGGAGCTAGTATCGCTGGCTCGCTCACAGAGTGGCCAGCAGGGGGGCGGAACCGGCACACGTCATGGGGCGGAGCTACGCGATGACGCGTACAAGGGGGCGGAGCCAAAACGCTGATGCTGCCGAGCGGAGCCGAAGGGAGAAGACCCATCTGCGCAAGCGCGTCTAAAAAAGCAAGAAGACACCGAAATTAGACGGCACCATAGCGACGGGGACGCTAGCAACGGAGCAGGTAAGTGAATAACTTCTGTATGGCTCATATTTAATGCACGATGTATATTACAAAGTGCATTAATATGGCCATACAGAAGTACTTAACCCCACTTGCTGCCGCGAGACAACCCCTTTAAGGTCTGGGTTATACTGTTTGAGACATATATCTCACTTAGAGGTTTGTAGAGAGAAACAATAGATTGACTAGTTTAACTGTTGAGCTTTATTATTTTGAGTTCAGTAGAAAAATGAACGATAGGAAGGACAACATAGAAGTCACTTTTCAATCTATTTATACATAATAAAACTCTTAATTTATAGAATAATCATGAAATATTTGTAATAATCATAAATATGACTTTTCTTTTGGGCTATTTTTTAGAACATGTGCAATGGTTTAAATTCTTTCATCATCAACACTCTGAACCCATACCTTATTAATGTATCACTATCAGCTAAACTCTGTAGTGCAGTACTTTGCCAAAATAACGGAGTATGCACCCGCAAGGAGTGGAACCAAAACACCTACCTTCACTTAAATGAAACAAACATTGCAATAGCACGATATAAAAGCACTTATAAGATCAGTGGAAGTCCAAGTCTAGAAGATCTGAAATATTACACTGAAAACTTTAGATGCCATTGTTATGCTGGACACAAGTGCAAGAGACCTTCAGATCCACTTAAGATTGAACCCATGGATGTTTGCATGTCACAAAATATTTGCATAAAGCTCAACCAAGAATTACTTTAGGTTTTGATATTAAGAACAATTTGTATAACAATAAAACTTTAAAGAGAAACTGTCACCAGTACGGAGCTGGTGAAACAATGACATTGGAGAACAAAAAATTAGAGAGCATTCCAAAGTTTGTGCTGTTAGAGCGCCTAATGCCATCATACCTTTTAAAATAGAGTTTTAATAATTCCAATGCAGTATGTAAATGAGGGCCAAATGGTCGGGTGAGCAGGTCCGAACCATCTCTGCTGCCTGCAGTGCATTCTAATTCCCAGACATTTTTTCCATGCGTGACATGGATGATGTCTCCTACATCATCCACAGACCTGTCCAAATATCACGCAACCAAGGAATGGCACATGTACAGATTTAGCCCCCTCGTGGGCACACCGGACTGGCGCATGCACTAGCCCATGGTCATGCAGTACATAGGAGATGTCATCCATGTCACACACAGAAGGAATGGCTGCGGAGTGGAGTGTCAGGCAGCAGAGCCAGACCAGATCTGCCCAAGGGTCCATTCAAGCCTGATTTACAAACAGCGCAGGGATTATTACAACTCAATTAGCTGCTGGCTAATTCTTTTTAAGTTGTCATTGGTTTCACCAGCTCTAAACTAGTGTCAGGTTCCCTTTCCATTAAAATGTAAATAACTATGTACAATTTGTACTTTTTTTTGGTGTACAGTTTTATAGTATTATTTATGTGTATAAGTAATATATTTAATTGTAGAACTTCCTAAGGTTATATTTTAGGTCTTTTACACATTTTTGAACATGCTGAATTATGGACCAATACTATACTTAGTCTTGGCCATATGTACGGCTGATGCTGCAGCTCTATATTGTAAAAACTTGCGTTAAAGGGGTTTTCCAGGCAGCGCTGGCTTTCAGTGCCATACAGGGATACACTATGGTCAGAGTGGAAGCCGCTGCTCCAACCCCTGTATAGTGGCCGGCACTGGTAATTGTAGGCACAGCTGTCATTGAAATCAACCTTTTACCCTTTATTTACAAGTGTGGTCTCATCACATTTTTCATTGCTGTAATTTTCATTAAATCTTTGTATAAATGCAGCTATGTGAATGAAGCCTTAATAGAATCAATTGTCTTTGTTTCCTATTTTATTGTTTTTTGTTAGATGTTTTTTATTATCACAAATCATTTTATATGTCTGTATTTTGTAATATGCAATTTACTTATCTGTTGTGCTGTTAATTGTATAATTTAATAAAATATGTTATAATCTGAAAATATATATATATTTTTTTATCTATTGGAAAAGAAACATTCCTTTTGTTATCTATTTAATATTCATATCACTACTGAGTTAATCCTAGCATTTTGTTTATTTAGTGGTTTATGTTCAAGTCCAGGTGTGTAACAACATTTCATTGGGCTCCATAGGGACAGAAATGAACCCCCACTTTGCTGGCAATATACAGGCCTGGAGTGAGTTCGGGGTAAACCCTAATATTAATATTTCTTTAGAATAATGAAAGAATTAATAATCTTAAATACAATGGCCTAAAACTAAGTTTACAAAAAGCAGTAATTAGTTTGTTCTCAAGTGATCCTGAAGTTGTTTCCGTTATTGTGATACTAGTAAGATTAAAGACCATTTGTCTGACAATTACTAGTACACATACAATAGATAGGCTGAAATGATTGCTCTTGAATTAGAAAATGGCAACAAAATGCTTGTATTGATGGAAATATCCAACAAATATGCATAGTGATTAGAGATGAGCGAACGTACTCGTTTCGAGTAATTACTCGATCGAGCACCGTGATTTTCGAGTACTTCAGTACTCGGGTGAAAAGATTCAGGGGGCGCTGGGGGGAGGCGTGGCGGCGCGGGGGGTAGCAGCGGGGAACAGGGGGGAGCCCTCTCTCTCTCCCTCTCCCCCCCCCACTCCCCGCTGCAACCCCCCACTCACCCATGGCGCCCCCTGAATTTTTTCGCCCGAGTACGGAAGTACTCGAAAATCGCGGTATTCAGGCGAAAAAGGGGCATGGCCGAGTACGTTCACTCATCTCTAATAGTGATATTTTCTAACCACCAATCGTTGGTGTAAATGGGCCTTTAGGGCTTAAACAGATGACTGACGAAACTAAGTAATTGATTTCTTGCACATAGTTTTTATACAAGCAAGAAAAATTATTGGCAGCTGCGCCTGCGATTACAAACTCGGTCAATTTACAAGGGTCAAAGCCATCAGTTTCTGCTCCAATCCCCGTATATTGTGTTACTGAGAGCGATCAGCTGAGCGGCCAGGATCCCGAGTGTGGATCGCAGCGGAACTTCTGACCTATCCTGCGATCAGGTCATCAATAGTATTTGCATTGAAATCACCTCTACTGACTTGTAACATTTTTGACAGACAATACTGATGTTAGTGTACACCAGACATAAGTTGGCATAAGCAAGGAAAATGTATAATACACCAAGCAAGCAATCTGTTCCCTTCAACACGATTGATAATTCTGCATCAGTGTCACTCTTAGGGCTCAGTCAGACGAGCCAATTTTAAACGCATGTATATGTGCGTTTTTATAACGTATCTGTTAGAACCAATGCTTTCTAATGAAAGCGGTCACATGCCCGGTTTTTACATGCGTTTAAAATTCGTTCCAGGAAAAAATAGGACAGCGTTTTTCAATTTGCAATGCAACTTTGACAATAAGAAATCCTACTGTCAAAGGCCTTAAATATGTCCTAGCTGCAGGAAAAAAATAAAAAATAATAAGACATCACCTAGAAGAGCTGTCTGGCTCCGGCATGTGTTCTCCCTGGGTCCCCGACACTCTTCTTCTTCATGTGCTTCTTGCCGGGAATTGAAAAATTCCCGCCTCCTGGAAGCGCTGCCCCTGATTGGCTGAGCGCTTTGACCAATCAAAGCCAAATGGAATAAAGAATCGGGGACCCGGAGAGCCCCTCTAGGTAATGTATTATTTTACTTTATTTTTTCTTTCAGCTGGGGCTCCTTTTTGGGGTAGGGCTTATATTTCAAGCCACCCTCCCCCTCCCCAACAATCCCTGCCTTCATCCCATTAGTTTCAATGGGGCAGCAGCAGTACAACCCCACTGAAAGCAATAGGATAGCATCACGCTCCTCTGCCACAGCTGTGACAGAGGAGCGCGATCTTCTCCCCATGCTCTCAATGGGGCCAGGGCTGCTGCCGCCGGCCCCATTGACAACAAGCTGTAACCCCTGGATGTCACAGCATCCAGGGGTTTCACATCCAAGGGATCCCCTGCTGCAGCTGTCGCAGCTTCAGCAGGGAATAGCAATCTGCTCCCATTGCTTTCAATGCGAATTTTACCTTTGTGTGACCACACAACAAGTGTGAATAAAAAACGTGTCTGTAGCCTCGGTCATGCGTTTTTTATACATGCGTTTTGCGTTTCGGTTTCACAGACCTATACATCCATGGAAAAAATGCTTGTCTGACTGAGCCCTTACAGTTAACAAAACGCTGTTCAATATAGTTTTTGTTGAAACAAATTAATACAATTAATACCGTAATCCATCCAACTTTAATCATGAGAATCTTTATTAGAACTGTGCAACTCACTGATATTTTCGACTTATCACAGCAGAAACATTTGGCATTTCATTAATTATACTTTTTGGCAAGAGTTGTGGAGCTATTAATTTCCCCAATGAAATCAATAATTAAACAAAAGTCAAAATAAAAAATCTAAATCCGTTCTCTATATTTATATAAAAACAACATTAAAAAACACTAAACAGAAGACAATCATTAAAAAATTACAGTGAAACAGGAAATATGAGTTACATTCACAATTCAAGGAGAATAAAGAGTAGAATGAGGTAGAGTATCAGAGAGGATCCCCTGAGAAGAGTCCATATTTAATCAGCTCTGCTCTCTACCGTAAACTACCAATATCACCTCTACATAAGAGAAAGAATAGGAATAGAAGAAAATACTAGGGTATAAATGTAAAAAATAACACAAAAAAACACTCCATGTGCTGAAACAGTTGAAACCGTTATATATATTGTACATGTATATTGCCGCACTATTTCTATTCTACTGCCTAGCGCACCTGTTGGCAATAGTAATCATAGGATCACTCTTTGCTGAATGTGACCTAAACACTTATTCTATATAATGATGTATATCTTAGAGCCTGTTTAACGAAATGTAAAAGTAAGATGTGCAACACTGCAAATGGGCATGACCTGGTGTATGGGAATGTAAAAGAAATGCTCCTTATTTCTTAAAATCAGTGGCACCTTTAATAAATAGCTACAGCAATGGTAGAACAAATGTTCATAAATGCCACTTCTATCTACCCATATAGGAGCAAGAAGTATCTCTAACTGGCACAGTTACCTATCTGCTAACATAAGGCATTACAAACCTCAGGAGAGAAGGCTTCTTAAAACTGTAATACATTTCACCATGTCACAAATCTAATATTGTATGTGGCCTAATTATGGTGGACAGGGTATTGATTTGTTCACATTGGCACATACAGGGTCTGTTTCTTCACAACTAATGTAAAATGTCCCAGAAAAACACTGTAGATTTGAAAAACAATTTACAAAAAATAGTAGTTTTTCTATGTAGATATTACATGTTTTACATTGAAAACAAAACCCAAATAAATCATCTGGGTGTGGATGCTTGCATGTACACAAATAATAGTCTGGCTTTATCTAGACATGCCGTCCCATGCAGAAGGTCCCCTAGGCAGATGAAATCAGTAATATATAAGGAAAAGATTTCTCCATAGACATGGAGACACTGGGACTAATAAACATTGGAACTAATAGTGTGCATTATATATGTACATGTATATAACAAACTCGTGACCTTCACATAAAAAATAATAAAAAAAATTGATACAACAAGAAGTATGTAGTACAAAGATGTTATTGTCCTTCCACAGATGAGAGACATGACAGAACATGATACAGCTGTTGTAATAGACAAAAGTGGGCTCTAGTTATAAATTCAAATCCTAAGGCCCCCTGTCCACGGGCGTGATTTCGCCGGCGGGAAATCGCCGGTGGATCACGCCGGCTGAAACTTTCCATAGCATTGCTATGGAAAGCGCCGGCCCCCCGTCCATGAGCGGAGAATCATTGCGCCACCGGCAATTTGCAGCGTGCTGCGAATTGCCCAGATTCTCTACGGTCAGCCTATCTGTCAGATAGGCTGACCTGCAGAGAACCGTCTGCTGGCTCCTGCTCCCGGGCGGCGGCTCCCGCGGCTGAGATTTGCAGCGGGACTTCGCAACGCCCGTGAACAGGGGGCCTAAGACCCAAGGGCAAAAAAATTCAACACAACTGAAGAGAGGCTGGCCATATGATCTGAGAATACAGTATATAACAGTTTTGGTTACAGTAATTGAAATACTGGTAGAACATATGTCTGTGGTGCACGCCACTGTGATAAAACTATAATTAAAAGTTAATTCAATTAACCCCTTAAGGACCAGGTTGCTTTGGTCCTAAAGGACCAGATACTTTTTAGGGATTTTACCCATGTAGTGGTTTTACTGCCCTATTTTTCCTTGCGCTAAAAAAATTTATTTTTTCTGTGTTTTTTTTTCTGTGACACATAGGACTTTTTTTTTCACTGACTTTTTTAAAATTTAATTTCACATTTTTACACTGTAGCTAGTGGAATCCATAGGAGCCACAGTTACAGGGAAAACATCCCCCTCTAGTGACATCATTCACTAACAGAGTTGCTATGGGTCTGCTAGGACCTTGCAGCTCTGATGTGAAAGAGATCACCTGGCGGTAACGTGATCGTCGGGTCGCATAGTGGAACTAACACTTCCCCTTTTTTTACATAGCGCTCATTGAATGCTATGTAGCCTGAAAAGAAGAAGGCAGAAGCGGTTTAAAACCACTTTTACCTTCTCCTTCGGGTCTTCGGCTGTGTCTGAGAGCTGAGGACCCAACCGGCTCCTGCTTGATTGCAGGAGCATAGGCTTTAATCCTGCAGCCTATTTTTGCTATCAGCCGGGATTAAAACCCAGGATGAAGCGCCGTAAATTTACGGTGCTTGGTCCTTAAGGGGTTAAGGAATGGTTCTTGAGAATGTAAACAATATATTTGGCCAACAAATCAGCATAACATACTTTTAAAGGGATTTTCCATACTTCTAATATTGATGACCTTTTCTCAGGATAGGTCATCAATATCTGATCAGTGGGGTTCACCACTCGGAATCCCTACTAATCAGCTGACGAAAGAGGCTGCTGCATTCAGGTGAGCGCCGCAGCCTCTTCTCAGAGTTGTCACATGGCCTGAAAGCAGCTGAGTCCCATTCAAATGAATGGGACTGAGATGCACTACTAGACACAGCCGCTATACACAGTACTGTGCCTGGTAAGTTCTGAAGAGGCCAACTTCAGACACCTTTAAAGCCTTATGAACTGCTAAATATTTCGGGATAACCATAAATATCTTTGGTATAAATTGTTAATCAAAGAAATTGTTTATGGGAATTATTAGCACAACATAAAGCAACAATTAATCATGTATTGGCTTTGCAAGTAGCGGAATGGTGCAGCAGAGAAACATGATAATACCACATCTCTACTAAACTGAGCCTAAATAGGTCTGTTTATGCCGCAATTTTTACAAAACAAATTTTGTTAAAACAGCACCAAAACTATACAAGTTCACATAAGGTTCAACAGTAGTGCGGTAATAGTGTGGCACTCCGCTGCGCCACTCTACCTAATTTGAATGCACCCTTTAACAACATATGTTGAAAGCTAGACCAGAATGACATATCTGCAACCTGGTAGTAACAATCGGATAGCAACACAGAGAACACAAATTCAAAATGTGGAAAAGAAAGAGGACTTACTTGGCGTGGACATCTGAAACCGCAGCAATTGGGGTCAGACCTCCACACCTGTAGTCCTGGCTTGACAAGTGACCAGTCTTCCTATGCCCTCACAGGCATCCACATCAAGACAGCCACAGAAAAATCCAATAAACTCCCAAGGAGTTTTTTTGAACATAGAATGAAATAAACAAATATGTAAAAGAAATCTGCGCTCATAGGAATACTGATGAGTCCAAAAGGCTAATTGGCAGAAGAGATGTTCGTGACACTTATTTTGAAGGAGAGGGGTATGATAAACAGAAGCCCCCTCCTGATAATGATAAGCACAGGTCTCATGTTCTGGATGTAAAGTCCACAGATTTAATTTTAATAGCAAACAGATAGACAGGGATAATGAACAACGCATTTCGGAGCCGCAACTGCTCCTTTCTCAAACACAAATCTATGGTGATTTGAATATAATAATCATTAATAATTCAAAAAAGACAGAGTACCCTCACACGAACTTAGAACCCTGTTTTTTATATAGATTTTATAAATATACCTATTTCCCCCACTCTTTTATACGTATGCTCACTCTGTGTTTTTTTGCATTATCAATGATTATTATATTCAGATCACCGTAGATTTGGGCTTAAAAAAGTAGCAGTTGTGGCTCCGAAACGCGTTGCTGATTATCAATGTCTATTTGTTTGCTACTAGGAATAAGGCCTCAGTCAAATGGGTGCATCGGCGCCCGTGTTACTGCAGGAAGGAGACGGACGTACCTGAAGACGGCCGTCACTCTGCAGCGCCGGAGGAAAGAACATGTGACTGTCTCCATTGCCAGTCATGTGTTCTTTCAGCAGCGCTGGAGAGAGACGGCGGTCTTCTAGCTGTCAGTCACATGGGCGCATCGGCGCCGGTGTACGGATGCCGATGCGCCCGTGTAACTGAGGCCTCAAGCTGTGGACTTTACATCCAGAACATGAGACCTGTGCTAATCATTATTAGGAGGGGGCATCTGTTCATCACACCCCTCTCCTTCAAAGTAAGTGTCTACGAACATCTCTTCTGCCAATTGGCCATTTGGACTCATCAGTATTCTTATGAGTGCGGATTTCTTTTACATATTTGTTTATTTTATATCTGTAACCTGTTGATTTTACATCTTAGCTTTAGATCACATTGATCACTAGCGGATGCTTGGAAAGCAAATCTATGCTGTGCTTAAATGAGGCATAGATCATATAGTATGCCTAGTAGCCTGCCAATGCTATAAATCACTTTTACTATTGACAAGGCTGCAATGCTTAGTCATATAAACTGGTGAAGACTTTCCATGCAATATCTTTTAAATCATTTGATAAGCTTGGAGCAGCACATGCCAAAATATTCAGTAGAAACTGAAAAATAGCTTCTTATCTGGCAGGACTCAGTGAACCAATGGCCCTTGGGGACTTAACTAGATGACACTGATATACTTCTATAGCCACTCATTTGGGGTAAAGACACATCCAGAACAGATCACATATATTGTTCCAATACCGTGTTTTTACAAAAATAAGACCCTGTCTTATATTAATTTTTGCCCCAAAAGAGGCACTAGGTCTTATTTTCAGGGAATGTCTTATTATACCTACCCAGCAGTCTTGGTCCAGGTCCCTTCCGCTGCCCTCTGCAGCTCCGAAGTGCTTCTTGCAGTCCTCGGCCACCCACAGAAGATCACTTCCTGGTTATGGGATTCATAAATTCCACCTCCAGGAAGCAATTGCTCTGATTGGTTCTCAAGCACTACCCAGCAAATCAATGCAGTACTCGGTGAACCAATGCGATGGCTGTGATTGGTTCATCGAGCACTGCATTGATTGGTTCTTCGACTGCTTCTCAGCCAATCACAACCATTGCAATGTGGAGGCAGGATTTGAAAATTGGGTGAGCTGCAGCATTGATTGGCCAATTCATAAATTCCGCCTCCACAACGTAATGGCTGTGATTGGTTCTTCGACCACTACTCAGCCAATCAATGCAGTGTTTGATGAACCAAGGTGGGATTTATGATTCCCACAACCAGGAAGTGATCTTCTGTGGGCGAATGAGAACTGCAAGAAGCGCGTCAGAGCTCCAAAGAGCAGCGGGAGGGACCTAGATATAGCCTGCTAGGTAATGTATTGCTTCTTTATGTAATGCAGCTAGGGCTTATTTTCGGGGTAGGGCTTATATTTCAAGCTTCCCTAAAAAACCAGGACAGGGCTTATTTTCAAGGTAGGTCTTATTTTGGGGGAAACGGGGTACCTTTTGGACATTGTCTTCTTGCAGTCATTTTTTTTCATCCATCTATTTTCATAAGATGAGTCGGCCTACATAACGTATCTACTTTTTAGAAACTGCTCACAGATGTCACCTGGGTGTGTTGCATTATGCTATTTTTTGCATATTTCCTAGTAGAAAACTTATTTCAAAGATTAAAGGGGTTCTGTCATTAAAAACAAAAAATTTTATACTTACCTATTGCTCCCCAGGCAGCCTGCTTACCTCTTCTTCTTATCCCACATCTTCTCCTGGAGCCGCTTGTCAATTCGGTCACGTGACCTCCAGCACCCGATTTTCTTCCATCCGGTCAAAAAGCGTACACTGCCTACCTTCCGCTTCCTTCAGGTCAATGTACGCATACGTCACTAGTGACGTGTGCGTACATTGTCTTGTGAGGAAGCGCGGAATGAAGGTAGCCGCGCGAGACAACGGCACGACTGCGCACGCGCGAGAAAGCGGCACACGACTGCGCATGCGCGAGACAGCGGCGCGCTCGCGCTCGCCTGGGAGCACTTTACACGTGCACACTCTCTGCCAATAGAAATGTATCCCTGACACTGTTGTCAGGCAGAATACATTTCTATTAGCCAATGGAAATGCAAGCTTCTGCTGCCTCTCGGCCAATAGAAATGTATCCCTGACACTGTTGTCAGGCAGAATATATTTCTATTAGCCAATGGAAATGCAAGCTTCTGCATATAAGCATATATATATTTTATTTATATAAATATATATATATATATATATAAATAAAAGTATATATATAAAAAAGCATATATGTGTGTGCATATATAAATATATGCATATATATATATGTGTGTGCATATATAAATATATGCATATATATATGTGTGTGTGCATATATAAATATATGCATATATATATATATATGCATATGCATATATATATATATATATATGCATAAATATATATATATGCATATATATATACGCATATATATATATACACACATATATATATGCATATATGTGTGTATATATATGTATATATGTGTGTATATATATATGTATATATGCATATATGTGTGTATATATATATATGTATATATGCATATATGTGTGTATATATATATATATATATATGTATATATGCATATATATATATATTTATGCATATATATATATGCATATATATATATATGCATATATATATATGCACACACATATATGCTTTTATATATATATATATATATATATATATATATAAATAAAAGTATATATATATATATATATATAAAAGCATATATGCATATATATATATATATATATTTATATGCATATATATGCTATCTGTATCTGTCTACCCGTCTGTGTCTATCCGTCTGTATTTATCCGTCTGTATTTATCCGTCTATCCGTCTGTATTTATCCGTCTGTATTTATCCGTCTATCCGTCTGTATTTATCCGTCTATCCGTCTGTATTTATCCGTCTGTATTTATCTCTCTATGCATCTGTATTTATCCATCTATCCGTCTGTAATTATCCGTCTGCATTTATTTGTCTATCCGCCTGCATTTATCCGTCTGCGTCTGCCCGTCTATCCATCCGCGTCTATTCATCTATATGTTTATGTGTATATACACACATATATCTATCTAGCTTTATTTGTCTGTGTGTGTGTATATGGCGGTTTCAGGCGAATGTAATTTTCTTCCCTTATGCGGCCATGATTGTCACGGCCGTATATTGGGACAAAACTAAGCCTATGATTACTGTGGTTTCTCTCTCGTTAATACTTGACCGAGAAAATATAGGACCTCCCCTATGAATACTATGTGCGTGAAAGATCAGGCGGCCGCCGTATTCCCACCATTTATTTTGTTTCTTACAGTTGCTCCTACAGCGGTGTGTGTGTGTTTGTTTGTTTGTTTGTTTGTATGTATGTATGTATGTATGTGTATATATATGATACACACATACGCACATCACAAAGCATTGTTCTTACAAGGCGCACTGCACTGGCAGACACACTCGCATATTTGCCATGCGAGATATTGGTTTGAGTTTCTCGTGCTGATATAGTGCTCACTTGTGTAAAATCAGCCACAGAGAATGAATTTAACATCACCAAAGACATAAAGCTATACATTGCCCTCTATTGTCAGCATGCTGTTATCCTGACCCCCAAGTGTCAATGCATAATGCATCCCAAGTGGCAGCGTGCCCACCCATATCACGTCTTGTATCCAAGCTAGAGGCGATACAACAGGGTCCTAGAACGTCCATGCCCGTCCGTTTCGCATTTTGAATCCAAGCTAGAGGTAGTACAACAGGGTACTAGAGCCTCCATGTCCACCCGTATCACATCTTGTATCCAAGCTAGAGGTAGTACAACAGGGTACTAGAATCTCCATGTCCACCCGTATCACATCTTGTATCCAAGCTAGAGGTGGTACAACGGGATACTAGAGCCTTCATGCCTGCCTGTATCACATCTTGTATCCAAGCTAGAGGTGGTACAACGGGATACTAGAGCCTCCATGCCTGCCTGTATCACATCTTGTATCCAAGCTAGAGGCCGCCCAGCAGTGTACTAGAGCCTGCATGCCTGCCTGTATCACATCTTGTATCCAAGCTAGAGGTAGTAAACAGGGTACTAGAGTATCCATGCCCGCCCATATCACATCTTGTATCCAAGCTAGAGGTGGCCCAACAGGGTACTAGAGCCTCCATGCTCCCCGTATCACATCTTGTATCTAAGCTACAGGTGGTACAACAGGGTACTAGAGACTCCATGCCTCCCCATATCACATCTTGTATTCAAGCTAGAGGCGGTACAACAGGGTCCTAGAGCCTCCATGCTCCCTGTATCACATCTTGTATCTAAGCTACAGGTGGTACAACAGGGTACTAGAGCCTCCATGCCCCCCGTATCACATCTTGTATCTAAGCTACAGGTGGTACAACAGGGTACTAGAGCCTGCATGCCCGCCTATATCACATCTTGTATCCAAGCTAGAGGTGGTACAACAGGGTACTAGAGACTGCATGCCCCCTGTATCACATCTTGTATCCAAGCTAGAGGCGGTACAACAGGACATACATATATACATACAATAAGACCAGCTTTATACAGATGTAAGTGCAGTTGCGCACACTTTTGTGCACTTTTTTGTCTCTCTGAGGGCAGCCGCACATGGGTGTAAGCGTGGAACGTACATGTCCTATGCAGTGTGTAGATATATTACTATACATATTATATGTGTGTGTGTGTATGTATGTGTGTATATATATATTTATATTATATATATATATATATACACACACACACACATGCATACATATATCTATACACACACATCTTGATACATATACGCATAGATAAATGTATATATACATACACTCATACAATACATTGCATGGGGAATATTCCTGTTTTTACCATGTGGAGTGACTACTGTGAGTGATTTTTATGAGTGATTTTTATGAGTGACTGCTATGAGTGACTGCTTTGAGTGACTGCTATGAGTGACTACAGTGAGTGGCTACTGTGAGATTGCAGGGAAGATCTGGAGGCCCTTGGGAAACTCTGGGTGTTCAGAGACCCAGGGAGAAACACTAGCAGATTTTGGTAGACTGCAGGCAGGACTATTCACTGCACTGGATGGGCGGAAGTAGCTTTGTGAGGGCGGAAGTGGTCAGCACAGCAAGGGGTGCTGGGAGATGACCTTCTAGCAGGAGGGGCTGAAGATGTAAACAGAGCATGGAGGTGAAAAATGAAGCCTAGGTAAGTACTACTTCTGAAAAAAACGTTTTATATGTGTTATTTACCACAGGTTGTGCCAGCGGGGCAGATTTACTGGAGAAAAAAAATACAGATTGTAATGACAGAACCCCTTTAACAATGCAACAGTTTATGCTTTGTGGTTACCCCTGCATATCATCTACTTAGCAAGTAACTGACGATCACAAGTTGTGAACAGTTATACACAAATCATCTAACACTATAGGAAGTCTTTATAGTAAAGCTGCTTTCTGTTCACTAAACAAACAGCAAGTCATGACCTAAAAATAAATCTTTGGTTACATGTTTTTCTCTTAGCATATAAAACAATTTGTTCAAAAATAGGCAATCTAATACTGTTATAATAAAGAGCTAATAGCTAAATACTAAAATTGTAACTTGGAGGTTTTTGGACATGACTTTTTAAAGTCTGAGGTAGTTTAAAATGCAGACTGTATTGATCATGCCAAGACAATCACTACTGGTACTACTTGGCAGATGTGCCAACAAGAAAATTGTAGATTTTTTTTTTCTTTGTGGAAAAAATATTTTATACCTTAAAATATAAAGAACAATCTTTGGTATGAAAAAACACAGGTTTTTAAAATTATGTTAAAGTTCCCCAGTCACACACAGAAAAAAGCCATATTATAGGAAATTATTTGTGACAAAGCAGCCTTCAATTTAATGTGAAGACACGTTCTTAGTGAACTGAAAAATCTTACTTCACACAAAATCTGAAAATTCAGATGATAGTGACTACCACCAAACAATCATATACGCAAAAGTCCAGGGAGCTGAGAGTTTGTGTGCCAGTCTATAGGCTCTTTACACCAGAGAGCTAGTTTATTTGTGCCTAAAAACTGACACAAATGGAACAGAATGGTCAAAGGAACGTGAAAACGGAACTAGATAGACACATGATAAGGCTACCTGTCCACAGGTGTTGTGGTATCCCACAGCGGATCTCCGGGACCAGGAGCCGGCAGACGGATCTCCGCTGTCAGCCTATCTGACAGATAGGCTGACCATGGAGAATTGCGGCAATTCGCAGCAATGAATCGCAGTGATTCTCCGCTCGTAGACAGGGGGCCAGCACTTTCCATAGCAACGCTATGAAAAGCTTTGATTCGCAGGCGATTTACCGCCGGCGGAATCACGCCCGTGGACAGGAGCCCTAACTCTGATCACTTTGTCCCCTCCATGAAAGGCCCAGAAACATTTAAAGAAGTAGTGCAGTATAAATAAAAACTTCCGAGGTCTCAGCTTACTAAACTACAGTGCATATGAATGTTAGATGAAGGTAAAATAGATTATCTGAACCCATATCTTAAAGTGGTTTTCCAGGTTTGAACTACTGATAATTTTCAGTATCTTCAGGATAGGTCATCAACAGTCGATCAGTAGGTGTCTGGTGCCAATCAGTTGTCATGGTGTACTGAGCTAGAAGCAGACAGCTTTGTACACTTCGCAATATCCCGGGTTGATACTGTGGGCACTGATTCCATTGAATTAATTAAACTATTACTGAAAATAGGTCATTAATAGTTTAAAGCTGGAAAACCCCTTTAATTATTAGGTGTCAAGTTGCTTATGTACATTAACCCTTTCCAATCCAATTTGTATCCTGATTTTCCTAGGGGGGGGGGGTTACTCTTTTTCTGCCATTATACAACAGCGCTACCTGCTGGCTAAAGCCAGTACTGCATGAGGTGACACGTTGGATAGGCTCAGACAGCAGAGAGGCTGGCAATATACAGTAAGAGAACCCCAACGGACATCTTCCAACATCGGAGCTATACAGCCTTAAATCATAATGTCTTCAGATGTCAGACAGTGGATTGGAAAGGGTTAAATACTTTCTGGCAGATCTACTGGTTTCTGCAATATCAACAAGATAACTTCTATAGGATTTAGCCAAAGTATATGGCAACTTCTCTCCTTCTTCATGGAACTAAAACATATACCTGATCCAACCAAACAGGCACATTAATAGAGAAAAAAGGGTCTTTTACACAAACAGATGATCGTGAATGAACAGTCAATACAACATCTGTTCACACGATCATTGCCCGTGTGAAGGTGCGGACAATCAACTGATGGACTAGCAAATAATCGATACATGCCATCAACCGAAGAATGAGTGTCTACTTGTTGTTTATTGATTGGTGCAGCTCCACACAACCAATGATGGGGCAAGCAAATGTTCATACAAACATTCATGCTCAATCATTGATCCATGTAAAAGGCCCTTTAGCCCATTCAAATTGTTGGCTGGAAGATCGATTGACCTACAATTATTGAATGTCAATGGTAGGCTTTATATATATATATATATCCATAGAATCCCTACTCACAAGGCATCATAGGTGATAGGTAACCTTTCATAGTATAGCTAATGAATTGACCTACTTCATCTCCTTTCAGAATTAAACATGAGCATGATACCCTGTCACATTTGCCCCATATATACATGGGATATAGACACAAAAACACTATTCCCTGAGTCCAGGAAATGAACATGTACATCAATTTAAAAAAGAGGTAGTATAAAACAGGAATTGTAAAGGCAACAGTCCGTAATAGCCAAATAATATGTCATTTTCCAAAAGCTCTGTTTAACACTGGATCAGCAATAAACAGTCTAATTACTGATTTTTCCACCATTTACTGAATAGAGGTGAAAGGTTCACCCTGAGATTCAGCAACACATTTACTTTACATTGTTTAAATAACAAAAGTAATAAAATACATTGACTTGTACCTACATGTAATTTCTACTGTCCACTTGTGGGGATTACTGGTGGATATCCAGTTTACGGATCCCAGCAGCAAGGTTGGCCTGTACCATGGAGGCAATGTCAGTACTGCAACTCGGTTATACAGGCTGTCATATTAATATTGGTAAAAATGTACGCTATAGGTAGATCACTGCTTCAATAAACAGAAAGGTTGGGATTTAATATTCACCAATACAGTTCTAGGAATTCAGGCATCTTATTATCATCCTGAGTGATGTCCTGAAATCCTTGCAGTAAGGCAGCTCTGTATAACGGAGATACTCAAAAGGCACAACTGTTATAAAAGTATCGTACAAGGTAGCGACTGTTAGTATAAGAAAACTGTTCATAAGAAAGCTTGGTCTCCTTCAAGACATTATAATCATATATATATATATATATGTAGATAGATAGATAGAGGTAGTCATTTATTCAATAAGGTAGTGAGAGCTCATTATAACATTATACATTCATAATATGTAAGAAGAGTTTTGGAAGATGCCATATATTTGTATTGCCTTTACAACTCCTTAAGTAACACATTCATCGCACATAAAAAACAATAATAATAAAAAGTAACAAACAAACATTTAGGAAGTACTTTGGATAAAGGTTAAGGGGAGACCAACAAACACAAATGCAGCGAAATGGAGTTCATAATGTGACCAGCTGAGGTAGACATAAATCAAAGAGACTACTTGACGTCCCTTTACAACAAAGACAAATGGCATAAAACCTCGAGAGTTTCGAAGCCATTCACCATCCAGCAAACCAACCTTCAATGTCAACAGATTTACCCAATGTAACATTCGTCAGAAAAGTGATGTATTTGATGGGAGAGACCGGATTTCTCAAGCATTTTTGCTCTGTCATTGTCCTTCGAACAGATACCAATTGCTGGAATATCTAGTGTGAGAGATTTTTTTTTCCTGAAATGTTTAGGGAGTCTGGATCATTTTGGGTGCAGCAGAAGTTCCTCAGGAACAGACATTGGGAGGCTTTCCATTTCTGCTAATGGTAGGATCTTTTCCACATTCTTGAACACTGAATGAGTTGGGTGTGGGCGGTGAGGTACTGATAACAGAGCATAGATGAAATTCATCAGTAGACTCATGGGAATACCGCCCAGAATCGCTGGTTTCATGGCTCTCCTCGCTGTTTCCAGAATGTTCTGTGTCTGCTGCTATGCTATGTCGCATCTGGAAAGTGCCAGGATGACCAGGTGATGTTGGAGACTCATCTTCTCCTCTCAGTATAGTTGTGCCGGGACGATATAAGCAGGAAGACTTAACAATTTTTCTTTTGGACTGTGCAAAAAAAAACCAACAAAAAAAACAACATTAGGGCATTATAGTATATAAATAAATATGGTATGTATTGATCATTGACACCATAACTGCTTACATGTCCCATACTGTCTTTAGCGTTGCAGTTGAAATGCAACCATTTTTTCTTTGTGTGTTTCTTTACAATCGGTCCATATCCATTAATAACAAGATCTGAACCACCCTACAATAAAAAGCAGATACATATTAACATAACTACAAACATAAGCATTTCAGCTGGCAAAAGTTATAACATGCAGTTAGCAAATAGGATCCGTAATATAGACTAGGAGTTCCCAATCAGTAGCTTAGGAACCACATGTGGCTCGTCAGTCCAGCAGTATGGCTTGCCGGGGGAGCCCTTAGTTATGACCACCACATCAAATTTCACACTAAAATATCTGCAGATATTTGCAATTCTATGATTTCTTATTTTCCCAAGTTTAAAGTGGTGCACAAGCTAGAAAAGGATGTGGATCTCTGCTACATACTGTCATAGAACTAACTATACGTTACTGATAGACTGGAAACTATGCCAATCCTAAATTAAATTCTCTACGGATATTCTGCTCTGCACTTGGACAGATTTTGTCAGTCAATAACCCATGTATCAAGGAATTAATAAGTAATTCCCTCATATTCTACTGCGAGTACCTCAAAGTTTTTAGCATTGGGCCAAACTAAAAAGTTATTTCAGTTTTACTATTTTTATGAAGTACTTTACCTTTGTATCTAGGTAGTGATTTAATTGAACAGTAGGGATTAAGGAATCTGCATTTTCTTCAATTTCTTCCATGGTCTTACTTTCTTGAGTCCCGTGAGAAATTAAAGTAGTTGAATGAGGCATTCCATTAGTTCCTTGTTGAGCAATCTTTGCAATGGTTGCCTTCCTGCAGGTCAGAAAATACAACATTTCTTTTTAGGAAACGATCGGATTTTATACGGTGCCTAGCTGGCAGAATACTGCTGTATTCCACCTCTTAAGTTTTTTTTCATCCACTAGCCCAGTTATAACAGTGGTAAATGCTGTAGCCTAGAAGACATTTTTAAAAATAATTTCCCTCTAAAATAAAAAAAGCCTTCCTTCTCCTGACGTCCCTTAACATTCTATTCAGTTACTTCTGAGTTATATTGATCTACAACACTGGTAAAATATACTGAGTGATAACAACTAATAGTCACCATTACAGCCACCATAGATGTTGCCTTTCCGTTTTCCATAGGCTTCCTGCAGATGACCGGGTCGGATCCCACTGCAAGAATTCTATCCACTCTGCTATGTGCCGGCTGCCGGCTCTGCTCTGCTATGTGCTGGCTGCCGGCTCCGCTCTTCTATGTGCCGGTTGCACAGGCCTCCGCGAGGCTCGCGCGGAAATAGGACATGCCATGATTTGTTTACCGCACAAGTTTTCACGCAGTCAAATCGCGGCCGTCTGCATAGGATTGCATTATCTAATTTAATCCTATGGCAGTGGGCATGGGTGGAAATTCTACAGGAAATCCCGCTGCCAAATTTCTGCCCATGTGCAAGAGGCCATAGACTCAGAAATGGCATATACTGTAAGTATGTATTGTAATCCTGCATTGCAATTAATATTGCATTTGACTTGGGTACCATGTAGAGTATCAGGTTAATTTGATTGAAAGATAAATGACTGAATTCAGTATTACAAGACCTAATAGAGCGTGACAACTTTAGGACGTGCGTAGGGGCTTTTCTTTTGAAAATTTTGAAGGAAATAACATTATATATAAAATAAACTACATCAACCATTATTGCGGTAAAAAGACCGATACAGGGTGCCCATCAATTTCTGGAAGTTTGTAAACTTGGATAAAACAACAATAGCATCCTTCTTTTTACAACCTCTAATTGATTTATGCAGTTTTGTTTAATATTATAATACATGTAGGCAACACATGTATTACACAGTTACATTAGAGGAATATACCCCCAATTCAAATTATACATATATGCTGAAAGTTTATTATCTAGTAACATGTTGAAGCTGCTTTTGCCTTCAGAACTACAGCAATTTGTCATAGCATCCACTCACAGGTATGGGAGGACCCAGGATATGCCAAGAGAATATCTCCCACACCATTTCTCCACCACCACCAGCCTGGATTGTTGATACCTGACAGGAAGGTTTCATTGATTCATGCTGCTTCAGCCAAATTCCGACCCTCCCATCAGCATGTTGCAACAAAAATCTGGATTCATCTGACCAGGCAATGTTTTTTAACTGCTCAGTGATCCAATATTTGATCTTTTGCCCACAGGCATCACTTCTTTCTGTTTCTCAATGGCACTCAAACTGGTTATCTGTTATAGCCAATCCGTGCAAAGGAACAATGATTTCTGCATTCAGACATGTTAGTAGGAGCACCAGGATTGTATCTGGATGGAATCTGCTTGACTGTGCCCCACCTGGTCATCATAACAATCCTACCCCGACCCCTTTCATTAGGGAGTTATTTATGTCCACAAGATCCCTTTCAGCTGGATGTTTTACCCTGATCACACCATACTCTATACTCTTCACAACATTACATAAGAAAACTCCATAAAGTTCTCACTTTTTGACATACTGGCTAAAAAAGGTTAAAGGGGTAGTTTATTTGTAAACTATTGATGGCCTATCCTTTGTACAGGTCATCAACAGTAGATCATCAGGGATTCCCTGCCCGGGTCCCTCTCTTAACAGCTGTTCAGTAGTCTAGTGTGCTCATGCACTGATTTCTGAAGGAAACAGACATCTCCATTTCCACGGCATGGTCCAGCTTGCTATTACAGACAAAGTTCACTTCAATAAGAACTTTGTGTGTAACACCAAGTCTTGCCATGGTACTGCTTTTTGCAGAAATCAGCTCAGAGCAGAAGTACATTGGTCCAGGGAACAGCTAAATGGGGAAAATTCCGGGTGGTAGACCTTCACTGACCTACTATTGATGGTGTTATTCTGCAGCGCTCAATAGTTTACAAATGTACAACCCCTTTATGAAACGCTGGTTTACATCAGTTGTCCTGCTTCTGAGTGATTTGCAGTACATTGTACTGCCACTGTAGTCTATAAAAAGCTAACTAGTGAAGCATAAACCTATGCAAAGTACTAATCTAACCAATCTTTACAAGTGGAAGGCAACATTAAAATGAGACAATTCATGATTCCATCCCAATAAAGTCATTTTTTAATACTCGCATACAAACCTGGCTTTGCTACGGTACAGCAATATAAGCACACAAATGAGGATGCAAGTCAACGCAATGCACACTCCCACAATAATCCCCGTAATTGATTTCTGGTCCAGGTGATAAAAGTAATCTGAAAAAAAAACAAAAAACATTAAAAGCCTTAATTATCCTGATGCAAATCAAGCAAAAGTAAAATAATATTGTATATCTTTACAATGTCTCCTTTTTTATTCTGAATCAGTGCAAAGACTGATGACAAACAATTCCCCTTGAAAATGTAATCTTATGGTGGCCATACTCTCTGAACTCTCATTCAGCCAACAGCGATTTCTTCCAACCCACCGTACACATGTATACCTGGTCGAGTGCGCATATTTTATTAATGGATAGAGGAGAACAAACTTCTGTTAGACACTTCTGGCAGTGGCTTATCCACTGTGAAATCAAACAAGCCAGACCTGTCTTTCCCGACATCTATTGTCAAGGGAGAGTCGGGACCACTAAAATCAGTGGCTTCGACTGACATACAACTAATGTACATAACCATTAGGGATGAGCGAGTATACTCGCTAAGGCACTACTCGCTCGAGTAATGTGCCTTAGCCGAGTATCTCCCTGCTCATCCCTAAAGATTCGGGGGCCGCCGCAGCTGACAGGTGAGTTGCGGCAGGGAGTGGGGGAGAGCGGGCGGGAGAGAGGGAGAGAGAGATCTCCCCTCCGTTCCTCCCCGCTCTCCCCCGCAGCTCCCCACCCCGCGGCGGCGCCCGAATCTTTCGGGACGAGCGGGGAGATACTCGGCTAAGGCACATTACTCGAGCGAGTAGTGCCTTAGCGAGTAGAGTATACTCGCTCATCCCGAATAACCATCTTTAGATTTGAAATACTTTTATTTTCTAAATCAGATAATTCTTATTGGATCTTCAGTAAAACATAACAACCATAAACTTCACAATATACAACTGAAGGTTTTACAGTGCATCTTAACATATGGAAAGAAATGCATGTACTTAAAAAAACAAGCACAGCTGATTTAAAGATTCAGGTACATTCCAGTATATATTAGCTAAACACAAACATATGGACCAAAAAGTCTATACAATATGGTAAATTCTGAATACCGATGCCACATATTTAAAATTGTTGTTAACTCTACAATTTTTTTACATGCTCCTTTTTCAGATGTGTCAGGACCCCTATAGTAGTAATAGCATCCAAAGTTACTGATTCTCATTGCTCCACAACAATGCCTTCTTAAGGCTGCCTGTCCACAGGCGGGTTTGAATTCCGTTTCCCGCGATCATCCGGCCGTGGGGAATGCAGTGAAAGCTCTCCATAGCGTTGCTATGGAGAGCGCTTCCCCCCTGTCCACGAGTGGAGAATCCTTGCGATTCTCTGCTCGCGGACGGCCATTCGCAGCATGCTGCGAATTTACCCCGATTGTCCGCGGTCAGCCTATCTATCAGATTGGCTGACAGCAGAGATCCGTCTGCCTGCTCCTGCTCCCGGCCGGCGGTATCCCACGGCGGATCTCCACCTAATGCCCACGGCCAGATTTATGCGGCGGAAACCTGCAGCGTTTCGCCAGAGCTATTGAACCTAATAGCTCAATGCACATGCTGCGAATTCCACCGCCGAATTCGTGAATTTACCCGCGGCATGTCCTATTTGCTGCGGGTATACACACGTGCGACTTCCAACTACAATGGAAGCCGCCCGTCACGCTATACTTCCGCTGTAGCGCCCCGCCCACCGCCAGCCACATCATATGACGCTGCCGGCACGTCATGCGCTGTACTGTGCATGCACACCGGAGCGTCATGCAGGACTTCGCGCAGCGGATCTGGAGGTAAGTATGGGGTCTTTGGGGGGGGGGGGGGGGCGCCATGATGGACTCCGCTACGGTATTCCGCTTGCGGAGCCCGTCATGGTTGTCTGCATAAGGCCTAATGAATGACCACACTGCATCTTCCCTCTGCTAGCTATCAGGGAATGTATAATTCACACCTTCGCTAATAGCATTGATCAAATCTGTAAAGTGTCTATATGACTCACCAGTGAGCATGTCCCTAGAAAAGATGGTAACAGGCAAAGTGAAGCATGACTTGATATAAGGGTAGCTTTCCATTTCTGTGTTTGTACGAACTGTAGAACAGCCTGGCGGCCGCACATAAGGTGTATTGATCTCCACTCTGAGGTCTACTCGACTGCAATCTAATGTTCGTCCGCAATTGGCCTACACTGTCCATAAATATCACCTGTTCCATTTAAACAAAGCTAACCAAGTATCAAATGAAGTGGATTTCAGATGTATTTATTGTAACATTGATTTATGGATTTTCTAGGATATCTGGTTTGGCCCATAACATTCATGCAACACAGAGCAAAATCATCAGTTACCGTAAACTACCATCACCTTCAAACTATGCAAGAGGGAAACCTCAAATTTGCTCAGCTTCTCTTACAATATTCAAAATTTTGATTAAGACGTTCATATCACTATTCTATCCATAACAACCAAAGGCCCTTTTACATGGGATGATTATCATTCTGGTTGTTCAGGCTGCCGCACTCCTGTGAGGTTTTGAACGATAATCATCCCATGTAAAAGTATGCAGAAAGTGAATGACTGGACAAGAATCATCCAGTTGTTCAGTTTTAAGCATTCCTAAAATCCTGAACCATAGTTCAGTGTAAACTGCAGCCGTTTAGTACTGAACAGCCGCTGCTTACAGTGAATGGGGGAGAGCGAGGAGAGAACTCTCCTCCAGCCGCCCCACCTCCCTGCCAGCTGCTCTGTGAGCGATCCAGCGATCCTCACTCCTGTGTAACAGCATCGTTTGTCTGACACTTATTACATGTAAAAGGGCCTTAAGACATACAAGGAAGAGGAGCTTCCTTGATAATTAATAGATAACCATAATTTTAGGCTTTATTCACACAAGCATTTTACGCGGCTAACTTAGCCACATAAAAAAAAATTGTGACCATCTGAAGCATTGGTTTCCAATGTATTCATTCAGATGAGAGGTTTTCAGCCACTTAAAAACATTGCGCCGAAAATAGTAAAACATCCGTGACCGATTTAATACGTAAAAAGATAGGTTTTGCCCTATTTTTTACGGGTGGTACGGTGGTGGGTCCCATAGGCTTCTGTGGGAGCAGAAAAAAAGGGAGGGGGAGGAAGTTTAGCAGCGTTCAACGCTGCAAAAAATTACAGCTGGCTCCATTTAACTATTTGAAGTTATTCTGTAGATTTCTGCCGACCGCGAGATTTCCGTGCTGCATCGCATATTCTCACTAATACGCCGCAGCCACCCAAGTGAATGGTCTGGAATCGATTGTGGCTATTCTTCATTCCCCAGATTTTTAGCTGCGATGCAGGCAGCGTGAAGGCGCAACGATCGCGTGAAAGAGGCCTTATGCTGTGTAAATGTGGTGTTTAAAAATACCATAATTCTGGAAGATTTCTAGGTTGCATATTAAACATCTACACATTCCAAACAGAAGAACAAAACCTGAAAAGTGTATAAAATCAACAAAGCACTGAATAAATTACAAAACTCTGCATCCACTATTGCTCATCTGTAATGTCTTGCAAGGAACTGAACATTCTGTGATATATGATTTAGACTTGCACTTTCATCTCTAAAATAAATCACTGTCATTAATTTGTTTATTTAAGGTACATTACAATGACGGCATTTCCCCTCCATATTGTAAATCAGTACAGTTCTCCTTAGCCTGGGATCATTTGTCTTTGCTGAGCAGAGAACTGCTTTGCAGACATAAAGCCACAGATGCGTGTCTAAAAGAATTTGTGCTTCCAAGCAAATAATAAAACTGTATCACTTTGTTTACTGTAAGTATGTCCAAACTGACCTTGACTGTTCACAGAATTTAACTGCTTGGACTTGATGCTGCTGCGCACGGCCTCCTTGGGTTGAACAGCTAGCTCCACTGCATCTGAGAATGGGCCCTCTCCTACTTCATTGGAAGCTGAGATCTTGACCAGGTAGAGATTTCCAGGTGAAAGATTTTCCAGCAGAGCCATGGTTATCGCCCCTGTGAATTAGCATCAAAATGTACACTTCATTCACAACTTCAAATTTAAATAAGCTTCATTGCTTGTTTTAAGAAAGTTTGCAATTAGACTTCTTGTCCACTGGAGATTAACCGCGGCAGCCACTGCCCAGGAGCAGGAGCCGGCAGATGGATCTCCGCGGTGGGCCTATCTGACGGAGAATTGCGGCAATTCACAGCATGCTGAGATTTGCAGCCCGCGAGCGGAGAATCGCTATGATTCTCCACTCGTGGACAGAGGGGCTGCGCTTTCCATAGCAATGCTATGAAAAGCGTGCATTGTGTTCCCCGCATCTGGATTATCGCCGCGGGGAATGCAATGCAAAAGCACCCGTGAACAGGCAGTCTTACACTATATGTTTATATTGTTCCCTGAGTCTGGATATAAGGACTACAGGCTATATGGAGGTTCTGCTTTTTTTTAACACAGGCAGACAAAGTCCGAGTAGGAGTTACAGATACACAAGTCCTTGAACTCAGATATACACACATGTATACAAAATGACAGAGGAACAGAATCCCTTTGAATGTTTTAATTTTTCAGCTGCTAGTAAAATGATAAAGTACATAGTAGCAAGTAATAGAAATTCCCCTTTAATAATGAGAAGGAGGTGCACACAGTCCCATTTGTGGGCGAATTGAAAACCATTCATAAAGCACACCACAGCACACTAATTCTTGTTCCAAACAGGACATGTTCTGGTGAATAAAAATACCCTATATATGGAACAAGAATCAGAGTACTATGGTCATCTTTATTCATTTATAGCAATGTGGTCAAGCTATACCAACCATGTAATCAACTGGATTAATTAGTATGATGTTAAAAGATTGAGATTCTATTTACTTCAATAATGAACTGTGCATAAATTTCAGCCATTAAAAATCAGGTCACCCTTGAAATTAGTCAATAATTAGCTTGTATTTTTTCCTTATCTTTTTTGTACTTAAAAATGAATGTTTGCTTAACAATAAAGATACGTAGCAAACACTACAGTTATTGTATTATTCTATGGAGCAAAAAGTTCAAGCATTCTCAGGAACTATCCACAAAGTCCCTGCAATCATGTGAATATTTTAAAACACTCACAAGCTATGAGTAATCAAAGGTCACACAGGCTCAAGCTTACATAGACAGACTGATCTTTTGCTGGCCTGAACAGGTAACTAAAATTAGTTGTATTCTAGAGTATAGGCCAGGTCTATATGAAATCTGCAGGTTCTATCTAAAAAAGTCAAATATTCAAAGTAGTACTGAGCAAACTGTAACAGTCGAACTCTGTTTCGAGCTGAACTTTGCTAAAAGTTCAGTTTGGCAAGAACCTGAGCCTTGGGCGGCTCATCTTGGCTGAAGAGGAAGGAAAAAGAAGAAAAGATAAGGAGAAGGAAAAAAAGAAGAGGGAAAAAAAAGATAGAAGGAGGCAGAAAAAAACAAAGAAAGAAGAACAAAGAAGGAAAAAGAAGAAGGAAGAAGAATATTTTCCTTCTTACTTTTTTATTCTTTTTTTCCCATTAACTTTGCCTTAAAAACAACTCAGAAGTACTTAGATACACTGATATAAGAGTATTATACAGGGCTTTTATGCCTCTTGCACAGTGTTATACACACGCTTTAGGAGTAGTGGTGAAGTTTTGGTTTGGTTTGAACTAATTTTGATCGAATCAAACTATTTCCCAAAATTTGGCAAACCAGCAGAACCGAACTTTTCAAAAATTTGCTCATCACTATTTTCAGCTTAAAGGGGAAATCCAGCCAAAAATTATACTCATTGATAAATCTTCAAATACCATATTAATGGAATCTATGAGCTTGGAAAATGAAGAATAATATTACTACAGCCTACAATCATTTGATGGGACACAGAGTATAGGCTCTTGTAAACAGTCTGTAGCCTGAAGAGCAACTTATGGGGATACACAAAAAATGTGATTTTTCCCAGTTCCCTTATTGTATTATGCAGGGCTAACTGCGTTTTAAGTGGACCCTTGTCTAATAAGTTCACACAAGTTCCCTTATGACTCAACTTCCTTCATTCAGCCAGTATACTTTACACTAATAGTATCGCCCCTAATGTTTTTGTCATGCTTTTTGCTGCAGTTTTTAGATATGTTTTTTCTCTAAGTAACATGAATTTTTTCCTGTCATTTCTACCAAAGAACATGAACAAACCCAATGTGCATTTTAAGCATTTCAGTGATGAAAATTTAGGCACTGTACTTTCATTCATATGGTGAATAAAGGGTATTTCTTTCGCCATCTCACGTTCATAGCTATAACAGTCATAGCTGTTTAATTTTTATACTGACTTAACTGCATAAGTTCATGTTTTTTGCAAAATGAACTGTAGTTTTTTTAGGGTGCCATTTTGCCATACACAAAAGTAAGCATTACATTTATATTAACTTTCACTATACATTAAATGCAGAAAGAAGACAATGGCCCCGTTTTTATTTACATTTACTTGTCACTTGCTCATTGCACTGTACAGGTTGTTATTGTATCAGGGGTACCCTGCTAATGTTTATTTAAAATATGTTTATTCTATTGGTTTTTGCACAGTTTTTAGTAACCTCGCCCTTTCTAAATTTTAACTTTTGCTTTTCTTTTTTTTTTTTGCTCAACCTAAATCTCCCGGCATTTATAGATATATCAGTATACACTAGCACTTTGTTCCTTCTGTGAAGTACAAGAATATATATATATTCCCGTTATACGTCCATTAGGTGCCACTTGTGTCCATCTTTTGATGGTTCGGGCGACGAAGAAGTGAATAGCACCTAATAAGCCATTTTTCTATAATTTCATGACTGATGCATAGCCCTAATGATTTAGCCATCAAGTTTTTTTTGGAGCCTGTTTACATCAAAGAAATAAGAAAGTGCTCCATAGGATAGGAACTGTCCAGAGAATTCCCCACGTTATGAGGTGTTAGCTGAGCATGACTCTCTTTGTAGCAGCTGTGTCTTGTCCTTTGTGACATAACCTTTGCTATAGTGTTATAAAACTGTCAGGCTTCTAGATACTTCACAGACTTTCACACTATAAAACACTGATCAAATACCAGTAAAGAGACTGCAAGTCTGATTGACTTTCAGTGAAGTCAGATTTAAGGCTGCTTGTGCATAACTTTTAAATTAAAAAAAGACACGTGTGCAAACCTCCAGAGTGTTTCAGTCCACAGGAGGTCATTAATTCATTAATGAATTCATCGCTGCAGCATTGATGGCTCTTAATGAACTCACATCCTAATGATTTCAAGTAAGATGGTTGAGACCAAGGCCAAGAAAAGTAATAAATATTTAATAATTATGGTAATAAAACTACTTACTAATGAGGCGCTATATATACTTCCATATACTGTGCATAAAATGTCAGAGCAGGAAAAGAACAGTGGTGAATCTCAACACTAAATATGGATCTAAGCGAGTAGCCAGTGAGAAGTCAGCCGCGGTCTGCCTGTCTAAGCGCTCTGCATGAGTGCTAACAACTTGATGTCAGAGCTCATGCATTCATTTAGCCGTCCGTCGCCCCATGTAAATGGGCCATTAGAAAGAGGAAAAGGACTAGAGCAAGTCTAAAAATATCATTAACACATAAACATTAAGAAAGCAGCAAATGAATTACCATCTCTGTGCATGATCTGCCACCCGCTAGCAGCCCAGTCTTTTCTAGAAGCATATAATAATGTGTAACGGGTCACAGCTGACTCCAAATCCTCAGGGGGTTTCCAGGAGACTAAAGCGGTGTTTTCTTCAATCAGTGTCACCTTGACACCCACAGGCGGACTGGTTGGAGCTGCATGAAAAGAAGAATATCCAGCACAACATAAGTATGACTCAATGAAAAACAGGTGGATCAGTTGACGACGGCTCACAGGCTTCTAATGATAATAATAATCTTAATGTGTATAGTGCCAACTTATTCCACAGCGCTTTCAAGCACAGATTACATGCGGTATACAATCAGTTTGAACCCAAGGGGATGGGGTGATATAGGAGGTACCGGGGGAAGGGAGGAGGTGAGGCATAGGGGAACACAGGCAATATGGGAATTACATGTGGAAATCAGTTATTAGGAAGCAAACAGGGTGAGGGAGGTGCAGGGATAGAGGTCATATGTGATAGGCAGGGTGGAAGGTGTGGGGAGCCATGGAAAAGGGGCAGAGGGACTAGGTCAGGAGATTTGGTATGCCTCCCTGAAGAGGTGCGTTTTTAGGGTGCGTCTAAAATTTCTTGCATTGAGGATTGTCCGGATGCCTTTGGGAAGAGCATTCTAGAGGATCGGTGCTGCTCTGGTGAAGTCCTGAAGGCGAGCATGTGAGGTTCATATTAGAGGGGTATTTAGCATGAGTCTGTTAGTACATCGGAGTGTGCAGGCTGGGCGGTGTACTTGGCTTCTACGAAGATATGTCTCTTAAAGACAATACTGGCATATACCCATAGTGCTCTCTTTACTGATAGAGAGATGAAGACAATTCAATTACTTCAAATACTTTCAGTAGCAAATAACAGCATCAGATCACAGATGAGAAAGACAAGTGCTAGTGGTAGGCACACTTCAGATGCATGTTCACTTATACTGACCTTTATATATTAGGAAATTGACATGTGTATGTATATACACTGCATTATTAGGAACAGCAGGCACATTACATCTTGTGATCAGTAACATTGTACCATGTGATGGCCCTGTCACAATCTGCTCTTTGATAATGTGTTGACTTCTCCTCTGTGCAGCCAAAGGCAATATTTGGCAATCATGGGTAAGCATGGTGACTTGAGTGACTTTGACAATGGGCAGATTGTTAGTGCCCAAAGGTGGGGTGCCAGTATTTCTGAAACAGTCAGTCAAAGTTGTTGGCTGTTCCCAAACCACTATATCAAAAGTATACCAAGACCAGTTGAACAATGAACAGACATCTGACAGAAGATCACACAGCAGCAGTCCATAAGTGGTTTATCCTGGGAGCAAGCAACGGGTGGCACGTTTGTTATCTCAGCAACAACATGCCACAGTGGACTAACTGGCCCAGCAGTACAACAGCTTTGAAGTTATACAAATTTCTACAAAGACCATGGGGCGTACCTTGTGTCAACTGGAGTTCACTAGCTGTAGACTGACAAGGGTGCCTTGAGGACTCTGTGTCATCACCAACAACGCCTCGCATGGGCACAGGAAAGATGTCAATGGACCTAGGACAGATGGCAGTCCTGTTTCCTGCTGAACCATAATGATGTTTGGTCCACATCTGGTGTAAACAGCATGAAACCATATCCCATGAGTGCACCACTGGGATTTAACAGGTCGGGGAGTGTTTTGCTGGCATGGTCTAGGACCATTGATCATCATACCACAATCTTTGAATGGTGAACACTACAGAGACCTGTTAGCTGACCATTTATATCCACATCTTCAGAAAGTCATCACCAACCAGAGTGCAATCTTTCAACCAGACAATGCTCTGTGTCATCAAGCTCGGATCACTAGGGATTGGTTGGAGGAACATGACAATGAATTGCCGGAGCTGCCTTGGCCCCCAAACTCACCAGACTGTAACCCCATTGAACATGTTTGGGATATGCCAGAAAAGGCTGAGACATCTGCACCGACTGATCCATAAAATGTGCACCAACTGACGGAGCTGCTGCAGTGGGATTGAGCTACAGTTGAGTATGGAGGATGTTTGCCAACTTGTGGAATCTGTTCCTCAACATCTGAAAATTCTGATCACCCAAAAAGATGGATCAACCCATTATTAAATTACTGTTCAGCCGGGGAATATTCAGATTTCCTGTGATTTCCCTGACCGGCCACATGAAGACACAGGATGTGTCTGCAGACCTATAGTCCTTCTGTGGTTTGTGAGAGGTGCATATAGAAATAGCTTATTATCGTTATTGGGTTTATTATCATTAATTAATGGCAAAATGCCAAATTATTCTGTTCAGTGAAAGAGCTTTCTTCCCTTAAACATCCTGATCCACACACCACATAATAGTATTCAGCACTAATACTAATAACTGCTCTATGTCCATGCATCCAGCAGCCCAAGCTGCCTTTCTTTTAGAAGGCCTATGGGAGTGTTCACTACTCTCTAAGAGTAAATGGCTTCCATTATTCATACCTTCTGGAAGTGTGGAATGGTAAACCACAGGGCTCCAGGGACTTGACAACTGGTCTACATGCAGCCTCACAGCAAATTCATACTTGGTATTAACTTCAAGATCTTGAACTAATATATGAGGCTCAGACCTGTGGAAACAAAGAACAGAATACATATTGTTAGAACTGGTGGTAATGTGGAAAATCACATTACTAGACGGCTTCTACAATGTATGTTTGTATCACTTTATCATAAACTGTCATATAGCAATCATATTGGAGCGTCTGACCTCTCAACAGACAATATCAAGCAGATATCATATCACAAATCTAAGACATAGTTATATACTGTAGCATAAAGATTTTATTACAAAAAAATTAAGGCTGCACACTGTTTCCTCCATGTAGTTCTGGAGATAAATAGAACATATGCAGATTGTCTACTGGTAGCAGGCTACATAGACAAAGTTAGTGATACTGTACTTACGTTTGGAGGTAAAGCACTAAAGAAGCATTCTGCAAGCCCACAGGATTGCAGCGCACAGTATAGTTTATAGCTTGACCGGAGGAAAATGCAGGTCGCCCCCAGTATAAGTAGATGGAAGAAGAGCTGTTTGCTTTGGCATAGAGATGATGAGGCGGAGGAGGAGGGGGAACCATGTGATCAGGGATGGCTATTTAAGAAAAAAAATGAAAAATTATTTTTGTGTTAGATATAAGATAACTACCAAATTGGAGACTCTGAAATATTATCATTTTTAAATTCTTTTCATTTCCTAATTAAGCTATGACTGGTAAAGTAAGTAAGACGCTTTCTATTTGTACAGTAGCCGTTTGCTAGTATTGTTGTGGCTAGGGAAGTAGCTATACAGAAGACTACAATATGATAAATGCTGCAATGTTACTCAAAGTTTTGGAAAACGTAGTTGTGGCAAACATACGTGTTCAAACAATGCATCATTTCTATTGTCCCCCAAGCTGCTGACCTGATTTTTTCTTTTTCCTGGACAACTAATCTAAAAATCACAGACGGACAAAATTTTTTACAGACACATTAGTAAAGCATGAGTGATAAAAATTATAAGTAAAGGCCCATTTAGACACAATGATTATCACTCAAAAGCCATCTTTTGAGCGATAATCGTTGGGTGTAAATGTGCCCATCCTTCACTTTTCTGCTGAACAATGGATTTCAGTTCGGCATGAAATCCATCGTTCAGCAGTACAGCTGATAAGATGGACCGCACGTTGTGTTCTGCCCGGGAAGCGCTGATTACATTGTCTCAGCTGTCAGCCCTGCGGCAGAACAAAGGGAATGTATTCAGAGAACATCGGGTGATCTGTTCCCTGAATACAGCACCCAGCGGCTCACACACTACTAATTGGTACTAATAGGCATTAGTACCAAGTAGTAGTTTATGCAAAAATGATCTTTTCAGCGATCATCTTTGTGTCTAAATGCACCTTATCACACATGTATAGGTCGGATACTGACATGAAATCATCATCACCATTTCCTGGGAACTGTAAAGTGATAATAAATACAGCTATAATAACCAGGCTCAATAAATTTAATATTGCCCATCTCTAATATGGGATTCAGGTTTGGGCGTGGCAGCTAGCTAGAATATTAAAGGAAGTCTGTCACATGTATTTTGCATATCCAGCTTACGTATAATGTGCCACTAACCGATGAATCCATTGCTACTTTATCTTCCTCAGCACTGCAATTTCCTGAAAATGCATTTTTTTGCTCTTCTTGCTTGGTATGTAGATTAATTCTACAATGGCTGGCTCCCTTGCCTAACTGATCCAGGACTCATTCCTCCCTAAAGTTAACCACACCCTCAAGGCTGTTGCTTGACACTGAAGGAGATGTTAATCAACAGCCTGGAAGATGTGGTTACTGCTTGTAGTGGAGTGAGTCTCTAATAAAGTTTCTCAGTGAAACCATTCATCGAACAGTCAAAACGTAATTTTACATACCATGCAGGAAAGCACAAATAAATGTTTAATTTGCTTTTTTAAGAAAATGCAGCAAAGAGGAAGATAAGAAATTTAGTGTTGGTTTCATCTGTTAGTAAAGCTGGGTATGCAAAATGCATGTGACAGACTTCCTTTAAGAGGGACTGTCACTTTACTTATTTATTCAATGAAGTATACAAATGATCAGGGGACATCTTTTACATTTGGAGCAAAGCGGTTTTAAAGATTAATATAGGAAAGGGTTCTTTACAGTTAGAGTAGTTATACCAAGGAATGCCTTACCCCAAGAGGTAGTAATGGCAAAATAAGATAAAAGCAGGCTAAAATGCTTATTTAATGACAAATGAGATTGAGAGTTATAATGAATCCAGTACTGAATATGTCATTGTTCTGAAAAAGGTTGAACATGCTGGACATGTGTCCTTTTTAACCTATGTGACTATAGCATGCTTTTAGTGCAGCTTTAAGGCCATCTAATAAACATACCAACTAGTGTAAGGTTTCATCAGTTAGAAGCAGTTGTTATGCTACCGCAGATACGCCAATTATTGGCACAAAAAGAAGCCTAGATGGATTTTTGGCTTAAATCATACCAGTCAGTGCAGCTATGTTGTGTGCAGGCTCAGCATATCACATGCCTTCCCTTGGGTGCTATCTTTACAGCACTAGCTGATGAAAACCAGATCTACAGTACTGAGCTAAAGTTTTCGACAGGTGTGGGAATAATGCTGCAAAGTAAGAATTTTTTTTTTCAAAAATAGAAGGCATCTGATTGACTTCAACCCCAAACATAAAGCCAATGTCATTAACAACTATCTTCAGCGTAAAGAAGAAGGAGTCCTGAAAGTGATGATACGGAACCCACAGAGCCATCATCAAGTCTGATATTACATGGAGAGACAGAAGGATTTGAGTAAGCCTATATGCACAGATGTTCTTCGAGATGTTTGGAACAACCTCTGTGCCGAGTTTCTTCAAAAACTGCGTGTAAGTGTACCTAGAAGAACTGATGCTGTTTGAAGGTAAAGGGCATGCATACCAAATATAGTGATTTGATTTACATTTCTCTCTCGTTCATTCACTTTGCATTTTGTGATAATCACTTGTGTACACGCCCCCTAATAGATAGTAAATGATTTTGTGTATAATTTGGCATAACTTTCTTGTAAAGATATTTTAAGTTACTTACAAACACAAATCGGTGTGCTGACTGTTTGATCTGCTTGGTATCCTTCATCCATATTGTTATAAGCAAGCAACCTTACATGGTACTTTCTTCTGGGATCTAAGGGTTCAACAAATACAACGTAAGCATAAAAAACTAAAGTCATGAAGGACAATAAACACATCTATTTTAGAAAACTAATTATCATATTACTAATGTGGTAATTATAATCATAAAATACCGAATATCTGGTTGTTTTCACATTGCTGTATTTGAAGTCTATGATAATGTCAAAAGAAGAATTAGACTTTTGCTGTAATCTACTAGTTTTGAGGAAAATAATGCTGTTATCTACTGGTTTTGGAAAAAAATAATGCAGAATGGCATACAGGCTCCAAAGTGGGCATAAACAAGCCTTAGGTGTCATGCACATGGCAACTTGGAAACATAGAGGCACACTGCAATCCATGCAACTGCTCTCCACGGGCCACAGCTTGGTGCCTCAATGAGCTACCATACTCTCCTCTGGATACGTTTAGGAGAGAATACCGCGTGTGTTTCTGTGCATTGGCCCAAGATTATATAGAAGCTAACCCTGGGAAGCAGAATTCTAGGTTTTCATAAAAGATTACCCATTAATATCTTCACAATCACACCCAGTTATGCCATTGGTAAGATGATACATCATGAAGACAGCCATTCTTTACCCTCAGTCATAGCACACTCACTAATTATTTCTGTTACTACAGGTCTGTGTGTAGAAACTGAATAGTTATTAATCATGCTGCCTCCAACATTCATATGGAGTATTCTTAACCCACACTAAGACCAAAGTGTGGAGAACTATGTTTCCTTAACCTTTTGATGCCCATTTATCATCAGTATCTTATCTTTCCAAACAGCTGCATGACACAGATCACACCCCTGAGTTATTATTATGTCCCTGTGTCATTCCAAACTTCCTTGGAGATCTCTGCTGTATCTACACATCTTACGTATGACCACCTTAAGCATTTGGGTCTATAAGATAAGCATTTTTGAAATCTGTATTTAATCCATGTTTTGCAGACCGTAATATGACATTAATGAAACTCTATATGGTTATTCACGTGTTTTTTTCATGTGTTTAAAATATGCAGCATGCGATACTTTTGTCTGTTCTTGATTAAAAAGATGCCTATTATAGTCTACGGAAAGTGATGAAAATACAGATACATCCGTACTACATCCATATTTCATTAGCATTTGCAATTATTGGTACTATTTTTCAAAGGGTAAAAAAAAATATATCCATTTTTGCCAAGCAGAAAATAAAACCAAGTAAAGCAAATATGGAGGTAAATACAGAAGAAACACTGATGCAACTTCATCATCTGTAAGGCCGGGCTCACATGGCTATAAGCGTAAAACACTGTGTGGGTCACACAGTGTTTTACAGCTTTGGAACTAGCAGTAACCCAGCGTACTGCCACGTATGGCGGTAAAATTGTACTGCGCATGACAGCGTATCTTACGCACACTGTCTTGTGCAGTCCACTAGTTTGTTTTGTGTGTGTGTTTATATTTCCCGTGCATGTATACATTCTGACCATATGTAATGTAATTGTATATGGACGTGTATATACATGCTCCTAGAGAACAATGGACTCTATCTTGCGTATATACGCGGCAACATAGAATATGCTGCGTTCTTTTTCACGCTTGCGTATTGTTCAACTCCGAAATGCTAATGGGAACTGGAATTCCGTAAGGTAATGCAATTGATTGCCTGCGAGTTACCGTGTATCACAGAGGGAAAAGTGGTAATCATATGCCAGTGTGAGCCCGGCCTAACATGTTCACATTATGGATCCATATTACAGACGTATACGAGTATAAATACGCTGTCTGAAACAGGCGTAGAGAGTTGTCCAAAACAGGTTCATGAATATAATTTCCCACTGAGATATACTAAACATCTCAGCTTTTAATTCTCAGCCATGTATCAGGTATGTTCACAATGAATGTGATTGTTACAGACAATTATTCTGTTTTATTGGACAATTGTTTTTATTGGATGATCAGAATAATAAGATATTGTTTTTTCATGTTCAATCATAATCGCTACATCTAAAGGAAGCAATGGTTTCATTAATTCTCTGATCTTTAACAGACCGACCTGGTCTGTTTCGATGCCTATGCCATGTTGCACAGCAGTGTATCTCAATGGCTCCCTGTAAAAATCAATCCTTATTTATGAGTTCCAGTAGAGTGGCTCATCATTACCACAGGTTTAGTCAAGGTATCTGTGAAATGTAGAGCCGACCAGGGCCCTACTTATCTGAAGCCCCCTGTGTATATAACATTGATAGAAAACTGTAAATGGTTCACTGCTTGGTTTTCTGGACTCTCCTCTCAACAAGCAGCTCACTTGAAATTGAGGATGACAGCTGAAGGTAGATGAACAGAATACCAAATATCACACTTCTCTTTTAAAGCTCTCCCCTGGGGTGAGTAACAGTCATTTAGCAGAAGATAGAAAATAACAGATATGATTAATTTTAACATCAATGCACTTCAAAATGTCTCATCATCCTGTGACGTTTTAATTGGCTACATGACATCTTCAGAGCACAGGATCACTACGGAAAGTAAATAATAATAATGTGAGTTGTGTAGACATATATTATATGTGTGTGATATACAAACAACACCAATTCCAAAAAAGCTGGGATGCTGTGTAAAACGTTTGTACATGTAAAGAAAAAATGAATGAAATGGTTTGGAAATCTCATTTAACCATATTTCATTCCCGATAGAATACATAACAGAAGGTGAAAGTGATACATTCCTGTTTCATTTAAAAAAATAAATAATTTAGAAATTGATAGAAGCAACCCATCTCCAAACAGTTGGGGCAGAGCCATCTTTATCATTTTGTGTAGCATCTAGAGTTGAGCGAACATACTCTGCCGAGCTTGATGCTCGTTCGAGTATTAGCGTACATGATGGTGCTCGTTACTCAAACGAGCATCAAGCCATGTTCGACCATGCCCCATTTTTTGGCTCCTCCCCGCTGTGACGTGCCTGTTTTGGCCCCTCCCCCCTCGTCTGGCAAGCAGGGGAGAGAGAGAGAACCACAAAAAAAATAAAATAAGCTCGGCACCCGGCGTCCCACATACAAAAATGCTCGAGTCTCCCATTGTAGTCAATGGGGTTCATTACTCAAGTAGAGCTCTCAAATTTTACGAAAAGCTCGACTCCAATAACACGGACTCGAGCATTTGGGTGCTCGCTCATCTCTAGTAGCATCCCCTCTTCTTTTTACAACAGTCTGTAGATGTCTGTGAAGTGAGGAGACAAATTGCTGGAGTTTTGGGAGAACGTTGTCCCATAATCATCTGATACAGTATTCTAGCTGCTCAACAGTCCTGGTTCCTCTTCTTTACAGGATTTTTCACTTCATAATGCGCCAAATGTTTTCTGTTGGTGAAAGGTCTGGACCGCCCGCAGCACCTAGACTCTTCTTCTGTGAAGCCATGCTGTTATGATGAGTGCATTATGTGATTAAGCATTATCTTAATATGCAAGACTGAAAGCTGAAATATGCAAGGCCTTTCCTGAAAGAGACATTGTCTGGATGGGAGAATATGTTGTTCTTAAACCTCTGTATACTGTTCAGCATTCATAGTGCCTTTCAAGATGCGTAAGCTGCTCGTGCCACTGGCCAATGTTTCCCAACTTCAGTCCTCAAGGCACTCCAATAGGTCATATAGTAAGAATACCTGTAGCACTGACAAAAATTACATCACCTGTACAATACTAATGAAATCCTGAAAATATGACCTGTTGTGGTGCCTTGAGGACTGAGGTTGGGAAACTCTACCATAAGCACTAATGCAACCCCATACCATCAGAGATGCAAGCTTTTGAACTGTGCACTGATAACAAGGTGGATGGTCCCTCTTCTCTTCAGTTAGCAGAACATGACGTTTTAATTTATCTGCTTCAGTCCATTATAAATAAGCTTTGGCCCAGAGAAAGCATCAGGGTTTCTGGATTGTGTTGATATATGGCTTTTACTTTCTATGATACAGCTTTAACTTGCATTTGTAGATTGCACAGCAAATTGTGCTCACAATGATTTCTGGAAGTATTCTTGAGCCCATGTAGTGATTTGAATTACAGAATCATGCCTGTGTTTAATGCAGTGCTGTCTGATGGCCTATAGATCTCAAGCATCAAATATGGTTTTGTACATGAATTTCCCCAGATTCTCTGAATCATTTGATGATATTGTGTACTGTAGATGGTGGGATATTCAAAGATTACGCAATTTTACACTCTTTGTTAAAAAAAAATAAAGCACCTAGGAGTTGTCATTTTGCTGCAAAATTCAGCATGCAGCTATATCTCAGGCAGATATGCAAATCATTAGTTGGGGTGTGATTAGATGAACGGTCTTGCCACCTGAGGTCCTAAAAGTGGTTCCACTGTTGGCTTATAAAAAGGCTCTCAGAGGCTACTTGTGTGTAATGACCTCTTTTTCCGCTTGTGTAGAGCTTGTTGACCACTACACATATCTCTATGGTGCAATTGAAGAGATTTCGCCCAGTCTGAGAGGACGCACTTTATTGGGATGGGAGAAGACTGGATGGTTGTATTGTCGAATTGACCACCACCTGAGCAATTTTGACTAGACTGTTAGGATGTGTTGGGTCCAGTGGATGCATGAGAGCACATAGACAAGGAGACCAGGCTAAAAATGCCCAGACCATCAGTAGAGGATTGTCTGATTATCCGACAATTGTATGCCATCAATACAGGCCCCTGTATCTGTTGGAACCATTTTCACGTGCTTGGCTAAAGGACATTTGCTTTTATGGCGACCATTATGTGTAATGACTTTGACACCCACCCACAGTCACCTCTGTTTCCAGTGGTGTTGTAAATGACAAAACTGGACTGCTACGGAGTGGAACCAGGTTGACTTCAGAGATGAATCCAGGTTTCCTTTGGGCACACATGACAGCCATGTTCATGTCTACAGACCTAAAAGGGAGTGCCTGAATCCTGCCTTTGCCATAGAGTGGCACACTGCCTCCACTGCTAGTATGATGGTCTGGGGGGCCATCACATACAATAGTCGGTCACCCCTAGTAGTGGTATGAGGGACAATGACAGCTCAGTGATATGTTCAGGACATTCTGCAGCACATGTGTTGCCTCTCATGGTGGCTTCCAAGAAGCATTTTCCAGAAAGATTATGTTTAGCCGCACACAACAAGGGGGTTACATGAATGTTTCCACAACATTGTCATACTTCAGTGGCCTGCCTGGTCATTAAGATTTATCTTTAGAACATGCATGGGACCATCTGGGATGCCAGCTATGACAGCCTATGAGTTTGCATAATCCAGAGACTGAGTTACAGTAAATGTGGACCGATATGCTGCAGGATACCATACGGAACCTGTATACCTGCATGCCTGCCGTATCACATATTGCATCCAAGCTAGAGGCGGCCCAACAGGGTACTAGAGCCCACTTTCATGTGTTCATTTTTCTGCAATAATCTATCCTCTGATTGCAATCACTTACTTTTACCAATATTACAATCATACATATAAAGTTTCATTCAAATAAGACAACTTCTTCTATGTGTTTGATTGTTTTTGACAATGAGTGTATATTGTGTATTTATTGTATATATTCTATACATTTCTGATTGACTATAGCCTAGATTCTCTTCCAAGGAATTGTCTGTCAAATGAGGTTTCTAGAAAGGAAGACAAGGTGGGCAGCTCACACAATCTTTAGGTACATGGCTACCACCAGATGTCACTGCATACACACGGTCTAAAGGACATTTAGTCTGCTGTTCAGTCACAATGTTCATGAGAAGGAGTAGGATATTCAAGAGTCAATTATTAATAATGCTATTAAAACACTTACCCTTACTGCAATAAACAGTTACGCCAGCTTGAGAGTCAATGAATATTAAATGCTTCCAAAAATGTTGCTTGGAATAAAGCAATTAGCAATGCTGTAATATTAATGTATCTCATGTACCTCTTGAGTAAAGGTCCGTTTTCGGCATGCAGAAAAGCAATTTTTAATTTTATGCATCACTGCCGCTTCAATAACTGGAGGGAGTTAAGGATGTCCTGGACAAATCTATATTTATATATGATACTTTATTCGGCCGATTCTCTATTCATAAAGTGCTGTCCTTTTCAGCAGACTGGAAATGTACAATGTCTTGCGATACAAATAAGATTCTATAAGTGATTTCATTCAATTATTTTTTTCTTTACATCTCTCCCTGTTACTAGGAAAAGTAGCAGGCCCTTTAGTGAATAATATAAAGCTGGCTTCATTTCCAAGTAGCCTGTGTTTAAAAGCGCATATAGCAGTAAGGTTTTTTAAATAATGATGCATATTTGCTAAACTAATATACATGGAAGAAAATAGGCACTTCTTCACCTTGTAATGTGAACCAAGCTATGACTAAATATTTCATATGAACGTCCAACATCTTTTATGATATTATTATTTTGCCTAGTGGTCTAGAGGATCCTGGCATGTTATAGTTAACTATGACTTTCAACACAAATGGAAATAAGATGATTGATTTCACTTCTGATGTGTAGTTAAAGGTCTGAAGAAGCACATAGTGTACTGTTATGCTTCATATGGTCCCAATGCAACAAATCAAGTTCTAAAATGTCCCTACAGAGAATATGAACTGTAAAGCACCACTATAAAAACTTTAGCAGTCAAATGTGGAATTTCTTTTTTTTCAACAGAATTTTGCAAGATTTACCTCCCATTCCATAAAACGGGTCCTTGGACGCTAACCTAGAATATATATCTAACTTCTAGAAGTGTACTGATACTTAACTTTTATTTAATTGTTGAACTTTAATAGAAATTGAAGAGTTGAACTGAGGTGCTGAGGTTAGATGCATGGTGTGGTCAAATGCACATTTTTTTACAAGCTCTTTTGTATTGTGCAGTTTTTGTATGTCTTACCAACCCATTGTTTCTCTAGGGTCTGGTTGGAAAGCTCATTGGTCCTGATTTCTAGGGTGAGTGCACTGCCCTCAAGACCAACCTCTCAATACAATAAAGTCTACATCATCACTCAGCCAAAGGGGCAGCAGTATGGGCCATTGTGACATCTGGGTCAAGACCTTTGCCATAAAACCTGGGGATGACCAAAGTGTGCTTGGAACAATTGATGTGCAGAGCAACTGATATAGGGGGATGGGTGAGAAAACTGAAACACTGCTAGCTTCAAAATGTAAATGATAAAAAAGAACAGAAAAAGAAAAACAGCAAAATATAAAGCCGAGTTAAGTCTTGGAAATGAAATACCATAGACAGCAGAATGAAAAGTCTGCATATAGTATTATCCTTTACTACCATTGGCAGAAAGGTCTCAATATAGCATAACATTTTCTATATATTGTACAGGTAATAACTAGGAAATAGTCATGCTCTTTGTGTACTCTAACCTCAGATTACCCCTAAGGGTCCGTTTACAAGTTTTCTATCATATAAGCTAATTACTTTCCAAGTATTTTACCAACTAAAAACATGGAAGATGTGAGAAATGCGCAGGACCTAAGTATTCATAGGTTCATGTTGTGTATTAGACAATGTACAATTATTGCACCTCTCTAGCTCACATTTTACCTCCCAACTGCTAAAGGAGAACCTTATGCAGAACAGATCAATGTACTCTCAGGTCTGTGTTTGTAATAGGGAACTGTGTCTAGTGGTTGCTCTAATATATTGTACAAGCCTGAGGCACATACAAAGAAACAAAATGAGTTAGTTTTCTGATTTAGTAACATAATCCAACTCCCAACGCACCATCAACCCAACATCACAATATTCTGAAAGGTCAAATGCAGGATAAAATGTCTTTTATTTGTAGGCCCATTTATATACTATGATATTAAAAGCTAAAATTGCTAGCCCAAAAGCACATATACCTCTATGCATTAGCAGAACAACTGTAAATGTATGACTGCTATGTGAAGTGTGACTTGTGCTGCATATACTGATACTAATGTATACCATATTACAGCTATAAAGGTGAAAATATTTGCTGGTGACCTACAACACCTCTATACATTTTTCAACTTTTTTAGACATTTGTTTATAAAGCTCAAAGAAATGTCTCAAGCTACAAAATACTTTTTACCTGACAAAACTTTTTTTGTATTAAGACATCGGAGGTCTTTCTTTTTTTGTTGAAAACAAGCAGTGTCATAAAGTAATTGAGGGAAAATGTACTTTTTTGAGATCTTCAATTTAACCCATTGCACATTACAAGCTAAATTAAGATTTTAAAACCTAGAGATAGTTACACCCAAAGCTATATTTCTTCTCGTCTCATCATAAGAGGAGTATTGCAGGCTTTAACTGTTGATGGCCTATCCTCAGGATAAATCATAAATAATTGATTGGCAGGGATCCTCTGCTCAATCAGCCGATCCTCCGACCCGCTGTCATTGCAGTGGGGCCAGACGTCATCATCAGTGGTCATAGCCAGAAGTGTAATAGGTAGCTTCAGAAGTGTAATAGGTGCTTCACTTGAACTCAATGGGAGCGATGCCTCCTACTACAAATCCAGCTCCTCGCTGCAGCCAGAGCAGGAAGTGCAATAAGAGGCATTGCTCCCATTAATTTCCATGGGAGTAAAGCCTCTTATTACACTTTTGACCTAACCATGGACAACAACATCTGGCACTAATAGCCGGCTGGAGGATCAGCTGAAGGACAGGGATGCTCATTGGTGGATTCCTACCAATCAACTATTGATGACCTACCCTGAGGATAGGTGGTCAATACTAAAAGCTTTAACTTTCTGATGATGTCAAAGCGCAGTATCTAGTACAGTGAAAAAACTAAACTTTTTGTTATACTATTAACAAATATTATTTGATCTACATCACCCTACACAATTGGCTTGCAGGCGGCATTTGACGTCTTGGTCTACAATACATGGTGAATTACCTAATCTTTTATTTGGACCAATAATAAAATACAAAGTACAAATTAGAAAAGTGTTACTTTACCTCTGTAAAAATTCCAATTCTACACTCTTCCTCATCAAATGCCAAAAAACACACTTTCATTCAACATATTTTTGATGCAGAAAAACATAATTATTGATGCTTTCAGAGATGATTAAAAGAGATAAACACGACCATTGATTTATTAGAGCTGATTTACTAACCCTCCACTATTGCTATGTTACACGATCGTGACATTGTACTAAAGTATGTAATTATGCTCTTGGAAAACCTGACTTCTAAGAAACAGGAGACATTTTGGTCTTGAGCTGTAATTTTCTAACCCATCCGTTTCTTAACAAGATACTTACATGGATATTATGCTACCGGTAAATATTTTTAGAGAATATTACATGTAAGGAATATATGGGTAAGAATGGATAACAGTAGCTAACATGTAGTCAGTCAGTGGACGGTACAGCCATTAGTAGACGGTACACTTACTGATGATGATGCAGAATATCATTGTATGAAAAGCTACTGACTTTTTCATATTTATAGATTGCCTTTCATTACATTATTAAGATAAAGATGATAAAAATACAAAAATTGTAGTTATGATAATTAACAACTTACTGATAACGATATAAAGAATGTATGCAGCCCATTAGTCTAATGTAAATTATTAGCACTATAAGCAGGCAGTAATTTACAAGTGGTTGATGGGCGTTCAATAAAACGTAATCCAAAAGTGAATGATTTGGGTGGATTTTTGCTTCCGGCTGTGTTGACACTTTGCAACTACCACACAGCCCATATATGGCTACTAAGTGGTTCAAACCGTATCACATGATAGTCAGTATGATTTTCAAATTAAGCACAGCTAAAATCAGTTTTATAGTAAATGCCTGAGTAATTCTATAACTAATACCTGCAATATGCATGATCATCTACTATCAAATTGCTTTTTCTTGTGCTTTTATTTCAGCCGTTGAGAACATTTCAGTTTTGGACGAACAGAGTTCATTCTACTTTAAATGGCTATATCTCTGATTCTGGTGTCATTTTAAAGCGAATATTCTAGGCTTAAACATGATACCTAATGCATGTCAGTAGCCCTTGCAGAACCGGAGCTACAGCCATTTCAAATGGGTCAGAGATACTGAATTTACAGCTGTCATTTTAATCAGTGTATGTAGAGGAGAGAGAGAGGGAGGCGGGGAGGGGGGAACAGCTCACAGAAGAGAAGACCTGTGATTCTTCTTTATATCTCCCTGTCCCAGAGAAGGGTGACATGAATTTCTGATCATGTTATCAACTCCTCCATTAATCAGAGAGCATATTTGCTCTCTAATTGTTACACATTGAGGTTTTCCCATAAAAGAAGTGAAACAATGAGAACTTGGTCATCTATTCACTCCTCTACACAGTTTAACAATCCAGATGCTGCAGTCATTGCTGCATCTAAACATTTTTACCGAAAAAAATATAAAAGCTTTTTTCCCCTTACACAACGTTTTAAATATTGGAAAACTAAAAAGAACAAAAACCAAAAAACTGCACATAAGTGGTATCGCCACATCTACACGTACTATAAAATATTACATTTATCCAACATGGAAAAATTCTGCAAAAAAAAAGGCAAAATACCAATAAAAACTACATGCTGTCCCACAAAAAACAAGCCTAATACAGGTCTATCAACTGAAAAATAAAAATGCTCTTTGTCCTAAAATGTAGGGTCACACAATAAGTATTTTTGTAATTAAAAAAAAGTGTTTATATTGCGCAAAAGTGGTAAAACATAATATATCCCCCCTGAAATTGGTTTCTATGAAAACTAGGACTTGTCTCACAAAGTAAAAAGTGTCATACAACTAAACTGACAATAAAATAAAGACGTTATGGAATATACAGATGCCAGGCATTATGGGTCTGTTCACATCATGTTTTTAATGTATATTTAGTGTATATGTTAAAAGCAAATGAAAAAGTATATAACCGTACACAATGTTAGATAGCTAATTGTTATGTCAACAGCCCCTTAGAGCTCTAAACACTTTACCTTCATCTAGATTGCGTGTTTTTGAACTGATACCTTTCTTGCTGGTTTCTGCAGAGTTGTGCATAAATATTGTTGCAACAATGTTCAATTTACAGCACAAAATGTTAACTATTGCATTTTCTATAAATTCGCCGTTACTGCTATTCTTCAAAATTGTGGTGAAAAATAAAAAATGTCAGGAAGAAGTTCAAATGAATGCAAGTCAGATCCTACAGTTGTAGGTGCCTGGCTGCTGGCAACTAGTGAATATTTATGATTATTCTCTGATTTCCTGAGGTTTCTTACAATACGTTTTTTTTCCCTTGGGGGCATGACATCAGGAAGACAAATGCCACAGCAATTAGTTAATATTATATTACTACAGCAGCCAAAGTAAATTCTCATCATCATTATGTTAATCTCCAGTTTGTTCTCGATGGTTCCCATGTAACTCAAAGAATCGGGTCTTCTAAGACTCTTTTTCAGAATATGTTTTGCTTTCCAGGATCTCAATGGAGCGGCAGATGCTGCCATTACAGCAGCTTACACAGGTACAATCAGCAGCTGCCACTGCATTTGTAATGAACTGACCTTCTAAGTATGTCTGAGAGCAATTGATCTAGTATTTCTAAGTTTTACCAACTACTGTGTGAAATGAATGTCTTTTTTTGCGGTTTTAAGCACGCCAATATTTTGGTGTTATAATAAAGAAGCATATGGACACATCATCATTGATGTTGTACATTTTTTTGTAAATCGGTGCTTATTGAGAACATACCCATGAGCATTAGTAATAAATGTAGCATACATAGTATTCTATATAAGGCTTGTACTGTATAAGGAGGTATGTGTATTTTTGACTAAAGGCATAAAAAACAGATGCAAATCATATGTAAATCAACACAAATCCACTTTATCTCAAATTCTAACCCGGCAGATAGACTGGTCCTTGTTCATATGCAGACAATGCATGTATGTAACTTCAGTTCGAACTTAAAACAAGCAATATATTCTTAGAAGAAAAAATATATTTTTTCAACATGGTAGATTTATTCCAAATTGCATTCAAACAGGGTCATGTATCAGGAGCGTCATCTATGAATCTGCAACATATTTGTGAATATATCGTACTACTTATTATAAATGTGCTGCAATATCAAGTACAGGTAATTCAGTACATTTTGACTGCAATATTTCCTGATGTACTTGCACAATTTCGTGCCATAGTCAGATTTGATATTTGACTCATACTGATATGTGACAAAACACACATTGGTATTTTTGAGGCTGCTTTCACACACGGCCAATTGTCACAAGTCCTGCGCGAATACGAACCCCATTCTTTTTAATGGAGTCATATATGTTTTTCTGTACCTCATCGCTGTGTGGGGGAAAAATTGTGGCTTGCTCTATATTTTTTGCATTCCTTGGAACGCATTGCCCCTTGATTTCAATGAGACATTAAATTCATTGCATGGTTCTTGCATGCCGTGCAATGTGCATGCGAGATTTCCCATTGAAATCAATGGGAAACACTTCCGATACTCTATCGCGTGAGAGGACCGCAATTTGACAGATGTAAGCAAGGTGTTTTTGCTTGAAAATCACCTCGCATCCATAAGTAAGACAGAGGTTACTGAGCGTGATATCCATTTGGCCGTATGTAGGTAGCCTGAGAGTCATAAATGATCAAACATGATCAGCACACAATTCCATATACACACTGATAATGAATGGAAAAAAAATAATAACATAAAAGTCATCTTCTTGGATGTCTTTTGGATGTTAATCTTTTTTGCAAGATTTTCATACAATCTTCTGTCTAGCTTTTCAGTCATTTTTTTATTTAATGTGTATGAGTAGCTTTAATGCTTATAGCTTTCAGCATTCCTCCCAACCCCACCATACACAAGCACGTTCAGCCCGGCTAAATGTTCGTGTGTTCTGAATCAGGTAAGGGGGGAGCCACGGCCGGGCACCCTCAGCAGTGACACATCTCCACTGAGGACAAGGGGGAGGATACTGAAATTCAACATCCAACTCAATCCAGTTCCCCCTAGTAATAGCATCACAGTTACACTTAACATTGCAATATTCCTTAGCATGTCACACTATTCGGTGACAAGGTCCACTGAATATATATAATATACTTTTTGGATATATCTATTGCCTCTCAATGCTTTGCATGTTTGTTAAACAAACCTATTTTCAACTGTTATGGGCAGAGCCTCATGTCCGCGGGATGCGCAGATTTTTCATGCGGATTTCTGCAGCAGATGCGAGTCATCATTAAATTGATTTTTTTATTGATTGCAGGTGATCGCAGATTGCGTTTTTCCCCCACACGGATGTACGTGGAACCTCCCAGTCTTTTCCCCACCTCCCTACTTGATTTCAACTTTCAAATTCGCAGTGAATCCGCAAGTGTGTTTGCGGATGCACTGCGGATTCTAAGCTCTTCTAGAGATAAATGGAGCACATCTGCGATAAAATGGAGCATGCTACGATTTATTATCCGCGCATGGCATTCGCAACTCAAATAAAAACAAATCCTCAGGTGTTAAATTAAGTGTGGACACCCAATGCTTCCCTATGGACGACTTGATTTGTGGATCTCGCGCACGGATCCAGCAAATCAAAACCGCCCATGCACATTGGGCCTTAGATTATGAAATTATTTCTTGTTGATAGCTTATATTATGATCCATACCTGTTGCAGATAAAACCGCTTTGGATTTCACTTATGCTTCTCAATTCAAGAGGAACCACATGACATAACATTTCCTTTTCATGCATTTCTTTATTGTATATAACATGCCAACAGACTTGCTATATTTTTAGTGATATTCATCTTTTATTCTCTACAATGAAAAATTGGACCTAACTAAAAAGAAATATAACCCTGCAGATCAAATTCATTGGAGGAGTCAGCATCAAGCCTGAACTAATGTGAGAAAATATGAATGACCATTGGTGGATACTGCTGTAATCATGCAACTTGGCTTATAATTATTTAATATCTCTAAGCAGTTCTTAAAAATGTGTACCTTTTCAGACAACCCTTCTCAAACTCAGTTTATGACATGTATACTTAGTGTCAATGGGGACATCCTTTATTAGCGGACAAGCTGATATGAAACTGATGAAGTACAATGATGTGTTTTCCATCATATGACAGCATGACTGAAAGAATGAGCTGCCTACAATGGGGACCCCGGGACCAGAGGTTGCAGCTCACAGCAAAGATAAATGGAGCCAAGGCTTAAACGGAACCTGTCACTGAGTTCATGCTACCCGTGCCTCTATGTAAGTGTTATTCTGAGCCGCTGTGGTGTTTCAGAATAAACACACCTTGAAGTTTGTATGTTATATTTGGGAATGGAACTCTCGAGTCAAAGAGACATGGTGCACCAGCTTCTCCCTGCCCACAGCAGCATGTTGATTGACAGCACTCTCCCTATACACAAGCAGGGAGAGAGCTGTCATTCTTCATGCTATGAGCAGGGCGAGCCCAATTCAGCCCGCCTCTTTGACTTGAGAGCTCCATTCCTAAGTTTGCAAAATCCAAAGTGAGTTTATTGTGAAATTCCGAAACGTTTCAGAATAACTCTTACATAAGGGGAAAGAGGATATCTGTGCTGGGTTCATGCTGCTCATCATTCGAGCAGCATGAACCCAGTGACAGGTTCCCTTTAAGGGGATTTTCCATGTCCAGAAACTCAAATTCCCTCACAGGCAGCTACCTTGAGTAAGGGTTGTTCAATGTACAACTACTAATAGCTTTCTACATATTTGTGGCTTGGAAACGTGTAAAGAAATGGTAAAGAAAGAAGAAAAAAGTACTAATATTGATACAAAAAAGTGTAAACCATCTTCTATGCCTTTTGATCAATATTCACATCGTGCATCTACCTATTAAGCTCCAAACACTGGAAACCAAAGGCTTGTGTAATATGCCATGACTGCAAATTGCTCCATTGTGCATAAAAGTATACTTCAGATTGCGTCAGCAGGAATGTGTAATATTCATGCTTCCAGCAATTTTAAGCTTGTGTGACATAATCTCTAGATGACGATTACTGAGGTCACGGACCCAATGAGATCATGCAGGAAGACTACACTACTCATTCTCAAGCACAGTAAATGTTTTCTGCTGTCCACTCTCTGGGCTTTCATGTGGTAATAGTACTGTTTTTTCAAGTCGTCACCTTTGACTTTTCAAGACCTTAGAAAGGCCCCACACATCTAAATGGCGACTTCCATTCACAGAGAACAATTGATAAAGGCCTAAGGTCTGGCATGCACTATGATTAATGGACAATGCTGATTTAATTTTCTTCAGGGGATTTTTGTTAAAAGTCTTCAGCAGAGATGTCTCAAGTTGCAATTCATTATTTCTAAGTTTTTATGGTTCATTTGAAGTTTCATGCATTTTCCCACTGTGAAATGAACTTACACAAAAAGTGCTTTAAATGTTATCATATGATGTATAAATTTTTATTTTTTGAATGTGTATAGCTTAACTATCCCTCTTTACCCCCTGGGGATGATCAGTTACTTTATCCCACACAAATGCCACAATTTAAGCCACAGGGGGGCTGCACTGGAAAGTACTAGTATTATTTAAAAGGCCACTGTAGACTGTTGGCAGCACATCTACAAATAGGAAGCACTTAAATGTTATCCATAAACTATTATTTATAACAACATCATTTCAACAATAGTTAAAGGGGTTGTCCCGCGCCGAAACGTTTTTTTTTTTTCAACCCCCCCCCCCCCCCCCCGTTCGGCGCGAGACAACCCCGATGCAGGGGTTAAAAAAGAACACCGCACAGCGCTTACCTGAATCCCCGCGCTCCGGTGACTTCTTACTTACCTGCTGAAGATGGCCGCCGGGATCTTCTCCCTTGGTGGACCGCAGGGCTTCTGTGCGGTCCATTGCCGATTCCAGCCTCCTGATTGGCTGGAATCGGCACGTGACGGGGCAGAGCTACCAGGAGCAGCCCCATTCAGAAAACAAGAAGACCGGACTGCGCAAGCGCGTGTAATCCGGCGATTAGACGCTGAAAATTAGACGGCTCCATGGAAACGAGGACGCTAGCAACGAAGCAGGTAAGTGAAAAACTTCTGATAACTTCTGTATGGCTCATAATTAATGCACAATGTACATTACAAAGTGCATTAATATGGCCATACAGAAGTGTATAGACCCACTTGCTGCCGCGGGACAACCCCTTTAATACTGTGCATATCTATATGTAAATAGGCATGCTTTCTTCCACAATCTATATATTTATACAGATGCATGTAAAGGCCAATTTACATGGAACGATGATCGCTTAAAATTCTCTCAAACGGCAGTTTAACCCCTTGAGTGGCACGCCCGGAAATTTTCCGGGACGAGCTCCACTGCTCATAGCAACATAGCCCGGAAGATTTCCGGGCTATGTATCACTATGGGAGCTGCAAAGCACAATGCCACAAGCTGTGACAGTGTGCTCTGCCTGCACAGACCCACAGAGAACAAAGCAAGGGCTTTGAAGAACCAGCAGAAGATATTGCCGATATGTCGGCAACCTCCTGCTTTGTTTACAGGTTGCCATAGAGACCATCGGCTTGTCAGAAGCAAGCCGATGGTCTCTGTGGCAGGGAGAGCTTGGTGCTTGTCTGTCAGAGGACAGCTAGGTACCTGCTCTTACAGCAGAGATCAGAGAAAACCTCCAATCTCTGCTGTGTTAACCCTTTACATGCTGCAGTCTATGTGACTGCAGCATGTAAAGGGCTGTCACTGCAGCATGTAAAGGGCTGTCACCATCGGACCCCCGGAATGTGATCAGGGGTCCTGATGGGTCCCTGTGGAAGTCCCCTAAAGGGACAAACAAAAAAAAAATTAAATTAAATTTAAAAAAAAAGTAAAAAAATTATAAAAAAATAAATAAAAACACTTGTCTCCCTTTACTTTGTAAAAAATCAAAAATACAATCACACATGTGGTATCCATGCGTCGTAATGACCCAGAGAAGGAAGTTAATACATTATTTAACCCCTTAATGACATGGCCCCTTTTTTTCTTTTTTCCCCATTTCTTTTTTTCCTCCCCCCCTGTTTAAAAAATCACAACTTGTCCCGCAAAAAACAAGCCCTTATATGGCCATGTCAATGGAAAAATGAAAAAGTTATGGCTCTTGAGACGCAACTGCAAAATTAGTTGAAATTCAATGATTAGACCATTTTAAAAAACCTGCCCTGGTGGGCACGACAGGGTGGTAGGAAACCCGCCACTCAAGGGGTTAAGTGACGGTTTTGAGCGATCAATTTGCATAAACTCCTAAGTAGCTAATTAGTGTGTAAATGAAAGCTCCCGCTGTATGCAGATGACAGCAGGAGTGCTGTTATCCGCAAACAGCTGTTTTGTTCTCGGAGCTGTCAGCGGTATCCCGCTGAGAACTCCTAGAGGGATAGCAGCTGAGAGAACACTATCAACGTTATCCCGCTGAGAACTCAGTGTGTGGCGCTGATAAGGCTTATTGCCGACTTCAGGCTGGCTTAAAGTCAGAGATGAACAAAAAGTGCATGATGGGCAGGAGTTTAGACACAGCAATTGTTTTGAGCCATCTTTTGAGCTAATTTTGAGTGATAATCGTTGTGTCTAAATGGGCCTTTATATAATAAATATATCTTCTGAATGCAAAAAGACTAGTTTGTCTAGCATTAATTAGATAAAATGTAATGTCTTAGGAAATGTGCTATGGTGCGGATTCCCGCTGAATACAATGGGGGGTGGATTAGACATGGCTTTCAATGCGGAATATATCTCACACACACTATTTATTTACATCCATTTGTCCATGCAGAGACTCTGCCTGGTGAGAAATGTATAAAGAAGTCACTATATGTATCCTGTTCTCCCATTTGCTCTGTGTGCATCAACAGCGGTGCAAAGGATGGGGGCATACAGTAATTATGCAGTAATAACTTGGTTATTTGTACATGAGGCAGAGCATATAAGCAAGCCTAGTACTCTATATTGTAAGTGTACCTTTCACAGTAATTAAAGAAAGTCCTTGTGTGTGCTGAAGTAGCACTGGGCCTATGAATTAATTGGACATTCGTGACAACTTTGGTTTGCAAGCAATAATGATGTTTTAAATTGGAATTTAAGTACTGCTAATATTAGGAAACTTGATGAAAGCCTCACTCCACAAAAAATGAAAAAATGCAGATATAAATCAATGTACCACTCTCCCGTGTCACAATCAGATGGGTCTACAAAACATATGTATATTGATTTAGTGGGAGCATCATACTGTACAGTTAACTGCTCCTATGCATGCTTGCTTGCAACATTAAGTTTTCACTATGGTCACCAAGGGTTTTGCCCTACTAACAAAATAGCAGCTCTGTGAATTCAATAAATGGCTGAGCGCTGCCTGTGATTGGCTGAGCGCTCAGCCAAACAGACACAGCCCTACTGAAAGAGATTCAGAACAGTGCCGGGGAGCCAAGCAACAAGACGCACTGGAGCCGAGACAGCGGCGGAGAGGTGAGTATATTTTGTTTTTATTTTTTACACAAGCTAGGGATGATTTTCAGGGAAGGGCTTATATTTCAAGCCCTTCCCCAAAAAGCACTGCGGGGGTTGCCTGCATCCCATTGCTTTCAATGGGGCTGGCGGCTGTAGCGTCGGCCTCACTGAAAGCAATGGGCATGGAGCCATGGTCACACGCATTCTGCTAATGCGTGGAGCGATTTTTTTCTTTTTGCGCATTTTTTTTTTCACATCGGTACGCCAAAAAAAAAAAGGCTTGTCTGACTGAGCCCTTAGTCAGACGGGTGTTTTTTCGTGCGATTTGCACAAGCGCATGCGTCCGGCGATTTTATAAAACCATTGCTTTGCAATGGTATCAGACACATGAGCGCTTTTTATGCGCTCGTCCGATAAATTATAGAACAGAAATCGCAGATCGCACCTATCTGCGATCTGCGATTCCTGTTCTCTTCTCTATATGCGCTCAATGGGGCCGGTGGCAGCAGCGCCGACCCCATTGAGAGCATATACTAGACAAATCATTCTCCTCTGCCACAGCTGTAACAGCTGTGGCAGAGAAGAACGATGTTTGCCCATTGAATTCAATGGAGCCGGCAATACAGCCGGCTCCATTGAAAGCAATGGGCTGCCGGCGATCGCGGGATGAATTTTCAGGAAGGGCTTAAATATATAAGCCCTTCCCTGCAATTCATCCAGAAATGTGTAAAAATAAAAAATATATATATATACTCACCTGGTCCCGGCAGACGGAGTTCAGCCACGGCCGCCGGCAGTTCTCCTGAACTGCTCTCTGTAGTATTCAGCAGCCGGGGATTTAAAATCCCCGCCTGCTGAATGAGCTACCTCTGATTGGTCACAGCCTGACCAATCAGAGGCAGCTCTCACTCACACCCATTCATGAATTCATGAATGGGTGAGTGAGTGCTGCCTCTGATTGGCTCAGCGCAGGGACCAATCAGGGGCAGCTCTCACTCACACCCATTCATGAATTCATGAATGGGTGTGAGTGAGAGCTGACTCTGATTGGTCAGGCTGTGACCAATCAGAGGCAGCTCATTCAGCAGGCGGGGATTTTAAATCCCCGGCTGCTGAATACTACAGAGAGCGGTTCAGAGAACTGCCGCCGGCCGCGGCTGAACTCCGTCTGCCGGGACCGGGTCAGTATATATATATATTTTTTATTTTTACACATTTCTGGATGAATTGCAGGGAAGGGCTTATATAATTAAGCCCTTCCCGAAAATTCATCCCGCGATCGCCCGCAGCGCATTGCTTTCAATGGAGCCGGCTGTATTGCTGGCTCCATTGAATTCAATGCGCTGGACAGCTCCGGACCGTTTCTATTGAAACGCGGCTAGGAGCAGTATTTTCGGGCGATTTTTCGGCCCCGGTCACGCGATTTGCAGATGCGCATCCGTCATGCGATCCGCAAATCGCGGGAAAAAACGCCCGTGTGACTAAGGCCTTAGAGTGATACGGAAAGCTACAATATAAACATTTTTGTCAGAGAGCTAGTGGCTACTAATGATTTTCTTTCCTAGATTAAATAGGACATTTTCTTATGCTTCAGATTTGCCAATTTGCTGGGCAGGGACAGCACCAACTTTTGAGTATGAAGACTGTATCAAAAACCCCTATATCTTCAATCTGTTATGCCCGTCAATACAATATAGTATGCAAGGACCCACTCATTTCCTTGCTCATTTTGGTAGTAATTCATTAACATTACGCCCTAGGAGCATTCTGTAGTCATTCAGTTGTGTAACTATATGGTAGCACGTTGTACACTCCTTTGCACAGCAATACTATGGACATCAAAACTATTTTTTGACAGCGTCTATAGATAGATGATAAAGTAATATCAAGTTAGAAAGATCCACCACATTAAAACTGAGAGGCTGATAGTATTATTCCTTACTCAAAGTGTCTGACAGCACAACTCAGCGATTTGAATCTTTGAGCACCAAAAAATTGCAGACATGTACCGCCACGTTATGTGTTTTATTTTTCACTGACAGTAAAAGGTGAAGTAGAATAGATCATACTAACAGCTCTAAGATGAGACCTAACAACAAATTACTTCTTGGGGGATCTTAAAGACATGACAAGTCAGAATGGGGCTATCTTCTAATAGCATCTACTTTATCAATCTAGGAATTCTGTTTTCTTAACATGCCAGTGCACAGTAGATTAATGTAGTCTGAACCCGCTGGATTCTGTGGGACTGGCTAACCAGCTAATAATATGTATGGTGCTGTCCCGACTTTCGCCTTACAGCAGATGTCGAGAAAAGAAGGATCGGGCTGACGGATTTCAACATGCTGTTCCTTTTGTTATCAGTGAAGATAAGCACCTGCCAGAAATGTCTGGCAGTGACGTATTCCCCTTTTCTCTATTAAGATCACATACACCCTCAGAATGTGTATGTGGGGGTGACAAGCAGAGCTGTCCGCCAAAAAAGTGTCTGACCAATTGCTATCTGAAGTGTATAATCAGCTTTTGCAACGTATAACTTCATTACTTGTTATAAAATCAGGGGCTTAGGGGCCTTTAACACAGAATTATTGTTGGGCAACTACGCACCCAACAATTGTCCCAGTGATTATCGTTTCTGTGCCTTCACGCAGGCGCGATGATCACTTCAGTGAATGGAGGCAGATCGGGACAGAGATCTCTTCTGGCTGCCCACTTCCATTCACGGTAAACAGGCGGTCATTTAGAGATGAACGACTGCCTATTTACAGAGGCCGATTGTCATTTAGTTTTTATGTCTGTAAAACCTGAACAACCAACGATTAAGCAAATCAATTATTGCTCATTATTCAGTCACTGGCAGCATTTACAATGAATGATTCTCGTTCAGATTCCCATGGGCCTTTATATAGAGCTGATAAAAAAAAAAAAAACAGTATGCCAATTTACATCTGTGATTCGTAAGTATAGCATTTATAGTTCTTTTCTGAATTGTTACTGTATGTAAAGTGTCCATACATAATGCAATGAATCACCATAGTGGAAAATCTCTAATACTCCCAAAGCAGAAAGGTAAAAGGTTGCACTCTTAAGACATCTCACAATTGATGTCATGTATTAAACTAGTCTGGAGGGGTAGCGTCACTCCTTAAGGAGATCACCTAGAAGGTGAGTGAGGAGACTTATAAGGCCATTCATGATCTGCTGGGAAATGTATGCAAATAAGGGAGATGGAACAATACCTCTGCAGCGCCACCCATTGAATGTCAGCATTCCTGCAAGTCAATGTCTGACCCTTTATACAGGTTATGCAACAATGAGGTCAAATCACAATCATTGTTCCATAAGACTTGTATAAAGGGTCGGACATTGATTTGCAGGAATGTTGCCATCCAATGGGTGGCGCTGCAGAGGTGTTGTTCCATCTTCCTTATTTGCTTAAACCAGTCTATGATAATGGCCTTGTTCCCCACACAATCAGCATACATTGTTGTTTTAAAGTTTACCTTTACTAGATGTCAGAGAATTCTAGCATGCTGTGATTTAGACAACAATTGCAGCCCTTGCTCAGCTCCTAGCAAAGCAGCTGCAGAAAAACTGCAATATCTGAATGGCAATTACAGTACAAGAAATGCAATTCAGAAGCCGCAAGTAAACCCAGCCTAACATTTACTTGCCTTTCAGAGGAGAGGTAGCTAAGTCTGATTAGCATATATGAAGTGTTTTCCTTTTCCTTGGCTGTTCGTATATTTCTCCTCCTCCTTAAGAATGGCTTAAGTTTTTTTTTTTTCTATAAGAAAACCGAGATAGGAGGCCAGCAGGACAATGCTGTTTAGTTAACCGGTAACTGGGAAGTTAATGGTTAAGCCACTTAGTGCCTCAGGGGGCTTAAAATACATTTACGCCACAGCAATCACTGGTAATAAATGACAACTTTGAGTAAGTTGCTATAAATATGACTTGGGGTCTCACATGGTATATGGCCATAGTGACATTGATCTGACTATTAGTAACAAGCATATTTACATTTTGCAGACTTAGTAAATACAAAAACCTCCTTTTCACAGAAAGTCAGTGGCATCTTATAAAGGGATAAGCCCTAAGGTTTAACTTTTTCTAAAACAGAGCTCTGCTATATATTATATATGGGTCACTGAGTTTTAGCTTGTAAATTCCAGCTGACCACCTAGAAAAAATGTTCTTAGGTAGGGGATTCAGCTTTTAGGGCTTTCCCTTTTCCTACAGTGAATATGAACTCATTTAGCATGGCCAATGCTAGTACCTATAAGAGCACACGGCTCCAACAGAAAGACAGTCTTTCTCTAGCAGGCCATAAAAACAAAAACTTCATTGAGATCTATTAAAATGCAAAAATTGTTGTGTAGCTTTAAAATCCTGAGTGTCTTTTGTGGAAGATACTGTATGTTGTATGATAAGCTTAATTTTTGCAAAACCGCCCATAAGTTGTTCTTTTATATAAGGGACGCATAATCAGGGGTACTACCCCACTAACTACCTATATATGGTGGTATTCTAGATTATATGCCCTTTATATTAAAACATTTCCGTGTGTTTTCGCACAAATAATGCTTATCACACAATATATCTTCCACAAGAGGCACTTTCGATTTTCACCCTTTCCAATCCACTGTCTGACGTCTGAAGACATTATGATTTAAGGCTGTACCGCTCCGATGTTGGAAGACGTCCGTCGGAATTCTCTTACTGTATATTGCCAGCCTCTCTGCTGTCGGAGCCTATCCAACATGTCACCTCATGCAGTACTGGCTTTAGCCAGCAGATAGCGCCATTGTTAATGGCAAAAAAAGAGTAAGCCCCCTAGGAAAACCAGGATACAAATTGGATTGGAATGGGTTAAGGCTGCACAGCTTTTTCTATTTTATGAGATATCAGGACTTCAGCCTGGTGAAGAGGCCTAAGTAGCCTCAAAAGCTTGCAAATATTTTTCGGTTTAGCCAGTGCCTGTATCATCACCTCTGTAATACGCCTTTTTTTTATACTAAAGTATTTAACATCACAAGAGATATCAATATAAGTTTTTGTTTTTATGGGTTTTTTAATGATCTGCTAGAGAAAAGCTGCCATTCTATTGAAGCTGTGAGCTCGTATGGATATGTATTGGTCGTTTAGTACAAGTCCATGGATAATGAATATGGAAGCAATATACTAGTGTGTCTTATACCCAATGTAAATAAATATTTTGTCCATCAGACCGATTTAGGTACGTTTTTTAAAAGCATATGTGAGCGACATTCTTATTTCTATATTATGCAACCTGTACTTGAAAGTTTATGCCTCAGATAATATCTCTTTAGAAGCGAGCCTGAATTTCCCAGAAAGAAGTGCCACAGGCAGAAAAATTCCCACTGTTTTCACAGCATATTGGATTACTGACTTCTATGTTAAATGCAAAGTAAACTTCAGCATAAATATCGCATTGGCTATTTGAAGAGAAACCATATTAATAAATGTCAATGGTTATTGATATAAACGTATCCATATTTAACCTTAGGATTTCCACAAAGGTTAGTATAAGAGTAAGGTTATTAAAGGGAAAAAGAAAACCGACAGAATAAGGCTGCATGCACAGGGGCCGATGAAGGGGAATCTCCATGGCCGAACGGATCCGTCTCAGAATGGAACCAAACAACGCAGAACGGACCCCATTGACTGTAATGAGGTACGTACTGTTTCCGCTAAGCTGCCCAACTTTTAAAAGGAAGAAATAGCACTGCATGCAGTGCTTTTTCTTTCGGTATTTTGAGCCGGACCTGTGGCAGAACCTCTGACACAAGTGTGAAACCACCCTAAACTATATTCTTTACTAATTAAATATTATTATTATATACAGTGGTACCAACATATTCCAAAGGCACTTTACAAATCTGAGGGGACTTAAAAAAATCTACAATCAGAAAATAAAAACATATTACAAAAATTGAATATGTTTCACTATCTAGTTTTCTTTGCATTCTATTTTCTGTATATGACCATGTAGGCTGCCATCTTGCCTGAGTTGTGGTTAACAGCATTCAGAGATATGCTTTACAGAAGCCTCATGGGCTATCCACACAATGGACAGGAGGAGACCCAATGATGTCTAGGCTGTTCTAGGTATGTTTTGTAACCTGTATGGAGATCATTGTGCAGGGAGGGGAAGTAGATAACCTGTATCCATCACCTATTGTGAATGATGAGCCTTGTGTTATCTATATACAATGTACTCATGCCTATGATAATTAAATGACTGCAGAAAAGTTTTCTCTATGCAACAGGGAGTGTCAGACTATTGGTAGGCTTAGTCGTTGGGGTGAAAATGCAGGATTTTATAATTTTTAAAAAATATATAGACTGCTATATAGAAAATAAAAAAAATATATGTTCAATATAAAAACATGACTTATATAATAAGTCATTTGTAGATGACGCATTCACTTTAACACCCACACATCAACAGAAATAGCATGTGGAAACGTGATTTTTGCTATGGGTACCATAATAAAATACTGCAAGATCCAAACATGTTAGATTTTATTCTTGGAATTCAATGTTTGGGGACTCATGGTTTTCTTTTACAGGTTTACTGATTTTTGTTTGTGTTACAATGTACAAGGTAGCCTACTTTGGGCATTTTGTGAGTTGGCTCTTTGGCATTGGTAGGGTTTGTAAAAGGATTGTTTATGTGCTATAACTTAAAGCACGCATTTTATGTTTTGAAATAGACCAGATTTAGGGGACATAAGAGAATTCTGTGAGCCACTAGCCAAGATTATCATCTGCAAAGAAGGAAGACTGAATGCTTCCAGCCAGGAAACAAAGCTGCACTTTTTCTTTACTGCCTCTCCATCACCTTTCACCTACTGGCCTCTTCAATCCCAGGAGATTTTACCCTTCTTTTAACAAAAATGTCATTAAACTATGTGCTGAATATCTGTTCCTGCCCTGGAGAAATAAGGAAGGAGGGGGCTTTCCAGACCCCTCTGTGATCACAAAAGACTATATAGCAAAAGCACAACCCGCAAAATGCACAGTCATAATTCAACTAAATGTTCAAGGCTAAAAGGGATTAAATCCAAATTATTTTTGTGGAGCTGTCTAATGATTAAAAATGACTTCTTGTTTCCTATAGTAGTTATATATATAAAAAAAGGAAAACTGTGCAAAATGTACGAGTTTACTGATGCAACCTGTAGAAGCAGATTAACAAATAATAGAAACATGTCTAAATAATAAATAGAAATGTGATATTTCTTGACAAATGGGAAATGTTATGATCGCCCTCACAAGAATGGCCCTACATCTCGTACCTAAGGGCTGAGTCTGTCCCTAGATGGAAAGTATCGCAGGTAGTCAACTCATAAACGACCTCATACACACCCCACACACCAAACTAGTCATGGATTCAGGTGTTAGCACACCAATGGATGCAAGGGATACATTCAGACCAGGCATCTGCACACCTACAGACAGAAAGGGATTAATTAAGACCAGGTGTATGCGCATCTTTAGACTGAACGGGATTGAGACTTCCACACACCTATGGACGGAGGGGCATAAACAACACCAAACAAAACATGGATTCCAATCTGGATCCAGGCAAACACCAACATAGCATAGAGTCTAAACTCAAGCACCAACACACAGACTACACTTATCTGACACAACATAGAGCTAGATTACCGCACCAAACTGGATCCAGACAGAGAGCTGCACAGCACACATCCTCACATAAACAGGTAGACAAGAGAATGATCCACGCTGAGGAATGGGCGTAACCAGGTTAAATATACTCATACCACTGCTGATTGGCCAACCAGGGGACACAGCGCCCTGTCAACCAATCAGTCCATACACCATAGATGTGGAAGAGTGGAGATGAAGGCCCCAGTGAAGCATTTCCAACAATCTCAAAGGGACCTTTTGCAGCGAGAGGTAAGAGGCAAACAGTAAACATGAAGCCATAGCCACATGGATCACGCTGATGTAATAATGCCACCATGTTTCTACTACTTGTTATTTGTGGCATACCACAACACCTATCAGACTGTTCAGCATTTTTCTCCCTTCTGCAGTGAAAAGCACAGTACTGGTTGCCTGGACAAAGGGCATTTGAAGTGCATCTGGGGAAATAAAGTTTTTGTGTAGACTGCCAACTTGGTGCCCAAAGAGTTGTAGACTATGCTGTGGTCCTCTGAGAAAGAAGATATGCAAATGAGAGTGGTTGTAATATGCACTGCTCTTGCATTGATCACTAAAGCCACCAGTCAGTTGGTTTTAGTGGTAAAAGCCCAACGTCTCAAAGTGCATTGAATGTACTGAAGCCCACTTATCTGGCATTAGTTCCTGGGCCAGCTTATTACGGTAGTTATGTCCATTCTGATTGTACCAGACCGTTTAATAAACTGAGGTGGCATCTCAGTTGTGCCTAATGAAATCTTTTCATTTTGGTGCTGCAAGAATCATTTTTCCTCCTAATCCTTCTAAAGTGGCACTTGAAGTAGAATGCATTTTTAATAGGCAATCCCCAATGTTTCATTATTAAAGTAGTCTTTTTCTGGGGTCATCAACCCGCCTTCTTTCCTATTCCTCCTCAAAGTAGTACTCCCTGACCTCTACATCCAAACTCCCACCTGACATGAAGAAGTCTGCATAAATTCTCCAACAACAAAAGCTATCTTGAACCTCATGAAAATGGCCACATAATTCATTTTCCTCTAAACCATTTAATGAAATCCGGACAACTTGATCTTCAAAGTGGTTGCCACAAAGAAACCCATTAAAAGACTGACACATTCAAACTGAAATGAAAGAATGAAAAACACAACTTCCGGAATCTGCAATAAAGGTTTCTGGTACGTCAAGTGGAGACTTCACATCACACTTCTAGCAGGGAACTGGTGCTTATGCTGTCATATATTATTGCCAACACAATACATCTGCTTTACATTTTGCTAAATAAAATAATTTTGATTTCATAAAAGGACTTTATGGAATGAATAATTGCTAATATGTTGACCCTACATAAGCAAGGGAATTACAAAACGTAAGGTTATGGAACGCTGCTTAAACTCTGAAGTGTCCTTAGCACGTGAGATAAACTGTTAAACTTACATGTTGCTCAAGTGCGTAGTGAGTACTAAATGTTCGAGCAACACACATTTATATCTATAATCACTAATTTTTTTCTTAGGTTCAATCACTTAAATCGCTTGTCTTTCATTTTTTTTGTGCTTGTTCTTTGTGGCCAATGCCGATTTGCACCTTGAGTTTTTAGGTTGGCAAATGATTATTTTTAAGCCTACATAAAAGATTTGATCAAGGCCAAGTAAACTATTTCCTGTTGGTTGTGCAATGGCTATATTAGACATTATATATATATTTATGCTACACAATGATTGCAAACTTTCAATCAATATGCCGATCCCCACCACTTTTTCAAAAAGTGGGCAGGGCCTAGCTTTAGTGAGCATTGGCCCACCAGATGTACTGTAATCTACATTATAGCTAAAACCTACAACAGCTCGAATCTGACATAGGTTTCAGTCTGAAGCATGGAGTCTTACACCTCTTAACACGTGTCTCACTAACTCCGGCTCATAGTTTACATTGACCGGCATATGAAACACCAGTTTAAGTAGCTATGCCCCAAAATGTTGAAGATCTAATGCTTTAGTGATAAAAAATGGTGGGAGGCTTATACCTCAAAAAATTAACTGCATACCTCTCATTTGACTAACATTCAGAAACCCACAGAAGACTATTGGAAAGCTAAGCTGATTAATCACCCATACTGATTTTTTATGATAGTAATTCATCAAGCTCAATTTTGTGTTAGTTCAGCCATTTTTCCTGTAATGTTCATTGACTGCACTGGTCACAGCACCATTAGCATTAAATAGTGATTTGTGATTCACACCCTCTTAGTCTCATTACCGGGAGAGTTTTCCTTCACAATTCTGACCTGCTGTTCTCAAAAGGCAGGAAGCATGCAGAGCACTGAATTAAAATGTCACATGGAAGGAGATGGAAAGACAATCTGTTTACTGTCACAATCTAAGGGCCCTTTTTACTAGGACAGATTTCCTGCCTGTAAACAAGCACTGTTTGATATTATAGCACGTCAATCAGTGTTCATTTAGCATATTCAACCCCTTAAGGACCAGGCACTTTTTAGGGCTTTTACCCATGTGATTGTTTTACTGCCCTATTTTTTCCCCTTAGGTACCAAAATTATTTTTGCTGTGTTCCCCCTCCCCTAACATATAGGCCTATTTTTATATAAATTTTCACTGATTTTGTTGTCCTTTTTTTTAGTTTTATTAGTGGTAAAAAACATATAAAAATATATTTTTTAAAAATGTATAGTTGTTTATTTTTTAAATTAGTATATTTATGATAAAGTACAGGAATGGGTTCCTCATTTTGTTTCGGATGTTTTGATATATAATTTGGAAAGTCTCAGACAGGGTGCATGCGGCTGATAGTTTAGGTTGGCATTAATGGTGGGTCCTTTCCTATATATATATATATATATATATATATATATATATACACATACTTTTTTTTTATGCTGTCATTTTTTTAAACTCATTTTTGTAACTTTTTTTCATATCTATATTCCCCATGACGTCACATAAGACCACTGGGGGACATTCACATTGTGAAATTTAAGATACTTTCCCACTGTAGATGGAGCATCCATAGGAGCCCCAGTTACAAGGAAAAACATCCTCCTGTAGTGACATTAGTCACTAACAAAGCTGACCAGGGTCTGCTAGGGTCAAATATTGGAAGTGGCACTTCCGCTTTCTCTATTCACTACAAAGCACTCGTTGATCGCTATGTAGTCTGCAAGAAAGAAGGCAAAATGGTTAAAAATGTCTTCTCCTCCAAGTACTTGGCTAGGAATTAACAGCCGAGGACCCGAACTGCTCCTGCTACATTGTATGAGCTTTAATCGCTCGCCGGCATTAAATATCCTGCCACTTTAAGGGGGAGTATTTAAGGGATGAGTCTCACCTGCGAGGCACTTGCAACAGCGGAACGCTGGGGAAATAGAGCATCATTTTCTGACTTTTGGTGATAGTAATATCATGGCCAAAGCTATGTTTAATCCCCCCTACATGGCTCTTACCTAGCACTATTAGCAGTTTTGCAAGGTCAAAACTGTTGACAGATTCCCTTTAGCAATTAAATTGTGTGTTAGCTATGTACAATTATTATGTACTATTTACACTATACAACTGCACACATTTGCAAATACTTCCCCATAAGTAGGTAGAACAATAATAGTTAGACTGACCAGTTGATTTATTGAAGGTTTTATGGCACATTAAAGCATATGGACATAATAATAGAAGGTGCCCCCTACTCAGATTCCTCCACTATGAGCTAGAGCACAGAGCTGCTGTTTGCCGGGGATGTGTGAAACCAGTGACTTCAACCTTCATGAGACAATCACTTTAATGCAGTTCTGAGTTGCAGTCAAAGGTATGGAGAAAATCAATATTTTGTATTATAGATGGACATTCTTGTCAGATAACATCCAACAAAGGTTGATTCTCTGTCGTCAAGATTTTCTTTTTCTATTCAATGTAAGTTTATATTGCATTACATAGAAAAAATGGAATGGACCACTGACAGAACATTACAAAAAAAGAATTACCAGTAAAGGACATGCACTTACCTAATCCACCAATGTTGTAATCAAAATCTTTGACATCCAGAAGGATAGGTCCACTTTCTTGTTGCCCTTCCTCCTTATAGTACAGTTTGTAACCTTGAATTGTTGCTGTGTCCTCAGGATCCTGTTGCCATCTTACAGCTATAGTTGTGCAGTTCAATGGATCCAACCGTAATTCTGGGGATCTTGGTGCTATAAATAAAGTTGTACTTTCAGAATTAATCGCAGTGAGGGCTTATCCTGGCAATATGCCGTCACCTTGACATGAAAAAACCTTTTTAACCGGTATTTTTATTGACTGTAAAAACATTTAAGAGGTTTTCAGGTCCAAACCTATTGGTAACCTTTCCTGAGGATAGATTATCAATAGCAGATCGTCAGGGGCCACAGCCAAGAACCCCTGCCAATCAGTTGATGTGAAGAAGCTTGCAGCTGGCCGTAAGTCTCAAAGCACTGTCCATTCTGCAGTGGCTCAGTATGGTAGTGCAGCCCTTTCCCATTGAGGTGAATGGGTGACAGCTGCATTACCATGCTGGGCCACTGCAAAATTGAAAATGCTTTGAGACTTGCCGTCCGTATGCTCCTTCATATGAGCTGATCAGTGGGGATCCTAAGTGGCGGACTCCGCCGATTTACCATTAATGACCTATCTTTGGAATAGGTCATCAATAGCTTTGGACTTGAAAACCTCTTTAAAAAATGGTTACAATATAGGATAAAAAATGAAGGTCGTATTCTGTAGTGATGTTCATGTAGTAAAAAGTGTCATACAGGAAATTGGAGATGAGCGAGCATACTCGCTAAGGGCAATTGCTCGAGAGAGCATTGCCCTTAGCGAGTACCTGCCCGCTCGAGAGAAAAGGTTCGGGTGCCGGCGCGGGGGAGCGGTGAGTTGCGGCAGTCAGCAGGGTGTAGCGGGGGGAGAGGGGGAGAGAGATCTCCCCTCCATTCCTCCCCGCTCTCCCCCGCAGCTCCCTGCCCGCCGCCGGCAGCCGAACCTTTTCTCTCGAGCGGGCAGGTACTCGCTAAGGGCAATGCTCGCTCAAGCACTTGCCCTTCGCGAGTATGCTCGCTCATCACTACAGGAAATATATACTCTAGTGTAAACAGTTTGTAATTTCACTTTCCTACCAAAAGTAAATGGACAACTGAGCAAGAATCAAAAGTAGCATTTCTTTACATATGTTAATATTTAGTGCGGCCTTCTTTGGCCCCAATGACATTGGATACTCTCCATGGCATAATTTCTACTAATGTCTGATACATTTCAGCTGTAATTTCCCTTCATTCATCCTGCAGACGTCTGGCGAGTTCTCTTAAAGAATGATGCGAGGAGCATTTTAATTGGACAGTTGAGCAATGGAAGAAAATTCTATGGAGTGACGAATCATGCTACTCCATCTTGAAACAAGATGGGCGTACCTGGGTGTGGCAGATGCCTGGAGAACACTTTATGTCTGAGTGCGTTATGCCAGCAGTTAAGTACGGCAGAGTTTCCATTATGGTCTAGGTTCTGGGGATGTTTTTCGTGGCATGGTCTCGGTCCCTTAGTTATACTAGCAAGAACCATGAACACGGAGGTGCACCTTGACATTCTAGACAGTAATGTGCTGTTGACAATGTGGCAATACTCTGGGAATAGTTAGCAATACCTCCAACAAGACAAGGCACCTTGTCACAAATCCAACTTTATTTTACGTTGGTTTGAGGATATGGATGTTCCATAATTTGACTGGCCCACACAGAGCCATGACTTGAACCCTTTTAAAGATTGTTAGGATGAAATGGAACGTTGGGTCAGAAAATATGAACAGCATTCACCTTTTTTTGGAGAACTTGTCAAGACATTTGCAGGATGAATGGATGGAAATACCAGTTCTGATGTTCGCAGAAAGTATGCTATAGAGCAGTGGTGGCGAATCTATAGCACGCGTGCCAGAGGCGGCACTCAGAGCCTTCCCAGCTGGCACTCGCCACCATCAGCCGCTCACCGCATTAGTAAATACTGGCAGGGGTGTCGCAGCTCCCCTGCTGGTATTCACTCAGCAGCGCTGCTAGAGGCGCTGATCCCGGCGCACACTGTGATGTCAGTGTGCAGCCTGGATCCTCTTCCACCCCCCACCCCCCTCTGACGTCTCCTACTTGGTTCCGTGAGAGCAGGGAGGGGAGGAGGTGTCCGGCAGCACGTCATAGTGTGCTCCTGGGATCAGTGGCAGCAACAGCGCCAAGCAGAGGAGGTGGGGGGTGGGCAGGAAATTTGGGTCTCAGAGGGGGGTGCTATTACTACAGGGGCCACTATGGGATGTCGCTATTACTACTGGGGGCCACTGTGGGATGTCACTATTGCTACTGGGGGCCGCTGTGGGAGGTCACTATTACTACAGGGGCCACTATGGGATGTCGCTATTACTACTGGGGGCCACTGTGGGATGTCACTATTACTAATGGCTACTGTGGGATGTCACTATTACTACTGGGGGCGCTGTGAGGTGACACTATTACTACTGGGGGCTGCTGTGGGATGTGACTATTACTACTGGGCTGCTATGGGATGTCACTATTACCACTGTGTGGTGTCACTATTACTACTGGGGGGCCACTGTGGGATGTCACTATTACGACTGGGGCCACTGTGCGGTGTCACGATTACCGCTGGGTCCGCTGTGCGGGGTCACTATAACCACTAAAGCTGCTCTGGGATGGGTCACTATTAGCACTGGGGCTGCTCCGGGGGGGTCACCCTTACTGCTGGCGCCACTCTGGGGGGGTCAATATCACTGCTGGGATATGTTTACACGAGGTGGAAATGCTGCAGAATGTCCTCAGCGGAAATTTCCGTGGCAAATTCCACAGCATTTCCGCATCCAAAAGCAGTCAAAATCTGCACCCTGTCTATTTTGAAACAGCCCTGTCCTTTTAAGAACGACAGGGGTAAAAATCATACGTCATGATAAGCCCCGCCCCCTGACATGTTGGCACTTTACAATAAATAAGTGGGTTTTGGGTTGCAGTTTGGGCACTCGGTCTCTAAAAGGTTCACCATCACTGCTATAGAGGTATCTGATGTTATTATGGCCAAAGGAGGCCCCATTAAGTATCGCATATGTAAATAAATACTACTTCTGATTGTTGTTCAGGTGTCCAATTACTTTTGGTAGAATAGTGAAATTTCAGGCTACTAAATCACATTGTATGAAGATTTCTATAATTAATATTGGCCTCTTACGAGTTATCAGGTGTTTAGTTTGAATAGATGGCAACCAATCAGCACAAAATACATAATTACAATCCATAATTATGACAAAGTAAATTGCAAGCTCTTGCGAGCAGGGCCCTCACATCTCTTGTTTGAATTGTTCTTTTTTTATGATATAATGTTTGATTTTGTCTTTACATTTACCTTCTGATTAAAAAGTGCTATGGAGTATGCTGGCACTATACAAAGCAAGAATTATTATTATAAAGTACCGTAAACATCATTCAGAATCTGTAGAAGAATGGGTGACATTCCCTATGAGAGCTTTTCATAGTATAATTGTATTATTTTATATATCTTTAGAGACAAATACTCTTTATGCCATATGAACTTTAAATTACTAACAGATTTAAATATGTAATCACAAGACAGGAAACTGACTGGAATATCCAGTCCAGCCACTGGTAGGCTTCTCCGTAAACCCAGAACAAGAAAATCATTAAATTGGTGCTATAGCCTTGTTTGCTCAGGCTGTCATGTAAGAACGGCCTCTCTGACCCCAGTTCTCAGTTTACCTGACTTGATCTTATTTAACCTCAGACGGCACTGGTGTATCCTTAAAGGGGTTGTCCCGCGCCGAAACGGTTTTTTTTTTTTTTTCAATAGCCCCCCTGTTCGGCGCGAGACAAACCCGATGCAGGGGCTTAAAAAAAAAACCGCACAGTACTTACCCGAATCCCCGCGCTCCGGTGACTTCTTACTTACCGTGCGAAGATGGCCGCCGGGATCTTCACCCTCGGTGGACCGCAGGGCTTCTGTGCGGTCCATTGCCGATTCCAGCCTCCTGATTGGCTGGAATCGGCACGTGACGGGGCGGAGCTACGAGGAGCCGCTCTCCGGCACGAGCGGCCCCATTCAGAAAAGAAGAAGACCGGACTGCGCAAGCTCGTCTAATCCGGCGATTAGACGCTGAAAATTAGACGGCACCATGGAGACGAGGACGCTAGCAACGGAACAGGTAAGTGAATAACTTCTGTATGGCTCATAATTAATGCACAATGTACATTACAAAGTGCATTAATATGGCCATACAGAAGTGTATACCCCCACTTTGTTTCGCGGGACAACCCCTTTAATTGTGTAGGGTTCTCCTCCAATTTTAACTTCCTATATCATAAAACTCTAAGGCCTCATGTCCACGGGGAAATTCAGGCCTGCCGCGGATTCATCATGAAGAATCCGTAGCGGGTCCCTCCTGCCCCGCGGACATGAGGCCAAAAAATAAGAATAAACTCACCTCTCCGGACGCTGCGGTTCTTCCTTCCTTTCCGGCCGGATCTTCTTTCTTCGGCCCGGCGGATGTGCTCGGCACGCCGACAGCGTGACGCGCGCATGCGCCGGGCACATCCACTGGGCCGAAGAAAAGAGATCCGGCCAGAAAGGAAGGAAGACCTGCAGTATCCAGGACAGGTGAGTTTTAATTATGGTGTGGATGTTCCGCGGATCCGGACGGCTTCCATAAGATGCAATAGAAGCCTGCGGGAGCCGTCCCCACGGGAGACCCGCACTAAAATGGAGCATGTCCGGATTTTTCCCGCACGCGGATCTGCGCCTGACGGGAAAAATGACATCCGCAGGTATTTAACTACCTGCAGGTATCCAATGCATCCCTATGGGGCGCGGATCCGCGTGCGGGAGAAACGCTGCGGATTTTAAATATTAATTTACCCGTGGACATGAGGCCTAACAGAACAAAACAGAAACCTTATGGTTACTTTGACAGTCTCTTCCTAGAACTTCCCAGACAAACTTTTATAATTGGAATTGTTCTTGTTGTGAGTGGAGCAATTTAACAGGATAACAGTGAGGAAATAACATCTGTAAGTGGTTCTGTATCTACTAATAGACATACATAGAAACCACACACACTTTCATATTCACTACTAATGAAGAGACCAATTCTCATTAAAGAATCATATTAGAGAATGATTACATGTTGAGATAAACATACATAACTTGTAGCCAGGTACAGTGAAAGATATAACCCCCGATGATAAATCTTGACTTAGCACTTGCCTCTAATGCTGCTTGCTTTGGGTGTCTTGTGTGAGGTCCAAACTGAGGATTCTCCCCACCCCACTTTTGTTGCTGCTGCAATGCGAACCAAGTAAACACTATCTGGTTTCAGACCTTCCAAGAAATAGTCATGTGTTGTCCCTGGAAGTTCGAGAACTTGGATAGAGCTTTCAGTGCTCATTCGAAAGGATAAACGATGCAGTATAATTTTTCCTCGCCGGAATATAAGTGGAATGGGAAGCCAAGAAATTAGAACATCTGTCGGACTACGACTTGTTAAACTGATTTCTGGAGCTCGAAGTGGAACTGGAAAGATAAAACAATGTGTATTTGTCATATTGTATAGCGACCATCCAACTTTATCTTTATATGTATATAGATAAAGCATATAAAAGAACAGTGCAACCCATTTGAGATGACCACCCAAACTTGAGTGAAACCCTAGTCATCTTGGCTGTAATATGATATTGCCACTAATATTAAACACTTGTCAGATACCTCTACAAGAGTTGATGCTTGCCTGTGAAACCCGCAATCATCCCCAACCACACATATACAATCACATACCTACCCACACACACTTAGCCTTATTTTTCTACTTTTTGGTTTAATGTACGGGAACACTTCTGCATTATTTGCCTCATGCATAATCTATGTATTTACCTCTGCTGTTACTAAGTAAAAGGAACACTTAACTGTTTACATGTCAAAACCAATAAAAAGATGTTTGAAAATAAATTAGGGATGGGCTTCTCAAAGAAAAGAGTTAATTTACATAAGATATAAGGGAATTGAAAATCTGTCACAGAAAAATCTAGTCTAGGAAAGGGTCTTCCCCAAGAGGTGGTCTTTTGGGTCGATTTCACTGTATGAAGCAACATACAAATGTTATTTATGTTCTAATTGTATTAAGTTAAGACAGCAATTGACAAATTACTGTTGACTGTAGCAAATTCAACTAATCTGAATTTAACAACTAATAGACTTGGTCATAGACAACAACACAACAACCCAAGAACTAAGCCAACAACAGCAAATATGTTGCACATTGGCTCTCTGGCTCTTAGGATTTTTTCCTGAATGGAATATTTATCTGCACGAAGATTAGCATTATGTGAAAATTATGAGGAATTCATTTTAAAGAAGACCTGTTACCTCTCTTGACATGTCTGTTTTAGTAAAAAAAAATGTATTCCCTATGAAAGAACAATTCTGGAGCATCTTTTCTTAGAACTCTGTGTTGTGCCATTTCTCTGTTATTCCTCCTAGAAATGTATGAAGAAGTTGACAACTGGGTGTTACTGGTTGGGGATGTGTCCCTTCAAAAGTTACACTGACCAATCAGTGCTGATAGTATCAGACTGTGTAGGGACACACCTCTTCGACAAAGGAATGGTAACTCCCAGTTGTCAACTTATTTTTAAACCTTTATGAGGAAAAACAGAGAAATGGCACAATGTAGTGTTAGAAAAAGAGATGCTTAAGAATTGTTATTCCATGGGGAATCCAAATATTTAAACAGAAAATGTAAGAATCTCTTACCATCTTCAAGTGTATTCTGTGTCACATGGTCTGACATCTGGCTTGCACCCATTGGCATATAGGCAACAATGTAAAATGTGTAGTTGCTGTCTGGTTCCAAATCATCAATAATGTAATGATTAGTGTCATTTCCAATAACCACCTGATATTCCTCATTATTTAATCCTATGGGACAACAAAAATAAACACAGTATGTATTCTCACACATTACTTTGAGGTGGACATTAACTACAACACAATCTATTTACAAAAGGTTTCAATGTTATGTTCATTATAGCTTTATTTTATTCATTAAAGGGGTAGTCTGGACTTTTAGTATTGATTGGTGGGGATCAGTTGCTCAGCATACCCGCCAATAAGCTATCATTGATCCTAAAGCCTGCTCAGCTGGACCAGACATCATCATGGGTGGTCAGGCCCGGAAGTGGAATAGTTGGCTTCACTCCCATTGAAATCAATAGCAGTGATGCTTCCTATTACATTTCCTGCTCCTCATCCATATTAAATTGTAACTGCTTTGTGACCAGATATCATTCTCTGATTCCCCACTAACATGCAAAAACATGAAAGTTGTATGACTGGAAATGGAGGAGAGGAGCACTGCCAAACACATTTGGATAAGTTCAGATTGTTTGGACACAGCTCGACTAGACAGGGTGCCCTGCTTCTGGAACCCGTAATAATCAACTTTAAACTGTGGGAGAAGTGTTCATCTCTCAGGCAGTGCCACTACGGGAAATATAAAGCATCAATCACTTTCTATTCAAATCAATGTGCTGATAGTTTACTCCATGATTGTGGCTGGTTCTCCATAGTGAGAAATGCTGTTGGAGAGCTGCTTTTTGCTCTGACTTATAGACGAGGTCCTAAAAACAATTATAACCTCCCTATTAATTCAAAGTTCCCAAATTAGGCATTTGAAAATAGGTTTTCTAAACCAATCTAGTTTAAAATCACAATCTGTCTAGTCTAGTTCTTACTAAGTTGAAGAATTGATTAGTAGCCCCCATTGACATTCAATTATTATTATGATCTACAGACTAAAAGCAAATGTCTATAGTCCTTTTAGATAAAAAAAAAAAAACCCAAATATATTGTATATGTGAGGTTACCACCAGAATACTATACTTACACAGTTATCTGAAAATGCTAAATAAGATTTTTATAAAACTATCAGGAAGCAAAACGATGACAGTGGCCAAAGCAATGCCAATGCCTAAAGCAACATTGCATTTAAAGTTGAAGCCTAAAACCCTTGATAACATCAAGCTTCTTCTTAATAGAACTGCTATGCAGAAAAATCACAATTACACACAGGATGCTTGTAGTGCAATAGAAACTTGTTTCTTGTTATATCCTAGCCTTAATTACATTTAACTCTAGAGTATTAAAAGCAATAATCGACTTGTGTTCCACAACTAGTCACAACAAGTTTTGGTAAACTGTTCCATTGAAGAGGGGAAAAACATGGCTAATCGAGGGGCCATTTACACACTTATAATTCCCTCATTCCTAATCCTTGTGATTAAGCGTTGGGAAAAACAAACCACGTTTTCCGAGCTGCACCATTCAAGAACAAGCCGTTTTATAAGAAACAACAACTACACAAAAAGTTGCATTGTAAAAGGGGCGATTATATAGTTGAAATCTATTATAGACATTGGATAGGATGAAGGCAGGGGCACTGACAGAGAATGCACTCTATAAATGTGTTGTGTCTTAATGAGCTTAGGAAAAATTTCAGCAATTCATATTGAAATATGCAGAGGGTTGCATTGCTGTGATTCCCTTTGTTGTGTCTTAATTCCTATACATAGGAACTGGTAAGCGGAATAAGGTTGTTGAAGGCTGTTGTGGTTCAAGTCCATTTCACACCAAAATGCGTGTCAACTTAATCAAAACTCCCCCACCGCCCATTACCATTAAATTTATAAACAAAACCCAAAACCAAATTCCACTATTAAGCTTTCCCACATTTCTGAATTGACTAAAAAGCATTTTAATTAGACAAGATTACTGGCATCTCACAACAGAGCCGTTGATAGTTTGTTAATTAGGAATGTCGTGGCACGATTTTTGACCCGCTAAACAAGATCCTTAAGCTCAAATTAAAAGGCCTTGTTCTTGGAGTGAATGAGCCACTGGGCCTCATGTGGAGGCCTGATGAAATTGCCATAATAGGGGGTGAGACCAGCCTACAAACAGAATCACTACACCCTTTGTAGAGCTTCCAAATTGCTAACAAGGAATTAATACACTCATGTACTCTCATCAGACCTTTCGTTTGCCCAGCGCACTAACCCGCTAATTTAAATGCAAGATCTCTCCTTTTTTAAAGAACACCTGTTGGTTTTCTTTGAACAGCATCTCTTTTTATTATATAGAACTACTCATATACTAAATTGCATGCATCTCTATAGAAAATATCATGATGCACATGTAAACTAGACAGAGTTACAAAAGACGTTTGATTTTTTTCCATTTATTTAACATACCTAAAGAAACAACTATTCAACAGATAAAAGCATTGTAACAAAACAAGGACTCTGTGCACTTGATATACTAAATGCTAGTAGTACTTTACTACTGGCAAAGTCAGATAACACAATCTCTATCAACCATGCAAATGTAATTTCCTAATTTCCACAGCTAAACAAGCATGTAGATTAAGGTATGAGTATGGTAGAAGTATTAGTACATATAGCCAGCAAATTTAGTGATCGGTTAAGATAAAACACATGCAACATTTGTACATCAATATATCATTTAACCTAATAATACATGTACGCTGCTTTGGGTAGACTTTAATTCCATACTGTTGCCACTATTAACCGACCTCATCCCGACATCTCCATCTCAGTATGTGGTACCACCATAACTCCCAGACAGCATGCCCGCTGCCTTGGGGTTATATTCGATTCCAATCTCTCCTTTACCCCCTTTATCCAATCTCTGGCCTGAACATGTCAGCTGCACCTCAAGAACATTGCAAGAATCTGGCCCTTTCTCACTGTGAACACATTAAAAACGCTCACTGTTGCCGTCATGCACTCTTGGCTCGATTACTGCAACCCGCTCCCTCTCCTGCACTAGACTCTTCCCCCTCCAATTCATCCTGAATGCGGCAGCCAGGCTCATCTTCCTGTCTAGGTACTACTTGGATGCCTCTGCCCTGTGCCAGTCATTGCACTGGCTACCTGTCAAATACAGAATGCAATTTAAACTCATCACCCTCATCCACAAAGCTCTCCACAGCACCACGCCGCCCTACATTGCCTCCCTCATCTCAATCCACCACCCAGCCCGCGCCCTCTGCTCTGCTAACAAAATTAGACCATGTGCCCCTTTAATTCGAAAACTCTCATTCCCACCTCCAAGACTTCTCCAAAGCAACTCCAGTCCTCTGGAACGTGCTACCGAAAACTATCCGGGCAATCACTAACAAACAAAATTTCAGGCATGCTCTAATAACGCACCTCTTCAGGGAGGCATACCATATCTCCTAAACCAAACCCTTGTTACTCCGCCTGATAACATGCTCCCTGTCCTGGTGACTACAATCCTTGCTAGCCACCATCAACCTCCCCATGCAGTCATACCGATTCAGCCACTATATGGCTCAATTTGACTATTGTCTATGTGTATATCATCCCTCACTCTCCACCTCACCATACCTTGAACATCTCCAGCCCCTTTGCCTTCTGTATCACCCCATTATCTGTAGTATGTAAGCTTGTTGGAGCAGGACCCTCACCCCTACTGTTTCCATCAATTGATTACTTCATGTAAACGTGGTTTTGTTTAGTTTTTATTCCCCCTGTCTTGTAAGCGCTGCAGAATATGTATAAATAAAGATTTTTATGATTATATGCACGTGTGCGTTGTGGATTAAAGCACCAGCTAGTAGGAGCACGTTTATAATGACTTCTGTCTTTTTTTCTCTACTAGATTGACCCAATGTTTGCTAGATGAACATAAAATGTAAATGTTTTAAGAGCTTTCGAGCCGAGGATTCGGCAGGAACTGTTCGCCATCCGCGGCTTGGTCTTCCATGTTTTGGGGACATGGCAGAAGTCAAACTGGTAAATACTTGATATGAACGTCGCTCATCAACGCTTGACTCTCCCTGGTGGCACTGTTGGGTGAAGCACAACAGCGCCGCTAGACTTAACATAGGAACTTTGACCTTGCCTGACAAGTCACTCAATGTATCAAAATCAAATGTTATGATTTTACAGCAGTGGTGAGGATGTAACAAATCTAATGGCACCAAAATCATACATCAAAGATCACACGAAGGGATCAAAGTGCGGTGCAAGAAAAAGCCTGTAAACTTTTTTATATTAGATATATTGCTCAATAAACACTAAATAGTGTTCATTCGGTGTCCTCCAGCATGGCTGAGCCCCTAGGTCTTAAGAGACTCAGATCAGCTAAGTCAGAGGATAATGTTACCAAAGGGGACTGTAAATGAGGCTCCTATGAATTACTCACTCTCAATGGCAAACTGCAAAATGAAAAAAATTATAAAGACTGAATGCGCCCAGAAGTCTTTTCTGACTATATAGGGACGTACTATAATAAATATGTAACAATTTAAAATTCTAAAATAGAAATAAAGAAAAGAACCCATGCAACACAAACAAGACTGTTCATATATATAAAACAACCAAAACAGGGAATGTAGTCCAATTTATTGTAGTGTAAATTTGCCAACTTAATAAAAAATATATATATTTTTAACATTTTGTACACATTAACCCTAATAAAACTAAAGAAAAAAAAATCTATAAAAAAAATATTCAGAAATAGCTCCATGTATTGCAAAAATATTTTTGTAGCCCAAGAATTAAGAAGTTGAGGTTGGTAAAACCACCATATCCACAAAATTGCCAAAAAGTCTTTGATCATTTAAAACCCAAACACTCTGATTGTTAAGGGGTTAATAGCATATCCCTAATTAAAAGCTAAGGTAATTCAGGGAAAGAAAATCTTACAACAAGGAGAAAGGCCTTATACAGCTGTCAGAAACCTATAGGCTTTTCATAAACACATGCTGCAATTCACTTATTCTTACCTTCCGCCTTCATGTAATGCACAGAATAAGCAATGACTTTCTCTGAGTTATACAGAGGCCTTTCCCACGATAGTATAATGGCTGAACTGGACATTGTCTCCGCTCGAAGGTTACGTGGAGCACTAGGCCTGTCTTCAGACATCACAACAGTCAGCCTTGCCCGGGACATGGCAGAGCCTTGGCTATTTTCAGCCATGCACTGATAGACTGCATCGTCTTCTGGGATGATCTGATTGATTACAAGTTTGCTACAATAGGAAGAAAAGATTAGAAAGTTGAAATACTATATAAACGATCATGCTTCCAGTAGCAATTACAAGTAATGCAATAACCTTACACTCAGACTCTATGGGATACGTTACCTTTGCCCTCTTGTGCTGCTAAGATGGGATTTCTCAAGTAAGAGTGTTATGGTGCATTTAGGCGGAACGATATCGTTCACAAAATCATTCAAACGAATGAAAGTGAACTATAATTGTTCAGTTTAAACGAAAGCCAACGACTGAACGGCGCTTCGTGCGCTTCACGTTCATTGTTTAGTTTCAGCCGGCGTAAAAATTGGCATTGGCTCATTCACTTTTCGGGCGGTTTAAACACTAATCGTTTAATTGTTCAGTTTAAACGAAAGCCAACGACTGAACGGCGCTTCGTGCGCTTCACGTTCATTGTTTAGTTTCAGCCGGCGTAAAAATTGGCATTGGCTCATTCACTTTTCGGGCGGTTTAAACACTAATCGTTTAGTGCTTCACATAAAAAAGTGAAATACTGAGCGATAAGTGACCAAGAACTGCATGATTCTGCAACTGACCTGATGAAGACACCACCAGCTTGTTTGCTTGGGCAAACAAGAATCGTGAGATTCTCGCTCAGTGTAAAAGCGCCATTAGCTGTGACAGCCATGATCATTTTTTTGCAATGGGTAAATGCAAAATAAAAAGTCTGCTGTCCTCATCAGCTCCATTTCAACACTATTGCATCTGCAGCAAACAATTGTACTGCTTAGAGCTGGAGAACAGTAGTTGAAAACCAGGTATTTCTAACTTGCCAAGAACTAAGTCGTGGCATTGTATACTATACTTGAAGTAGACTCCGTTTACCTGCTGTACATTTTTATTCTCCCATTGGAATGTATCTTTCTGCCATTCTTCAGCCAGGTGATTTTGGGGGTTGGAATTCCTTCCGCCTGACATACAAAACGAGCAGTTCCCGCACGTGGTCTTGTCAAACTTTCTAGCCTCTCAATAAATGATGGTGGTGCTGTGTAGACAAAGATGTAGACCCTTGTTACATATTCTTTGCACCTGGCCATTCTTCCCATAATGTGTAACATTTAGCCTTAATGCATGAGAATAATAGATCAAAACATGATGATTAAAATTGGCTCCTGATATTCTGGTTTATCACATTGATCGATCACCAATATTTAGTGCCAAACAAAAATCAGGAACCGTAAATGAAACAAAATCTACTTTATTACTAAACAGACATGTTGATAAGATATACAAATGTGCTCTCCGGTGATTAATATCAGATCAGAGGCTTATATTCCTTACAGTATTGTACAGATGATGGCAGCATGTGTTACCATCTTCTGAATAAATTCCTAGTGAATCACTCACATGCCCAGTCCAGAATTAAAAGAAAAAAATCTATAGCAATTGAAGATGTATTGCTTGGGTACCCAGTTTTAGCAGTGGGTATATTTAATTTATAAGTCAAGTATCCAGCTATACATATGTATCCCTATAAAAGATAACTGATATACAATGACTCCATTCAGGGTTTCTCTCTCTAGTAATCTCAACCACTTGTACTCTAGACTTTAATTGGAGGTACAAGAAGCAGATGGTTGACAGTTACTATTGTCGTATTAGCTTCTCACGTGGCTGCTTTTCTCTCCCTTGGCCACCAAAAATCCTCCCTTCTCATTCAAGATCTCCATAGCAGTCAATCACAGTGAAAGAAAACGCACCCCATCCCATCAATGCTTGATCTAGTATCAATGACCAAATGTTTATTTGTCTATTATGAACGTATCAAACAGACAAAACCCATCTCCCCAATTTCTAGCCTGAAAGAGTTTTCTAAACTGAAAAACAAAGAAAGAGAGAAAAAAATGACATATTATTTTCCTAATTGATGCTACAGTGTGACATTAGTGCAACAAACCAATGATGAACCAAATTTAAAGCCTTACCCAAGACTACAACATTAGCCATTGCTACAGTGTAATTTCGAGTTCCTGGAGTAGTTGCTCGGCAAACATAAACCCCTGCATGTAGCTGCTTCACATCAGATATAACAAGATTTCCATTTCCTACAACTCGGGTGTTGAAGACGTCAATGGGTTTATGGTCTGGAAAATAAATTGTATATATGTAGTTACAGAGGTGTATATGTGTATATATAGGTTGTCCACTTGTAAACTATTGATGGGCTATCCCTAGAATAGGCCGTCAATAGTAAATCGGTAAGGGTCTGCTGTCGGGGACCACTGCTGATGAGCTGTTTGTTGGGCAGACAGCTTCTTTTCCACTACAGTGGCGCTGCTTGGCATTACAAGCAAAGTTCATTTTCACAAAGCTCACAAATTCACTTCAATAGGAACCTTGTCTATAATACCAAGCCTGGTCACTGCAGTGGGAACTAAGTGATCTTCTTACTGCAGAAACCAGCCCAATGCACAGGTGGACTGGCCCAGTGAACAGCTGATCGACAGGGGTCCTGGGGCAGCATACTCTTGCTGATCTACTATCCTAACAGTTTAGAAAATTGACAACCCTTTAAGTAAAATTTAATCTGGTGTTGAATATTAAATGACAACCTACAATATCATTTTGGAGAGTATTCTTCAGTGAAATGCTTACCAAGCCTGCTCCAGGATACTATTGGCTTAGGGTTTCCCCTAGCCATACACTCCAGTGTAACAGTTTGGTGCACAGAGGTAGTTGTATTCTGAGGAGGTGCTACGATGACAGGTTTCTGCAAAAGCTCCTCCTGTGTGGCTAGAAAAAAAAAGTACAAAAAGCTTCAGACTTGCTGTCACAGGGGCAGATCAATCAATAAAGATTCATTTCCGATAGCTGACACAAAAGCAAGACAGTGAGTGGAGCAACAAGAAGTGTGCATGTTATTTCACACCATAATATATTTAGTTTCAATACCCATATTTTCAGGCAAAAAAGGGGTTGCGTAATGGGTTTTAGATTGCAGTCTTCATATGCAAATTTGTACATGGGGCCATGTGAAGTGCAATTTATCCACAATGAGCCCCATTTTAGCAAAAATATTGTTCTGTATCATATATGGACTATGCCTTTCATGTATTGGATGGCAGTGAAGGAAGGCTAATAAAATACCTATTCCAAAGGGTCCCTCAAGCACAGCGTTATTGTATATACGGATCCCAAATTCCACTACTCAAAAATGTTTTCAATAAGTGCAACAACAAAATATATTTAGCTCAACAGCTTTTATCCAAGTCTACTGCTAGAATGTGTTCACACTGTCTCTTGCCTCTATTGCCATGGATTAATGTATTGACTATATGAACATTATGAATATTTCAGATGTCATTTTGATGAGATTTTGATAAAAGCATTTTGATAAATATATTCTCTGATTGAATTCTTTGGAGATTGAAGCACAGAGCAGGCTACCTTTTTTAGCAAACTTCCAATGTGAATAGTGATTCTTTCACAAGAAAGGATCGAGTTCTTTGATGTAATAGTTTCAATAGGATGAAGGTGGAATTGTGCAAACATGTACCTTTTTCAAACAGAAACAGATGAATAGTTGCCTTGATTTTTATAGTGCTCATTACCAATCCTGGATCAAAAATATCCCCTTTGAGCAGTTTAGACAGATTAGGAAGAACTGCTCTAGTATCGACAGGTTAAAGACTGAAAGTAAGATTCCTACATTTTCCTTTCAGGAAAAACACACTCTGGTTTTAAAGAAATACAGAAGAGCCTGACATGTCATTGACATGTATTGGACATTGAGATATATTTGGAAGGGATTAATCCTTGAGAAGCTACTGGTTGCATACAGGAGGTTCAAAAATATGTTAAATGTTAAAAATATACTTGCACCAAGTAGAATATGCCACTTCAGCATTAAAGGGTTTTTCCCAGTACACTGGTGGCAGTGGGAGGGTTCAAAGTACATAAAAAATAAACTCAATACTCACCTTCTGCTGCCACGATGCTCCCCCACCACGCTTTCCCAGTCCTCTGCTCTTCTGTTGACAAGTAGTGGAGCCTCACATGGGTTGCTTACGCACATGACTGCTGGAGCCAATACAAGGTCCGATGAGGACGTCACTGAGGACATCCTGTAAACCTGCCTGGGGCTTCTACATTAGAAGCCTACGTGACAGGTTTAGAGGATGTCACCAGGCCATGCGGCCGGTTTTCGTCACCTGTCTGACGCCGCAGTGTTGGAACGCCAAAACATTGGTCCAGCACCACAGTGAGTATATTTATTTCATATAGTTTTGCAGTCGGGAGGGGGGGGGGGGGACTCAAAACCATGTAAAATAACTAGGGAAACCCCTTCAAAGAAACAAATCTAATTCCCACTATCATAGATTTTTATTATTTTTTCATTGCTCTTTTTATCTTTATATCAATAGCACCTTTATTCATAGTTTTTACTATATCAGTATGATGGCGCTGTTTAAAATTTTTTGAAGTAACTTTAATACATGCTTTTCCAGCAGATTGGCTCAACTAGTGATTGGCCAATTCTGCTGTCAGTCAAGATCTGTAATGTCGGAGGACAGGCTGTTAGTTTTTCTACTTAGGCTGCTCTGCTATTAACGATGGTTATTATTAGAGATGAGCGAGTACCAAAATGTTCGAGTGCTCGTTACTCGAGTCGAACTTTCAGTGATGCTCGAGAGTTCGTTTCGAGTAACGAACCCCATTGAAGTCAATGGGCGACTCGAGCATTTTTGTATATCGCCGATGCTCGCTAAGGTTTTTATTTGTGAAAACCTGGGAAATTCAAGAAAGTGATGGGAACGACACAGAAACGGATAGGGCAGGCGAGGGGCTACATGTTGGGCTGCATCTCAAGTTCCCAGGTCCCACTATTAAGCCACAATAGTGGCAAGAGTGAGACCCCCACACTGTCAGCATAAAGATCGTTCTCCTCTGCCACAGCTGTAACAGCTGTGGCAGAGAAGATCGATGTTAGCCCATTGAATTCAATGGAGCCGGCAATACAGCAGGCTCCATTGAAAGCAATGGCAATACAGCTGGCTCCATTGAAAGCAATGGGCTGCCGGCGATCGCGGAATGAATTGTCGGGAAGGGGTTAAATATATAAGCCCTTCCCTGCAATTCATCCAGAAATGTGTAAAAATAAAAAATATATATATACTCACCTGGTCCCGGCAGACGGAGTTCAGCGCGACCAGCGGCAGTCCTCCTGAACTGCTCTGAACAGCTATGAGTAGTATTCAGCAGCCGGGGATTTAAAATCCCCGCCTGCTGAATGAGCTGCCTCTAATTGGTCACAGCCTGACCAATCAGAGGCAGATTCCACTCACACACCCATTCATGAATTTATGAATGGGTGAGTGACTGCTGCCTCTCATCTGATTGGTCCCGCTGAGCCAATCAGAGGCAGCAGTCACACACCCATTCATAAATTCATGAATGGGTGTGTGAGTGGAATCTGTCTCTGATTGGTCAGGCTGTGACCAATTAGAGTCAGCTCATTCAGCAGGCGGGGATTTTAAATCCCCGGCTGCTGAATACTACTCACAGCTGTTCAGAGCAGTTCAGGAGGACTGCCGCTGGCCACGCTGAACTCCGTCTGCCGGGACCAGGTGAGTATATATATATTTTTTATTTTTACACATTTCTGGATGAATTGCAGGGAAGGGCTTATATATTTAACCCCTTCCCGACAATTCATCCCGCGATCGCCGGCAGCCCATTGCTTTTAATGGAGTCGGCTGTATTGCTGGCTCCATTGAATTCAATGGGCTAACATCGTTCTGCCGGGACAAGGGGAGTATATATATATTTTTTTTTTTACACATTTCTGGATGAATTGCAGGGAAGGGCTTATATATTTAAGCCCTTCCCGACAATTCATCCCGCGCTCGCCGGCAGGCCATTGCTTTCAATGGAGCCGGCTGTATTGCCGGCTCCATTGAATTCAATGGTCAGTGCTCGTTTAATCGAGACGAGTACCGCGTGGTGCTCGTCTCGAGTAACAAGCATCTCGAGCACCCTAATACTCGAACAAGCATCGAGCTCGGACGAGTATGCTCGCTCATCTCTAGTTATTATCTGATGAAGACACCGACCCAGCGCTGAAATGCATTGTTCCCTAATAAATAACATTTTCTTTGTATTATCCTGTCAATAGCACTGATTATCTTCCTCTTCTGTGGCTTTGTAAAGAATAGAACTGTGGGATGCGGACTACAATTGTTTTGGCCACTGCCTAACATCCATATTAGGTGGCATGAATTTCACAATGTTCAGGGGCCTGGATTGGTACTGCAGGCTGAGTCCCATTGCAACACTAACCCAAGCCACTGCGCAATGTACAGAGCTATCTGCTTCCTGTAGCAAAACAGATCGTTACACTAAGACACTAGCCTGGGGGAACAGCTGATTGTCGGGCTCACTGCTCAGAATACCCCCTACTGGTCTGCTATTGATGACCTATGAGGATAAGTTATCAATAGCTAGAAATGAGACGACCCTTTTAAGGCAAGGATGCATAGCTATTCATTGTTATAGAAATGTTACAACTCACCTGATAAAACAGTCAACGTGGCTTCAATGCTCTTCCGTCTACTAAACAGGTTGGTAGCTATACATCTGTAATTTCCAGCATCTTTCTTAGTGATTCCATAGATCTGGAGAATGCCTTTTGATAGCATAGCAATCCTTTGAAATAATACGTGAAATATAAGTGAAATAACACGTGCAGGGTTCTCGTTACAGTCTATGAGGCTCCCCTGATGATATCAAATAATCATTTATACCTATTTGTATAAACTGCAGCTAGACAGTCATGCCATAAATTGACAGATGCGCCAACTAAAATGACTCTGGCAATCATAGAAAGTGTATTGGCTCCATACACTTGGCTGAAGATTTAATTTCTTACATTAAAGGAGCTTGTTGCTACTTCTCCAAACAAATTTAAAGGGGTTGTCCTGCAACAGCAAGTGGGGTTAAACACTTCTGTATGGCCATATTAATGCACTTTGTAATATACATCGTGCATTAAATATTGGCCATACAGAAGTTATATACTTACCCCCTCCCGGTGCTGGCGTCCCCATCTCCATGGCGACGACCAAACGTCTCCTCTGGTCGCACGAACAGTCGCGCTTGCGCACTGAAGATTCCTCTTCTGGATGGTCCAGGCTCACGAGCTGCGTCCTGGCTCCTCCCTCTTCTCCGCGTCATCGCGTAGCTCCGCCTCCGTCACGTGGTGCCGATCAGCCAATGAGGTGGCTGTAATCGGCAGTGGAGCGCAGACTGGAGAAGAACATCCATGGTGCACCATGGGAGAAGACCCGCGGTGCACCGTGGGAGAAGACCAGCGGCGCCATCTTTGAAAGAAGAATCTTCAAAGCTGCAGAATGGGGATCCAGGTAAGCGAATTTTTTTTTATTAAATAACAAATGGATGCGGTTTTACTGTCTACTAAGGTGGGGTCTGTGTAAAAAAAAATGTTATGTTTCGACGCGGGACAACCCCTTTAAGACAAAACCAGCTATGCCAACTTTAAACTGTAAGAAGCAAGACTGAATGAAGACACACCAATGAGAGAAAATAGCATTATGGCCTGTTAGTGACAATATGAGCAAGTCAAGAAGGCCATCTGTGGTCATGTGACCATAAAATAGATTTGACTGATTTTGACAAGGCAAAAACCTCTACTATCAATACTCAATGCTGCAGTGTGTAGAACAGCCTCACTAAGAACAAATTTATGACGTGTCAGCCTTAACAGTACAATTATGTTTTACTGCATATGTAGATAAAGTCTTTAAAGAGTGTTTACTTACCTGTTCATGGCAAGAGGTAGAGCTGTGCGATTTACTTCCCAAGTAATGATAGCTGGAGGGCTTGCTGTTATCTTACAAGAAAATCTTGCCATCCCTCCTTCTTGGACCTTTATTGAAACTGGTTGCTCTTCAAAGGCAGACATAGCTAAAATATAAAAACACTGTCTTAAAGACATATACTGCCCAAAAACCCATAACTATAATCAGTGTTATTATAAATTCTTGCATACATTTCACGTATAACGTGGTTGACTGTATTTTTTGAATAGGACCATTCCCACCAGTAAGTGTGTTACAGACATATTTTAATTCCACTGTTAAACATGCCAACTCTGCATTTATTTATCTGACCCATAAAAGTGCAGCCTGACAAAGTGCACAGATATCTGAATGGTTAGAAATTAAAGGAGAATATTGTATACAATGTACAATGGAGAGAACCCGGGTGAAAGGTGAAAAGTGCACATAAGTAAGTTAATTTACAAGCGCCAAGAACAATCACATTACAACAATAAAGACTTTAGTGTCAAGCAGTATTAGCACAATGTCTTCAAGTATATTCAGCAGGCCACAATACACAAGGTTGTTACATGTCATGTATTTCTTGTCTTTATTCTATAAAAGCATTTTTGCACTTCCTAAATAATGGATACTTCTGGCAATGGACAAAAGTGCAAAATAAATCTTATCTTCTGGCAGATACACAAATGAGGGTTTCAATTTATGTTAACTATAGCTTTCCTTATTCATAATCGATCTAAACAGCCTTGAGAAAAGTTTACCCATACTTTTATTATTTGGAATCAATACTTTCTGTTCATCTTCTTTTTCTCAAATACCAATAGCCTTGAACATAAAAGCCATCAAAGAGGTAAATGAAGACCAATGAAAGTAAAATAAACTTTTGAGCAAGTATACATGTTTCTTCTCTGCAAGAACTTATGCCTTGGCAGAAAAATAGACTAAGCATCTTAAAACCTAACATGCCCGAATTTCATTTCCTCTAACATCTGCTGACAATTGGAGGTGTCCTTACGCAATAGACTGTTGGCAGATTCCACAGAAATAGAATCTTTTACTAAGCTCGAAGCCATTTAATCACTGATGATTCTTTTCTCATTCTAGATGAAAATGTTTGTATAAGATCTAAGCAATTACTGCACTAAATTAAAATCGTATCATATATGCAACTAGACTACCGGTACTAGGACTGTTTTTGTTCTTCTAGGACTGTGTAGGACTGTTGGGTTATCAGCTGAAATGAAATTTCCAGAAGAATTGTCTTTTGTAGCAGCACGGTCTGTTACTGCGCCTTCATTAGTCATTGCTAATGGCAATTTACAGCCCAAACTGTAAAACTGAAGCAGTGATGGGAGGAACAAGCCATAAAAAGCCCCCACATCAAAGTCCAGCAGAGGCTTCTGTTGTTTGAGAAAACAACACCCTCCACAACACCATAAATGTAATTGCCTTTTTATGAGAGGTTCGCCCCTTTCTATTAGTATGCAGATAGTTCTCAGGTTTACAACCTGGCAAAAACCACACCAGCTATTGTATTCTACACACAACCCAAGCCTTCTGAGATGATGCTCATAGCACCTGTGCTTCCTCCACTCAAAAGTAAGGTTAAAACTATTAGGAAGGCCCACACAAAACCAACAAGTACAGTATGCTCATCACGTCTAACCACATATTTATGCTCGGCCACATTTTTTAATAGCCACGTGCGGTAACGGACTGATAGATACTCAACTCTCTGACTGTCATACTGAAAGAAGTTTGAAAGATTACGTCTATGTAAAGGCTCTTTACATGGCTGATTATCAGGAACAAATGTTTGTCTGTACATCTGTTCGCCCAACAATCGGGCCATGTAAAACTGCCAAAGATCGACCTACGAACAAGCAAACACTCATTCTTCAGCTGTGCGGTGACTTTTAGTAAGCATGAAAATGCCCACTGATTGGCTGTACATCTCCACGGCTAACAGGGACTTATAGAGCTGGCCTATGGGGCAAACAATCGTACTAACAATTGACATCGCTAGTCGATCGGCATTCGATTATACTGGGCCAAGAACTGACGCATGTAGAATGACCACTACAGCTTAAAAGCCCTTTTACAAAGGCTAATGATCGGGTATGAAAGTTCATACAAACATTTGTTTGCCTGATCATTGGCCTGTATGAATATGCCCAAGTTTAGCAAACACTCATTTATTAGTTGCTCGTAATTATTTATGCAGGCATAAAATTTCTCGTTCATTAGCAGTAAATTTCTCCATGTAAGCAGGGGGATTTGCTCTAGAGGAATGGTATCTATATTGTAAGGAACAATTGTAGCAATCATCCTTCGCCCCTGTACTAGTAATTGATGTGAATGGCAGAGCAATTAACCGCAGTAAAGGCCTGTCCAGAACCTGATTTGCTGATTTCTCCTAAAATAAACATCACAAAAGAGCGCAGTATGCTGCGGCTATTTCGTCCTGTAAAATGTCGGATGGCTGATGGAAATTCAACAGACCCCATTATAGTCAATGGGGTCCGTTCGGTGCAGTTCAGTTCTGTCATAAGACAAGCCATTTGGCCAAGGGATTGCCATTTCCCTGATCCCCTAATGGAACAGGAAGACGGAAACCCCTTGTGCTTCTGTGAATTAGTCATTAGAGGGCCTTACTAATTCATATACCTTACTAATTCATCTACTCTTTCATATACCTAAATTTATATCTTTGTAGAAAAGAGAATACAAGAATGTTAAAAACAGAAGTTGAAGGTGAAAAGAAAGATATGTAGGTGTAATGTATGAAAGATCTGTCGTATATCAAATTTAGCAAGTTAGACGATTTTACTTTTTGAGAAGCAGATGCATGGTATACTTCACTTCCTGGACCCATCTTGCTAATTTGTTCTGTGGTTTACAAATCAAAATAACTGAAAACACAATTATTGCTTCCCCAAGCTGTCAGGCTTTATTATTATTAAGTGCATTCAGACAATGTGTAACTCTAGCCTGACCTTAGGGAATGAATCAGTCCAAGATGAAAGTTTATCAGATTTCACATTCATTTGCAGGGTGCGCTGATAACGGATAGTCTAGAACTCCCTACATGAAACTGGTTAATCACTGCCTATGTGTCTGTATATATTACAACACTACACTAGTCATGTTATATGCTAAAGATATTTAAACATATTGAAATTCAATGGCTGCAGCCCATTTAGATATGAAAGCACAGTACAGTATAAGGTGGGTCTCACACAGACGGATTTAAATTGCGGAATACGTGATCGTGGAGGATCCACGGTAAAACATAGGCATAGAAAGGCATGAACGTTTGATTTTTCACGGATACGAATCGTGTATTCCACGAGCGGAAGAAAAATTTCAGCATGCTCTATTTCGCTACAGACTCTGCACATTGCATATGCGCTGTGGGCACCCGCGACATCACTTAGCGCTGGCACAGGAAATACAAGCAATGGGGAAAAAAACTGTTATGCAGGGTGACTGGCTGGGCACACAATCGGAATCCGCTGCGGACCTCCCGCATGCGGAATCCAACCAGTTCGTGTGAGTCCAGCCTAAGACCTTTGTTAAAAGCATGATAAGCTTGATGCTTTACAGTGCGCTCTAGGGCTGTAACATAAATCAGGTGGTGATGCAAGATGACTATTATAAAACCATCATAAAAGTCTATAATATGTAAAATACTATTTCTCTGTTCCTCCCGGGTTTCAGAAGTGCTAACAGCTATATACACATTTGCTGTGTCAATCACCAAATTCTTTCAAAGTTCAGGATGTGAGTAGCTGCCCAGCAGCCATTACAATAGAAAAAACATTTCAAATGACCAACTAAACACCCTCCTCCACATGGCAGTAATTAAAAGGTCAAGGAGCAAACGGCAAAACGTTTAAAAGAAAAATCCTAAATAATAACCCAAAAATAATTTCCACAGTCAGAGAACAAATATATTTATGAAACTGAAGATAAAACATTTTCTCAACTTCTCTTAAAACATCTACAGTATCATGTGAAATAACACATCAAGGTTTACCCAACAGTACAATGCTGAATTATGAACTACTGGTTGAGTGTCGGGGCCTGATAATTCTATGTCCTACATGCAGCAAATATCCCGTGTACTGTAACTTTTCTAAATGACTGCTCCATTCCCATAAGGCCTCAGTCAGACGGGCGTTTATTTGTGCGAGAAAAAAAATTGCACTGCATGCGTAAAAAAAACAAACATGTGGCAACGTCCATTGCCACCCATATGTTCTCGCACTGCCGCGTCATCGCTGACACGTCGGCTCTGCAATGCGCATGTGCGGCTGTGTGCACATCGCAGAGCAGAGAGAGAGAAGACGCCGGACGGGTAAGCGAGAGGTCACTGCAGGGGCATGGGTCGCATCCCGCTGCAAGAATCTCGCAGTCGGAATCCGACCCGGTCATCTGCATTCACCCTTAGGGCTCCCACACACTAGCGTTTTTTAAACGCGATTGTCAATGGGACTTTCTAATGTTAAAAACGCAGTGCAAGTTGGTGCTTTGGGATTTTTGTGTGATGTGTTTTTAACATTAGAAAGTCCCATTGACATTCATGTAAAAAAACAAAAACGCAAGTGTGTGGGAGCGCTTAGGCCTCATGTCTACCGGCTAATTATATTTACGAAACCCGCGCGTGATCTCCGTCCATAGGGATGCATTGGACACCCACAGGTAAGTAAATACCTACAGATGTCATTTTTTCCTGCCAATCGGATTGCACGTGCTGGAAATCACCCGCAGCATGCTCCATTTTCTGCAGGTTTCCTGCATGGACAGCTCCCGCAGGCTTCCATTGAAGCCTATGGAAGCCATCCGTATCTGCGACACACCCGCAGCTTAATTTCTGCTCTGCCGCGGGAAAGCAGGGATTTAAAAAAAAAAGGAGTGCACGGCGCATTCGCGCAGCATGCTGCCAGCGTGCCGAGCACATCCGCCGGGCATTTTCATGTATATTTGCTATGTAATACATGTTTTACTCGCATGAAAAATAAGTGCACAATACACAGGTCACTTACTCCCATGTGAACGCACCCTAAGATTGTCAATGTACCAAAAATGACCCGAGCCCTTGAGCAATAACTACAATAATATATGCAGTCCCACTATAATATGTGAACACATGCTTCTGGCTGGAAAGCTCCTATACCAGTAATTGAAACTGTCAGATATTATCGCATACCGGTGTAGACACATTTCTGTCATTCAGGCAGTAAATGGGTTAACAGTTCTAATCAACAGTGCGAGCAGGAGCATCAAGTGTCCTACAGAATGTATTTGATTTTGCAAGCTTAGCAAGTGCGATTTGATCTTCTCACTTTTAAAGCATCCCAGATGGGTTTCCCCTTCTCAGATTATCTATCCGAGCTGCAGTGTGTGGCCGGAGAAATGTACAATAGATGCTAATACACTTATCAAGTAGCTTCCCTTGGCCCCTTCCAATTTTCAGCAAAGGAGAAATAGTACAAGGAAGAGAGGCAACAAGCTACATTAAACAGCTTCAAAGCTCTTCATCTTGTGTGGCCACAATGCTTTTAGGGGCCAAAGGGCACATAGATTCCTAGGGGTGCTTTTTCTGAACACTTTGCCAAGTGATTGGCTTCTTGCGTTGATAACTAATCCTACACATACCTTTTCCCAGAGCTTACTTCCATTCCATAAAGTATTAGCACTAGTAAGAAGCTCAATAGTCACATGCAAACCACACAGAATCCCTGCAAGTATTCACAAGCAATTAAATGTTAAAACAATTAAATTATGGGAAATAAATTCTCCCCCTTGCAGCCAGTGATCCTCTCATCTATGGAAATCTGAAAAAACACACACTCCTTGCTCTTCTCATATTGTATACTATTTTACAACAACAGCCTTTCTCATGTTGTATTATCTGATTTGCTTACTAATTCCAGTTATTCATTAATCTGACATTATGATTATGCATAATAATGTTTTATCAAACTGTATACAGTGCAATAAAGTTATTTGATCTATACTAAATCCATTTCCTTCATAACTGTATGAAAGCAGTTCTACAACTTTACAAAACCGATATTAGGGGCATTCATTAAAGACTTCTCACAAAAGTGGCAAATGATGGCACATGCCGCATTTGCTCAATTATTTGCACCTTTTTGCAGTTGTGCACTTCATTTACCAATTTTGAAAAGTGCTGAGAAAAGTAGGCGGAGTTTAATGGGAGGGGCTTCTCTCAGATTTAGTAGAACTGACGCTAGAAATTGACAGCAGGCACAGATATGGATACATGAACAGCCAAAGATGTACAAACTTATTGAGGTATGCACCTTTTAGTACATTTGGTGCAATGTATTTTGGTTTTAGACTGTAATGTGAAATGTCAGTCTGAGGCCTCCTATACAGATTCCATTAAAAAGACTTGAAAAAATTGTGCACATACTTCACTATTTTTTACTGTAAAATTCCAGACACCATACAGGCTCCTTCACACTTGTGATATCGCAGCTTTTTTTTTTTAAAGCAAATGTCTATAAGACTTTCTAATGTTAAAAACGCATCGCACAAAAATACCGAGTTTGTGCTTTGCGATTTTTCTGCGATGCCTTTTTAACATTAGAAAGTCCCATTGACATTCGCGTTAAAAAAACGCAGCAATGTCATGATCGCAAGTTTGTAGAAGCCCTCAGCAAACCCAGCTGACCCCATTATAGTCAATAACAGATCCGTCTTCCCCGTTATTTTCATTGTTTTGATGAATCCCAATGTGAACACAGCTGAAGTTCCTCTCTCCACTGTGTTTCCATTTCTCATCATTTGTAAAAATCTATGCTTGTTGTCAATGAATGAAAAATTTTCTTTTTACAACCAGAGGCAGAAAGTATGCATATATATAGCCCTGCTCACAGCTGAGAGGTGGATATAATTTTATTTATTCTGTGCAGTCTTTTGTGAGCTAAATGCATCAATGGGACACATTTCATGTCATTTTTGCAATAAACATGCAGTATAAATGCACAACAACGCTCACTTTTCATCCACAGGTTTGTAAAGCTGACTTTCAGTCAGCTTACAAACTATCGTTGGATCGTGAGCTTGTCGTTATGTGTAAATACTACCCGCTCAGCACTTCACATAAAAGGTGAAGCACTGAGCGAGAATCCAGTGAGAAGTCCGTGATCCAACAGCGAATTCTTTCAGTGTAAATGCTCTGCACGAGTGCCGACGACCTTAGCAGTTACATCGGCACTTCTGCAATCATTTTTCCGACTGTGCGTCCAGGTAAAAGGGCCATAAAGGAGAATGGCAAATATTTCATGATAGATCATAAAAGGGCCCTTTTACACTGGCCTGTTGTCTGCAGCAGGGGATTGGTAGTATGCAGACAAGAAGTCGTTAATACGAACAATAACCCCCATACAGATAGTATTCTTTGGCAGAATATTGCCCGGTTTACACAGGGGATGTGCTGCTGACAAGCAAGCTCTTTTATGCCCACATAAAAGGCCCAATTAGACGATGAATAAGTGTTTGTACTTCATCTCATCCCTAGCATATTCATATAGGCACGTGATTCAACAAATGAACATTCAGGCGAAATCATCTGCCTGTATAAAAGGGTCTTTTATAGGATTAGAGCTGCGTCACAGCAGCACTAGGCACAAAACAATAAGCAGAGAAGCAATGGAGAGGGGAGCAACAGCGGCAGACAGGGAGAGCAGCCAGTAGCAGAGCTGGTGAAGTGGCAGATGCCCCTTCATAAGAAGCTGCCAGGGCCAGAGAGAGACCATCAAAGGGCCCTGAAGACCTGGGGCCGAACACGAAGTAGTGACCCAACCTCTGGGGTTTAGAACCCCACAGCTAGTGGGAGGAGATGGAGTGTCCCTTCCTGCAGTGCCTGACACCATGATGAAAGTGCCGAAAAGAAGCCACAAACACTGTGAGAGGTCTACATGTTGGAGGCTGTGCAGATAAGAGAAAAAAGTGGAGATGAATGGCCAAACGGGTATCGAGCAAGCCTGAGTGTACTACAATCCAGGTACTGCGTAATGTAATATCCCTGGCCAGGGTGGGGCTGGTGCACTCATGGGGACTGTGATCGTAGTTTGGGGTTAACACAAGGCCTTGCAGGGTACTTGTTATAAGGTTGCAGTGTCATGATGTTATTGGTATTATATCATGTACAATGGTTATGCCAATTGTAATGGCGCAAAAAAGTATGTGGATAGGAGAATTTATGTAGAGTCGGATGTGAAGCAGGGGCTGAGCAGTGATTATTCTGTGTCTGTAAATGGTGTCTAGTACATAATGTGTCCTGTGTGAAAGACGCTGCTCCTATGGAATGTTTGAGGTCAGGGCCTATGGCAAAAAGTGATGCATTTAACGGTTATACCACAGTTAAGAGCTGTTGGATAGTCATGTACCTTGCTTTTGCCAAGGAGGAGGTGAAGGCAATGTTATGCATCAGAGGGCAATACCGGTTGCCGATTAGGAGTTGCACTGGACATTTGTAGTACTGTTACTTTATGCTAGAGTTATTCCACATTGTTTAAAGTGAGTCTGTCAGTTCGAATATGCTTTCCAAACTGCAGGCATAATGTTATAGAGCAGGAGGAGCTGAGCAGATTGATATATAGGGACATATTTATGAAAGGGTTTACTCCAGTTTTTAACGTAAAAAAGTCAAAAAATTTTGCACAAATATGTATTTGCGCAAAAAATTGCAGGAACAAAGATGCAAAATCGCCATCGCCCGTGTGAAACTAGCCTCAAAGTGTAGAAGCAATATGCCTACTTACAGGAACAAGAACTAAAGTAAGTCTGCCAAAGCATACACACATGAAGGAATAGAGGTACGTGACACATGTATAGAGCCACGTTTAGCAATCAAGAGGAACACTACAACTCTTTTATTTCTCACCAATCCACAGCCCTTAACATTACACATAAGTCAAACACCAAAAAGGTCACAATTTTAGGTTGTTTAAAATTAGGAGTATAAATTCTCTCACTGATTCAGCCAACATATGAAGCTTCACTAAATTAGTTTTTTATACTTCAAAGAGCTCAGTCTGTGTTATTCTTCCAGCTGAGTTAAGCACAACCTCCTCTTCTGAGCTGGGACTTCCTGACACATGTCCAGGCAAAACTTTTCTCAACAAAGTTCATCAAGGTGACATTTCTGTAGACCTCTGCACACACCATGTGAACATCAAGGAACATTACTGGTGGCTAGATTAACAGGCAATTATTTGCATGAAATGCTAAAGGTAATATATTCAGAGAACTTGAGATCCAGTTGATTCCCATAGATATGCATAATTTTCCGATGTGAATTTTTGAGATTCTATCATGGATGTTTTTTTGCTTTTTTACAAAATCTAGCTTTAATGTGGTTGCTGAATAAAACACTAAGGGACATGTCAACCTTTATCATTAAAATTATGACCTGGTCCATTAGAAACTCCACTTAAACAAAAAATGTAAGTTTGCAGAAAACTGAAAACTTGGAGAGGCTCTAGTACCTTGATGAACCGCCTCTAGCTTGGATGCAAGATGTGATACGTATGGGAATGGAGGCTCTAGTACCCTATTGTACCGTCTCTAGCTTGGATACAAGACGTGATACGTATGGGAATGGAGGCTCTAGTACCCTGTTGGGCCACCTCTAGCTTGGGTGCAAGATGTGATACGGGCAGGCATGGAGGCTCTAGTACCCTGTTGGGCCGCCTCTAGCTTCGATACAAGAGGTGATACGCGTGGAAGGACATGAAGGCATACAGGTTCCGTTTGGTATCCTGCGGAATAAAGGTCCACATTTGCTCTAACTGAGCCTCCAAACAATGCAAACTCGAAGGCTGCTGAAGTTGGCATCCCAGATGTTCCCACACATGTTCTATTGGTGATAAATCTGGTAACCGGGCAGGCCATGGAAGCATGGCAATGTTGTGGAGGTGTTCCTGTGACCCCTTTGCTGTGTGCAGGCGAGCATAATCCTGCTGGAAAATGCCACTTGGAAGCCCCACCATGAGAGGAACACATATGGCTGCAGGATGTCCTGAACATAACGCTGAGCTGTCATTGTCCCTCGTACCACTACTAGGGGTGAGACTGTGATGCCCCCCCAACCACCACACCAGCAGTGGTGGTAGTGTGCCACTCCACAGCAAAGGCAGAATTGAGACGCTCACCTCTAAGTCTCTAGACAAGAACATGGACGTAGTCAGTGCCCAAATCAAACCTCGATTCATCACTAAAAACAACCCGGGTTAACTCCATAGAAGTCCAGTTTAATCTTCACTACATCACTGCAAACGGAGGGCGTCAACGATAGTAAATGGAATAGGCACCGTGAGACCATAACTAAGCGCCTAGAAATGGTTCTGACAGATACAGGGGCCTGTAATCATGTGTAGTACAACCTTGTCTCAGGATGTCGGATACCGAAACAGTTGGCCTGTCAGCCAGTCAGATGATCCTCTCTACTGGTGGTCTATCGAGGGAGTCCTGAGCCCCGTAACCTTCCACTGGTACCAACACCTGCTAACAATCTTATGAAAATGGCCTAGGTGGCGGGCAATTTGTTGATACAACCATTCAGCTTCTCACATTCCAGTAATGGGCCCCCTCTCAAACTTTGTTAACTGGGTGAAATTTCTTTGATTGTGTCATGTAGGCATCTCTAGAGGTCAAGAAGCTCTACACAAGTGGAAAAAGAGGTCCACTAGTAGCCTCTGAGAGCCTTTTTATGGGCCAAGGGTAGAACCACTTTTAGAGTCACAGGTGGCAAGACTGTTCATCTAATCACACCACTACTCTAACATTTGCATATCTGCCTGAGATAAACTGCATGCCGAGTTTTGCAGCAAAACGATAACTCCTTCAAGGTGCTTGTTTTTTTTTGTTTTTTTTTTACAAAGAGTGTACATGAAAGCTAAACTTTGGATCCCCTAGCCACACATTATCTTAAAGGGACACTCCAGCAAAAAGAAAATTTCCATCCCTGCCCCAAATTCCTTCCTTCATATGATTGCCTGTCACACTCTGTTAGTCTTCTCTATGTATTGCAGCCACTTCCATGCAGTGCAGCCTACTGTCTGATGCAATCAGGTACCATCTTGAGGCTGAGATTTTTACCTTTCAGTTCCACATCAATTCCATGATACATAAGCACAGCATTTATTATTCTGCCTCCTGGGTGCAGAATTTAATTATCATTACCTTCGGTATTCACCTAAATATGCTGCAGAAAACAAGTACACAGTCAAGAGGATGAGCTGTGATCTCCTCTATTATAAGTGTGTGACAGGAGCAGTGTGATCATCATCAGTAACTGTGACAGGAGAGCCTGTATTCCCCTCTAGACAGTTTCAGTGGTAGACCCATGTAACAGCATCACACAAACTGAGAATATGACTAGAAAATGAGTCCATAAACACCCAAGTAAATTTGAGCTGGTCAGAAGTGAGATCACATGACCATATAAGGAAAAAGAAACGGGAGATTTAGACAGAAAGAAATAACTAACCAAGGTAACACTAGCTCACTTATTTATACTGGGGGAGGGGGAGAGAGGGGTCACTGCATAATGCATGAATAAAAAAAAATCACCAAAATGGCCCTTTAATGTCTTACATATTCTAGTATATTTATCACAGAAGTCCATCATGACTGTACAACCGCAAATCAGCAGCAGGTTTAACTCAGTCACACATAAGTCTCAAAGTGTGACACTCTGGCTCTGAGCCAACTGGAAATCAACCATAATGCTTGGAATAAGCCATATCAAAACAATTTGTGGTTTATATGAGTGCAGTAAAAGAAACTTGTAGGTCATATTTCATCTACGGAAGCCTGCTATGAATGCTAAAACAGCGGCAGGAGGTTAACTGTGAGATCTACACCAAAAAGGTTATTATTTCTAGTGAAGTTGAAACTTCTCAACACTTCATAATGACCACTAACCGCGATCATGAAATAAACACTACATTCAACACACAAAGAAATAAAAAACAGCAGCCTACAGCAAAACGTAGTCCAACATATCAGGTTCTTAAGGAGAAATCCTATGTGTTATGGCTCAGTTCACGCTCATGTTGATAGGCTCTGTATCCACCAGGCTATAAGATATTTTTCATGGCAAGAATAGTGCAGTATATATCGCTACTTGGCATCAAAAATATAGAAACCATCAAGGAAACCTGTGGGCCCCATTATTAGTCAATGGGGCCTGTCACTGAAAACGGTTTGGAAACAGATCCAGTTTAGTTGTCATGGGGCTATTAGTGAAAGGAAGCCAAGACACTTTTGTGTACTTATTACTGTAATAAAAGGCCCATGTTAACAGCATCAAATAAATTCTCATTCAACCCCTTAAGGACCAGGGTGTTTGGTCCTAAAGTACCAGATACTTTTTAGGGATTTTACCTATGTGGTGGTTTCACTGCCCCATTTTTTTTCTTTAGCAAACAAAATTATTTTTGCTGCTTTTACATTCTTTGACATATACAGATATTTTTTTCACTGACTTCTTTTCCTGTTTTTAAAATTTTATTTGTGGGTAAAAAACTATTAAGCTGTTTATTTTTAAAATGAGTATATTAACTCTAATTACAGGAATAGATTCCTCATTTTGCTTTGGATGTTTTGATATATAATTTGTATAGTTTTGGATTGCATGGTACATATGGCGACGGTTTTGGTTGGGTCATTTTATTTTTTATGTATATATTTTGCATTTATTCTGTAATTTTTTAAACTTATTTTTGCAACTATTTTTTTTTAACTTCCATATCCTTCTTAATGCAATATAAGACCTCTGGGGGTCATTCACATTTCACTTTTCCACTGTAACTGGATCATCCATAGGAGTATTCACTAACGGAGCTCATGTGGGTCTGCTAGGACTCTGCAGCTCTGCTGTAGCAGGGGGCACCTGGCGGTCACGTGATCGCCGTGTCGACTACAAGAAGTAACACTTCTGCTTTCTCTTTGCAAGCCTGCAAAAGAGAAGGCAGAAACTGTTAAAAACTGCTTCTGCCTTCTTCCTCTGGGTCCTTGCCTGTGAGTGGAGGCCCCAGCCTACTCCTGCTAGATTGCAGAAGAGGAGCTTTAATCCCGCAATGTACTTTTGCTTTTGACTAGGATTAAAGTCAAGGACCATACACTGTAAATTTATCATGTTTGGTCCTTAAAAGGGTTAAACATAAATCAACATATATCATTATGATATTTTTCTATACATATGTACAAATAATACACAGTATACACTAGACACCATATAAAAAGTATATGTATAGTAGAGAAATCAGCAGCAATAGGCCTTTAATTATTAAAGATAATATTACATGACCTTTGTAAAGGCACAGGTCCATGGGGGAGAAGAATGACCACTACAGCGAAACATGGTTAGAGGCAACAAACCCTCCTAAAGTTACTGTATTTTAGGATTTATCAGATTTCCAGTCCTGGGGGAGGCAATCTACCTTTGTAGTGCCCAAATACTTGCCTGCTGTGGAATTAAATTACATTTTAACACAGCATGACTGAGATGTTAATGGATAGGTCTGAAAGCTGCTGCAGAGGGGGCTGTAATTTAAAAAAAATTAAAGGGTTATTGCTATCATTTACAAATACTGCTGAGTACCTAAAAATGAAGAGTAAAGCAACATTAACCCATTAGTCGCAAACAGTACAGAAAAATATAGCATCAGTTTAAAAATACTAAAGTACGGATCTTTTTTAAATTTTAATTTTAAGATAATAAATCAGGATATTTGAGAAAAATTTCTCAAGATGATATATTTCTTATGAAAGTGATTGTGATCCAATAGCTACTTCCCACTGCAGTTGTTACAATGAGCCAGGTTATGTAAGGTGAAACCTGAAACAAAGGGGAGGAATACAGATTAAAGGGGTTCGGTAATTAGAAAAAAAATTCCTATACAGTACTTACCCATTCCTCCCCGTCAGTCTTCTTACTGCACCTTCTCCCCGCCGATCTTCTCCTGGCTCCTCCAGTCCCCCGGGTCACATCACCTCCAGCCAGCTGGATCCTCTACTTCCGGTGCCGTTTTTTTCCCCCAATGATAGAACCCCTTTAAGGTCTCACTCACAAGGGTGTATGTGCCCTGAGTACTATGTGGTGCTAAAAGCCCATTGATTTCTACTAGGCCACTCACGCCTACATTTTTAAGCGTGTGAAGAAAAACACAGCATATCCTATTTTGGCGCATAATACACACCAATCTAGAATTTGAGGATGTGCAGCCCCCATACAAGGCAGGCCCTATCCACAGCAAGAAGCAGAACAATTAATATAATGCTTCTAAATGACTATTGTAAGTCATCATGACAAAACGTAATTATGCACTAACAGGGTTATGGCTCACGTGGGTGTACGTGTCCCGTGTATTTTCCACGTGCGTATAACATGCAGTACAGAGCAAATAAGCATGTACATACCTATTTGCTATGTATGTTAAATCCCCATAGTCTATATTGGTGCATGTTCTGAACCAAAATAGGACATGCTGCATCTTTCTCACGCACGTAATACACACGTGAAAAAAATTCAATGGGCTTTAAGCACTTCGTATCATACGCACATAATTCGTGGAACACATACCTCCATGTGAGTGAGACTTTACTGAAAATCTGACTTTAATATTTAAATGAGCAGTAGGGCAATTGACAGATTGAGGGTGGTTTCAGACGAGCATATGCGCAACTATGATCGCTGGCACAGAGCGTAGTTGAGCCTGAATGAAGTGAATTTCTTCCCCTTCCCTGGTAGAAGTTTTAAAAAAAAACGTGGGAAGATAGGTGCTGCCCGATTTTTCCCACACGTAGTATTAACTATGTGTGGGGTAGATATGGCAGGTACTATTTTTTTCTTAGCCGTACAGTTAACAGGCAAGAATTATGATCATGAAAATGAAACCACTGAAATACATTGATATAGTTTTTTTCGCTTTGTTCCGTTATGCGGCCGTGATTATCACAATCGCATAACGGGGAAAAAACATGTTTGTCTGAATCCGCCCTAAGGGCTTGAACAGATGGGTGTGATTTTGTCCCATTATGTGGCCGTGAAAATCATTTTTTTTCCTCAAACTCGTGAGGAATTATCATGGCCGCGTAACGGGACTAAAACATGTTCATGTGTTTTCGCCCTAAGGCATAGAAATGGAAGTGGTGAATATTTTGTGGGCACTCTGTATACAAAAGTATAAGCATCATAGCCCAATTTTAATGTCAACCTCCCAAATGCATGAATCACCAGACAGCCCTAAAATTATTAATTTCCGTTCCTGTGTTCTGCTTTTGGAGAAGAGAAACGGAAATCCAACTGAATTAAACATTTCTGTTTGTTTTTTTTTCTCCATTGATTTCAATGGGTTTTCAAAAACCAGGAAATGTTTACATTTGATTCCACTATGTTTTATTTCAGTTTCTAAAACAGAACAAAGATCGCAGACTGCTGAAGGGACAGAAATCAATAGTGATAGCGTGAATAAGCCATAACTTAACATTTGTATATCAATGTTAATATAAGCTTTTCCAAACTAGGCAATGCTTACAAAATAATCTAGATATAATAAATAGTCAACGCCGTTTAAGTTTTTCCTAGTTTATTATATGGCTTCTCAGGCTAGACAGCCTCAGTTTGGAAGTTATTGTCCTTAAAGGATGAATAATTGTCTTTTTTCTTGAGGAAACATTTTCTAGGTTTTTCCTAAATCTGTCTTTGATGGCGAGGCAAAGCAAAGAGACGTTTTTCTGACCCTAAAGTAATCCACTCAATCATCTAATACGTCTCTTCCATTTTAGATAAATGAATGGCTCTCCATAGAGCTGTTTTGTCTCTTGACAAGCTCTTCTCTGAAGAATGTGGGGCTGGATAGTTACACAAATCAATCTACAGCTGCTAGCCTGCAGCCTATATGGATAGCAAAAATGCCTGTCAGGGTTCACTGACCAGTGGTCAAGCTCTTGCAAAGCCAAAGACCTTCTGAATACACCAGTCACCTCAGGGTCAGTGAAGATGCCCCTACAAAGATCTTCACATTCATTCTTCTCAGATGTCCTCCAGCTAAGACGAGGGTTTTCTTATACATATGTCCATTGTTCTAATGTTCAACCTCACAGAACTGGCTTTAATAACTTCTATAGAATTAAAGAACCATAATCTTACAAAAAGCATGAATTCTTCTCAATTAATCACAGGAAATACTGGACAGGATGCTGACAAGGTATGGAGACAGAGCACTGAGCCAAACAAAAATAAAAAGCGAACACTGAAATATGTTAAATCTTGAGCCATATCAAATTCTGCAAGAAGCCAACATTCTTCAAGCCTGATTCTCCCAAAGGACATATGTATCTGTTTATAAGGGTCAAATTGTGATAAATAAACAACTGGGTCAGAGCATCCCCAAAACAACAGGTCCTGTGGGGTGTTCCGGGTATTCAGTGGATAGTACCTAGTAAGCATGGTCCAAGAAAGGACAACCAGTGAACTAGCAATAGGGTCACAGGTGTCCAAGGCTTATTGATTCATGTGGGGAGCAAAACTATACTGCGCAGTCCAATTCCTCAAAAAGTTAATGTTGGCTATGACAGAAAGTTGACCCCTGTTCCTTGCCGAAAGCACTCACAAGCACACAAGCACAAGAGCTGCAGAACTCAACCATAGAGCAATGGAACAAGAGGCCTGGTCTGAAGAATCACATTTTTGTTATATCATGTGGATGGTCACATGGATGTGCATCACTTACCCTGGAAAGAGATGGCACCAGGATATCCTATGCTAAGAAGAAAATATGTTGGCACTGATAGTGTGATATTTTGGACAATATTCTGCTCAGGTCCTAGCTTTTATGTGGACGTTACTCTGACATATATCACCTACTCTAACACTGTTGCAAACCAAGTACACTCCTTCATGGCAATGGTATTCACTAACAGCGGTGGCTTTGCCCAGTACGATAATGTGGCCTGCCAGACTACAAAAATTGTTCAGGATTTGGTTTGAGGAAAATGGCAAAGGTTTAAAGATGTTGACTTGGCTTCCACGTTTCCCAGATTGTAATCAGATTGAGCATCTGTGGGATGCGCTGGAAAAACAAATCTGATACAAGAAGACCCCACCTCATAACTTACGTCTGTAAAAGTTTTTTTTTTTTCATAAAAACAAAACAAACGAGGGCATACTCGTCTCTCCTGGGGGCCCAGGAAATAACTGACAACTGGGGCTGGCATCAGCAGTGATTTCTGGGTAGATGGGTTGGGCGGAAACATGTAACTGCTATTGCCAATTAGGAGGCCACAGCGGCACGGTCGGCGCTTATGACATCAGCGCTCATATCCTGGCTACCTTGAGAGACGTGATCCGGAAGTCACCACGGATGTGCAGCACTGGCTGTCAACTGCATTTCGGAGCCCCAGGAGAGTTTAGTATATCTGTTATTTTAGGTAGGGTCCAGGTGAGGAAAGGGGTTTTGTTTTAATGATAAAACCCCCTTTAAAAGAATCTGCTAATATCTTGGAGGCACATACCACAGGACATCTCCAGACATCTTGTAGCGTACATGCTTTCACAGGTCAGAGCTATTTTGGTAGCACAAGAGGGATCCACACTGTATTAGGCCAGTCTCACACTGATTTGAAATGCGGAATCTGCGATCGTCATGCATGCGAACGATCTGCAGTATTCCACAATCATTCAAAAAATAGTCTGCTGACATGAGCGGCCAGTGTTCGCAATTTCCGGTCGTGTTCTATTTTTTCTTGTGGATTCTGTACGGACGGCTTCCATTAAAGTCAATGGAAGCCATCCTATCCGCAGCCCATCCGCTTCCATACCCGCAGGTGTGAGGGAAAATTCGAAACTACATGCCTTTCAATGCCCACATTTTACCAAGGATCGTCCGCATGGACGGTGATCGCGGAATCCGCAATTCAAATCCGGTAATGTGAGACCGGCCTAAGTCTTTCTTGATCAGTTTACTTCTTGTTATAATGAAAAACATGCTAACAGTTAATTCTGAGTAAAATCTGGTAGCCCTTTTTTATGCCGTTTCTCATACGGTCGATAAAATGCCCTACAATTCCCCCAATCTAAACATGGGCATTGAGTGGTAATAGCGTGAAATGAAATTGTTTACTGAACAGTGGACTTTGTACAACGGTATTATTATTAGACAGACTGATCTTAGAAACCCACATAGTGATGAAAAAGAGTGAGTAAAGTAGGATGTATCCTGTCAGAGCAATCCAATCACTTGCACTTTCTTGCATAGCATTTATTTGCATTTCCACAAGAAGTACAAAGATTGGGAAAAGTAAATATCTCCGGCTATTAAGCAGCTTTAGGCAGATTAGAATGAAATGAATGAAGATAAAAGAGAGCATATGTCCTCAGGACAAAGGAAATGCCCATTTCCCATTCTATAGTTAATTACTACTACTGTGTTGTGCATCATGCAGCAATGCAATGTGTTCCAGGTCTGCAAAGTCTTGACGCTGAATAGAAAACGTAGAACCACAAATGTTCTTATTTAAAAGAACAGTATCAACAATAAAAAATGGAAATCACAAGAAACTCTCTGGTCTAGCCAAACTAATCAACTAAGGTCAATTTAATTATGTATTTAACCATATAAAATATAATTTCTCTAAACTGTGGTGCATTCTCCAATATCTAAATATCTAATACACTCTTTGTAAAGAAAAAAAGCCCCTTAAAGAACTCGGCATGCAGTTACATCTCAGGCAGATGTTCAAATAAATACAGTTATGGCATGATTAGATGAATAGTTTTGCCACCTGAGGCCCTAAAAGTGGTTTCATCCTGGGCCTATAATAAGGCTCTCAGAGGCTACTTAAATATAGTAGACCTCTTTTTCAGCTTGTGTAGAGCTTGTTGACCACTAGACATACTTCTTACAACGCAATCGAAGAGATTTCGCCCTGTTAACAGATTTGAGAGGGGGCGTACGACTTGAATGTGAGAAGCTGCATAAGGGCACACACACACAAGGGTGCCCTTGACAGACCACCTGTTACGTGTGCTGCTGGGATCTGTAGTACTAAGGTTCCTAGCAGTACAGCTCCAGAGGTGAGGGTTAATTGAGCTGGCTGGGTGTGGTATTCTCCAGCAGCCAATCTCCTTTAGCCTGCAGCACATATAAACCCAGCTCCTGTCAGTAGTTGATGCTGATCTTGTACTGTTTGGATGTATCTGTTTTGTTCCCACTCAGATCTGTGTTTGTATGTAGGTCTGTTGTGTCTCTCTGCTTCCCTAAAGACGGTTTGGACACCTATAGTCCTAGTCTGCAGCACATGCAGCATCCCTTTTCCCTTCCCCTGACAGGTGAGGCCTCCAATCGTCTTATGTCTCGCTCTGTGTGTCAGTTGGTGGATCCCTGACACAGTTCCTGTCAGCACGGTGGTTCACTGTCTATCCCCCCTGTATGAGGACACTTGGACTTGCTGTGGAGTTTCATCTATGTGCATGTGAGCTCTGGGTAGAGTCCGTGCCGGTAGTTCTGTCCTGTTGCAGCTTGCTGTGTGACCTGTGTCCTGTTCTGTCCTGTTGCAGCTTGCGGTGTGACCTGTGTCCAATGCCGCTGGACTCCTTGTTAGTGTAGGGACTAGCAGTATAGCCAGGAGCCTTGAAGTGGCCCACTAGCTTCTACGTTTTGATCAAAATGTCAACTAATACCTGGTATTTATATATAGATTATCATCTGTTACTAGTGGTTGCATTTTGCCTGCTGTATGCTGTGTTTTCTGGCTCTGTGTGTCCTGTTGTTCTGTCCCTATCATGTGGCGTGTATGTATCCTGTTCTGGTGCGTGGTTCCTAGGAGCAGCTAGGGCCCAGATCCGAAGACTGCTGGGCCGCCCTTTATCGGGGTGATGTCCCCGCTAAGGTAGGGCCATGTCATTCCTCCCTGTAGCATAGGGCCAGTTGTCTGAAACCCATGTGTGTATCTGTTCTTCTTGGTCACGATCGTGTGGGCCCCAGTGCTTAGTTTGCCCACAGGATCGTAACACCACTAGTAGAGAGGATCACCTGATCGTCCAACCATCATGCGCAGCTCCAACTGTTTTGTTGTCTGCCATCTAGACATGGCACCATTATTACAGGCTCCCGTGTCTGTCAGAACTATTTCCAGGCGCTCGGCTGAAGGACGTTTGGTCTCACAGTGCTCATCATCACTTTCATTTGCAGTGGTGTCGTGAACGACAAACCTGGATTGCTAAGGAGTGGAACTGGGTTGTCTTCAGTGACAAATACTCCGGCCATGTTCATCTCTGGAGAGCTAAGGGTGACTGAGCACCTCAATCCTGCCTTTGATGTGGAACAACACACTGCCTCCACTGCTGGTGTGATGGTATAGGGGACCATCGCATATGATTGTAAATTACCCCTAGTAATGGTACAAGGGACAATTCTGAGTGGGCAATTTACGGGTTGCCCAATCTAAAAGTAGCATACCCTTTAACTATTGATAGTACAACTGAATGTTATAATTTTATTCTAGACAGAAGCTGCATTTGTCAAATGACAAAGAGAAACAAAATTGAAGTTGATATAAAATCATACCCTATGTAGGGCACAATAGAGACAACATTCTTTCTGAGAGGAGTTGGGACAGAAAAGGGACATACTTTGAAAAAGCTCATGTGCATAGGCAAAACAGTGCAAAACAAATTCCAAAACAAAGAATAACGTACATTGATACTATCTGACCCTTTCAGAAGTTCTTCAAATGTTTTGTTCCTCAGGCAAAATGTCATGTCCAAACTGCCCCTAAATATTTCCAACATTAATTTACCAGAAGTCAAAAGACAAGTTTAATGAAGCAACTGATAAATCTCAGTAGCCCTATTAAATACGGTGTACTGGAGTTATGGGAGCATATATAACACATGAATATGTTTGGCCCTAGGCATTTGATACTGTAATTAAGGTAGTTTGAGAAAGATGAATTGACAAAGTAAGACAATTTAACAAATTGATTTGCTTAAACAAATGTTAAGCATTTATTATAAGTGAAATTAATGGTTCTGCAGACTGCAAAGGCTAGATAATTAGGAGAAGCATGAGCACAAAAAGTATAACTTTTGAGAAATATTTTTAAACCCTTTATACATAGAGGAACATTTCTAAAACATTTTATGCCAGTTTCTGGTGTAAAATTTATGACTTTTTGGTTTGTGCACCAACCTCGCTACTTTTGTGAAAAAAAAGTGGGTCAAACACCAGCATTTAACCCGACAAAAGGTCCAAGACTTTTTCATCCAGCATTTCACGCCGAATGTGTGCCAGCTACTCCGAACAGAGCCTCTAGCGCAGATGTAAACACACCCTGAAAGCTAAATGATCGCTGCTCTAGTATTTATTTAGCCTTCTATACAAAAATATGCAATCTGTACAAGAAGTATTCATTCCGTTTTATTGAAAAATCCATCCAACAACTCAATTGTAAATAGAAAAATCACGTCTTTTAAATACTAATTGGGGGCTTCTGTATAACATGCACTGTAAATAATGGATTGTTTGACAGGAATCCATTTTGCTTTCCCAGGGTCCAGGTTGGCTGTATTGATGTTAACATGCACAGCTCTCCCCGCCCTCTATAACCCTCTTTCTCGTATATAGTTTAAGCAGATGCCAAAGGTCAAAAAGGCAAGGTGTATTGCAAAGAATGATCAAATAGCATTGTTTGATCACCAAGATTCACTAATTTCAATCCACTAATAATAATGTAGCTAATAATACAGCCATACCTTATAGTAAATCAACAGAACATTACATATATTCCAACATAGTCAAGAGACTGTTATTTATAAAACTAAATATGTAAGAGTAGTATATAAAATTATATTAGTTTATTATATAGTCTAATATAACTATAAACTATTTTAGGGTTTTGTTCATACTTGCTTTTGGGCTCCTTCCCACGGACGGATTGCCACCGCGTAATACGCGGCGAAAATCCGCCGTGTTGCCCGCAGCTATTAGGTTTTATTGAAACTAATAGCTCAATGCTCACGGTGCAGAATTCCATCACGGAATTCCGCACCGTGAAATCTCCCGTCCTCACCCGCGGCATGTTCTATTTGCCGTGGGTGTACACGCGGCCGGCTTCCATTGCAGTCAATGTACGCCGGATCCGCTGGTAAGTATGGGGTCTCTGGGGGACGCCGTGACGGGCTTCGTCGCGGAATATTCCGCAGCGGAGCTCATCACGGCCGTGTGCAGCCTGCGTTTATCTTAGTTTTGAATTTCTGTTTCTCTGTTCCGTTTTTATAGCAGAGAAACGGAAATAAATCCGAAACAAACTAGTCTGTTTTTCCCCCATTCATTTTAATCGGTTTTCAACAAAAAAAGAATGATTTCCAATTGCTTCAGTTTGTTCACTAGGCAAATTGCACAGCAGACTGCGTTAGAGTGCGTTGACATCAGCGTTGGGAGGTTCCATCACTGATTTTCACTAGAAAACAGGACAAAATAGCACAACAATCAAAGTGGTCCCAAAGATGCTCAATTGGACTCAAGTCTGGGGAATTAGGGGGCCAGGGAAATACTTTCAACCACTGTCAAACATTTCTAGCCGTGTTGTCTTGCTGAAAGATCCCATCTGCCCGACGGGAGACAAACAGCATGTATTGATGTACTTGATCTGCAAGGATGGATTCATAACCCAATTGGTTCAGAGTGCCTTCCACATGGATGATCGGGCCCAGAGAATGCCACCAGAACATTACCAAGATCATAACACTACGAGCAGGATGTTTGTTCTCTGATGTTTCTCGCCTGACGTGCCAACGTCCATTCGTTCGATGAAGCAGAAAACTTATTGAAGAGGGAAATCCTTTGCTAATTAGTGGTCGCCCAATTCTGATACTGCCATCCATCTGCTTCAGAGCTCAATACGCAGTATGGTTCGCTGAACTGTTGTTTTAGACACACATCTTATGACACCCTGGTTCATTTTCATGGTGAGCTGCTCCATTGTAGCATATCGGTTGGCTCTCGCGCACCTTTGTAGCTGACATTCACATCTTACATCAGTGGCACATGGTGCTACATAGTTTCCATGTCGGTTATTCTCAAATGGTGCCATTTGTCCACTCATGATACACTTTCACTACAGCAGTGCAAACAGTTCACAAACTACACTGCTTGGGAAATACTGCCACCCTTGTACCAAAGGCCAAGAGTCAACCAAGGCTACTGAAAAAAGCCACTCCGTGCTCTTCGAGACTCTGATGCACTTTCCAAGTAGAATATTCTATCAGCAACCCTTATGCTGGTAAACTTCTTTATTAGTAGTATGCCAAGCATATCGACACCACACAATGTGTGGCTTGAAAAAGAAGTTTACCAGCATACGGGTTGCTGATAGAATACTCTACTTTGAAAGTGCGCCGGTGTCCCAAAGATTGTGAAGTGGCTTTTTTCATTACCCTTGGTTGGCTACAATTGAGACTCCTGGTTACCAGAGAGCCTTTCCATCGCCAGATGTCTCTCCAGTCAACCCCAGACTTTGACGTGGGATGCAGGTGGGATTACCCAGGAAGGGTGAACCCACTATGCACCAGGTGAGTTCAAATTCCCCTTCTAATCTGAAAGATTATATGAGGCGCAATTCTCATACATTCTTTCTAAAGGCCAAGAATCATCCCTTTTTGCAATTTCTGATAAATCAAGTTAAAAAAATCAAAGGTTTTCAAGTCAAATTTTTCTACTGTTCAATCATGGTATTAGCAGAATTACCATATTTAACATACAGACACGTTTTTAGGACTGTGTAACTGTATTGACATAAAATATAAGGTTCTCAAAGTACTAAAATAGCCAATACAATGTAATCTGACTATGTTTATGTCTTGGAATGCACATATTTATGCTTACATTATTTCAAGTACCACATCAACTTAACAGGTAGTCAAAGATGCTCTATAACATCATAGATGTCAGTCTATGAATGCTAAAAGATTCTAACAAGATACTATAATAAAGAGGATGAACAGAAAAATGTATTAAAAAGTATTCAGTGAATGAAAACCATCTCATTCTGGGTCATAAATTATTCTGCACTGTACACAATAGGCACAGCTGCAGAATGGGAAAACATGACAATAGTCTTTGGACCAAGCTACTTGTTTTGAGATAGAAACCATTCTTCAACACTCATGGGCTGCAAACAAAAGAAACAAGCTGAATACCTCCATCAGCTAGGTATTCAGAAGTCAAGGAGGTGGGCAGCTCAGCAGTGCTGGACACATGGGGATTTCTACTCCTTCCATATTTGTGTTATCCAGTATCTTCTAAAGGAATGCCTCAGGCATAGCCTACCTATCTGCAGAAAACAGCAGTAGACCAGAATACACCATTATGTCTATATAGAGCCGAGTGTATACTATACATTATTAGAAAATTAGAAGCCACTGACATTTTCCATGGCCTTACAAAAGGATCAGAGATCTTTCACACAGGAGGGACTTCAACATACCTCCCAATACCCTGTAAAACAAACACACCATACTCACAAGATGTGACTTTTTGGAGTTTAATTTTGGTACAATGGGTAGGAAGTATACTTGTTGCATATGTCACATAACTGTTTATTGTGCAAATGACTTTGGATTAGTAAAATATTCCATAAAGTATACTTTCATTTGGAAATATTACCAAATTCTATTGTTTGGTGAGGAAATATATCCCAGATTTTAATGTTTGCTTCATAAAAATGAATTGTCTTTTTCCATTAAAAAACAAAAACAGCCGGGGAATAATCCAAGGAAAGCATGCTAGAAGTTCAAAATAAAATAAAAATCGCTTGCAAACATCAGATAAGTAGCTTGAATAACTTCACTGGTGTTTCCTACTGAAGCAGGGTTAATGGATAAAAGCACTTCAGCTGCATGACTAAATAGAGAAGTCTAGGAAGAGTCTGCTGGTGGACCTGCTGGGAACAGGAGATAAGGTTCTAAGGCACACCAAAAAAAAAGAGGTCTGCTTACTTTCCAATCTGTGCATTCCAACAGAACAATCCCTGGCAATCACTCTTTGCAGAGGACAGACATGAAAGAATTGGCCAAAGAATCAGGGTCATCTGCCCTTTTTCAGGAGGGTAAGCCGCACCCAGGCCAGTTTCTAACCTTTTAACCCAGTGAAGCCTTCATTTGCACAGACATAATGACGTTCCTGTATGGAGTGCAACCTCCAGTTTCCACTTCTTAAACTCTAGAAACCTGGTCCTGATCTACTTGTGTGTTCAGCCCTTAAAACCATTTCACAGGCAAAAGCTCTGCCCATCTCCAAATGCAAAACTATGCATTGTGATCGTAAAGCTAATGGCAATCTTACTTGTCAATGCTTTGGCCAGCCCCACAAAAAGAACATCCTTGCCCCCTGCTGTTGCCACTGACTAAGATAGTACTTGCTCTTTGACTAGAAAGAATGGCCATTTAATGCCTATTCTCCACCTGTTTAATATGTATAGCTCTACTAAAAAAATATATCTGGGTTTCCAGGAGCTCACATAAAAAAACCGAACAAACAGGCTAAATCTTTACATTCACTTCTTAATATCTAAGCACTATGTGTGCTTTTAATTCTGTTACACACTGTTTGTGGTAAAACAAAAAAAAAGATCGCTAGGTCTTAGAGGCTTTTGGTTTAATTTCCCTGGTTACAGAGAAATCAGCGCATCTGCATATATTAGCTTGTAGCTTTGTGGGTAAAAATGTTGCACAACAAAAAATTAAGCTGGTAAGTAGATGAATATCACAAAAAGAACACATGCGGATAAAGCAATCACTGCCATTCGCATATATTTTTAGAAGGCTTTGTATCAGGATAAAATTTGACCCCAACGCCAATTTCCATGGACGTGTGTATTTATCTAGAAGACGTTCATTTAAGGCGTTCAGCTCTATTGCCGTTGTCTCTAGGCGACTATGAAGAGAAGTTTACATGGGGCAAACAAAATGAAAAACGCCTTAAGCTGAGTATACACTGCCCCTTTTCTCCTATTTACTATTCTATCCCATGTGAAAAAGGCTTTAGGATATTCTCAGAGCTACCCACTGATGTCTCTATTAGAGGAAGTGATTAGCAATGTATTTGATATTCAAAACAGTGTGTTAATTCCATACAGCCCGCCATTATCATCATCAATGCTAATTTATGTATCTGCTTACACACAGTACCACGTTGTGCCCAGCATTATCCATATACTGTGGGAGAGTCTAGACTCATTAAGCCATCAAATGCCTTGCAGAAAATGAAGACACTATCTAACTTGAATAGATTATCTGTCACGTGGCGAACGGCATCCAGTTAGATAGGTTTTCACATTGTGGATGAACAAAGTATATATCCCAGTTGACTGAACTGTATTTACACTAATCATTATTTTATGTATTCATTTATTTTGGAAAATGAAGATTAGCTTTGGAATTGATTGTTCAATCTATATTTCTGGTCTACACTTGTATCTATTGGCTTTCTAAGTTTTGGTAGTAATTTACCTAATGTCCGTTTTTCCATCTTGAGGATTATTACTTATTGAGTGTTATTACTTGACATTTCAGCTTGAGTATCATCCGAGAAGTATCCACCAGTTACTTCATATAATGATGATCTGTATCTTGACTACTCAATATGATCTGGACAAGATATGTATGGCCCATTCTATTTAGATTCTTAGATTAATGATACTTCAGATATTCATAAGGTTGATTTATAACTAACTTATTTGAAGTAAGTATATGGACCAAAGTAGAAGTTCAAAAAAATGCTAATTGAGTAAACACTAACTATAAAGATGAAATGGTGAAAGTTAAACAGGCTTTTGCATAGGTGAGGTGCTATGATGGCACAAGGAGGGCTGTAGGACCGCTCTCAGCACCTTTTAGCTCACAGCAGCAATGACTTCAATAGCCATTAAAAACAGGAGTACTGATTTAACAGATCCGAACACATCTTTAGTCATTCCCTATAAATTTTCATCAAGACATCTCATTTCCATGTGTCCTTTTAGGACATATGGGCAACATAAAAGAGCTCCTCTACTCATAGCCCGACATTTATTAGCTACAGCAGCTAAAAAGAACCTTCTCGCAGTGTTCGGGACCTGAGGGTCATTCATTTCACCACTCCTCTATTGCAAAGGAAATGTATGGCTGGCTCCAGCTTCTAATTCTAAAGTTGAAACAGTGGTGATCAGTTGATATCCATTCTGGAGCCTATCTGAAAAGGGGGTTGTCTTGGTTCGACAACCCCTTTCAGCTAAGTGTTCATGCATGAAGCAAAGCCATGTGCATGACCCTTGTTATACTGCACACAGCATTCCTATGGGTCTAAATTATCCGTATAGTACATCAATGAGTACAGTCATATGCTTGAGCCCTTTGGGACTCTTAAAGAGGCCCTTGTTTTGCTTTATGTATCCAAACAGATCTAGAAGATAACGCTGATCCCAGTAAATTTTCACAAAGCCGTTAGAGTAAATTATAGTGAGTCACCCTAAATAAGATGCAGACTCATTTGTTGGCGGTGTTACACAGCATGAAAATGTATGCAAATATTATATACACAAAAATGAATACTGTGTATAGAACGTCTATAGGAGGATGCACATTGGCAAGAAGAAACTTCAGCATGTGAGGACTTCTTCTCATAGCCGTATGCATAAATACACTCCGTCGGAGTTGCACATGCACAGAGTTATTTTTTTCCTCAGAGTATTCAAACTTCCCGCTATATGGCGCAAGTTTGAATAAAACAGCGGGAAGACAGGTCCTGCCCTATCTTTTCCACACATAGCATTAACTACATGCAAGAAAGATAGGGCAAGACCTATCTTTTCTTGCCCGTACTATTAACCAGCGAAAATACCGCTAATAAAAACCAAACCATTAAAACCAATGGGTTTGTTTCGTCCCGTTATGTGGCTGTGATTATCGTGGCCACATATCGGGACAAAATCACGCCCCTGTGAAGAAGCCCTGCTAGAAGGATAAAATAGTGCTATCAAGCGAATAGCCTGTCTTCAATTAAGAAGACATCCCCACTGTTTCTAGCTAAGGCTGGGGATATGAAAAGAGAGATGTTCTCTGATACAAATATGAAATAGTAGGCATAATATTCACCTTGGAAACAAAGACTAATGGAAAAAAATCAGTTGGTTCACAGCCTAGCTTTTACAACCACAGATAAATGCTTAAGCCTTTAGGATACTCTATACACAGGTCTCAAATAGAGGAACCCATTATGCTTCAGAACACTGAATGCAAGAGATTCTATATAGCACATCACACATGTTGTGGACTATAAGGCCAAGCAATCAGATAAAGCAACAGTTACAACATAGATATAAATACAAGAGTGTTTAAATATACAAGTTAGTATCAATGCAGTATTTATACAATTGTAGTACATTTGTCGTTTTACTTTGATACATTTGTGAAAAGGGTTTACATCGGAGCCCAGAACACAGAAACACATTGCCTCCATGTGATCTTACTACAAACAGAGTGTTATTATGCAAAGGTATCTGTAGTCACGTTTGCACCCTGCAGACTTGTCTGTAATGTATTAGACATGTTCTGTTACTGACTGGGAGATTCTCCTTTCACCATTAAACTGACAGACTTGTGAGAAATAAATCAATTAATCAAACGATAATCCATGATGTGCACTCACACATCTCATTACAAAGTCATTATCTGCTAAAGTGCTGAAATAAAGAATGCATTTTATACACCTGACCTACATGACATATAAAAAATGCATTTAATGCCTCTTTTCATCCAATTTTGACATATATTTAAATATGGCCACCAGCTTTATCAAAACCTTTAGACTGATAGCTAACAAGGTTACCACATGGCAGTTGTTTAAGACCACCGTTTCCAAGATACTAACTAGGGTGTTTTCACACATGGTGGAATATTCTGCAACATGCAGCAGATTTTGACATAGACATTTGCAAATCTGCATGTTAAATTTGCGGATTTTGGTGCAGCTTTTCCACACATCGGAATATTCCATCACATTTGAAAAGTCCTTAAATGTTCCCATCTATGCACACCTTTAATTAAAGCCTCGGGGTGTCACAATGAACAATGCATCCACTTTGGTAAAATATCTGCGTGACTGCAGTTCATTTGTTCAAGGTTTATAGTAAAGCATGACTGACAAGTCAGTTGAAACTAAACACCAAACTTACTTGCTAATGAAAGATGAGCCTTTTGACTTAAAATGGCACCATATTTGTTCAGAGCCAAGCACTGGTAAAATCCTTCATCAGATTGTTCTCCTTTTCTGCCTTCTACCTCCTGGATGTACAAGGAGCCATTGTGTAAAGTTGAGATCCGTTCATTCTCAGAAATCTTTGCTCCATTTTTCAACCATGTGATTGTTACTGGAGGTTCCCCTTGAGCCAAGCAATCTAATATTGCTGAATCTTTACGATAAACTATTATATCCACGGGTTCTTTCACAAACAACAGGTCACTGAAACACCAAGATCCTGTGTGGAAAAAAGTTATAGGAATAAGTAAGGAGAAAGTACAATAAATTCAGCCACTATGAAGCATGTGTTCCTAAAGTGCAATGTTCTGCCGAGTCTTATTAGTTCAGGACAGTTCCTGCCACAGTGGTACTTATAACACACACATTGGTCAATACCTAAAGATCCAACTCCATAAACCTGTATGGTCTTGAATGGCAAAAATAGTAAAGGCAATGTCTAAATCACTAATAGTATAGTGATAAGAAATCAAGGCTAAAAGTGGTTTTATGGGGGGCTAAAATTGATTTCTAATGGCCTATAAAATAAATAATAATATACTATGATTTATATACACCTTAACAATTATCACCTGTTCTTGCCCCCTTGCTGCCAGTCTCCACAATCCTCTGCATATCCTGGTTAATAACCCAGTGTGATGATAAGTCCTTCATAGTAATGACATATCAAATAACTATGATGGATGGTGTAAGATGTTATTATTATTATATTTAAGGCTATGAAAGAAAAAAAAATGAGTCCCCTTTTATCATTAAAGGGGTTGTCCCGCGCCGAAACGTTTTTTGTTTTTTTTCAATAGCCCCCCCGTTCGGCGCGAGACAAACCCGATGCAGGGGTTTAAAAAAAAACAAACAGATAGTACTTACCCGAATCCCCGCGCTCCAGTGACTTCTTACTTACCTTGCGAAGATGGCCGCCGGGATCTTCACCCACGGTGGACCACAGGTCTTCTCCCATTGTGCACCGTGGGCTCTGTGCGTTCCATTGCCGATTCCAGCCTCCTGATTGGCTGGAATCGGCACACGTGACGGGGCGGAGCTACGAGGAGCAGCTCTCCGGCACGAGCGGCCCCATTCAGAAGGGAGAAGACCGGACTGCGCAAGCGCGTCTAATCGGGAGATTAGACGCTGAAATTAGACGGCACCATGGAAACGAGGACGCTAGCAACGGAGCAGGTAAGTGAATAACTTCTGTTTGGCTCATATTTAATGCACGATGTATATTACAAAGTGCATTAATATGGCCATACAGAAGTGTATACCCCCACTTGCTTTCGCGGGACAACCCCTTTAACAGGATCCAAAGTTAGAAAATATATTGCATTGCTTTAATTAAGTCTATAGCCACATAAGTACTGCACATGTGTCCCTTGCAAACGTTAGAAGTAGAAACACAGGCAACATTAACATGTTGGTGAAAATCTCTATATAACTTGCAAACCTGCATAGAATCCATATGTTCCTTGCAAATTTAGCAGTGGATTTTATGATTGGCAGCATCAGAATAAATCAGTGATAAATAGGATATGGTGCAGATTCAAAGAGAAGACTGTTTACAAAAATAAGAAACAAAAGTGTCCTTGCTGCCTATAAAAATCAATCAGTGGCAATTAAACATGGATTCTGACTGGTTGTTACACAAAACAAGATCTCTTTTTGGCTAAAACAAGTTAGGTGTTGAGATTTTAGATGTTTGCCTATTTAGGCTTTAAACTCTAGTGTAACTACAATTTATAAATACACCTGAAAGCCAATACCCCCAAATAAAGTTCCAGCGGGAAAAAAAACACTTTATTGATTTTCTACAAACATATTTATTTACCAAATCCTTGTAAACTATAAGACACTTTCAAGAAAATGAGAAGTCACAATGTGAGGTTTTACTGTCATTAACAAGAAAACAGGAGGTAAAGCTGTTTGCTAATTTTACTAGTCTGTCACAGAGATCCTAAACAAGGAAAGTCATAAAAGTTTGATTTTACAAGAAATCATTAACATCCCTGCGTCTTTATAAACAAGCAGGTTCTCTACCCTGGGGACATTTAGCACTTCCACACCCATCGTAGTTGAGTTGAAATCCATAACTGCACTTATATAGCCCATAATACCTTTTTTATTGGAGAGCCTGAATTACTCTAAGCATGTAGGTGAATGGTAAACCCATTATTTCCAAGGCTGAATAATTATATGTCCTAGGTCAGAAAAGGTTTAGGGTCTGTTAATGCTCCAAACTTTTTATGTTGCTTTTACTGTTGTACTATGAGATTGCTACTTCCAACTGGCTTGATTTTCTGATTTTTTTTTTACATTTTAACAGATGCATTTAAACGGAGAACAAAGCAACTTCCTAATATTTGTGACTCTTGCTGCTAGATCTCAGTGGGAGACGGATTAGGGAACCTTTATTTCCACGTTTGTGTATTGCCAACTGTTACAGAAATGCGGAACTAATTGGCTGCTTACTGTCTCATGCAGTGGGGATTACTTAATTACCCAATACACATTTCTTAGAAGAACAGATCTCTCAAGGAAGTAACATGCCTTCTTTACCTTAACACAACAAGCCTGGTTTCTCCATCCATCACGATAGAGATAAAAAGAAGCCAGATCATTCAAAGAGTCCCAGCCTCAGGACACAATCTCTGTGCATGCCACTTTATCAGTCCCTTTAATCTGTGCTGTGCTTTTAAGGGCATTAAGGTGACATAAATAAATAGTTCTGGACTGAATATCTCTCATTGATTTTTAAGATCAGGATCAATAACTTGATTCTGCAAACTGATGTATTTTAATCATCTTGAATTTTAGCTCCAAAAGTGTGAAATCCATCAAAAACAAGCTTTATCTTATCTCGGGTCTCAATAATGGCATACTCATCTGCCTGACAATACACGTCCCTAAATGATCCAGGACATCAACATTCTATTTACAAGTGTTAATTTTCTATAATGAAAAGCTAATGAACTGAGCAATGAGGTAAACATGAATGATGTGTAAAACTAAATACGCAATACAATGCAATATATACAAAACAAATAATAGATGGATACAGAGGTGTAACTTGAAGCTCCCGGGCCCCGATGCAAAACTTGTAACAGGGCCCCCAAATATAATGCTTTACTTATAGTAATGGGTTCCCTATATGGAGAAGAGAGGCCTTATGGGCCCCCTTATGTCTCCTGGGCCTGGGTGCAACCGCATCCCCTGCATCCTCTATAGTTACGCCCCTGGATGGATACTATACTAGTATCACAAAACATCAAAAACGGAGTTCCAGGATATTAGAATTGGCACAGGATCATTTATACTGGCATTCTAAAGGCCTCTGCACCCCCAATATTAGACTAGAATTCTAACAATAACTGTCTTATGTGAACAATAATCAATTACATGGCTAAAAGTTCATAGTTCTGTTTGTTAGTTGTGTAGAGAAGTCTTTTTAAAAAAACAGAACAAGCCTTCATGTAATTATTCCTTAAGTGGGAAGATAATGTGCTCTGGGAATTGTTTGTACTGTGCAAATACTAACAAAACTGCTACTGAATCAAACTGTGCTGCCATATACTCTGTTACTTCATTCTCTTCACTAAGAAATGCATGAATGTCCATAGATTTACCATTCATGTAACGATGATCTGTAATACAATACACTGAAATCAGATTAATACCAATATATGTAAATACTCCTCCGCCATCAAACATTACAATCATTAGCTCAGAAACCTCTAAGAGTTTATTTTCTGTACATCTATGGGTAACAACAACCATGAGCATCATTCTGCAAATGTTGAGTTGTAAAACTTCAGGTCACATAATAGGAAGCATGTATCCTTGTTGGAAGCCAGCAGAGAAAATCGATTCCAAATCAGGAATGTATCAGGAGAGGAGAGCAGCATTTGTTTTGCTAAGGTAATTAATTATAAAGGACATTTAATGTTTGGATTTTAACTTTTCTCAAACAAATCTAAACCTATTGCATTACAATCATTAACAAGCTGTATACAAAATGTGATCACAAGATAGGAATTGTCCATGTCTGTATGAACACTGTATAATGTTTATGGCAACATCTGTATCATCACAGCAGCTTACAAGGATCACTGGCAACATTTGTATCAGTTTGACCAAGCACTTTAAATTGCTTCAGCATCTTTATCTGCTTGACCACCTTTAAATGCATATAGGCCACCTTAAATGCATGAAAGGTCACCTTAAATGTCATTAGGGACCTTTCACAGATGCAGAATATTTCTGCAAGATGCAACTATAAAGATGCAGAAAATGTTGCAGAATAAACTGCATCTTTAGGTGCATCTTGCAGAAACATTCCTTATGAAGACAACTCAATATTGCAACTTACATTGTGAAATATTTCCTCTTCCTACACAATTAGGCACACTGCAAACTTTGCAGCTAGCACACCTCCTCACTAATGACTATGCTACCCCAGGACCCCCAGGCTGGGTGTGCAGCTATGTGGGCTGCAGCTACACACAAGCAAAACGACACGGGCTCCTCGCTACAGCAAAGCAAAGTTGCCAGCCAGAAATACCCTTCTGCGCTCACCTGGTAAGCTGAAGAGCGCTGCCCACAGCAGTACCATCCTCCCACAAGGCGCTGCCATCACCGGGCACACATGCTGGGCTCCTCTCATCAGCTGCTCTTGGTGTGTGGAGCTTACACTCGGCGCTTCTCACAACCCCCGGGACTTTTTTCCAAGAGCTCCTGCGCAGGCACACGAGGTGGAAGGAGGCGGAGGGAGCACAGAGGTGGGGGGCGCCGGACACAGGGAAACCTTAGATGGCCGGCACTACATAATAGTGCATCCTCTGCTGAGGGGGAGGGGAGAGAGCTCAGGCATGTGGAGGGGTCTCACACTGCAGGGTCAGGGGGCAGGGGTGACCCTGTGTGCTGGTCTGCTCACATGTGGTGCCCTGACATGGCCTCTGTATCTGAGGAGTCACAGACATTTTCTGTACAATAAGGATATTTTTGCGTCTCTGCGCAGATAGGTACTCTAAGGTCTCTAAAACGAGTGTTTTTTTCCTGGCGCCGTGGGCGTATCTCCCACGCCGGAGTACGCAGCAGTGTGCAGTGCATACTTGCAGCGTGCCGACAATCCACATAGACTAGGTGTGCATGCAGGCGTAATACGGAATGCTGCGATCTTTTTTGCGTACGCATTTTGTGCACTGTGTGTGAGAGGCACAATTGTAAGACTTGTACCTCGTATTAAAAACCCGTAATATACAGTAAAATCTGCTTGTGGGAGAGAGTCCTCAGAGTACATTCACACGTTGCGGAGATGGAGCAGCTTTTGACACGGTTTTTGAGACAGGTTTTGGTGCGGATATTCAGCATTTCAAAACCGTGCCAAAATCCACAGCATTTTGCCACTTCTTGATTTTCGCTGTCGGAATTTGACAAGGTTTTTGGTGCGGATTTTCAGCAGCATTTCTGCTTTAGGGTATGTTCACATGGCGGAATTCATCGCAGAATTTTCTGCGCTCAAAAACTGTACCAAAATCCACAGCTTTTTGCTGATTCTTGATTTTCAATGTTGGAATTCCGCACATTGATTTTTGAGCATTGACAGGGCAAATTCCGCATGTGGATCTGTGCCAAAAAAATGGCAAAAAGCAGCTATTTTGAGGCGGATTGAGGCGAATTCCGCCATGTGAACATACCTTTAAAGCACTTAGGACAAATTAGCAGGTCAGATAGTTGTTAGAGTTGAGCGAACATACTCTGGCGAGCTTGATGCTCGTTCGAGTATTAGCGTACTCGAACGAGCATCAAACCCCACCCCAACTTTCGGCTCCTCCCCGCTTTGACGTTAGTTGTTTAATTGTGTATTAAGAATCTCCCCTGATGATTATGTTTAGATGCTATCTGGAATTTAGGGGCAAGTACCAGAACAACATTGCCCTCCTCTGCCACTCACCTGGAGACCCGTTTCATATTAGCGTATTGTAACATATCCGCAGTACAGATCTGTTATAGCAACAATATACAGATAACATTACAACTTATGTCATCATTGTTTGATCAATATTTGCCTCCATATTTACTGTCCTTGGTTTTATTTTTTAATTTCAAAAGTATTTTACTTATTTTAAATCAAATTACATAAGCCTTTTAGGCTGGTGATTCCCCTCGCAGGGGGTATAACAAAAATATTAATAATAGCATATCCAATCATATAACAACAACAATAACAGTTATATAAGCCATCAACGTTAAACTACTGATAATATGAAGAACAGCAAGTATCAGCATAGAAATGGTTAATAGTAGTTGGTATCTAAACCGGCTAGGGGGTGCCCTTTTTTCACTTCCCCCCCTATCAATCTATCGTCTAACTGTCTGATTCTATGTCGCCATAAGCCATGAGAGTCCCGGCAGGTTGAGATAACTGGAATATGGAGACCAAGTTCTGAGGAACCTTTCCATTGTATCATCCCTCATTGCTGAAAGTTTTTCATACAGCATTATCTTAGAGATCCTGTCAATGACTGGTCTAATATGCAGGGAAGCTGATAACCATTGTGAGGCCAAATATATTCTGGCCGCCATGCAGATGTACTGGGACAATTTATGTTGCTGGTTATTGTATTCTATAGGTTTGTCAGTCAACAGGTATGCCGAAGGAGATAGAGGAAACGTTTTACCTATCACTCTAGTTATGGTCCTTGCCACCTGCTTCCAGAAGGACTGTGCTGTAGGGCATGTCCACCATATGTGTAATGTTGTTCCCAAGGTGTTGTGCATTCTAGCCGGGACTAGCTAGGCTCTGTGTAAAATTTTGAATGAAGTTTCCGCCATACTGACTTGATGAATGCCCTTTGATATGAAATTGCAGCAATGCTGCCAACACTCCATGGAAAGTGGCCTATTCAAGTCCTCCTCCCATCGCAACATAAATGGCAATTTCACAACCCTCTTCTGGGGGTTGATTCGTTATGGAATATAGAAGAGAAACAGTGCCTGGGAGTAATGGGTTCCAAAGACATCGTCTCTCAAAAGCTGAGGGGTTGCATCTGGTCTAAGTAGTAGGTATCAGGGTATGTATGAAGCCGTAAATCTGGTTCAGTCCTAACTAGAGATGAACGAGCATACTCGATAAGGCAAACTACTCGAGCGAGTAGTGCCTTATTCAAGTACCTGCCCGCTCGTCTCTAAAGATTCGGCTGCCGGCGCGGGTGAGAGGTGAGTTGCGGCGGTGAGCAGGAGGGAGCGGGGGGGGGGGGGGAGAGGGAGAGAGAGATCTCCCCTCTGTTCCTCCCCGCTCTCCCTGGCTGCTCCCCGCCCCCTGTCGGCACCCGAATCTTTAGAGACGAGCGGGCAGATACTCGAATAAGGCACTACTCGCTCGAGCAGTTTGCCTTAGCAAGTATGCTCGCTCATCTCTAGTTCCAACCATAAGTGGTTGGGTACCGGGGGTTTTCTTTAAGTTGTTGTGGTGAAGAGAGTCTATTCTGTATTAAAAAAATGACGTAGAAGGGAATATCCTGTATTTCTCCACCACAAGTATCCCCCGTGTTGTGAGCTTGGTGGGAAGGCTGGATTGGGTATAATAGGCAATATAGAAGGTGAATTTGAAATTAATTAATTTGAATTTGCTTTTCCTCCAAATTGGAAAAAAGTGATATGTTAGAGGTGCTACTTGTTGAAAATTTGCAATCTTTAAGTTTTTGTTCCAAAAAATGGCGTTAAGAGAATTTGGTTTCACCAGAGTGGCTTCTATCTTAAGTTAACCCAAAGTGTTGCTCTGGCTTCCACGAAAATGGGTAGAAATTGAGATAGTTGGGCAGCGGTGTAGTATTTCAGTAGATTGGGGACTGACAGACCGCCTACCTTTCTTTGGTAATGCATTATTTTCTGCTTGATTCAGGGTCTCTTGTTTTTCCATATGAATCAGAATATAGCCTACTGCAGATCTTTCATATCAGATATGGGGACATTAATGGGTGGCATCTGAACAAATATAGAATTTTGGGTAGTAAAGTTATCCTGAGTTAATCCGTCCAATCCATAATAGGTTGAATTGTTCCCACGTTTTCATATCAGACTTTAGGCTGTGATTAATGAAGGATAATTCCATTTATAAAGCAAGCCCAAGTTCAGGGTTATTTTGATCCCTAAATAAGTGATAAAGTGTGAACGGGCTTGAAACTCAAAGTTGAGTTCTATTAGCTATTGTGTCTGTGGGGGGATATTTAGGTATAGTGCATCAGTTTTATCTAAATTTACTATTAGTCCTGATACGGATGCAAAGAAGTCTAATAGTTTCATGAGATTTGGGAGTGATGTTGGAGGTCTAGTCAAAGAGAGAAGAATATCATCAGCAAACAAGTTTGCCTTGTGTTCGCCCGCTCCAGAACCAATGCTTGCTATACTGGGGTTCGCACTAATAAGTCTAGCCAATGGTTCCATAGCTAATGCAAACAAGGCCGGGGACATGGGGCAGCCTTGCCTCATACTTCTCTGAATGGCTATAGATTTTGGTATGGACGAAGGGATTTTCAACTGGGCCAATGGATTCGAATTAAAGAGGGCATGTAGCGCTGTCACTAACACTTCTCTTATTCCAGATCTCTCTAGGAACGCAAAAAGATAATTCCAGGATAGGCTATCGAAGGCCTTCTCTATATCTAAAGCTAAGACCACGAGTGGTGTTTTTGTGTTTGTGAGATGTGAATAAGGTCAAGGACTTTTCTCACGTTGTCCAGGGTCTGTCGGGAAGGGATGAATCCTACTTGGTCCTTGTGTATAAGTGCAGGTCGGAAGCAATAAATACGGCTAGCTAAAATACTTGCTAGTATTTTGTAGTCCAAGTTGAATAGGGATATTGGTCTGTAATTCTTTGGAGAAGTGTGGTCTTTGTTGGATTTAGGGATGGTTGTAATATGAGCGTTTAAGAATTCCTCTGGTTCTGCTTTTCCTGCCAATATCTTGTTGTAGAAGGTTGGTTTAATTTTTTTACTTGGCAAATACTGATCCATATTTGCCTAATAGATAATAATTAGAGATGAGCAAGTATACTCGCTAAAGGCAATTGCTCGAGCGAGCATTGCCTTTAGCGAGTACCTGCCTGCTCGAGACCAAAGGTTCGGGTGCCGGCGCGGGGGAGCGGTGAGTAGCGGCAGTCAGCAGGAGGGAGCGGGTGGGAGAGAGGGAGAGAGAGATCTCCCCTCCGTTCCGCCCCGCTCTCCCACGCAGCTCCCTGCCCACCGCCGGCACCCGAACCTTTGGTCTCGAGCGGGCAGGTACTCGCTAAAAGCAATGCTCGCTCGAGCAATTGCCTTTAGCGAGTATACTCGCTTATCTCTAATAATAATACCAATACAGAGGCAAAAATGGACAAAAATAGCTCATGCTGTATTTTTAAAAAATGTCTGTATGACTATGTTGGCTGTATGATCGTGTGAATAACTCTGAAAGATTTATATTAGCTCTGTATTACAGTCGGCAAAACACAGACTAAATACAGAGTTAAATTACACTTGTTTGAAAGCAGATGTAGAAAATGATCAGGTCTTAGGGCTCCTTCACACAAATTTGCACGTGTCTCAGCGCAACTTTTTGACGTAGAATAAATTTATAGTTTTCGAACCGAACTTGGGACGGTGAGCGTAACAAAAACAGGGAAGCTTTAAAATCAAAATAAATGCTAAAAAGCACTTATGACAACAGTGTTATTTACATATCTCATTGTAAAGAGGAAGAACCAATGTACCTTGCAACATGAGTCTGACCTTGGTATGACGTTATCGGGTGATGCAATAGCGCAGTCATCTTTGCTAAAATTGCAGTGCCACACAGCTATAATTTTGTGTAGTTGTGATGTGTGTTGTTTGCTTTGTCTCAGTGAATTCTTCTAGTACACAGTATTGCAAAATGACACTTCATAGGCCTAAAAAATAGCTTCAAAATTATCGAAAACGCTTTTAAGAGGATAGAGCGGCTCACAAGAATTACAAAAAGTCTTAAATCTCTAACGCTAAGAAACATCAATTGCAAGCGTCTCAAAGTTAAGGCGGCCAAGCATTGTGAGGTGAGTTCTGTGCTACAGGAGCCTCAGCCAAGCATATCTTGTGTACCAGTAGTGTGGCCAGAGTTGGAAAATGATTTCGAACTCATAGATATGGATACTTATCACCCCGATGATGATGAAGAAGCTCTGGTATAGTTATCACAAACATACAAGAGAAGCGGCAATTACAGTAGGATTTTGCCTATCGACAACTATAGAGTCACTTCAGATCTAATGAATGGTGTCTGAAGAATCTCCCAGGTATAGTTAGACTGTATCATCGCAACTGGAGTGTTAAAGGGGTTGTCCCTTTAAGACAAATCTCAGCAAAATCAGTTGGTCTATGTGGGTTTGAGCAGTTTGAAAGGATAGTACTTGACAAATTCAAGGAAACGACTACAATTTCTATCTTGCTGCAGGCAGTACTGCACCCACGGTCAAGGAAATACACTATGAATGCTCTAGATTGGAATCACATATGCTATCGACGCTGACTCATAGCATTTAAAAGTTCATATTGCGCGACGACTTAATAGGAAGCACGTTTACTCTAATAATGATGAAACTCAACATGCAGCGTTTAGTAGCACACACGCATGATATCACGACGGACAGTGTGCTCAAGCATTTTGACTGCTTGGCCATCACTGAGACTTGGATGAATCCAAAGAATCCTGTACACTTGGATGGTTTCAAATTGAAATCCCAAATGAACGAGTCAGGCTGTTCAAAATCGGCAACCAAAAACATTTCGAAAGAAACAGAAGAGCCAAAAATAGAAACAAAACTTTGAAAAGATGCACACAATGTGAGCCTGTGCAGATAGATTGGTCAACGTACACAAAGTTGATCACATCTAGAAATTGGTGACGTATGCTTGGTGAGCGTAAATTGTCGAAACAAACTCAGACTCGTCTTGGGTTGTGTGTATATTCATTCTAACTAGAGATGAGCGAATATACTTGTTTTGAGTAATTACTCGATCGAGCACCGCGATTTTCGAGTACTTCCGTACTCGGGTGAAAAGATTCGGGGGGTGGGGGGAGGCGTGGCCGGAGCGGGGGGTAGCAGCGGGGAAGTACTCGAAAATCGTGGCGCTCGGGCCAAAAAGGGGCGTGGCCGAGTAGGTTCGCTCATCTCTAATTCTAACATCTCCATCTCTGATTTGGAAATGCAAATGTCCAAGAGAATGATGGCCTACTCTGAGACTACAAAGAAGATCAGTGAAAACATAATAGTTGATACACAAATGCCCATCAGAGATAGGAGATTTCAATGATGATACCAAACTAAATTTACACGCTTTAAGCTTCATGAAAACGCATTTTAATCTAGAGTATCTACCCATCAAATCTCTCATGACTCTGGGTGGTACAAATATAGATTTAACTTTCGCCCGTAATGTTGACTTTTGCTATATGTATGTTACTTCTCATATCACAGACCCGTTGTATATCCATCATGTATGGGAGTAGTGCAAATTTGCTTAGAATTAAGAAATGAAATTTCAAAAATAGAATTTCAAACCTATACTGACTAAATAATTTTTTGTTGACAATATCTACCATGCGGATCGTATTCTACGCCTCTAAAGACATGTGGCCGTAACACCAACACTGCCCGTATTTTGTGTGCACTGAACAAGGCTTTGTTGTGCACATATCGGCATATTTTACTGTACTTTTTGTGTCTGCAGCGCATGTTCGTTTGTATGCAGCAAACACAGCGCACCACTTAAAAATAGCTAATTTAGTCTAATGAGTTCCGAATGTGTTATTTTTCTAGCGGAATTACGCAGCATGTTATGCATCTCCATGCGTATTGTGCACAAATTTGCAACACTCCTACCCCCATTAACTTTTATGGGGACCTTTGGTGAGCAAATGCATAGAAAAATAGAGCATGCTGCACAGAAAATACAGAAATTTTCACGAACCAATTGATATCAATGGATCCTATCCTCTGCATAGTGCATGCTTAAATTTTATGCATGCAAATACGCCCTTTTGAAGGAGCCTTTATGTAGAATTCTGGCACATCCAGTATCACAGGTATTCAGCTACATGGTATCAGGAAGGAATTTTGCAAGAGGAATTGCAATAATATATTAGGGAATTGCCGATGCCCAATAGTGACTCGAAAAAACACATGGTCATATGACCAAATGGCATTGCACAGAATAATGCATTAGAAATACATTGCACACATTTTGCACATCCCAATACAACGAGATCTAAAAGAAACAAAAATAATTTAGATTTTAGATGTTATTATACTGGGATGTGGAAAACATGCACAATATATTTTCACTGCTTCTTTCTGTGCAATGTCATTTGGTCATATGACCATGTGCGCTTTTGGATCAGAGGGTCACTTTTGTGTACTGGCGGCCTTGATGGTTTGAGCATGTTTTTCTCCAGCAATGGCAGGTAATCCCACCGTTTTATTGTTTTCACATGCATTTTTAATTTTTGCTTGTCATGCTAGTATAAATTTACTGGTGACAACTACAATTATGGACATCCCATCCGAAACGCGTGAACAGTCACTGATTAGAACAAACGTTGGCTTGTTTTTAAGATGCCATAATAAAGTTTGAAATGTTATTCGCCATATTAATGCTACATAGTCATGTTATATTGGACTTTGTGCAGTGCTTGGAGAGGAGTCCATGCGTGTATATTTAGAGCTTTTGTTCTGTGGAACTGGCTATTCCTTTTACCACAGATGTTCAGTTGCAGAAATTTCAGCAATAAGTCTGCTGCCTGTGAGCATATCCTAACACTAGGAGTTAAAGTGATTCCCACATATTACATTTTTTTCTATTTTTTCTAAGGGTGCATTCAGACGACCGTATATCGGCCGGGTATTCACGCCGGCCGATATACAGCGTCTCTCTCTGCAGGGGGAAGAGGCTGGAAGAGCCGGGAGCAGTGCTCTGAGCTCCCGCCTCCTCTCTGCCTCCTCTCCACCCCCTATCCACCCCCCTGCACTATTTGCAATGAGAGGAGGCGGGGCTAAGTTTTGGTAATTAGCTCCGCCCCCCGCCCTGCCTCTCCTCATTGAAAATAGTGCAGGGGGGTGAAGAGGGGGTGGAGAGGAGGCAAAGTTTTCCAAAATGTTGTATCATCTGTATGCTATAATGACTGCTTCCAAATTTCAGACTATGTTTCCATACAGGGAAAAATACTTGCAGATAAAACTTTGCCCAGGTGCAGCTGCCAATAGAAACACGGTCTTACCATTATTATTGGCAAGATCATGCTGCCATTGACTGCCATGGCTGGGTGGGGTTCTGGCCACAAGTAGTGTTTATTGTTTGGAAATTACTTGCTTTATTTCCCCTGCCTGACTCTCTGTCATTATATTTCACATCATAACTGGACTGGCCATGTACGGGCAGCAGGAAAGACTTGGACATAGAAACTGTAGCTAGCGTGTTTCCTTGAAAATAAGACACCGTGTTATATTAATTTTTGCCCCAAAAGAGACACACTGTCTTATTTTTGGGGGGCTTATATTTACCTGGTCTGCGGCGTCCCGGTGCCTCGTGCTGCTGGTCTCCAGCGGCGATGCGGAAGTCTGCAGTGTCCTCTGCGCTGAGATATCCTCTTCTTTCTGGTGACGGGCTTTGAATACCCCGCCTCCAGCAAAGCGAGCACTGTGATTAGATGGAGCGCCAGCCAATCACAGTAGCGCTTGATGAACCAATCACAGCCATTCAGTGCTGTCATTCACTGAATTACCTGTGAATGATCGAGCGCCGGCTCTGATTGGCTGGCGTTCGATCCAATCACAGCGCTCGCTTTGCTGGAGGCAGGGTATTCAAAGCCCCGTCACCAGAAAGAAGAGGATTTCTCAGCACAGAGGAGATGGTAGCTTGCCGCAGCGACGGGGACCATCACGAGGGACTCAAACGCTGCGGGCCAGGTGAGTATCAATGTTTTTTTTCATGTATTTTAGCTAGGTCTTATTTTTTTAGGAGGTCTGATATTTCAAGCCTCCTCTTAAAACCGTGGTATGGCTTATTTTCAGGGTAGGCCTTACTTTTGGGGACAAATGGTAGTATATCATTAGTGAATTGATTACTTTTTCACAGCCTTTGCCGACTCTTCATATCCACCATAGATAAAATATTACTTACGCCTACTTTATTCCTATGTTTACTACATTGTCTGAATCAGGCCAAAGGTTCAGTAATGTGCAAGCATGTGCAATCACTAACTAACATTTTAAAAGTAATGCAGTCCAACCAGGTCAATATTATATAACTTTTTTTTTTGTTTGGACAATACCCTGTGAAAACAAATACAACTCTTGTGGTCATGGCCCCGAAGAGCACTCAGGAACAAATTGTAAAGGAGAATATATTGTATCATCTGTTCTGTAAGAGTTTTCTTTATCTACTCAACTTGAATCATTTTACCTTGCTACAGATAGCACAACCTTTTTTGTTATTGGCATCTTAGTGAAGGAGGTACTTGTCCCTTTTCACACAATTATGGAGACTGACTTTCATCAATTGGATTATTGGTAGGGAAAATAAAACATCTGCCCTTCTAATCAGTTCCTTTTCTCACATATTTATTGTTCTCCCAGAACTTCCAGAAAGATTTATATATACAATTCTGTCGCTAGTGGGGTGCCACAGGGTATTGAGCCCCATTCTGTTCAATATATTTATCAACGACCTGATAGAGGGGCTGCACAGTAAAATATCAATATTTGCAGATGACACAAAATTATACAAGATAATCAATGCAACGGAGGACAATGTGCGGCTACAAACGTACCTAGATAAGCTGGGGCTTGGGCAGAAAAATGGCAAATGAAGTTCAATGGTGAGAAATGTAAGGTTATGCTCATGGGCAGGAGAAACGGATGTCACCAATATACACCAAATGGGGTACTGCTAGGGAAAAGTGATATGGAAAAAGACCTGGGGGTACTAGTGGATTGTAGACTAAACTGGAGTAACCAATGCCAGTCAGCTGCTGCAAAAGCTAATAAAGTCCTGGGGTGCATTAAAAGAGGTATAGTGGCGAGGGACGAGAATATTATCCTCCCACTATATAAGGCATTAGTCAGGCCTCACATGGAATACTGTGTACAGGTCTGGACAACGGTGCTCAGGAAAGATGTTACAGTGCTGGAGGGGGTTCAAAGAAGGGCAACTAAACTAATACATGGAATGAAGGGACTGGAATACCCGGAGAGGTTATCCAAATTGGGATTATTTACCCTGGAAAAAAGACGGCTAAGAGGCGATCAAATAAAAATGTACAAAAACATGAAGGGACGATAGAAGGATCTTTTTCACGATCTGTTCATACCCAGGACTGCAACAGTAACAAGAGGACATCCGCTACGTCTAGAAGAAAGCAGGTTTCATCGCCAACACAGAAAAGGGTTCTTTACTATAAGAGCAGTTAGGACTGTGGAACTCTGCCTGAGGATGTGGTGATGGCAAAATCCATAGAGGAGTTTAAAAGGGGACTTGATATCTTTCTAGAGGGGAAGGATATTACAGGATATAAATCTTAGGTTAATTGTTAATCCAGGTATACAGGCAGGTAGGAACTATTAGGGGTTGATCCAGGGAATAGTCTGATTGGCATTATTGAGTCGGGAAGGAAATTTCCCCGAAAAGGGCTAATTGGCTCCTGCCTTTTGTTTTTTTTTGCCTTCCTCTGGATCAACAACATAAGAGGATAAACAGGCTGGACTAGATGGACATTGTGTTTATTCGGCCTTACATACTATGTTACTATGTTCAAAAGTCCTGCATCACTTACAAAAATGTTGAGATTTTATGTTTAACATTTTTTTTAATGAATAAAATAAAATCACTATGTTTTATATATTGTTTTGTTTGCAGCTTCGTGTAGATTTCAGATTATTTTGCACAATATCTTTTAAAACCTGGGAGTTATTTGATAAAAAATTTCAACGAAACAAACATATCGAGTTTGTAGGATTGAGAAGAAAAAAGTCACCACTTAGATGCTAGCTTATAATAGTCAATCAAAACACAAGCCTCAAATATTTCTTTGGTGGCAACTTAGTGAGCACTCTTAGGGGCACACTTATGAAACTGTCTAAAAGAAAACACGTCTTACTGTAATTGACCATGGCAACCAATCACAGAGCAGATATTTATTTTACCACTGCCAAATATAAAAAGACAGTGTTATACAGGCTCCTGCTAAGTTGGAATCAGCTATAAACACTGACCAGCTTGCAGTACAACATGATGACTGTGTTCATCAAAAGTTGCCCTGATTTTGGTTACTTTGGAGTACAATGAAATTGAAGTTTCTTTCGGGTGAACATACGTACGGCATTGTTGTCCTCCACCTTGAAGGATTATCATTTAGACATATACCAAACAGGGTAGGATTCAACCAATCTATAGTTATTAGAGCCATCCAGAGACATAAAACTATAGAAAGCATTGCTGATCAACCAAGCTCAGGTCATGCAAGGTCACCCTGGGGATAAAATGTTTTGACAAGGCTCTCTGTCTAAAACTGGAATCTGAGATCGCCTGCTCTATTAGTGGAATAAATCTTATTATTACAGTACACAGGATTGTGTGGGTGTAAAGCCAAAAAGAAACCTTTGCTGCTGGTCTTCCCAGCCATGGCAAAAAAGTACTTTTGGCAAGTCGACCTTCACAGATGGAGAAAATTCAGTATCTGTCGGCATCAGGAGATACCTGGAAGAAGAGTTGAAGCCAATGTGCATAGACCTTACAACTAAGCATCCTAAGTCAGTAATAATTTTGCTTACGTATGCACACTACACACTACTAAAGAAGCAAACAAACTATGCAACCATAATTTGTTTGCCGATAGGAACTTTATCTTTCAGGACGATAATGATTCCTGCCACCAGTCAAAATGCGTGAAGCAATGATTCCAGAATGATAGCATCCAGCAAATGGGTTGATCATCTTAGTCATCAGATTTAAATTGACTTGAACCTATGGCAAAAAGTGTCTACCGAAATACCAAAAAGACGTTCCACTAATAAAAGTTAACTGATTGAAAAGGTCATCAATTAGAGATGAGCGAGCATGCTTGGTTAAGGCAGTTACTCAAGCGAGCATCGCTCTTCTCGAGTAACCACATACTGGTTCGAGCAGATTCGAAGGGGCGGCAGGGGGAGCAAGGGGGGAGCATTGGTAAGCTTTGTAGTTTGGATTTAGAACTCATTTAATTTCTTCATGCTGCAATTGAAATAAATTGTTATCAGACAGTATAAGGCACATGCATTGAACTTTTCATAACGTTAGTTAATAGGTGCCTTGGTGTGAGTAATGTTTTCTGGGAAAAATGACTGTGTTCATCATAAGTTGTCCTAATTTTTAAGATTGCTAAGAATGCTTAAGGCTTCATTCAGAAGGTATAAATATTGGGCCTGCGCTCCAAGGAGGAGATGTACATAGTGCAAGGACAATATAGCAAGTGTACTTAATTCAAAAGTGGACTCAACTGGTATGAAGCCTGTCAGATAACAGAGCTCCACACCTATGGTCCAGGTAGAGATCAAAGTCTTCTTGAGTAATCCAGTTTGGGTGGAATCAACCAGGAGAGCAGCAATGGAAGAGGCTTCATGGACAACAACCTCGGTAGTAAACATTATATATATGATCACCAGAGTGAGCACAAAAGGATATCCTTGCGCTACTAGAACTCAAGAGTAGTATACAAATGGAACAAGTTGGAGACAGTCCAACTCCCCCCAAGATCCAAGTCAGCAAAATGTGAAAACAGGCATATAGAGGGATAAATACTTCCGAATTTTTATTAGTAACACAATAGTGAACAGCAGGTAACGTGTTTCGGCATGCTCAAGACCCCTTTCTGAAGCCTGATACATACACAAAACTAACTTACTTTAAATATCCTGCGGTCTCATTCAGACAGTTATGTTGTACTAATGTTTAATTGTCCATATTCCAATCGCTATCGATAACTGTAAATTATAAAATTATGAATAAATTCCAGAAATGTAAAAAATATTTCATAATCATAATGGCAATCTACAATGAAAAACAACGGAAACTTTTTATTTACCAAATCAGTTAAGCTGACACAATTGTTTATTATTAATAGGTTACATTACCTACCAAGTAGGTTGTGTATATTGTCAGACCTGAGATCACTCAGTTATTGATAACCCCAAATGCTCCTACAATATCTTATCGATAAAATAAAAAATTATTTCTGTGTTCAAATTTGAAAGATAGGTTTACAAAAATATTTTAAAAATTCAAGAATTTCTCAATCCATGGGTCCCTCTACATGTTATTTTGTCAAGAGATTGTTTTCCAATTTTATGTTAAAGCCGGTAAAAGTTTTATCCTTCTTTTATTTTTCTATAAAAGGGAAAGAAAAAAAAGGGGAAATTTGTATTTATATATATTCATATTTTTTTCCCGTTCTTTTCGAGTCTTCTCTTCTACCACCTCTGACTGGGTTTTGTATATTTTAATGTGCTTTCTTTGGTCTGGGATTCTTTTTTCATATTTTTATTCAGTTGATGAAACAGTAAAACGATAATAAAAGTTTTTAAAAAAATGTCTGTATTTCAGATGTATTGCGATCTACTGAACCAAACTAACAGCACCATAGATCGCTTAGGACTAACAGCACCATAGATCATTTAGACCTATACACCTGTCTAAATGAAACATAAAGGGGTTTTCCAGGGAGAATACCATTGATGACCTATTCTCAGGAAAGAGCATCAATAGTTGATCGGCTGGGGTCCGTAGTAACTGCAGGCACAGCTCACTTTGATTTTAATAAGAGCTGTGCCTGCAGTTACAAGCGCCGGCCACTACATAGAGGTCGGCATGGGGAGTTCTGCTGCTTCCGCTCCGACCTCTGTGTATTTGCGGCGCTGACAGCATGCACCCAATCAGCTGATCGCTCAGGTTACCGAGCGATGGACCCCAGCCGATCAACTATTGATGACTTATCCTGAGGATAGGTCATCAGTAGTATTCACCCTGGAAAACCCCTTTAAGGTTGCTTTACCAATGTACCAGTAGTAACTGTGACAACAAGGGCTTAGACAAAGGGAGATGGCTGCCTTTGTTATCTCATAAATGGTGATGGGTTGCTACAGCAGTTAGGGCCCTAACACTTACACTGGTGGCATCACAAAGGCAGTGCCTAAAAAGGCAGCAATCAGTTTCAGACTACATGTTCAGGCTGTTGGAATGCTTTGATGACAAAATCGTGTCAAGAATGGGAATCTATCACCATGAAACCATCCTCCTCCCTAAACTACTATAATAGATGGATGTTCTTGGAAAGGAAAAGCATCCTCTGCGCTCGTTGTGTACAAGTGTATAATTCTAAGTCTCAGAATTGATACATCTTTATTGGAGCAACGCGTTTCGGCGTGGGCACTCACCTTTGACACCTTTGCTCCAATAAAATGTATCAATTCTGAGACTTGGAATTATACACTCGTACCCGACAAGCGCAGAGGATTCTTTTCCTTTCCAAGAAGATTTTCATAGCATGGAGTCTCCATTGTAGCAAACCTCGTGACTAGAGATGAGCGAACGCGTTCGTCCGAGCTTGATATTCGTGCGAATATTAGGGTGTTCGGGATGTTCGTTATTCGTAACGAACACCATGCGGTGTTCTGGTTACTTTCACTTCCTTCCCTGAGACGTTAGCGCGCTTTTCTGGCCAATTGAAAGACAGGGAAGGCATTACAACTTCCCCCTGTGATGTTCAAGCCCTATACCACCCCCCTGCTGTGAGTGGCTGGGGAGATCAGGTGTCACCCGAACATAAAAGTCGGCCCCTCCCGCGGTTCGCCTCAGATGCGGTGTGAGTTAGATGAGGGACAGTGCTGTTTGTACCGGAGCTGCTGTAGGGAAAGAATTGGTAGTTAGTGTAGGCTTCAAGACCCCCCAAAGGTCCTTATTAGGGCCACTGATAGCTGTGTGTTGGCTGCTGTTAGCAGTGGCAAATTTTTTTTTTCTCAAAATCGCCTCTGCAGACCGTTGCACCCGGCATTAGGGACAGAAGTGCTGCATAGGCAGGGAGAGTGTTAGGAGTGAGTGTAGCCTTCAAGAACCTCAACGGTCCTTTCTAGGGCCATATTTATCCGTGTGCAGTACTGTCCAGGCTGCTGTTAGCTGTGCTGCATTTTTTTTTGCTTCTCAAAATCGCCTCTGCAGACCATTGCACCCTCCATTGATACTGCAGGGAAAGAATTGTATAGGCAGGGCCACAACACAGTTATTATTCATAGAATATACGCAGTGCTGCCTTTTGGTGGAAAAAAACTGAAAACAAATCTATTTGTCCAGCCTCTGTCCGTCCTTACGGGCGGTGGACACGTGTGAGCTGCTTGAACAACATTGCTAAATCAGACGCACCCAGCTACGCTTTACTGCTGGCTTCGCCATTTGCTTTCCTTAATTGGGAAAAAAATACCTGCTCTCCAAGAGTTATAATAACTCTGCTACCCTCACGTTCTGTGACACATAAGCAGGGACACAGCACAGTTATTAAACTTCTCATGTTCATTGAATATACGCAGTGCTGCCTTTTGGTGGAAAAAAACTGAAAACAAATCTATTTGTCCAGCCTCTGTCCGTCCTTACGGGCGGTGGACACGTGTGAGCTGCTTGAACAACATTGCTAAATCAGACGCACCCAGCTACGCTTTACTGCTGGCTTCGCCATTTGCTTTCCTTAATTGGGAAAAAAATACCTGCTCTCCAAGAGTTATAATAACTCTGCTACCCTCACGTTCTGTGACACATAAGCAGGGACACAGCACAGTTATTAAACTTCTCATGTTCATAGAATATACGCAGTGCTGCCTTTTGGTGGAAAAAAACTGAAAACAAATCTATTTGTCCAGCCTCTGTCCGTCCTTACGGGCGGTGGACACGTGTGAGCTGCTTGAACAACATTGCTAAATCAGACGCACCCAGCTACGCTTTACTGCTGGCTTCGCCATTTGCTTTCCTTAATTGGGAAAAAAATACCTGCTCTCCAAGAGTTATAATAACTCTGCTACCCTCACGTTCTGTGACACATAAGCAGGGACACAGCACAGTTATTAAACTTAGATAATTCATTCACTAGAGGCAGTGGGGCCTTTCGTTTTCCAAAAAGGGCAAAAATTATATTTGGCCTGCAGTCTTGCGCCAATTTATTTCCTGCCTGTGAAATCAAATCACTGGTAATACAGCATGCTGAGGGGTAGGGGTAGGCCTAGAGGACGTGGACGCGGCCGAGGACGCGGAGGGCCAAGTCAGGGTGTGGGCACAGCCCGAGCTCCTGATCCCGGTGTGTCGCAGCCGACTGCTGCGCGATTAGGAGAGAGGCACGCTTCTGGCGTCCCCACATTCATCGCCCAATTAATGGGTCCACGCGGGAGACGGTTATTAGAAAATGAGCAGTGTGAGCAGGTCCTGTCCTGGATGGCAGAAAGTGCTTCGAGCAACCTATCGTCAACACGCAGTTCTGCGCCGTCCACTGCTGCAAATCCGAATCCTCTGTCTGCTGTTCCTCCTTCCTCCCAGCCTCCTCACTCCACTACAATGACACCTGCTCAGGAGCGGGAACACTCCCAGGAACTGTTCTCGGGCCCCTGCTTAGATTGGGCAGCAGCGGTTCCTCTCCCACCAGAGGAGTTTATCGTCACTGATGCCCAACCATTCGAAAGTTCCCGGGGTCCGAGGGAAGAGGCTGGGGACTTCCGCCAACTGTCTCAACAACTTTCTGTGGGTGAGGAGGATGATGACGATCAGACACAGTTGTCTTGCAGTGAGGTAGTAGTAAGGGCAGTAAGTCCAAGAGAGCAGCGCACAGAGGATTCGGAGGAAGAGCAGCAGGACGATGAGGTGACTGACCCCACCTGGTGTGCAACGCTTACTCAGGAGGACAGGTCTTCAGAGGGGGAGTCAAGGGCATCAGCAGGGCAGGTTGCAAGAGGCAGTGCGGTGGCCAGGGCCAGGGGTAGAGGCAGGGCCAGACCGAATAATCCACCAAGTGTTTCCCAAAGCGCCCCCTCGCGCCATGCCACCCTGCAGAGGCCGAGGTGCTCTAAGGTCTGGCAGTTTTTCACAGAGACGCCTGACGACCGACGAACAGTGGTGTGCAACCTTTGTTGCGCAAAGCTCAGCCGGGGAGCCAACACCAACAGCCTCACCACCACCACCATGCGCAGACATATGATGGCCAAGCACCCCACAAGGTGGGACGAAGGCCGTTCACCGCCTCCGGTTTGCACCCCTGCCTCTCCCCCTGTGCCCCAACCTGCCACTGAGATGCAACCCCCCTCTCAGGACACAGGCACTACCGCCTCATGGCCTGCACCCACACCCTCATCTCCGCTGTCCTCGGCCCCATCCAGCAGTGTAGTTCAGCGCACCGTTCAGCCGTCGCTTGCGCAAGTGTTCGAGCGCAAGCGCAAGTACGCCGCCACGCACCCGCACGCTCAAACGTTAACCGTCCGCATAGCAAAATTCATCAGCCTTGAGATGCTGCCGTATAGGGTTGTGGAAACTGAGTCCTTCAAAAGTATCATGGAGGCGGCGGCCCCGCGCTACTCAGTTCCCAGTCGCCACTACTTTTCCCGATGTGCCGTCCCAGCCCTGCACGACCACGTCTCCCGCAACATTGTGCGCGCCCTCACCAACGCGGTTACTGCCACGGTCCACTTAACTACGGACACGTGGACAAGCACAGGCGGGCAGGGCCACTACATCTCCCTGACGGCACATTGGGTGAATTTAGTGGAGGCTGGGACAGAGTCAGAGCCTGGGACCGCTCACGTCCTACCCACCCCCAGAATTGCGGGCCCCAGCTCGGTGCTGGTATCTGCGGAGGTGTATGCTTCCTCCACTAAAGCACCCTCCTCCTCCTCCTCCTCCTCCTCTGTCTCGCAATCAAGATGTGTTAGCAGCAGCATGTCGCCAGCAGTCGGTGTCGCGCGGTGTGGCAGCACAGCGGTGGGCAAGCGTCAGCAGGCCGTGCTGAAACTACTCAGCTTAGGCGATAAGAGGCACACGGCCCACGAACTGCTGCAGGGTCTGACACAGCAGACCGACCGCTGGCTTGCGCCGCTGAGCCTCCAACCGGGCATGGTCGTGTGTGACAACGGGCGTAACCTGGTGGCGGCTCTGCAGCTTGGCAGCCTCACGCACGTGCCATGCCTGGCCCACGTCTTTAATTTGGTGGTTCAGCGGTTTCTGAAAAGCTACCCACGCTTGTCAGACCTGCTCGTAAAGGCGCGCCGGCTCTGCGCACATTTCCGCAAGTCCCACACGGACGCTGCCACCCTGCGCACCCTGCAACATCACTTTAAGCTGCCAGTGCACCGACTGCTGTGCGACGTGCCCACACGGTGGAACTCTACGCTCCACATGTTGGCCAGGCTCTATGAACAACGTAGAGCTATAGTCGAATACCAACTCCAACATGGGCGGCGCAGTGGGAGTCAGCCTCCTCAATTCCTTTCAGAAGAGTGGGCCTGGTTGGCAGACATCTGCCATGTCCTTGGTAATTTTGAGGAGTCTACCCAGGTGGTGAGCGGCGATGCTACAATCATTAGCGTCACCATTCCTCTGCTATGCATCTTGAGAAATTCCCTGCAAACCATAAAGGCAGCTGCTTTGCGCTCGGAAACGGGGGCGGGGGAAGACAGTATGCCGCTGGATAGTCAGGGCACCCTCCTGTCTATTTCTCAGCGCGTACAGGAGGAGGAGGAGGAGCATGAGGAGGATGAGGAGGAGGGGGAAGAGACAGCTTGGGCCGCTGCTGACGGTACACCGGCTGATTGCCTGTCATCCTTTCAGCGTGTATGGCCTGAGGAGGAGGAGGATCCTGAAAGTGATCTTCCTAGTGAAGACAGCCATGTGTTGCGTACAGGTACCCTGGCACACATGGCTGACTTCATGTTAGGATGCCTTTCTCGTGACCCTCGCGTTGCACGCATTCTGGCCACTACGGATTACTGGGTGTACACACTGCTCGATCCACGGTATAAGGAGAACCTGCCCACTCTGATTCCCGAAGAGGAAAGGGGTTCGAGAGTGTTGCTATACCACAGGACCCTTGCGGACAAGCTGATGGTAAAATTCCCAGGCGACAGCGCTAGTGGCAGAAGGCGCAGTACCGAGGGCAAGGTAGCAGGGGATGTGCGTAGATCGAGCAGCATGTACATCCCAGGCAGTGCAACAGTCTTTAAGGGCCTGGCCAGCTTTATGGCTCCCCACCAAGACTGTGTCACCGCTCCCCAGTCACGGCTGAGTCGGCGGGAGCACTGTAAAAGGATGGTGAGGGAGTACGTAGCGGATCGCACGACCATCCTTGGTGACGCCTCTGCCCCCTACAACTACTGGGTGTCGAAGCTGGACATGTGGCCTGAACTAGCGCTGTATGCCCTGGAGGTGCTTGCTTGTCCTGCGGCTAGCGTCTTGTCGGAGAGGGTGTTTAGTGCGGCTGGGGGAATCATCACAGATAAGCGTAGCCGCTTGTCAACCGACAGTGCCGACAGGCTAACACTCATCAAGATGAACAAAGGCTGGATTTCCCCAGACTTCTGTTCTCCACCAGCGGACAGCAGCGATACGTAAGCAATACGTAGGCTGCACCCGCGGATGGAAGCTACGTTCTCTCTCACCATCCAAAACGGGGACATTTCTGCTTCATCAATCTGTGTCTAATATTCCTCCTCCTCCTCCTCCTGCTCCTCCTCCTGAAACCTCACGTAATCACGCTGAACGGGCAATTTTTCTTAGGGCCACAAGGCTCACTCAAATAATTTTTCAGAACAATTTTTATAAGTTTCAATGCGCTTAAAAGCATTGGAACTTTAACTTGAACCAATTTTTCGTTACACTGGGCTGCCTCCAGGCCTAGTTACCACTTAAGCCACATTAACCAAAGCGATTAATGGGTTTCACCTGCCCTCTTGGCTGGCCATGGCCAATTTTTGGGATGTACATTAGTACTGTTGATACAGCAATTTTTGTGGGCCCTCGCCTACAGTGTAATCAAATTAATTTTTAGGCCACCTGCATTACAGCTGACGTTACCTCAGCTGTGTTGGGCAATGCAATGGGATATTTCTATGTACCGCCGGTGGCTTCCTGGCACCCACCCAGGCAGTGGGTCCACAGGGAGTTTAACCTACATGTGTCCACTTGTAAAGAACCCCAGTCTGACTGGAGCATGCAGTGTGGGCCGAAGCCCACCTGCATTAAGCACGACATTACTACCTCAGCTGTGTTGGGCAATGCAATGGGATATTTTTGTGTACCGCCGGTGGGTTCCAGGGAGCCACCCATGCTGTAGGTGCACACTGAGTTTTTAATACATCTGTACACTTCTAAAGAACCCGTCTGACTGGGGCATGCAGTGTGGGCCGAAGCCCACCTGTATTACGCACGACATTACTACCTCAGCTGTGTTGGGCAATGCAATGGGATATTTCTATGTACCGCCGGTGGCTTCCTGGCACCCACCCAGGCAGTGGGTCCACAGGGAGTTTAACCTACATGTGTCCACTTGTAAAGAACCCCAGTCTGACTGGGGCATGCAGTGTGGGCCGAAACCCACCTGCATTAACCCTTTCCAGTCCACTGTGTGACCTGTGAAGACATTAGGGTTTAAGGCTGTACAGCTCCGTTGTTGGTAGACGTCCGTCGGGGTTCTCTTACTGTATATTGCCAGCCTCTCTGCTGTCGGAGCCTATCCTACGTGTCAGCTCATGCAGTACTGGCTTTAGCCAGCATATAGCGCCGTTGTATAACAGCAGAAAAAGAGTAAGCCCCCTAGGAAAACCATATACAAATTGGATTGGAAAGGGTTAAGCACAACATTACTACCTCAGCTGTGTTGGGCAATGCAATGGGATATTTCTATCTACCGCCGGTGGCTTCCTGGCACCCACCCATGCTGTAGGTGCACACGGAGTTTTTACTACATCTGTACACTTATAAAGAACCCCAGTCAGACTGGGGCATGCAGTGTGGGCCGAAGCCCACCTGCATTAAGCACGACATTACTACCTCAGCTGTGTTGGGCAATGCAATGGGATATTTCTGTGTACCGCCGGTGGGTTCCAGGGAGCCACCCATGCTGTGGGTCGACAGGGACTTCACAATAGGGAGTTGTACCTGCCTGTGTCTATGAATTAAAAAGCCCGGTCTGACTGGGGCATGCAGACACCTTGACAGAATGAATAGTGTGTGGCACATAGGTTCCCCATTGCTATGCCCACGTGTGCAGCTCCTGATGGCGGTGGCACAGGATTCTATTTCTCATTGCTTCTGTACAGCATTGTGGGCTATCGCTCCACCACTTTTAAAGAGGGTCGCTGCCTAGCCGTGCCAACCTCTGCAGTGTGTGCCTGCGGTCCCTCGTCATGGCAGACGCAATTCTAAATAGACATGAGCGTGGTGTGGCATGAGGGCAGCTGAAGGCTGCCCAGGGACACTTTGGTGTGCGCTGTGGGGGGGAGGGGGGGCGGTTGGGCAGCATGTAACCCAGGAGAAGTGTCAGTGGAGTGTCATGCAGGCAGTGATTGTGCTTTGTTGGAGGTAGTGTGGTGCTTAGCAAAGGTATGCCATGCTAATGAGGGCTTTTCAGAAGTAAAAGTTGTTGGGAGGGGGGGGGGGGCCCACTCTTGCCGGTATTGTGGCTTAATAGTGGGACCTGTGAACTTGAGATGCAGCCCAACACGTAGCCCCTCGCCTGCCCTATCCGTCACTGTGTCATTCCCATCACTTTCCTGAATTGCCCAGATTTTCACACATGAAAACCTTAGCGAGCATCGGCGAAATACAAAAATGTTCTGGTCGCCCATTGACTTCAATGGGGTTCGTTGTTCGAAACGAACCCTCGAGCATCACGGGAAGTTCGTTCCGAATAACGAACACCCGAACATTTTGGTGTTCGCTCATCTCTACTCGTGACCCCTCCAGACGTCTCTCCGGTCTCCATCGGATACCGGGCTACGGGATTTATTTATTACAAGCCATCTCGGACCGCAGGTGCAGACGGACCTCCTGTCCAGTAGTAATGCCTAGCACCAGGTTAGTGTCCCACTGCACTAATTCTATACATTATTTAATCATTATCCACTCCTCTGGACGCGCTGCTCTCATTATACAATTTATAATAGATTGATAGCTGAAGATGAGGAAAATAAAAAAGTGGAGCAAAACCCATAGGGTCGTGTAGGTGAAGAAAAAGTATATATGAAGACTAGGATGAGGTAGCAGTGGTAGAGGTGCCAGCTACCAGATGACGCTCCACCTGGGTGGGCATGAATGAACAGGAAAATAAAACAGAAAAACTGGTGGTGATGGTGCAACACTCTAAGCTTGAAATTATAAACCATTTCCAATCCACTGTCTGACCTCTAAAGACATTATGATTTAAGGCTGTACAGCTCCGATGTTGGAAAACATCCATCAGGGTTCTCTTACTGTATATTGCCAGCCTCTCTGCTGTCGAGTCTATCCAATGTGTCACTTCATGCAGTACTGGCTTTAGCCAGCATATAGCGCTGTTGTATAATGGCAGAAAAAGAGTAAGTTCCCTAGGAAAACCAGCATACAAATTGGACTAGAAAGGGTTAATAGTAACAATGTGGTGGAAAAAACTCCTTTTATTAAATAAGGTGCGTGGCCATTATGTGAAAACGCGTTTCAGGGATAACCCCTTCGTCAGTTCAGCTGCTAAGAGTATACAAACAAATGAAGGTTCCTTAAGGGTTAAAAGGATATCCTGTTTGCCTGTATGTTGTGGGTCAGCCGGGACGGTAAAGCCTTATTCTTTTACCTTTCATTAGTATTTTCCCTCCCTATGTTTGTTTTTGTGCTGTTTGTGCATTTGTCACTTTAATACATCTTTGATGCATGAGATGAATGGTAATCATACATATAAATATTCCCATACATGGTGGACTGGTTTAGTTTGTCAAATACCACCAGGGGTGATCAACTTAGAATCCTGGATTTTGTAATAGGTTTATCTTACACCATGTTATTTGTAATTTTTTTTCTTCGCGTGGGCATCATATATTGTTATGGTTTCCTTTGTTTTTTCACTGCATTTCACTTTGCACTTGCTCTTTTTCCCTATTCTAATGGTTAATGTCACTATAGTATATCATGTGACATTTGTTTTCTGGGTCATACTTCTGTCACAGTTTTTTTTTTTTTCTGCATCAGGTGTATCTAGTAAGGGCTTCAATATCATTTGTGGCTAGTGTATTGCATTCCCTTGAGAAAGGAGTAATGCAAAATGTGTTTTGGGGGGGCATTTTTAAGTCTGTATGCTCTATGATGTATTTATTTCTTTAGTTGTGTTCCCTGTATATATTTAGTTGTAACTGGAGTACTTTTGTATTTATCATTTCTGCATGTTGTATCTAGGCCCGTGATGGCGAACCTATGACACACGTGTCAGCACTGACACGCGTAGCCATAGTTGCTGACACACGGCCGCTGTTGGCCGTTTACCCTGTTAGTGGTGAATACCGGCAGGGGCCGCGGCTCCCCTGCCGGTATTCAGTAAGCAGCGCTGATCCCGGCGCACATCGGGATGTGCAGCTGGAATCGTCCTCCTCCCTCCCCTGACGTCTCCTACCACTTGGGGAGGAGGTGTCCGGCAGCACACCAACGTCACAGTGTGCGCCGGAAATCATTGCTGCTAGCGGCACGGAGGGCAGAGGAGGTGCGGAGCTTCCACGAGGTGGAGGGGGTAAGTATATGGGTCTCGGGGGGCACTGTCACTGCTGGGGGGCACTGTGTGAGGCCACTGTCACTGCTGGGGGCCGCTGTGGGAGGCACTGTCACTGCTGGGGGCTGCTGTAGGGAGGGGCACTGTCACTGTGGGGCCACTGTGGGGGGCACTATCATTAATGGGGGCTGCTGTGGAGGGCACTATAACTGCTGGGGGCCGCTGTGGGGGGCACTATCTCTGCGGGGGCCGTTGTGGGGGGCACTGTCACTGCTGGGGGCCACTGTGGGCGGGCCACTGTCACTGCTGGGGGTCGCTGTGGGGGGCGCTGTCACTGCTGGGGGCTGCTGTGGGGGCCACTGTCACTTGCTGGGGGCCGCTGTGGCAGGCGCTGTCACTGCTGGGGGCCGCTGTCACTGTGGGGGGCGCTGTCACTGCTGGAGACCGCTGTGGGGGGCACTGTCACTGCTGGGGGCCACTGTAGGGGGGCTACTGTCACTGCTGGGGACCGCTGTGGGGGGCACTGTCACTGCTGGGGTCTGCTGTCATTGCTGCGGGCCACTGTGGGGGGCACTGTCACTGCTGGGAGCTGCCTTGGGGGGCACTGTCACTGCTGGGGGCCACTGTAGGGGGCCACACTCACTGCTGGGGGCCGCTGTGGGGGCCACTGTCACTTGCTGGGGGGCGCTGTCACTGCTGGGGGCTGCTGTCCCTGGGGAGGCCGCTGTGGGGGGGGCGCTGTCACTGCTGGAGGCCGCTGTGGGGGGCACTGTCACTGCTGGGGGCTGCTGTGGGGGGCATTGTCACTGCTGGGTGCTCATCATTACTGAGATAAGTAAGGGGGAGGCTGGGAGAGGCGAGGGCCTATGCGATGGGTGTTTTGGGTTTATTAAATACAGTTATATATTACAATTATACATTTTTGTTATTTAAACTATAAATATCGCAAATTTATGGTTTTTTTCTCGAAGTGACACACCACCCGAGTTATGTTTGGTTTTTTGGCAAATTTTGACACACCGAGCTCAAAAGGTTGCTCATCACTGATCTAGGCATTATTTTTTGCTGGTGGGAACTTCTTCTTGTACAGGCCTCATGTCCAGAGACCACATATGACTACGAGTGTATTGCTCATGCCCACGTATCACATGCACCCGGTCATGTACAGTTTGACTCTTTTTTTTTACAATTCCCAGCTCTGTTTCATAGCTGCGTTGTGTATGAAAACATCGCCCATACGCAGTATATTGCGTATGGATAGTGTTGCATACGCTGCCTATACAAATGTATAGGGCTCACATTGTTTGCTACTCAGAGAAATGGAGCATGCTGCAATCTATTTCTCGTGTTGTATCTACATGCAGTATTTACACATGTGCATGGATCAATGAAAGTCTATTGACTTTCATTGACTCCATTCACTGCATGTCATTCAGCCGTGCAACTGTAATATGCGGTGAAAAAACATTCATGGACATGAACCCCTTGTCATAGAAGCATAGACTAATAGAAAGGTAGAGTTGGAAGGGACCTCTAGGGTCATCAAGTCCAACCCTTGCTCAGTGCAGGATTCTAGTGATTATTTATTATCTTTAATCCTTGAAAGGGACCTGCCTAAAGCACCATAAACTAACTTATGGTGCTGGTAGAGCAGGTGAGAGGGCACCAGGTGGTGTATTTTTATACTCACCAGCACCATGGTTCTCATTGTACCCACCACTGAAGTTTGCCCTACACACAAAAATATGACTTCAGCTCTCCTATACATTGCCCTGCTCCCTGTCACCTGCCCCAACAGTATCATAAGTTAAGGACCATTTAGACACAGCGATTATCGCTCAAAAGATGTCTATTGAGCAACTTCTGAGCGACAATCGTTGTGTCATTTACAGCGCAAGATGATCACTCAAGATGAGCGATCAGCTTTCGCTGTGAGCGGAGGTTGCAGAAGACAAGTGGGGTGTCCCTGCTCGTCTTCTGCATCCAGCTTTTTTTCTGCATGGAGTGCTCCGTGGGAGGTATGGAGAATAGAGCCGAAGCGCTTTGTGGGGGGTATGGAGAACAGAGCCAGACCGCTCTCTTCTTCATACCCAGCCTGTCATCAGGAAGCGTGATACAGCTGAAACAATAGTATCAGCTGTATCCCGCTGGAAATATCTGATAAGGCTCATCGTTTTCTTTCAGCACGCTGAAAGACAATGATGAGCGATGGCTTAACGAAAACTACACGATGTCATTGCAGTTACACACAACGATAATTGCTCAAAAGACGGCTCTTGAGCAAATTTTGAGCGATAATCGTTGTGTCTAAATGGGCCTTTAGTTTGTGATGATTTAGGCAGGTGACAGGTTCTGTTTAATTTGGTTGTCATGATGATTGTGTCCTTGATACTTTAACTTCAATATTTTTACAATATTTTGTACTAATAGAAGTTATATTTTATAATACATCTTTTGTGGTTCATTTTTCTTTTTAGACCATATATATGTTGCTAGCTTGATTCTGTACTCATATCTATCTAGTATGCTTGGCTCTAGTATGAGGGTTAAAATTCTAAGTGCAACACCAATCAGGCCCACCCCACTTGCCCCGCTGCCGGCCGTAAGAATAGACACCACACAGAGGTCTGGTATAGTTTCTCACACGGGACAAAAAAAACTGCGCCCTTTATTACAGATTACATGAGATCTTATACCCTCTGCCCTCTCACCACTAGGGGGTGATGGGCTCATAACCATATATGGGCAGTCCGGATTTGCGGACTGAGACAGTGAAAATCATATAACAGTCATGTACATTTGAACATCTTGATATGGGCTTCTGGGAAAACAGCCAAGTACATGCGTCCTTGCGTCTGGTTCGGTGGTTTTCTCTGAATTTCTAGGACATCTCTTGCAAAGCCTTGGCATATCTGATGTAAGGTGACATTTAAGTTTTTTCTCATTTGGAATTGAATAAAACTTGCATATAGGTATAAAAGCATAAAAAACACATATGGCAATATATATATATACCCTCACACTAGTACCATATCTATATTGTAAGCTTGGTTCTGGTACCATACCTGCAATAAATCTTGTTCTGGTACCGTAATTGTGCAGCAACTTTGGTTCCCTTTCTTTGTCTAAGCATCAGATTGTCATTAACATTTTAGACCGTTCAGGGGACTACAATCTTCAGACAGTGCAGGACCCATGGTAGCTATAGTCCATCCTTGACGGAGGTCATGTGTACTGACGTTGCCCTAGCTCACTAACCGTTTGTGACTTTGCAAAAGCTTTCTAAAACCATATGTACACTTTAATGAGGTTTTCGGATAAACCATCAATGTTTGTTCAGTGGAAGTCTAAAGCAGAAACCACATTAGAAAAAAAAACATTTTACTGCTCATCCCACAGTATGATATTTTCTATCTTGTACTTGAAATAATGTAGCAACAAAAAAAAACTATTACTGAATAAATCTATACAACAGTAATGCCAGCCGGTTTTGTCCAATAGTAATAACATTGTTCCCTTGAGTTTTCTCTAGGAACAAGGAGATGTCTTGTGATATATTACAAGCACACAGAGATTTAGAACTCATATTGTAATCTATGGATACATACTAATCAATAATTATGATGAATGCAATGCTGAACACTAGTTACTATGTTTAAAGTGTCACAGAAAATAACTATGCTTCGTATCAAGGGAAATGTCCCATGTTGCTGCATTCTATCTTGTTATTGTTATAATCCTGGAAACATTTCTTTCTTTGTCTGCGTAACAATCCATGAAGCAGAAAAATTTACCCCAAAATGCCAGACTTGACTTGTGGAAGAAAAGCCTCAACTTGTATTTGTTATGTACAGCTAGGAAATAATCTCATTATGTTTTAAGAATTGATTTTAGTTTGAATCAACAAAACAGGATACATAATATCATCTATGCAATCTGTGATAGCTTAGCCAAAAATGTTCAGATTTCTTGCATTTTTATTGGTCAAGCATTTTTATTGGTCAAGAAGTCACCGTAATCAGAGGCAATGTTGTTGTTACGTTATGTAGCATTGAAGTTGTATACCCCCATAAGTGAAAGTATATCACCACTCCTTGTGGCATTTTTCACAGAAATACTATATATGAAATCAGCCTTAGACTTGCAAAAAATGGAAATAAAAAATGCACAGCACACAGTGTTTTACTATCATGCAATGCAAAGTACATGCAAAAATCTATATGAGTTTCCATAGAAAAAAAAAAGAAAACATTTTGTCACCTTGCAAAAGTTTTCCTTACTTATTATTAGAGATGAGCGAGCACGCTCGGATAAGGCAGTTACTCGAGCGAGCATCGCTCTTTTCGAGTAACTGCATTCTCGACCGAGAGATCTCTCTCTCACACCCCCCTTCCCCCGCTATCCCCCGCCGCCCCCCGAGCCTGCTCGGATGAGAATGCAGTTACTCGAAAAGAAGAGTAACTGCCTTATCCGAGCGTGCATGCTTATTTCTACTTATTATTATAATCTAATCCATATCCACTGCAGGGTTTCAGAAGCAATAAAGTTAATGTCTCTGCTATCTTGCAGCACAATGCAGATTACTTCCCCATATCTCGCGCACTACCAAAAATTGCAGTGTATAATCTGTAGGAAGAATTATCTGGAAACTTGCTGGGACTTTATTTCACCTGGCAACTTTACAATATTTTCTGATAAAGCAGATAATGCTAGTAAAGTAGAAATTTTCCCCTGCCATTACAAAAAGGTAGATGCAATGTCATGACTACTTTATCATATAAAGGAAAATGGACTCTGTACTGGAAACAGAAAGAATCTCTGAAAGTGTATTGTATGTTTGTTGTATAGAGCATTTCTAATCATTCAAAATCCCTACACCAAACGAATGGAGATCTGGGATTCTATAGATAGTCTATGCTTCTTGGTCCTAATGGAATTATCTGACTAAGCTGATTGCAGGAGAAGAGCACTATACAATAGCTGTTGTGCTTGTCCCTCTCGCCCCATATCTTTTATGAGACAAAGCACTAGAACATGAATGACTAGACTTCTTCTTTTTTCTTTTGGAAGTTAATAATTCTAAAGAGCATTTACAGATAGTTAGATAACTGTTTGGCACATAACTCCTTCATTCCCTTATTATTATGGGTGCTTGTCTTCAGCCAAATATACATGTTATTTTAAAAGTCTGTGCATATAATTGGATGCCAAACACCTCTGGAGTCCCTTAGTATCAGACAGGAACATTTATCCTGTACTATTCATGTTGTCCCTAAAGCCCCATAGACATTAAGTTGTTGGTGGATCTTATATCTATAGGCACTTTTTAGTTAGATGTTTCAGTCCAACATATATATGCCACTTGCACAACATCCTATGTTGTATTGTTTTTATTGTCGTTGTAACAAAATTTAGATGGTTAGTAAGGCTGCCTATAACCACTAGTTGTACAGATGATTGATCTTGTGAATCTAACTGAATAGATCATACGCATTACATTAGCCACATACATACATGATCTTAAAAAAAATGACTGTAAGTAGAAAAAAAGGTAGCTAATGTAGAGGACGTGACATTTTTACCCTACCTTCATTGTGTGATAGCTGTAGGAATGGATTTTTCTAACACTTTTAAAAACACCCAGAAGCACAACATCAGTTGTCCTAAAGATATTCAATGGCTGGCAACAGACAAAAGCAATATACAGCAAACTCATCACTGCCTACCGAACACGTAACAAATATATTGTCTTTTCATTTACTACCTGCAGCTGGGTCATTCCAGTGCTGTCTATGCTGAGAAATGGTGTCACAATGTTTCTGAAATTATTTCATATATTGAGGGATTTTTTTTGCGCTTCGACTTCCTTTCTATTAGCTCATTTTGAAAATGCCAAAATGATGTATTAGTGTAAAATACAGTTCTGCTCATTAATTCCAATACACCACTCAAATCGTCGCTTTTTTTTAACGGAAATTAACAAAAGAAACTACTGCAAACTACTGCAAGGGTATTTATATATCGTAAATAATGTATAAATATGATGCATGCGAGTGCTGAAGGTGTTTAAAACAGCAGCTTTTGGAAACCAGGGCCATAGTTAGAGTCTTTAAAGATCAAGGGCATGAGCATCAAGGCTTGTTGTCCCCCACCCCCCTTCAAAAAAAAATCTATCTACCTATATGTTTAGCTATAACTAGAGATGAGCGAGCACCAAAATGCTCGGGTGCTCGTTACTCGGGACGAAATTATCGCGATGCTCGAGGGTTCGTTTCGAGTAACGAACCCCATTGAAGTCAATGGGCGACCCGAGCATTTTTGTATTTCGCCGATGCTCGCTAAGGTTTTCATGTGTGAAAATCTGGGCAATTCAAGAAAGTGATGGGAACGACACAGCAACGGATAGGGCAGGCGAGGGGCTACATGTTGGGCTGCATCTCAAGTTCACAGGTCCCACTATTAAGCCACAATACCGGCAAGAGTGGGCCCCCCTCCCAACAACTTTTACTTCTGAAAAGCCCTCATTAGCAATGCATACCTTAGCTTAGCACCACACTACCTCCAACAAAGCACAATCACTGCCTGCATGACACTCCGCTGCCACTTCTCCTGGGTTACATGCTGACCAACCACCCCCCCCCCACGACCCAGTGTCCACAGCGCACACCAAACTGTCCCTGCCCAGCCTTCAGCTGCCCTCATGCCACGCCACACTCATGTCTATTTATAAGTGCGTCTGCCACAGGAAAAGCAGGCACACACTGTAGAGGGTTGGCACGGCTAGGCAGCGACCCTCTTTAAAAGGGGCGGGACGATAGCCCACAATGCTGTACAGAAGCAATGAGAAATATAATCCTGTGCCACCGCCATCAGGAGCTGCACACGTGGGCATAGCAATGGGAAACCTATGTGCCACACACTATTCATTCTGTCAAGGTGTCTGCATGCCCCAGTCAGACCGCGGTTTTTAATTCATAGACACAGGCAGGTACAACTCCCTATTGTGAAGTCCCTGTGGACCGACATCATGGGTGGCTCCCTGGAACCCACCGGCGGTACATAAAAATATCCCATTGCATTGCCCAACACAGCTGAGGTAGTAATGTTGTGCTTAATGCAGGTGGGCTTCGGCCCACACTGCATGCCCCAGTCAGACTGGGGTTCTTTAGAAGTGGAAACAGATGCATTTATAATTCTCTGTGGACCCACAGCATGGGTGGGTGCCAGGAAGCCACCGGCGGTACATAAAAATATCCCATTGCATTGCCCAACACAGCTGAGGTAGTAATGTTGTGCTTAATGCAGGTGGGCTTCGGCCCACACTGCATGCCCCAGTCAGACTGGGGTTCTTTAGAAGTGGAAACAGATGCATTTATAATTCTCTGTGGACCCACAGCATGGGTGGGTGCCAGGAAGCCACCGGCGGTACATAAAAATATCCCATTGCATTGCCCAACACAGCTGAGGTAGTAATGTTGTGCTTAATACAGGTGGGCTTCGGCCCACACTGCATGCCCCAGTCTGACTGGGGTTCTTTAGAAGTGGAAACAGATGCATTTATAATTCCCTGTGGACCCACAGCATGGGTGGGTGCCAGGAAGCCACCGGCGGTACATAAAAATATCCCATTGCATTGCCCAACACAGCTGAGGTAGTAATGTTGTGCTTAATGCAGGTGGGCTTCGGCCCACACTGCATGCCCCAGTCTGACTGGTAATATGCACCTTAACAGTAACCTCGTTGGTGGTAATGTGGTGGTGACTGCGGACCTGGTAGCGCGGTTTAATGTAGTTGGTTTTCGGAATGTGGCCAGGATTAAGTGGGCCGTGGCGGGGGGATGGTGGTGGTGCTCTCTTGTTGTGTCGTTAAAGGTGAAATGCTTGGACTGCCACCAGACGGACCAATGCAACGGTATTTGCCAAGAATGTTTTCATTGTTGGAGGAGGAGGGGGATGTTTTGGAGGCACTATGTGTCCTCTACACGTGTCCGTTGTTATATGCACCTTAACAGTAACAGCGTTGGTGGGAAATGGCCTCGCCGCCATCATGTCTTTGTGAAGCCTCTGTTTCCACACCCCAGTGACATACCATTAGCAGCGGTATAGGCAGAGCCCAGAATTATTAACATTTCAGCGGTAGCATTAGGGACAGGCCCCACTAACATATCACTAGCAGCAGTATAGGGGGAGCGCACTCAAAGTTCCATTTCAGTAATAGTAGCACTCAAGACAGGCCCCAGTAACATTCCCATTGCAGCAGTTTAGGGAGATAACAGTCTCTTTCACATTTCAGTAGCTGCAGTATAGACAAGGCCCCAGTTACATTTATGTAGCTAAAGTGTAGGCCAACCACACACACCTTTCTGTACCATGAGTGCAGGCGAAGAACATAGAAATTACTATGATTACACTGTAGGTGAGGGCCCAAAAAAATTGGTGTACCAACAGTACTAATGTACCTCAGAAAAAATTGGCCATGCCCAACAAAGATGGCAGGTGAAACCCATTAATCGCTTTGGTTAATGTGGCTTAAGTGGTAACTAGGCCTGGAGGCAGCCCAGTTTAACGAAAAATTGGTTCAAGTTAAAGTTTCAAAGCTTTTAAGAGCATTGAAACGTATAAAAATTTTTAAGAAAAATTATATGAGTGAGCCTTGTGGCCCTAAGAAAAATTGCCCGTTCGGCGTGATTACGTGAGGTTTCAGGAGGAGGAGCAGGAGGAGGAGGAGGAGGAATATTATACACAGATTGATGAAGCAGAAATGTCCCCGTTTTGGATGGTGAGAGAGAACGATGCTTCCATCCACGGGTGCAGCCTACGTATTGCTTAGGTATCGCTGCTGACCGCTGGTGGAGAAGAGAAGTCTGGGGAAATCCAGGCTTTGTTCATCTTGATGAGTGTAAGCCTGTCGGCACTGTCGGTTGACAGGCGGGTACGCTTATCTGTGATGATTCCCCCCAGCCGCACTAAACACCCTCTCTGACAAGACGCTAGCCGCAGGACAAGCAAGCACCTCCAGGGCATACAGCGCGAGTTCAGGCCACGTGTCCAGCTTCGACACCCAGTAGTTGTAGGTGGCAGAGGCGTCAGGGAGGACGGTCGTGCGATTGGCTACGTACTCCCTCACCATCCTTTTACAGTGCTCCCGCCGACTCAGCCGTGACTGGGGAGCGGTGACACAGTCTTGCTGGGGAGCCATAAAGCTGTCCAGGGCCTTAAAGACTGTTGTACTGCCTGTGCTGTACATGCTGCTCGATCTCCGCACCTCCCCTGCTACCTGGCCCTCGGAACTGCGCCTTCTGCCACTAGCGCTGTCGGATGGGAATTTTACCATCAGCTTGTCCGCCAGGGTCCTGTGGTATAGCAACACTCTCGAATCCCTTTCCTCTTTGGGAATGAGAGTGGAAAGGTTCTCCTTATACCGTGGGTCGAGCAGTGTGTACACCCAGTAATCCGTAGTGGCCAGAATGCGTGCAACGCGAGGGTCACGAGAAAGGCATCCTAACATGAAGTCAGCCATGTGTGCCAGGGTACCTGTACGCAACACATGGCTGTCCTCACTAGGAAGATCCATTTCAGGATCCTCCTCCTCCTCCTCCTCAGGCCATACACGCTGAAAGGATGACAGGCAAGCAGCATGGGTACCGTCAGCAGTGGGCCAAGCTGTCTCTTCCCCCTCCTCCTCATCCTCCTCATGCTCCTCCTTCTCCTCCTGAACGCGCTGAGATATAGACAGGAGGGTGCTCTGACTATCCAGCGACATACTGTCTTCCCCCGGCTCTGTTTCCGAGCGCAAAGCGTCTGCCTTTATGCTTTGCAGGGAACTTCTCAAGATGCATAGCAGAGGAATGGTGACGCTAATGATTGCAGCATCGCCGCTCACCACCTGGGTAGACTGCTCAAAGTTTCGAAGGACCTGGCAGATGTCTGCCAACCAGGCCCACTCTTCTGAAAATAATTGAGGAGGCTGACTCCCACTGCACCGCCCATGTTGGAGTTGGTATTCCACTATAGCTCTACGCTGCTCATAGAGCCTGGCCAACATGTGGAGCGTAGAGTTCCACTGTGTGGGCACGTCGCACAGCAGTCGGTGCACTGGCAGATTAAACCGATGTTGCAGGGTGCGCAGGGTGGCAGCGTCCGTGTGGGACTTGCGGAAATGTGCGCAGAGCCGGCGCACCTTTCCGAGCAGGTCTGACAAGCGTGGGTAGCTTTTCAGAAAGCGCTGAACCACCAAATTAAAGACGTGGGCCAGGCATGGCACGTGCGTGAGGCTGCCGAGCTGCAGAGCCGCCACCAGGTTACGGCCGTTGTCACACACGACCATGCCCGGTTGGAGGCTCAGCGGCGCAAGCCAGCGGTCGGTCTGCTCTGTCAGACCCTGCAGCAGTTTGTGGGCCGTGTGCCTCTTATCTCCTAAGCTGAGTAGTTTCAGCACGGCCTGCTGACGCTTGCCCACCGCTGTGCTGCCACGACGCGCGACACCGACTGCTGGCGACGCGCTGCTGCTGACACATCTTGATTGTGAGACAGAGGTTGCGTTGGAGGAGGAGGAGGAGGAGGGTGGTTTAGTGGAGGAAGCATACACCGCCGCAGATACCACCACCGAGCTGGGGCCCGCAATTCTGGGGGTGGGTAGGACGTGAGCGGTCCCAGGCTCTGACTCTGTCCCAGCCTCCACTAAATGCACCCAATGTGCCGTCAGGGAGATGTAGTGGCCCTGCCCGCCTGTGCTTTTCCACGTGTCCGTTGTTAAGTGGACCTTGCCACTAACCGCATTGGTGAGGGCGCGTACAATGTTGCGGGAGACGTGGTCGTGCAGGGCTGGGATGGCACATCGGGAAAAGTAGTGGCGACTGGGAACTGAGTAGCGCGGGGCCGCCGCCGCCATCATACTTTTGAAGGACTCCGTTTCCACAACCCTATACGGCAGCATCTCAAGGCTGATAAATTTGGCTATGTGGACGGTTAACGCTTGAGCGTGCGGGTGCGTGGCAGCGTACTTGCGCTTGCGCTCAAACACTTGCGCTAGCGACGGCTGGACGGTGCGGTGCGAGACATTGCTGGATTGGGCCGAGGACAGCGGAGGTGAGGGTGTGGGTGCAGGCCAGGAGACGGTAGTGCCTGTGTCCTCAGAGGGGGGTTGGATCTCAGTGGCAGGTTGGGGCACAGGGGGAGAGGCAGCGGTGCAAACCGGAGGCGGTGAACGGCCTTCGTCCCACCTTGTGGGGTGCTTGGCCATCATATGTCTGCGCATGCTGGTGGTGGTGAGGCTGTTGGTGGTGGCTCCCCGGCTGATCTTGGCGCGACAAAGGTTGCACACCACTGTTCGTCGGTCGTCAGGCGTCTCTGTGAAAAACTGCCAGACCTTAGAGCACCTTGGCCTCTGCAGGGTGGCATGGCGCGAGGGTGCGCTTTGGGAAACAGTTGGTGGATTATTCGGTGTGGCCCTGCCTCTACCCCTGGCCACCGCACTGCCTCTTGCAACCTGCCCTGCTGCTGCCCTTGCCTCCCCCTCTGAAGACCTGTCCTGAGTAGGCGTTGCAAACCAGGTGGGGTCAGTCACCTCATCGTCCTGCTGCTCTTCCTCCGAATCCTCTGTGCGCTCCTCCCTCGAACTTACTGCCCTTACTACTACCTCACCGATAGACAACTGTGTCTCATCGTCATCGTCCTCCTCACCCACTGAAAGCTCTTGAGACAGTTGCCGGAAGTCCCCAGCCTCATCCCCCGGACCCCGGGAACTTTCCAATGGTTGGGCATCAGTGACGATAAACTCCTCTGGTGGGAGAGGAACCACTGCTGCCCAATCTGAGCAGGGGCCCGAGAACAGTTCCTGGGAGTCTTTCCGCTCCTGAGCATGTGTCATTGTAGTGGAGTGAGGAGGCTGGGAGGAAGGAGGAGCAGCAGACAGAGGATTCGGATTTGCAGCAGTGAACGGCGCAGAACTGTGGGTGGACGATAGGTTGCTCGAAGCACTTTCTGCCATCCACGACAGGACCTGCTCACACTGCTCATTTTCTAATAAAGGTCTCCCGCGTGGACCCATTAATTGTGCGATGAATGTGGGGACGCCAGAAACGTGCCTCTCTCCTAATCGCGCAGCAGTCGGCTGCGATACACCTGGATCAGGAGTTCGGCCTGTGCCCACACCCTCACTTGGCCCTCCGCGTCCTCGGCCGCGTCCACGTCCTCTAGGCCTACCCCTACCCCTCAGCATGCTGTATTACCAGTGATTTGATTTCCCAGGCAGGAAATAAATTGCCGCAAGCCTGCTGTTAAACGTAGCTGGCTGCGTATGATTTCTTTACGTTCTCCACCCACCACACACGTACCCAGAACGCTGAGGACTGTCAGAGGCAGGCCAAATAGAATGTTTTCCCTTTTTTTTCAAGGAAAGGCCCACTGCGTATATTCAATCAATAATAAATATGTCTTCTTGCCCTGCAAATGTGTCACAGAACTGCAGGGTTGCAGAGTTATTAACTACAGCAGAGCAGTGATTTTTCCCAGGCAGGAAATAAATTGGCGCAAGCCTGCTGTTAAACGTTGCTGGCTGCGTATGATTTCTTTACGTTCTCCACCCACCACACACGTACCCAGAACGCTGAGGACTGTCAGAGGCAGGCCAAATAGAATGTTTTCCCTTTTTTTTCAAGGAAAGGCCCACTGCGTATATTCAATCAATAATAAATGTGTTGTGGCCTGCAAATGTGTCACAGAACTGCAGGGTTGCAGAGTTATTAACTACAGCAGAGCAGTGATTTCCCAGGCAGGAAATAAATTGGCGCAAGCCTGCTGTTAAACGTAGCTGGCTGCGTATAATTTCTTTACGTTCTCCACCCACCACACACGTACCCAGAACGCTGAGGACTGTCAGAGGCAGGGCACATAGAATGTTTTCCCTTTTTTTTCAAGGAAAGGCCCACTGCGTATATTCAATCAATAATAAATGTGTTGTGGCCCTGCAAATGTGTCACAGAACTGCAGGGTTGCAGAGTTATTAACTACAGCAGAGCGGGGATTTTTCCCAGGCAGGAAAGAAATTGGCGCAAGCCTGCTGTTAAACGTTGCTGGCTGCGTATGTTTTTTGTTAACGTTTTGCACCCACCACACACGTACCCAGAACGCTGAGGACTGTCAGAGGCAGGCCAAATAGAATGTTTTCCCTTTTTTTTCAAGGAAAGGCCCACTGCGTATATTCAATCAATAATAAATGTGTTGTGGCCCTGCAAATGTGTCACAGAACTGCAGGGTTGCAGAGTTATTAACTACAGCAGAGCGGTGATTTTTCCCAGGCAGGAAAGAAATTGGCGCAAGCCTGCTGTTAAACGTAGCTGGCTGCGTATGTTTTTTGTTAACGTTCTGCACCCACCACACACGTACCCAGAACGCTGAGGACTGTCAGAGGCAGGCCAAATAGAATGTTTCCCTTTTTTTTGGTAAAGAAAAGGCCCACTGCGTATATTCAATCAATAATATATGTCTTCTGGCCCTGCAAATGTGTCACAGAACTGCAGGGTTGCAGAGTTATTAACTACAGCAGAGCGGTGATTTTTCCCAGGCAGGAAAGAAATTGGCGCAAGCCTGCTGTTAAACGTAGCTGGCTGCGTATGTTTTTTGTTAACGTTCTGCACCCACCACACACGTACCCAGAATGCTGAGGACTGACAGAGGCAGGGCACATAGAATTTTCCCCTTTTTTTTAAAAGAAAAGGCCCACTGACTATATTCAATCAGATAAGAAATCTGTTCCACAGAAATGCAGTTATATGAAGTGCAGCAGAGCGGTGATTTTTTCCCAGGAAGGCAGGAAATAAATTGGCGCAAGCCTGCTGTTAAACGTAGCTGGCTGCGTATGAATTTTTTACTATCTCCACCCACCACACACGTACACAGAACGCTGAGGACTGACAGAGGCAGGCCACATAGAATTTTTCCCTTTTTTTAAAAAGAATAGGCCCACTGCGTATATTCAATCAATAATATATGTCTTCTGGCCCTGCCTACACAATTCTGTCCCTGTAGTATTACTGCAGGGCGCAATGCTCTGCACAGCCGATTTTGAAAAAAAAAAAAATGCAACACTGCTAACAGCAGCCTGCACAGTACTGCACACGGTTAAATGTGGCCCTAAGAAGGACCGTTGGGCTTCTTGAAGCCTACACTCACTCCTAACACTCTCCCTGCCTAACCACCACTTCTGTCCCTGGACTATTACTGCAGGGCGCAATGCTCTGCAGACAGCCGATTTTGGAAAAAAAAAATTGTGCAACACTGCTAACAGCAACCTCCACAGTACTGCACACGGATAGATGTGGCCCTGAGAAGGACCGTTGGGGTTCTTGAAGCCTACACTCACTCCTAACACTCTCCCTACAGCAGCACCAGCAGCAGCACTTTCCCTCAGCTAACTCAGTCACAAGGCATCTGAGGCGAGCCGCGGGAGGGGCCGACTTTTATACTCGGGTGACATCTGATCTCCCCAGCCACTCACTGCAGGGGGGTGGTATAGGGCTTGAACGTCACAGGGGGAAGTTGTAATGCCTTCCCTGTCTTTCAATTGGCCAGAAAAGCGCGCTAACGTCTCAGAGAGGAAACTGAAAGTAACCCGAACATCGCGTGGTACTCGTTAAGAGTAACGAGCATCCTGAACACCCTAATATTCGCCCGAGCATCAAGCTCGGACGAGTACGTTCGCTCATCTCTAGCTATAACATTGTTGCCACTATACAATAACTAAAAATTATCTACATACTGTTCATGAATACATATAAAAACACCAATATTACTACCATACAGAGCCCATATAGTGGTAGATACCATATAAAGGATTACAATACTGGTGACTCACAGGTAATGTCGTCTTTGAATATAGTCATTCACTTTTATTCTTCTCTTTGGCCCAAGCTTCCATCATGACCTTTTACAGCCAAGATATTGGCTACAAAGCTTACAACTAGAGATGAGCGAGCACCAAAATGCTTGGGTGCTCGTTCCTCGGGACGAAAATTTCGCGATGCTCGAGGGTTCGTTTCGAATAACGAACCCCATTGAAGTCAATGGGCGACCCGAGCATTTTTTTATATCGCCGATGCTCGCTAAGGTTTCCATTTGTGAAAATCTGGGCAATTCAAGAAAGTGATGGGAACGACACAGCAACGGATAGGGCAGGCGAGGGGCTACATGTTGGGCTGCATCTCAAGTTCCCAGGTCCCACTATTAAGCCACAATAGCGGCAAGAGTGCTCCCCCCTCCCAAAAATTTTTACTTCTGAAAAGCCCTCATTAGCAATGCATACCTTAGCTAAGCACCACACTACCTCCAACAAAGCACAATCACTGCCTGCATGACACTCCGCTGCCACTTCTCCTGGGTTACATGCTGCCCAAACCCCCCCCCCCCCCCGCACGACCCAGTGTCCACAGCACACACCAAAGTGTCCCTGCGCAGCCTTCAGCTGCCCTCATACCACACCACCCTCATGTCTATTTATAAGTGCGTCTGCCATGGGGAGGAACTGCAGGCACACACTGCAGAGGGTTGGCACGGCTAGGCAGCGACCCTCTTTAAAAGGGGCAGGACGATAGCCCACAATGCTGTACAGAAGCAATGAGAAATATAATCCTGTGCCACCGCCATCAGGAGCTGCACACGTGGGCATAGCAATGGGGAACCTATGTGCCACACACTATTCATTCTGTCAAGGTGTCTGCATGCCCCAGTCACACCGGGGTTTTTTATAAATAGTCCCAGGCAGGTACAACTCCGCAATGGGAATTCCGTGTGCACCCACAGCATGGGTGGCTCCCTGGAACCCACCGGCTGTACATAAATGTATCCCATCGCAGTGCCCATCACAGCTGAGGTAACGTCCGATTAAATGCAGGTGGGCTTCGGCCCACACTGCATGCCCCAGTCAGACTGGGTTTTTTTATAAGTAGACACAGGCAGGTACAACTCCCTATTGTGAAGTCCGTGTGGACGAACAGCATGGGTGGCTCCCTGGAACCCACCGGCGGTACATAAATATATCCCATTGCATTGCCCATCACAGCTGAGGTAATGTCATGTTTAATGCAGGTGGGCTTGGGCCCACACTGCATGCCCCAGTCAGACTGAGGTTCTTTAGAAGTGGACACATGCAGTTACAACTCCGTGTGGACCGACAGCATGGGTGGGTGCCAGGAAGCCACCAGCGGTACATAAATATATCCCATTGCAGTGCCCAGCACAGCTGAGGTAATGTCATGTTTAATGCAGGTGGGCTTCGGCCCACACTGCATGCCCCAGTCAGACTGGGGTTCTTTAGAAGTGGACACATGCAGTTACAACTCCGTGTGGACGGACAGCATGGGTGGCTCCCTGGAACCCACCGGCGGTACATAAATATATCCCATTGAAGTGCCCATCACAGCTGAGGTAATGTCATGTTTAATGCAGGTGGTCTTCGGCCCACACTGCATGCCCCAGTCAAACTGGGGTTCTTTAGAAGTGGACACATGCAGTTACAACTCCGTGTGGACCGACAGCATGGGTGGGTCCCAGGAAGCCACCGGCTGTACATAAATATATCCCATTGCATTGCCCATCACAGCTGAGGTAATGTCATGTTTAATGCAGGTGGGCTTGGGCCCACACTGTATGCCCCAGTCAGACTGGGGTTCTTTAGAAGTGGACACATGCAGTTACAACTCCCTGTGGACCGACAGCATGGGTGGCTCTCTGGAACCCACCGGCGGTACATAAATGTATCCCATTGCAGTGCCCAGCACAGCTGATGTAACGTCAGCTTTAATGCAGGTGGGCAAAAAATTAATTGGATTACACTGTAGGCGAGGGCCCCAAAAAATTGGTGTACCAACAGTACTAATGTACCTCAGAAAAATTGCCCATGCCCAACCAAGAGGGCAGGTGAAACCCATTAATTGCTTTGGTTAATGTGGCTTAATTTGTAACTAGGCCTGGAGGCAGCCCAGTTAAAATAAAAATTGGTTCAGGTGAAAGTTTCAACGCTTTAATGAGCATTGAAACGTATAAAAATTGTTTACGTCATTACGTTGATTACGTCAGGTTTCAGGAGGAGGAGCAGGAGGAGGAGGATGAATAGAATACACAGATTGATGAAGCTAAAAGGTCCCCATTTTTGATGGTGATAGAGAACGATGCTTCCATCCGCGGGTGCAGCCTACGTATTGCTTAGGTATCGCTGCTGTCCGCTGGTGGAGAAGAGAAGTCTGGGGAAATCCAGGCTTTGTTCATCTTGATGAGTGTAAGCTTGTCGGCACTGTCGGTTGACAGGCGGGTACGCTTATCCGTGATGATTCCCCCAGCCGCACTAAACACCCTCTCTGACAAGACGCTAGCCGCAGGACAAGCAAGCACCTCCAGGGCATACAGCGCGAGTTCAGGCCACGTGTCCAGCTTCGACACCCAGTAGTTGTAGGGGGCAGAGGCGTCACGGAGGACGGTCGTGCGATCGGCTACGTACTCCCTCACCATCCTTTTACAGTGCTCCCGCTGACTCAGCCTTGACTGGGGAGCGGTGACACAGTCTTGCTGGGGAGCCAGAAAGCTGTCAAAGGCCTTAAAGAGTGTTCCCCTGCCTGTGCTGTACATGCTGCCTGATCTCCGCGCCTCCCCTGCTACCTGGCCCTCGGAACTGCGCCTTCTGCCACTAGCGCTGTCGGATGGGAATTTTACCATCAGCTTGTCCGCCAGGGTCCTGTGGTATAGCATCACTCTCAAACCCCTTTCCTCTTCGGGTATGAGAGTGCAAAGGTTCTCCTTATACCGTGGGTCGAGCAGTGTGTACACCCAGTAATCCGTAGTGGCCAGAATGCGTGTAACGCGAGGGTCACGAGAAAGGCATCCTAACATGAAGTCAGCCATGTGTGCCAGGGTACCTGTACGCAACACATGGCTGTCCTCACTAGGAAGATCACTTTCAGGATCCTCCTCCTCCTCCTTCTCAGGCCATACACGCTGAAAGGATGACAGGCAAGCAGCATGGGTACCCTCAGCAGTGGGCCAAGCTGTCTCTTCCCCCTCCTCCTCATGCTCCTCCACCTCCTCCTCCTCAACGCGCTGAGATATAGACAGGAGGGTGCTCTGACTATCCAGCGACATACTGTCTTCCCCCGCCTCCGTTTCCGAGCGCAAAGCGTCTGCCTTTATGCTTTGCAGGGAACTTCTCAAGAGGCATAGCAGAGGAATGGTGACGCTAATGATTGCAGCATCCCCGCTCACCATCTGGGTAGACTCCTCAAAGTTTCCAAGGACCTGGCAGATGTCTGCCAACCAGGCCTACTCTTCTGTAAAGAATTGAGGAGGCTGATTCCCACTGCGCCGCCCATGTTGGAGTTGGTATTCCACTATAGCTCTACGCTGCTCATAGAGCCTGACCAACATGTGGAGCGTAGAGTTCCACCGTGTGGGCACGTTGCACAGCAGTCGGTGCACTGGCAGATGAAACCGATGTTGCAGGGTGCGCAGGGTGGCAGCGTCCGTGTGGGACTTGCGGAAATGTGCGCAGAGCCGGCGCACCTTTCCGAGCAGGTCTGACAAGCGTGGGTAGCTTTTCAGAAAGCGCTGAACCACCAAATTAAAGACGTGGGCCAGGCATGGCACGTGCGTGAGGTTGCCGAGCTGCAGAGCCGCCACCAGGTTACGGCCGTTGTCACACACGACCATGTCCGGTTGGAGGCTCAGCAGCGCAAGCCAGCGGTCGGTCTGCTCTGTCAGACCCTGCAGCAGTTTGTGGGCCGTGTGCCTCTTCTCTTCTAAGCTGAGTAGTTTCAGCACGGCCTGCTGACGCTTGCCCACCGCTGTGCTGCCACGCCGCGCGACACCGACTGCTGGCGACGTGCTGCTGTTGACACATCTTGATTGCGAGACAGAGGTTGCGTAGGAGGAGGAGGGTGGTTTAGTGGAGGAAGCATACACCGCCGCAGATACCACCACCGAGCTGGGGCCTGCAATTCTGGGGGTGGGTAGGACGTGAGCGGTCCCAGCCTCTGACTCTGTCCCAGCCTCCACTAAATTCACCCAATGTGCCGTCAGGGAGATATAGTGGCCCTGTCCGCCTGTGCTTGTCCACGTGTCCGTTGTTAAGTGGACCTTGGCAGTAACCGCGTTGGTGAGGGCGCGTACAATGTTGCGGGAGACGTGGTCATGCAGGGCTGGGACGGCACATCGGGAAAAGTAGTGGCGACTGGGAACTGAGTAGCACGGGGCCGCCGCCGCCATCATACCTTTGAATGCCTCCGTTTCCACAACCCTATACGGCAGCATCTCCAGGCTGATAAATTTGGCTATGTGCACGTTTAACGCTTGAGCGTGCGGGTGCGTGGCGGCGTACTTGCGCTTGAGCTCCAACACTTGCGCTAGCGACGGCTGGACGGTGCGCTGAGAGACATTGGTGGATGGGGCCGAGGACAGCGGAGGTGAGGGTGTGGGTGCAGGCCAGGAGACGGTAGTGCTTGTGTCCTGAGATGGGGGTTGGATCTCAGTGGCAGGTTGGGGCACAGGGGGAGAGGCAGCGGTGCAAACCGGAGGCGGTGAACGGCCTTCGTCCCACCTTGTGGGGTGCTTGGCCATCATATGTCTGCGCATGCTGGTGGTGGTGAGGCTGGTGGTGGTGGCTCCCCGGCTGATCTTGGCGCGACAAAGGTTGCACACCACTGTTCGTTGGTCGTCTGCACTCTCAGTGAAAAACTACCAGACCTTTGAGCACCTCGGCCTCTGCAGGGTGGCATGGCGCGAGGGGGCGCTTTGGGAAACAGTTGGTGGATTATTCGGTCTGGCCCTGCCTCTACCCCTGGCCACCGCACTGCCTCTTCCAACCTGCCCTGCTGCTGCACTTGCCTCCCCCTCTGAAGACCTGTCCTCAGTAGACATAGCAAACCAGGTGGGGTCAGTCACCTCATCGTCCTGCTGCTCTTCCTCCGAATCCTCTGTGCGCTCCTCCCTCGGACTTACTCCAATTACTACTACCTGAGTGATAGAAAACTGTGTCTCATTGTCATCGTCCTCCTCACCCACTGAAAGCTCTTGAGACAGTTGCCGGAAGTCCCCAGCCTCATCCCCCGGACCCCGGGAACTTTCCAAAGGTTGGGCATCGGTCACGACAAACTCCTCCAGTGGGAGAGGATTCGGAACCATTGCTGCCCATTCTAGGCAGGGGCCCGAGAACAGTTCCTGGGAGTCTGCCTGCTCCTCAGAATGTGCCATTGTAATGGAGTGAGGAGGCTGGGAGGAAGGAGGAGCAGCAGCCAGAGGATTCAGAGTTGCAGCAGTGGACGGCGCAGAATTCTGGGTGGTCGATAGATTGCTGGATGCACTTTCTGCCATCCACAACAGGACCTGGTCACACTGCTCATTTTCTAATAAAGGTCTACCGCGTGGACCCATTAATTGTGAGATGAATGTGGGGACGCCAGAAACGTGCCTCTCTCCTAATCCCGCAGCAGTCGGCTGCGATACACCTGGATCAGGAGCTCGGCCTGTGCCCACACCCTGACTTGGGCCTCCGCGTCCTCGCCCGCGTCCACGTCCACGTCCTCTAGGCCTACCCCTACCCCTCAGCATGGTGTATTACCAGTAGTGCAGAAACAGAACGCTGTAATTAAATGTGCAGCTTATTGGCCTGTGGTTGGAGGCTGACTTCGCTTACGGAAAGCACAGCAGAGCCAGGAAAGAATTTTGCGCAAGCCTGCTGTAACACTTAGCTGGCTGCGTATTAATTAGAACTACTACCCCCAGCAGAGACGCAGTACACTCAGGACGGTCATAGGCAGCCCAAATAGAATGTTTTTTCCCAAATTTTTTTGGAAAAGCCCACTGCCTATATAGACAGTATATCTCTTTCACTGTCCCTGGCTCACCACTACTGGCCCTGGACTATGTAAAATTACTGCAGAGTGTTTCCCTCTGGACAGGATGACAGCGGTGATGTGTAACGCACAGCAGAGCCAGGAAAGAATTTTGCGCAAGCCTGTTGTAACACTTAGCTGGCTGCGTATTAATTAGAACTACTGCCCCCAGCAGAGACGCAGTACACTCAGGATGGTCACAGGCAGCCCAAATAGAATGTTTTTTCCCAAATTTTTTTGGAGAAGCCCACTGCCTATATACACAGTATATCTCTTTCACTGTCCCTGGCTCACCACTACTGGCCCTGGACTATGTAAAATTACTGCAGACTGAGGACGCAATGCTCTGCACGGCCGATATACAAAAAAAATAAAATGTGCAACACTGCAAAAAGCAGCCTCAACAGTACTGCACACAGTCAGATGTGGCCCTAAGAAGGACCGTTGGGGTTCTTGAAGCCTAAAATCACTCCTAACACTCTCCCTATAGCAGCTCTACCATCAGCAGCACTTTCCCTGAGCTATGTCAGAATGCATCTGTGGCGAGCCGCGGGAGGGGCCGATTTATATACTCGGGTGACACCTGATCTCACCAGCCACTCACTGCAGGGGGGTAGTATAGGGCTTGAATGTCGCAGGGGGAAGTTGTAATGCCTTCCCTGTCTTTCTATTGGCCAGAAAAGCGCGCTAACGTCTCAGAGATGAAAGTGAAAGTAACTCGAACATCGCGTGGTGCTCGCCTCTAGTAACGAGCATCTCGAACACGCTAATACTCAAACGAGTATCAAGCTCGGACGAGTACGTTCGCTCATCTCTACTTACAACACATATCTTTGGTTCCTCACTTCTCCAGGAACCTCCCTACCTTTCCCACCCTGCATACACTCTTCATCCTGCTGCTAGCCCCAATGCTGTGCCTGTTGTTCCCCCATCTCTCCCCATTACTCTTACCTTCCTTTTGACATAGTTTCTTCCAATTGCTGTCTTCAGAACTAATAGTGTTTTAAGTATAAAAACCAAAAAATAGTAACACACAGACAGCACCCCTAAAATAATACTGACCAATTCGTAATAATGCAACACACAGTTAAAGTGCCATTTTTTGTTTCCATACAATACTAATGCCCTGTTTTTGTCCCCACATAGTGATAATACCCACCATAGTGCCCCTTACAAAGTAGTAATGTCTCCTTTATGCCCTCTAGACAGTAATAATTTCAATAGAAAACCAGATGACTAGCATTGGATGCAAAAATACTTCACTTTTATTCCAAAAAGGTAAAAACAACTATAACCACATATGGAGTAGAGTGAGAAGAGTGCTGCAGATAGGCTGGTGGGGTTCGCTCTGCTGTCACAATGTGCAACAGCAGGTAGGGAGGCCTTAGCTTTTATGGTGCTTGCACAAAACTATGTTTTACTGACCGCCTCTTCCCAAATGGTGATTTGCTGTTGTGCTGTACATGACAGAAAAGTACGTAGGTGGAAGGGTGAGTGATTTGAAAGTAATACCAGAATAATTGATTACAATTAGAGATGAGCGAACCTACTCGGCCACGCCCCTTCTTCGTCCGAGCGAGGCGATTTTCGAGTACTTCTGTACTCGGGCGAAAAGATTCGGGGGGCACCGTGGGTGAGTGGGGGGTTGCAGCAGGGAGTGGGGGGGAGAGGGAGAGAGAGAGGGCTCCCCCTCTGTTCCCTGCTGCTACCCCCCTGCTCCGCCACGCCTCCCTCCGCCCCCTGGCGCCCCCCCGAATCTTTTCACCCGAGTACGGAAGTACTCGAAAATCGCGTCGCTCGGACGAAGAAGGGGCGTGGCCGAGTAGGTTCGCTCATCTCTAATTGTAATCAATTATTCTGGTATTACTTTCAAATCACTCACCCTTCTATCTAGTAATTATTCGAAACGAGTATATTCGCTCATCTCTAATTACAATGTATAAAGCACTAATGCTGCTGTGCACAAAAAAAAAGTCCATAGGTTTCCAAACATTGGACTCTATTATTAGGGTTACCCACTAGCATTTTTTTTTAACGCTGCGATATCGCTGCGTTTTTTTCCATGTGACTTTGTAATGTTAAAATCGCATTCCACAAAAATCGCAAAAGCACAAACTTGCAAAAGTCCCATTGAAAAAAACGCAGCGATATCACAGCGTTAAAAAAAGGCTAGTGGGTAAAAGCCCTAAAGGAGCAAAAGCTCCTAGAGTTAGGCCAGCTGTCCACTGTGTACCGTTTTCCCGCAGCGGATTTCTGCCAGGGGAGCCACCACGAGAGAATGCTAAAGTCGCAACGATTTATCATTAATGATAGGGTCATCGCAGAAAATCATGGCCAAATCGTGGCATGTCGTGATTGTTTACGCAAGCGGAAAATCGCAGCAATGTTCTGCTCGTGTACATCGGGCTGCGCTTTCCATAGTTATCCTATGGAAAGCGTTCATTGTGTTACTCACGTGTGGATTATATGCATGGAGGAGTCCACAGCACTCACAATGGGACAATAACTCGCATCCAGGGGGAACCTATTTAAGTTTCAGCACATGCAACAGCCAATGATAGGCTGTGAACTGTCAACCAAAGCGTATTCAAATTCATCAAGATATGGCAGCATACAATGGTGCAAGAGAGTTTCTCAATTTTAGCATATAAATCTTTATTGCTCCATAGGTCAAGAATCAGGCAGCGTTTTGGCCTACAATTGGCCTTTATCAAGCGACTTCTCCTATGAGACCATGCCAAGATCCTGAGCATGGATCCTTGGCACGGTCTCATAGGAGAAGTGGCTTGATAAAGGTCAATTGTAGGCCGAAACGTTGCCTGATTCTTGACCTATGGAGCAATAAAGATTTATATGCTAAAATTGAGAAACTCTCTTGCACCATTCTATGCTGCCATAGCTTGATGAATTTGAACCCACGTGTGGATTATAGCCATGGATAACGCAATGATATATCACCCGTGGACAGGAGGCCTTACACTGTTAAGCGCTGCATGATTATTGCAATATGCATTTCCATGACAGATTCAGTTTGACAATGCCATTCAGGCTCTAAATAACAGTAGGATGTAAAGGCAAGTCAAAGGGAACCCATTACTAGGTTCATCCGGCGCAGTCTGTGGGCTGCATCAACTGAAAAGGCACTACAGTGAAACGTTTTATTCTGAAATGCCGCAGAATTCTTTAAAAAGCCCCAGAGAATGATGAGAAGAGTCTCCAGGATTCGCATGAAGAGCTCTGAGTTCGGATCAACAAACCTTTGATCATACCAAGACCCTAATCCATATTACTGTTGCCATACCATCCACACCAGTCCTCGCTAAGGCAGGCAATGAAGACATCATTCACATAAGCACTATAGCCAGCAATTGGCTGCAGCAGTAATATAAGAAATGAACACAACATCATCGCTTACTGTATCAGTGGTGAGTGGTGTGGAGGGGACTGAGCCACTGGGCCAGCTGCGCTGTACTGGAGGCAACATGAAAGAATGAGTAATGGCTGTTTTATTTTTTACACTATTTCCTACCATGGGTCACTTTCTTTTAAATATCAGAAGACCCCTTTCAAGGAATTTTGTTGCCATGAAGGGGTGTACTTGTTCTGCAGTTATGTTTAGGTAGGTGGTATGTGTCAAAGTATCATGCATATGGATGCCAGGACCCAAGCTTTCCTAGCAAAATATTGTCCAGAGCATCACATTGCATTTACTGTCTTGTCTTCTCATAGTGCGAAAAACACAACCCCCATTCATATAGCTAATTAGGGCACTTGAACATCATTCATATACCCAATTAGGGTATATGAACATCATATAGCTAGGTTCTGTGCTTGGAACAAACCTCTATGAGTCGGAAAAGTCTGGCAGACTTCGAGTTGTCCTTGTCTACAAGATGGATGTTCACTTGAATGCCCATCACATAAGCTGCCGCTGCAGGGGGGTTTCCTGGCTGGCCTCGACTTCCCCCAGCAAAATCTGCTGTTTGCTGGGAGCAGGACCCAGGGCGATCAGCTGTTTACCCCAGGGACGAATACGTAAGTAATTGAATCCATCAGACAATGCTACCTTTCTCCATCACCCAGTGGTCCTGATACTCTCTTGGCCATTCTAGGCACTTTCAGTAGTGGGTAGGGGAAAGCATGGGCACTCTGACCAGTCTGCTGCTATGCAGCAAGCGATTATGTCCTGTGTGTTCTGGCACCTATTATAGTAACTTTTTCAGCAATTGTGTTACAGCAGGTCTTTTGAGGAAATGGACTAAACAGACTAGCCTTTGCTCCCCTTATGCATCAATGAGCCTTACTCCCATGACCTTGTTGCCAAATTACTGGTTATATGACTTTGGTGGATGGTAACTTCTGTATATCCAGAACGCCCCACAATACCTGCGATTTTGGAGAGCCTCTGACCCAGAATTCGGACCTTGTTAAAGTCGCTTAGATCCTTACAAACTGGGAATATTTAATGTATTATGCCTTGCATGTCAGAATTCTGGCATCCAAAAGTCACAGTTTTGGTGCACGTGCCAAAATTGAGACTTATTGGCCATTTACACCGCCATTTCTTCAAAAGGTAGGCGGGACCTTGCCCTTGTATTTGCTTATTTTTCTCATTTATATAGCACATACATATTTAGCAACACTGTAAATAACTTAGTATTGGGCTTTGTCCCTTATTGGGGCTCAACCCATATTGTTCTTGGTCAGATTTCAACATGGACCCCAGTAATGCAAGGCAACAGTGCTAACCACTAAATCACCATACTGCCCACTAGTTTAATGCACACTAGAAACTGGTGTAGATTATGCCAAAAACCTACTCGAGCTTCTAGTTGACGTAGTTTTTTTTATCTGGTATGCAATGATGACGCCAGATGAAACTAATGTATTAAGTGGCTTGTACCTTAATATATTTGTCGCTGGTAGATAAGCACACAGTTTACATAAGTTATATGAAACCCCAGTCTAAGTAAATATGCCCCACTGTTTCTGCTTCCAGTACATGAACTTTAAGAAGTGACTGACTATTCTTTTGCTGCCTAATATATCCCATCTCTTCACAGATGTCATTGTTACAAGGTAATCAATGTCATTCACTTCACCTATCAACAGCTTTAATGGTATGGCTGATTGGTGCATACTAGAGATGAGCGAGCGTACTCGGAAAAGCACTACTCGCTCGAGTAATTTGCTTTATCCGAGTATCGCTGTGTTCGTCCCTGAAGATTCGGGTGCCGCTGCGGCTGACAGGTGAGTCGCAGCGGGGAGCAGGGGAGAGTGGGCAGGAGAGAGGGAGAGAAAGATCTTACTTCCGTTCCTCCCCGCTCTCCCCTGCAGCTCCCCGCTGCGACTCACCTGTCAGCCGCAGCCGCACCCGAATCTTCAGACCCGAGCACAGCGATACTCGGATAAAGCAAATTACTCGAGCGAGTAGTGCTTTTCCAAGTACGCTCGCTCATCTCTAGTGCATACGTAACAAAGTAGAAAAGACCTCAAGTATATATACAATCGATAAAAAATATGAGGATGTAAGTTCTAGACTGGACCGGGGAGAGTCACTGGATCTTGTGTATTTGGACTTTTCCAAAGCATTTGATACTGTGCTGCATAAAAGGTTGGCATATAACATGAGAATCATTTGGTCTTGGCGAGAATGTAAGTGGGTAAGTAACCCGCACAGTGATAGAAAGCAGAGGGTGGTTATAAATGGTACATACTCTAATTGGGTTACCGTTACTAGTGGGTACCACAAGGGTCAGTTTTGAGCCCTTTTCTTTTTAATATATTTATGAATGACCTGATAGAAGGATTGAACAGTAAAATATCAATATTTGCAGATGACCCAAAACTATGTAAATAAATTAACACAAGAGAGATCGCAAGGCAGTTGCAAGTGGATCTGGATAAGTTGGGGGCTTGGGCAGAAAAGGGGAAAATTAGGTTTAAAGGGGTTGTCCCGAGGCAGCAAGTGGGTCTATACACTTCTGTATGGCCATAATAATGCACTTTGTAATGTACATTGTGCATTAATTATGAGCCATACAGAAGTTATAAAAAGTTTTTTACTTACCTGCTCCGTTGCTAGCGTCCTCGTCTCCATGGTGCCGACTAATTTTTGGCCTCCGATGGCCAAATTAGCCGCGCTTGCGCAGTCCGGGTCTTCAGCAGTCTTCTATGGAGCCGCTCGTGCCAGAGAGCGGCTCCGTGTAGCTCCGCCCCGTCACGTGCCGATTCCAGCCAATCAGGAGGCTGGAATCGGCAGTGGACCGCACAGAAGAGCTGCGGTCCACGAAGACAGAGGATCCCGGCGGCCATCTTCAGCGGTAAGTATTGAAGTCACCGGAGCGCGGGGATTAAGGTAAGCGCTCCGGTAAACTTTCTTTACTTCCCTGCATCGGGGTTGTCTCGCGCCGAACGGGGGGGGGGTTGAAAAAAAAAAAAACCCGTTTCGGCGCGGGACAACCCCTTTAACACTGATAAATGTAAGGTTCTGCACATGGGCAGAGGAAATACATGTCACCATTACACACTAAACTGTAAATTTAACTGGAGCAACCAGTGTCAGGCGGCTGCTGCCAAAGCAAATAGGATCATGGTCTGCATCAAAAGAGGACTAGGGGCACACAACGAGAACATTGTTCTTCCTCTTTACAAGTCACTAGTCAGACCACACATGGAATATAGTCTACAGTTTTGGGCACCGGTACTATAGAAGGGCATATTAGAGCTTGAGCGGAAACAAAGGCGGGAAACTAAAGTAATAAATGGAATGGGCGGACTAAAATACCCAGAGAGGCTATCAAAATTGGAATTATTTAGTTTAGAAAAAAATGGCTGAAGGGCAACCTAATAACTATGTATAAATATATCAGGGGACAATACAGATATCTCCCCCATCACCTATTTATACCCAGGACTGTGACTGTAACAAGGGTGTGCCCTCTACGTCTAGCGCAAAAAAGGTTTCTACACCGACATAAAAGGGGCTTCTTTACTGTAAGAGCAGTGAGACTATGGAACTCTCTGTCTGAGGACGTGATAATGGCAAATTTGACAAAAGAGTTCAATATGGGCCTGGCCACCTTTCTTGAGCAATATATTATATGTTATAAACACTATTAACTTCAGAAGCGTTGCTGATCCAGGGGTTATTCCAATTGCCAGATTGAAGTTAGGAAAGATTTTTTTCCCCTTAAATGGGGAAAATTGGCTTCTACCTTATTGGAGATTTTTTGTGTTCTGCTGAATCAACATTGGGGGTAATAGGCTGAACTGGATGGGCATGAGTCTTTTTTTGGCCTTACATACTATATTACTATGTAATACATACACAACCAAATAAAATGGTGATAATGTTGAAACTAGCTAATCGTGAAGAAACAAGTGTTTTCCTGCTACATTAACTATAGTATTGTTTATCTCTCCTTTTTTCCAACCAGTCAACAGAGTAATTAAAATGACTTTAATCAGTATTATTCATTTAATAGAGCTTGAAAGCATTGATCAATGCAAGACAAGGAGATTTTATGGCTTAAACATCTACTTTGCATTACCCCTTGTGTCAATACTGTTTTATTTTTTGAAATTGGTTTCTATAGAGCTAGTGGATCCTCAGTGTCATTCGACAGCAGATGTTAAAGTCATAATTTGAACCAGGTTCCACTCACAGCAGTATAGATCTTGATTCTTGAACCTTAGCAATCATATATGTGCTTGTCATAATGGAAGAATTCAGAATATTTACTATAATAACTAATGCATTTCATAATCTTACATCCATTTGTCAATACTTATTTTCTTTAATAAGTCTAGTGACTTGGAGATAAACTCATTTACTATGTAAGGACGAGTGTATTTGCACGAGCAATTTTTGCGCACACAATACACAGCGAATAGAACCAATTGATTTCAATGGGCTCATTCTCACAGTTCTTTTTTGTACATGCATTTTGCTCTCGCGAAAAAAAATGCAACATGTTCTATTTTTGTGCATCAAAGGTCCCTACAGGAGACTACGGGAGTGCGCAAAAGCGCACATATATATGTGCGGGTATGCACAAAACACTGTGCATACCCGCAAACACCGGCACCTCGTAAGGCTAATTAGCCTTTTAATGCTTTGCAGTCCAATTTTGAATTCAGGGTTTTCTAGGGGGCTTTCTCTTTCTGCCATTATATAATGGCGCAGTCTGCTGGCTAGAGCCAGTACTGCGGTATGGGACATGCTGGAGAGGCCCCTGACAACAGAGCAGCCAGTAATATACAGTAAGAATACCCTGACGGACATCTTCCGACATCAGAGCTGTACAGGCTTCAATCAGAATGTGTTCAGACGTCAGTCAGTGGATTGGAAAAGGTTAAATCAGGGCAGAAGCGATTCTCCAGTATTTGCACAGACACAGGCGCAAAAAGCACTCCTTCACTTTGCATTTACGTTGTGCAGCAGTGAGCGTTATTGCGCTTACGCCTGTGTACAGCCGCCCTAAGTATAGTTATGCACTTTTTATTTCATAGGACATGCATAAAAGACAAGTGTAACAGCACCCTAACATGCTTGCTCAAAAATCAGAATTTACCTTACTGACAATTTACTTAGCTTGCTTTAGGGCGCCTTCATATAGGTAGAATTATTAATCTGGGATGCTGTGGAATTTGTAGTCCTGCAGAAAATTCTGCACCTAAGGGCAAAAACACATGGGCTTTTTTTCTCCTTAGGGTGCCTACCCACTTGCGATTTTTTTTCCTGTGATGTTTTGCGTTTTTTCTCAAGAGCAATTAGTATAGAATGTGTACTTGTGCATCTGGGGTTTTTTTCCCGTTTCGTGGGTTTTTTTCACATAGGAACTGTCAGTTGCATATGTCTCCTTATTTTTCTCTTAATGCACCCATGATTGTCAATGGAGGGCTGCAAAAAACGCCGCAAAAAACATGCGAAAATGCCGCGTTTTTGACGCGCGAAAATCGGCAACGCAAGTGGGTAGGCGCCCTTATGCAGCTGTAATTATTACGGCCGCATAACGGGACAAAATAATGGATTTCAGTGGTTTAGTTTTAGCTTTTTTCTTGGCCATTAATACTACGGCTGAGAAAATATAGGACATGTCCTATCTTCCCCACACATAGGGAATACTACGCGTGGGAAACAAAGGGCAGGATCTATCTTCATGTGTATTTTTTCAAACTCCTACACTATGGGACAGAGATTGAACGTCCGCCGAAGGTGAAGACATTTCCCTCATCCAGGCGCCAATACGCTCCGGGCTGGTAAGCATGGTCACGCCTACTGTTGAGACGTCTGTTTTCGCCCTCAATGTGCACAATTAACATGTAGATTCTGATACAAAATGGCTTAAATCTGCCTGCAATTCCACATCAAAATCCGCAATTAGCTGTGTGGATTTGGGTGCAAATTACTACAGTGGCAAATTCTGCTGCGTACTGGAGAAAAAATTCTACCCATGTGAAAGCACCCTTGTCCTTGAATGTCGTTTTACTAATGGTATATCATATTGGATGCATTTTCCTTAGCGTGCTCTCACACGTGCAGGATTATTCCACCAGGATGCACTTCAAAACGCACTTTAAACTGCCATTGTGGAATTCGGCACCAAAAGGAATAGATCTGAGGGCTTATTTACACAAGCGTATATCGGCCGGGTTTTCAGGCCCGCTAAGTTCCCCCCATCCCGCCCCCTCGCATTACAAACAATAGCGAGGGGCGGAGAGGGGGCAGGAGATCAGTGCACTAGCTCCCGGCCAGGCCTGCCTCCTCCCCTTGCAGAGAGGGACAGTGTATATTGTCCGGGAGTGAAAACCCGTCTGATATACGCTGGTCTGAATAAAGCCTAACTGCAGAGTTGTAGACACAGTTAAGCCAGTTTCAATTCCACACCACAATCTGCAGGTAGCCCTGTGGAGTTTGGTGTGAGATGTACCTGTGTTGCGGTGCAGATTGTGGGCTAATTCCGCCCATGTGAAAGCTTCCTTAATGAAACATTTGTGGCTAATTTTACCCCTGTTGTCACAGAAAACTCGAATGGGGCTGAAGCTGATGGCTGATGAACTGCTTTTATACATGTTGTTTTGAGATGGTATTTTTGTGAGTGGACTTAAAGGGGTTGTCCCGCGCCGAAACGGGTTTTTTTTTTTTTCCAACCCCCCCCCGTTCGGCGCGAGACAACCCCGATGCAGGGACCTAAAGAAAGCTTACCGGAGCGCTTACCTGAATCCCCGCGCTCCGGTGACTTCTATACTTACCGGTGAAGATGGCCGCCGGGATCCTCTTCCTCCGTGGACCGCAGCTCTTCTGTGCGGTCCATTGCCGATTCCAGCCTCCTGATTGGCTGGAATCGGCACGTGACGGGGCGGAGCTACACGGAGCCGGCATCCTGCACGAGAGGCTCCATTGAAGAAAGCAGAAGACCCGGACTGCGCAAGCGCGGCTAATTTGGCCATCGGAGGGCGAAAATTAGTCGGCTCCATGGGAACGAGGACGCTAGCAACGGAGCAGGTAAGTATAAAACTTTTTATAACTTCTGTATGGCTCATAATTAATGCACAATGTACATTACAAAGTGCATTATTATGGCCATACAGAAGTGTATAGACCCACTTGCTGCCTCGGGACAACCCCTTTAAAGGATCTGTATTTTACTCCTCTGTGTCATAAGACATTATTGTTCTATATTCCACTCCTTGACTACAAAGTGAAGAATGGATACAAGTGGCGCAAGGGAAAATCAGACACGGGGTCTGGCAAATCTTTCTGGGATGTGGAAGTCATCTTGTCTGTTTTTTCAATTGAATGTGAATTTGTATTTCTGTGAATTTGGGTCATTCTGGTATTGTTGCACCAGGTAAAATGCAATCTGTATGGCAGAGCTTATAATTCATGTTTTAGATTTCACCCTGCTCAATTTAAAGACAGCAGCATAAATCAATATGTTGCAAGTCATTTTATAATGCAGGGTTTTGTTTTCTACAGCATGTGGAAACTGCCTAATGCATTTTTATTCGCATTCTGCTGATGTTTTGTTGATACGTTTCCAACATTACCTTCAGCCTTGGTCATTCATCTAATGAAGCCTTACAAGTTAGGGCGCCCACCCACTGGCGTTTTTTTTTCCCTGCGGAATTCGCAGCATTTTTTTTCTGCATGGGTCTATGGGACTTGTAATGTTAAAATCGCGATCGCGATTTTAACATTACAAGTCCCATAGACCCATGCAGAAAAAAAATGCAGTGAATTTCGCAGGGAAAAAAAAACGCCAGTGGGTGGGCGCCCTTAGAGACTCTTTTGCTGCCCATTGTTTAATAGAAGGTGCATTGGTTAGGCCAGAGCTACCGCAAGCTCATAGTGTTTTGCTTTTAATTTTATTGTTTCAATTAATCTCTTTTTCTATAAGAGATATAGTCATGTGACACGTGAATTAACATGTCTTTTTTTAAAAGAAAGGTGTGTTTTACATCAATGCATAAAGATGCCACGATTTTTTCCCGCACCACGATGCGGGAGAAAATTCGCACATGTATATGACCCCATTCAAAGGAATGTGGTCCATATTCATACGAGATTTGTGCATCTCGCAACGCACAAATCTCGCACAATTTTCTCGCCCGTGTGAAGGCGGCCTCACAGAGAATAGATTATACTCAAAATAGTGGTCAGCTGGGGCTTTGTTTCTTCCCTAGAAAGGAATAGTCAGTAATTTGATTTACCTTTTTAGGCTGGGGTCACACTAGGCGGATTCCTGTCGGAAATCCCGCGGTTTGGCCGCAGCAAAAACCGCAAGATTTCCGCCAGGAGAACCGCCGCGGAAAAACCCGCGGTGGCTTTGAAGCGGCCCCGCAGCTCGCTCTTCCGCTGCGGCCGCCGCTCCCATAGAGGAGAGCGCGGCCGCGGCGGAAATAAACAATAAATAGACATGCTGCATCTTCTGCCAGACTTACCGCAGCGGATTGGCAGTCCCGTGTGGACGAGATTTCTGAGAAATCTGGTACACATGGCTGGCTAATCCCGAGATTAGCGGCCGCAGGCGGATTTGCCGCGGCTAAATAACGCGCGGAATTTCCGCGGCAAAACCGCCCTGTGTGAACCCAGCCTAAAAGTGTAGTGTGCTACCACTGCACACTGGTTTACAGTTTTCCATTAAAATTGTATAACTTTGTAAACACATTACATTACTGTACATCACTTTTCTGGCACTGATCATGGGTTTCACACCTTTAGGCCTCATGTCCACGGGGAAAATCAGGCCCGCTACAGATTCTCCATGGAGAATCCGCAGCGGGTCCCTCCTGCCCCACGGACATGAGTGCTGAAAATAAGATTAAACTTACCTGCAGCGGACCGTGCAGATCTTCTCTTCTTCGCGGACGGATCTTCTTTCTTCGGCCGGCGGATGTACTCGGCACGCCGGCAGCGTGCCGCACACATCCGCCGGGCCGAAAAAGAAGATCCGGTCGCGAAGAAGAGAAGACCGCTGCGGGTAAGTTATTCTTATTTTAGGTCTCCCGCGAATCCGGACGGCTTCCATAGGCTTCAATAGAAGCCTGCGGGAGTCGTCGCCGCGAGAGACCCGCACGAAAATGGAGCATGTCGCGTTTTTTTTCATGCTCCATATTTTTTTTATTCACTTTTATTGTCCATCCGCGGGTATTTATCTACCTGCGGGTGGTCAATGCATCCCTATGGGGTGCGGATCCGCGGGCAGGAGAAGAGTTAAAATCCGCTGCGGATTTTAATTCTTCTTTTCCCCGTGGACATGAGGCCTAAGGGCTCAGTCACACGAGCGTTTTTACGCAGCTAAACTCCCACTCCCTTTTTGCCCAGCTCCCATAGGAGTCTGTGGAAACTCTTGCACATCAGCTCAGGTCCTATCTTTTCTCGCAGCACAGACCTTAGATGCATGCATTGCAGTCATGCATGTCCTATCTTTGTTAGGTGCGACTTTGCGCAAATAAAATTCCTTCATCTAAATATTTCTATAGGAAACCAATGGTTCTAATAGATGCGATTATTATTATTTTTTTTCACGCGCCTATTCTGTGTGAAAACTACGCCTGTGTGAAAGAGCCCCAAAGGGTATGGTGAAAGACTACCTGTAATCTGGTCAGGCTTCATGACCAGCAATATGATACTACACATATGTTTCTGGAAAATTGTGTGGCTACTACATTGGCCACTCTTAACTTTTCCACAGCTTGATAAAGACAAAACCGCTGGTCGAAATGTCGCTGTATTGTCTACATTGGTTATGGGAAAATAAACGCATTTGGATTTTTTGCACCAATTGATGCTGCTACCTAATCTTATTTACTGAAACTCTGGGACTGGATCCACGTCCAGGTGGCTGTTGCATCTCAACGTGTCCCACCCCTAAGGGGATACTTTAAAGTGCTGCTGGTGAGATATATTTTTGTCTTAACTTTTCATGTTTTGTCTATTGCTGCAGCACAGTTTTTCCATGCAAGGTTTTCCTGCAGTGACATTGGTGGAGGATTGTTCTATGCAGGATAATAGGAGCAGAATAGTATGTTGTCGAGAAGGCTAGTTTGATGACCAGAATTCCAGTCATATTGATGGCCAGATAAATAAATGCACGACTTATCAATGCGTGGATAGCTTTTAACCCTTAAGCCACTTTCACATAACAGTATTCGGGTCTGTACTTTTCATCAGTAATTGAAAGTCAAAACCAGGTATGGAATCTGCAGCAAAAAAAAGTATAAAGAAATTATCTGCACCTTTTCTGTTTTTTTTTTCACCCACTCCTAGTTTTGCCTTACAAATGCTGATGCAAAATACTGTTGTGTGAAAGTGGCCTTGGAGTGTGAACCAAACAGTTTTCAAGTGATTTGCAAATAATCAAACTAAAATATGCTGAAATAGCACCTTTGTGTAAATTACTAGTTTAAATATTTTGTTAAATAAAAAGATAAAACGAACAGTAACAAACCAAGAGCCAGTTTTGAACAATAACAGAAATAGTGGCAAGAATTTGTTATGACTTTGGGAGAGAATATTGTTTACTTCCCACACCAGCACTCTCCCCTATTTCCCATCCAGTGGTTTCTGTAACTACAGATTAGAAGCTCAGAATAATCTAAAACATTCCAGTCTAAAAAACAAAAACATACCTCCGAAGCTGTATTGTGCCTGCTTGTGTAATGAATCAGGTTCCCTGATATGCTACATGAAAAAAGTGTACTGATAAAGACTTGCAAATGATTTTGGGATTGTGTTTTTGGTTTCAATATACAGTATGCATTTCAGTTCTCTTGGCGTTTGTTGTGGAAGATGATGTAATCAGATATTACCTGACTGCTGCAGCCACTAAGAGGCTTCATACAGATACTTAAATTAAAAATATTTTAAAAGTTCTGGCTGCTAAAATGCACAGGCAAAAACTGAGATATTTACCACATCAGTAAGGCTAAAAGTGGTTGAGTGATTAAAGGCCCATTTATACGCAACAATTATTGCTCAAAATTCACTCAATAGCCACTGTTTGAGCGGTAATCGCTGTGTGTAAATGCTCCCATCTTTCACTCTTCAGCTGAAAGATGATTTTTAGGTGAGCATAAAATCTATTGTTTAACAGGAGAGAAAATAACACAGACCGCATGCTGTGTTTGCTGTCCATGGTGCTGTATTCTCCAGGGGACTGCTGACTACATTGTATTCAGCAGAAAGCCCTTGGCAAAACAAAGGAGCTGAATGCAGAGAACAGACCAGCTGCTGTTCTCTGCATACAGCTCATTTACATGCAAATGAAGGTGATAAACTGCTAATGGACATTAGTGTCCATTAGCAGTTTATGCAAAACAATCGCTCAAAACCTATTTTTTTAATGATTATCTTTGGGTGTAAATGAGCCTTAAGAAGTTAAGTAAACAATGCTTATCATTTAGAGAGGCAGCTGAACCTGTTGAGAAAATGTGCAATGAAGAAATTGTGTGTTAAACACTTCTACGTATTCAGCAAGAATGCAGAAGTGACCTAGATATATACATGTGTTTGTACAGTTTAGAGCTTCACTGCTTCAATGCCACTGGCTAAGCGATGTAATGGATTGCTATTTGACATACTTTAAGTAGCTAGTTGATATCATAAAATCATGTTATGGAACTCAAAGGTGAGGGGATAGGGAGTCCAGAGAGCTGCTTTTTCCAGCGTTGCACCACCGTACATCACTTCCCTCCTTTCCGTAAACCACCCAGCCCGCAAACTCCAATCCACTAACACACTTAGACTAAATACCCCACTAACACGAACCTCACATGCTCACCTGCAGGACTTCACCCGAGCAGAACTGATCCTTTGGAACGCTCTACCTCAAGGCATTTGAACAATCCCTGATGCACGACAATTCAGATGCAACCTTCAGGGAGGCATACCAAATCTCCTGACCTAGTCCCCCTGCCCCACTCCATGGCGCCCCAAACCTTCCATCCTGCTATTGCATACGACCTCTACCCCTGCACCTCCTTTACCGTCCCCAATCCGTTTGCTTCCTAATAACTGATTTCCACATGTAATTCCTGTATCGCCTGTGTTCCCCTGCGCCTCCTCTTCCCCCCCATTGTACTTACTGTATCACCACCACCCCTTCATTTCAAACTGATTGTATACCACATGTAATCTGTTCTATTGTCTGCATTCTCCCATTCTCGAAAGCGCTGTGGAATAAATTGGCGCTATGCAAAGAAAGATTATTATTATACTCACTTATTTTGAAAAAGTCATACTATGTGTGCGTGCTGATTTCTCGGGGGTACAGCTCTAAAAAGAGGGACCCACTGAATATAAAAAGCAGCTCTCAAGACCTCTGTCCCCATTTGGGGAATTGTGGCTCAAACCCCTTTAACATGACTTGCACATTGTGATAACTACAATTTACTACAGTGCTGTCAATAAAGTTAAGTAGTCCTAACACAATAAATGGCAAGTTAACATTTACAACCTCAGCTGTCAACAATTTTAAATTATGACGGATCAGTGTATCTTGTGTATGGTTTCTTTTTTTCGCAAACCCTGTGTATTGAAAGCTACAGTTGACTACATTTTTCAACAAAAGTGAAAAAAGTATATTGATGTATACCACCCAAATGTATACCAAGAGAAGACTCTCCCACTATTGGTTATTTATAAGTCATGCACACAGCTATATTACAGCTCCTTACAACCTCCACGTTGTATGGTGTCATAATATGCCAAACATGCAAGAGTATTGGTCCTTAATGTATGTACCTCTGTATACCTCCAGTCCATAAAGACAGATATAAATATTCGTTTCTGTTGGATTTTATATGGATTCTGCATGCTGAGGTATTGCTTCTAAGGAAATATTGCCATACATACAACGCCCGACTTAGCCTGTACAGCATATATCAGGGCAATATATGGGGGCAGTGTGGTTCTGTACTAAAAAGCTGTATGGGCTCCTTGCACCCTTAGGCCCAATGTCCACGGGCGAATTTGATTTGCAGAACCCATGCGCGAGAGATCTGCAAATCAAGCCGCCCATAGGGAGACATGGGCGCCTGCAGAGCAGCTAAAAGCAGGGATTGCTTCCATTGAAGTCAAAATTGGCTGAATTGGAGCTGGTGGTTTGTCATTGCAGGCCATGAATAAAACAACAACTCTATTAAAATGTATTCTGAATATAGCTTTAATGCCTTCTCCTTACTTGATTTACAAATGGAGTAGAGAAAAAAAACACATTCATACACATTCCTGTGTGGATCGAGGAATGGAGATGTAGTTTGTTAACTGCATCCTGCTGGAGTTCTTTTTGCTTGAAGTGTTATGTGTTGTTTCCTCAATTAGGTGGATAACAAAGAGGGAAATTCCAACCCCGAACTGGAGTCATAAATCACAAGGCACATCCAAACTCCAAGGAAAGCACTGGATGAATACCTCTCTGGAAGAAAAAGCACGGTACAATTGGTCATTCCTTCACTGTCCTCCGTCTCTACAATGTGGATCAATCCCAGTTAGTTCCATAATTTTCAACCAGGAGCAGTGCACCCATGTGTATATATATATATATATATATATATATATACTGTATATATATATATAGTATATGCTCTACATATGTAAAGGTCTTGCACAGTGTATATATATTTCTACTGTAAATATTGCTGCAGAGTAAGAATGCGTTAAAACGTAGAAGTATTAATAGTTTATTAGTTTATCTTTGTCAATTAACAACATTCAAAGTGAATGAACAAAAGAGAAATCTAAATGAAATCAATATTTCGTGTGACCGCCCTTTGCCTTAGAAACAGCATCCATTCCTCTAGGTAAACCTGCACATAGTCACAGATTTTCTAGGATTATAATCAGTATAATTAACCAGTTAGACTAAATAGATGATAATGATCATCTTTTTCATATGTAGGTTAAAGCACAGTCATTAACTGAAACAGAAACAGCTATGTACAAAGCTTAATATTAGGTGAGGAGCAGCAAAACTCTGCTACAAAGGTGAGGTTATGGAAGACAATTTTGTGTCACAGGTCATACATCATGGCAAGACTGAGAAGAAAGTAGTTCGTTCACTGAAGGCCTGGAGAATGGTACAATAATGGTTGTCTGAAGGCAAGAGTGAAGCATGGTGGAGTTTCCCTAGCCTAGAGATGAGAGGACCCTAGTGACCAAAAGGACCTAAGAGAAGGTCCAGTACAGACCACCAAAGAGGGGTGAGCATGGCATAAGTGAAGCCTAAGGACTGTGCAGACAATTGCCTAGAAAGTCAACAGCAACCAGCAGTCCAGGGTCCCTGAGTAAATGATTGTTGTTGTGGCTGCTTCAACAGGGGAAGTACCCGAGTTGACAGTTGGGGCAAAAGAGACGAGTCAGTAAGGCCAGGTGTAAAGACAATGCAGCGGCTACTGAATCAATGTTGGTAAGGTGAGGCCTAGAAACAAGCAAGAACCAACAGGTGCAAGCAGACCCAGAGTTCCTGCCTGCAGAAAAGAGAAGTGGTAATGGAAGCCAGACGACTGTGACAGAAGAATGGCTGCTGATGACCTGGAGGCCCAGCAGAACAAATAATGGCCACAGATAACAGGAGTGACCTAGAGTTTAGAGGGCACTAGTGTGTGGGAGGAGAGGCAGACTCCCTTCCTACCATAACAAGAGATGATAACCAGGCTACAGTAGTAATGGTGCAGTGGACAGATGTAGAGCCTGGACAGCAATGTGGTATTGACCCTGAAGAGTGCTGGTCCATGGCATGAGGCTGTATCCTTGTGGTCACTAGGCCCTTGTTTTGTTAAAGACTGCATCATAGTGGGGTTTGGCCTGATTGTGAGTTGTCTGGGACTGTTGCAATTTTACATATGTTATGCACTCCTAAGAGAGAGATGTAGATAAGGTGCACAGAAAAAAGTTGTGTGTTGCAAAAATGTTGTGTTCTCCGATTGTCCGTTGCTGCACCATTTATAACACAACCCTCTACATTACATGTCTAATATTGTGTAAGTTGTTATAGTTGGGGGGCGGAGCCTGTCCAAGGATGTGAACGGACGCATGGTGTGAGTGCATCTCACATTATATCCTATATAACATTCTGCCCCTGGGTGTTTCTCAAGCTCCATTGCACATATTGCCACAGGACAATCTGGCAGACTTCAGTAGGACCCTCTGATGACACTGTCAGCATAAACCACTGCAAGAAGCAACATGAAACAGGTGAAAGCAGCAACCGAGGAATCAAAGATGGCATTGGCATACCAGGAGCCATGGCCCACCCGCCTAAGTCTGACTGGAGCAGGGACTCTGCAGCAAAACTGGCTAAATATGCCAGATCTTCTCTCATGTCAGTGGATATGTCACAGTGTGGCAAAGGAGAGCATGACAGTGAGGGTAAGCAGGTGGAGGAAGAGCCGACAGAGGGAACAGCAGTACATGGTAATGGAGCATGGCAGCAGGTAGGCCAAACAGGGGAAAATTCCTCTACTGTATAAGCACTTGTATCATCGGTGCTGGAATCACAGCCTGAACCCAAACTTAAGGACATTTTCCTGGCTATTAATAAATGCAACAGTGGCCTATCTGCCTTGCATTTCCAAGTTGAATCCCTGAGGGAGGAAATGTGGTTGATCCACCATGATCTACAGAAAATATCAGAAAGAACTAGAGCGGTGGAGGGGAAAATCATTGGAGGATCATTTAGTGCCCTTGAAAAGAAAGGTATGCTAGCATGACCGGTCTGTTCTTAATCTGTTGAACAGAGTTGATAATCTGTAGAATTGATTGTCACATAACATGCAAGTTGTGGGTCTCTCAGAGAAGGTGGAGGGTGCCAAAGCCTCTGAATATTTTGAAATCTGTCTGTTGAAGCTCTTTGGTAAGGACTCCATGCCACTGTTTGCAGTGGAAACGGCGCACCAGTTGCCAATGGGGAAGCTGCTCCTAGGGAAGGATCCCCTCCAGGTAGACTCTTATGGACCCATATCTTTATTATCTGTGGATATTAAAATTCTAGCCAAGGTCCTGGCCACTAGGCTGTCCTGGGTTATTTCCTCCTTGATCCATTTCGATCAGACTGGATGAATATCTGTTGAATTTACCTTAATTGACAGACAGCAGTAAATAATGAAGATGAAAGGGTTTTGCGCTCATTAGACGCTGGCAAAGCATTTGACAGAGTTGAAAAGGTCTTTTTATGGGAGGTAATGAATAAAATGGGCTGCAGCCACAGCTTTATTACATGGGTGCAGTGTTGCATCCTAAAGTGTGGTGCACAACTAGAGAAATAATGGAAGTTACAGCATGCACACTATGTATGCCTATCTGGGACACTCCTTGGCTTTCTGAACTTAAGAAGTTGACAGAGTTTGATCACTGGAAAGACAGAGGCATTAGACAAATATCTCAGGTGCTCTCAGCCTCCACTACAGCAGGAAATAGAGACAGGTTGCAGCTTGCTAGAAAAAGGGTTGCACCTTACAAAAACAGGTAAGCATATATTTGGTGGGCGCCTTGCTTCACTCATTAGGAGAACTTTAAACTAGAACTATATGGGAAGGGAAGTGAAAGGCCAGGTAAAAATATACAGCTAATGAATACATTTGAGAACCTTGCTATTAGAAGTGGAAAGAAAGTACAAAGACAAAAAATTGAGAAGGAAAGTAGAAGAGCAAGAGACACCGATCACAAACTAAAATGTTTTTACACAAATCCGCAGAGCATGGGAAACAAACAAGGAGAATTGGAGCTCCTAACACAGGAAGAGAAATATGATGTCATAGGCATCGTGGAAATTTGGTGGAATGATACACATGATTGGAATACAAGGCTGAAAGGATACAACTTATTTATGAGAAACAGACCTAAAAAAAGGGGAGGAGGTATTGCGTTGTATGTTAGGAAAACATTCACCTCAACAGAGATTCAAGCTTCAGAGCATGGTAGTTCTGTAGAAACTGTTTGGGTAAGAATACAAGGCGAGAACAACAGAAAGGACACCATTGTAGGCATTTACAATAGGCCACATGGACAAGCAGAAGATATGGATGAACTCTTTCTACATCAGATGGCCAAGCTCTCAAAAAAGCATGACATAGTGATAATGGGATATTTTAACTATCCAGACTTTTTTGTAATCTCTCTCATGAAATGGTAATTAATCTAACAAATTCTTATCTGCTCTTGCTGACAACTTTATCCTCCAAAATGTAGAACAGAAAACAAGGGGATCTGCTATCTTGGACCTAATTCAGGGAGGGAATGGTTGAGGAAGAATGGGTGGCTGGGACCTTAGGAGGCAGTGGTCATGCTCTCCTTGAATTTTGGATAAAAGGGGGAGGAAGACCTATAAAAACTCAGACCTCAAGGTTGGATTCCAGAAAGGCAGATTTTAATGAACTCAGAAAGAGAGTAGATAGAATCCAATGGCTGGATTTTCTTAAGGACAGAAATGTCGAAGAAGGTTTGGAAATGTTGTGATATGAGATTCTCAAAGCAAAATCGTTAACAATCCCTAAAAGAAGGAAGAATGAGAGGCATTTAAAGAGACCAGGATGGATGAACACAGAACTTGCACACATTAAAAACTAAGAAAAATATGTTTATGAAATGGAAAGAGGGGGGAAATATCTAAAAAATAATATAATGCAGTCTACAGAAACTGTAGGGTAAGTGTCAGAAACGCTAAAGCTAATAATGAATAGAGGCTAGCAACAGAGGCCAAAAGCAATAAAAAGGAATTTTGGAGGTATGTCAAAAGCAAAAGAAAAGTGAAAGATGCTGTTAGATGCTTACAAGATGAAAATTGTGAATTGGCTAAGAATGATGTTGAGAAGACTGAACTTTTAAATTCCTATTTTGTATCCGTTTTCTCTCAGAAAGTAGATGTAACATCAACTGATCTTCACTGTGCTATTGGGGGAATAAAAGAATGCAGGCTATAAGGAGAGAGGGTGAGGCAACACTTAGCTTACTTGAATTTAAGTCTTAAGGTCCAGATGAATTACATCCTAGGATACTAAAGGAAGCAGCGGAGGTAATTGCTGAAACACTCACCATAATCTTTGAAAATTCCTGGAGAACATGAGAAGTCCAAGAAGATTGGAAAAGGGCAAATGTTGTCCCTATCTTCAAAAAAGGAAAGAAGGTGGAACCAGGAAACTACAGGCCTGTGAGCCTGACTTCTATACCAGAAAAGATCTTTGAACAAATTATTAAACAGCATGTATGCAAGTACTTGGGATAAAAATGGAGTAATTAACCAGAGCCAGCATGGGTTTGTAACAAACAAGTCATCCCAGATGAATCTAATTTAGAGATGAGCGAGCACCAAAATGCTCGGGTGCTCGTTACTCGGGACGAAATTTTCGCGATGCTCGAGGGTTCGTTTCGAGTAACGAACCCCATTGAAGTCAATGGGCGACTCGAGCATTTTTGTATATCGCCGATGCTCGCTAAGGTTTCCATTTGTGAAAATCTGGGCAATTCAAGAAAGTGATGGGAACGACACAGCAACGGATAGGGCAGGCGAGGGGCTACATGTTGGGCTGCATCTCAAGTTCCCAGGTACCACTATTAAGCCACAATAGCGGCAAGAGTGGCCCCCCCCTCCCAACAACTATTACTTCTGAAAAGCCCTCATTAGCAATGCATACCTTAGCTAAGCACCACACTACCTCCAACAAAGCACAATCACTGCCTGCATGACACTCCGCTGCCACTTCTCCAGGGTTACAAGCTGCCCAATCCCCCTCCCCCCCCGCACGATGCAGTGTCCACAGCGCACACCAAAGTGTCCCTGCGCAGCCTTCAGCTGCACTCATGCCACACGCTGGCCTCATAGCCACACCACCCTCATGTCTATTTATAAGTGCGTCTGCCATGAGGAGGAACCGCAGGCACACACTGCAGAGGGTTGGCACGGCTAGGCAGCGACCCTCTCTAAAAGGGGCGGGGCGATAGCCCACAATGCTGTACAGAAGCAATGAGAAATATAATCCTGTGCCACCGCCATCAGGAGCTGCACACGTGGGCATAGCAATGGGGAACCTATGTGCCACACACTATTCATTCTGTCAAGGTGTCTGCATGCCCCAGTCAGACCGCAGTTTTTTATAAATAGTCACAGGCAGGTACAACTCCGCAATGGGAATTCCGTGTGCACCCACAGCATGGGTGGCTCCCTGGAACCCACCGGCTGTACATAAATGTATCCCATTGCAGTGCCCATCACAGCTGAGGTAACGTCCGATTAAATGCAGGTGGGATTTGGCCCTTACTGCATGCCCCAACCTGACCGGGGTTTTTAATTCATAGACACAGGCAGGTACAACTCCCTATTGTGAAGTCCCTGTGGACCGACAGCATGGGTGTGTGCCAGGAAGCCACCGGCGGTACATAAATATATCCCATTGCATTGCCCATCACAGCTGAGGTAATGTCATGTTTAATGCAGGTGGGCTTCGGCCCACACTGCATGCCCCAGTCAGACTGGGGTTCTTTAGAAGTGGACACATGCAGTTACAACTCCGTGTGGACCGACAGCATGGGTGGCTCCCTGGAACCCACCGACGGTACATAAATATATCCCATTGCAGTGCCCAGCACAGCTGAGGTAATGTCATGTTTAATACAGGTGGGCTTCGGCCCACACTGCATGCCTCAGTCAGACTGGGGTTCTTTAGAAGTGGACACATGCAGTTACAACTCCGTGTGGACCGACAGCATGGGTGGGTGCCAGGAAGCCACCGGCGGTACATAAATATATCCCATTGCATTGCCTATCACAGCTGAGGTAATGTCATGTTTAATGCAGGTGGTCTTCGGTCCACACTGCATGCCCCAGTCAGACTGGGGTTCTTTAGAAGTGGACACATGCAGTTACAACTCCGTGTGGACCGACAGCATGGGTGGCTCCCTGGAACCCACCGGCGGTACATAAATGTATCCCATTGCAGTGCTCATCACAGCTGATGTAACGTCAGCTTTAATGCAGGTGGGCAAAAAATTAATTGGATTACACTGTAGGCGAGGGCCCCAAAAAATTGGTGTACCAACAGTACTAATGTACCTCAGAAAAATTGCCCATGCCCAACCAAGAGGGCAGGTGAAACCCATTAATCGCTTTGGTTAATGTGGCTTAATTTGTAACTAGGCCTGGAGGCAGCCCAGTTAAAATAAAAATTGGTTCAGGTGCAAGTTTCAATGCTTTAATGAGCATTGAAACGTATAAAAATTGTTTACAAAAATTATATGACTGAGCCTTGTGGGCCAAAGAAAAATTGCCCGTTTGGTGTGATTACGTCAGGTTTCAGGAGGAGGAGGAGGAAGATGAATATTATACACAGATTGATGAAGCTGAAAGGTCCACGTTTTTGATGGTGATAGAGAACAATGCTTCCATCCGCGGGTGCAGCCTACGTATTGTTTAGGTATCGCTGCTGTCTGCTGGTGGAGAAGAGAAGTCTGGGGAAATCCAGGCTTTGTTCATCTTGATGAGTGTAAGCCTGTCGGCACTGTCGGTTGACAGGCGGGTACGCTTATCTGTGATGATTCCCCCAGCCGCACTAAACACCCTCTCTGACAAGACGCTAGCCGCAGGACAAGCAAGCGCCTCCAGGGCATACAGCGCGAGTTCAGGCCACGTGTCCAGCTTCGACACCCAATAGTTGTAGGGGGCAGAGGCGTCACGGAGGACGGTCGTGCGATCGGCTACGTACTCCCTCACCATCCTTTTACAGTGCTCCCGCCGACTCAGCCTTGACTGGGGAGCGGTGACACAGTCTTGCTGGGGAGCCAGAAAGCTGTCAAGGGCCTTAGAGAGTGTTCCGCTGCCTGTGCTGTACATGCTGCCTTATCTTCGCGCCTCCCCTGCTACCTGGCCCTCGGAACTGCGCCTTCGGCCACTAGCGCTGTTGGATGGGAATTTTGCCATCAGTTTGTCCGCCAGGGTCCTGTGGTATAGCATCACTCTCGAACCCCTTTCCTCTTCGGGTATGAGAGTGGAAAGGTTCTCCTTATGGGTCGAGCAGTGTGTACACCCAGTAATCCGTAGTGGCCAGAATGCGTGTAACGCGAGGGTCACGAGAAAGGCATCCTAACATGAAGTCAGCCATGTGTGCCAGGGTACCTGTACGCAACACATGGCTGTCCTCACTAGGAAGATCACTTTCAGGATCCTCCTCCTCCTCCTTCTCAGGCCATACACGCTGAAAGGATGACAGGCAAGCAGCATGGGTACCCTCAGCAGTGGGCCAAGCTGTCTCTTCCCCCTCCTCCTCATCCTACTCCCCCTCCTCCTCCTCCTCCTCAACGCACTGAGATATAGACAGGAGGGTGCTCTGACTATCCAGCGACATACTGTCTTCCCCCGCCTCTGTTTCCGAGCGCAAAGTGTCTGCCTTTATGCTTTGCAGGGAACTTCTCAAGAGGCATAGCAGAGGAATGGTGATGCTAATGATTGCAGCATCGCCGCTCACCATCTGGGTAGACTCCTCAAAGTTTCCAAGGACCTGGCAGATGTCTGCCAACCAGGCCCACTCTTCTGTAAAGAATTGAGGAGGCTGACTCCCACTACGCCGCCCATGTTGGAGTTGGTATTCCACTATAGCTCTACACTGCTCATAGAGCCTGGCCAACATGTGGAGCGTAGAGTTCCACCGTGTGGGCACGTCGCACAGCAGTCGGTGCACTGGCAGATGAAACCGATGTTGCAGAGTTCGCAGGGTGGCAGCGTCCGTGTGGGACTTGCGGAAATGTGCGCAGAGCCGGCGCACCTTTCCGAGCAGGTCTGACAAGCATGGGTAGCTTTTCAGAAAGCGCTGAACCACCAAATTAAAGACGTGGGCCAGGCATTGCACGTGCGTGAGGCTGCCGAGCTGCAGAGCCGCCACCAGGTTACGGCCGTTGTCACACATGACCATGCCCGGTTGGAGGCTCAGCGGCGCAAGCCAGCGGTCGGTCTGCTCTGTCAGACCCTGCAGCAGTTCGTGGGCCTTTTCCCTTTTCTCTCCTAAGCTGACACTTGCCCACCGCTGTGCTGCCACGACGCGCGACACTGACTGCTGGCGACGTGCTGCTGCTGACACATCTTGATTGCGAGACAGAGGTTGCGTAGGAGGAGGAGGAGAAGGGTGGTTTAGTGGAGGAAGCATACACCGCCGCAGATACCACCACCGAGCTGGAGCCCGCAATTCTGGGGGTGGGTAGGACGTGAGCGGTCCCAGGCTCTGACTCTGTCCCAGCCTCCACTAAATTCACCCAATGTGCTGTCAGGGAGATATAGTGGCCCTGCCCACCTGTGCTTGTCCACGTGTCCGTTGTTAAGTGGACCTTGGCAGTAACCGCGTTGGTGAGGGCACGTACAATGTTGCGGGAGACTTGGTCGTGCAGGGCTGGGACGGCACATCAGGAAAAGTAGTGGCGACTGGGAACTGAGTAGTGCGGGGCCGCCGCCGCCGCCATCATACCTTTGAAAGCCTCCGTTTCCACAACCCTATACGGCAGCATCTCCAGGCTGATAAATTTGGCTATGTGCACATTTAATGCTTGAGCATGCGGGTGCGTGGCGGCGTACTTGCGCTTGCGCTCCAACACTTGCGTTAGTGACGGCTGGACAGTGCGCTGAGAGACATTGCTGGATGGGGCCGAGCACAGCGGAGGTGAGAGTGTGGGTGCAGGCCAGGAGACGGTAGTGCCTGTGTCCAGAGAGGGGGGTTGGATCTCAGTGGCAGGTTGGGGCACAGGGGGAGAGGCAGCGGTGCAAACCGGAGGCGGTGAACGGCCTTCGTCCCACCTTGTGGGGTGCTTGGCCATCATATGTCTGCGCATGCTGGTGGTGGTGAGGCTGGTGGTGGTGGCTCCCCGGCTGATCTTGGCGCGACAAACCTTGCACACCACTGTTCGTCGGTCGTCTGCACTCTCAGTGAAAAACTGCCAGACCTTTGAGCACCTCGGCCTCTGCAGGGTGGCATGGCGCGAGGGGGCGCTTTGGGAAACAGTTGGTGGATTATTCGGTCTAGCCCTGCCTCTACCCCTGGCCACCGCACTGCCTCTTCCAACCTGCCCTGCTGCTGCACTTGCCTCCCCCTCTGAAGACCTGTCCTCAGTAGGCGTGGCAAACCAGGTGGGGTCAGTCACCTCATCGTCCTGCTGCTCTTCCTCCGAATCCTCTGTGCGCTCCTCCCTCGGACTTACTCCAATTACTACTACCTGAGTGATAGACAACTGTGTCTCATCGTCATCGTCCTCCTCACCCACTGAAAGCTCTTGAGACAGTTGCCGGAAGTCCCCAGCCTCATCCCCCGGACCCCGGGAACTTTCCAAAGGTTGGGCATCGGTCACGACAAACTCCTCCGGTGGGAGAGGAACCATTGCTGGCCATTCTGGGCAGGGGCCCGGGAACAGTTCCTGGGAGTCTGCCTGCTCCTCAGAATGTGTCATTGTAATGGAGTGAGGAGGCTGGGAGGAAGGAGGAGCCGCAGCCAGAGGATTCAGAGTTGCAGCAGTGGACGGTGCAGAATTCTGGGTGGTCGATAGATTGCTGGATGCACTTTCTGCCATCCATGACAGGACCTGCTCACACTGCTCATTTTCTAATAAAGGTTTACCGCGTGGACCCATTAATTGTGAGATGAATGTGGGGACGCCAGAAACGTGCCTCTCTCCTAATCCCGCAGCAGTCGGCTGCGATACACCTAGATCAGGAGCTCGGCCTGTGCCCACACCCTGACTTGGGCCTCCGCGTCCTCGCCCGCGTCCACGTCCTCTAGGCCTACCCCTACCCCTCAGCATGCTGTATTACCAGTAGTGCAGAAACAGAACGCTGTAATTAAATGTGCCGCTTATTGGCTTGTGGTTGGAGGCTGACTTCCCTTACGGAACGCACAGCAGATCCAGGAAAGAATTTTGCGCAAGACTGCTGTAACGCTTAGCTGCGTATTAATTAGGACTACTACCCCCAGCAGATAGATACTGTAGGCAGCGTATAATATTATGTATACTGTTTCCCTCTGGCGGGATGACGGCGCTGATGTAACAGAGACAGCAGATCCAGGAAACAATTTTGCGCAAGGCTGCTGTAATGCTTAGCTGCGTATTAATTAGGACTACTACCCCCAGCAGATAGATACTGTAGGCAGCGTATAATATTATGTATACTGTTTCCCTCTGGCGGGATGACGGCGCTGATGTAACAGAGACAGCAGATCCAGGAAACAATTTTGCGCAAGGCTGCTGTAACGCTCAGCTGCGTATTAATTAGGACTACTACCCCCAGCAGACACGCAGTAAACTGAAGACGGTCACAGGCAGCCCAAATATAGTATTTTTCCCCAATTTTTTGGAAAAAGCCCACTGCCTATATAGCCTGAATATCTCTTTCCCTGCCTCACCAGTACTGGCCCTATACTCTGTACAATGACTGCAGACTGCGGACGCAATGCTCTGCACGGCCGATATACAAAAAAAAAAATATTGTGCAACACTGCTAAAAGCAGCCCCAACAGTATTGCACACGGTCAGATGTGGCCCTAAGAAGGACCGTTGAGATTCTTGAAGCCTAAAATCACTCCTAACGCTCTCCCTATAGCAGCTCCGGCACCAGCAGCACTTTCCTTGATCTCTGTCATAATGCATCTGTGGCAAGCCGTGGGAGGGGCCGATTTATATACTCGGTTGACACCTGATCTCGCCAGCCACTCACTGCAGGGGGGTGGTATAGGGCTTGAACGTTGCAGGGGGAAGTTGTAATGCCTTCCCTGTCTTTCTATTGGCCAGAAAAGCGAGCTAACGTCTCAGAGATGAAAGTGAAAGTAACTCGAACATCGCGTGGTGCTCGCCTCTAGTAACACGCTAATACTCGAACGAGTATCAAGCTCGGATGAGTACGTTTGCTCATCTCTAATCCAATTACTTTCTATGACAGAATCACCAACTGGGTTGATCAGGGAAATGCGATGGATATAGTATAACTTGACTTTAGTAAAGCATTTCACAAATTATCTCATACCATACTTAAATGGAAACAAAATGACTAAATATGGGATTGACAAGGCAGTGGTTAGGTGGATTCACAACTGGCTGAGTGATCGTACTAAAATAGTGGCTATAAATGGCTGCACATCCAAGTGGAAGAATGTATCAAGTGGGGTACCACAAGGCTCTGTCCTTGGCCCAGTGTTGTTCAACATTTTTATAAATGATCTGGAGGAGGGAATTGATGTGAAAATGATCAAATTTGCTGATGACACAAAGCTAGAAGAAATAGCTAACACTAGGGAAGAGAGGAAGAGTATTCAAAAAGATCTAGAAAAGCTTGAACAGTGGGCAGCGATTAACAGAATGGTATTTAACAAGGAGAAGTGCAAAGTCCTACATTTGGGCAAGAAAAATTAAAAAAGCACATACAGAGTGGGAGGAATTGGGCTAAGCAGCATATGTGAAAAAGACTTGGGTATACTGATAAATCAAAGACTGAACATGAGTCAACAATGTGATGCAGCAGCCAAGAAGGCAAACACAATTCTGGGATGTATTAAGGGAAGCATAGAGTCTAGATCATGTGAGGTAATTATCTCCCTCTACTCTTCCTTAGTCAGACCTCATCTGGAATACTGTGTCCACTTCTGGGCACCCCACTCTAAAAAAGACGTAGACAAACTGGAGAAGAGTTACCAAGATGGTGAGCAGTCTGCAAATGGTCTGCGGTCAGCCATTCATTGAATGAGAGCTGAGTGCTGCCTGTGATTGGCTGACCTCTGTGACTAATCACAGGCAGCGCTCAGCTGTCATTCAATGAATGGCTGAGCGCTGCCTGTGATAGGCTGAGCACTCAACCAATTAGACGCAGCCCTTTCAGCAGGTGGGGATTCTAAATCCCCGCCCACTGAAAGGACTTCCATACTATGATGGGACCCAAGCGGCTAGACGCGCCTGAGCCCCGGCAGCGACAGAGAGGTGAGTATATATATATATATATATATTATTTTTTACACCAGATAGGAATGATTTTCATGGAAGGGCTTATATTTAAAGCCCTTCCCTGAAAATTACTGCAGGGGTTGCCGGCAGACCATTGTATTTAATGGGGCCGCCGGCAGCAGCCGTGGCCCCATTCAACACAATGTTGCACGGACCTGCATTCACATGTGTTTCTGCACGTACGTGGGTTGCGCAAGTTTTGTGCGCACCTATGTACGAACCAGCACACACTGGTCTGAATGCACCCTATGTTTGTGAAGTGCCAATAGAAGAGGTGGAGCAGATAGCTATTGCTAGATCGCTTTATATAGCATGGAAGATGATAGCACACCATTGGCTTGACACAGAACCTCCAACCCTTGGGGAATTCAAGAAAAAAGTTAACTGGCTTCTGGCCATGAAAAGGGGTATTTATCTTATGTACCAAGCAGGGCATACATATGATGAATTCCAGGCAAAGTAGCTAAGTACTCCAAGGCTAGTGCCTTTACAATTGTTTTGGAATAATATAAAACTGAATTAGCCGAATCAGAATGAAGCTTCCCTTTATTTCCACTATATTTGAGTGGGATGTGTGTGCAGTGAAGTATATTCTAGAGACGCATGATGATCATTAGTGCACTCCTAGTATATATGGATTAAAAACGTTTCAGGGCCATTATATCATTCCGAATATATACTATATGATATATATTTGAGATCCTCAGAAACGTTTTGTATCTACTTGTACTGCTGCTCCAGTAGCTATGGTAAATGAACACTTGTCAAGTCACAGTTCTCCCTTAGGTAGAATTTTTTTTTGTGGGAAATGGAAATTTTGTTATGACGTCCGGGCAATGTTGATGTACAAATAATCACAATATACAGTCTTTTGTTTTGAAACTGGACTTTACTATTACTTATATGAAGGACTCTCATTCTTCATAGTGTTTCCGTTCAAATTTTATACTGGAGGAGGGAAAACTCCTGGTTTGTTAATGAGACCTATTTTTCTTTACAAAAATGTTATTTAAAAGCATTTCCATCAAAAAATATTGTGTAGGCCCCTCTTATGCCACAAAAACAACTCTGACAAGATTTTTGAAGGTGTCCTGTGTAGCACCAAGACACCAGTATCAAATTTTTTAAGTCATGTAAATTTCGAGGTGGGCCTTCACGAATCAGACTTGCTTCTCCAGCACAACTCAAAAATGCCAAAGCAAGACAACACCTTGAACTCTTTGTCATGTTCCTCAAACCATTCCTTAACAATTATTGCAGTGCGGCAACACGCATTACCCTTCTGGAAAAGGCCACTAGTATTAGAGAATATTGTTAGCATAAAGGGGTGTACTTCATCTGGTCCTACTAAAAGTAATATACACATGAACACCAGAACACAAGATTTCCCAGAATAACATTTACCAGAGTATCACACTGCCTCGGCCAACTTATCTTTTTACCATAGTGCACCCTGGCGTCAGCTCTTGCTCAAGTAAGTGACACACGTGCACCCAGCCACCCACATTATGTACAGTAAAAGAACAAAAAAACATGATTCATCAGAGCAGGCCACCTTCTTTCATTGTTCCATGGTTAAGGTTAGATGCTCACATGTCTAATATAGATGATTTTAGTGGGAAACAGGTCAACATGGGGGCTGTCACCACTTTACGGCTATACAGCATGCTACAATGCACTGTTTCTTCTAAAACCTTTCTATCATGACAAAATAGCATCACTTTAGTAATTGATAAAAGGTGGTGGATACAATCAATAACCCAGATCTGTAGGCAACTTATGAAAAATATATAGAATAGGATGACTAATGCGGTCTTTACAGTTTTTCCTTGTTTTTTAATGAAAGCTTTTAATGTATATCTCTCTTTGAGTTCACACTAGGTTTTGGCTTAAAAAAAAAGAATAAAACATCTAAAACTGAGTGTTGCTTTATTTAACCCCTTAGTGACTCCGCTTTTTTGTTTTTTTCCATTTTTGTTTGTTCTTCCTTCCTTTTAAAAAATCGTAACTCCTTTATTTATCCATTGACGTGGCTGTATGAGGGCTTGTTTTTTGCGGGACAAGTTGTCTTTTTTTAATGGTACTATTTAATGTACCATATAATGTATTGGAAATCTTTTAAATAATTCTAATGGGAGAGAAATGAAAAAAAAAAGACATTCTACTATCTTTCGGTGCATCCTGTTTCTACGGCGCACAAACTGCAACAAAAATGCCATGATAACTGTATTCTATGGGTCAGTATGCTTAGTACGATACCAAACTTATATAGTTTTTTTTTCTTGCTGTACTAGTTGTATTTTTAAGATATTTAATTTTTTAAAATTCTTTTCTGTGCACAATAACTTTTGAATTTTTCCATCAGCATAGTTGTGTGGGGGCTCATTTTGTGCGGTACGTCCTGCAATGGCAGGACATAAAAACACTATGGGGCCGTCACTAAAAGGTTAAAAGACAAAAAAACATTGGTGGGGAACATTTGACAATGTCTACTAGATTTTCCTGATCAACCCAGTCGGTAATTATGCCATAGAAATAAAATTAGATTTGTCTAGAATGACTTGTTTGTCACAAACCAATGCTGGCTCTGGTTAATTACTCCATTCTGATACAAGTAATTGCATCCATGCTGTTTAATAATTTGTTCAAAGATCTTTCCCGGTGTAGAAGTCAGGCTCACAGGCCTGTAGTTTCCTGGATCCACCTTATTCCTTTTTTTTGAAGATAGAGACAACATTTACCCTTCTATAATCTTATGGGAATTTTCAAAGATTACAGTGAGTGGTTGGGCAATTACCTCTGCTGCTTCCTTCAGTATCCTAGGATGTAATTCATCTGGATCTGGAGACTTGAATTCATTTAAGTTAGCTAAGTGTTCCCTCACAAACTCTCTGCTTATGGATAGACTGGATTCCTTTATTCCTTCAATAGCACAAGAAAGATTAGTTGATGCTGCATTTACTTTTTGAGAAAAAACAGATACAAAATAGGAATTTTAAAATTTGGCCTTCTCAACGTTATTTTTAACCAATTCACCATTTTTATCCTGTAAACTTCCTATAGCATCTTTGACTTTTCTTTTGCTTTTGACATACCCCCAAAATCCTTTTCTATTAATTTTGGCCTCTCGTACAATCCTCGGTTCATTATTAGCTTTAGCTTTTCTGACACTTTCCCTACAGTTTCTGCTGACTGCATTATATTCTTCTTTTGATATGCCTCTCTCTTTCCCTTTGATAAACATATTTTTTACTTTTTTAACATAGGTGTAAATTCTGGTCTCTTTAAATGCTTCCCATTATTCCTTCGTTTAGGGATTGTTAATAATTGTGCTTTGAGAATCTCATTTTGCAATATTTCCCATTCCTATTCGAAGTTTCTGTCCTTAAGAAAATTCAGCCATTGGATCCTTCCTACCCTCTGAGTCCATTAAAACCTGACTTTCTGAAATCCAACCTTAAAGTCTGTGTATTCTCAGGTATTTTTCTTATTATTATCCAAAATTCAAGGATAGCACGATCACTGCCTCCTAAGGACCCAGCCACTCGTACTTCCTCAACCATTCCCTCCCCAGGTCCAAGATAGCAGATCCCCTTGTTTTCTCTTCTACCTTTTGTAAGATAAAGTTGTCAGCAACCGTGGATAAGAATACATATATATATATATATATATATATATATATATATATATATATATATATATATATATATACACACAATAAGGAAACAGGTAAAACAAGTGAAAGGAAGATACCAGATTTAGGATGTCCGGCCTAAGATTCTGATCCGTGCAAAGTCACTAAAGCAATGGGAGCAGCCTATCTCTGAAGTCTGACAATAGGGATCTTTGGAGCCCTCAGTTATAAAGGATCTCTCCGAACACACCTTCCCCGCCCTCTCTGATGTCCTTCAGGAGCGTTGTAGTGGGGCCATGCATTCCTTGTGGAAAAATCATAATGCCAGATTTTTTTTCCATATCTTCGGAGACGATCCTTAGATTCGGATCTTGTGCTTGGCATATTTCCATTCATGATTTTATCTATTCAGCCATACTAAGCATGACACGTAAATTATGTGGATACATCGTTCAGGGTGTTCTGGGCTTTGGACCTCAATGTGTCTAGGTGTGTTTTGTTCAGCTGGGCTGCACGATTCTGAAAATATAATTCATTTCGGGCTGGGACCTTCACATGACCAAGAATCTTTATTAACAATTTTTCCTTTAATTTGACTGTCGGTGCCTAAACAGCTGTGAGAACTAAGCACCTAAATGAATGAGCTTCCTGAGACTTCATTAACAGCTAAGCGATCCAACAATGCAGTGTGCTCATGCTAATTTTAATTAAGCAGACATTTGGAGTTAGGAGATTTAAAGGGGTTGTCCCGCGGCAGCAAGTGGGTCTATACACTTCTGTATGGCCATATTAATGCACTTTGTAATGTACATTGTGCATTAATTATGAGCCATACAGAAGTTATAAGAAGTTTTTCACTTACCTGCTCCGTTGCTAGCGTCCTCGTTTCCATGGAGCCGTCTAATTTTCGGCGTCAAATGGCCAAATTAGACGCGCTTGCGCAGTCCGGGTCTTCTTCTTTTCTCAATGGGGCCGCTCGTGCAGGATGCTGGCTCCATGTAGCTCCGCCCCGTCACGTGCCGATTCCAGCCAATCAGGAAGCTGGAATCGGCAATGGACCGCACAGAAGCCCTGCGGTCCACCGAGGGAGAAGATCCCGGCGGCCATCTTCAGCAGGTAAGTAAGAAGTCACCGGAGCGCGGGGATTCAGGTAAGCGCTGTGCGGTGTTCTTTTTTAACCCCTGCATCGGGGTTGTCTCGCGCCGAACGGGGGGGGGGGGGGGGGGTTGAAAAAAAACAAAACCCGTTTCGGCGCGGGACAACCCCTTTAAGGAGAATGGTGGGGCTTATTTACATCACAGCTAAGGTGAGGTAATACAATTACCTTTCTAAATGCAAACATCCAGCAGGCAGGGGGGAGGAAATAAATGAGGGGCCTGAAAAATTACCAATGCTATCTAACTGCACACAAAATGGATGCCATACAGCCAGACCTGGATGGCTGATATAAAATGGAAGCTGAGTTAGGCCTAAGGCCTGACACACACAAAATAGCCTATCAGTCTCTATATCACAGCCACAAGATATGGATCTGCCTCAAAGTGCCGCAGATTTCAATCACTGCTACCCAACCAGACCTCCCATTACCCACAGTGCAGTTGCAAAACTTTTTTACAAATTCCAAAGCAAAAATAGCAGTTGCTGATGCTTTATCAGTAATGGTCTTTGGTTATCCAGATTTTGGTTAATCAGTGTCAGAACCAGTTTCTCAGAATTTGTAAAGAGGTTTTGCAACTGCACTGTGGGTAATAGGAGGTCTGGTTTTTGGCATTGATTGAAATCTGCTGTGATGACATATGTGCTTCATTCACCCGACATAGGGATGATCTCAACACATTCGGCTTAAGAGAATACAAGCATTCAAGTTGCCTGTAATAAAGAAAAATCACTGTGTCAAAATAAGGAATAAAGTTTGTATTAAAATGAAGCACACCTCTGTTTCTTTGGTGACATTTTCTGCCAGTTTGAAGTATCACACATCTATCATCCTATTGGAATAATTAAAGTTGAATCCAAGATGGCAGCATTCAAAATGGCTGATATGTTGGTCACATGATCTAACAGGTTTCTCTTGCAGCAATGTAAATGGGCTTATGATAGCTATTAATATTGGCCACAAACCAAATGAATGGAGACTCTTCAAAGACTCTTCCAAGACGAGCCTGAAAGTAGTTTTGTTACATATTTTGTTCCTATGGGAGATGGAAAACAGATGAAAGATTGCAATGAAAACATATAGCACCTTCTTGTAAAAATCAACTATGAAGAACACAAATGGCCGGTCTGTGGCAATTTGAAAATTGTAGCTATAGTGCTTAGACTATACAAAGCATTGTTGTTTCCTTTGTTAGTGGGACACCAGAGACAGAGTAGGACATTTCAAAATAAGAGAATGACCATGTAGGACATCACTGGAACCTGGGTAAAAAAAAACGTTGTAAGTACACCCCTCGCTGACCGCAATTCTATCATACTACCAGCTTTGCATATAAAATTAGGACATAAAGAATTTCATCAAGGCCATGGACCGTAATGGCTCAGCATTTCATTATCTCAGAGAAAAGTTTCCATATGTAAGTGAGGCCAAAGTTAAAGAGGGGATATTGGTGGGTCCACATATCTCCAGGCTCTTCAAGAATACACATTTCGATGATGTGCTATATGGTGATGAAAAAGAAACTTGGAATTCTTTCAGGATCGTAGCAAAGAATTTTCTTGGAAACCACAAAGCTGAGAAGTACAAAGAACTGCTGGACAATATGCTGTCATGTTATGAAAAAAATGGGCTGCAACTAGAGGTGAGCGAGCACGCTCGGATAAAGCAGTTACTCTCTCACTCTCCCCCCCGCTAACCCCTGCCGCCCGCCGAGCACGCTCGGACCAGTAAGCAGTTACTCGAGAAGAGTGATGCTTGCTCGAGTAACTGCTTTATCCGAGCGTGCTCGCTCATCTCTAGCGGGCACCAAAATGTTCGGGTGCTCATTACTTGAGCCGAACTTTTTGTAATGCTCGAGAGCTCGTTTCAAGTAACAAACCCCATTGAAGTCAATGGGAGAGTCGAGCATTTTTCAAGGTGACCCATGCTCTGCATAGGGGAGGGTGTGTGATTCACCTGAAAACATCAGGAAGTGATGGAAACACCACAGAAATGAGTAGAGCAAAATGTGATTGTTCTCAGCAAGAGAAACGACGTAATCTTGGAGATATGATACCTTTTAATGGCTAACAAAAATACATGATGTAATAATAGCGAGCTTCCGAACCAACGCAGGGTTCTTCTACAGGCTTATTATAATAAGCCTGTAGAAGAACCCTGCGTTGGTTCGGAAGATCGCTATTATTACATCATGTATTTTTGTTAGCCATTAAAAGGTATCATATCTACAAGATTATGTCGTTTCTCTTGCTGAGAACAATCACATAAAATTTTTTCCAGCGCAGCGTTTAGCTGTCCTCATGCCACACAGTCGCTTGATAGCCACACCACCCTCATGTTTATTTATAAGTGCGTATTGAATGAGGAGGAACAGAAGACACACACTGCAGAGGGTTGGCAGGGCCTGGCAGCGACCCTCTTTGAAATTGTGGACGATAGCCCACAATGCTGATGAGAATTGCTGATAAATTAACATATGATCATAATTCCAATCCCATGCCACCTCCGTAACAAAATTTCATGAGCCACAAACGTGGGCATAAAGGGGACTCAGATGCCAGTACTTCTACACATCTCCACAATTCAACAACCCACTCTAAAACAAAAGATTTTTTTACACAGAGTGTAGGTGAACCCCTGAAACCTCCACCTGAATCCTATTAAGCAAGTATGAGCTGTCGCTCCAAAAATCTTTCAGGTATTTACCTGCACTCTTGGTATACAAATCTTTCAAGGGTGCATCTTTACTGTTGGTAAACAAATCTTTTTAGGGGTTCACCTATACTCTTGGTAAATAAATCTTTCAGGGTTTCACCTGCACTCTTGGTAAACAAATCTTTTAGGGGTTCAACTACACTCTTAATAAACAAATCTTTCAAGGGTTCACCTATACTCTTGGTAAACAAAAATTCCACCGACTGGCAAGCTACCGCCTGTCCCAGCCCCTGCCTCTACCCGAGGGGCTTGTTAACCAGTGCCCCAGGGAAAGATAGCATTAACTGTAAAGAAATTAGTGGCCAAAGATGAACACCGCACTGGGATACATTTCCGTACGCCGTGTGACCCTTTTAAAATTGTGCTTCATAGCTGACAAATCGCAGACAAATTAATGTATGATTGTAAGTGCCATCCCATGCCACCTCCGTCGCAGCATTTCATTAGCCACAAACGCCAGCATAGGGGGGACTCAGAGGCCAGTACTTCTACATTTTTAATGAAGAAAATAACCCATTTTAAAGACTTTTTTTTTTTAAACAAGTTTGCAGGTGAGAACCTGAAAGATTTGTTTACCAAGAGTATAGGCGAACCCCTGAAACATTTGTTTACCAAGAGTATAGGCGAATCCCTAAAAGATTTGTGTACCAAGAGTATAGGTGTACCCCTGAAAGATTTGTTTACCAAGAGTATAGGTGAACCCCTGAAACATTTGTTTACCAAGAGTATAGGCGAATCCCTGAAAGATTTGTGTACCAAGAGTATAGGTGTACCCCTGAAAGATTTGTTTATGCAGAGTGCACGTGAACCCCTAAAATATATTTTTTAACATAGAGTTTATACTTACTTAATGGGATCCAGGTGGCAGTCCACCGACAGGCAAGCTACTGTCTGTCCCAGCCCCTGCCTCTCCCCGAGGGACTTTTTAACCAGTGCCCCAGGGAAAGACAGCATGTACTATGAAGAAATTAGAGTGGCCAAACCGGGACAATTCATTCTGTCTCGGTGTCAGATAGCTGAACACTGCGCTGGGATACATTTTTGGACTCTGTGGGCGTATGAAGCTGGAACCAGCATGTTTGCTGGACTCTAGTGGTGAACCCCTTCAAAATTGGGGGTGAGAACCTCGAGGCGGCCCTCAGAAAAAAATTGTTTTGACAGAGCCTGGAGGCAGCCCTCTGAAAAAAATAGTTTTTACAGAGCCTTTTGGTCCTCTGAAGAATTCGCTGTTCAGCATGCGGACATGTTGGTTAAAGAGGAGGAGGAGGAAGATCAGAGAAGGATAGACCAAGCTACTTCTCCCCTTTTTTGGGGTGGTAGAGGGTGCATAGTTCTCCAGTTCCAGCTTAAAGATACTTTATGTTAAGCTGCTTTCCACCGGTGGAGAAGACAAGTCTGGGGAAATCCAGGCTTTGTTCATCTTAATAAGTGTAAGCCTGTCGGCACTGTCAGTTGACAGGCAGGTACGCTTATCTGTGATAATTCCCCCAGCAGCACTAAACACCCTCTCTGATAACACGCTAGCGGCAGGGCAGGCCAGCACCTCCAAGGCGTACAGTGCAAGTTCGTGCCACGTGTCCAGCTTTGACACCCAATAGTTGTATGGAGCAGAGGGATCACAGAGGACACTGGTACGGTCAGCTATATACTCCCTCACCATCTTTTTACACTGTCTCTCCTACTTAGCCTAGACAGGGGAGTGGTGACACAGTCTGGCTGGGGTGCCATAAAACTGGCCAAGGCCTTGGAGAGTGTTCCCCTGCCTGCGCTGGACATGCTGCCTGTTCCCCTAGTCTCCGCTGCTAGTTGGCCCACTGAAATAGGGAAAGGCAGCTTAACATGAAGTCAGCCATGTGTGCCAGAGTCCCAGTACGCAACACATCACTGTCCTCACTAGGAGGATGACTCTCAGTCTCCTCCTCCTCCTCTTCAGCCCATACACGCTGAACAGATGTGAAGGAAGTAGCATGGGTACCCTCTGCAGTGTGGGCAGCAGTCTCTTCCCCCTCCTCCTCCAATACGCACTGAGAAACAGACGTGAGGGTGGTCTGGCTATCAAGCAACGTATTGTCATCCCCCATTTCCTGTTTTATCAGCAAAGCATCGGCCTTAATGCTTAGCAGCAACTTTCTCAGCAGGCAAAGCAGCGGGATGGTTACGCTGATAATGGCAGCATCGCCGCTCACCATTTGTGTAGACTCCTTAAAGTTTCCTAACACCTGACAGATGTCAGACATCCATGCCCAGTCCTCTGTGAAGAAGTGCGGAGGCTGACTACCACTCCAACGGGCATGTTGCAGTTGGTATTCAACAATGGCTCTACGCTGCTCATAAACCCTGGCCAACATGTGCAAAGTTGAATTCCAGGGCGTGGGCATGTCACACAACAGTTGGTGAACGGGCAGCTGGTAGCGCTGTTGCAGTGTTCAGAGGGTGGCAGCATCTGTGGTGGACTTTCTGAAATGTGCACACGCGACGCACCTTGCTGAGCAGCTCAGAAAAATTGGGGTAGTTTTTAAGAAAGCGCTGAACCCCCAGATTGAACACGTGGGCCAGGCATGGCATATGTGTTAGTCTGCCAAACTGCAGCACCGCCACCAGGTTACGCCCATTGTCACACACGACCATGCCTGGTTGGAGGTTCAGCGACGAAAGCCACAGATCTGTCTGCTCTGTCAAACCCTGTAACAGCTCTTGGGTGGTGTGCCTCTTGTCACCTAAGCTCAGGAGTTTCAGCATGGCCTGTTGACGCTTCCCCACAGCAGTGCTGCAGCGCCTCGAGCTACCGACTGAAGGCGACGTGCTCACAGATGGTAATTGAGAGGTGGAGGAGGAGGAGGGGGGGTTGGAGGAGGTGGCATAATAAGCCGGAGAAACCATGACCGAGGTAGGACCCGCAATCCTCGGTGTGGGTAGCACATGAGCGGACCCATGGTCAGACTCGGTCCCAGCCTCCACCAGGTTAACCAAATGTGCCATCAGGGAGATGTAATGTTCCTGCCCGCCAGCACTTGTTCCCATGTCAGTGGTTAAGTTGACCTGCCCAGTAACCGCGTTGGTGAGGGCACGCTTGATATTCCGTTACACGTGCTGGTGTAGGGCGGGGACGGTGCAGCCGGAAAAATAGTGGTGAATGGGGACCGAGTCGCAAGGAACGGCCGCCGCCATGAGGTTGCGGAAAGCCTCAGTTTCTACCAGCCTATATGGCAGCATCTCCATCTCTCTAATGTTTGTGTTATGGACAGCTGAACGCTGCGCTGGGACACATTGGTGGAGGCAGTGGAGGACCGTGCAGGTGAAGGGGTGGGTGCAGGGCAAGAGACACTCATGCCTGCATCCTGGGAGGGGAATTGCATCTCAGTGCCAGCATGTGACACAGGGGAAGAGGCCATGGTGTGACCCGCAGGCGGTGAATGGCCTTTTTTTTCCCACCTCGTCGGGTGCTTAGCTATCATATGCCTGCACATGCTGGTGGTGGTGAGGCTGGTAGTGGTGGCTCCCCTTCTGATTTTGGTGTGGCACAGGTTGCACACCACTGTTCGTCGGTCGTCCACGCTCTCAATAAAAAACTTCCAGACCTTCGAACACCTAGTCCTCTGCATGGGAGATTGCCACGAGGAAGTGCTGTGGGGAACAGTTGGGGGATTACTTGCTCTGGCCCTGCTTCTCCCTCTGGCCACCCCACTGCCTCTTCCAACCTGTTCTGGTGCTTGCCTCCCCCTCTGAAGCGCTGTCTTCAGTAGGCTTACCAACCCAGGTTGGGTCAATCACCACCAGCTCTTCCTCTGAATCCTCAGTCTACTCCTCCCTCAAACTTACTGCCCTAACAGCAACCTCACTGACAGACAACTGAGTCTCATCATTATCATCATCATCATCAACAACAAATACCTCTTGAGACATTACTTGGAGGTCCCCACCCTCATCACCCTGAGACTGTGAAAGGTCCAAATTTTGGGCATCATTCACGACAAACTCCTCAGGTGGCTCATGAACCATTGTTTGTGACTCAGGAAAGAGACCTGAGAACAGTTCCTGTGAGTATGCCTGTTCTGAATCTCTCCTTTTCCTGGAGTGACCAGGCTGGGAGGAAGGAGGATCAGTGTGGGGTTTCACAGGTCCAGTCCCTTGGCTAGCGTGAGTGGACTGCGTGGAAGACTGGGTGGTGGATAAATTACTGGACGTGTTATCCGCTATCAACGTCATCACCTGATCGCACTGTTGTGGTTTTAATAAAGGTGTACCATGCGGACCTGCAAACTGTGAAATAAAGCTAGGGAGCATAGATACGCGGCATTCTACTTTTTCCTCCGCAGCAGGCACTGTTTCACCCGGCCCAGGACCTCGGCCTCTGCCCACACCCTCATTCAGACGCCCACGTCCACATCCTTGTCCTTGACCCTTACCCCTAGTGTTGATCATGTTATATAATGCACTGCGTCAAAATGCTGCACAAACTGCGAGGTATTTTGCGAATGCTTTAAGCCAAACATAGACAGTGTAAAATGAGTACAGTCTGGTTATATAATGCAAATTGACAGGACACACACTAAGGGTATTTTATGTACGCTTTAAACAAAAAAATAGACAGTGTAAAATGAGCACAGTCTGGTTATATAGTGCCGATCGAGAGGACACACACTAAGGCTATTTTACGTACACTATAGCAAAAGATAATGAAAAATGAGTAGTCTTGTTATATAGTGCGGATGGACAGGACACACACTTGGGCCTATTATGCAAATGCTTTCAGACAAAAACAAATTTAAAAAAATGAAAAATGAGAGGAGTTTTGTTAGTTCCTATATAGTCTGTGTACACCAGTATACTGTATAGAACCGGTAACAGTATGCAGTATACAGGCGGGATGCTTGTGAATGCTTTGTGTGCACTACTGGTCCCAGGCAGCCAAACTGATGATGTACAAAAGTGGAGTTATAGTCCTAAAAAGGACTGTTGGGTTCTTTAAAGATGGATCCCTGCCTAAACGCTTCTTCTAACCTATACTAACGCTCTCCCTCATTCACAGCAGCTTTGTCCCTCAGCTAATTCAGCCTCCTTGTGAGGCGAGTATCAGGTGACCTGGGTTTTTATGATCCTAGGTCACCTGATCCGGCCAGTCAATCACTACTATAGACGTGCACAGGGTTGGCACGTCATAGCAGGAAGTGCCAAAGCCTTCCCTGCATGTTCATTGGCTAAAAAAGCCGCTAAACATGTGGGAAGGACAGGGTGAAATTGACTTGAGTACCGCGTTGTGCTCGCTCGAATAACGAGTACTCTCGAGTAAGCAAATGCGTGAACGAGCATCAAGCTCGGACGAGCATGCTCGTTCATCTCTAGCTGCAACATGTCTTTAAAAATACATTTCTTACATTCTCAAATTGACTTTTTCCCTGACAACTGTGGTTCAGTACTAGCAGACTACTGTTGGAATATGACGCGTGAAACACCTGTAGATTCATACAAGAGAGCAGTAAATAAGCAGTTTTCATTGTGCAATTGAGTTTTTAGCGGGTACATTGTGTTTTTCATAATTGGAGGAATATCTTGACAGTTCCTGTGCTGCAAGTAGCCTGTGTTACATCATATGTATGCTTGTAGTTTTGTTTTAATAGAAGTTAATATACCCTGAGCTACTCCAAGGTTTTCATTGTCATTTTCCAACTCATAAAAAATTGGCATATTTCCTTTCTGAAGTAAACAAAATGTTAAAATTTGTTGACCAGTGTTATCACAAATGGCAAATATATCTTTATTTAAATTAAGTTGAATTTAGTCCCTCTCGACAAGGTCCATTTATTCAGGACTGGAGCTCTAATTCAGGATTACCAATTAGGATTTATCATTATTAAAGGTGTTGTACCAGAATTTCAGGTTACCCCCTACCTACAGTATAGAGGATAACTTGCTGATCAGTGAGGGTCTCCCCACTGAGACCCCCTGCTGATCTTGAGAAGGGGACTCCCGTATCCTGTTCTCCTGTCACTGAGGCAATGACGTCAGCATGAAGGTAGTGCTGGCTGCACATGCACAGCCAATGCTCCATTCATTTCAATGCGGTTGACAGAAATACCCAAGTGGCTGCCGCTCGGTGTCTCAGCAGTACTATTGAAAATGAAAGTAAGAATGCTCTCTACTAGAGATGAGCGAGCACCAAAATTTTCGGGTGCTCGTTACTCGAGACGAAATTTTCGCGATGCTCGAGGGTTCGTTTTGAGTAATGAACCCCATTGAAGTCAATGGGCGACCCGAGCATTTTTGTATATCGCCGATGCTCGCTAAGGTTTTCATTTGTGAAAATCTGGGCAATTCAAGAAAGTGATGGGAACGACACAGCAACGGATAGGGCAGGCGAGGGGCTACATGTTGGGCTGCATCTCAAGTTCCCAGGTCCCACTATTAAGCCACAATAGCGGCAAGAGTGTGCCCCCCCCCCCTCCCAACAATTTTTACTGCTGAAAAGCCCTCATTAGCAATGCATACCTTAGCTAAGCACCACGCTACCTCCAACAAAGCACAATCACTGTCTGCATGACACTCCGCTGCCACTTCTCCTGGGTTACATGCTGCCCAACCCCCCCGCACGACCCAGTGTCCACAGTGCACACCAAAGTGTCCCTGCGCAGCCTTCAGCTGCCCTCATGCCACACGCTGGCCTCATAGCCACACCACCCTCATGTCTATTTATAAGTGCATCTGCCATGAGGAGGAAACGCAGGCACACACTGCAGAGGGTTGGCACGGCCAGGCAGCGACCCTCTATAAAAGGGGCGGGGTGATAGCCCATAATGCTGTACAGAAGCAATGAGAAATCCAATCCTGTGCCACCTCCATCAGGAGCTGCAAACGTGGGCATAGCAATGGGGAACCCATGTGCCACACACTATTCATTCTGTCAAGGTGTCTGCATGCCCCAGTCAGACCGGGTTTTTTTATAAATAGTCACAGGCAGGTACAACTCCGCAATGGGAATTCCGTGTGCACCCAAAGCATGGGTGGCTCCCTGGAACCCACCGGCGGTACATAAATATATCCCATTGCAGTGCCCATCACAGCTGAGGTAACGTCAGGTTTAATGCAGGTGGGCTTCGGCCCACACTGCATGTCCCAGTCAGACTGGGGTTCTTTAGAAGTGGACACATGGAGTTACAACTCCGTGTAGACCGACAGCATGGGTGGGTCCCAGGAAGCCACCGGCGGTACATAAATATATCCCATTGCATTGCCCATCACAGCTGAGGTAACGTCTGATTAAATGCAGGTGGTCTTCGGCCCACACTGCATGCCCCAGTCTGACCGGGGTTTTTAATACATAGACACTGGCAGGTACAAATCCCTAATGTGAAGTCCCCGTGGACCCACAGCATTGGTGGGTCCCAGGAAGCCACCGGCGGTACATAAATATATCCCATTGCAGTGCCCATCACAGCTGAGGTAACGTCAGGTTTAATGCAGGTGGGCTTCGGCCCACACTGCATGCCCCAGTCAGACTGGGGTTCTTTAGAAGTGTACACATGCAGTTACAACTCCGTGTGGACCGACAGCATGGGTGGGTCCCAGGAAGCCACCGGCGGTACATAAATATATCCCATTGCATTGCCCATCACAGCTGAGGTAACGTCCGATTAAATGCAGGTGGTCTTCGGCCCACACTGCATGCCCCAGTCTGACCGGGGTTTTTAATACATAGACACTGGCAGGTACAAATCCCTAATGTGAAGTCCCTGTGGACCCACAGCATGGGTGGCTCCCTGGAACCCACCGGCGGTACATAAATATATCCCACTGCAGTGCCCATCACAGCTGAGGTAACTTCAGTTAATGCAGGTGGGCTTCGGCCACACTGCATGCCCCAGTCAGACTGGGGTTCTTTAGAAGTAGACACATGCAGTTACAACTCCGTGTGGACCGACAGCATGGGTGGCTCCCTGGAACCCACCGGCGGTACATAAATATATCCCATTGCAGTGTCCAGCACGGCTGAGGTAACGTCAGCTTTAATACAGGTGGGCTAAAAATTACTAGGATTACAATGTAGGCGAGGGCCCCAAAAAATTGGTGTACCAACAGTACTAATGTACCTCAGAAAAATTGCCCATGCCCAACCAAGAGGGCAGGTGAAACCCATTAATCGCTTTGGTTAATGTGGCTTAATTTGTAACTAGGCCTGTAGGCAGCCCAGTTAAAATAAAAATTGGTTCAGGTGCAAGTTTCAATGCTTTATTGAATTGAGAATTGAAACGTATACACATTGTTTACAAAAGTTATATGACTGAGCCTTGTGGGCCTAAGAAAAATTGCCCGTTCGGCGTGATTACGTGAGGTTTCAGGAGGAGGAGCAGGAGGAGGAGGATGAATATAATACGCAGATTGATGAAGCTAAAAGGTCCCCGTTTTTTATGGTGATAGAGAACGATGCTTCCATCCGCGGGTGCAGCCTCCGTATTGTTTAGGTATCGCTGCTGTCCGCTGGTGGAGAAGAGAAGTCTGGGGAAATCCAGGCTTTGTTCATCTTTATGAGTGTAAGCCTGTCGGCACTGTCGGTTGACAGGCGGGTACGCTTATCCGTGATGATTCCCCCAGCCGCACTACACACCCTCTCTGACAAGACGCTAGCCGCAGGACAAGCAAGCACCTCCGGGGCATACAGCGCGAGTTCAGGCCACGTGTCCAGCTTCGACACCCAATAGTTGTAGGGGGCAGAGGCGTCACGGAGGACGGATGGCGATCGGCTACGTACTCCCTCACCATCCTTTTACAGTGCTCCCGCCGACTCAGCCTTGACTGGGGAGCGGTGACACAGTCTTGCTGGGGAGCCATAAAGCTGTCAAAGGCCTTGGACAGTGTTCCCCTGCCTGTGCTGTACATGCTGCCTGATCTCCACGCCTCCCCTGCTACCTGGCCCTCGGAACTGCGCCTTCGGCCACTAGCGCTGTCGGATGGGAATTTTACCATCAGTTTGTCCGCCAGGGTCCTGTGGTATAGCATCACTCTCGAACCCCTTTCCTCTTCGGGTATGAGAGTGGAAAGGTTCTCCTTATACCGTGGGTTGAGCAGTGTGTACACCCAGTAATCCGTAGTGGCCAGAATGCGTGTAACGCGAGGGTCACGAGAAAGGCATCCTAAGATGAAGTCAGCCATGTGTGCCAGGGTACCTGTACGCAACACATGGCTGTCCTCACTAGGAAGATCACTTTCAGGATCCTCCTCCTCCTCCTCAGGCCATACACGCTGAAAGGATGACAGGCAAGCAGCATGGGTACCCTCAGCAGTGGGCCAAGCTGTCTCTTCCCCCTCCTCCTCATGCTCCTCCCCCTCCTCCTCCTCAACGCGCTGAGATATAGACATGAGGGTGCTCTGACTATCCAGCGACATACTGTCTTCCCCCGCCTCCGTTTCCGAGCGCAAAGCATCTGCCTTTATGCATTGCAGGGAACTTCTCAAGAGGCATAGCAGAGGAATGGTGACGCTAATGATTGCAGCATCGCCGCTCACCATCTGGGTAGACTCCTCAAAGTTTCCAAGGACCTGGCAGATGTCTGCCAACCAGGCCCACTCTTCTGTAAAGAATTGAGGAGGCTGACTCCCACTACGCCGCCCATGTTGGAGTTGGTATTCCACTTTAGCTCTACGCTGCTCATAGAGCCTGGCCAACATGTGGAGCATAGAGTTCCACCGTGTGGGCACGTCGCACAGCAGTCGGTGCACTGGCAGATTAAACCGATGTTGCGGGGTGCGCAGGGTGGCAGCGTCTGTCTTGGACTAGCGGAAATGTGCGCAGAGCCGGCGCACCTTTCCGAGCAGGTCTGACAAGCGTGGGTAGCTTTTCAGAAAGCGCTGAACCACCAAATTAAAGACGTGGGCCAGGCATGGCACGTGCGTGAGGCTGCCGAGCTGCAGAGCCGCCACCAGGTTATGGCCGTTGTCACACACGACCATGCCCGGTTGGAGGCTCAGCGGCGAAAGCCAGCGGTCGGTCTGCTCTGTCAGACCCTGCAGCAGTTCGTGGGCCGTGTGCCTCTTCTCTCCTAAGCTGAGTAGTTTCAGCACGGCCTGCTGACGCTTGGCCACCGCTGTGCTGCCACGCCGCGCGACACCGACTGCTGGCGACGTGCTGCTGCTGACACATCTTGATTGCGAGACAGAGGTTGTGTAGGAGGAGGAGGGTGGTTTACTGGAGGAAGCATACACCGCCGCAGATACCAGCACCGAGCTGGGGCCCGCAATTCTGGGGGTGGGTAGGACGTAAACAGTCCCAGGCTCTGACTCTGTCCCAGTCTCCACTAAATTCACCCAATGTGCCGTCAGGGAGATATAGTGGCCCTGCCCGCCTGTGCTTGTCCACGTGTCCGTTGTTAAGTGGACCTTGGCAGTAACCGCGTTGGTGAGGGCGCGTACAATGTTGCGGGAGACATGGTTGTGCAGGGCTGGGACGGCACATCGGGAAAAGTCGTGGCGACTGGGAACCGAGTAGCGCGGGGCCGCTGCCGCCATCATGTTTTTGAAAGCCTCCGTTTCCACAAGCCTATACGGCAGCATCTCCAGGCTGATCAATTTGGCTATGTGCACTTTTAACGCTTGAGCGTGCGGGTGCGTGGCGGCGTACTTGCGCTTGCACTCAAATACTTGCGCTAGTGACGGCTGGACGGTGCGCTGAGAGACATTGGTGGATGGGGCCGAGGACAGCGGAGGTGAGGGTGTGGGTGCAGGCCGGGAGACGGTAGTGCCTGTGTCCTGAGAGGGGGGTTGGATCTCAGTGGCAGGTTGGGGCACAGGGGGAGAGGCAGCGGTGCAAACCGGAGGCGGTGAACGGCCTTCGTACCACCTTGTGGGATGCTTGGCCATCATATGTCTGCGCATGCTGGTGGTGAGGCTGGTGGTGGTGGCTCCACGGCTGATCTTGGCGCGACAAACCTTGCACACCACAGTTCGTCGGTCGTCTGCACTCTCAGTGAAAAACTGCCAGACCTTTGAGCACCTCGGCCTCTGCAGGGTGGCATGGCTCGAGAGGGCGCTTTGGGAAACAGTTGGTGGATTATTTGGTCTGGCCCTGCCTCTACCCCTGGCCACTGCACTGGCTTTTCCAACCTGCCCTGCTGCTGCACTTGCCTCCCACTCTGAAGACCTGTTCTCAGTAGGCTTAGCAAACCAGGTGGGGTCAGTCACCTCATCGTCCTGCTGCTCTTCCTCCGAATCCTCTGTGCGCTCCTCCGTCGGACTTACTGCAATTACTACTACCTGAGTGATAGACAACTGTGTCTCATCGTCGTCGTCCTCCTCACCCACTAAAAGCTCTTGAGACAGTTGCCGGAAGTCCCCAGCCTCATCCCCCGGACCCCGGGAACTTTCCAAAGGTTGGGCATCGGTCACGACAAACTCCTCCGGTGGGAGAGGAACCATTGCTGCCCATTCTGGGCAGGGGCCCGAGAACAGTTCCTGGGAGTCTGCCTGCTCCTCAGAATGTGTCATTGTAATGGAATGAGGAGGCTGGGAGGAAGGAGGAGCAGCAGCCAGAGGATTCAGAGTTGCAGCAGTGGACGGTGTAGAACTCTGGGTGGTCGATAGATTGCTGGATGCACTTTCTGCCATCCACGACAGGACCTGCTCACACTGCTCATTTTCTAATAAAGGTCTACCGCATGGACCCATTAATTGTGAGATTAATCTGGGGACGCCAGAAACGTGCCTCTCTCCTAATCCCGCAGCAGTCGGCTGCGATACACCTGGATCAGGAGCTCGGCCTGTGCCCACACCCTGACTTGGGCCTCCGCGTCCTCGCCCGCGTCCACGTCCTCTAGGCCTACCCCTCAGCATGCTGTATTACCAGTAGTGCAGAAACAGAACGCTGTAATTAAATGTGCCGCTTATTGGCCTGTGGTTGGAGGCTGACTTCGCTTACGGAACGCACAGCAGAGCCAGGAAAGAATTTTGCGCAAGCCTGTAGTGAGACGTAGGTGCGTATGACTGAGCTAGAGGAATTCACAGCGCAGAAGCAGTCAAGTGTCCAAAGGCCACTAGTAGGCCTTAAGTATTTTGCTTCTATTTTTTTAAAGGCTGAGCTGAGACAGCAGACAGATACTGTAGGCAGCGTATATATGTATACTGTTTCCCTCTGGACGGGATGACGGCGGTGATGTAACGGGCAACGCAGAGCCAGGAAACAATTTTGCGCAAGCCTGCTGTAACACTTAGCTGCGTAATAATTAGGACTACTACCCCCAGCAGAGACGCAGTACACTCAAAGCACATTTTTTTCTCCCCTGTCCTCCTGCACACAGGACCTCCGACACATCCGATACATCTTTGTAATCGTGTCACCCCTAGGCATCCTGTTGTCCTATCCAGCCGAACTGACGAAGGGGTTCTTCCCCGAAACGCGTATTCCATTGCTGGTTTTTAATTTCTGAAAAAATAATAATAAAAAAGAAGTGCTTTCACCATCACACATTGGACTTTGATCTACATCTTCTAGTAGCTTAGAGTGTTGCGCCTCCATACCAGTTCTTTTCACATCCTTTTCGCAGTACACTCAAGACAGTCACAGGCAGGCCAAAGATAGTATTTTTCCCAAATTTGTTTGAAAAAGCCCACTGCCTATATAGACAGTATATCTCTTTCACCTTTCCCACTGTCCCTGCCTCACCAGTACTGGCCCTATACTATGTAAAATTACTGCAGACTGTTTCCCTCTGGACAGGATGACGGCGGTGATGTAACGGGCAACGCAGAGTCAGGAAACAATTTTGCGCAAGCCTGCTGTAACACTTAGCTGTGTAATAATTAGGACTACTACCCCCAGCAGAGACCCAGTACACTCAAGACGGTCACAGGCAGCCCAAAGATAGTATTTTTCCCAAATTTGTTTGAAAAAGCCCACTGCCTATATAGACAGTGTATCTCTTTCACCTTTCCCACTCTCCCTGCCTCACCAGTGCTGGCCCTATACTCTGTACAATGACTGCAGACTGAGGACGCAATGCTCTGCACGCCCGATATACAAAAAAAACAAAATTGTGCAACACTGCTAAAAGCAGCCTCAACAGTACTGCACACGGTCAGATGTGGCCCTAAGAAGGACCGTTGGGGTTCTTGAAGCCTAAAATCAATCCTAACACTCTCCCTATAGCAGCTCCGGCATCAGCAGCACTTTCCCTGATCTCTGTCAGAATGCATCTGTGGCGAGCCGCGGGAGGGGCCGATTTATATACTCGGGTGACACCTGATCTCGCCAGCCACTCACTGCAAGGGGGGTGGTATAGGGCTTGAACGTCGCAGGGGGAAGTTGTAATGCCTTCCCTGTCTTTCTATTGGCCAGAAAAGCGCGCTAACGTCTCAGAGATGAAAGTGAAAGTAACTCGAACATCGCGTGGTACTCGCCTCTAGTAACGAGCATCTCGAACACCCTAATACTCGAACGAGTATCAAGCTCGGACGAGTACGTTCGCTCATCTCTACTCTCTACCCATCAGATGCTCTGTGCTATAAGTTATATCCAATTTTAGAGGCCATGTCCATGACCGTGTTTTCACCGCGTAGCATGTTTGCGTTGCACGGACAAGCGATATGAGGTAATTGGTGACTTTCTTTGATCCATGCACACAGGCAAGTAGAAACTGCATATTGATATGCAAGAAATTGCAGCATGCTCTATCTCTTTGCATACGCACGCAGCGTGAGCCCTGTACACTTGCATGGGCTACATATGATATGCTGTTCATAATCAATACCCTATTTCTGTGAAAATAAGACTTACCCCAAAAATAAGCCCTAGCCTGAATCTCAGAGGGGGCTTGAAATATAAACCCCACCCCCAAAATAAGCCCTAGTCACACTACATTAAAAAAGCATACATTACCTAGCAGGCTCGTTCCAAGTCCCTCTTGCTACTCTCTAGAGGTTCATTGCGGTTCCTGCAGTCCTCAGCCGCTCGTACAAAATCACTTCCTGGTTACGGGATTCGTAAATCACACCTGCAGGAAGCGATAGCTTTGATTGGTTCTTCGACCGCTGCTCAGCCAATCAATGCAGCGCTGGATGAACCAATGCAATAACCGTGATTGGCCCTGTCTCAGCCAATTCATAAATCCTGTCTCTGCAACGCAATGGCTGTTGATTGGTTCTTCAACCACTGCTCAGCCAATTAATGCAGCGCTGGATAAACCAATCACAGCCATCGCATTGGTTCATCCAGCACTGCATTGATTGGCTGAGCGTCGAAGAACCAATCACAGCCATCGCTTCCTGGAGGCACAATTTATGAATCCTGTAACAAAGAAGTGATGTTGTATGAGTGGCCGAGGACTGTGGGAAGTGTGTCGGGGTGTGGAGAGCAGCGAAAGGGTCCTGGCTTAACCTACTAGGTAAGTATAATAAGTAATCCCCAAAAATAAGACCTAGTGCCTCTTTTAGGCAAAAATTTATATAGGTCAGTGTCTTATTTTGGGGAAAATGGTACATTGCATATGGGCAGTGTTTTCATGCACATTTAGAAAAAAATAAATCACCGGTCTCTGCTGGCTCTGTTTCGGCAGCGCGTATTGCTGGAAAATGTGTAAAACGCTGCGGGGTGAAGCACAGAGTTTTACGCATGCTGCTGCAGACATGAGCCCTTATAGTTGGAGGCAATAGTGCAAATTCGGGATATTAAGAGAAATCCATGGGTCCCAGACATTTTTGAATTGGACCACTGTGTTCTGGCGTATGGCAATCAGTTTTTCGCATAGAAGTATCTTATTGATATAACTATTAATGGGTTGAAGGGTAGTTGTGGTTTTCGCCATTGTTGGGCTATATAAATGCAAGCTGCCATAGTGATAAAATGTAGGAGTTAAAATGGTTTATTGCCTAGTAACAAGATAAGAGGGTCAAGACATGGGGATGTTTCTGTTACAGAGGCTATAAGATGGGTGACCTTTCTCCAAAAGGATTGCACTATAGAGCAGGACCACCAGATATGTAATTGGGAACCAGTGGCCGTCCAACACTTGAAGCATAGCTCAGAGACCTTAGAATAGATGGTTAGTATCTGTGTAGGTACTAGGTAAGCTCTATGTTAGACTTTCAGGGATGTTTCTGTTGAGACCTGCCAGCTATTCTTACTTAATGTCTCACAACAATGACGACATTGTTCTGTGGTTAAGGGCGAATTAAAATTATTTTCCCATTGAATCATATAGGGCAATTTATTATTTTGTTGTGTACCATTTAGGATTCTAGTTGTGAGAGGGTCCCTGGGTATATTGGGCAGTATTTACATATTGCCTCCAATGGGTTTAGCTCAACTTTACAACCTGAGGTTAAAAGAGAGGACCAGCAGTGAAAAACCTGGATTGTTCTCCACCATTCCTCTGAAGGGGGTTGAAATTGGTTTGTGAAAGAGGATAATAAGATCAGCTTACCTTGTGATGAAAGTCATGCAGTTTAGTGAGTTTATTAGTCTGCCGTCATGAAAAGTTAAGGGAGGTAAAGCTGAATTAGAAAGGTTTGGGGTAAGGGGAGATAGATCTGAGCGAGGGGTTATCTTAAATCATAGCTGGTGTCACAGTAGGATGGAGAAGAATAAGATTGTGACAAGGTTTGAAGTTTAGTTGGGAGAGCGGCTCTGGTCCAGAGCAGAGTGGACCAAGTGTGTGGGTATAATTGTGCTGTTTCTATGGGGACCCATAGGGAAGAGTTATGGTCTGCAAATATAGGTGGGATCCGTTCTAAACAGGCAGCATTATTGTATTTAAGGAGGCTCGGTACAGGGAGGCCTCCTGATTTTTTATGCAGAAACATTATATTCTTAGATATTCGGGGTGTTTATGGGACCAGATGAAAGACATTATTCATTTTTGCAAGGCTCGTAATGCCAAATATGGAACTGGGATATGAAGGGTTCTAAACAGATATTAGAGTCTTGGTAATAGCACCATTTTGACACTGTGGATCCATCCATACCACCTTGCTGAGAAAGCAGATGTCAGTGGGGATTGCGTGTAACCTCACCCTTAAGAATGTTCCTTGTTCATCTGTCTGTAGTTGGGAGTTATAGCTCCCTATTGAAGGGGAACGGATGACAGGAACCTGAAAATGGAAAATGAATGTATTATAATTTCTTAATAGTAGAGGGGGCACACATACTTTTTTCAGTAGTAGCCTGCTGTCTTGGGGTCCTCGATCTGGTGCCTGGCAGACTAGTGGCCCTCTTAGCTCTGTGAGCTTACTCAATGCCAGGCTGCAGACGGGAGCAAAAACCTTCAATATCTGGTGATGGGGGCAACGTCAAGAAGACAGGGCCCAGGAGGAAGGGAGAACACCGGCTGCTCCGTCAGTGCGCCTAGATGTCATCTCAGCCAATGAATCTGTATAACTAGATAAACTACCCAGTTTATTATATGGATAGATAGACTGCATATAGCATTGGTGGGTGGGAGGGCTGGGGGCCCACTCCTGTTCAGAGCCCACCGGGGAATTCAACCGTTTCCCTGTGTGCCAGTCTGAGCCTGGTTACAGTATCAATGGTAATCCATGGTTTGCAGCTACGCCTTTTGCTACTGTAGTTGTAGGGGCACTTTATAACTGTGTTTGCCTGCAATATCAGATACATTGCAATGCCATAAGGTGTCCTCTATGCAATAGGGAACAAAATCAAGAAAGATGGTAGCCACATTGGAAAGATATAGGCCTGATAAAATGGTGATTAATTAAACAAGAACCCTTACACAATGGGTTGGTAGTGTAAATGGGTCCTGGCCCCTAGAGCAAACGTGGATTTACATTGAGTTGTCCTTGAATAGTTTTATGCTATCATGGTACCTTCATGCAATTCTCTCACACAGCACAATTTAATGTACACACTGATGTGTATCTGTTACCTATCCTCTGCTTTTTCTTCAGCATGTAACTTTGTCTATTGATAACGTCCACTGTAAGGCCGGTCTCACACTTGCAATAAAACCAAGTGATTTTCACGTGATGCAGGAGCGCGTGAAAATGCAGAATTGTGAAACCCATTATTTTCAATGGTTTCATTCACATTTGCAATGTTTTCACTCATGTGATGTTGCGTAAAAAAAAATCCTGGCATCTTTCTTCCTTTTGCTCTTTTTTATCGCCCATGTTTCCCAATGGAGCCTTCGCTTTATCGCATTGCAAAGCATGAACTTGCGTGAGTTTTCACGTGGTCAAATTGCAGCTGTGTGCATAGGATTGCATTGTCTAATGCAATCCTATGGCAGCATGCATGGGCGGAAATTCTGCAGGAAATCCCGCCGCGGAATTTCCGCCCGTGTACATTTGGCCTTAGGATGCAGTTTTCTGCCAAGCCAATTTAGGTGCACCTGCTACCCTTTATTGCTTTGTTGAATTTGATAAACAAACCTTCTAGCTTTAAGTATATCATATACACTGAGATTGTGCGTCACTTTTGGTTTTGCAGTTTTCACATTTTACTTTGCAACTGTTGTGGAAAATATGTTCCAAACTTCTGTTGGTGTTTTTCTGATTTGTGAGGAACCACATCACGCAGCATATTCCTTTAGGAGAGTTCTTCACGACTTACCAAACAAGTGACAGGCTTAGACTTGTGTAAGGGCTCATTCATACGAGCATTTTTGCACAGTATATTATGCGCGCAATTTTTGTGTGCATAAAACGCAGTGAATAGAACCTATTGAGTTCAAAGGGTTAGTTCACATGAGTGTATTTGTTCACGTGATATTTGATCATGTGAAGAAATATGCGGCATATCCTATTATGGTGCACGCTACACACAACAGGCCATTGAAGAGAATGGGCTGGTGCAAATACACAGTGAATATGCAGGGTGCAGCAAATATATGGGCCCTTCTGCATATATTATTGAGTGCGTACATTGATTGAGGGGTCTAAACCTGTCAATCTCTGTACTTATGTAGTCGGCATGCAGTGGCAACTTTGAGAGCGGACAATGGGGCAGCACTGAGGAGGGCAAGTATAAGGCCAGCTGTACACGCATCTTTGCAATCGCATTTGTGCTATGGGCATTGCAGTTTTTGTGCATGTGTGCGTATTTTAGTGTATTTATCGCATGCACCTACCCTGCGTGAGAAAACACATGCTCTCATTGATTTCAATGGACAATTATGTTTAATAATTTAAATATGTGCTATCTTCATGCGCAACATGCACAAAAATAGAACATGCTGCACTTTTTTTTTTTGCGCAAACTAAAGGCGCATACAAAATACACTCATGTGAATGAACCTATTGAAATTAATGGGTTCTATTTACTGTGTATTAAGTGCACAAAATTTGCTTGTGTAATATGCAGCACAAATACATCCGTGGGCATATGCCCTAAAAGTCACAACTCTGGATTCAGTATTTCTGTACTTATGAGCCTTTAACTTTAATTTATAAGGCTCACAGGAGCCAACAGATTCTCCTTAACCTCTTGAGGGCATGGCCAATTTTATTTTTCAGAATTAACAGCAGCATTTAAATAGTTAATAGCTACGTTTAGAGTAATCTCTGATTGCTGCTAGGTGTTAGCTGACAAAGACAGCTGACATCTGTCATGTATGGAGTGGGTTCAGCTCCCGAGACTGATACATGCAAACCCTGATCACATTTGACTTACGTGTATATTGGATTTCAGCAAAGGGTTAATATACTTCCATTGTTGTAACATACTATCGAAACTTGTGAAATACTGTGTAATATTGGATATTCCTATCGACTTTATATTCTGTAAGAAAATCTCTTCTGAATTAATGGAGTTTAAAATAGACTTTACTATAATAATGTTACTAACATATGTTAGAAATTGCAATTGAACTACTCTTTATCTTTAACAGAGGACTTTAAAGTCCGGTAATGAACAGCTATGTAATGCAGAACTCCTAAAGACTTAGCAGTAGTGCAATGTTAGGCAATGGTATAATACTGCCACCTGGTGGCCACATTCATAGTAGCATACAGCCTCAGTAAGAATGTGCATCTCTTATCAGTCTATCCATGTATAACAATAACCTTTTCGCTGAGTGCATTATTTCGCATTTGGAAACGTTGAACTGCAGTTTCCATTGTTTTGATCATCTAGTGAAGCTAAATTGTTTTTCATATTACAAAACCCTCCAGGAACAGGGGCGGACTGGAAATCAAAGTGGCCCTGGAAAAAAATAAAAAAGTGGCCCCGTGTTGTAGCTAGGCCCAAATCAACAGTAAGTGGGACAAACAAGTAGGCAGGGGTCAGCAAATCGCTTGCTGCAGCCGCAAAGATGGTAGGAGGGGGTAAGCCTATGTCGCATGCATAGCTCACTGCAGCAAATTTACTGTAAGGGCTTATTCACACGAGCGTATATTGGCCAGATTTTCACACCCCGGCTGATATACACTGCTCCTCTGATGCATTGGTTTACAATGCTTCAGTGCACAGGGGCATATCTCCGTAGAGTAAAAGCGCCTGGTTCTGGCACTTTTACATCGGCATCAGCAGCTGCATTGACTCCTATGGGAGGCAATGACAGTGGCTGGAGAAGGGAGGTGGGAGGGAATTTAGCAGCATGACTGCTAAACTCCGAAGCCCTTCTCTTCTCCTCTCCGCCCCTTGCCGCTGTTTGCAATGGAAGGGGTGGGACGGGGGTGAGCTAGCCCCGCCCTGTTCTGCACATCCCATTGTAAACTGCAGCAAGGGGTGGAGAGGGTCGAGAGCTCAGCACGCTAGCTCCTGCCCCGTCCCACCTCCTCCCTTTGCTGTCGGGCAGGGGAAGACAGCCTTTCCCTCCCCCTCGCCGTCTCTCTGCGTATACACTGCCCCGTACATCACACGGTAGCGTATATCGGCCAACCATGTTAACTACTAGCCAATATACACTCATGTAAATAGACCCTTAAGCACAGAACTTGTTAGAACTGGTGGCATACATTGAGGGCTCCTTCACACAGGCATATTTGCACGCGAAAAATGTGCGCACAGAAAATAGAACCCATTGATTTCAATGGCTGTGTTCACAGTTCCGTACTTTGCACTCGCATTTCGGCCACCAGGAGTGGAGAGAAAGTATAATGGAAGGATTTGCACGTCTTCCGTATTTTGGACCCACTTCTGGTTTTGGCTCACAAAATACTGAACATAAAAACTGTCATGTGAAAGCGCCCTTATTCTGACACAAACGCTCACACTGTGATGGCGCCCTAAATCAGCTTATGTTTCTCATGTCAGCACGACTATATTGCTGCTCCTTTTTGTGTGGATTTTGTTTTCCTGTTTGTGTCTAGAGATGAGCGAGCATACACGCTAAGGACAATTGCTCGAGCAAGCATTGTCCTTAGCGAGTACCTGCCCGCTCGGAAGAAAAGGTTCGGCTGCCGGCGCGGGTGACAAGTGAGTTGCGGCGGTGAGCAGCGGGGAGCGGGGGGGGGGGGGGGAGAGGGAGAGAGAGATCTCCCCTCTGTTCCTCCCCACTCTTCCCCGCAGCTCCCCGCCGCCGGCAGCCAAATCTTTTTTTCTGAGCAGGCAGGTATCCACTAAGGGCAATACTCAATCGAGTAATTGCCCTTAGCGAGTATGCTCGCTCATCTCTATTTGTGTCCATACAAATCACTCAGAAGAAAATGTTGTGGACTATTCCATCAGTCAGCAGAGATATATTATATAGTTGCAGGGCAGAGTTCCAATGCATTATGATATATAGAAATGTGGCAGTAGTGTATGTGTGGACACCTTTCAGCCAAGACATTAAAGCCAGCGACAAGTGAGGTAATAACAATTGATTGTTTGAGCACGATGACATCTGACATGGAGTGGGAAATAACAGACAGTAAATGAAAAGTCAGTTTTTGAAGTTGATTTGTTGGAAGCAGAAAAATTGGGCAAGTATAAGGATTGGAGCAAGTTTGAGAAAAGGTTTATAGAGTGAAGGCTACACAACGAGGTCAGAACATCTCCAAAACAACAGGTCTTGTGGGATGATCCCAGTATTCAGTAGTGAACACCTACCAGAAGTGGGTCCAGGAAGGGCAACCAGCAACAAGGTCATTATTGCCCTAGGCTCATTGATTGGCGTGGGGAGCAAGTAGCCCATCAAAAAAAGAATAAAAAATGCTTATTTGGTTTACAGCTCCATTGGAGTATGCATTCTAGCATCTTGGGGCTCAGCCACAGAAGTCTACTCAAATGTCCAAAATGAAGTAGTGTAAGGCAGCACTCACCAATCCATCAAAATCACAGCATTTATTTAATCATAGCGGGTAGACAGATGCAAAAAAACATGCTGTGATAAAATAAACGCTGCGATTTTAATGAATTGTAGAGTGCTTCCTTATACGTCTTCCTATTCAACATTTTACACAAATTCAATTCAGATTTAAGCAACCAATGGGTTTTGGGACAAAATTCTGTGTCAGGATAGGACGGAAAAAGAAGAGTATATTTCTGCAGGTGTTCCGTATTGCCCTCCCAATCCTCCAATTCTGAGCTCTTTTTTGGCCATCCAAGACAGCTGCAGCAATTTTATAACTACCTAATACACACTAAGCACTGCTTTGATTGGCCAAAGCTAATCATGTGATCAGCACTATCCAGAGAGAAACTATAGTGCACATTACCAATGCACTCTGGGGATTAGGTAGTACGAAGATTGCGTTGGCCATCTTGGAAAGATGAAAATAGAACCTGGAACCAGAGGCTTGGAGAGACAGCCGAGAACTGCAGGTAAGATATCCTCCCCACCGGTCCTGAGACAGAATTTTGGCCCAAAACCAGAAGGCCACCTTAAAGATTCAAATTTTAAATATCGATCTAATAAATCAAAATTGGACCATGGAGCAATGGAAAAAGGTGGTCGGGTCTGATGATTCACAGCTTCCTTTACATCACGAGTTAGACTACGTTGCTTACCAGGATGAAGGCAAACCATTGAAGGCAGTGTGAGACTCTAGACAATGTTCTGCTAGGAAACTTTGGGTCCTGGCATTCACATGGATGTTGCTATGACATGTACCACCATTCTAAACAGAAAACCCCTTCCTGGCAGGAGTATTCCTTAACCCCATAGTGACCGACCCAGAGTCTTTTTATGTCCTGGTTTTGTGAGCTTTAATTCCTAGGGCCATAAAAACACGCCATATTTGAATCCAGTGGGTTTCCCTGCACCCAAAAGTGAACCAAACGGACACTGGCACCTTAGGCTCTCCCAGCATTCAAAGCCACACTATATGATATTGTTAAATACTGATAAATACAAGCTATTAATTGATATTTTGGCCGAAATACGTGAGCCCAAAACCCATGTCATGGGTCTTTGTTTATTGTGGGTCCCTACACTGTCTCGTCATTAATAGGTTATAAGCCTGCATGATGCTCTATATATACCATGTGGTCTGACACCCTGTTTCTACTTTTTTGTGTAGGAATAAGCACTAAGTAGCCACCTCAGTATAGGGGGTTATTCACAGGAGCGTATATTGGCCGCCATTTTCATGGCCAGCCAAAATACGCTACCATTTGAGCTGTCTTCCCCTTTCCCTCCCCCTCACTGGCTCTCTGCCTCTCTCTGGCTGTTTGCAATGGAAGGGGGCGAGGCAGGGGTTAAGCTAAGCTCCTGTCCTCCCACCCCTTGTCCGTAACCAGAATTAGGGTGGTGGATGGGGCGGAGCTTAGCTCCCATTGCAAATACCCGAAGGGGAGAAGAGAGGCAGAGAGCTGGTGAGGCTGCCTGCATGTTGGGGGATAAGTGGTGTAGATGGCTGCCCTCCTGTATTTGTATATCAGTAAGTATATGGCCCTTTTTTGTTATTTTTATTCAGGACTTAAATACATGCTAAAAATGCAGAAAAATTGGTTTAGCAAATGGAAGGAGGAGGGGAATATCTGAAGAATATAATGCAGTCTTCAGAAACTGTAGGGCAGGGGTCAGAAAAGCTAATAATGAATTGAGCCTTGAAAGAGAGGCCAAAAGCAATAAAAAAGGATTTTGAGGGTATGTCAAAAGCAAAAGAAAAGTCAAAGATGCTATAGGATGTTTAAAGGATGAAAATGGTGAATTGGTTAAAAATGATGTTGAGAAGGCCAAACTTTAAATTCCTAATTTGTATCTGTTTTCTCTCAAAAAGTAAATGCAACATCAACTAATCTTCTCTGTGCTATTGAAGGAATAAAAGAATGCAGGCTATCTATAAGCACAGATGTAGTGAGGGAACACATAGCTAACTTGCATGAATTCATGTCTCCAGGTCTACATGAATTATATCCTAGGATACTGAATATTTCCCAACCTCCTTTGTCTGTCCTTTAGAAAATCCACCCATTTGATCATTCCTACCTTCTTTCTTAGCTCCGTAAAAATCTGCATTTCGAAATCCAACCTTGAAGTCTGAGTCTTCACAGCTCTTCCTCCTCTTGTTATCAAAAAATCAAGGATAGCGTGATCACTGTCTCCTAAGGTCCCAGCCTCCCTTACTTCCTCGAACAATTCCTTCCTGTTGGTAGGAATTAGGTCCAAGATAGCAGATCCTCTTGTTTTTTCTTCTACTTTTTGGAAGTTAATGTTATCAGCAAGAGATTCCCAACAAATGTATGGATAGTTAAAATCTCCCATGGTCACTATGTCATACTTTTTTGAAAACTCGTGTATTATTCCACCAAGTTTCCGTGATGCCTACGACATCATATTTCTCTTTCTGTATTAGGAGCTGTCTTTATTAGCTGTATATTTTTGCCTGGCCTTCCACTTTCCTTCCCATATTGTCCCAGTTTAAAGCTCTCCTGATGAATGTAGCAAGGTGACTTCCAAATATAGACTTTCCTGTCTTTGTAAGATGCAAGTAGTCCTTCATATAGGCAATTCACTCCATGGTCTAGAAATCCAAAACTTTGCTGATAACACCCTTGACATAGCCAGTTGTTCACCTCCAGAATTTCTTGTACATTCCATGGACATTCACTGCAAGAATGTATAAGAAAACTATCTGTGCTCCTAGTTCCTTCACTTTCTCATCTTCAAAGTCTCTGCAGATAGTTGCAAGATCCTTCTTGGGGGGGGGGGTCATTTTTCCCTACATACTAACATAATATGTAAGGTGGGGAAAAAAATATACGTCCATTCAGTTCAGCCTATTACCCCCCCCCCCCCCCCCTCTATGTACATGTATCAGTAGGAATTGGTAGTGGTCTGTAGGACTGAAGAGTCTTAATAGCCTATCAGACACATCTTTGATTTGTGCACCTGGAAACCAGCATACCTCTCGTGAAGTTATGTCAGGTCTGCAGACAGATACCGCTGCTCCTTTCTTTCAATATATTTTATTAGGTTTTGACTGTGCATGTATAACATTGCTGTAACATATGACAATGGTGACGTGAGGTTCACGCCTTTATCTTATTGTTGTAACCATTAAAGAAAAACTTTGTGAAAACCAATAAAATTGTGTGTGTTACATTTTGTTAATTGACAGATAAGGGAGAGTGGGGAGGGTAGGATGTGGGTGGGAAGAAAAAAAGGGGGGGGGAGGGGGTATTGGGAGGTAGTCCAGGTTGGGGCCCTTTGAGTATTTTTGCCATTCATGGTGTGGTCGGGTCACTCGCAGTTGCCGTTCCGCAGCCACCTAGTAAATAAGGGTGCGCTGGCGCGTTTATCCAGACCGCCCAAGTACGATAAAAACTATCATATCTGGTTGTGTCGTCCTGTGTCCTCAGTCTCTCTAATCGATCTATTTCATCCATCGCCCCCACCCACGCACATCTGCGAATTTCTAGGTCCTTTTTCCAGAATCTGCGTATTACTTGTCTCATGGCCATAATGAAAAATTTCAACAGGCCTTTTTTGAGTGAATGGGCACCGGAGGAGGGGATGGACAAAAGTGCCATCTCAGGTGTCAGGGACAGTGGCTCCCCACACAACTTCTCATATAGCCTTTTCATATCCTGCCAAATGGGGGTAACCATGGGGCACTCCCACCATATATGTAGCATTGAGCCTACTTTCATGTGGCATGGCCAGTAGGTATCTGGTGACGACGGGAAAAGGGAGTGAGGCCTTTCTGGCGTCATGTACCATCTTGATAGGATCTTAAAGTTCAGCTCTTGCAGCCTACTGGTCACCGACATCTTATGAGTGTGTTGGAATGCTTTGTTCCAGAGCTCCCCGGGGAAAGATCGACCCAGAGGCTCCTCTCACGCAGTGATCCACCTGGGGGTGTGACTATCAAGTCGCTCTTCCAGTAGTTGACTATATAGCAATGACACAGTATGTCTAGGCGCCTCTTCCATGTAACACAGTTTCTCAAATGGGGTAAGGTTTAGATTCCACCCCTGGTCGGGCTTCACCTTTCCCAGGTAACTGCGAACCTGTAGGTATTGCATCCATGAGCCAAGGGGAGCTCCCCTAATCCCCTGCAGGATCGCCATGTCGCAAAGGCCTTGAGTGTCTACCACCTGCCCCACCCTAGCTTCCATTCCAAGGGGCAAGAATCCCAAGCTGCGGGTTTCCTGCTAATGGGGTGAGGGGGCCCAGGACGGATGTCCTGCATCCCCGCTGCTCCTTTCCATTCACAGCGTGTTACATGCATAAAATTTGTGAGCATAATATGCTAAGCAAAAACGCTCATGTATATGATCCCTAAGACTGCTTTCACATGGCTCATTCTTTGGAATGGGGTCATACAAGAGTATTTTTTTTCCCACATCGTGGCGCTGAAAAAAAAAAAATAGCAGCATATTCTATCTTTGGGCATTCCTGTTGAATGCCTCACATCGCATTGCGTCATCCATTGTTTTCAACAGGGCCGGCGAAATCCTCCGTTGCAGCTATAAGTTGCTAGTTTTCCATGAGTCTATCATGACTGTACACATGGAGGTTGCCCTCTGAACTCACTGGGACAGGAAGAAGAAAGCTTAAAAGGCCACATCCTACCACCATTCTCTAATGGCTTCAAATTATAACAATGGATATGTGGCCCAATCATATATTACTGCTGGAATTACAACTTATGTCACGTATATTTTATACAGTAATTAGTGATGAGCGAGCATACTTGCTAAGGGCAATGGCTCGAGCGAGCATTGCCCTTAGCGAGTACCTGCCCGCTCGAGACAAAAAGGTTTGGGTGCCGGCAGCGGGCAGGGAGCTGCAGGGGAGAGCGGGGAGGAAAGGGGGGGGGGGGGGAGATCTCTCTCTCCCTCCTGCTGACTGCCACAACTCACCGCTCCCCTGCGCCGGCACCAAAACCTTTTCTCTCGAGCGGGCAGGTACTCGCTAAGGGCAATGCTCACTTGAGCAATTGCCCTTAGCGAGTATGCTCGCTCATCTCTAACCGTAATCTATAAGAGTAAGCAAGTATGAGCTGTAGAAAAGGAATTAATGGTAAGATTACTCCTTGTTTTACCATTCTGTCCATCCTGACAGCACACATGGAGGCAATACCAAATTATAATGCTACCATCAGGGGGAAACTACGGCGTGGAGGACCTTCTGTCCAAAGGCCAGCTCCCTACTATATTGGAGGTCTGAGTAGTAGTGTTTAAAAAAAAGGTGTGAACACTAGACCAAGTGGTGGCTTTGCAAATTTGCTCTGTTGAGGCTTCACTCCAGTTGGTCCATGAAGAAGCGAGAGCCTTCGTGGAGTGGGCTCTTATCCTCTCAGGGGGAGGCAAGTCTTATATGCCTCCTAGATTGACATTCTGATCCATCTGGCGGTGGAGTCCTTTGAAGCTGCCTTCCCTTTAAATTTGGCCCTGAGACTGAAGGAACAGGTTATTAGTTCTCCTAAAGGTCTGTGAGACCTATATAGGTGGATTTAGATACAAAGTACCAATTAGTAGTGTGCAAGCCACCAGGAGCTGAATTTATTCAGAGGATCACCTGCTGTTCTCTGAATAAATTCTCTTTGTTCTGCTGATGGGGCTGACAACTAAGACTATGTAATCAGCGGTCCCCAGGCAGAGAGTGTGCGGTCCGTCTTATCAGCTCTTCGGCTGAACAACGGATTTCAAGCCTAACTGAAATCCATCATTTCGACAGAAAACTGAAAGATGGTCCCATTTACACACAACAATTATCACTCAAAAGATGGCTTTTGAGCGCTAATCGTTGTATCTAAATGGGCCTTAAGTAGGTTAAAACTGGACGTCTAATGTCTAGATTCTTTAGGTGTCTCTCTTTGTCATTATTTTGGTCATGGCAGAAGTAAAGCATGAGTATTTCCTGTTCTATGTGGAATGTACCACTTTAGGTAAAAACGAGGCATCTAGTCTCTTGACTATTCTGTCATCAAGCACTTTCAAATGGGGTTCTCTACAGGATAATGTCTGTATGTCCCCAATCCACCTGGCAGTTGTCATTGCTACTGAAAAAAAATCTTCATGGTCAGGATCTTTAGGGATAGCGATTGTATGGGCTCAAAGGGAGGTCCGCAGAAACTGTCTAAGACTAGATTAAGATCCCAGGAGGGAACAGATATCCTGACGAAAGGTTTGAGTCGATCTGTCCCTCTAAAAAAATCTGTGGACCCATCTGTGCTCTATTAGCTGAGTGCCAAAGAGAGAACTAAGGGCTGAAACCTGTACCCTTAAGGTACTAAGCTTAATCCCTTATCTAGGCCTTCCTGTAGAAAATCTAGGTTTCTCATGAAGTCCAGGTTGCTCAGATCAGTTGATCAAATCTGCCCCAGTTATGGAATTTCCCCCATACCCTGGAGTATATAATGGAGGTAGTGCCCTTTTGGCTAAGAGAGTATTACCTTGGACGACAGTTGCTGGTTTCTCAATCTCTGCCTTTCAGCAGCCAAGCCTTCAACTTCATCCTATAAACCTCCTGACAGAAAACTGGGCTTTGGGGCAGAAGGTCCTGTCTGAGACGCAGCAGGACCAGAATCTAAACGGTCAGTGATGACATCCGTGGTCTGACTGTTTTTGATCTTTTGTAGTACTCAGATCAGAGGGAGACAGGGGAAAGTAAATGTCCCAATTCTGGCAGAGCGTGTCCACCACCAGGGGAGTATCTGCTGGGTTTAGGGAGAAGAATCTGGGCCACTTTGAGTTCCTCCTTGAGGCAAACAGGTCTATCTGGGGCATCAATTGTTTGAAAACTTCTGTATTTAGAGACCATTCCCATGGGTCTAGTGTCTGTTGACTCAGGAAGTCTGCTGTGACATTTTGGGAACGTTTTTAAATGAATGGCCGATAAGGACTTTACTTTGTCCTCTGCCCAGGAGAATATTCTTTGCGATAGCTTTTGCAGACGTGGATGTCTGGTGTCGCTTTGATGGCGAATAAAAGACACTGTTGTCATATTATTAAAAAAAAATCTTTTTACACGTTTCCCGCATCTATTTCTTCTGTTTGTATTAGTGTCTCCCATACTGCTTTAAGTTCTCTAGTATTCGAGGATTGAGAGCAGACGTGGGAAGGCCATGAACCCTAAAGTTTTTTGTCTGTCACCTGTGCCCTCTAACCAGACAGGCTTGCATTGGTGGTTACCGAAATGAATGGTGATAGGGACCATTGAACCCCTTTTTTAAGGTTTTGTGGTGACAGCCAACATTCTAGAGATCTTTTCACTTGGGTGGACATTCTAAGATTCTTGTCTAATGACGATTGCTTAAAATCCCATCCTTACAGGATTTCCTGCTAAAGGGCCTAGAGTGGAATTCAACCCATGGGACCATCTGCAGACAAGCTGTCTCTATAAGAGAAATCATAAGAGAACTAGTCCAGATGACCAAGTCTTTACCTTAAATTTCCTAACGGATTGGCAATATCCTCCCTTTTTGCTGAGGTAGGATAGAGAAGCCTTTTGATTAGCCAAGGAGCACCTTTTTTTTTTTTTTTTTTTTTTTTTTTTGGAGTATGTGGGTTTAAGCTAGATTTTTCAAAATTTACAAGCCAACACAGCTCAGATAGGTGATAAACTGTCTGCCCAAGTGACTTCCCATAGAATCTGAACTATCTGGGATACTTAAAAGGTCATCTAGATAAGGAATGATGTTAATTCCTATTTCTCTGAGATAGCGTATCGGCTCTATCATTACCCTGTAAAAAAAAACAAAAAACTCTACGTGCAGTGGACATGCCAAAGGGTGGGCAGGCAGACAAACTTAAAATGCACAATTTTTGATTGCATTTTAACAGCAAACCTAAGATATTTTTGGTATGACGGATAGATAGGGATATGGTAGTATGTGTCTTTGAAGTCCATTGTACACATGATGCTGCCCCAACTGATGAGGGAGATTGCAGTTTTGATAGTCTTCAATTTAAATTTAAACTCAAAAACGTACCTATTAAGGGACTTTAAATTAAATACGGTTTGAAAGGAACCGTTAGTTTTGGAAACTAAAAACAGAGTGGAATAATAACAATAAAAACTGTTCCTCTAGAGAAACTGTAATAACAGCTCCCAATTGTACTAGGTCCTGAACTCCTTGTTCCAATCTTTTTTGGAGAAAGAAGGACTGATTTGAGGTCACTAAAAAACTTTTAGAGGGAAGGGATGGGAATTCTTTCCTATATCCCGAAGCTACTATCTGCAGTAGCCAGTGTGTCCCAGTTATTTACTTCCATTTCCCCCGAGAACCAGCCCCCTCAGGCTCTCTACCTCAAGACAGCCCAACTCTAGATAGAGATAAAGAGGAAGTTCTTACCCTTACCTCCTTTAGGGTAGGATTATCTACCACTTTTGCCCTTGCCTTTCTGATCCCTTAACTGGTATGCCTGTTTGCAAAAGGGAGCAGCTCTTTTTCTTATCCTTAGCATCTTGTCCAGTTCTGGGCCAAATAAAGATTTTACCTGAAAGGGAATGGAGCATAATTTGTTTTTGGAGATGGTTTTTCCTGTCCATGCCTTAAGCCATAGGGCACGTCTTGTGAAGTTGCTTAATGCAGCTTTTTTGAGAAACGCACAGACTCTGCTGAGGCATCCAGTGGACATTTTGAGCAGTGGAACGCATTTAATGATTTCTTCCCTGGGTCCTTTGTTTTAGAGGGTTGTCCAGCTACAAGAGCGACAAGTACATTGAGTGCACCACAGAGGTGGCTGCTATATTTGTTTTCAGAAGGCTGTAGTCTCCCATGGGTTTTTTTTTTTTTAGGCCAGCCTTTTTATCCATAGGGTCCATTAGCTGGGAGCAATCCTCAAATGGCAAGACGGTTTTCTTAATCACTTTTTCCACTTGTAAGTCTAACTTGGGCTGACAGACAGAGCTCTGCTTCTAGAAGCCACAGAAGATGATGCCGGATGCAGGGGACATGCCTGGCGCTCGGTCCTGGCCAGGAGAGTAAAAGTCTTTTTTTCCCCCCCATATCAGAACCCCTTTAAGGCAAATGCCGTTATAAATTGCCACTTACTGTATAACATAATTTGTTCTTGGCTAGTATTATACCTACACACTTTTCTAATCTTAGATGTTAGATTTTTCTGCATGATATATTTCTGCTAATTCGGATTTGAAAAAAGTCAATGAGGACAATACTAGAATAAGTTTATTTACTGCTTCAGGATAATTACCGTGTATAAGCATCTTAAAACTAAAGTTTATTAAACAAATTCCAACATTTAAATGATACATTTGCTTTTCTATTTCAATGCATTTGTACAAAATATCTGAATTTCTTTATACAATTTTAATTTCATATAAATTATCACTTATTTACATGTAACACTTTCAAGGAATAGAGTTGCAGCCACAAATGTCAACAACACAATGAATGGGGAAATTACAAAACATCCCATGAGGATAAAAATCCATTTTCTTTTCATTTATACAATGTAGTAAGGGTAAGGTGCTTAAACCCTTCTCCAGCATGTAGCCTGCATTGTATTGCTGTAACTATACTGCAGGCCCCTAGAACAGTGGTGGAGGTAAAAGCAGCAATACAGTTTATAAAGCCACTCTGTAATAAGCAGCAAGGTTCATTACACTGGGCACTAGCAATATATGTAGTATAAAAAGAGAAGTGCTATGCAGGTAGGTAACCACTTACCAACTTCCCACTTCTGGTGCTTTTATACAGGAGACTCAGTTGGGCATTTGACAGCTCATCCAATCAATAATCATTCCTGTGCTTTTATACAGGAACAAGCCTCGTTAACTGAATGGCGGCAGAGCGGGCCAGGGAGCACTGACTTCTCATGCGTTCAGTCGGTGCATTTACACTGAATGATTATATTTCAGCTTCTTGCTGGATCGCGGGAATTCGAACGATAATCATTCTGTGTAAAAGCTGCTTAAGTCCTGGTATGGAGTCACATATCCAGAAACAGGATACACAGAAGATCACAAAATTGATTTGGGAATTATGTATGCAGAGATGCTTTATTACTCCAATATGTGTTTAAATGTGTGTCTAATATGTAGTGCTTTAAGCGCTATTTGGACAGCAAGATTAACATTCAGAAAATCGTTCAAACAGGTGAAACGAAAAGATAAACATTCCATTTAAATGTGGGTGAATGATGAACAAGAATTGAAGTTCTTGCTAGTCATTCATTTTCAGCCAACATAAAACCCAGCGCTGGCTAGTGCACTTCTTGTGCAGTTTTAAGTTAACAATTCTCATTCACTAGTCAGCGCTACACATTCCTATGTGAAATACTGAACGATTATTGTTTAAACAGGCTTCTTGAGCGCAGAGAAGTTGGTAATGACATCAGAGGCTCCTTCACATTGGCAAACAAGACCCGTGAGATTCTTGACCCATGGAAAAGAGCCGTTACTCTCTTCTATTTGTCAACTCTCCTACTCTGTTAGCAAGATAAAAGGGTGAATAGCAGAGGTGTAACTTGAAGCTTCTGGGCCCCAATGCAAAACCTGTAACTGGGCCCCCAACTATAATGCTTTATTCATAGTACTGGGCTCCCTATATAGAGAAGAGGGGCCTTATTGGCCCCCTAAGGCTCCTGAGCCCGGGTGCAACCGCATCCCCTGCATCCTCTATAGTTACGCCCCTGGTGAATAGTTTTAAGAGTAATACATGAGTGCAGGATCATACTACATAAATGGATTGTTTGCAGTCTGTAGCCAAAGAGACACACCAAGCCGCATATGAAATGCATACAGTAAACGGTAGAACCTTTTTTTTTTTTCCTCACTACAACCATTTCCATTTTTTTTTTTAAATAGATGCAGTGACTAATTAATATAAAATTGTTGCAAAAGTGTAGAAGGCCCTCAAAGAAGCACTCCAGGAATTTTCTTTAGACATATAATACTAATGCACCAGCAATATTCTAGAGGTGTAACCAATGTTCTTTTCATCTCAGTTGCATGCATAGATTTTGAACCCCTTCTTTCAGGGGCTGTGATCTCCAATCTGATTACAAGTCCAGAGCTTGCTCTCCAGTGTAGATAGCCATCCTATGGTGGACTTAGATATGATCAAGGAGTTCATACAATCAAATCTCTCCTGGCAGCTTTCTGACCCCCTCCTTGTTCCTCTGTACATATCTTTAGTATCACACTACATAGCGGTATCATTTCTACCTTGTCCAAGGGACCAGGAGTGGAGTGATTTAGTAGGTCCATACAATAAGTAGCTGCTGTTCTAAAACTAAAAACTTATTGTGCATGTCATACACTGGAAGTTCTGCACACAGTGTAATCTACAAGATGCAGCTTTACAAGAGCTGATGGGAGAAACAGATCCCCTGGCTCTCCTCTGCCTTCAGCTTATGAAGCTGGATCAAATAAGATATACTAAGACTCTATGGTGTCATTTAGGGAACAGAAGTTGTAGGTCACCGATCACTTGCTGCTCTTAAACTGCATGCGTTAAGCTGAAGCAAGAGCTGCCTGGCTGCAGCTTGCCTCCCTAATCTCCTGGAGAACAAAAGGATCAGGTGAAGGAAGCCAATGTCCCCAATTCTTTTCCCAGACATCTGTTAGTCGTCCAAACCTGCTAAAGTAATCTACATGGGGACCCTTCGATTGAACAACTTCTGGTCTGAGTCCTATGTGAGGAGATGGTCTGCTCTGGAAATGCAGAGACACAATGGGAAATGAAGGGAACCATATCAGAGAGGAAGAAACCAAAATGCAGAGAACCTGTAAACAGCACAAACAAATGTGTAAAAACAGGAACGTAAAAAATAAGGTATAAGCCCTTTTGTTAAGAGCAGCCTAGGCTGTACTATATAGGCAAATCTAATCCTGGAATGCTTCTTTGAGAGTGGCAAAGTCAGTAATAAAAGCAGGAAAGTCATGAAGTTATCAAATTCTTCGCAGCAAGACAACTACATTTTTGACATTAAGTCTGCTGCACTGTAGAAACTCTTTGCATCTCTGCTTAGTTATGGGAGTATTCCAGCTCATAAAGGGATCGTTTCTATAAAAGTAGTACAATATGGAATTGTTGCATGTCTTAAAACAAGCAGACAGAATGCAAATTTGCCTCTAACACTCATCCCTGGTTTCCATGCAGACCACTGCATAGGAATAAGATAATGTGCAAGATGAAGAACACTGGTCTGTTTCACAAAGTTTCCATCTTAGTCTTTTTAGTTGGATCAAAAGCATTATAGGACTCTGTTTCCTACTCACTAGGTTTTTGTACTTGTCAGTTTTCTTAGCCAAATACAAAATGAAAGTAGTCTCAGTCTTGCATATTAAATTAAACTATGGTTCTATCCTTAAGCAGTTCTCTGAATAGAAGATGGAAACCCCAGAAAGAGGGGGGGTGGTAGAGGCAAAGATGTAGTCTGTAAAAAGCCCAAGATGTATTTTAATGTATTTGTGCGATTTTTCTTTAATTCATAGCTACATAAATCGAATAAGTGGAGACTTTTGGGGCAAATGTCATACCCAAGTGTTCTAGACAGATTATGCCATACTGGCACAGTTTGTTTACTGCATTAGCCACTAAAATGGACCATTTACAATCACATAAGACCAGTGACAGTCCCTGCTGTCTATTTCACAATTGCATATTTCATTTTCTGCATAGAAACATATCAACCCCATTTCAAGTTTGCATGTATAGATCAGGAGATCATATACAATCAAATGCAAAAACGTTTTTCAAAAGGGTTTGTAAGGTACTAAGAAGTAAAGTGTCGTAGGCATAAAAAGCAGTGCTAACGTGTATCTGACAGCCATATTGTAAGATGGACCAAAACGTATCCCTTCAATTCTGTAGTAACTATGCCTTGGGTTGCAGAATGCCTTACCCTCAGTCAGTAGCTTGTACAAGATTGAGGAGATCCAGTCCTAAAATGGCTAGCTCTGCTGAATGTAAGTGATTGATATCGTTTAAAAAAAATTAAATGCAAGGAGGATGAAAAATCCCTTTGAAACAGGAAATGGAAATTCTGTTGAAATTATCAAAATAAAGTCAACTTCTACATATTCACATAGGAAAATAAAGTAGAAAAAAGCCACACGGATTTACAAACAGCAAATGACAAGACATCTAACATAAGATTGTGACTTTGGTTACTTTGTATAGTAATACATTTGGTGACTATGCTAAAAGTGAAGGAGTTAATATCGATATAAAAACTATAAACAAGATTAACTGTAAACGTATAAAACTCTGTAAACATGTTTGTTCTGAGTAACTGTGCAACATTGCAAAAAATAATGTGTACACACTCTGGGCTAATGGAAGTGTTCAACATACAGATACAATTCTCAACCCACAACTTAAAAATAGTTAGCTGTTAGATTTCACTTTTGAAAGTTATGTCCAAAAACTAAGAACACAGGACAGCGATCTGTGCAACAATATCCTATAGGGGAAAAAAAGTACAAAAAACAAAATCATTACTAGATGCTGGGAAAGCGTCACTCTTTAAAGCCTTACCAGGGAATAGGTGTTGTAGTACATTGTGATTAAGACCATTACACAGCCTGAAGCAGCAGCAGCAAGTCTAACCATGAGAAAAAGGTAGAGGTCGGTCTAGTCATTTCCGTGCATTAAAGCAACTTGATCTCATTCAGAATGATAAATTTATATTGCAATTCAAAAATGAATATTAGTTCAAATTGAAAATTGCTTTTTTTTTTCTTCTTCTTTAAGTGATAATGTGTCAAAGCAAAAATTTGGAGACGACCCTTGGGACAGTTGCGCAGCAGCCCTTTGAGCCACTAGTATCAAAAAACATAACAGGTGGAGAAAGTATTCTCATTTGTAGACTAATTTCCCCTTACTGGAGAAAAAAAACTTCTCAAATGTAAAGCCTTTAGAGGCAACGAGTCGTCAGAAATGACTGTTTATTTAACAAGCAAATATCCTCTAGTTTTCATTTTGGCCACTAGCCCCCAATAGAATGACCACTCCTGTTATGTAGAGATCAGTTTTCAGTAGTTATCTCAACACCTCAGGCAGAATTGCAATTTAAAAAAAGGTAGTGCCAATAGATAGCATAGGATGCTATTCATGGCAGGTGACTGTCACAATTCCCCTCGTCACCAGTGACCTCTAAAACATCATGGAATATGCCTATAACACTTTCCCATAGATTCCAATGAGTCTTCTGTCTATTGTGTCTATGATCCATGTGACTGCTGTACCGATCAAGCAGGTGTCAGACTATTAGGCTTAATGGCCAGTGCGAAAACTGCAAAATTTTAGGATATTTAAGTCTACAAAACGTAACACTGGAAAAAAAAACAAAAAACAAGTTGGTTAAACCTAGGTCTTTTTTTCTGATGATACATTCCCTTTAAAGAAGACAACTCTACCTTGTGTTCTCATGAAACTGGCCAAACAATCAATTCTCCTCCTTCAAAACTTCATAGACTGATTACTATAGAGGAGCGTCTACGGACCCACCTCCTCCAGCCTCTTGCAAAGAAACCCCTGTTAATCAAAAGGAAGAACCCTGAGAAATGCCATTTCCGTGGCACACCTAAGGATGAATGCTTAATCAGGTGGGTATTCACAGCATAACATGGCCTATAGCTGTGAGAGAATGCCCAACTCTCCTGAACCCTTTTCATTCTTAAGCTCCCTGACAGATACAGCCCCATCACCACACTGATGGGCTATTAACGGTATCTCTCCATGATGAGTGAGGTTTATAGCAAAGTTTATTTTATTCAGCAAAAACAGGTAAAATACTAAGTGGTTTAAAGTGATTGACACTTTCGATATTGAAATCGTATAGACAAGTTGTCAGAGAAGCCTTCATATGACGGGACTTGCTAGCAATGTTAGGGTTTAAGAAGTATTTCCTTTCACATGAAGAGGGCAATCTTAGTTAGAATATTTCATATTTATGCTCATTTCACAGCTTATAATTCAGTAGTTTTAATGACCAAAGAAAGATGTCTAGACTGAGAAGTAACCATTAGATCTAAGAAATGCCATGATGAGGAGTGAAACGGTGCAGGAACTTGGAAAATAATCCCTCTGTATGATTACAGGAAAAAAAAAAATCTTTCTGGTCATCTCTTATAAATAGAAGAACTTCTGAACAAGATTGCAAAATAACACTATAGAAGTTTCCTGGGGAAAACGATAAGTCTCAGTTGTAAACGTAGCACATGTCAGCACTTCAGACAATCTTCAGTCCACCCCATCGAAACCTTGAGCATTTTCTATTGCTATATGCAGCTTGTCCCATAAGTCTTCAAATGACTCATAAGGTGGCAAGTCCAGCCGGTTAAAACTAGGGGGAAAAAATAATTTAGAAGTTACATATTTTAATGTTGTCAGATATTTAAATAAAGTGAGCTAAATTGTAACACAGCAGATGGATATCACACAAATAGAACACTACAATAAAACACATTGGTGTAGCTATGCATGAACCATAGCAGATATTTCTCCGATGTTTCCTCCACTAGGAGTTTTAACTTTTTATTAGTAGGACATTGTATTGTACATTGCCTGGAGCATAAGCCACATCTGACAATGCTCTACAACAATACTACCATGGTGGGTTGCTGGGAGATACAGCGCTCATATTGCATAAAACTACAACACTATAAATAGGGACGGCATAGTATTATATAATAATCAGAACCGGTTCCGTGGCGCACCTAAGGATGAATGCTTTATCAGATGTGTATTCACAGGATAACTTGTAACATTTGAGCAGCATGCAGTGCGCACAAAGAAGTCCTTAAGGCATATTCTTAAATCAGGATATACTTCATGAAGCGTGATGGATAGAGATGAGTGAACGTGCTCGGCCACGCCCCTTTTTCGCCCGAATACCGCGATTTTCGAGTACTTCCATACTCGGGCGAAAAAAATTCGGGGGGCGCCGTGGGTGAGTGGGGGGTTGCAGCGGGGAGTGGGGGGGGGGGGGGAAGGGAGAGAGAGGGCTCCCCCCTGTTCCCCGCTGCTACCCCCCACTCACCCACGGCGCCCCCCACCGACCGCGAGTACTTTTCACTCGAGTACTGAAGTACTCGAAAATGGCGGTACTCGATCGAGTAATTACTCGAAACGAGTACGTTCGCTCATCTCTATTGATGGATGAATATTCGCTCGTGTGGTGATGCTGAGCAAGTACTACTTGAAAAAGACCGCAGGCAGCAGTTGAAACATTGTCATGCATATGGAATGAAATAAGGCATTTTCTTAATCAGGATATACTTCAAGAACTTTGTGCACCCTGCATGCTGCTCTAGTGTTACAGATTGTTCTGGGTCACTACGGATGAGCATGTCAGGAGCATGCATCTGAGCCCTAATGGTATGTTCCCCCCCCATTGTCCTATTGTGGAGTGCTGCTGTCTAACTACATACTTCTTTGGCTGGGTACTCACAGCATAACATGGCCTATAGCTGTGATAGAATGCCCACCTCTCCAAAACCCCTTTTCATTCTTAAACTCCCAAAATTTGGTATTACCGTAATCATACTAACCCATAGAAAAAACGTTCCCGTGTTATTTTTTGCGTACTGTGCATGTTGTAAAAACTAAACCAACCAAAGACTGCACTTTAAAAAACGTTTAAATGTTTTTCTGTACATTATAAGTGGGGAGAATTTTTTTTTGGGGGGGGGGGGGGGGTACATTAAATGATGGCATTAAAAATACAACATCTCCTGCAAAGAGCAAGCCCTCAGACAGCTACATCAATGGAACTAAAAAAAAAAAAAAAAAAAGTGGCTCCTGGAAGGTGGGAATGAAAACATTTTACAATACATCAATGATAAATAAATAAGGATTACCATGTGTGCGCTCTGGGAAGTTTCTCCGGTGAGCCCCATTTTTCAACTGTAAACAACTGTGGTCCATTTGAGCCTGAAAGCAAACATTAGTATTTAATGGCAGACAAATAGTCCTGTAAAACAGACATTCTTGGCACCAAGAAAAGTAGATTGATTATTCTCAGCACAGATTGTTACATATTTTGCAACGTTACTGTATTAGTCCAGAAGATTTTCACAGGACGACAGGGTGTTAAAGTAAAGGTCTGCTACAATTTGTATTCTTGGGGAGTTCTCTGTGGCTACTATGCTGGCAGCTGGTTATTTTGCAATTCTTGCCAATTACTGTAGTTCCAATATAGTCCAGAAGGAACAAAGTGCTGCATTCTAAAGATTTTATGTTATAGCAGTAAGGTGATAGCACAACATTTAAGGAGTAAGTGGGCAAGAATGTGGTGAGGAGTGTTTAGGTTCCTTTTACATCATGTATGGGAAACCTGTTACCGCTTTTTAGATCAAAAAGGATATGGAGGAGGGAAGAACCGCTAACTATTAGAGAAGTTTTCCTAATTCCTGAACTACACTCCGGACAGTTAGATGTTTAAAGCCGTGCAAAGGAAAGCAGATCTGACATGGGAAATAAAAGGGGCCATTATGTACACTCACCTAATTGCACTTAATAGCAAAACCTTACTCCCAAATATAGCTCCTCAAAAGCCATGAGGTTCCACCTCCGACACTTTCACACATTGATCAACCACCCCGAATTGCTTGCGTTAGCAAGAGAGACCTCCAGTTGTCTTCTGTACTCTGAAAACCCCTTTAATATTGACTGAGACTCAGATATTGATAACTTAGCCACCAATCTAATATCCTATCCTGAGGAGGTCCTCCGCCTGTGACCCGAACCAAATCAGATGTCTGAAGTGGCCATGGTGCTCAGGTGAGTACCGCGACTGCTTCAGGGCTTACCAGACAGAGCGCAATGCATTATATAGCATCTGCGCCTGGTATGTCAGCTCAATCCCATTCGACTAAATGGAACTGGGCAGCTTTTTAGACCACGTGACCGAAAAAATGTGATGTTGCATGCCCGAGACGAGACTCTTCAAACATCTGATCAGTAAAGATCCTGAGCACAGGACCGCCCAATCATCTGATATTTAAATTAAAATAAGAATTTTTTTTTTTTTAGTGCCAACTTATTCCACAGCACTCTCAGGTAATTTATTACCCCCAAACCAAGCTGGGAACTCATTTTGCCAACCTTGGAAGGATGTTAGGCTGAGCCAACCTTAAGCTGGCTACCTGAACCAAGCGGGGATTGAACCCACAACCTTCAGGTCGTGAGCGAGAGCTTAGGACTGCATTTCTGCTGCATTAACACTGACTAACAGATTAACTATATGTGTGGCACAATGTCAGAGACATGCATGGTACCAATGTACATCCTCAGAAAACACTTTTTAAAAGGGCAGCTTTAAGTGTGCTCCTAAGCATTTGATAGCACCTTCAGTTACTGTAAGATACTTATTAGAGCTATAAATTCCCGGGGCCACCAAACTCTTCTGCTATTTACAAAGTGTTGATATCTATTCAATTGAACTTCATGACGCCAACTGGGAGCTGGAATGTTGCATCGTTACAGGCATAGGTAAAGAACCAATTCTCACGCTGCTTTGAGTACTGCGATATTTCTGGATTGAAAACAATCGATGATATATTGCATGATCTCTATAATATATAAAAAAAATGTTACATCCTTTTTCACTATATGAGTATATTAGACTCCAACTCCACAATACACTGCATGAGACTTAAAGGGGTTGTCCCGTGAAAGCAAGTGGGGTTAAGCACTTCTGTATGGCCATATTAATGCACTTTGTAATGTACATTGTGCATTAAATATGAGCCATACAGAAGTTATACACTTACCCAGTCCGTTGCTGGCGTCCCTGTCTCCATGGCTCCGACTAATTTCTGTATCTTCTGGCTTCTTTAGACGCGCTTGCGCAGTTCTTACTTCTCTGTGGACGAGCCACTTCAGCGTGGTCGCGCGCTACAGCTCATCTGCGCATGCGCAGACGAGCTGTCACTTCTCGGGAGCGCACTGGATCGGCCATTCTGCTACCAGCCTCCCTACTGCACGTTGTGCCGTCCAGCCAATGGGGTGGCTGGAATCGGCATTACAAACAGTAGAGGTCCCCGCCTGCCGCGATGACGTCATCAACTGAATCACGTGACCAGCGTCTCGGGAGCGCGCACGTAGGGCTACAGCAAGCGCTGTGCACCATGGGAGAAAACCGCGGTGCACCTTGGGAAAGGACCGGCGGCCATCTTTAAAGAAGACATTTTTAAAAGTTCACGAAACGAGGTAATGGTGAGTAGAAACGCTCTTTTATGACGCTTTCCACAGGTAGTGTAGTATGTTTGCTTTAGCAGGGGGACTGGGAAGAGAAAAAAAAATTTCATTTCTGCCGTGGGACAACCCCTTTAAGTGTTACAGGGTTCAGTCAAGAATGACAATGCAGATCCTTACAGGTATAAAATTCTGTTTGGATTTGGCCCAAAATAAACAGTTTGTATTTTAGGAAAAAACAACTGCACATCACTTCCATTATACTAATAAAAGAAAGGATTGCAGGACTCAAGGGAATCACATGATTTTACTCATTTCGGTCTGAAAAGCCTGTGATGGGACTGAAAGCTCCATCTGGCTTGGGTGAATGAAATCACATGATTCACTGCATTCTTAGAGTGCAACAAATCCTTTTCTTTACTGTATGCTCTGGAGCCCGAATCAATGTCAATTCACAGGCGCCCATCATGTGGTCATTACAAAAAGGTGCCGTTTCTTCCATTGATTTGTATGTACAGTATTTTCCACAAATCTACATAAAAGCATTTAACAAGAAGTACAAAGTTAGGGAATTGACTGTCTAAAATATAGATACTATAAAAAGGCAAAGATCTACCAACCATATAGCTCAGCAAATCCATTCATTGGCACCCTAGAAGTACCAGTGACAAACTGCAACAGGCGAATTCTCTTCTCTGAATCCATCATCAATACAGCCTAAAAAGCAAAAATCACACATCGTAAATTCGAATGCAAAAAAACACGCGACATCACATGCCTTTTACCTCTCCTAGGATTTTAAGAGACAGGTTATAAATGTTTACAAGGCGCAGCAATAAAAAGAATAGCATTTCTACTGCTCCCTACCCCCACGTGCAGGAATGTGGCTGCTTGTTAGTAATATCAATAACTGTAAAATGGATTAAACAGATGAATTCATGAAATAAAGCCGTAACTCTATAAGAGACTGGTCACTTCTCACTGGACAGATGCCAAGTTGTTAAGTTACTAGCACCGATTTCTTACACCCTTCAACTTCATTTGGAAATTCCTCACCTCCTCGGCATGCAAGCCTTCACCTTCTTGTGTTTAATCTGAATTAGTGCCTGCATTATTCATTAGGCTCCTAGAAAGGATCTGTTTCCATCAATGTTTATTTCCAGAAACCAGCAGGTCATATTTGTCTTTTATTAAACATGAGATCAGTGCGGTTTTATACTGATTGTATTAGACCAATACTAATATTTTGGTTTCCATCCCAAACATCTCTGAAGGCAGCATTGGAGTCTATCAAATTTCATGGGATCAAAGGCAAGCTTTTTGGTGATCCTATCCATGGCAAAGGGGCTTGCTATTTAAATGTATACAATTTAAGTTTCATAGAAGTAGAAAGTGGAAATCAATCTGCCTATGGAACATGAAAGGGACAAACGTGTTGACCACTAGACAGAAGTGGAAAAAGTGGTCCACTACACACAAGTAGCCTCTGAGAGCCTTTTATAGACCAAGGGTGGAACCACTTTTAGGGCCTCCGGTGGCAAGACCGTTCATCTAATCACGCCACAACTCTCATTCACATATTTGTTTGCATGCCAAGTTTAACAAAAAAAACAATCTCAGTTACAACTTTCAAGTGCATGATGTGGTAGTCGTCACGCCTCCCCCCCACTGTATGTACACCCCATCCCCCAAATCCTTCCTGCAGGTAATACAAGACAGTTTGCAAACAATCATCTCTGTCCCAGCTGGCAGTGGCCTGAAGTCTGCAATGTACCTTGTCTTGTGCAGCAGCATACGTGCCGCAAAACAATCTAGGACATCCCCTGTGCCTTAAGGCTCCATTAACCCCTTGAGTGGCACACCCGGAAAATTTCCGGGACGAGCTCCACTGCTCATAGCAACATAGCCCGAAAATCTTCCGGGCTATGTATCACTATGGGAGCTGCAGAGCACAATGCCACAAGCTGTGACAGTGTGCTCTGCCTGCACAGACCCACAGAGAACAAAGCAAGCAGAAGAAAAACCAGCAGAAGATATTGCCGATATGTCGGCAATCTCCTGCTTTGTTTACAGGTTGCCATAGAGACCATCGGCTTGTCAGAAGCAAGCCGATGGTCTCTGTGGCAGGGAGAGCTGGTTGTTCGCTGTCAGAGGCTAGGTACTGGCTCTTACAGCAGAGGTCAGAGAAAACCTCCGATCTCTGCTGTGTTAACCCTTTACATGCGGCAGTCTATGTGACTGCAGCATGTAAAGGGCTGTCACTGCAGCATGTAAAGGGCTGTCACCATCGGACCCCCGGAATGTGATCAGGGGTTCCTGATGGGTCCCTGTGGAAGTCCCCTAAAGGGACCAAAAAAAAAAAGGTAAAAAATTATTTAAAAAATTATAAAAAACACTTGTCTCCCTTTACTTTGTAAAAAAATCAAAAATACAATCACACATGTGGTATCCATGCGTCGTAATGACCCAGAGAAGGAAGTTAATGCATTATTTAACCCCTTAATGACATGGCCTCTTTTTTTCTTTTTTCCCCATTTCTGTTTTTCCTCCCTCCTGTTTAAAAAAAAAAAATCACAACTTGTCCCGTAAAAAACAAGCCCTCACATGGCCGTGTCAATGGAAAAATGAAAAAAGTTATGGCTCTTGAGACGCAACTGCAAAATTAGTTGAAATTCAATGATTAGACCATTTTAAAAAACCTGCCCTGGTGGGCACGACAGGGTGGTAGGAAACCCGCCACTCAAGGGGTTAATATGTAACGATTATTGCTCAAAATTTGTTCAAATGAATGATTTTTCAGTCAGCTTAAAAAGCATCATTGGTTTGCTAGCTTCTCATCCTGTGTAAACTCTCCTCATTCAGTGCTTCACATAGGAGGTGAAGTGCTGCGCGAGAAGCAGCAAGTCTCTGTGTAAACGCTCTGCATGAGCGCTGACGACCTTCGCAGTGACATCAGCACTCGTGCAGTCATTTACCTGACTGTTGGCCTGTGTAAAAAGGCCATTAGGACAGCATCTAATTCTAGCTCTTGCTAGATATTGTAATGGTAAAAGTGACCAGATCACCTCTGATATCTAACAACAAGGCAGCAGACAATAGCTTGCTAGGAGAAAAAAAAAAAAAAGAGGTAGTATTAAAAGAACAGGTCTAACAAACTCTTCACCTTCCAAAACCACTGAATCACTGGGTGTCCAAGAACATAACCATTTTTATATTTGGTATGTTCTCTCCAGTTGTTGACATCCACGTCTCCCAAACCGCACATGAGGAGCTAGAAAACAAAGAAAGTTGTTAAACCCTTATCCCAGAATAAAGCATTATCAATCTGTACAAAAAAAGGTGATTGAGTACTATACCTCCAACTCATTTTCATCAAATATTTTAATCAGATCCTGAGGAATCAGTTCAAAAAATCCCTTTAGAGAAAAAAAAAATTTGTATTTGCAATTACATATTTAAAAAAAACAAAAACACAATATTCTTCAAAAAACATGGCGATTAGATATGTTTGGGCAATTGGAGCCCTGCATACTGTATACATACATATGCAGAACAGCCCCCAACATCAGGGCTCTGTCCTGCATGCTGTTAGAAACGCGTGTCAGAACTCATCCGACATCGGAGCTATGCAGGGAAATCTTGATGCCTGATGAGGTCAGACACTGGATTAGAAGGGGGTTAAGATACAGCCACACTGATCCAGTGTATAATGAAGTACCAGGATTCTACATCATATTTAATCTTTAGCGTGATCAAGGACCTAAAGTCAATGTATGTAGCACCAACTGCTGAAGCCCATTAGTAAATACACAAAAATAAATAAATTTACAAATAGATATTTAATACCTCTTTAAAAGAAGCCATCTGTTTCTGGATCCTGTTCACAAACCTCCACTGTATGACCAGGCTAAAGAAAAGAAAAATAAGCAAAAACACATTACTCCTTGCTGTAGATGACCGTATGCAGAAAATCCAGTCTGAAGAAGGTAGTTTGATCTGGAACCCCTGCGATCAGCTGTTGGCCAACTCAGAGTAACAGAAGGAGGTCCCAATTATAGTAGGAGTTCAGACTTCAAGTGGATGAATACTCCCATGATATGGACCACACAGGAAGCAATGTGTTTATTGATTCTGTATATATTCCGGTCTGGAGGATCCCTTGACCTTAATTTACCAACTGTGGTATCAGCACAGAAAGCCATTGACTGGCAGCAGCAATCATGTAAAGTCAGATGACATCAAAGCAGCACAGGAATGAAAACAGAACCAATAATGTTAGTTGCTAGTCTTCATTGATCTAATTTTTGGGGAACATACAAAGTTTCATATGAAACCAACAACTTCTTCTAGGGGAGGGATTTTATTTATTTTTTGACAATGGGTGTATATGTGTTATTGTAACTGTGTGCGAGCCCGCACACATCCACTGTTATTTTCAGGGCATGTCTTATTTTCAGGTAAACAGGGTAGTAGCGTCCGAAAGCTTTTTTATAGCCCATGGGTGGGACTACTTTGTCAATGGTGCGGTGCGAGTGCTTAATTTGTGAGACAAGTTGTACTTTGGAAAGCAATGAAAGTCATATGGACCAACAAATGGTACCATAATATATATTTTTTAAAGGCAAGATGGGCACAATTAGCCTTTTACAACTTGCACCACGTTGCTAAAATATATTATACCATCTTTACTTGCGTCATTACGAACGTAGGTTTTGACTTTATTTTAAACTATTCCCCCGCCACCTTTTTTTTTTTTCTTTTTACACTTGTCCACTAGAGGGGTGCAATGCTGAAATGTAGTACTGTATTTGAAGTGTATTATAAAGTCTATGAAGCTGCAGGCCACTGTACCTGGCAGACCTGGAGGCCTTCAAGCCATAGCAATGTATCGAGACCCTGCGGTCACATTGCAGGGGTCCGATGGGTGACAATGGGAGCCCCATCTATGTCCGTCCTTTATAGGCTGCTGTCGCATGGACCACGGCACATAAATTAAATAGCAGGTATTGTCAGTTTCTCTGGTCCCCACTGTAAGAGCAAGTGCTGGGCTGTCATTAGACAGCTGGGTCCTTGCTCCCCCCTAGCATGGGAGACCCGTGCCAGGCTTCTGATGCGATGCCTTAAAGGGCGTATGGACAGTTGTTAAGGGGTTAGAGCAAATTTATAAAACTAACAGAATTCCTTACAAAATTATGAGAATGATACCCAAGGCTGTAAAAACAACATCCATAGCAAAAGCCCATCATGTCTAAAATCCAGCATGTAAAAAGTAGGTTTTGCTTAAAATCTAAAATATCCATTAATCAGTATGATGTGATCTTACTGTATGTACTCTCTCTTGTTCTTGTTGGTGACTACTATGTCTGATCCACCAGGCTTAAGGTCATGTTGATGTGTCTGGTGGGCAAAAAACACAAACGCAAAAAACATAATTAGCTGACTGATTTGACATATACAGCCATATCTGTGCTACTCTACAAAAGCCATTTCTACCTGTCCAAAGAGTTCCTCATCCACAGTGAATCGCAAGTCTAGTTCCGCTGGATCATTCTCAAGTATCCACTTGAGAGAGTTGTAATATTCACTGTCCTATGAAACAAAGCATGACATTTTAGGAGTTGTATAATGGAGATACATGGCTACAAAGCATCTATCACGTTCATGACATTCCGTACATATACTAGCACCCTTAACGGGAGTATGAACCAATGGACCTCCATTTCTATAAATGTGTAGTTGCCAGATGTATTCTGTATACTCCAGAACAGAAAACAGTTTTTAAAAGGTTAAATAAAAATGCCAACAGATTTTCTTCTACAAAAAGGATGATAAAAGGGAGCACAGGATGCGTTACAAGTTCTTGCAAGTAATTTGCAAGTATTGTACAGCATTTATTGGTGCAACAGCAGTTTTCATAATTAAGCTACATTCAGAGTGTTTGTAGTGTACGCTCTGACATATACATCAGTATTTTTGCTGAGTAGATTGACCAAAGTATACATAAGTCCCAAGTCATCTGATGGATGCCAAAAGAGTGTTCTTTTGACTGTCAACTATGCCATACCATACAGAGACTACTCCTTAGTGACCAGCTTATTTTTTGTCTTAAGGACCAAGCGATCTTCATTGCTTACTGCACTGCAAGAGCCATAACTGAGACAGCCATGTGATAGTGCAAGGGTCATTTAAGTATAAATAGTAGTAAAAGCACATCATTCCTACAGCCATTTTTCTCACTTCACAAAGCAAAGGTTCAGTACTAGAAAGATGGGCTTAAAATAATTTATTCTTAAAAACTGTATGTCCTTCCAGTATATAAAGAGAATGTCAAAATATTTTCAAGATTTATATTCCTTTACAAGAAGGTTTAGGAACTGGAGGGGTCTCTTCAAGGACTGCTTTAGAACAATAAGGGACAGAATTTTCTGTTGATACAAGCTATAAGATACATACCTGCGCACGCACGTGTATACTTTCTATGATTTGCTATAAAATGCTTTATTTTAATTAGTTGTTGAGGTGGTGAAGCAACTTGTAATCCCCTCCTGACAAATGCTAGAGGTTTTTGCTATATAAAACTATGCATTAACAAAATGTCAGAAGAGCTTGGAAAGATCACTTGAGCGTTTCTCATTGTCTTCTTCTCCAATTCATCAAATTAGGCGTTTGTAAGGCTACGATACCCATTGAGTATCACCTAAATAAAGTTATTGCTGCAACAATGGCTTGCTTTTTTTGGACAGAGTTGTATATGTTTTAGGGCTCATGTCCACGGGCAAAATAAGAATTAAAATCCGCAGCGGATTTTAACTTCTTCTGCCCGCAGATCCGCACCCCATAGGGATGCATTGACCACCCGCGGGGTAGATAAATACCCGCGGATGGTCAATAAAAGGGATTTAAAAAAAAAAATGGAGCATGAAAAAATCCGGACCATGCTCCATTTTCATGCGGGTCTCCCGCGGGGACGGCTCCCGCGGGCTTCTATTGAAGCCTATGGAAGCCGTCCGGATCCGCGGGAGACCTAAAATAGGAATTTGAAAGAATTACTCAACCGGAGCGGACCGGGAAAGCCTTCTCTTCCTCACGGCCGGATCTTTCTTGCTTCAGCTCGGCGGATGTGCCCGGCGCATGCGCGCGGCACGTCGGTGACGTGCCGGCAACGTGCCGCCGGCGTGACGAATTCATCCGCCGGCCGGAAAAGAAGATCCGGCCGTGAGGAAGAGAAGCCTTTCCCCGCCCGCTCCGGATGGGTAAATGCTTTTAAATTCCTATTTTCAGCGCTCATGTCCGCGGGGCAGGAGGGACCCGCTGCAGATTCTCCATGGAGAATCTGCAGCGGATCTGATTTTCCCCGTGGACATGAGGCCTTAATGGCAACACTCTGGGGTACAAGTGTGTTTTATAACCATTTCATTAGTTTTTTTGTGGGGTGAAGAGGAGATAAAAAGAGTGCATAAATGCAAATTGCTTTTCGGTTTTGTTTCTACAGCAGCTTCCTGTATGTACAGTCATACACAGATAGCAGTCAATAACTCATAGGACCGCCCAATGGACTATTCAGCCCAGAATAAGTAGAGATTTAAATAAAAAACACAAGTTATAGTGAACCCTTTCAAAAAAAAAAAAAATCTATATATTTAAAAAAAAAAAATATATATATATATATATATATATATATATATATATATATATATATATATATATATATATATATATATATATATATATATATATATATATATATATATTTGCTCAGCTCCTCCTGCTCTAACCTGATGCTCCGCTTTAACATGTTCAAGCTGACAGATTCCCTTTAATGGTTATTGCATGAATGAATAGTTACCTGCGGGCTGAACAATCCCCAGCCTTCACTGTTCAGTGTTGTACAAATATGCTAAACCACTTGTGGCCACCACTTGAGGGATCTTAATGCATGTGTTTCCCTAACCACAGTTCATCAATTACTGGCATATGGATACATAAAGTTTCCACTGGGTGAGTCACAAGTGCATATCAGCAAACTCAATCTATCTGTAGCTGTGGGCTGCAGGAACTCTTCACTTTAGGTACAGGATAATCAAAACTCAATAGCACAGAAAAGCAGCTCTGAGCCATATGAATGTCTATTAGAGGACTTCTGTCTACAGTCAAGGATTCATTCATGTAATAAACCTTAGTGATGGGTGCAGTGTGAAGGGTCATGCAGTAGCTGTATGCGCTTTGGGGAACATACATTACAATGGTTAGAGTAACATACCACAGACTCCATGTCATTCAGAGTTATAGCCTTCTGTAACATCATTTTATAAAATGGTCGTATGAAAAAACCTGAAAGAGCAATAATGATCATCACTGATAATGAATATCATATATTACATACGACCGTGCGCTGGCATATGACATACTGTGCAATAAACAGTTTTATTTCTTTTGCATTAAGCTACAAACCTCAGACGACATCAGTAGAAATCAAAGAAGAAAAGCGGGTGGAGGGACTTCTAGGAGTATGAGCTAAGGAAATTCGCTTATGCCCATCCACATTTCACCAGTGTATGTAACGGGGCGTAATGTAAACTTGCATAAGATTAGTGAACTAAAAGACACAACTCTTGACCAACAAAACAGTTGAAACAATGAAATAAACTTAATTCTTCTTTATTGAATTAAACAATATTAACACGTTTTGGGGACATAGTCCCTTCCTCAGAAATGGCTGGGTAAAGTGCCTCATACATTAGTTAAGACATGATAGTTTGGTAAACAGACTACTAGTACATCTAGATCATGAGCGATTACGCAACAAGTCAATAATATAAAATATGTCAATTTTATATATACCTTTCTATTTTAATTTCTACTTTGTCCATACCATTTGTTTTACCCATCATGTCGTTTTAGATTTGCTTTCAATTTATGTAGCAATATGCATAATGAAAGTTTACTCATTTCTTTTAACTTACAGGAATACTTTCCGCTACATATGGCTATAGATTTGTTGTTCAACCTTTTACCCCCGTTCATAAACTATTATACTTGACCAATGGTGGTTGCAGGTAAAATTCTGAAAGTTTTTAGCTACATATTGCTAATTATAGATGCACATTTTTTACCCTCATTTTAGAATGTTCTTTTTTTGGATTATCAAGCCTATTTATTCTGCCATCGACTATATTTGAGTAGCAAGAACTTAGATTGTTTGAGAGCGACAATGCTCGTCCTTTCTTCCACTCATGCTCTATACATACCATTAGTCTGTTTACTAAACATTGCTAATATGTTTAAAGAAGAAAAAAATCGCTCGATTCACTTACACTGATGATTTGTACTTTAAGATAGAAGAATAGAGAAAAAAAATTGAGGAAAAAGGAGAAAAAAAATATCCAATTATTGCACTTGGCTTTTTACCAAGCCATTCCTGAGGAAGGGGCTGCATTCCTGAAACGTGTTAATACTGTTTTAAATCGATAAAGAAGAGTTGGGTTAATTCCATTTCAATTTCCTTGGTAAGAAAATAAATAAATTTTAAAAAAGTCTTTCGTCCACAAACTCAATTTTTGTTATGTCAGGAGAAAAAGACATCTACTTGCCGTGTATAGGCATTATAAAAGGGGGCTATAAATCAGATTTTAAAAAAATTTAATTTTTTATTGCAGGTGTTCTGATTACTTTCAGTTTATGTGACAGCTGCTTCTGGTTAACATCAAACATTGGATTGTCCTGTGCATCTTAGGCCACTCCGTTTATTTTACAGCGTTTAGGGTGCTAAACGCTTCCATCGATTTCAATGGGGCCTCTCAGACAAGCGTTTAAACGGCACGATTTTGAACGCTGTCTGCTGTACTTTAGTGTGTTCCAGCACTTTTTAACTCCTTAATGCTATAGAACATATATTTAGGTCCTGCAGCGTCGGTGATCTCTTGTTAAAATGCTGCGTTCCAATAAATGGCGCTGCAGAGGTATTGTTCCATGTCTCTTATTTGCATATTACCCAGAGAAGCACGAATGGCCTTCTAACTCTCCCCACTCACTCACCTTCTAGGTGCTCTCCGTAAGGAGAAAAGAGCACTCCTAAAGAATGCTGTGGAACACAGCGTTAACAGTGTGTACAAGAGTGGCCTTAAGAGTATAAATGGTGTCGTGAAATCCTGAATTCTAGTCTAGAGGCTCAACGTAGATTATAGATTAATATCTATCCATACAGATTTCTTAACTATAATCAAATGTATAATAAAAAAAGTGGCATAAAATATTAAGAAAAAGACACTTGCTTAGCAGTACAAAGCTCGAGAAATCCTGGACAGCCGAGACCTGATCAGGTTTCTAATGGAGTAACAGAAGAGAACAGTGTACGGCTGACAGCTTTAGATCCTGAAAATCCAAAAATCTGGCATCTGTGTGGCTCTGATGTTGCCCGATTACTGACACTTAACTGCATTTTTATATGGATAGTCGAGGCATACTTGAAACAAATGCCAAATTGTATGCATTGCTTCCTACCAGCATAGAATGATTATATAGTAGAATGCCCCTCTTAAAAATGCACATAACAAACACCTCCTGTATCCATTTTTTTAGATTTGTTTATTGTTACATAGCTAAGGAAAGATTGAAATTTTCCTTTTTTCCAAACAGTGAGATAGTGGGAAACTTTTTTTGTTCCCCTAAACTTACCATCCAACAGCTTTCCATGATAAACTGCCATCCCAGCCACACGGCCAATAAACTTAAAATAGGAGATGTGCTCTTCATTGCACAGTCCAGAATTTGGATTAATCTGCAAGGTGTAATTGTCACTGTGAAGTAAAGCAGAAGCCTACATCAGGATACAACAGGTACACATAACACGCTCTAGATCCCCCTTAGTACATGCTGCAGAACAGGTTTGCATTATATAAAGATGGTGAAGGAATTCTATACGGTTCAGTCCATCCCACAAAAGCTACAGACCACCAATATATTCGTAATTCTAAGTATTCCAGTGTAATTCACAAGCAGTGCAGGAAAACTGGGAAATGATGATCTCCGGACTCTACAGGAAAGGTGTTATTAAGATACCTGGTTCATCACATAAAAATGAAACCGTAGAACTTGAGGGCAATGATCAGTGTCCATAGGCTGATGAAAGTCAGTCAAGGGTTAAGGTAAAGCAGCAGTTTCTCTACATACAGGGAGAAAGATGGAAAAACAACTCTTGGACAGAAACCAGCTACACTGACACTAGTTATACCCTGAATGGGCACTTTATTAGAGACAGCTGCCCTGCTGCGATTGGAGCTTACTTTAATGAAAGTGAAACACATGACTCAGGATCCTCTGGAGATTAACAATTGACAGAAGGGGTTAGAAGTATATCAAGAATCGTTCTGGCAAGCGGGCTGTGCAGTCAAGCAACTTGCAGTCAAATGCATACAATGCTGATGTGTTCAGACAGTTGTAGCACAACTTGCTATTCTTTAGCATGGTTGGGCTGTCTAAGGAAAACAGAGAGAAGTCTCCCCACTGATCATCGATCAGAGGAAAACCATCACCTGCTCAGACGATTCCAGACTTCTGCTGCACCATGTTGATGGGTCAGGATTTGGTGCAACCAGCATGTGTCAATGTAACCATCCTGTTAGATGGAGGTACTGACATGCTTTGAACTAATTTGTGGCAACTGCAAGACTATCCTGCAGGCTAATATCCCCGCAAAAAGGCTTCAATACTAAATGGAATCTGCCTTGGTGAGTGGCTGCAGTTGTGAAGGCCTAAAGAAGTCCAACTCACCAATAGAGAGGATTGATATGGAAGGGGGGTTGGTGAAGGGGTCTCTAAAGTGGCCATTCGATATATGTGCCATTAGGGAAAGTGTCTCATGTGAAGGGTGGCAGAGTTTTCTTAAATATTCAAAAATATGTTCTGATGCAACTTAAATGCTACTTACGTTGCAGAATACTCAAAGAGACCGTAATATGGATTGAACATTTCTTTAGATATCAGAAAGAACCACTCTCTTGCAACGCCGCCATAATCCAAGCCTTTCTCACTGTCAAACTCAATCCAGAGACGTGCTTTAAGAAATTCTAGCCTTTTTACAGCGACTATCCTTCTGTAAGAATCCTCAAAAACAGCTGTGCGACGCAACTTCATTTCAAACCTGTTAGGAATATCAAGCTACAGCGAGAGAAGGAAAAAAAAAATGTAAAAAAAAAAATTAACAGCCAGTCTTACTTTTTAGATGCGAATGGACATTCCAATATATTTTTGTATGAATTCCTTGCAGTTTTGCAGATCTCTGCTTGCAGTCCAGTAGATACAAATCATGTAAATCTGTTTCTTACAAAAACATTCAAAATGTTACTGTAGCTCTAATGAGCAGAACACGTTCGTGTCTATCACATGACCAGGACATATTTGTATCCACTGGTAGTAAACAATGAAAATTGCTATCAAATCAAAGCAAGCAAAGATCTTGAAACACATTATTGTATAATGAAACCTTCTATTTTTCAATATACTAAACTATATGGAAATTAGAAAACATTTTAAAGAAGAGTTCGCATACTCAAAATTAGGTCAAGATATCCAACTTGTGTCTGATTAGATTTTCAAACAACTGTTAGGCTGGGTTCACACAGGGCGAATTCCCGGCGGAAATCTCGCGGTTTGGCCGCAGCGAAAAACCGCGAGATTTCCGCAGGGAGACGCGCTGCTTCAAAACCCGTGGCACTTAGCTGTGGGTTTTGAAGCGGCCTGGCCGCTCACTCTTCCGCTGCGGCCGGTGCTCCCATAGAGTGCGCAGCAGCAGCAGAAGAAAAAAAGGGAACATGCTGCGGCCGGCGAATCCGCGCCGCAGCGCCGGCTTCTGCCAGCTTTGCCGCGGCGGATTCGCCGTCCCGTGTGGACGAGATTTCTGAGAAATCTCATCCACATGGGTGGCTAATCCTGGGATTAGCAGCCGCAGCCTAAAACAAGCATCCAGCAAATTCTATATAGGAAGCAAATACAGAGTTCCATACAAGTGACTGCAGTCCAACAATGGCAGGTGCCACCAACTCCAATGCAGTTTATGGAAATCTGTCGTTTTTATAAGTCTATACACACAGAAACACTTCAAACTACTATATAACAAATATGTACATATATATGTATGAAGAATGCACTTCAGCTTACACTTGCTTGTTTCTTCAGCTTTTTACGAAAGTATTCATATTTTCTTTTGTAATCTCGAGAATAAGGTACAGCCTAAAAAAGGAAAGAAGATTAACATGGAACTCCAATCTAATAAACCCGAAGATTACTTAAAAATTAAGTCAATTAAAAAGGTTTTTAATTCTAGGAAACTTTGTTGCTTTCCTCATAGTCTAGCTCATAAAAACTAGTTTTCTTTGTACACTAGGGGGCAGACCATAATTATAAGAGCATATACGTTTGCCACATAGCGAGTGTTTGATGAAAACACCGTAAATGCATGCAAATTAATTTTAGGTTTACAACGCAGACTGATTTTTGGGATTCATGCAGTCCGTTTATTCTGCAACTGATCTAGAAAGATTTAAAATACTAATGCAAATTAATGTCACTGTCCTTCAGTTTTTTCAGAGCATCACTTATTAACCTCATTATTTCAATGAAAAAAAAAAAAAGTCATGGCAGATCCTTAAGACAGTAAAAAAAAAAAAGGGATTTATGAAGAAAGTGTCTTTTTGTCATTATTAAATTTATTTAAGAGAGAAAAAAAAATGCAAGTATGAATCAGACTTCATTCACTTGCCAACGCTATTTTCACAAGCTTTGGGGGCCATGTATACAAGCAGGGACTTCTACAGCAAATTTGCACATGGGAATTTCATTTGTACGGCTGGAATTTTATTACTTTTTCAACACCGCCACTTATGTGCCTCTTTAGAAATCGGGATGACCGTCGTACAGAACCTAAGGCTGTGTTTGCACAAAGCGGCTGTATCACTAATACCATGAAGCAACCAATGTGTGAACACAGCATGATGCACCATTAGTAAAAGTGTTATTTGTGCTGGAACTAATCCAGAAGTTTTAAAGCTAGCACAAAGTTGCACTATTTTCTTGCCTGTCTTTTCCATCACATCACAGCTTTGTGCATTATCAGTGCAGGCAGAAAATATAAAAAAAGTCAATCTGGCTTTTATTCTGCGCCTGGTCGACAAAAAACACAATTATTTGGCAGTTTGAGAGATTTGCCAACATAAAATCACAAATTGATATGCATATGGATGTACTTTAGTCAAACTCCGATGTTTTGCTTCTAATAGGGACACTGCATGGTCATGTCAGCTTCTTCATGCTAATAGGGGCTCACCTAACACTTCTTAACTGCAAGGACTGTTCATTCTGACTCAGTGAAAAAAGGTTTAGAGAGCCAAGAATGAAACATAATCTCCACCCCCTCGCTGCAGCCAGTGGCTATGGATAGAAGTGCTTAAGGTAATTTCCCAGATGGTGTGAGGTGAAATATATTATTACACCGGCTCCATATTAACATACTTTTCACACCTTAAACAAGCTGCTGTCTTGTAAATATGGTGCACTGACAGATGCAGTAGAGAAAGGTTTTTGCAATAATGATGAGCTTCCATGTTTTATTTGCTCTTAGGCTTAGCAGTTATGGTCAACAACCAAATGTACAGTGAGCCGTACCCAACAAATGTTTACACTTCCAGTAAAATCTCTCATCTCGTTGACTAGGGGACACAGCTGAAGACAGTAGGCATTGCTACTGACACCAAGCAGTGAAGGTGTTAGCTCCTGCTACTGGTTGTATACCCTTCTACAGGCACCAAGCTAACTAGTTTCTCTGCAAGCAGTAGGAGCAGCCAAGTAGGTAATGAAAAAAAAAAAGTTTTTCATAGTTCTATAAAAAGGAAAAAAAACTTATATAATTTAATATATATTTATATCTTTAAAAAAGGGAACAGTAAATAATAGAACACTTTCAGTCCTACTGCAAAGAGTACCACAAAAAGTGCAACACATAAGGGGAGCTAGTCGCCAGGCAGAGCTTACCCAGTTTGGAGACTGGGGAGCAGTGGACCACCAGATCATTGTTGGATGGCTTGGAGTTCAGTTAAGGCCCAGCAAGCCCGTGTGGAGAAGTGTAGAGTTAAGAACATGAAGAGGAAATGAAGGCGGGCCTTGTTGAGGAAAACGCGGTAAGTGAACGCGAGTTAATGAGAGAAAGGAAGGAGACTCACTTCTGCAGTACACCATGGAGTCAGGCATGACTGAAGCCAGGGGGTTGATTTTGGATGATCACGAGCAGGCAGCCACCAAAAGGGGACTGCTTTCTACAGTGGGGAAGGAGGCGAAGGAGGGGGAGCAGTAGGCGAAAAACACCAGCAGCGCAGGTAGCACACGGGTCGTGGATTCAGGACAGTCAGTCCCCATGCAGCCATGGATAAACTATTGCAGTACTCTGGTACCATTGTATGCTGGAGGTACTGGGCTGCCGTCAACCTCCTATACCCCTGCTGCAAACAAAACAAAAATGGGAAAAAAAAAAGGCAGTGGCAGACCCATATTGCAGGTCAGCCACTGGAAAAGCAGAACATGTTCTGAGAATGTCGCCAGTGACCTGGAGTGCAGCCTCCAGGTAAGAATGCACCTCTTCAGATAGGAGAGAGGGAGAAAAGGGACGAGGTAGAGATCTGCAGTGCTAGATAACTGGGAAAGATGGGGGTTTTAGTTGGCAGCGGAAGGAAAATACTTACCTCATTATCGGCTGTGGAAATACTCTCACGTCAAGAAAGTAGCAGTCTCTGCAGTTTCAGCGATTTATGTCCCTGTAGTTGCCTGCCTTTAGGAAGGAAGGGAGTGCTCTGGTAAAGGGGAACACTATGGCTGGCGGGTCACACTCAGGTGAAAGAAGAAAAGGAGGCACATACAAGCAGAGATTAAGGCAAGCAACAGAACGGTTAACGGTTATGTTCACCTTCCTCAGTAAGATAACAGGGAGAGTCCTGCCTTCCTGTATTCCGATTCCAAGTATTTCTGGAAAAGTGGCGATAAAGAGGTCTGCCCCATACAGACACTAAGCTAAAGCTAGTTAGCTAGGTGCCTGCAGGTGGGGAATAGCTAGTAGGAGGAGCTAATGCTTTTTCTGCCTAGTGTCCGCCTCCTAGTGGAAGTGGCTATATCACTTGTGTCCCCCAATGATATGGAAAATAATTGTTCAACAAAAGTATTTTGAAGTATTAGAATACTGTTAACTTACTGGCCCAGTTATTGCGGCTGTCTGTAATCGTGGATCCTCCCATTGAGTTCTCTTTGTGTCTGGAAGAAATAAAGATTTGCTTTAATTTTCTTTCGGATTTAAATCTTACTACTATTATTTTGAAACAGACTTTCTTACTGTGGTCAATATAAAAGACTCGTCCATCAGTGTGTGTTCTCTCTTCCCAACCAGGCTGCATGGAAGAACCATATAAAAAGGTCAGTATGGGACAAGAATAATGATTTTGCAAGTCCATCTGGACCACTGCAGGATATAAATTTGGAAAGATAGGGCATTTAACAAGGATTGTATAAATCCATAAAAAAACAGTAATGGGTACATTTTTATTCTCCGTTTTTCTTTGTAGTTTTATTTCCCTGCAGTAGTAACTCAAACACTGAAGACAACAAAAATCAGCAAGGCTTCCACAAGCGAGACTCTTAGCAACTAGCTTCTCTCAGAAAAGGCACAATCAGAGGTTGGATGTTGGACTCCCTAGAGAAAATTGAGGATGTTGGAGCTTCTTTCCTAGGCTCAAGAATAGTGGAGGTTGAGGTCTAACTGCCATTTATCTGCTGCTTATACAGCACCAGCATATTATACAAGAACTTACTTAGCCATCACTCCACTTCTTATGTCAAAAACATAAAAAAATAAAAAAGCTAAAAACAAAAAGTCTATACTCCCTTATTAAAGTTTAAACTTTTCCCATGTAGTTGCCAGTATAGTACATAGCAATACTGCTAATCGCAGTGTATTATGCCTGTCAACATTATTGTATTAAGCTCTGTCTCGTGATGGGCTCCTCTGCCTTTGCCCAATCTTAGATCCTGTTTAACCCCTTAGATTAATCCGAGTCCTCTCCAATTCCAGCCATTGCAGACAGGTGTCAGCTGTATATAATACAGCCGACGCTTACTGAGCATGGAGCAGGCGCAGCTCTTGAGCATGCTCCATTCACTTCCTATGAAATTTGACAGGTACAGTACTGTAAAAATTTTCAGCTTGTGTGGAAATGCTTTCAAAAATAGAAGTGATTTTTTTTTTAGTTGACCAAAATAAAGTATGCCAAGTTAATTAACAAGAGATAACACCTGATAGCATTAACCCCTTGATGTCCACCCATACATCTTTTGACGGCGCCAATTAATGTGCATTATTAGTCTGATGGAGCCATTTAGGCAAGTGTGTCAGACTAATTCACTTCTGATAAATTATTTTTGTACTTACCAGTAGTGGTCCTAGGTCTAACAGATCTAAAGGAGGCCTTGGCCGTAGGTGTACTGGAATTTTTAATCTCGGGTCTTCCTACAGAAATAATAAAAACATGCCTGTTTAAAAACCATGTAAGCACATGTGGAAACTCTTTAGTCTATAGTTTAAGATCAACAAACCTCTACATCCATCCCAAAGCATCAATATATTTAACTCAAGACTAAATATGCTTTCATTGATAAGTGGTGGTCCCGCTTCCAAGACCCCATACTGATTGCTGGAATGAGGGTGCTGCAGTGCTGCGCCCCTCCGCTGTCTTCACGACTTTTTGGCAGCTGAAGGTGGCTACATAGCGGCGTACAGCGCTTTCTACAGACCTGTATTTTGACCATTTTCAGCTGAAAGAAGGAGCCAAAAAATAATGAAGACTGCTGAGGGGGGAAATGGAGGTGGAACAGCACTTGTGAGCACTACAGCCCATTCGTTCTAGCAATTAGGGAACTCACCAGTGGGACCTCCACCAATTAATACTTTTGACAGGTCTTTCTGACATTTAAAGAGTCGCTGCACTTTCAGCTAACTCTTGAGACTGAGCTTTTGTGTGTGTGTTTTACAGACTCCTGGAATCTGGAAATAACCATTTGTTTGCAGAGGTTTTTCCACAGCCTTTGTGTTTGCAATAAAGCAAAAGGCTGGTGAGACATGTCAGCACCCATGACCTAGGGAAGAAAAGGATGGTGGAACCACCATCTAAAAACATCAAAATTTTAGATGCCGAAATATCCACCCTTAGACTCCATTTCAGATGGCAGGGGTGCCATTACACTTCCGGCTCCTCTGCACTGCAACGACATTGGGCCGAAGGAGCAGATGATTGGCAGGGATCCCAAGCAGCATATCCCTGCCAATCAACTACTGATGACAGAGCATAAATAGTAAATTCATGAAAAACCCACTTAAAAAACCCAAGGAACAGCAAAAAAACCCAAACTTTTGCTTCCTGGTTGTGTCTCTCTAAAGGGATGGGTGTGAGGGTTAAGAGGCAAGTGACATCAGATCACAGCCTGTTATGTCATCTGTCCCTGTACAGCCTCTAGTGGCTAAAAAGGTGAATCCATGTCACCACCACTTTTATTAATCAGGGAGTATATATGCTCCACCACATTTAGGAAGAGTAATTTGTCTACTATAGATTACAGAGAATAAGCAATTTTCCAGCAAATAACTCCTACTTGGGACATTTGCTGAATCTGTGACTCAAAATATCTAGCTAGCATCTGGATCATGTAGATTTCTAATACAGGGTAGTCCTAATAAAACTAAATAAAAACCGGAAGAACCCAATAAAAGTTGGTGTGTATACTCAGTGGTGGGTATGGGGTTTAGTTTTCTTGAAGGAAAAAAATAAGTAAATAGCACCAGTAGTTGTCAACAAGAGACTATTTGATGCTATATGGAAATATTGGTGCAGCTGGTGAAAAGAGGGTCAAATCTGTTCTTCAGATCAGTACGGTACGACTGCAGGGTTAGGATCCTCACATTGCCTGAATGTTACTGGTCAAACTATCAGCAGCAAGGTGGTAAAAACACTGCTTGAACATGTGCAAGAAGCATGAATGGAATAATATTTATAGGTTTTTCCAACATGATAAATCACTGAGCCCTCATACAGTAAACATAATCCTGTCCCAAGCCGCAAATGGAAAGTTCTTAGCCATTAACTGACGTACTACTGTATCATACACTTCACCAACCAATACACCCCTGGTAGCAACATATGGTAAGCACGATATCAGGCTCACAATGTGCAAGGTACCTGCGAATGCGAGGCATTTGTGCAAAAACGCCTTGCATCACTTCAGGGAAGTAGCGATCCTCTACCATCAACCATGGCAGAGGATCGCAGAGAGTTCTCCATAGATTTCAGTGGGAAATGCTTTGCCAGCCCCATTGAAAAACAATGGCGATGCATTCCGAGGGAACACCCAGAGACAGGCGATTTAGTGATAAGTGGCATGTACGAACTCTGCACACTATGAAGGTTTCTGCATCTCATGATCTACTTGGGTCAAACTTGCAGCCAGAAATATGAATTTTCATCAATTTTCTTTTGAAAAAAACAGAAAAAAAAAAAACTTTACACGTGGAGGCTAAATTTTCTGAATGCGCTGAAAGTGTAGATTGCCACGTACCATTTTCCCAATCCTTTGAAAGCGAATATTGTAAAGTAGGGATTCCCTAGGTACGAAAACATTTTCCCAAATTAAAAAAAAAAATAAAAAAAATGCACACAGTAGCAAGGTTAAGAATTATATAGCCAAGCTAGCCCAACACAACAAACATGATACGGGAAAAACGCAATTTAATTAAATTTTACCTAAAACATCATTCAAAATAGGAAACCACCACTCCTATAGATTGGATGCACGTCAGAGGTTTTCATCTTTTAATCAAAACTTAGATTAAAGGCTTCATTAAATTGACTTTAGTGTAATGGATACCTATGAAATCCCCCCACTTTGTTAGGACCACTGCACACGCACTTTTTTGTATGCGACCATTCATAAGAGTGAAAGCTTACCCATGTTGTAGTCTTTGTCATGTGATTGATGTAGAAGGGCCGTCCGCTTGGAGCATGCCTCATTTCCCAGCCTTTGGGAAGGAATTCCTGATCCTGGTCCACAGGGTGCTTAACAGATTCATATGCTGGTGACTGCTGAAGACGACCACTAGGAACATTCTGGGTAGGGGATGTCTGAGCCGTTTCCACAGGTGTAGGCTTCTGAAAGTGAACATTAAGGACAGGTTTTGAGCTTTACCTTCAAACAGCCCTACAGGCCTCTACACCGTTTCCATAAACAAATGCAGCGTATAGATACAGTGAAGAACAGGATCGGCAATGAAACTTGCTCAACAAGAATCAGAATTAGGATTTTCCAGACAGAGAAGCAGATGTATTACAGATAAATGCAAGATAAAGCAGACATAAGTGAACGTGCAGTATTCCAAGTGTGCTGTTTTTTTAAGTGTGAGACTTGGGATTAAGGTCTTTGGATTCAGGGACTTTATAAGGGTCAGCTCTATGCAAAAATTAAAATGCATAAGCAATAAATAGATCACTATAACCCCTTAAGGACATGGCCTATTTTGGGCTAAAGGACGCAACGATTTTTGGCGGATTTTCATCTCCATTTTTCAAAAGTCATAACTAGAGATGAGCGAAGGTACTCGTTTCGAGTAATTACTCGATCGAGTACCGCCATTTTCGAGTACTTCAGTATTCGAGTGAAAAGTACTCGGGGTCGCCGGGGGGCGCCGTGGGTGAGTGGGCGGTAGCAGCGGAGAACAGGGGGGAGCCCTCTCTCTCCCTCTCCCCCCCACTCCCCGCTGCAACCCCCCACTCACCCACGGCGCCCCCCGAATTTTTTTGCCTGAGTACGGAAGTACTCGAAAATCGCGGTATTCGGGCGAAGGGGCGTGGCCGAGCACGTTCGCTCAGCTCTAGTCATAACTTTTATTTTTCCGTTGACACAGCCGTATAAGGGCCTGTTTTTTGCTTGGTGTACGGGAGTTTTTGATGGTGCCATTGTTTTGGCTACATAGACTATAATGTAAAACGTATTTTTTTATGATAACAGAAAACGCATTTTTTTTTACCTTTTTTATGCTAATATGACAAAAAGCACAAAAAAAAGTTTAACTTTTTTTACATTTGTCTTTTTTGTACATTTTTTTTTTTTATTACACTGTGTCCCTCTGAGGGACTTGCAGCACATCACTGATGATTGCTGTGTTAAGGCACGGCAAGGCTACTGCCCTGCCATGCCTTACCACTTATACAGCGACTACAGGCTATGGCAATACAGGACGCCAGTATCTGGCATCCTGTTGCCATAGCAACCAGCCGGGCTCTCTGCGATTATATCGCGAGAGCCCGGCAACTTCTGCCTCCATTCACAGTGGACGGTGCGTCGTTCAATTTTCAGCATGCAGAAAGCAAACGACAGAAGAACTCTCGTTCAGTTGCTGCATGAGTTTACATGGGGCGATTATAGCTACAGGAGCACAGAAATTTGAACGATTCTAAACGATAATCGTCCCATGTAGATGGCCCTTTAGGCCGACTGCACACGGCCGTGAAGGGCTCCGCTGCAAAATTCCACGGCGGAGCCCGTCACGGCGCCCCCCAGGAGACCCCATACTTACCTGCGGATCCGGCGTCCTTGCTCCCGCATGACGCTTCCACGCCCACCTCCGCCGCATCATGTGACACGCCCACTGCGACTGCAATGGAAGCCGTCCGCGTGTACACCCGCGGCAAATAGAGCATGCCGCGGGTGAGTACGGGTGAATTCACGGTGCGGAATTCCACACCGTGAGCCCTGAGCTATTAGGTTCAACAGAACCTAATAGCTGCGGGCAACGCAGTGGATTTCTGCCACGAATTACGCGGCGGAAATCCGTTCGTGGGAAGGAGGCCTTAGTAAAGAAAACGGGGACGTAGCGGTGGGAGGGGTTAGTAGAGAATACATAATAGGGATACAATTAAAGATAAATAACCAAAACCTTCTAAACTGTATGGTGACTAATGCTAGAAGTCTGACCAATATAGCTGACAAACTGAAAGTAACGTCTGAGGAAAACTGACATTTCAGGAACAAGCCTGGTTGGATGAACGCTGTGACTGGGCGGAGAACTTACAGGGTTACAGTCTGTTCAGAAGTGATTGGGGGGGAAAAAACTGAAAGGGGGAGGGGTTTGTCTTTACGTAAAATACTGTTTAAAGCCTACATTACAGGAAGATCTATGGGAGGGAGATGAACATGTGGAGTCTTTGCGTAGAAATACACGGAGAGAAAATAAAATCCTCATAGGGTTTTTCTTTGTAGGCCAGCATATATAACAGAAGACACTGAAAATCTATTACTGGGGCAAACTGATGAAGCAGCAAGTTACAATTAGGTAACATGAGGGTCTTTAACTATCCGGATATAAACAGGAAAACTTCAACCTGCAGTTCTCATAAAAAGGTAACGAGTTTGTCAATAACTTCAAATAAATTACCTTACCCAACTTGTACAGGACCCTAGTAGAGGGACAGTCATTTTGGACTTAACATTAAAGGGGTTGTCCCGCGGCAGCAAGTGGGTCTATACACTTCTGTATGGCCATATTAATGCACTTTGTAATGTACATTGTGCATTAATTATGAGCCATACAGAAATTATTCACTTACCTGTTCCGTTGCTAGCGTCCTCGTCTCCATGGTGCCGTCTAATTTTCAGCGGCTAATCGCCGGATTAGACGCGCTTGCGCAGTCCGGTCTTCTTCTTTTCTCAATGGGGCCGCTCGTGCCGGAGAGCGGCTCCGTGTAGCTCCGCCCCGTCACGTGCCGATTCCAGCCAATCAGGAGGCTGGAATCGGCAATGGACCGCACAGAAGCCCTGCGGTCCACCGAGGGAGAAGATCCCAGCGGCCATCTTCACCGGGTAAGTAAGAAGTCACCGGAGCGCAGGGATTCAGGTAAGCGCTGTGCGGTTTTTTTTTAAAGTCCCTGCATCGGGTTTGTCTCGCGCCGAACGGGGGGGCTGTTGAAAAAAAAAAAAAAAAAACCCTTCGGCGCGGGACAACCCCTTTAACCAACAGACCTGACAGAGTAAAAGGGGTGCAGATTGGGGGGCACCTGGGAAATAGTGACCATCGTATAATAAATTTCCAATTGTCTTTCTAAAGGGAGTTTTATCTGGAAGATACAAAAATACTGAACTTTAGGAAGTTTAACCCCTCGAGTGGCGGGTTTCCTACCACCCTGTCGTGCCCACCAGGGCAGGTTTTTTAAAATGGTCTAATCATTGAATTTCAACTAATTTAGCAGTTGCGTCTCAAGAGCCATAACTTTTTCATTTTTCCATAGACATGCCCATATAAGGGCTTGTTTTTTGCAGGACAAGTTGTGATTTTTTAAACAGGGGGGGGGGGGGGGGAAGAAATGGGGGAAAAAGAAAAAAAGGGGCCATGTCATTAAGGGGTTAAATAATGTATTAACTTCCTTCTCTGGGTCATTATGACGCATGGATACCACATGTGTGATTGTATTTTTGATTTTTACAAAGTAAAGGGAGACAAGTGTTATTTTTTTTTACTTTTTTTTTTTTTTGTCCCTTTAGGGGACTTCCACAGGGACCCATCAGGACCCCTGATCACATCACATTCCGGGGGTCTGATGGTGACAGCCCTTTACATGCTGCAGTGACAGCCCTTTACATGCTGCAGTCACATAGACTGCAGCATGTAAAGGGTTAACAGCAGAGATCAGAGGTTTTCTCTGATCTCTGCTGTAAGAGCTGGTACCCAGCTGTTCTCTGACAGCCAAGCACCAGCTCTCCCTGCAACAGAGACCATCGGCTTGCTTCTGACAAGCAGATGGTCTCTATGGCAACCTATAAACAAAGCAGGAGACTTAGAAGCAGGAGATTGCCGGCATATCGGCAATATCTTCTGCTGGTTTTTCAAAGCCCTTGCTTTGTACTCTGTGGGACTGTGCAGGCAGAGCACACTGTCACAGCTTGTGGCATTGTGCTCTGCAGCTCCCATAGTGATACATAGCCTGGAAATCTTCCGGGCTATATCACTATCGGCAGTGGAGCCCGGCCCGGAAAATTTCCAGGCGTGCCACTCAAGGGGTTAAAGCTAGACCAGCTCAAAGTTGCTTTTTACTACCTCATTGGAGGCATTTGCCTTCCACTGGTACAACATGTAGGGGAAAGGGTGTGAGGTAGAAGCTGATCATGTATGTCTTTTTGGCCTAACATACTATGTTATTATTTGGTTATTTAAAAACAAACAAGTCACACTAATCTTCTAAAGCAACTCAAAAATGTCCCAATATACAATATGATTTTTCGATAATCCCTTAAGAGTTGTATCTGTGCCATGTTTCAGCAATTCCACCATATGGTATGTATGGCTTCACCAGCAATTCGAGAATAGGTTATAAGCCTTGTAGGATTTTGGAATTTGTGAATGAAGTGATGCCCCAATGTTGCACGATACCACCTGTGCAACAGATCATCACCTCAACAACCCAACTGCTCAATATGTGGTTGCATCACTCCCAGCACACTGCCACCTGATTGGACGTTTTGGCTTGAACACCTTTGATGGTGACAACCCACACATCTGAATAAGGAAACACAGCCATAGTATTGTATTGCATTTCTCATAGTGACTATATATTAAAACGAATTGTCGCTGCAGTTTGAGACATCTATCATTATTATAGCCAATATGACAAAAGTAGAAATCACTTTAGTTACTCAAAATGACGTTTTTTGTGATGACCACTAGAGGTCTCCCTTCCTTCTAATTTGCTGTCCTCTGCCTAACAGACACTGAAATGGACAAAGTGATGAGTGGTGTTCGCAAGCTGTCATAGAAGTCTATGGAGATAGAGAGAAGGAAGCTGGGAGGGGAAAAGGGGAAGAACCTGTTAAGAGGGGTAGTGGCTCATACAGTCAACGATACAGCTAACTCCTCTTACTAGCTCAGAGAGAACTGAAATTTAGGGATACAGCTTACAGAACTGGAAAATGATAAATGCAAGATATGTAATATCATGGTGAGAAGTAGTGTTTTTCCTCATGTATACATACAGCAGCTTGTTCTGAGAAGTCAGTTACAATATGTAAGCTTTAAATTACAATATTAATTATGGAAATTCGGACTGGATTGGATTTTCATCTGAAACATTCTGGATTTGTAACAGCATCATAATAGTTAAAGTACCTGAGCTACAGGCCTCTCCCATGTTGTAGTTCTTGTGTTGTGATCTATGTAATAGGACCTTCCTTTCTCATCTTGTTTTTCCTCCCAACCAGGTGGTAACCCAGAAGATGTGGGCAACAACTGAAACACAAGAAAAAAAATTATGTTATTTTATATATATATGTCTAGCAAACAGAATTGGCTGCATGCTATTACAGCTTAGTTCTCTCAGATTCCTTTTGTTCAACTTCTCGTTTCCTCCCATTCTGACAGTTCCTCTTTGATCTCCCAGAATCCAATAGTTGTAAAGACCACCCACATGACAGTTAACTAAGTATGAAACATCACATCAGCCATTTACACTGGCCATGGAGACGAGCTGCTTGACAATAGACTATTGGGCTCTGAAAGTAATTTATATCACTGCAGGGGGCTAGAGGGAAAACAGACACTGAATGAATCAGCAAGCTGAAAAAGGTATGCAGCCAGTTCTTGTCAGAGCACATAGGCACTCTTTAAAAAGGAACCCACCACACCCCATAGCATCATTCGCTCACGTGCTCCTGCGTGGTTCCCCACTGAGATCTGCTTGTGGCACGACACGAAAATCTGACTTTCAGATTCCCATGAATGTGCTTTTACATAGGAGACAATGTGCCCAGGGTTTCAGGTCGTATGCCGACTTCAGGAAGGGAGGGCAGCACTGGATCGATGAAGCGGGAGGGTATATATTAAAAAAAAACAAAAAAAAAAACACACCCTCACTCTACTCTCAGTCACGACCCCCAACAGCACCATAACTTATGGCCCGCTTTTAAACGGGATGAGCAAACGATGCCTGACAGAGGAGCAAGTATAGCGGGCATCTCTGGACGAGTTGCCTGCAGGGAGGCAGAGTGGGCCAAGGATAGTTTCCCCCCTCCACCTGCCTCCATTCACTTTAAAAAACACACAGTTCAGAAAAAATGGCCATTTACACGGTATGCAGAAACTGAAGAATTTTACACATGGGTGACCATCGTTCAAATTCTCGTGGGAATTTGAACTCTGAACGATAATCGTCCCATGTGAATGGCTCTTTAGCCTTTGGCGCTGTGGTGACGTGACAGGTTATGCATTTGCCTAAATGGAAACTATCTTACAGGTTGAAGCAAAAACATTACAGTTCGAAAGCGCAGTGTTCTTTCAATGATTCAATATTAGGCAACATGACTAGGATAAAAAAACACAACAAACATTCTTACAACAGGTAATGTGGGAAGTTCTTCTTGAGTATAGGATTGCAGACTCTCTCTTCTGCTGGAATGGACCTTCACAAAATATGAAAAAAGAAAAATGCATTATAGTAAGCAAGGTGGACTAGATTGGAATGATAAAGGGACTGGTCATCCGAGAAGTGATAAGGATAAATCAATGGCATATTCTCTTTCTCTGGGGGAGTGTTAGGGATAGCCTACACGTTACCCTTACCAGCAGCCATGCACGAGTGCATATTACAGAAGCCTATGTATCAGTCAATCGTTAAACGCTACAACGCAGTGTAAGCTAGACTCACCTCAAGCATAACCCCTTTCCATATTACGCCTTCAACTAAGTTTGGTCTCTGCATGTCACTGGATATTTTGGCCGCGGCAGCCAATTTTCTTTATCAAACATTATATATTAAACACTTTTAAAATTACGAAAGGAGGCCCTTGGAGACCTAACCAAAATTAAGGATCTGGCGCTTTTCCACATAAAACCGAACCTTGACTCCAACCGTACACCTGGCTCGCAGACAGCACTAGCCCCCCGCCCGACTGGGAGCCTAGAACAACAAAAATTGATTAAGGCCAGCCAGGATCCCTTCCTTGGCCTTCCCCAATGCACCAGACCCAACCACTATAAAACAGGGTGGGAATTGTTACAGGTGAGGCCGTACCTCCCAAAGCTCCCACCACCCCATATTAAAAAAAAAAACTTCCCTCCAAGGACCCCCCACCCACCATGACATGATATACAAGCTTTATTACTATTAATCCTGCCACTCTCGCCCCACACGATCTGTAACATACCCTCAGCTAAACCTTTTTTCTCTCTCTATAGGGAGAGTGGGACTCTGCTTACTTCTTTTGAATATGGCGCTCCCGCTTAAATATCCCGCTTTCATAACCTCCCTATCTACACCCCCTTACCCCTCCTCATCCAATCAGCACCTACTTCACCCACTAACTACACGCCCCCTTAATTCCTACACTGCCTTCTACTGTTCCCTAGCAGCCCTGTCATGCAGGGCCTCCTCTTATGGGCCCTGATGCAGCCCCGTTCTGGAACTTGACTACAGGCTCAATGTGTGTCGAATGACAAAGGGGGCTCACACTGAACATATGACACGCAAAACTTTTTTGATGTTGTGCAAAAAACAGAGTTAGTTTCCAAGGATATCAAACTTATGGATCAGTGTCATTAAACGTGACTTATGATGGTTTCAAAACTGAAAGATAAATTGTAATAACCCTGTATTCCAACTAAAGGAAGTTATCACCCATCCACATGTGCATCCTCCAATGGGCAAGGGTGAATACCCCTTTAAGGCTGAATAATCCCTCAGTTATTTTGCATACACTGTTCAATAGAGAAGAGGCTATGGTAGGGATACAACAAGTCTAAGGCTTCGTTCACACCTGCATCAGTCATAGGAGCCCAATAACAAAAAAGGACCCCTCAAGTGCCAAATCCTGAACATCCTGCGGATAAAAGCTGGATGGTATGGACTATAAATGTGGTGTGTTGAGTTTCTGCCATGCGGTGTTATTTTGTCTGACATTTTGTGCTGCGTCTGCTTCAGAAGATCTGAAGCTGATGTTAACATAGCCCAAGATGGAATGTAGACCTTAACAAGGGTTTTCTGGGTAAAAACTATTACGGACCTATCAATAGTTGACCCATCCGCTGAGTGCAGGGGATCGAGAGCGACAGGTCCCTGGCAATGAACTACTGATTACCTATCCTGAGGATAGGTCCAACCCCTAAAGCAATAATGGCAAATACACATTTTCTTCTGCAGCATATGGGATCAATTGTGCTTGCTATAGGCTTGGTCCATAGGTGATGTACCATTGCTTGTATTCGCTGTAATTAATACAATTTCTATTTAACATCCAGAAACCTTACTTACAGTGCTGGAGCTGGGTCTATCACTGGCTACATTTTCAGATATGTGGAGTCTGGTATTGAGCTCATCAGTGACCTGTACCTGAAGATCACTGCCAGGCATGGGCTGTACAGGATGGTTGCTGTATACTGTAGCCTCGTCCTCGGTAATGATTTCCCAGCTCTGTTAAGTTTAAACATGAAAATCGTCAGGCTTCAGGCAGAGTTGGCACCTTGTTTTATTTGTAAAAATGGAGATTTACGAGCATTTTCTATATTTCAGTGTTACACACTAAATGAGTCACACGGATTTAAATGAGGTCTTCAGTATATTTCCCCAAAGGACTTACAATCTGGTTGTCTGGATAAAGTTTAACAAGTCTTCTAGAATTAAAAGGGGCATTAAAGGGGTTGTCCCGAGGCAGCAAGTGGGTCTATACACTTCTGTATGGCCATAATAATGCACTTTGTAATGTACATTGTGCATTAATTATGAGCCATACAGAAGTTATAAAAAGTTTTATACTTACCTGCTCCGTTGCTGGCGTCCTCGTTTCCATGGAGCCGACTAATTTTCGCCCTCCGATGGCCAAATTAGCCGCGCTTGCGCAGTCCGGGTCTTCTGCTTTCTTCTATGGAGCCGCTCGTGCCAGAGAGCGGCTCCGTGTAGCTCCGCCCCGTCACGTGCCGATTCCAGCCAATCAGGAGGCTGGAATCGGCAGTGGACCGCACAGAAGAGCTGCGGTCCACGAAGGTAGAAGATCCCGGCGGCCATCTTCAGCGGTAAGTATTGAAGTCACCGGACCGCCGGGATTCAGGTAAGCGCTGTGCGGGTGGTTTTTTTAACCCCTGCATCGGGGTTGTCTCGCGCCGAACGGGGGGGGGGGGGGGTTTAAAAAAAAAAAAACCCGTTTCGGCGCGGGACATCTCCTTTAATGTGTGATCATGTGGGTCCAAGCAATGTCATGACCATACAAGCAGCTGTACCTGGAAAAATGCTACACTACAACACAGATGCAAATCACAGAAACAAAGAAAGTGGATGGCAAGAAAAAAAAATTTATGTTGCATCTAGTCTGCCCTTCTATTACTTATTTGCTTATCCCAGGCATGCTTGAATTCTTTTATTGTAGATTTTCCAACAGTCTGCTGCAGGTTTGTTCCAAGCATCTACTACTCCTTCAGTGAAATCTTTTCTGACATTACTTACAATCTCCACATACAGTAGAATTGGTGCAGATTTTCCACGGCAGAAAGTCTGCACCAAAATCCGCATCAATTTACATGCCAAAAATGGCAATATTGCTGTGGATTTTGATGCAGATTGGTACGGATCTGCACCACAACATATATTGTGGCTTTCGCACCAGAGTCTGCAATGCTGTAAATTTACTCAAGAAAACTAATTCCATCAACAGGTCCTGTGAAAGTGAAGAGATTTTTTTCAGACTGATTTAAAAAAATAAATAAATAAAAAATAAAAATTATAGAAATTCTATAAAATGGCATTAAGCTTCCATTCAGTTCTTGGGTAACAAAGAGGGGGTAAGGGGGAGGAGAGAGAAAAATCAGTAAGATCACAGACAATGTCAAGGCAGCATACTAAAAACACAGCAGTATACGTAACCTTGCAGAAAGGAGGTTTCAAATGAGTAAATGTAAAGATAAGGAGCTCTAATTACAAGTAGCAAGCACAGTGTTAGTTGCCTGGCACTAAAGGGTATTTCAGTGTATAACTCCTTAAAGAAGGGCAAGTGCTATTAAATTAATCATTACAAGGTGACCGCTGACCACATTATGTGGATAGCAGGCAAAAGGACTGCACCAATTTGATAGTATACAAAGTTTTACATATATTTTTACAAAATCTGTCTGGGAAGCTTCTCTACTATATCTGGAGTGCGACGTGTTTTAATATACTTGACACTACAGCTCAGCCCCATTCAAGGGCACCATCTATTCACCTCTGGAGAATCCCTGGCTTCTGGAGCTTCTGCTTCCTCAGAGATTTGTCTTCGGGTAGTGAACGCACGTTGAGCCTCCAACTGAACGCTGCCACTCTCCGGACCAGCAGTGCCATCTCTGGGCAAACACATTTAGCATTTTTAATCACAGTAATTGACAAATGTAACATGCACACTAAATCTAACATTGCTGTAAAACGTCATAAAGATTCTAGGCACCACAGTAAATGTAAACGGGACCTAACATAATAACTGTACAAAAAGTTTAATTAATAACAGGGGTTTTCAGTTCAAAAGTTTTTAAAGAATAATTTAAGTTCCACGCACACCAACCTTAACTACTCCCAGCAGTTTTGGACACGCTTTGTTCTGCACATTACAGTTTTGGATAAACAGAGTTTGCCCTACTTTTAAATGGCTGAAGCTTCGATTCTATAAGGGCTATTAACATTCTGGTGTCTATATATACACATATCCATCCCTCCCTATATCCATCTAAAACTTGAATATTTGTTTGCTCTTTTGAAAGACCCAGAATCCTCCTTAGCCACAGTGCTCTTTGACACATTTGCAATATATTCTGGGGTGAAGGTTAATTGGGATAAACTGGGCTGCTGGCACTCAACACCCCTATCGTCTCTTTAGCCCTCTCTGAGGTGGATAGGCAGGGTTATCTACGTTTGATAGTGGTACAAGAGTCTGCTGACCATTTCTATGCAGACAACCTTGCCCCACTGTTGGAGTGGGCTAGTGTTATGGCAACCCGATGGGCTTTACTCCCACTGATGCTTAGTAGGTCTTTGAGCGATTATCTGCTCGTGTAAATGGGCCTTTAGTCGCTGCCCACTGTGCAAGCTTTTCTAGATCTTTTTCAATACTCTCTCACTCTCGTCCCTAGTGCTAGCTATCCCTCTTAGCTTTGTGTCGTTGGCAAATTTGATCAAATGGCCATCAATTTCCATCATTTCTAAAAATGTTGAACACCACTGGGCCTAGGACAGAGCCTTGTGGCTTCAAGTTGGGTACCACAAGTATCAAGAAAATGCTCTGCCAGTGTGTGTGTGTGTGAGTGGGGGGGGGGGGGGGGAGGAGAAGGACTGGCTCTCCCCCACTACTACTAAAAGTTGGCGCAGATCGCCAACATTCTGAAGTTGCTCTCCCGTTTCTATAGACCGCTGACAAGGGGTCTTGCTTCGCTGAGAGATGGGACTCTTGAGAAGTGGGGCTCAGACATACTGGACCTGGGCTGAGAGGACCGAAGCAGCCTTCTGGCCAGCTTGGGGCCACCCTTGGTTAGTGCAAGAGACCGGTTAATCCAAGTTAAATTCTTGCACAGAATCTACTATATTCCCACTCGCTTGTGTACCATGGGCCTAATTCTCAATGCAGGCAGTCCAAGATACTTGATGTGTGTGGGCATCATCATGCATATGTTTTGGGCATGCCATGTTCTGCAGGCCTACTGAGAGATGTCCTCAGGTTTATGGAGCTGCACCTGCGGGTCCCACGCATCCTAAAACTTGTCTCTTTGGCCTTGTGGAGGACATTCCGATAGACACTGCAACACGTACCCTTTACAAATTGCTGTTTTTATGCTAAAAAAGTGATTTAAAGATTATATTATGGGTAACGAGTTCTACACAAGTGGAAAAAGAGGTCCACTACACACAATTAGTCAGTCTCTTTATAGACTAAGGGGGGGGGGATCACTTTTAGGGCCTCAGGTGACAAAACCGGTCCTCTAATGACTTGCATATCTGCCTGAGATGGAACTGAATGCAGAGTTACGTTAAAATACAGGACAATTTAGCACTACTTCATACCGTAAGATGCCAGATTGGTGAACCCAAACCAAAACGGACCCCATTAGAGAGTGAGTCACAGGGGTCTTTTTGGTCCCGTCATATGAACAAGATCCATTTGGCCAAGGGTTTCCGTTTTCCTGCTCCAATGTGGATGTTAACAAAGCCAACACTACAATGGCCACAACAGTGGCTAACTTTGAGATTTCACTAGCACTGCAGACTGCTATACAGGGACATCCAGCAAGTAAGTCACCATGTAACAGTTTACTTTTCAAGTTAGGGTACATTCACACAGGTCCATGTGGTGTTTGATGTGCTGAACACAACATTGACATGTGCAATTTTAGTCTAAGAATTAGACAATAGGAAATGCTGCTATTGTTAAGACTATCAGTCTGAGTAAAAAAAAGCCCATATGCATACACCCATTCAAGTAAATGGGGACTACTTCAGTTTCATTTTGGGTAAGAAAATTTCTCAAAAAAAAAACCAGCCCGTGTGCATGTACCCTTTTTAACATTTTATAGATCTGGCTTTAAAAATGTTACTTTGTGTGGCCTCATAAAAACATGTTTCAATATATTTCAACTACTGGAGACCATTACTTACATTTTTCATATATTTTACATTCAAGTCAGTCACTTACTGAATGGTAGGCCTCTTCCACTGCGTTATTCTAAACTGATGATTGATATAGTAAGTTCTGCCCAGAATATCCTGTTTCTCTTCCCACCCTGGAGCTAGTGGAGATAAATCCTGCTGTTGCAGTTGATAAGAAGGGTCTGGTTGGTCCAATATAACCCAGCTAGGCTAAGTAAAAATAAAAAGGCCAAATTTAAGATAGTGTGACCAAGCTAAAAAGAAATATACTCTATCATCTCTAGGAGTTCATCGTAGGTCAGCTATGGTAAACTAAAAATGGCAAACATACAAGCAGTTGGCAATATAAATCCGTAAAAAAATTGTATCCAAAACCGTATATACAGCTATGGTGTAGACAGATGCCAAAATTGTATACTTTTGACACAAATCTAACAGCTTTACATCTGGACACTTTTCTTTAAACTGTACGTAATATGTAGGTTTTTGTGGCAAAAACAGTTTTAGAATGGAAGTGGATGGTAGAAAGATTGAAATGTATCTGTTATAATTTCACCATGTACAATTAAAATGCATTTATGAGAAGACCGCCTTTGAAGCTCTGCCCAACGGTAGATGTCTGCTGTGTACCGGCTTGTATACATAGCAGTTGTCAGTTGTTGGTGAGATAAACAGCAGGATGTTGCAAATGGCCACCTAATGAATGCATTAGACTCTGAACTGAGGTCAGAAACGCTATCTTTTCTCCTTAGGGAGAGCAACTATATATGGTGAGTGAGAAGACTCAAATGGCCATGCACGCTCCTCTGGGTAATATGCAAATAAGGGAGATGGAATAAATCCTCCACAGTGCCACCTATTGAAAGGCAGCATTCCTTCAAGCCCAAGTCAGACTTTTTATACAAGCCTTGTTACAATGACCGGGAATTAAGCAAAGCCAGACTCCATGTACATACAGCTGTGCATGACCATTTGAGTCTCCTCACTCACCGTATATAGTTGCTCTCCCTAAGGAGAAAAGATAGCGTTTCTGACTCCCATCCCAGGCCTCTCACGAGCAAAGCCATACTCCTACTGTACACTGATGAGGGGCAAAAACCATGAAACAGCTGTATGTACATGGAGTCTGGCTTTGCTTCTAATTCCTGGTCATTGTAACAAGGTTTGTATAAAAAGTCTGACTTTGGCTTGAAGGAATGCTGCCTTTTAATAGGTGGCACTGTGGAGGATTTATTCCATCTCCCTTACTTGCACTCTAAACTGAGTGATAGCAGGCAAGACAGAATGCAGTGAATTCAATGGCACAATATTTTGGGGTCCATTTGGTACAACAGCCTATCAGAAATGTCACTATAATAATTTAGCATTTTAACGGATCAAAATCTTGCAGTTTAACGGATTACTAACACAAAAAAAAAAAAATATATACATAAATAAATACACGTCACTGACCTCCCTGACCTCCAGCTCTTCACCTTGCTCTGTGTTTTCTTCTTCTGTGCCGCTACTGCCCTTCGGTAAGTAACTCATTTTTAATCTAAGATGTCCCTTGACTTTAGATTTATGGCTGTTGTGAAAAATATTAGTTAAGAGCCTTAACATTTGAGGAAAAATGTTAAAGCACAAAAACAGTTAAAAAACAACTCCAAGACGATTTTCTTAATAAATAAAATGACAACACATCTAAGTGCAGTTTATCCCCAAATAGTCCTGTCACACTTCTGGAAGAGAATGGGAAGAGGTTTAAAAGGGAATATAAAAGACTTTAAAGGGTATTAGAAAGTTTTATGCAAATAGAACTTTCCATTTTACAGTGATTAAGCCATTAAGTGCATCTAATATATTTTAACAGGTTTCAACTGTTGCTTTAATTTACCTCCAGAGGCTGCAAACCAGCCCTGGTCGTGTCAAGCTGACACAAGTATACAGCTCTTTAATCTGTTTTACAAAGTCATTTATTTTTTTATTAAAAGCATATGGAAGTTGCAGAGCGAGTCTGTCTATTTTATACACGGACGGCCACTCAATTGAACAACCGCCATGTAATACTATAGCTGGATGTTGGCAGCAACTTTCTCACTTAAGGGCTGGGCTAGCGTCAAAATAGAAAGCTTTACAGACAATTTTAAAAAGGAGCACTAGTTTATTTTATAAATTGTCAATAATAGAAGATTAGATGCTTAGATAGTATAGATTTTTAGAACACACTTAGAATACTCTAATGCCAAAGCAATAGGCTTCTGTCTCTGCAAAGTCTATAGATCAGGAATGGGTCCTGTAAAGTGCATTGAAGGCTATTCGTTTATGGAGGTGTCCAGTAGACAACTGGCATTCACTGGGCAAGTGATAGAAAATGCAAGGCTCCCGACAGCCTGCCAGTATGGCCATGCCCAACAATTCTACTGCTGTATGATTAAGTATACAATTCTAGAATAGATTCTTTAAGAGTTACTTTAAGTGGGCGAGACCATGATGACTGCTATAGATTTTAATGGTTCCAGTAATTTAGTCTCCCTGTGTAATTTTGTAGGCATCTATTAATGTGGTGTCTACTTCTGACTGCAGAGCTAGTTAAAGGTATAAACTTGAAGCAGAACTGATCTTTTGTGTGTTTATAGCTGTGACATTAACGCCAACATAAATTACCCCAAACAGCCAAATACTTGTAATAAATTGCCAAATAAAAACAAATGAAATGAGTATGAATCGAACGGTTAAAGCCCTAAGCAAACATATTTTCGGAGTTCTCTAGAATGTGGTCAGAAAGTATGCAAAGACATTCCATCTCCGTGCCCAGCGAAAACCAGAATTATAAAACACCGGAAGCGCTGCCTGAAATAAGAAAACTTCTGTTCTGGGTTTAAAGCCTGGGACCTGGACAAAAATGTGCTAAGAATTTACAGCCTTGTTTATTACTTAAGATACAGGGTATAGCATTCTCCTGAATATATTTTCTCAACTAATGTATATCCCATTAGCACATCATTCAAGTAAATATACAAGAACACTATGATACTATGTATATTGCTCACAGTCTTCTCTGCTAAAGTAAACTAGCAAAATGTTAATGCATGTGTGAGCAGGACTAAAATACAACCAAGTAGGAGCCAACGCGAATACAATAAGCCAAATGCATTATTATTGAAAAGAAGGGGGGTTAGAACGGGCAATTGGCTGACTCCTGCATAAACAATGTTGGGAACAGAATGTAATATTCATCTAGGCCTGAGATAATAGGATAATTCATTGGAACAGGTGGCACTTTACGGCATACCCAAATTCTTCTACATTTCTCTGGAACGTATTCATTTAACTCTTAAACTCTGTGGAGCTGCCAGGTATGCCATGGGAACTTTACATGGTATTTATGGGCTGTTCTGCAAACTGGAAAATACATTTTTCTGCATAGCCTTTAACAACTTAATATTGGATTGTCAACCCCTACTAAGCTATAATAAAATACAAGGATAAGCAGTTCAGACAAGTCACGCTGTGCTCAGGTCATCTGTTTGACATTAAACATGGTCCCTAGGTATATTGTATCTTTTCTATTTGCTGTATACAAGTTTCTTCATAACTTCTACCACAAAAATAACAAACTTCACCCATAAAGTGCACAAGTCCAACATGCTCTGAAAGCCTCGATAGCAAATACAGAGGCAGAAAAGCGGAGTGTGGACATACTGCTACAAGCAAGCTTTCGGCGGCTCCTCTCCCCTCTTTAGACATTTTCTGCCCCCTTTTTTGCTATCCAGGCTTTCAGAGCACTTGTGCACTTTATGGATGAAGTTTGCTACTTTGTGCTATGCAATAGGAAGAAACCTATATAAAACAAGTTGGAAAGATACAAAGTATCAGCTACATTTGTTCTATGTGGATTGCTAGTGAGACTGAGGCACGGTCAACAATTGCGGGTTAAAGGGGTTGTCCCGCGAAAGCAAGTGGGGTTATACACTTCTGTATGGCCATATTAATGCACTTTGTAATGTACATCGTGCATTAATTATGAGCCATACAGAAGTTATTCACTTACCTGTTCCGTTGCTAGCGTCCCCGTCTCCATGGTGCCGTCTAATCTTCAGCGTCTAATCGCCCGATTAGACGCGCTTGCGCAGTCCGGTCTTCTCCTTTGCTGAATGGGGCCGCTCGTGCCAGAGAGCGGCTCCTCGTAGCTCCGCCCCGTCACGTGTGCCGATTCCAGCCAATCAGGAGGCTGGAATCGGCAATGGACCGCACAGAAGCCCTGCGGTCCACCGAGGGTGAAGATCCCGGCGGCCATCTTCACAAGGTAAGTATGAAGACGCTGGACCACGGGGATTCGGGTAAGTACTATCTGTTTTGTTTTTTTTATCCCTGCATCGGGTTTGTCTCGCGCCGAAAGGGGGGGCTATTGAAAAAAAAAACCAAACCCGTTTCGGCGCGGGACAACCCCTTTAACTCCTTGTGCATTGCTGTGGACTTCTCAAATGTATACCATACTGCTGCATCTACTGCTCATGGGCCACCATTGTGTATTAAAATTTAAAAAAAAATTTAAAAAAAGGGTATCCTACAGTATGTATTTTTCTGTGGCGTACCGATAACAAAGGTCTTCTTAAGAGGTTGAATCATAATAAAGGGGAGGGTGGGCAAATACAATTTACTACAGCAGCCAGTCATCAGCCATGCACCTTACTACCACCATCACCAGTGAGTGATGTCTGTAGTAATCACAGTCCAAGATACAACATTGTTAAAGGCTTGTAAACTAAGGCAGTCTGGGTATTGAAGAGGAGTAGAGAGTTTATTTTTAAAAAGTTTGCAGCTTTCTCATCCCCGAAAGAGCTGAACAACCCCTTTAACACAGAGCCTGGTCTCATTCCAGACAAACATGGAAGATGGTTTCTGCAGCAGCAAGCTGCCTCCTAGCCATGTACAGTACATGATCCAAGCTAGAGAGGGAGAGGAGATTAGGAAGAGAAAAAAAAAAATAGAAACCCAAAAGACTTTTTGGCCTTGGCCAGGGGAATGCAGTCCTGAGGATATAGTAAATGAACACACTGGGAACTTTACTGTTGTATTAAAGAAAAAAAAAACCTGATGATGGTGCTGCAACCTCAGGCTCCCCCTCGTGCAGTGCTGTAAAGAACTACAAGTCCTCTTCACATTTATGTGCAGGTCACGTTCACTGGGTAAGGCCACCTAACTGTACAACATCATACAGGTCTCCATTTTGCATCCATGAAACATCCAAAAATCAGAAACCACTTATGGAGGGTATGAGCGTAGAGACCACATCTCCTGGACCACCCATGTGTTGAACTCCTCTAATGCTGGCAAATCGTATAAATTCCAAGTAATTGCTTTTCAGTCACCAAGCCACACAAGATATGCAATGCACACAAAGTACTCACTTGCGTGGATGAAGGAGGAAGTCTTTAAATGTATATGGTCGCACCAACCAGGGATTTTCTGTCTGAAATAAATCAGAGATGACCTTTTGAATTTTTTTTCTTTTAATTGCTGACCATAAGTGCTGACCTGTAAGATTGTGGACTGATCTTCTGAGACCAATCATTAAATGACAAGTTTCTCCTGCCATGAGGCTTCTATTGTATTATAACTAAACACTTATCTCTGAATAGCAGACCATGCAACTTGCTAATACTTCGCATTTATCCAAGAGCATTCTCAAACAAATGGAGATCTTGAGTGGTGAGTTATTGAAACAGATGGTGAAAGCCTAAAGGCCCTTTTACACACAATGATTATCGCTTAAAAATAGTTTAAAACAGCGGAAAGTGAACGAAAATAGTTGCATGTAAACGTGGGCAGTCGTGCAGTATTCGTTCACTTGTCGTTAGCTGCGGGTTTTTAGCCAGCATAGAAACCATTGTTCAGCCACTAAAAAGACATCCTATTTGAATGGAATTCGTCCAGTCTTCTGAGTGGCTACAGGATGGTTTTTGTTTGCCTTGCATATATGATGAGTATATTTACTCATGCCAGGAGAAGACATTAGAATCCTGCAGGCCAGATGATGACTCACATAATCACACGCCGAGCTGAGCAAACCGCAGCTACTGAGTTTACTTTAGGCAATGAAGAAAATGGTGAATAAAAACCATTATCGGCATGTGCAATTTTATGCAAAAAGGTCAGTTTGTTCAGTTGGGCGGCCACTTTAGCAATAATCGTTGTGTGTAAAAGGGCCTTTACAGGCCTAGAACATCTGAGCTTACAGTTTTCTACAGTATCCAGTGTTACAGCCCATTATCCAGGTTGATGAATGTTACCTAAACTGATCATTTTATGTAGGTTTTAGATAGCTATAACTTAACAAAATCTGTGTTTGAAAACCCATACAAACCTAATGCTTTAAACAAAACTAAAAGGTCACCAAAAGGGTTTCCATTCACAGAGTGAGAAAAACAGTCTTGGGAATAATGGGGAACTAAAACATAAAGCACATTGAAAAGTTGCAGAACACTTGTTTAAAAGGGAAAACAATTTACATGAAATTGGGAAGAAAACTAACATGTTGGCAATAAGCAGAGAGAACACATACACACATAGCATCACTAATTGTGCTTTAGTCCTTGCAGACAATATTATACTGTAGCCCTCTGCAGAATTCATTTTTTCTGGTTCCTACTGGAAACTTTCAACATGATTTTTTTTTAAATTAAACTAAATAGCTTAAAGGGGTTGTCCCGCGAAAGCAAGTGGGGGTATACACTTCTGTATGGCCATATTAATGCACTTTGCAATGTACATTGTGCATTAATTATGAGCCATACAGAAGTTATTCACTTACCTGTTCCGTTGCTAGCGTCCTCGTCTCCATGGTGCCGTCTAATTTTCAGCGTTTAATCGCCGGATTAGACGCGCTTGCGCATTCCGGTCTTCTTTTCTGAATGGGGCCGCTCGTGCCGGAGAGCGGCTCCTCGTAGCTCCGCCCCGTCACGTGCCGATTCCAGACAATCAGGAGGCTGGAATCGGCAATGGACCGCACAGAAGACCTGCGGTCCACCAAGGGTGAAGATCCCGGCGGCCATCTTCACCAGGTAAGTAAGAAGTCACCGGAGCGCGGGGATTCAGGTAAGCACTATCCGGGTTTCTTTTTTAACCCCTGCATCAGGTTTGTCTCGTGCCGAACGGGGAAGGGGGGGGGGGGCTATTGAAAAAAAAAAAAACCCCCGTTTCGGCACGGGATAACCCCTTTAATATGCTGAGTGCCAGTTATTCAGAAATCTGGGTTATGTTGCCTTTGCACATGGTATGGTGGCAATTGCAATTCCATTTTATTAGAGTAAAACAAACTACCATTTTTGGATGACAGAGCGACTGCAAAAACCTACCCGTTGGCCACTTTCAGGAGAGGCGGCACCTTTACACAGGTCAATTATTAGGGCCAAACATTTGTCTGCCTGATCATACTGCAGATCGTTTGCCCATATAAATGTTAACAAGTGTTGACCAACGTGCTCATTGTCGGTCACCGCAGTTTACTCAAGCCAATGCTCATGAACAAGCACTCATTAGAGACAACTAGGGCAGTGATCAGCTGGCAACCAAGCAAAAGCTTATTCATCTGCTGATGCATTGTTTAATCCCCCAATAGTGACTAATAGTCCCATGTAAGGCTGATATTACACATGCACCATTACAGTTGCTCCATGATTTCTGGGCTGTACTTTCAAGTGTAGCCCAGAAAGAAGCCCTATTGCACTAGCCTTAATGGCACTTGTGTAATAGCAGCCAGGTAAATGAGCGCCAACCTTCACTTAAATGCCCAAGATCAGACTATGTAAAAGGGCCCTTAGGCAAAAGCTCCTATAATCCAGCAGGACAGTGCCAATTTGTCGGCTGACTGGGGACATACATATACAGTCAGTGATCAGGCAAACAAACGTTCTTGCTGCATATTGGGGCCATATAAAAAGACGCTTTAGTTTCTCCTGCACCATTCTTGTTTAATGCTTTCCAGGAGTAAACATTAGGATATCAAGGAAAGCTGGGGAATTTCAGCTGTGAAGTCTGTACATTTATGAATGAAGCAATGGATTAGAATACAATCATCAAAGCAAGGTAAATGCCCACATGTGAACCCATATTGCTGAAGCACCAACATTCACCATACTGATGGCCCAATTATGTTAAACCTTCTAAGACCAAATGTTTGTTAAACATAAATAACCTGAAGAGTCTCAAATATATCAAACTATGTGTTCTATTCCAAAAATGTACACATTGCCAAGAGCAAAACAGTTACTGAAACAGTAACATATGCTAGATAAGTCTACTAATTAGATAGTCTTAGGGTAAACCAAAACTATGAGGCCTGCTATAAAATGTAGATGGTAATGCAGTCCGAGTCATAAACACTCTGTGAAACGCCTGTCTGGCAGCACATCCAGTCTACATCTCTTACTGCACGTTAACCACATGATGAGCTGACTGGAAGAATAATGCAAAGCACTTGGCAACACTCACGTTCATAAGCCAACAAAAGGTTAACTTCAGATTTACATTATCCTCAGAGCCCCATGGCAGCTACTTGATAGAGCTCTAAACTCAATCGTTCTGGCAGGTTTGCTTTGTACTTGAGCAAAGTACACATATCTGTAATTGGTCTTGTATAAATGAAAAAAAGCAGGCCAGCTTGTGATCAACAGATTAGGTTTACAGGAGGTACAGAACGTCAGCAGCCGGGAGGAGAACAGCACATACCGGGAACTGGTAAAGAGGAATATCCACTTGACCAAGAAAGTCATCTCTGGTCTACAAATGAAAAACAGCAGCCATTAGAAAAAGTAAGGCAACTATACATGACATTCAATGAGGCTTACAGTACATGTTAAACCGCTAATCAACGGGCAGGTCATGGTCTTACATAAAACAATGTGCAGCTTTACGAAGATCTGCACTCAAAGGGAAAAAAAAAAAAGACGTTGATTAAGGCCTCCCTCACACAGACGTTTTTGTGCAGCGTTTAGCGCTGTCTTATCACCACTGCGCTAATCGCTGTACAACACTCCCATTCATTTCAATGGGGCTGTTCACACAAGCATCAAAACTCAGCATCTTCAACGCTGCGCTTTGACAGCGACGCATGTTTTATCTTTGGCAGTTTTCAGACCTGCATTGCCCATTGAAATGAAAACGTGGTACAACTCTTTTTTGGCAGCGCTAAACGCAAGCGCTAGCTGCACTACCAAAAAAAAATACAAAAACACACACAATACTCACCTAGATGGCGCTGTCTTGTCATGGCAGACAAAGCATCTATTGCTAGTGACTGGAATTGAAGTCCCCGCCTCCAGCAAGAGATTGCTCTAATTGGCTGAGGCCTCTAAAGGCCTATTTACACCAGCAGATCGCTCAAAGATCGCTCAGTTTGAGTGACAGCTTCGAGCGATCATTTTGCATAAAGTATCAAGTAGCTACTCAGCTACTTAAATAGCAATTATGTATGCAAATGAAGCCTTCCCTGAACGCAGTTAATAGCCCAAGGCTATTATCTGCACTCAGATCCTTTGTTCTCTACGGGGAAACAATGCCATCAGCACTCCTCTTGGAAAACTACTGATAAAAGTGAGCGACGATTTTTAGGTTGGACTGAATTTAACGATCAGCCAGCAGTGCCTGAAAAGCAGACAATGGGCGCACATTTGCACGCATCGATTATCGCTAAAACGATTGCTGATTTTTTAGCGATCAGCTGGTGTAAATGGGCCTTAAGTGTCAGCTGGCGCCACAAATCAGAGCTGGAGCTCGATCCACCAATCACAGCCATTCAATTAACCAAGAAGGTTAATCTCCAACACTCACAATTTTAAGCATATTACATCCCCTACTCAAAAGCTTTCCCCAGCCATCCTGTTTCCCAAACCTGATCCCAGTATCCCCCTCACCGCCATAAATATGAATGCACTTATGTATAGACATAGATTTTGTCTGGTGATCGTCTCACAGCGCTATGTATAATACCCTATTTATGTAAGGCAGCCAGACGAGTGCACAGAGCACTTGTCCCTAACGTGTCCCCCCTTTATACCTCAGAATTTAATCTTTTAAGCAGGATCCTCAACCCTACTGTTCAATGTATTACTTTTTTACTTTATGTAACATCCAAGTAGTTTTTTTTTTTATTCACCCTATGACTTTTGTGCCAAAATCTTCACACAAACCAAGCTAAATAAAAACTGGTCTAACAAAGGAAAAGGATCTAACGATGCACCAAACTTATCCTCCAGCATGAAACAGCATAAACCTGCCCCAAATTTATGAGCAACGATTGGATGTGTCACCCTGGAGGAGCAGGACTACCTGTGCAATCTGACTGGGCTGTAGGTAACGCCTCATGTTACCAGTAGTGATAAGGACACTAGCAAAACACAACACTAGAGAAGAATCAGGGAGTATGAGTGGACGTGACATTGGCTCCCTACTGTAAAAATAGTCCCTTTTTGGGGGTTGTGATAGGCTGTCATTACACAAGTGCCATTAACGCTCGTTTAATACTGCCAATTGGGGGCTGCACTTGCATTTTCCTGACAATTGCCAGGATGCACCTGTGAGTGCTAGTGGCTGTCACTAACACTTCTGTAGCAGCAGCCTTATTGCTACCTCTCCAGTAAAACTGTTATCGCTTTCAACTGCACCAAAGCAGGTGAAGTGGATGCACATTTTTGAATGGTTAATAACTTCTGCTATACCTTACTTTGTAATAAAAATAGGAGGAAAAAAAAAAGCATTTGTTAATCCATACATAATAAACATTAATACGGAAATGCAAACCTGAAGTGTACAAAGCAGCAGAATAGCATCAAATGAAATGGACCCCTAGTTAAACAGACGACCCTTACTGCCCACTACTTATACTGTAGCCAGGTTTGATTCAGTGCATGAGCAAAGCTACCTACAAACGCTAGTCATATACACACACTACATAACACATAGGCTTCTCTGTGCTAGGTTCAAGCCCCTCTGGGTGCAGCCAGTTATTTAAAGACAAGTGTGGCTTGGTGACGTTCTGGAGTGTCATACAAAGGTTAGTGTGTTAGGCGTGAGCATTAAGTGCTATTGGAAAGCAGGAATGACCTACACGAAGCAGGTTCCTTCCAGTCTTGTAGTCACTGCTGAACTAGTGCTTACTTCAGAATAAAGTGGATGGAAGGCAGCTGCAGTCCTACTCATCATACATAATCAATGGGCCCATTTATCAGAGTTCCACACCAATCCGTTTACATTGTTTGTGTTACCAAAGGCACAGGTGGTAGCCCAAAAAACTAAACAGTAAAGCTCTAAGGGGAAAAAAATAAATAAATAAAGCCTGAACAGGGGGATGGGAGCCAACTAGCCGACGACAGCAGATACATTTAAAATAAGGAGGGGCATACAATCAACTATAAAAAAAAAGGACCTCAGATTATTTTAGGTAAAGGGCATGCTTTGTACATTAATGCTAAACCTTTCAGATGACTTCAGAGTAGGCTTCCATGTGAACATGAGGAATAACCTTCTGCACATATGACATATCCTGTATCTCTCGCTGCCCCCACACCCATTTCCTTTCTCTGTAGAATGCACATGGGATTCCCAAGTCTGAGAACTGGTAGAAAGAGCATGGCTGCTGAGCGGTCTTCTATATATTGCACAGAGCACTGCATATTCTGCTCTGCAGTGCTCCGTAACACAGACATATCATTAAGCAGTGTACAGCATTACTAGGCAGTCTACATGCAAGTAAACAGCAGCATATAGCTCACCATTCGCTCCTGCAGCATACCTGTTTTGGAGTGCCTCCTTAACCCTTTCTCTACTAGGGCTGGGCGATTTTTGCCAAAAATGAAAATCTTGTTTTTAAAAGCTTATGAAGAATTTTTCAATTTTAATCTTTTTTTTTTGCTAGTTAAACTGGAAAAATAGCCATATGGGGCCTTGTTCTTTGAGTTCTATTTAACTGCAGCACTTTGGGAGAGATATAATGTATCGTTTTACTTCATTAAATATGCTTTTTTTGGAAGGGATGCAAAAACTTTTTTATACAATTCGCAATATAGTATAAGTGACATGCTCGCTTTATTATGTGGAACGCTACCATTACAGCAATACCAAAGTTTATATAGTACTTTTCACTTGTGCTTGTTGTCGAAAAAATAGTAACAAGACAAAAAATGTATTCAAAGACCCACAAGATTTTTTTCCTTTCTGCCAGCAGAGCTATGAGATTTTTTTTTGTGGGAGGAGTTGTGGTTTGCAGTGATATTATTTTGGGGTACACACAACATTTTGATCACTTTCATTTAATCTGCCTCCCCCCCAAAAAAATACATGGGGCTGGACAGACCTCTCTGGGATGATTTAGTGAATCCTGCACTGTTCAGGGGCTTGGACCTGATTACTCTGGGAGGTCCCTTCCAACTCTACCATTCTATGAAAATGTGTTTACTTAAAATTTGCTCATTTGTTATGGCGCTCACTGTGCAGTATACATAGGTTAGCTTTATTCTTTGGGTCAAGACAATTTTGGCTGTGACAAGTTTCAGTTGAATTGAAAGGTAAAGCTAGCTGCAGATCTACACCAAAAGCCACAGCAAGTCAGTTACGTGTCAACACACCCTTAGGAGCGGTTTTCCATGAGCATATAATCAGCCGCAGTTTTTACGGTCGGCCGCTTCCCATTGCAAACACCCAGAGGAGAAGAGAGGAGGTGAGCCGGAAAGGGGGAGGGAAGGGCAACGGCATGGTGGCCTCGGCGTATATGCGCCGGGGCGCATGACGTCTGAATGGGGGCACAAACGTTAAATTTGTGCACCCGTTAACGAGTTTTTACACCTCAGATGGTAGCATATATCGGATGGCTGAGAAAACGGCGGCCGATATACACTCGTGTAAAAGTGGCCTTAGACAGATTTGATAAAGGAGTTCCAGTTGGTTTAGGTTTGGAATAATGAACAAAACTGGTAGTATGGGGCAATTCTCCAACAGAACTGCAAACCAGCTTATTTACAGCCAGCACCAAGAGATGTATTTTGGAGCATAAAACCCCTTCATTAGTTTTAGTTGTTGGGATCTGTGCAGTTAGAAGCTAAAAGGAAAGTGTGGCTTTAACCACCTTTATTTTATCCTGGGAATGCCAACACAGGGTATGGCAACCAACTGGGTGGAGAAGAGTACCTCCGCCCCGAAATGTATCGGATGCTGGTTAAATAAAAAAAAATAAATAATTTTTCTGGTAATTATCCATTTGTTTGAGTTACTCTATACCACCAGTTTTGTTGATCACTACTCCAATTGCCATTTACACTCACCTTTGTGAAGTGGTTAACCTGGTTGGCAGATCGTCCTGTCTACCTCGATTTTAAACTGACCCTATAATCCCACTTGGGTCTGAAGGACCATGTGGGTTTTGCGCCACCTTTTCTTCAATACTGTAATAGATTTATAGCAAGGGTCATTAAAAATGCTGTCATAGCTAACGTTTTTATTCTTCATTTCAGTTAGTGTACCTTACCAGCATCATGTTACAGGCTGAAGAAAAAGTGAAGTGATAAGCAGCTTATGGGACTCTAGGACTCCTGAACACAGACAGCAGCTCTATTGTAGTCATCTCAATAAGTCCCATAGCCCGCTTAGGATTTTCCACTGGCTCTGTATTGCACCTTAAGCACCACACATCTGACCCAATCTTGTAGGGCTGGCTAAATTTTCTTGGCAGCTGTCACATGACCTGTAAGTAGTCAACTGATGCAACTACTTTGACAGACGTTACACCAGTGAGTGTAGAACACTTTGCTAGTGCCACTCGTTCCAACTTGCGATAAGATACCCACATTCCCTTTCCAAGCAACTTACTCTATACAGTTCTGTGAGCACGATGCCTTATCCCCCCCATCTAATATTGGCATCTCTCCTGCCAGTCATTGACAGCAGGCACTGAACAGCACACAGCTAGAAAAGACCGCTGGTGGCCAGCATATGAGTGCACAAAAGTCATTTCAGTGCACATAACAGTTTTTCTAGTTATCACACTGGCTATTATATGAGCACGAGTTGCTTAACAAGTTTGTGAACCATGTAAAGGCAATCTGTGAGCGTCCCAGCAGCTAAACCAGTAGCACAGCAGACTTCCTCCACTGCTTAGCCTGCCTCAGGAGCACTTCTATCCACTTTTGAAACCCCAAAGCACCGAATATAAAGTGACACTAGAATGGTCCAATAGGCAGCTTGTTGAATAGTAGTCCTGGGTTTACTGCAGTAGATGACGGTTAACACCTCTGTCTTATGATTTGCTGTCAATCAAGCTGGGGGGGGGGGGGGGGGGGGGGGGAGGGGTGTAGTTCATAATCATTTACCACAGAAAGCCCAGTTCCAGATGCAGGAGGTGGCATGTACAGAACATCCCTATGTGAGCATCTTTGCTGTGCTACTGTTTAGTAGCTGCAGTGATGCCAGAAGGTCCTTTAAAAATAAGCTTGTGTGAATTAACCCTAACAGGCATGCCATTAAAAGGGAATCGTCCACTCGAACATACTGTCCAAACTGCAGGCATCATGTTATAGAGCAGCAGGAGCCGAGCAGATTGATCTACAGATTTATGAGGAAAGATTCAGTACAAGCAATCTGCTCAGCTACTACTGCCCCATAACATGTTGCCTACAGTTTGGACAGTTCTATAACATGCATGATGGCAAAACCAATGTTTTCTGTGTTCACTTTGACATTTACTCATAAAATGGAAAGAAAAAAAATGGAATGTAGAGCAAATAAAATAATGTCAGAAAGTGTCAGTAATGAAGCACTAGCACTGTGTACAAGTAGGAAATAAGCAAGAATTGGCTCAAGATCTGAAGATTTACTGGCGAGGTGTAAAAAAAACAAAACACCCCAGTTAAACATCTATTAACGTAATGTCAAGTATTTCTTGGTTTCCAAATGAGCGCAGGACCCTAAACATTTAAAGCCTCTGCTCACTTCAAGTACAAGCCGTTCCACATCAAAGCCGCCATCTTTGTATCCAACAGCAAATCTGTAAAAATGTGGTTCCTCCTTAAAGAGCGGAAAGGAAAACAAAGTATAAAACACCTGCGGCTGCTAGTTATCGGAGCCTTCCACAGCCTCATGTGCAAGGTCATTCAGAGCTGCTGAAAACTTTCCAGAGTCATTCTGCAATAAATGTACCACTTCAACTAATGTGAAAATCAGTTTGGTGCTATGGCTTAGCCATGCTAGGATCTGTCCAGATGCAGGCTGTGTCAGCCTTCACACAGTAGGCTACAGTTGTGAAGCAGAAGCACAAGGTTTTTATTGGAGGAATATAAAATATCAACTCCACTGAAAAAAATAAATAAACAGAACTATTGCTGCAGCTTATACAAATACCGACTCAATACATCCATTTTACACCAAGATTCTCTCTGCTCCCAGACATAACTGCACACGCTGGATCTCCACGGCATAAATGGCCCCACAGAAGACAGGAGTGACCATCAAGCAGGCAGTTCATCAAAGAAGGTTTCTCCACTCGCTCTAAAAATAAATGCGCCCGTCACCATTTCAGACAATGTACTACTATGAAATAGCAGATTTGGCACTGATGACTTACAGGTGTTGCACAGATCAAGCCTACTGTAACAAAGACCCCCATTAAATAAATGGTGCAATTAACACCAATGTGCTAAAGGCTGTAGCTATAAGACTTTAAGCAGAGACCTGATGCATACGGTTATAAAAAGCAGTCTTGTGAGGAGCACAACATCCCAATATGCATAAAATGGCAATAGAAATGCAACCCTGGAGACCATCCTGTGTTTGTACCAGCATGGCAAAAAATATAAATAAAAATAGATGTGGACGTCTTATTAACACTACTCATCGCATGAATAGGAGATACCCGAGAGGAGGATCACATTTGGTCTTATTCATACTGTGTTTTAATGTATATGGCCTCCATTAAATCTCCGTGTGTATCATTTTATAGAGACTTATGACAGCTTTTTTATTGTATTCCATACAACTCTGTATACTTTTTAACCAGCTTTCTGAAAAACAGGTAATTTTTTGGTTTTACTTACAATTCCTCTCCAATTTAACTCACCAAGTGTGGATTTAGACGTATAGACTGATCCTTTGATCCTTTCAGCATTTTATGCGAGTTTCCAGTTTAAAACAAACCGGTCACCTCCATAAGGCACCATAAACAAACGGGATGACTGGGAGCCGGGGTCCATGCGGCGCCCAAAAATCTGAGGGGGGAGTTGCATTCCCTCCCCCCCCCCTCCACTCCTAATTTCACTTTAGGCTGCATTCAGACGACCGTATATCCGCTGGGTTTTCACGCCCAGCCAATAAATGGCGTCTCTCTGCAGGGGGGGAGGAGGCTGGAAGAGCCAGGAGCAGTGCTCTGAGCTCCCACCCTCTCTCTGCCTCCTCTCCACCCCTCTGCATTATTTTCAACAAGGAGAGGCGGAGCTAATTCCCGGAACTTAGCTCGGCCCCCGCCCCTCCCATAGTGGCGAGGGGCGGAGAGGAGGCGGGAGCTCAGTGACTGCTCCCGACTCTTCCAGCGTTCTCCCCCTGCAAAGAGGGACGACGTATATCGGCTGGGAATGAAAACCCAGCCGATATACGATCGCCTAAATGCACCCTTAGACTATAATGGTACATTAAAAGGGGTTATCTGGTTACTGGAATTTTCAATAGGACCCCTGGAGTAAAAAGCATAATTACCCCTACGGATGCTGGGATCCAGCACTGCAGCTCCTGGGGTTTGTTGCGACAAAATGATATCACAGGAGGTCACGTGACTATGACAGCCAATGAGAGGCTACAGCATCACAGCGTTCAGTATGTGAGCTTAATCCTGGCGTCCATGGAGGGGTAGGAATCTGTTTATAATAATTTTACCCCCAGGGAGTACCACTGAAAAGAATTAGTTGTCCAGTAACTTGACAGACGCTATCATTGCGGGTTTTTTTTTTTCCCCACAAGGGGAGTTGCATTTTGACTAGAGATGAGCGAATGTACTCGTCCGAGCTTGATGCTCGTTCGAGTATTAGGGTGATCGAGATGCTCATTACTCGAGACGAGCACCACGCGATGTTCGAGTTACTTTCACTTTCATCTCTGAGACATTTGCGCGCTTTTCTGGCCAATAGAAAGACATGGAAGGCATTACAACTTCCTCCTGTGACGTTCCAGCCCTATACCACCCCCCTGCAGTGAGTGGCTGGCGAGATCAGGTGTCACCTGAGTATTAAAATCGGCCCCTCCCGCGGCTCGCCACAGATGCATTCTAACAGAGATCAGGGAAAGTGCTGCTGCTGCTGCTGCTATAGGGAGAGTGTTAGGTGTTATATTAGGCTTCAAGAACCCCAACGGTCCTTCTTAGGGCCACATCTGACCGCGTGCAGTACTGTTGAGGCCGCTTTTAGCAGTGTTGCACTTTTTTTTTTTTGGTATATCAGGCGTGCAGAGCATTGCGTCCTCAGTCTGCAGTCATTGTACATAGTATAGGGCCAGTACTGGTGAGGCAGGGAAAGAGATACTGTCTATATAGGCAGTGGGCTTTTTCAAACAAATTTGGGAAAAATACTATCTTTGGGCTGCCTGTGATCGTCTTGAGTGTACTCCGTCTCTGCTGGGGGTAGTCGTCCTAATTATTACGCAGCTAAGTGTTACAGCAGGCTTGCACAAAATGGTTTCCTGGCTCTGCGTTGCCCGATACATCACCGCCGTCATCCCGTCCAGAGGGAAACAGTATACATATATACGCTGCCTACAGTATCTGTCTGCTGTCTCAGCTCAGCCTTTAAAAAAAATAGAAACAAAATACTTAAAGCCTACTAGTGGCCTTTGGACACTTGACTGCTTCTGCGCTGTGAATTCCACTAGCTCAGTCATACGCACCTACGTCTCACTACAGGCTTGCGCAAAATTCTTTCCTGGCTCTGCTGTGCGTTCCATAAGCGAAGTCAGCCTCCAATCACAGGCTGATAAGCGGCACATTTAATTACAGCGCTCTGTTTCTGCACTACTGGTAATACAGCATGCTGAAGGGGTAGGGGGTAGGCCTAGAGGACGTGGACGAGGACGCGGAGGCCCAAGTCAGGGTGTGGGCACAGGCCGAGCTCCTGATCCAGGTGTATTGCAGCCGACTGCTGTGGGATTAGGGGAGAGGCACGTTTCTGGCGTCCCCAGATTAATCTCACAATTAATGGGTCAACGAGGTAGACCTTTATTAGAAAATGAGCAGTGTGAGCAGGTCCTGTCGTGGATGGCAGAAAGTGCATCCAGCAATCTATCGACCACCCAGAGTTCTACGCCGTCCACTGCTGCAACTCTGAATCCTCTGGATGCTGCTCCTCCTTCCTCCCAGCCTCCTCACTCCATTACAATGACACATTCTGAGGAGCAGGCAGACTCCCAGGAACTGTTCTCGGGCCCCTGCCCAGAATGAGCAGCAATGGTTCCTCTCCCACTGGAGGAGTTTGTCGTGACCGACGCCCAACCTTTGGAAAGTTCCCGGGGTCCGGGGGAGGAGGCTGGGGACTTCCGGCAACTGTCTCAAGAGCTTTCTGTGGGTGAGGAGGACGACGACGATGAGACACAGTTGTCTATCACTCAGGTAGTAGTAATTGCAGTAAGTCCGAGGGAGGAGCGCACAGAGGATTCGGAGGAAGAGCAGCAGGACGATGAGGTGACTGACCCCACCTGGTTTGCTAAGCCTACTGAGGACAGGTCTTCAGAGGGGGAGGCAAGTGCAGCAGCAGGGCAGGTTGGAAGAGGCAGTGCGGTGGCCAGGGGTAGAGGCAGGGCCAGACCAAATAATCCACCAACTGTTTCCCAAAGCGCCCCCTCGCGCCATGCCACCTTGCAGAGGCCGATGTGCTCAAAGGTGTGACAGTTTTTCACTGAGAATGCAGACGACCGACGAACTGTGGTGTGCAAGGTTTGTCGTGCCAAGATGAGCCGTGGAGCCACCACCACCAGCATGCACAGACATATGATGGCCAAGCACCCCACAAGGTGGGACGAAGGCCGTTCACCGCCTCCGGTTTGCACCACTGCCTCTCCCCGTGCCCCAACCTGCCACTGAGATCCAACCCCCCTCTCAGGACACAGGCACTACCGTCTCCCGGCCTGCACCCACACCCTCACCTCCGCTGTGTTCGGCCCCATCCAGCAGTGTCGCTCAGCGCACCGTCCAGCCGTCGCTAGCGCAAGTGTTTGAGCGCAAGCGCAAGTACGCAGCCACGCACCCGCACGCTCAAGCGTTAAACGTGCACATAGCCAAAATTGATCAGCCTGGAGATGCTGCCGTATAGGCTTGTGGAAACGCAGACTTTCAAAAACATGATGGCGGCGGCGGCCCCGCGCTACTCGATTCCCAGTCGCCACTACTTTTCCCGATGTGCCGTCCCAGCCCTGCACGACCACGTCTCCCGCACCATTGTACGCGCCCTCACCAACGCGGTTACTGCCAAGGTCCACTTAACAACGGACACGTGGACAAGCACAGGCGGGCAGGGCCACTATATCTCCCTGACGGCACATTGGGTGAATTTAGTGGAGGCTGGGACGGAGTCAGAGCCTGGGACCGCTCACGTCCTACCCACCCCCAGAATTGCGGGCCCCAGCTCGGTGGTGGTATCTGCGGCGGTGTACGCTTCCTCCACTATACCACCCTCCTTTTCCTCCTCCTCCTCCTTCGCAACCTCTGTCTCGCAATCAAGATGTGTCAGCAGCAGCACGTCGCCAGCAGTCGGTGTCGCGCGGCGTGGCAGCACAACGGTGGCCAAGCGTCAGCAGGCCGTGCTGAAACTACTCAGCTTAGGAGAGAAGAGGCACACGGCCCACGAACTGCTGCAGGGTCTGACAGAGCAGACCGACTGCTGGCTTTCGCCACTGAGCCTCCAACCGGGCATGGTCGTGTGTGACAACGGCCGTAACCTGGTGGCGGCGCTGCAGCTTGGCAGCCTCATGCACGTGCCATGCCTGGCCCACATCTTTAATTTGGTGGTTCAGCGCTTTCTGAAAAGCTACCCACGCTTGTCAGACCTGCTCGGAAAGGTGCGCCGTCTCAGTGCACATTTCCGCAAGTCCAACACGGACGCTGCCACCCTGCAACATCGGTTTAATCTGCCAGTGCACCAACTGCTGTGCGACGTGCCCACAAGGTGGAACTCTACGCTCCACATGAGGACAGCCATGTGTTGCGTACAGGGACCCTGGCACACATGGCTGACTTCATGTTAGGATGCCTTTCTCGTGACCCTCGCGTTACACGCATTCTGGCCACTACGGATTACTGGGTGTACACACTGCTCAACCCACAGTATAAGGAGAACCTTTCCACTCTCATACCCGAAGAGGAAAGGGGTTCGAGAGTGATGCTATACCACAGGACCCGGCGGACAAGCTGATCGTAAAATTCCCATCCGACAGCGCTAGTGGCAGAAAGCACAGTTCCGAGGGCCAGGTAGCAGGGGAGGCGCGGAGATCAGGCAGCATGTACAGCACAGGCAGGGGAACACTGTCCAAGGCCTTTGACAGCTTTATGGCTCCCCAGCAAGACTGTCACCGCTCCCCAGTCAAGGCTGAGTCGGCGGGAGCACTGTAAAAGGATGGCGAGTGAGTACGTAGCCGATCGCACGACCGTCCTCCGTGACGCCTTTGCCCCCTACAACTATTGGGTGTCGAAGCTGGACATGTGGCCTGAACTCGCGCTGTATGCCCTGGAGGTGCTTGCTTGTCCTGCGGCTAGCGTCTTGTCAGAGAGGGTGTTTAGTGCGGCTGGGGGAATCATCACGGATAAGCGTACCCGCATGTCAACCGACAGTGCCGACAGGCTTACAATCATCAAGATGAACAAAGCCTGGATTTCCCCAGAGTTCTCTTCTCCACCAGCGGACAGCAGCGATACCTAAACAATACGTAGGCTGCACCCGCGGATGGAAGCATCGTTCTCTATCACCATCAAAAACGTGGACCTTTTAGCTTCATCAATCTGTGTATTCTATTCATCCACTTCCTCCTTCTGAAACCTCACGTAATCACACCGAACGGGCAATTTTTCTTAGGCCCACAAGGCTCAGTCATATAACTTTTGTAAACAATGTTTATATGCTTCAATTCAATAAAGCGTTGAAACTTGCACCTGAACCAATTTTTATTTTAACTGGGCTGCCTCCAGGCCTAGTTACAAATTAATCCACATTAACCAAAGCGATTAATGGGATTCACCTGCCCCCTTGGTTGGGCATGGGCAATTTTTCTGAAGTACATTTGTACTGTTGGTACACCAATTTTTTTGGGCCCTCGCCTACATTGTAATCCTAGTAATTTTTAGCCCAGCTGCATTAAAGCTGACGTTACCTCAGCTGTGCTGGGCACTGCAATGGGATATATTTATGTACCGCCGGTGGGTTCCAGGGAGCCACCCATGCTGTCGGTCCACACGGAGTTGTAACTCCATGTTTCCACTTCTAAAAAACCCCAGTCTGACTGGGGCATGCAGTGTGGGCCGAAGCCCACCTGCATTAAACCTGACGTTACCTCAGCTGTGATGGGCACTGCAATGGGATATATTTATGTACCGCCGGTGGGTTCCAGGGAGCCACCCATGCTGTGTGTCCACAGGGACTTCACATTAGGGATTTGTACCTGCCAGTGTCTATGTATTAAAAACCCCGGTCAGACTGGGGCATGCAGTGTGGGCCGAAGACCACCTGCATTTAATCGGACGTTACCTCAGCTGTGCTGGGCACTGCAATGGGATACATTTATGTACCGCCGGTGGGTTCCAGGGAGCCACCCATGCTGTGGGTGCACACGGAATTCCCATTGCGGAGTTGTACCTGCCTGTGACTCTTTATAAAAAAAACCCCGGTCTGACTGGGGCATGCAGACACCTTGACACAATGAATAGTATGTGGCACATGGGTTCCCCATTGCTATGCCCACGTTTGCAGCTCCTGATGGAGGTGGCACAGGATTGGATTTCTCATTGCTTCTGTACAGCATTATGGGCTATCGCCCCGCCCCTTTTAAAGAGGGTCGCTGCCTAGCCGTGCCATTCCTCTGCAGTGTGTGCCTGCGGTTCCTCCTCATGGCAGACGCACTTATAGACATGAGGGTGGTGTGGCTTTGAGGCCAGCGTGTGGCATGAGGGCAGCTCAAGGCTGCGCAGGGACACTTTGGTGTGCACTGTGGACACTGGGTCGTCCGGGCAGCATGTAACCCAGGAGAAGTGGCAGCGGAGTGTCATGCAGGCAGTGATTGTGCTTTGTTGGAGGTAGTGTGGTGCTTAGCTAAGGTATGCATTGCTAATGAGGGCTTTTCAGAAGTAAAAGTTGTTGGGAGGGGGGGGGGCCCACTCTTGCCGCTATTGTGGCTTAATAGTGGGACCTGGGAACTTGAGATGCAGCCCAGCATGTAGCCCCTCGCCTGCCCTATCCGTTGCTGTGTCGTTCCCATCACTTTCTTGAATTGCCCAGATTTTCACAAATGAAAACCTTAGCGAGCATCGGCGATATACAAAAATGCTCGAGTCGCCCATTGACTTCAATGGGGTTCGTTACTCGAAACGAACCCTCGAGCATCGCGAAAATTTCGTCTGGAGTAACGAGCACCCGAGCATTTTGGTGCTCGCTCATCTCTAATTGACAAAAAAAAAAAAAAAACCTTGGGCAGACAATACTGTAATAAGCAAAACAGACAAGAAGTTAGCCATCATAGGCCAATAAAAATTGGCTTCAGATCAAGTCTAGCAGAACATTCTGATTGGTATAAAGTAAGGAAAAGCAGGGAGGCATATCTAGGGTTAACTATGGGTTATTTAGAAGGGAATTCGTTCAAACCCTAATTGGGTAGTGCATAATTAAGGGGATTTCTAACCATCTTTGTTTTTTTTTTTTTGTTTTTTTTTAAATGTAATGTCAATGTAAATGTCACATTCACACCTCTAAAACAAAAAACAAAGCTGCCTACTCTAAGCGCAGGCTAACTAGTAAATATGAGCAAGTAATGAAGGACAGAAAAAGTATCTAATAAAAAAAACATACCAAAAATAACTACTTTATATGCTAACAGAGCGACACCCTAGATATACCTCTTTAGTACTCACTAGAGATGAGCGAGCACGCTCGGATAAGGCAGTTGAGCGAGCACGCTCGGATAAGGCAGTTGAGCGAGCACGCTCGGATAAGGCAGTTGAGCGAGCACGCTCGGATAAGGCAGTTGAGCGAGCATCGCTCTTCTCTGGTAACTGCATTCTCATCCGAGCAGGCTCGAGGGGGGGGGGGGGGGGGAGAGAAAGAGCATTAAAAAGATAATATGGGAGATACACTTCATTGTCCAGGGTGCCTCACACCATGGCATCAACCCAGATGTACATTTCTGCACACATGCCTCCATTCAGGGGTGGCTGCTTGGTGTGAACTCCTTTAATTTATATAAGCCCCAACCAATGAAGTGACAAAACACAGCTGCAATCACTTATTGGGACCAGAGGGTAATGTAGCCATCTGTTTGGTATGCCCTGACATACGTAGGGTTAACAAATTATAGGCGTTCTAACACCAAGCCACCACCCTAAAAGGCTTATATGCCAAAATGTATCCGGGCCGACACCATGGTGTGAGGCACCTTAGACTACTAAGTATTTCTCATAGAATTAGATTATACCGCTTTATTACGTATATTTTACTTGATATTCTATGTAGGACCTCGTGGTTAATATACTGCTACAGGTGAAGAATCCTGTTAACATTAATATCCTAATATCTTGTTTTAATATGGAATTTGTGCACTTGTTGGTTTAGGATTTATGCAGCACATTACACTGGTTTGCCACTTTACCGTATCGTTACCATATTCTTGCGATATACTCGCGATATATATCCCAGTCTAAGAGCTAATGCCCACGGCCAGATTTGTGCAGTGTTCCCTGTGGCAGAATAACACGGCTATTAGGTTCTATTGAACCTAATGGCGCAGTCCTCATGTGCGAGATTCTGCGGGGGGGGGGGGGGGGGGAAATCACGGTATGTTCTATTTTACCACATTTTCCGTGGCAGGTGGTCTCCATTAATATAGTATTAATGGAGACAATGGTAAAAAGCACATTCTTCTGCGATCGCCAGCGGGGGCTTTGTTTATCCCTGCGAAATTCCCACGGCGTATCTCGCTCCATCCGTGGGCAGGAGGTCTTAATAGGATTTTTTCAAGACTAAGGGCATTAATGATCTATCAGACTGGTCAGCTCCACCAGAGACCTCCGCTGATTTAAGAGGCTATGGCTCTCAAGTGCGTGCCATGGCCCCTTTTCAGCCCTGTGAGGTCACAGTCAGTCACATGGCCCAAGAGCCCAAGTGAATAGAATGGAGCTGCTATACCTGGCACTGCCCGGTAGAACAGAAAACATGAGCCACAGTGCCAGGTATGCAGTAAAGGGGCTACAGAGCTCATACGGGTGTCACTGCCACTTCAGACCGCCAAATCGGTGGTGGTCCTGAGCGGTGTATTGGATACCGATTACCTATCCTGAGGACAGGTCAGCAATACCCTAGTCTCAGAAAGCAGTAGGATATCAATATTGCTCCCTCAATTTGGCCACATGTTAGAGGACTGTCACACAATCCCACAGATTCAGCGTGATCAGCTGAACATGTAATGTGTATAAGGGTGTCCTTCAACTCCAATGACAGATCGAAAAAAGAAGGGTTGGGCACTTGGTAACAGAAGAGCTGGACAAGGTGAATTCCAAAAAGGGAAATTCCTTCCTATAGGGTTGAGGGAAGGGTTGTAAAACAGTGGTTTTAAAATGGTGTATTCGGCCAACTAAAAACTAAAGTCTGCATTTTGGTCCAGTTTATCAAAAGAACGTTGGGGAGGATTCTAATAAAGCAGGATCTTTTCTACAATTTTCAATGTTTCAGTTTACTTGCACTTCTAAAGCTCCCCGAGATGGATTCAGTCATTTCAGACTTTTAAACGGCCATTGCAACGAAGAGGGTGCTGGTCACTGCCAATTTTCACAAGCAAAAAGCTGCCGGAACACAACCCTCCTGCCTGGTAACTGCCAGTTGGAAAGTCCAGCAGACACAGCTGAGCCAATAAAATCGGTCACAGATATGCTTAAAAATGTTCATCAATTTAGGATTACCACACAATTAATAGCAACTGTTCAAAAAGATTCACTTTGCTGAGCCCACATTGTAATACATGTTCCTGCTACAATCCTTCGTTAAGCCTTCTCTTATGTATGGAAGTTCATCTGTCTACTTGAGTTTTCATATTGTAGGTTTTCACCAATTTGGGACTAATATTTTCAGTTACCCATTCTTGATCGATATCGCACATCTCCCTTACAGGTCATGACCCCAACACTGCATTAACCACAGAAGTCTGAAACCCAGCCCCTCTGCAGTGGGCACTTGCCAGATTTTGTTGGTATAAGGGGATGGACTGTCAGTCATCTGTCCCATTCATTAGCTCCCACAGGAAGTGTGAGGTTTTGGCCACACGCACTTATGTAGCGGGGGACCATAGTCTGTACCTAATTGGCTACAGTAACTGCTAGAATTGGGGCCTACTTAATTTATAAATTCTGACTCTCATAAGCAGTTTCCCATAAAGCGCAAAGCAGATTGTTTTTTTTGTTTTTTTAAATAAACCAAAATAAAATCTGCAGTAAATTAGAATTCTACAAGGGCTTTCACACAACATGTGTATTGTTCCCTAACTTGGGCAGCGCGTGGTAACAAACTTGCTGTGTGTGAAAATAGCTTGTGGCACAAAGATTAGACATATGTTGCAATGTATCCAGAAGTGATCTGTAAACAAAGTGGGACATGACACTGCAGAACTTATTCTTGAACACCGCTACATTTTTAATAGCCAGTGAATATTTCACTCCAATAAAAGTTTAGGAGTCTTAGCACCTCGTATTGTGAGCCATCGAACTAATACTGCAAACAGCAAGGCGTTAGGCTTTTAGCATTTGTTTTTCATCAGGAGGCATTTTTGAAGAGAATCATAGTCTGCAGCACAATATTACAGGACGTCCATGAACGACATATATAGGGTTGGATCAAAAACAGACCTGGCAGAGCAGTCATGGCTCTAACATAAAGGAAAGTTAGGAGGCTAGTGTGCACAGAACAAAGTGCATTTCTGGTTATATACTTGGTTTCTAATAGTACTGATCAGAGTACACTTAATTCACTTTATTAACAAAAATATATATTACATGCCTTTAAAAAAAAAATTTAAATAAAATTTTTAAAAAAAGGGATTATTCAAAAAAAAAAAAAAAAAATTAGTCTAGGGAGACTCAAAGAGATTCTCTAGGATTGGAAAAAAATGTCCACTGTCCCTACAGCTTGTGAGAAACCCATCTTAGAAATGTAACCAAGATTGACTTGATACAGTTCTGGAACGGAGCAGAAAAGGGGCAGGCACAGCAGAACCCAACACCACACCAGTCGTATCTGTCAGGCCGACCAACACTACACTTGACAGGAACCAACAGTGTAGTATTAGGCCTACTCACAGGCTGCAGGGATGTAACTACCTCAACCTACTTGGCACCCCCATTTCCAAATTTAAAAGACAAATAAAATTATATATCACCCAGTTGAGAGAAAAAGTACATGGTCATTTAACAAAATGAAGCAGTATGCAAAGCATTAGAGTACACCTCATGAGGCAATAGCTTGTAGAAGCACCTTCAGAAGCAATAACTTGACACTTTCTGTACCATAACTAGTCACACATCATTCTGGCCCTCTCTTTACAATGTTGCTTCAGTTCCTTGAGCTTTGTGGGCATTAATTCATACACCGCATGCTTTGGAATATTGCCCTGTTGCATGACCCAGGTTAGATTAGGCTTTAGCTTTTGGATAGATGGTCTCACATTGGACTCTAGAATACTTTAGTTGACCATGAACTCCTCTGTATACCAAATGACTGAAAGGTGTCCAGATCCTGTGGCTACAAAACAAGCCCAAATAGCCACCCTTCCACCACCATGCTCGACCGTTGACATGAGGTTTGTGCATTTAGTGTTTCCAAACGTAGCACTGGGCATGGTTGAAAAACGTCACGAATTTGGTCTCATCTGTCCAAAGAACATTGTTCCATGTGGTTTATTCAGATGCAACTTTACAAACTGTAGCCGTGCTGCCATGTACTTTTTAGAAAGACTTTCCCAGCACCCCTTCCAAACAAGCTATACTTGTTCAGTCTCTCTGAAATTGTATGGTCATGAACTAGAACATTTAACATGCTAACCGAGGCCTTTAGGGTCTGAGATATAGCACTTGAGTTTTTCTAAATGTCTCTGATCACTGCGCAGTTTGACCTTGGGATGACGACTCATGGGAAGATTATTCCCAAGTTAGAAAACCTTCAAGATGGGTGACAATCTTTTTTCACTGTAGAGGGACTCCAAAATGTTTGGAAATTGTCACTTCCTACATTGATGTGCAGCAACAAATCGCTTCTCAAAAGATAATTACTGAAGTCGTTCCTCCTTGGCATGGTGTTGACATGCCTGAATGCTCCAGACCAGCAAACTCTCAAAACTTTGTTTTTATAGTTGGCGGACACTTGTGATGATCAAGGGCATTTGATTAGCACATGGTTGCTACTTCACTTAATTCCGATGGAAGCGGTAAGCGTGTACTTAACAGTTTCACACTGCTTTTGCATATTTGCCTTTTTTTTTTTTAAACAAAAAGTATACTTTGTCATGTATTGCTCATCTGAGGTTGCATTTACCTCAAGACCCAACAAAGATCATTAATTTACATATTGAGAAATAAGCAGGTTCAGAAAGGGTGCTAAATATCCACTTAAAGCATATTTTGGATGAGTATTGGGAGCTACTGTCACTCAGCTGCTCTCCGCCAGTCTACTTCCCTGACAGTTCTTAATTCCGATTGTTTGCTGCTGTTAGACATTGCTCCTTCCAAAAGTATCCATTTCAGTTGGACGTGGTGCTGAATTTTTAATTCCACGGTGTTGTCTTGTAACTGCATCAGCAGAAGCTTTGTGTTAGGACTCCCTACATTTTATCAACAGAACTCAGACAGCAAAATGTAGATTAATCATATAAGACACTCAGTATTGGACATGAAGAGAAGGTAAACTTTTGGGGAGTCTGTAAACCAAACCTTCAACTGCTCGGTTTTCCAGATGCAGTCTTCTTCACATATAACTAATGTTCAAGCGATAACATTAAATGGCTTGATTAATTTATCACTGGTAATAGTCTAGGGTTACAATTTTAGATAGAACAAAAATAAAAAAAATTTTCATTGGCGAAAGTAGTAGGAAATTACAGATCTCCATTTCTAACAGCATTATTGCCACAACCGTACTGAATCTCAGAATAATGTACTTCGTGTGAACGGATTACTAAACAAACATGAACTGTCATAATTACTTTTGACAGCTGTTCTCTTAATGCAATAAAAACCAATCAAAATGTTTGCTGCACCCAAAAATGGTACCAATGGAAAAATAAAAAGATTATATACAAATCTCTATCCCCAAATCAAGCTCACAGCACCTCAGATTTACATTTTGCAAAGAACCATAATTTATGTATTTTTCAAAGAAAAGCTTGGCCTAATAAAAAAGGGTGGCCCCACAATCCACTCCATGATTTTAGGCCCGTGTTTGGGCCAGGTTACACACTAGGGCCAAATGTGGGGTATTTTCATCAAAATTAGAAATAACTGGCCAAAACTGGCTGCAAGAGGAAGGGGTTAACTCCCAATTTATTAAAGTACAATGAAATCAAAACATTAAAACACACCCTAAACTGTTAAAAAAAATAAATAAATAAAACATTTTTTAAAAAAAGCAACAGGACATTAAGCTAGACTAGGAAGTGAATTAACCCCTTCCAATACCCTAGACAAAGTAATCACATTTGCTCTCCATTAACCTGGACAAACATAATGGATGACATTGGCATTGCCACCAGGGAAGTGCTTAATTTATGCAGTCTAAACATGGGTGAGTTTTATAGTCTAATGAAGCATATATTAAAAAAAAAAAAATTAAATAATGGACTGCCACTCCTACAGAATGAAGTGTCAGCATGCTAAAAGGTCCTTTATGCACAAGTCAACCCTTTTTTTAATGATTGTATAGTGTAAACGAACAATAGCTCAGTGTAAACACAGCCAACAATTTAACACTGAAGTGAGTTTAACTTTTTAATGCCTGTATATAATGAATGCTAGGCAGTAGTTTGCAAACTATTTCCAGACTCCCTTGACTGACCAACAGATGCAATCTGAGCTAAACTGAGAAAGTTGGAGAAAAAAAAAAAAGTAAACAATTCTCTGCAGAGTTAAAGGCAAGCAGACCGCTCGTTCCAACAATAAACTGCTCCCCTCAAACTCCTAACCACATTCATGAGTGCAAGTGAGAACAAGCGACTCCCAATGTAGTCATCGCTCCAATCAAACCACCACTTAAATCTGTGGATAAAACGAGAAGTCCATTTGGTGTAAAAACCCAATATAGAACTAAAATATTAGGACCCTTCACTTTTTTGCATGTAAAGCTAGCATACTAAAACCTCATACTATTTACTTCTATAGTGGATACAGATCAGACTTTAATAGTGAATTTTCTCTTTCCCCCCCAAGCAGGTATTTAAACACAAAGCATGGTCAGGTCCTACGGTCACAAGTCTCATTTCACAGTGAATTTCAGAAAGCCGTCCTTAACAAGCTGTTGACTATTGAAGCAGGGAATCTGATATTATGCTACTAGAGGCTTAAACTTGGGCACACAAATGAAGAACGCAGAGACCTTTCAGTGATAGAGTCTGAGCAGAGCACTGATTTAATTTCATGACTGCTGTGTACAGATAGCTGGCATTACTAAATGCTACTCTAATATCAACTTGTTACATTTGAACCCGTACTCAGCATATCAGTATACACGACCAGACTAACTGGAGTCAGGGAAATATTTTGGGAGCTGTTTATTTTTAACTGGGCTACAATGAACACATTCACACGGAGGGACCAATGTTAACGGACAATATCACATAAATCGGGCACAAATAGAATATACCAATGCAAAACACGCCGGCAGAAAGTGAAAACAAGACTTCATGAATGCAAAACACAAATGATACAAAATAAAGTCAGATCTAACAAAAGTATTGCCAAACAATAAACAAACTTTCAAGCATTCCAAAAACAAAAGACGAAGCATTACAACTACAAGATCAGAAAACAAATACTCCAAAATTAAAAGCATTTTTTATTAAATGCATCTACTATATATGACACCTGGCTAGTAACCACCACCAATAAAAGGAACTCACCTTGAGAGGTTTCACAGTGGGTTTGACCGTCACACCAGCAGAGGGGTTTCTTATAGATTGTCTCTTAAAGCTACATATCCTGCTTTCATTTCCAGGTGCAAACTGTATGTGCAAATGGGATGACCCCGATTTTGGGTAATTATACTTAAGACTAGAAGAGTTAAGTTTGTTGGGAGGTCCTTCCGATATACTTCTTTGGAAAAGATGGCTTGATTTCCTGTTGGGAATAACTCTGCTGCCCTGATCTCCACTAATACTTATCTGACATCCTGCAATTTTACTTGAAGGAGAACATGCAGAAGTACTGCGGGATAGTCGGATGTGCTGATGTGACTGGGCTCCGTTGCAGGGCTCAGATTCATTATGTCTGCGTGATTTCCCATGGTCACGTTCACTGCCTGCTGACAGTGGTCTCTGGTGAGAAACATGTAATGAAACAGAGGAAAATCCATCCTCTGCAGCATCTGTGTTCCGTAGACCATGTGACGGATAGGCCTCTTGTAAAGAGTCATTCAAGTAAAGTGGTTTCACGTCTCTAACTTCACCAATAGTGCAATTATTTTTGGAAAGACGGACTCCGTTGACTGCTGTTGAAAGGGATCCCTTGGATGAGCTCTGATCTTCCTTCTGTGCAAGCTCGTTAGAACAAAGCATAAATTGATAGGACGTTTGATAAGGGCCTCTATTTATTGGGGGGCTCAAAGTAGTTGGAGAAGTTGGTGGCGTCTCAGAGGGACTTCGAGGGATGATGACCAAAGAGGAGCAACGTCTCAGAGGAAGCCTCGTTTTCCTTTTTGAATGCAGATTTCCCATAATGACTTCTTTGTCCAATTCATCTTGGTCAAAAGGAAAGGTACTTTTACATCTAGAATAAACCTGGCGAACGTTATTTCGTTTGAAAGGATTCACGTCGGCATTCGTGTAGGTTGCATTACTAGCAAGCACATTGTTAATATCGCCTAGAGAAAGGGTGCTGCTACTATTGTCACTTAAGACACTATTAGAACAGGAGCCAGTGTCACTTGTCGTACTTGTACACGATCCATAATCACTGCTGTTACTACTAAACGATCCATTGTCACTTGCAGCAATGCTACATGAACTGCCGTTCTTCGTCAAGGTGTTACTTGGAAGACTGCTGTCATTTACGACCGGGTGACAGCTATAATTCCTGCTCATGTTATAACTAGAATTAATCCCATCCTTGTAATCACTGACGAATGAAATGTCTTCCGTAGCAAGGTCTACATTGCCAGACTGATGACATCTAGTATTCCGGCTGGGCTGTAAAGAAATCTGCAGTGATGTGCTTTTTTTGCTAGGTGGTGAAACAGAGTTACCTTGATAGGACTGTACGATTTCAGGTGAAGAGGAGAGTTGTACCGTTTGCCGTGGAGACAGTCTCATCTGTATCACACTTGGCGCAGAAGAATGGGAGACCCTTTGGAAACACATGTGAATATTGCTATCCAGGCCATTTCCAGAGCTGTCCGGCAGTGGATCAGTGTTACTTCTTCTGGTAGCAAAATGAAGTCTTAACCGACGTGCCATTTGTTCCTTCAGACCATATTACTAATTCAGATGTGCAGTTCTCTCTCACTCCACGGGCAGACCAGAAACAGCAGAAAAACATGTAGATCGTTGGTATTACACTGCAGGAAAAGCCACAAAACTGCTTCATGTGTCCCAGCCAAACACAGGAAAATGATGAGCCACAGGGTAGAGCAGAGCACGTCATGAAACAAACAGACCATTCCTGACTCCACGGTTTCTAAATCGTCTTGGATTGCTTGTACTCCAACTGCATTCACTTACCAGGCACTTGATTTCTAGCGACATTTAAGCTCAGCTCTCCTGCTGCATACTGGCTGTAACGCTGCCAAGCTTGATTTAATAATACCTTCTCCAATATGCATGAATGAGTCCTTCCCAAAAACAACAATGCGCCGGTATTTGAAACCTAGCTGTGTTTTCTTGCTAAAGTCGCCCTGGCTGAACATTTGTCCTAGCTGAATCAATATGCCCAAACGTTTCTCTGAAGTGTGCGGGCTCTAAACATTTTCACCCATACATCTAGAGTTACAGGAAGTTGCAGGGAACGGAGTTCTACATAATTAAGTATCAAAGTTAGGATTGAATTACCAAAAGACTATCCACAATAGGAAACTATTGAAAAATTCTACTATGAAGGAAACCGCTGGTATTCATTTAAATTTCAAGTTCTAGAACAGAAAAAAAAAAAAAGTCTATTAAAAGGTTTCAATAAGATTGGAATATTTAATTATACAGGCAAGGCACAGAAGAGTTTTTTCACATGAAATTAGTAACATTATATACGGACAAACCATATAACAGTGTTACTGCATATAGCAAGAAAGTTCCAGCAGATGGGATTATTAACACATATTAACCCCTTATTGACTGGTGAAAAGAAAAAAAAAAAAAAAAAAAAAAGCTTCATGGTCAAAAATATGTTTCTAGACCATTTCAACAGTTGTAGGCTGCATTCAGACGACCGTATATCGGCTGGGTTTTCACTCCCAGCCGATATATGGTGTCCCTCTCTGCAGGGGCAGGAGGCTGGAATCGCCAGGAGCAGTGCTGAGCTCCCGCCCCCTCTCTGCCTCCTTTCCACCCCCCTGCACTATTTTCAATAAGGAAAGGTGGGACAGGGGTGGAGCCAATTCCCAAAACTTAGCCCTGCCCCTGTCCCGCCTCCTCTCATTGCAAATAGTGCAGAGGGCGAAGAGGAGGCAGAGAGGGGGCAGGAGCTCAGAGCACTGCTCCTGGCTGTTCCAGCCTCCTCCCCCTGCAGAGAGAGACGCCGTATATCGGCCGGCGTGAATACCTGGCCGATATATGGTCGTCTGAATGCACCCGTAGGTTTACATTTTTTGGGGGGAAATCCCAAAAAATGGAAATCCCAATACACTCCTTCAAATGTCCCGGCACTAGTGGGACATTTGAAGGAGTGTATTGGGATTTCCATTTATCCACTGTCTGCCACAAAATCTCAGGCAATTCTGTTAAGGTTATTAAAATAGCTGGCAACAGTAGATTTATACACTTATGCCATGCAGTGACTGCGTTGTACCTACCGTTTCCCCTGAAATTAAGACCTAACCAAAAAGTAAGCCCTATCGTGGTTTTAAGGGAGGCTTGAAATATAAGCCCTGTCCTGAAAATAAGCCCTAGCTAAAGTACATGAGTGGGAAAAAAAAAAAATCACCTGGCCAGCAGCGTCCGAGTCCCTTGCGATGGTCCCTGATGTTGCGGCAAGCTGCTGTGTCCTCTGCGCGGAGATATCCTCTTTCTGGTAACGGGGCTTTGAATACCCCGCCCCCAGCAAAGCAGGCACTGTTGATTGGATCGAGCACCAGCCAAATCAGAGTTGACGCTTGATTGTTCAGTCAGTAAATGACATCACTAAATGGCCGTGATTGGTTCATTGAGCGCCGGCACAGATTGGTTGGCGCTTGACCCAATCCCAGCACACACTTTGCTGGAGGCGGGGTATTCAAAGCTCAGTTACCAGAAAGAGAGGATATCTCAGCACGGAGGACACTGCAGACTGCCGCCGGAAACCAGCAGCGCGAGGCACTGGGACGCTGCGGACGAGGTGAGAAAAAGGCCCACCCTGAAAATAAGACACGGTCTTATATTTTTTGCCCCAAAAGAGGCAGTGTCTTATTTTCAGGGAAACGTGGTATCAAGGCTGGGTGCAACATAGTGAAAATACATAGCCTGTTCAGAGCACACCAGCGTTTGATCTATCAAAGGAGTAAAAGGTACCTTTATAAACGGAATTATTGTTGAGCTAAAAAACTCTGAACGAACCCTGGCCTGCTCCATTGACAGACTGTAGTAGGGCGGTAGTATGTGGAGTGGCTGTTGGGTGCTTACATGCCTTCACCTGGCATCATCTGTCAGGGAAAAATTGAGCCACCACTATACAGTCTGGCCCAGAGGTTTTGGAGAACTTAAAGGGGTTCTGTTATTAGGGGAGGGGAAAAAAAAAATAAAAAATAAAAAATAAAAAAACACACACGCCTCACCTATTCCTCTCCATGCAGTATTCTTACTGCATCTTCTCCTGGCTCCTCCAGTCCCCCGGGTCACATCCTCTGCCTCCTGTGGAGTTACGTATATTCTTGGCAGTCTTATTTCTGTCGGGCAGTGTTTGCCATGTACCTAGCAAGGAATGCTATGCTATTGCCGCAACTGTGTATGCGCGGTGTCTCACAGCAATTGTATATTAACACTTGCAGCGAGACAGCGCGCATGTGCAGTCTCGGCAATGGCCCGGCATAGGATTCAGCATTCTCTGCTAGGCAGTGTATGCTATGTCACTAGTGACTGGGTACACTGACCTGCAGGAAAACAGAATGCCTGTGAATGCACGCTATATCACAGGAAGAAGAGGATCCAGACGGCTGAAGGTGAGGTGACCCAGGAGAAGATGTGGCAAGACGACAACTGCCTGGGGAGGAATATGCAAGTATAGGATTTTTTTCCCCAAATGACAAAACCCCTTTAAGGCGCTAGTGATATTCCGCTGCGGAGAATTGCAGCATGCTGCAATTTGAGTCCCGTGAGTGGAGAATCGCTACAATTCTCTGCTCGTGGACAGGGGGCTGCACTTTCCATAGCAATGCTATGGAAAGCGCACACTGTTACCCGCGGCCGGATTATCGCCGCAAGGAGCGCAACGCCAGATAGCCTGTGAACAGGAGCCCTAAGTTTGATGTAAGTGTCCCCATGCACATGAGAAGCATACATTTAAAATTGATTTGAAAGCCGCTGTCTCTTAAATGTATAGCTGAAGGGATAAATAAATGCAGGAAGAAAAAAAAAAAAAAAAAAAAAATGTATCCAAAAAGGTTGCACACATTTCTTCAGCTAAGACACAGGCGCCATCTAGTGGCAAAACTAGGTATCATTTTTGGCTAAATGTAATAAACTGGCCCTCAAGTTACATTACTTGGTTGTATGATGACCATTCCAAGTTGAAAATATTGCAGCTTGAGGCCATTATGCTATAGAAAAACCTTAATTTGTTCTGAAACCCCAAAGTGTCACCTATAATTAAAAAGAAAAAAATATGAAATCTAATACGGATAAAGTATCAGAAACAGGTCCTGGAAGTTGCAAATTCCCCTGTATGATGAGCACAGTGCACCAGAAAAATATTAAGCAGTCCTCACCTGGGGTCCAAAAATACCAGCTCATCCCGGCTCAGGTGAACAGAACATGTAGTACCCCACACTGTACTGTAGAAGGATGCTACTAGACAGCATGTACTTCAGTAATACAGGGGTTTAACCAGGGTCATGCCAATTGGTTAGCTCTCCAGCTAGTCACACAAGGAAAACAAACAAAAAAAAACACAACACACATTGCAGGGGTGGGGGTGGGGGAGGAAATCAATAACAGGGGCTTTGGCTGCTTTCAGCCCTTATATGGTTTTTGCATGCGTACAAATGCAGCCTATTTACGCGCTTTAAAAAAAAAAAAAGCTACGCAGAGGGCGCATTAGATAGATCCGCAAATACACAGGTTCGACTTCAATTACCCATTTCTTTGCATAATACGCAAAACATATGCTCATCCGAATACCAAAATGTAAGTCAATAGGGGATTCTGTATAGAGTATTGGGCTTGTAAAAAAAATAAATAAAAAAAAAAGGAAATACTACACAGGTAGTACGCCCATGTGAATGATCCCTAATACTTGCTGATGTTTGTGAATGGGAATTTACAAGAGTCCATTCACTACATGTACGAAACATGCAAGGTAACATTGCGATAGCCTTGCCCTAGTTACACCCTACAGTGTGTAGGGTGTAGTTAGGGCAAGGCTATCAATTTATTGTCCTGGTTGACCCATGGCTGTCAGTTTTGTTTTACGTTATCTGTATACTGTCAGAAGCTCGGTGGTATATTTTATTAAAGGTTAGGTTTTATGGGAAGTATAACATGCAGCACATTTACAATCTACTACTACTACACAGAAGTACACAGACACATAATCTGCAGTGCGGAGGGGTAAGAGATTGATATGTCAATTCTCATGGCAGAAAGCACACCCAGGTGCATTTACCCCAATCACGGTCTAGATTAGCATGCAAACCTGCAACAAAATCTATAGCAGAACGCACTATGAGCAACAGTAAGGATGACTGACGATTGGAGACGCCAGAAGGAACGAGCGGAGACGCCAGAAGGAACGAGCGGAGACGCCAGAAGGAACGAGCGGAGACGCCAGAAGGAACGAGCGGAGACGCCAGAAGGAACGAGCGGAGACGCCAGAAGGAACGAGCGGAGACGCCAGAAGGAACGAGCGGAGACTCCAGAAGGAACGAGCGGAGACTCCAGAAGGAACGAGCGGAGACTCCAGAAGGAACGAGCGGAGACTCCAGAAGGAACGAGCGGAGACTCCAGAAGGAACGAGCGGAGACTCCAGAAGGAACGAGCGGAGACTCCAGAAGGAACGAGCGGAGACTCCAGAAGGAACGAGCGGAGACTCCAGAAGGAACGAGCGGAGACTCCAGAAGGAACGAGCGGAGACTCCAGAAGGAACGAGCGGAGACTCCAGAATGACAGGTAGTGTCGCAGGGGATCAAAGAGACTCCTCATAAGTGGCACTCCAACCACCAGCATAGGTGTGCCACACCGGCCCTAGACCCGACAGACTCCCTCACACAGTAGCTGCATGCACTCCGGTCCTGTTCCCACACAGACGGATGTCTTTGCTTCGCAACCTGTCAGCCCTGCATCAGAGGGTCAGCAGCCACGTCCGAGCGCACACCAGGGACAGCCTGCATACATACTTTCCTTGATACCTCACACTGACCTATGAACAGCCATTCCCCATCTTCACAAAGCCCATCCACCAGGCTCCAGCATGATCACACTATGGCTAAATTATGGGATCTCAGTTGTTGTCCATGCCTCCATGTCCTCCCTTGTGGGCTTTACCCATTAGGAAACTTCCTATAGATATGAACGGTCTTCTCTCTGGTCTGATGTGCTGCATGGAGACCTCAATGTCCACTCCTAATAGCAGAGCAGCCTCACAGGACGCTACTATACTTCTGCCTACCAGCTCCAATACCTCAGACTCTATAGTGGCTATTGAAGATAGGAGAAGCTGGAACATACGTATGCATCAGAGGCCCTCCCCGAGACCAGCAAGCCACAACACTTAGAGACTCTCTGGCATACATTAATGATATCCCTAAGAATACTCCTTACTATTGGATAGAATTCACCGCTCACTAGGTCCCAGATCGAGAGTTTCAGATTATCCACAAGACAGCATATGCAATGCCCATAAATATCAACTGAAAGACACTTGTGCACAAGGTGACAGACATATTATGTTCCATGGATCACCCCTTCAACGTCTGACACGCCAGAAGTTTAGGGCCTTGTACCCCTCATTGGGTGAGTTGCAACAATGCGATCTAGGGATTTCCCTTCCGCCTGTCGGCTCGGCTGGAGGGACAACCATTTATGCCACGCTATCCCAGAGATCTCCCTGCCTTCTCAGCTGTCCGGGGACTGCCTTCAGTTTCTTTGTTGGAAATCCCTACATTGCCAGTTGTGCTTCCCATGCCTTCTGGGAACTGCCCATCATGAAGAGGAAGAGAAAAAACCTGGCCCGAGGACGGTACTATGGTGGCAAGCTCTCCATCAGCTTGAGGCAAGTTTTATCTTGCAGGTTCATAATGTGCCTTCTCATTCCCAGCCAAGGGATAGACTTCGACCTGGCATCTGTGTGTTGGAATTAGGAATGCCTTTTCCGTCCCCACAGCTGTTGACTAGGCTTTCCAAATGGGGAGTTTTCTAAATTAACGCACATCACAGCAGGTGACCATCAGGGAAAAAGGAGGCAGCGTACTGTACACAGACAGCCTAAGACAGGAGTAAGGGAAGCAAGGGACTGGATAACCTAAAATGTGGTTGATTTCTGTAGCATAACGGTCATATCATTAATAAGGCTTAAAAGGGATCAACCAGTTAGTGGATGAAATTACAAGTTTTCAGCCAGCAGATGGAGGTCCAACCGCTGGGATCCCCGCTGAGCTGAGTGGGGGGGTACCTGTCCCCTCACCTTCTCAGTGCAGGATTGCTTACTCCCGTTTTCCCCAACGTTGAAGTGACTGGGTGGCACATATGTGGCTGCAGCTACGTTCAGCTCAATGATGCAAGGAGATAGCAATACGCTATGCTCTGACATTTTTATCAAATCCATTGAAAAGAATAGAGCATCATGCTCGGCTATTTCTGTCTGCCCCACTGAAAGGAATGGAGCCATGGTCACACATGCGCCCCCTACTGCTCCATTCATCTCAATGGGGTAGACAGGGTTTCCCCGAAAATAAGACCCTCATCTTATATTAATTTTTGCCCTAAATCTTATTATACTTACCTAGCAGGCTCGTTCCAGGTCCCTCCTGCTGCTCTCCAGAGCTTCAACACGCTAAGCCGTGGCATCGATTGGCCAATTTATAAATCCACAACGGCATGGCAGTAAATGGTTCTTTAACCACTGCTCAGCCAATCAATTCCCTGCCCGCTGAACCAATCACAGCCATCACTTCCTGGAGGTGGGATTTAAGAATCCCATAACCAGAAAGTGATCTTCTGTAGGTGAACGAGGACTGTAGGACCCACCGTGGAGCTCTGGACAGCAGCAGAAGGACCCAGACCGAGCCTGCTAGGTTAGTGTTTTTTCTTCTTTTAAATGTTATGCAGCTGGGGTTCATTTTGGCGTAGGGCTTATATTTCAAGCCTCCCCAAAAAATCTGGGTGGGGCTTATTTTCAGAGTAGGTCTTATTTTCAGGGGATATGGTAGCTGCGGCCATGCATGTGTGACCAGTGGCCCATTCGCTTCGACGTTAGGAAAATGGGAATAAGTGATCCTGCACTGAGAAATGAGCAGGAAAAGGGTCCCTCATTCGCAAGATAGGTCCCAGTGGTTGGACCCCCACCAGTTTTCACCCATCCATTGGATGAGTGAAAAAAAATGTAGAATTTCTTCCCATACCAAAATCACACTAAGTTTTCAACTCTTTAATGACTAGAGATTTTAAAGCTTGCAATTCTAATATGTTCTGCAAGTTGCACCCTTCACAAGTTACTATGTAGGTGTGCAAGTATTTTTTGGATCCTGTGACGTTCACCTGTAGGAGTCAGACGGCCATTAACAGTAGACTGTATGCCCTCCCTCAATGCAATGTAGGCACAGACTGACATTAACCTTTTCACTGTCAGGGATTTTTAAACATTTTGCAATTGACATGACCATCCAAGACCTAAAAATTAAACAGACAATCCTCCTTCACATCTGCAACTGGGGCTCCTGCATATTTTCATTGCTCAGCTCAGTCCACAGAGCCAAACAACGAAAATGCCGTAACTGACATGCTGATGCCAAACAGACCCCACTGACTATAATGCAGTCTGTCCAGCTTTCTGATCGTCATTTTACAAGACCAAATACTGTAGTACTGAATGCACTGCCGTTTAATCTGGGAACTTCTGCTGGATCTACGCCGGAAGATCTGAATGTAACCTCAGACGTAGATGTGTATGAGGGCTAAACCCTTATCTCATCTAAAGCATTAAAAAATATATCACTTACCACTTTATGCAATTTTACACTACTGTAATTTTTCATTTAGTTTAAAAAAAAACCCAAAAACAAACAAAAAACACACAAAAACTTTAAGCCTGCTGTCCACGGGCAATATAGCATTGCGTTATCTGTGGCGATAATCCGCACGCGGGTAGCACAATGAATGCTTTCCATAGGATAACTATGGAAAGCGCAGCCCGATGTACACGAGCGGAAAAATTGCTGCGATTTTCTGCTCTCGTATTTAAAAAAATCATGGCATGCCGCGATGAATCTATCACAATGGCTTTAGCATTGGTAAACGCTATGCCCGTGGACATGCAGCCTTAGAGTACCTGCACTTCCACTTGGAGCACTTCTGCTAAGTCAGCCATTTTCGTCTCCTTCCGAAACTTAAGACAGCCCCTTATAGCACTGTACGTGGCCATCTTTAGCCGGAAAGAGCCGACAATGGCTGATGGAGCAGAAGAGTTCCAAAATGAAAGTGCAGGTACTCAAAAAATTGAAACAAGTGGCTATGAGTATGATCCTAGCATATAACTAAGGCACGCTCTTAGAGGTAAAGTTTGTTTGAACGGCCGTTCACAGCTGCAGTTGCCATTTACATGTGAATTCTGCCTCGCTGTTCTGTTTCTACAACAGAAAAATGAAATTCAAACTGAAATTAGCATTTCCATTATTTATAAAATCATGAGTTCATTTTTATGTGTTTGTTCAGCAATTCCAAGGAATCCACAAAATGCTTTCCCACCCAAAATGGGGGCTGGGAAATTGGATTGGAAATGGTCAAGTCTCCTTTCGGTACTCTCCTAGTAGTAGCTGCAGACATAGCTTTATACAGAAAGGCAGGGAAATGGCCTTATGTGCAAATCTTGGCTATAAGAGTCAAAAACAAACAAACAAACAAAAAACACAAAAAAAAAAGACAAAAAAAAACAAAACACATACTTCAGTGGGATTACAGCCATTGCTGACCACCCCTTAAGGCCCATTTAGACAACGATTATCACTCCATCTTTTGAGCGATAATCGTGTCTAAACGAGCGGGCATCGTGCACTGTTTGTTCATCGTTGACTTTTAGCAAGCTAAAAGTCAGCGATGAGCCTGATCAGCGCCGCTCGCTGAGTTCTCGGCGGGATACCAGCTGACAGCATTCTTTCAGCTTATATCCCGCACGGAGTGCTCAGCGATAGCTCTGAAAACAAAGCAGCTGTTTGCATATACAAAACAGCTGCTGTTCTTGGAACAGTCAGCGGTGTCCTGCTCCGCATGCATTTAACTCTTAAGTAGCTAATTAGCTACTTAAACGTTTATGCAAAGACGATCACTCAAAGCTGTCACTCAAACTGCCGTTTGAGTGATTTTTGAGCGATCTTTCAATGTAAGATCAGCAAGAGTTTTAGTTCTGAAAAAGCCCTTTAAGATGCATGGAGGAAATAAAATAGAAACACTTTAAAATCACCATATAATGAAAATATAAAAAAAGTTTAGGTTTACATTTTACAAAGTTTTTAGATTCATGACATGAACAAACAAAGCATAGGTGATAAATTCTGGTTGTGGGGGTCTCACCATTGAGACCCTCACCAATCCCAAGAGCAGGGATCTGGTTTCCACAGTCCTCCTCACTGCAGGCTTGCTGCACTTCCCCTTCCCTCAGTGAGGAAGGGATTGAATGGCGTGATGGCTGTGCGCACGGTGCTGCCACTCCAATTTCAAAATGACTGTTGGAAACAGCAGAGTACAAGTGCCTGGATAATTCAGTCAGCCTCACTGAACTGAATGGAGCGTTGCAGCACACGTCTCCCCCTTGTGTGGGTAGATGCAGCAAATCTACAGTAACGAGAAGAGAGGAATATGGGTCTCCTAGGCAGAACCCATATCTATCCAACATTTATGATCTAGTTGTGGATATGCCATACAGTTCTAAGATGGAACCACCAATTTAAGGGTACCTTCACACAAGGCGCCGGTTACAAGGCTGTGCTGAGAGAAGAATTGGGAGGTGAGGGAATCCCTGTATTTGCCCAAATCAATTGCGGGTCCACAGCCGATTTGGAGTCAAAATCCACACTAATGGTACGGATTTTGACTTCGTTTTGATGTGGAAATTATGCAGAGTTTTCGTCTGCAGAAATTCCACAGCATTTCTGCCCCGTATGACTGTCCCTAAGAAGGTGATAATTGCAACAATCTGTGGTGGTTTTGTATTAAAACATGGAAAACCTGTCCTGACGCTATCTTGCCCAAACATATTTTAACATCTGTGCTTTTTCATTACACAATGATTAAAACGAATTGGTCTCAGTTAAAAGCCACAGGTCTGGCTTAGATCAGGATCTGGGAAGTCTTAAGACACAATCATGAAGTTTCTCTAAAAAGTATCTGCCTAATTAAAACTGTAGCTAATACATACCAAACGGTTTTCGTCAAATAATTCAAAAAGTAGTCTGTGTTTCTTGGGAAACACCTGAAAAAGGAAGTTAGAAAATAATTACATATAAAATACACACTGATCAGCCACAGCATTAAAGCCACCTGCCTAATGTGTAGGTCTTCCTCATGCCACCAAAAAGTTCTAACTCATGAAGGATGCCACAAGACTTCTGCAGGTTTCTACTAGCAGCAGCTCCTTTAAGACCTTTGAGCCCACTCCTCTGTGGTCAGACATTTTTCTACCACATCCCACAGATGCTCCCGATTTTGATCTGGCAATTTATAGGCCAAATCACCACCTTGATCTCTCGAGGGTGTCTATAGCCTGGTTGCCTTAACAGTCTGCTCAGAACGGCCCAGGTGGCAGCAATTTGACAATATGAGCATTTAGCGTCTTGCATTCCAATAATGGACCCCCTCTCAAACTGTTAATGGGGCAAAAATCTCTGATTACGTCGTAGACACGTCTAGTGGTCAACATGCTCTACACAAGTGGAAACAGAGGTCCACTACACACATGTAGCAACTGAAAGCCTTTTATAGGCCAAGGGTGGAACGACGTTTAGGTCCTCAGGTGACAAGACCGTTCATCTAAATCACACCCCAACTCTACGCATTTGCATATCTGCCCAAGATGGAACTATATGCAAAGTTTTGCAGCAACACAACTAGGTAGGTTTGGCTTTTTTTGCTTTTACAAATTCTACAAGTTTTGTATTTGAACTTCACACGAGTGCTGAAAGAAATCTTGGGTTTTGGACAAGAAAAACTGTCCCATTGCAGTCTGCAGGACAAACTTCCATCATGCAGTTAATAGATAAAAAGAAGAACACTTATGAAAGGAAATTACACCAGAATGCCTTTTCTTTTTTCACAAGGCTGAGCAGGGCCCCACTGCATTTCCCCATGCAGATAAAATGTGGCTGACATGTTAACTTGTTGTCACATAACCCAGTTAGATTTTTGCTAGGATTTAAAAAAAAAAACAAAAACAAAAAAAAACCAATAAGCCAAGAGCTCATTTAGTAGCTTGAACTTTATGGATCCGGCACTCATTAGTTTTGCAATTACATTATTTCAAAACCTTATTACAAGCCCTTCATTTACATTGTGATCATCAGGCAAAAGATTTAGCACTGTGGTACAGGGATGTGGTTAAGGTGCCACTGTCCTGAGTCATTTACAGCCAAGGCTTTCAACTGGAGTAACCCAAGGAATACATGCCATGTCTCTGAGGTACTTGCAGTGTGCGATTATAGCCTTGAGGGCACTGACACAACTTGAGTAGGGAGTACTTGGCTTAGGAAAGCTGAAACACACTGGTCTACAATGATGCCAGAGGACATAATAATTGCAGGTGCTGTTTCCCCAGTCCGTGCTTTTACACAGGTGGAATTAGCCTGAAATATGCGGTCAACTCTGCACCAAAATCCGCATCCTTCCTTTTTGAAAATAGCTTCATTCTGCTGTCAATTCCACAGATGGATCTGCAGGCTTTGGAGCAGAATTTTGCAGCAGCAAAGCCGCATTTTACAGTGCAGACTAAAGAAAAATTGCGCTCATGTGAAAGAGCTCTGAAAAGGATGGGTGGCGAGCACTTGGAGGAGAGCCCTGCCAATTGTTGGCTCTCCGCCAATCAGTGGTGCTGCTAGAACAAGTCCCGGATCCTCCTGATAGAAATGGCACAGCTTTTAGATACCATAGCAGAAGAAATATTAGATGTACGTTTCATACGTCAAACTATAGGAAATACTTACTCTGAGCAAGATTTCTTCATTCCATTTTGGATTAAGGCTCTGAAAAAAGATATATAAGATATTACAATCTATATAAATAAGATATGGAAATCAGCCTATGAAGTTACATCTATGGCAAGTAGTTTAGGGTGCTGAAAGCCTCAAACAAGTTTTTCTATGGACAGCAGCAAAGCCGTACACAGACTCCTTAACTATATATCTATATATCTCAAAGTCACTAACTTAAAAAATGTAAAAGTTTCAATTGAGAACTCAAGGAGGTTTACATTTTTAAAAAATTTATTTTAATAAATCAGTCACTTTGTATATGACACATGATGATGATCTTGTTAAGGTCTACTACTTAGAGCTCTTCCCCACATACCTGGCTATTGCATTGTCTAACTTTTCTTTAAACTCATTGAAAAAGTCACGACAACTTACAAGTGTTCTACTACCCACTAAACAAGGGAAGAAGAGCCATGAGGCACAGTATTTTACTATATACACATACACACACCCGTTCAAAAGTTTGGGGTCACATTGAAATGTCCTTATTTTTGAAGGAAAAGCACTGTACTTTTCAATGAAGATAACTTTAAACTAGTCCTAACTTTAAACAAATGCACTCTATACATTGCTAATGTGGTAAATGACTATTCTAGCTGCAAATGTCTGGTTTTTGTGCAATATCTACAAAGGTGTATAGAGGCCCATTTCCAGCAACTATCACTCCAGTGTTCTAATGGTACAATGTGTTTGCTCATTGGCTCAGAAGGCTAATTGATGATTAGAAAACCCTTGTGCAATCATGTTCACACATCTGAAAACAGTCTAGCTCGTTACAGAAGCTACAAAACTGACCTTCCTGTGAGCAGATTGAGTTTCTGGAGCATCACATTTGTGGGGTCAATTAAACGCTCAAAATGGCCAGAAAAAGAGAACTTTCATCTGAAACTCGACAGTCTATTCTTGTTCTTAGAAATGAAGGCTATTCCATGCGAGAAATTGCTAAGAAATTGAAGATTTCCTACAACGGTGTGTACTACTCCCTTCAGAGGACAGCACAAACAGGATCTAACCAGAGTAGAAAAAGAAGTGGGAGGCCGCGTTGCACAACTAAGCAAGAAGATAAGCACATTAGAGTCTCTAGTTTGAGAAACAGACGCCTCACAGGTACCCAACTGGCATCTTCATTAAATAGTACCCGCAAAACACCAGTGTCAACATCTACAGTGAAGAGGCGGCTGCGGGATTTTGGGCTTCAGGGCAGAGTGGCAAAGAAAAAGCCATATCTGAGACTGGCCAATAAAAGAAAAAGATTAAGATGGGCAAAAGAACACAGACATTGGACAGAGGAAGACTGGAAAAAAGTGTTGTGGACGGATGAATCCAAGTTTGAGGTGTTTGGATCACAAAGAAGAACGTTTGTGAGACGCAGAACAAATGAAAAGATGCTGGAAGAATGCCTGACGCCATCTGTTAAGCATGGTGGAGGTAATGTGATGGTCTGGGGTTGCTTTGGTGCTGGTAAGGTGGGAGATTTGTACAGGGTAAAAGGGATTCTGAATAAGGAAGGCTATCACTCCATTTTGCAACGCCATGCCATACCCAGTGGACAGTGCTTGATTGGAACCAATTTCATCCTACAACAGGACAATGACCCTAAACACACCTCCAAATTGTGCAAGAACTATTTACAGCAGAAGCAGGCAGCTGGTATTCTATCGGTAATGGAGTGGCCAGCGCAGTCACCAGATCTGAACCCCATTGAGCTGTTGTGGGAGCAGCTTGACCGTATGGTACGCCAGAAGTGCCCATCCAACCAATCCAACTTGTGGGAGATGCTTCTAGAAGCGTGGGGTGCAATTTCTCAAGCTTACCTCAACAAATTAACAGCTAGAATGTCAAAGGTGTGCAATGCTGTAATTGCTGCAAAAGGAGGATTCTTTGACGAAAGCAAAGTTTGATATAAAAACAATGTTATTTCAAATACAAATCATTATTTCTATCCTTGTCAATGTCTTGACTCTATTTTCTATTCATTTCACAACGCATGGTGGTGAATAAGTGTGACTTTTCATGGAAAACACAAAATTGTTTGGGTGACCCCAAAACTTTTGAACGGTAGTGTATATATATATATATATATATATATATATATATATATATATATATAAAAAGTTTACCCCTTCACGTGATATTTAATGTACCCAAAAAAAAAAAAAAAAAAACTTTTGAAAAACTCTAAGTGGAGTAAAATGAAAAAAAAAAAAAATTTACATTCCGCCATCTTTTAGTGATTCTTGTTTCTACGGCACACAAACTGCAACAAAACGACATGACAGCTTTCTTCTATGGGTCAGTACGATTGCTAAGATACTTGTATAGTTTTTTTTTTTTTTTATTATACTACTTTAGACATTGTTTTTTTAAATTAATTTCTGCGGTCATCTCGTGCGCGCAATAACTTTTGCCATCTACGTAGTTGCGCGATGGCTCATTTTTTGCGGAATGCCCTGTAGTTTCCGTTAGTACTAATTCGGAATATGTACGACTTTTTGTTCGTTTTTTTATTGCGTTTTTTCTGGGAGACAGGGTGACTGAAAAAGTGCATTTCTGGCGTTCATTTTTTTTTTCCAGACAACATTTACCGTGCGGGGTAAATAATGTGCTACTTTGATAGAGCGGACTTTTACGGACGCAGCAATATCAAATATGTATTTTTATTTTATTATTTAGACCTTTTAATTATAAATATGGCAAAAGAGGGGTGATTTAAACTTGTTACTTTTATTTTTTTTTTAACAATTAAAAAAAAAAATGTATTGCTCTTTTTTTCACTTTACTTTTAAGTCCCCCTGGGGGACTACAATATGCGATACTTTGATCGCTCCTGCAGTATGACGTAATGCTGTAGCATTACGTCATACTGCATTCTGACAGGCAGCCTATCAAGCCACCCCACGGGGATGGCTTGATAGGCAGTCTCTCAAGGCAGCCCTTGGGCCTTTCAGAAGGCCCCCGGCAGCCATGACATCTGCACAGCTCCCTCGATCTCACCATGGGGGGGCCGTACGGGACCCCTGAACAGCGTTTGGGGGCTTTAAATGTCGCTGTCAGAATTGACAGCGGGATTTAAAGGATTAATAGCCGCGATCGGCCGATCGCGACTATTGCCCGCGGGTGTCAGCTGTACTAAACAGCTGACGCCCGCGCTGTATGCAGAGAGGTCGCCCTGCAACCCCTCTGCATACATACCCTGACGCTCCAGAACGTAAATGTACGCCCTGGAGCAAGAAGGGGGTTAAAGGTTTTTTGTTTTTTAAATCTATACCTTACATATGCCTCCCCAGGAAGAATTCTTACAGCATCTTCTCCAGTTCCCCAAGTCAGCTCACTGCAAGCCGTCTGACCTGTTATGAAGCCTGCATTCCTCGCATTCTTCTTCCTGCAAGTCACGTCCCTGTGACGTAGCATTCACTGGCTAGGAAGGAGTGCTGATCTATTGCAGAGTAGTGGGCATGAGCAGCGTGTGCAATAGCTCGGCACTCCCTGTGCTAGACTGTGAACTAGTGACATAGCGTACATTGCCGGGCAGGAAGAAGGCTGCTTGTGAATGTACGAAACCTCACAGGAAGCAGAAGAATCAGCCAGCTAGAGGTCAGGTGACTCTCCCCATGGCTGTAGGAGACAGGAGGAGATCAGCAAGGAGAAGATGCAGTAAGTAGACTGACATTTAATGACAGAACCCCTTTAAGGCTATGAGGGTCTTAAAATGGCAGTCTAGTCAGCGGAAGTTACATACACAAATTAAAGAGGTTTTCTTAACAGAAATGTTTAAAGCATATTGATAGGATACCTTATACTACTGACTGCAAGAACCAAGGTCTCAGGCCTTCAGATTGCAGAAAGGATGTGGCTACACATCTACTGATGCTCTCTATTATAGTATGGGAATTACAGAAACAAAACTTTGTATTTTAAGAAATTTTGTACTACAGGTCAATTTATGGATTTGGAAACCCTATCCAAAATGCACATTTCTCTTTAATAAAACAGCGTTAACATTAAGCATCAAGAAATAACCATTTTGACAGGATTTACCTTTTTAACAGTTTTTGTTTGGTAGTTTGCTAATGCATCTTTTTCTGGATCATAGTGTGTCACTTTCACATAAGGATCACTGCAAAAAGTGATAAAGTATTGTTATTGTTAGAGTGGGGAGGGGGGGGTAGGAACAAAAAAAAATAAAATAAAAAATAAAAAAAATAAGAACAACACACAAACACAATACCACTTGAGCCAAATGCAGCTTGAAGGCCTCTTTCAAGTGGCACCACACTACCATCCCAATGCCAAACAATGATTCAACCAACCCACCGTGAATTCCTGGTACAGTCCAAAAGCAAGTCCTTACTGCAGATGTTGCAGAATGTATACGCCATACGGTGGAGATAGTGTTGTACTATATGGCATTGTAGTTAACACATTTGTATGGCCTGTCTGGTTGGCCCATTTCTATGGGTGGAGCTTTATAACCCACCAATGGAAGAGTCATCTGTATCACTTGGACACTCTGGGCATGGGCGAAGAACACTACAGTCTTGACAATGAGGGCCAAATCTGGACATGTTGCCAGCTTAAGTGTTCAGGAATAGTTTGCCTAAGACTCCTGAATGGGTGATAAAAGTTATTGTGGCTCCAGATACAGATCATTTTAATCAGATATTCAGTATGGATTACGTAAAGGGATTTTCCAGGCAGCTCTGTCTGTCAGTGCCGGGCGACAGCAAGGTTGGAGTCACTGCTCCGACCCGTGTAGTAGCTGGTACAGCCCTTGCTAAAGATCAATGGAAGCTGCACCTGCTATAGCTAATCATTGGGGATCTTGTATGGGAGACCCCTCTAACTCCATCATAAGTTCTATGAAGACTCGTTTCTGAATCAGACATTTTCAGTTTTACCACCAAGTCAAACCAAGAAAACAAATTACTACACTTCTCACCTTGTTCCTAAAAGGTCCTTCTTAGCCAGCCCAAATGCAGCAATAATTTTCACACGAAGCACACGTGCATCTTCCTGCAAGAAAGAGACAAAAAAAAAAAAGTTATGAATATAAAAAAAACAAAGTCTGTTATTAAAGTCTTTCTATGTTACTGCTGCACACTTTTATACCATCATTACATTTGTTGTGTACACACACTATCCTCTATGTAAGACGGCAAAACAAGCACCTTTAAAAAAATAAAAAAATCGTAACAGCTTGTACTTCTAAAACGTCCTTCACATATCCAAGGGCAGAGTCACAGAAGTGTAATTCACTAGTATTATACACACATAACGCATGGTAAACGAAGTCAACGGAAGTAGATAGCTTCAGTCACACTTACGTATAATTTGTGTGTAAAAAAAATAAAAAAACATTAATTTAAAAAAAAACACCAAGTCTGATTTTGCATGCACAGTGGGGGGGGGGAAGTGGCGATACACAGACTCAGTGGTAAAATGTGTTATACCTGCAGATCCACTCAATGTAAAGGAGGTTTGCACTATGTAGCACCATCAAGTCACATTAGAAAGCTGCCTTTCATAGCTACCTATGAATTGTTGATGTACTCACTAGAGCATAGTGGAGCATAAAAGCTTGTAAACACTTCACCCGTGTGCACACTGCATGTATTCCTCCTGCCATTGATTTTCGCAAACAGATTAAGGTCCAATGTCAAAGGGAGTGAGTGGTGGATCCCACCCTGCCCGAGACTGAGGACCCTGCGTATCTGTGCGGGAAGTCAGCAGCGTCTGCGCGAACCTCTCCACTGCAGTCGGACATGCACAGTATAGATTTTTTTTTTTATCTTCTGCTTTTCACGGGACCCGCGGCCCATCTGCAGTGTCATGCCGCGGATCGGACGGCTACCATTGAGTTCAATGGAAGCAGTCCGTGCGGGATCCGAACAAAATTGGAGCGTGCTGCAATTTGTTTTCCGGACCAAAAAGGTTCACAAAACAAATCCACATGCTTAAATCCATTTGCGGACACCCATACTTCTCTATGGGCAACTTGATTTGCGTGTTCTCTATGCAGCTTCTGCAAATAAAGTCCACCCATGGACATTGGGCCTAAGTGACATAACTTCCCTTCTACGAGATTCACTGTAACACAATGTAAAGCCTTTTCTACCAGTTATCACATGCCTCCAATAGTAATACATACAATAAAAATCTTCAGGATGTTGTGTATCTAAAGAAGTAGCGCAGTTGTGGCCAAACACAACATTTTAGTTGCTCCAAAGTTTGCATCTTCTGTGTTATAAGATTTTAGTCTGATGTTTGTGTACTGAACCACAATTACAAGCATTTCATACAGTTTTGAAAACGTTTGACAAATCAAGTTTTAGGCTGGGTTCACACGGGATGGATTTGCCGCGGAAATTCCGTCTGGAATTTCGCCGCGGCAAATCCGCATGCGGCCACTAATCCCGGGATTAGCCAGCCATGTGGACGAGATTTCTCAGAAATCTCGTCCACACGGGACGGCAAATCTGCTGCGGCAAAGCCGGCAGAAGCTGCGGCGCAGATTTGCAGGCCACAGCATGTTCATTTTTTTATTTTCTTCTGCTGCGCCCGCGCTCTCCTTTACAGGAGCGCAGGCCGCAGCGGAAGAGCAAGTGGCCGGGGCGCTTCAAAACCGCCGCGGGTTTTGAAGCAGCGGTTCTCCTGGCGGAAATCTCACGGTTTTTCGCTGCGGCCAAACCACAAGATTTCCGTTGAGAATCTGCCCCGTGTGAACCCAGCCTTAGGCCGAATTCCCACGGGTGGATTTTCGCCGCGTGTCACGGTGTCTATTGAACCTAATAGCGCAATGCTCACGGTGCGGAATTTCACCGTGGAATTCCACCCCGTGAATTCTTCCGTCCTCACCTGCGGCATGTTCTATTTGCCGCGGGTGTATGCGCGAATGGCTTCCATTGCCCTCAATAGAAGCAGTCCGTTAAGCTATCTTTCACTGTGTAGCACAGCGGAAAATAGCGTGAATACACTTCCCTGCCTACCGCCGGGCGAGTCATCACGCGATGGGTGTGTCATGTGACGCGACCAGTGCGTCACATGACACTGCCGGCGTGTCATGCGCTCTACTGTGCCCCGGAGTGTCAGGCGAGGCGTTGGGCGGCGGATCCGGAGGTAAGTATGGGATCTCCCTCCATACAGTGCGGGCGTCAGCTGTTTATTACAGCTGACACCCGCGATCGGCTGATCGTCGCTATTAACGCTTTAAATGCCCCATATGCCCCCCGCGCGGTGTGAGATCGGGGGAGCCGTGCAGGTGTCATGGCTGCCGGGGCCTTCTGAAAGGCCCTAGGGCTGCCTAAGCAGACTGCCTATCAAAAAGCAGTATGACGTAATGCTATACCATTACATCATACTGCAGGAGCGATCAAAGCATCGCTGGTTGTGGTCTTCTAGAAGGACCAAAAGAAAGTGTAAAATAAAGAACAAAAAAAGTTTTACTAATTATTAAAAAAAACAAAAAAGGAATAAAGTGCAAAAAACCCTTTGACCATATTTGCAATATTAAACCAAAAATACGTGTTTGGTATCGCTGCGTTCGTAAAAGTCCGATCTATCAAATTAATGCACTATTTTACCCGCACGGTGAACGTAGTATGAAAAAAATAGAAAAAGACTGCCAGAAATGCACTTTTTGGGTCACCCTATCTCCAAGGAAAAAAGGGATCAAAAGTCAAGTGTTTGCAAAAATGGTACTAACGAAAACGACAGGACATACCGTACAAAATGAGCCCTCACTCAACCATGTTGATGGAAAAATAAAAGTTATTGTGCGCAGAAAAAAAAAAAAAAAAAAATATTAAAAAAAAAAAACACAAGTACTACAGCAAACAAAACTAAAACATTAAACTATACAAATTTGGTATCGTAGTAATCACACCAACTCATAGAATAAAGTTCTCGGGTCATTTCTGTTGCAGTTTGTGCGCCGTAAAAACAGGACGCAATGAAAGAATGTGTAATTTCTTTTTCCATTTTTCTCAATAAATAGTACCATTGAAAACTACAACTCGTCCCGCAAAAACAAGCACTCATACAGCAACATCGATGGATGAATAAAAGGAGTTTCGATTTATTTTTTTTAATTTTTTTTAAAATGAGGACGAAAAAACAAAAATGGAAAAAAGCTCCGTCACTAATGGGTTAAGTATCATTCTTTATTTATGGCAGTGTTTTTAGGCAAAAGCAGAGACACTCCCTTGTATAAAGTTATTGGATGGACGGGAATCGTGATAAACTCCAAGCACCGATTACGCAAGAATAGGTTGCCATCAGTCAGGCAGGATTTGGCCCAGAAGCTTATATTCAGCAGGCCAGGGAAAATTTCCTAGCCTCTTTTTTTTTTTTTTTTAACTTTTGACAAATAATGTATAGACAACACAAAAAAGCAATATGTAACAGTATCAAAGACCTGCAAGTCCCCACAATAAAAGAATGGCTTAATGTGCTAAGAAATCTGGAAAGATTAGAAACTATAGGGCCATAAAAATACATAAGTCGCTTGAGGTCCAAAAATGGGAATAATCCTCTGTCCCATAGGATATGATGCAAAGACCAGGTTTTCAACAGAAAGCTCATGTTAGTACATGCAGTTTTCTTGAAAAGTATTCCAGGGAGGGGGGGGGGGGGGGGGGGAGGAAATCTAAAATTTTACAGATGTCTGGCTGGTCTAACTGCTGGATGTCCTGGACCTATCCATTCCGAAAATTTTCTCCAGACTTTGGAATAAATCTTTTTCGTTGAGGGCTTAAAGGGGTTGTCCCGCGGCAGCAAGTGGGTCTATACACTTCTGTATGGCAATATATTAATGCACTTTGTAATGTACATTGTGCATTAATTATGAGCCATACAGAAGTTATAAGTTTTTCACTTACCTGCTCCGTTGCTAGCGTCCTCGTTTCCATGGAGCCCGTCTAATTTTCGGCGTCTAATGGCCAAATTAGACGCGCTTGCGCAGTCCGGGTCTTCTTTTCTCAATGGGGCCGCTCGCGCAGGATGCCGGCTCCGTGTAGCTCCGCCCCGTCACGTGCCGATTCCAGCCAATCAGGAGGCTGGAATCGGCAATGGACCGCACAGAAGCCCTGCAGTCCACCGAGGGAGAAGATCCCGGCGGCCATCTTCAGCAGGTAAGTAAGAAGTCACCGGAGCGCGGGGATTCAGGTAAGCGCTGTGCGGTGTTTTTTTAACCCCTGCATCGGGGTTGTCTCGCGCCGAACGGGGGAAGGGGGGGGGGGGGGTTGAAAAAAAAAAAAAACACGTTTCGGCGCGGGACAACCCCTTTAAGGCTCTTGTAAATAGTAGCAATCACATTGGACGATAGACCCTTTCCTAAGGATTTTACCCTTTCAAGATCCAGGCCGTAAGCCTGAACTTGTGAACCTTCGGGTAGAGGAGAGGACCCTGCAGCAGGAGGTCTGGTCTTAGCGGAAGATAGAAGGGCTCTCCCACTGACAGATCTCAGGAGAGGAAACCAAGGTCTTTTGGGCCAATAAGGCGCTACTAAAATTACTAACAGGTCTGACCGTAGCAATTACCTTAGAACAAGCGGGATCAGTGGTAAAGGGGAAAAGCGTACGCTAAGTCCCAGACCCAGGGGTGCGAGAGGGCATCTGTGCCTAAGGCTTGTTTCTCCGAACCTCGGGAAAAGAAAAGACAGCACTTGGTGTTTGTGCTTGATGCAAACAGATAGATTTCGGGTACCCCCCATTTTGTCACGAGAAGGTTGAACACTTTGGGATGGAGTTCCAACTCTCCTGGGTCCACTTTCTTCCTGCTTAGAAAGTCCGCGGCTGAATTTTCGGCTCCTTTTATGTGGAAGGCCGACAGTGACCTGGTTGTGAGTTCCACCCACTAAAGGATCCTTCCCGCCAGGTGCTGAAGAAAAGGATTCCTGGTGGTACCCTAGTGGCGAATGAGTGACACTCCCGTCATGTTATCGGAAAAGATCCTCACATGCTTCATCCCTAAAAGCGATTGCAGGCTACATAGGGATTTCCATACTGCGTTAAGCTCTCTAAAGTTAGAGGAACTGGATCTCTCATGAGGGTCCCATGTACCCTATATATGACCGCCTTCAAAGTGGGCCCCCCGATCCTTTGGCACTGGCGTCCGTTATTATTGCGGGTTCCAGGTTACATTCAGATGCAAACACTTGAATATGGTGTGCTGTGCTGTCAGCTTGCTCACTTCATATATGTTTCACGATTCACTGCTTGCTCAAGTGGGTTCACCTGTCCCCGGTCCTGGGCTTTAAACAAAAAAAAAATAATAAAATTCCATGCAGGCAAAAGTGTAATCCACACTTGCTTGCAGAGTAAAAATTTGTAATCTTCCTTTATTTAAAATTGCCAGGTGTACACATCTCTAACCAGACGCGCATCGGCTGCACAGAGCCTTCGTCAGTGGTCCATTCAGATGCCCGCAAAAGGTTATCTGAGGACAACCACCAGCGGAGTGAGGATCTGGCCCTAGCGGAAATAGGGATTGTCTGGTCCAGTGAGGACTGTAACTTATCACAATTTTGAAGGATAAGTGCCTGGAGATCACGGCAATCTACACCAATACACAATGTCATTAGCCCCAAGATCTGCATTGCCTCTCTTATTGTTACTCTAAATTTTTTTATATAGAGTGGAACATTCGTCTAAAATGAGCAGTTTCCTTAGAGGAGGAAGGGACGAACTTTGGAGATAGGAATCCAAAATAACTCCCAGGAATTTCTTCCGGGTTTCTGGTTTCATGTTGGATTTCGGATCATTAATGATCTGACCCAGGTCCTTAAAAAGCTGAAGCGTGGAACCCAAGTGTGATCTCAGAATAGTTGGGGAATCTACCACTAGCAGGAAGTCATCCAGATAAGGGACGATAATGATCCTGTAATTGCGTAAAAAGGCTACCATCTCGATCACCAAGGGGCTGAGGAGATTCCAAATGGGAGGCAGATAAACTGGAAGTGACGGATTTCCCCTTCCATTCTCAGCGAAAAGCTCAGGAATCTTTGTGAGTTGACGTGAATGGGTACGTGGGGATGTGAAAATAAGCATCCTTTAAAGGGGTTGTCCCGCGCCGAAACGGGTTTTTTTTTTTTCAACACCCCCCCCCCCCCCCCCCCCCGTTCGTCGCGAGACAACCCCGATGCAGGGGTTAAAAAAAGAACACCGCACAGAGCTTACCTGAATCCCCGCGCTCCGGTGACTTCTTACTTACCGGTTGAAGATGGCCGCCGGGATCTTCTACCTCCGTGGACCGCAGCTCTTCTGTGCGGTCCATTGCCGATTCCAGCCTCCTGATTGGCTGGAATCGGCACGTGACGGGGCGGAGCTACACGGAGCCCCATTGAGAAGAGAAGAAGACCCGGACTGCGCAAGCGCGTCTAATTTGGCCATTAGACGGCGAAAATTAGACAGCAACCATGGAGACGAGGACGCCAGCAACGGAACAGGTAAGTGAATAACTTTTGATAGCTTCTGTATGGCTCATAATTAATGCACAATGTACATTACAAAGTGCATTAATATGGCCATACAGAAGTGTATAGACCCACTTGCTTTCGCGGGACAACCCCTTTAAGTCAGTCGTGGCCATTACAATATCCCTGGCAATCAGGGGTGTTGCGGTTTTAATAGTTTCCATTTTAAATTTTCTATACTGAATAAATTTGTTCAGTTCTTTGAGGTTAATTGCGCGGTGGGAGCCGCCAGGTTTGGAAACCAGAAAAGGGGGGGGGGGGGGGGGGGAGGCCCATTTGCTTTTGGGGACCAGGATAACCGCGCCAAGATCTACCAGGTTTTGTACGCCCTTCAGTAGAGCCTGTTCCAGGGTTGGAGACTGTCAAGGTTAAAGTAAATCTATCAGGGGGGCAAGATTCTAGTTCAATCTTGTACCCCTCCGCTACCAGGTGTAAAGCCCATTCATTAGTGGTTATGTTTCGCCAGCTAGCAGAAAAATGAGCTAATCTTCCGCGTACTGCGCGCGAAAATACGGGCTGAGGGACAATGGTAAGAGTCTTACCCCTTCCTCCCTTCGGATAAGACCACCTTCCGGTCTTTCCTTTCCCAGCGTAGGTTGTAGACGAGGGACGTGGAGTGAAGGATCTTTTAGGTGGTCTGATGGCTGTCAGTCCCTGGTTTTTGTCCGCTACCTTCTCTAGCAGGCGATACAGGTCTGGTCCAAAGATGCGTGAACCCCAAAAGGGTAAGTTGCACAACTTGGTCTTGGAGGTTATGTCTCCAGACCACTCCTTTAGCCAAATTGCTCTTCTTGCAGTATTGGATAGGGCTGCCACACGGGCTCCAAAGTTAACAGTCTCCATAGAAGCAGCCAAAAATCCCGTTGCCATCTGTAGCAGAGGGATGCCGCTCGCAATCTCTTCTCTGGAAGCTTTCTGGTCGATCAATGACGCAAGCTGATCCAGCCAGACGGCCATGGAGCGAACCACTGAAGTGGCGACGATGTTAGAATTTATGATGAAGCTGGATGTGGACCAAGCCTTGCGCATGGTCGTATCCACTTTGTTATCCATAGAGTCCTTTAAATGGGACATATCCTCAAGTGGAAGTCCCGACTTAGACACCATGGAGATAGCTGTATCCACTTTAGGCGTCTCCTCAAAGATGGCCACCTCATCGCCTGAAAATAGGAGGCGCTCCTTAAACTCCTTGGAGATTAACGGAGCCTGATCCACACAACCCCACTCATTCAGTATCAGTTGTTTTAGTGTGGAGTTTACAGGAAATTTAGATTTCCGTTGTGGAAGCAAACCCGCAAACATGTCGTCCTGCGCTGTGCAGGGTTGCTGAACTTCTTCCTCCACTTGCATGGGTTTTTTTTCTCCCCCTGCGACACTTCCTCAAGATCTTCAAACTGAAATTCATCCGCCATGTCAGAGTCAGACTCTGACACTGCCAGAACAGACCTTCTTGTAACTCCAGAGGGTCCTGCTTAGAGGTCTGAAAGGGAGGACTGACCTCTGAAGTCAGCACCCCATTCTTTAAAAAAAAGTTATTTATACAAGTTCTGGATGCACCCCAAAGAGTTCTAGAGTTCTCAATTCATTATAAAAATAGTTCTAGCGAATTAAGCAAAAAAAAATAAAAATCAACAAATGTATCTCTGGGGTGCAAACTTCCAAAAATAATATTACTAAATCAGTGAGAACTTTGTAAATATGGGTTCTAGAGCTTCGAGCATTAAGAGTTTTCTTCAGAACTCTTGAGGTGCTACCCAGAACGCTCATAAAATCGCGGGATTTCCCAAAAATTTATCTACACATAACTGAAACTTTTCGATCCGGCATCTGAAAATCAGCGAGAACATTGTAAATATGGGTTCTAGAGCTTCGAGCATTAAGAGTTTTCTTCAGAACTCTTGAGGTGCTACCCAGAACTCTTATAAAATCGCGGGATTTCCCCAAAAATTTTTAGAGTTCTGGGTAGCACCTCAAGAGTTCTGAAGAAACTCTTAATGCTCGAACCTGTAGAACCCATATTTACAATGTTCTCGCTGATTTTCAGATGCCGGATCAAAAAATTATAGTTATGTGTAAAAGATTTTGGTGAAAATCCCGCGATTTTATAAGCGTTCTGGGTAGGACCTCAAGAGTTTCGAAGAAAACTCTCAATGCTCGAAGCTCTAGAACTGATATTTAAAATGTTCTCGCTGATTTTTAGATGCCGGATCAAAAATTTTCAGTTGTGTAAATTTTGGGTGGGAAATCCTGCGATTTTCTAAGAGTTCTGGGTAGCACCTCAAGAGTTCTGAAGAAAACTCTTAATGCTCGAAGCTCTAGAACCCTTATTTACACAGTTCTTGCTGATTTTTAGATGCCGGATCGAAAAATTTCAGTTATGTGTAAAAAAAAAATTTGGGAAATCCCGTGATTTTATAAGAGTTCTGAAGAAAACTCCTAATGCTCAAAGCTCTAGAACCCATATTTACAAAGTTCTCACTGATTTAGTAATATTTTTGGAAGTTAGCACCGCAGAGATACATTTGTTGATTTTTGTGCTAGAACTATTTTTAAAATTAATTGGGAACTCTAGAACTCTTTGGGGTGCATATAGAGCTTATGAAAAAAATTAACTTTTTTGAAAGATGGGGTGCTGACTTCACAGAGGTGGAGGACTGCACTTCTTCCCAAACGACCGACCGAATCTTAGACATTAGGGAAGTTTTCTTCCTGCAGGATTTTCGCTGAACAGGAAGTGCATAATGTTTTGGTATAGGAGTCGTCCAGTTTTGCTAAGCATACTGGACACTTCCTAGTTCTCCTAGCCTCCCTGGGTTTTTGAGTATCCCTGTCCTGAAATGACAGGGAGAACTCTGTTGGTAAGGAAGTGTATGTAGTGCAGGTGTCTGTAGGTTAGCCCACAGGACCACTTACAGTTGGAAGATTCTCTGGGTCCTCTCTGGCCGACATCCTGCGCTTGTGAGATAGAGTATTTTCCTTAGGATCAATCTCCAGCATGTAGAGAAGCACCAGCGTCTTGCCCTGGTGCAGGGAGCTTTAAAATTTTGAGTTTGGCGTCAAGCCGTGCCAGGCCACGCCCCCCAAATGCTCCATCCAAGGCCACGCCCCCTTGCGGAGCATCTGAGGTCACCGTGCCGTCAGGAGACCCAGAGATGGCGGCCGAAGCCTGGATGACGGCCGCTGTGGAACCGAGCAGTCTGTCCTTGGATCCCGGCCCACGAAGTCCCCGGGTAACACCCAGATGAGGTCCTTCCCACTAGGGTAAATGGGGCTGCCCGAAGTAGATGCCGCTACTGCGTCCGGTAAGTCCTCCGGCATGTGACAGTATCGCTGGAGCTCTGCCCTGCGAGGGACAGGAAAAGCACTGGTGTTGGTAGAGGGGGAAGTGCTTTTTATGCTCTGCCTTTTCCTGTCCCTTCAGGTCAGCAGGGGAGCAACCTTCAAGTGTATGCTGTCATGATGTCGGAGGGAAATAGACTATATTCAGTCATGTTAGAAAATCTAATTTCTACAGGTTCAACCAAGCTCTACAGTACTGTCCTGGAGAACATATTGACATAAAAATTCTATTATTAAGTACAAGTTAATTAGCCCAGAGCTACTTCATAAATAAGAGATGAGATACCAAGAACTAGCACCCTATGTTATGCAGCAGGTGGGGCTGCTGAACTAGTTATACTGGGTACAGTGGATATATAAAGGCTACACGCCCCTGTTAAAATGCCAGGTTATCAGGTTTTAAAAAATACTGACAAAGGTGAATGTGACCCATCTGTACAATTCCATTGAAAAAATAAAAAAAAATATAAATAAAAGAGGTATTTAGGGTACAGAAATAAAACTAAAATAATGTAGTTGTATAAGTGCGGACACCCTCTTATACTCGGGGATGTGGTTGTATTTAGAATTAGCCAATCCAATTAAAACTTATGTTAAATAGTAGTCAGCACTCCGCTGCCATTATGTAAAGTGATTTCAATTTCCCCCATATAAAGTTTGACTGTTCTAGTAGGATTTTCCTGACATTTCCTTAATTGATCCGTAAAGAGCTTCTCGGTGAGGAGAGGGGACCAAAAATCTTCAAGACATTACATATACCGCGGAAGACACAAAGACGGTCATCAAAACATGGATTAAATATGGCACAGTACTTGCATTACCAAGAACTCAACCTACCTCAAAAACTGATTAAAAGACCAGAAGAAAATTGGCCCAGGAGGCTGCAAAGAGGCCTACAGCAACATTAAAGGAGCTGCAGGAGTTTCTGGCAAGTACTGGTAGTGTAGTGCCTGTGACAGCCATCTACCGTATTCATGTGTTTGGGCTGTGGGGTCAGGTGGTAAGCCTTTTCTGACAAAGAAAAACATCCAAGCCTGTCTAGGTTTTGCCAAAACCTGCATCAAGTTTGCCAAAAGCATGTGAGAATGTGTTCTGGTCTGATTAGATCAAAGATGGATTTTTTAGCCATAAATTCCAAAAGATATGTTTCATGCAAAGCCAACACTGAATCACCAAAAGAGCACCATACCCAGTGAAAATGGTGGAGGCAGCATTATGCTTTGGGGCGGCTGTTCTGCTGCTGGAACTGGGGCTTTAGGGCTCATGTCCACGGGCAAAATGTGATTTAAAATCCGCAGCGGATCTCCCGCGCGCGGATCCGCACCCCATAGGGATGCATTGACCACCCGCGGGTAGATAAATACCCGCGGATCGTCAATAAAAGGCATTTAAAAAAAAAATGGAGCATGAAAAAATCTGGACCATGCTCCATTTTCATGCGGGTCTCCCGCGGATACGGCTCCCGCGGGCTTCTATTGAAGCCTATGGAAGCCGTCCGGATCCGCGGGAGACCTAAAATAGGAATTAAAAGCATTTACTCACCCGCAGCGGGCCGCGAAGCTCTGCTCTTCCTCACGGCCGCATCTCCCTTGCTTTGGCTCGGCGGATGTGCCCGGCGCATGCGCGCGGCACGTCGACGACGTGCCGGCGACGTGCCGCCGGCGTCAGGAATTCATCCGCCGGCCGAAAATGAAGATCCGGCCGTGAGGAACAGCTGACCTTCCCCGCCCGCTACGGATAGGTAAATGCTTTTAAATTTCTATTTTCAGCGCTCATGTCCGCGGGGCAGGAGGGACCCGCTGCAGATTCTACATGTAGAATCTGCAGCGGATCTGATTTTCCCCGTGGACATGAGGCCTTAGTCAAGATGGAGGAAGTTATGAACAGTTCCAGATATCAGTCCGTTTTGGCACAAATCCTTCAGGTTTCTGCCAAAAACATGAAGGTATATAATCTTTTAGCAAGACGACCACCCAAAGCAGACCTCCAAAACAGAAGAATGGTTTCTCCAGCAGAGTTTCATAGATATCGCACTCACCTGTGTGAAATTAGCCTTAGTTTTAGGGTGCGCATATTTTTATTTGACATTTTTCCACTCTAAGAGACTTCAGTTGGCTTTTCAATTGAGTTGTACACATAATGGGTCACATTGATGGTGGAAACAAGTCTGAAATTATCCCCCTAATTTAACATGGCATTTTAACAGGGATGTGTAGACTTTCTATCCACTTCTATGATCTGCATTAGCATGAAGTCATACTCTGCCAGAGGCTGCAGAGAGGAAAACACCGGGTTGTAAACTACCACCTTCCCAGTGAGAGGTTGGCTCTACGGGTTTCTCAGCTACAGACAAGGGGCAGAGAGTGCAAGCAAGCACATCCAGTGTTACTATGGCATCCCGACTATCAGATGGCACATAACATCACCCTGCTCAAGTCAGCACAAACCAGTTACAGCCAAACAAACCTGCTAGGTTTTGTGCTAACAATAGTTACTGTATTTTAGAGGTTTTCTAGGTCACAGCATGCTAGTCACATAGCTTCTTGAATGTCAAATATGTCCTTATTAGAGATAAGCGAATATACTCGTTTCGAGTAATTACTCAATCGAGCACCGCGATTTTCGAGTACTTCCGTACTCGGGTGAAAAGATTCGGGGGGCGGCGTGGCGGAGCAGGGGGTAGCAGCGTGGAACAGGGGGGAGCCTTCTCTCTCTCCCCCTCTCCCCGCTGCAAACCCCCCCCCCCCCTCACTCACCCACGGCGCCCCCCGAATCTTTTCGCCCGAGTACGGAAGTACTCGAAAATCGCGGCACTCGGGCGAAAAAGGGGCGTGGCCGAGTAGGTTCGCTCATCTCTAGTCCTTATGGGTAACAGTAAAGCTGAAAAGACATATCCATCCAGTTCAGCCCAATTACCCCCCATTGTTAGTCCAGGGGGAAGGGGGGAAAAAAAAAAAAAGGGACTAATAGGGATGAGCGAGTATACTCACTATGACACTACTCGCTCGAGTAATGTGCCTTAGCCTAGTATCTCCCTGCTCATCCCTAAAGATTCGGGGGCCGCCGCAGCTGACAGGTGAGTTGCGGCGGGGAGATGGGCAGAGCGGGCGGGAGAGAGAGATCTCCCCTCTGTTCCTCCCTGCTCTCCCCCGCAGGTCCGCGGCGGCACCCGAATCTTTCGGGATGAGCGGGGAGATACTCGGCTAAGGTACATTACTCGCTCATCCCTAGTGACTAACATTATAAACACTCAAGCCAGGCATCCAGGCCCCTATTAAACGCTTAACGAGTTCGCCATCACCACATCCTCAGGCAGAGTTCCATAGGCTCACTGCTCTTACAGTAAAGAACCCCCTTCTATGTCAGTGTAAAAACCTTTTCCTCTAGACGTAGAGGACACCCCCTTGTTACCGCTACAGTCCTTGGTATAAACAGATGATGGGAGAGAGCCTTGTATCGTCCCCTGATATATTTATACATAGTTATTAGTTTGCCTCTCATCCATCTTTTCTAAGCTAAATAATGACAATTTTGATAACCTCTCTGGGTATTGCAGTCTGTCCATTCCATTTATTACTTTAGTTTCCCACCTTCGTACCCGCTCAAATCTCTGATATGTTCTTCTTGAGTATTGATGCCCAAAGCTGTCCACAATATTTCTAAAATATCACCGACTGTCTGTCCGCTGTCTCTAATACTATGTCCTCCCTTTTTCTCAAACTAAACCTCTCCAAAACTGACCTTGTCTTTCCACCTTCTAACCGACCTCCCCTCAACATCTCCATTCCAGTATCTGGCACCATCATAACCCCCAAACGGCATGCCCGATGCCTTGGGGTCACACTGGACTCTGACCTCTCCTTTGCCCCCCATATCCAATCTCTGGCCCAAACATGCCACATGCACCTCAGAAATATTGCTAAAATACGTCCGTTCCTAACCACAGACACACTAAAGACGCTCGTGGTTGCCCTCATACACTCCCAGCTTGACTACTGCAACTCGCTACTCATTGGCCTCCCCCGCACTAGACTCGCTCCACTCCAATCCATACTAAATGCAGCAGCTAGACTCATTTTTCTATCCAGTCGTTATTCAGACGCCTCTGCATTATGCCAGTCGCTGCATTGGCTGCCCATCCACTGAACTAAATTTAAACTCCTCTACCTCACTCACAAAGCTCTGCGCCACCATACATCGCCTCCCTACTGTCAGTACACCACCCAGCCCGCTCACTCCGATCGGCTATCACACTCAGACTAAACACCCCTGTAATACGAACCTCACATGCTCGCCTACAGGACTTCACCAGAGCAGCACCCATCCTCTGGAATGCTCTACCCCAAGGCATCCGGACAATTCCCGATGCACGAAATTTCAGACGTGCCTTAAAAACGCACCTCTTCAGGGAAGCATACCAACTCTCCTGACCTAGTCCCTCGCCCCTCCCTGTTTGCTTTCTAATAAATGATCTGTACATGAAATTTCCTATTGCCTGTGTTCCCCAACCCCTGCACCTCCTGTACCACCCCCAACCCATTTGTGTCTAACCCAATGTACCTCACATTGTAATTGTTGCAATTGTTGTATTGTTTTGCATTTATCCATGCCTGAAAGCGCTGCGGAATATGTTGGCGCTATACAAATAAAGATTATTATTATTTTGTGTGTGGTCTGACCAGTGACTTATAAAGAGGAAGACCAATGTTCTCGTCATGTGCCTCTATACCTCTTGATCCAGTTTGCCTTTGCAGCAGCTAACTGGCATTGGTTGTTCCAGTTAAGTTTACAGTTAGAGGGGTTGTTAAATTTCTGAGTTGTATTTAAAACTGCTTTCCCCGCGTGGTAAAATAACCAACAGGAATCTACCCACCTCTGCCACTGTGTCCCGCGCCGGTGCTCGGTCCTTTGCACCTGTGTTTACAGGCTGCAGTCCCACGCAGTTTACAGGACACCACAGGCACCGCAGCCAATCACATCCCATAAACCGGCTGGGGAGGCCACAGAGGAGAGCCAGCAGAGCCGCGCGATACAGCAGGAGCCTGGAGTCTATTCCTCTAGTTATATTACTGGATGGGAAAGCGGTTTTATTTAAACCCCGGAACTCAGACAACCCCAAGTCCTTTTCCATGTCAGTGTTACCCAGTGGTTTCCCATGTAGTGTGTAATGCTGACATGCATTTTCCCTGCCCATGTGCAGAACCTTACTTTTATCATTAAGCTTCATTCACCACTTTTTTGCCCCCAACTTCTCCAGATCCATTTGGTAATATCTGGGACAGTGCAGAGTCTTAAATAACATATCCAGAATAATGACCATGTTATTTGGCAGCTGTCAGACATACACACCAAATAGGAATCAAGGTAAGGCCGCCTGCACACGAGCGGAAATCCCGCCGCGGGATTTCCACCGCTGAAAGTTTGCATAGGAGTGCATTAAAATACGCACTCCTATGCAGACGGCCACGGTTTGGCCGCGCGAAATCTCGCGCGGCAAACAAACCGCGGCATGTCCTAATTTTCTGCGGGGCACGCACTCACCCGGCCGCCGGCTCAAGTCTGTGCATGCGCCGGCTGCGCGGCAGCCGGCACATGAAAGAGTCGGGGCCGCCAGGCGCGGGTGAGTATGCGCTTGTCCCTGCAGGCGCTCGGGTCGGATCGCGCGGCGAGAATTCTCGCTGCCGGATCCGACCCGCTCGTCGGCAGGCGGCCTTAAGCAGAATTGTGCTGCAACTTTATTTTTTTTTCTTCCTTCTGTTGGAAACCAGCAAAGTCAAGAAATCTTATGAATCTTTTCCTCATGTATCCAAGCCAGGCAACAGAACCGTAATGCAGTGAGTGAACTCTGGAGAGAACTCTGCACAAGGCCATAGTGACACGGCTGCAAGCGAGTTGTGGCCAGGATTCTCCGGCGCAACTTGCACCGCACAGCGCATAGACACCCCATCCATGTGATGTGCGGGACACTGCACATGCCAAGTCCTGCTCTCATGTGAGACTTGCACAAAAATAAGACATGAGGCAATGGTCTGAGCTTGAGAAAAATGGCTGCAAGTGGAGAACAATGAAAAAGCATGCTCATGTGAAGGAGAACATGCCAATGAAAGGGTCATTTTTTTGTGCAAATTCTATCCGAACAAACGGCCTGTGAAACCACAAGTGAAATCTACATTTATTATATGCAAATTGGGCACGGGATTATAGTATAATTTTTTGCAGTAAATGAAGTTAGCCTAAGGGTGCAGTTACAAGAGTGTTAACAGCAGTCCTAACGCTCACATAATGGCACACTAAGGGACTGTAAAAGCCAAGCTGGGAGGGGTGTTAAACAGTAAGAGCCAGTACAGTGATTAACCTATATAATACAGGCCGGGTGAAAATCTGGCATATCAAGTGTATTTATTAGCATGTCCAATCAAATTTGACCGCCATGAGGGATCAGAAAAATCTAACAAGTTAAAAGGATTCTTGGCATGGAATGACTTTTTAAAGCACAGATGAATTGGGTTTAAAGAGTTGTTCCAGGTGATTCCTGCAGCCAGCGGGATGAAGGCTTCACCCTGTCAGGCAAGAGGCATCTTCGCTGCTGCTGATTTTAGCTTAAACATCTGATAAGAGGCAGTTCCGACAGCCCTGTCAACACTGGCACAATGCATCATGTCTGATCAGCTGGACGATGCAAGTATCCAGATCATGGCTGGGAGAGGAGCAAATCTTAACTGGCCAGTGGGGGTATACCCATGGCACTATACTAGGAGTCCATGAATACATTCATATGTGAACATATCACAAAACCATTATATAATTTGTACGGACCAAACTACTGACGTCCATATTGTAGTCCAGAAACCATTCTTCGTACCGGTCCTACAAGCCACGTGAGGATACAAGATATTTATTGCACTGCGCAGATAGAAGACAAGTACCTTATCTGAGACAACCCTTTTAAGAGCTACACATTCGATACTCACAATAGACCACATTTCTCCATACATACAGCAAGCGAGTGTTGCATTGATTGATTCTTTGAGCACCGCAGCTCAGCCAATTCATAAATCCCACCTCCACAACGTGATGGCTGCGATTGTTTCTTCGAGCACTGCTCAGTAAGTCAATGCAACGCTCAAAGAACCAATCACAGCCATTGCTTCCTGGAGGCAGGATTTATGACTCCTGTAGCCAGGAAGTGATGTTAATGAGTGGCTGAGGCCTGTGGGAACCGCGCCCAAGCTATGGAAAGCAGCAGGGAGGGACCTAGACCAAGGCTTCCAGGTAATGCATTTTTTTATGTAGAGTAAAAAGGGCTTATTTTCATGGTAGGTCTTACTTTTGGGGAAACACGGTATTTGTATGAAGTAAGGTATTGCTATCTGACCTAAAGCAACATGCTCCCCTAAAGGTACATATATATCAAGAAAAAAAAAAAGTAGTAGACTCATGAAATTCCAATGTGAAAAGAAGATTAATTCATTAGCATTCAAAAACTTTACAAAAGAAGATGTTCCAGAAATAGTCACTTCCCCAACATACTGCCAGATGAGGAGAACGTTGTGTATATACACTGTTACCCTGAAAATAAGACATAGCAGGATTTTTGAGGATGCAGAATGCTTTTTCAGTATTTTTGAGGATGCTTGAAGTATAAGCCCTACTTCAAAATTGGTAACATCCATGCCAGGCAATATAACCAAGGTATGGATTAATAGATGCATTTAGGCGACTACTCCCACAATTCGAATGAACAACATTTTTTGTTCAGTGTAAAGCCGCCACAATCTGAACAATTATCATGGAGACCTCCGTCACCCAGCGAGAATCTGAACGATGTAAGGCTGGGGTCACACGGGACCGAAATCCCTCAGGAAGTCTCACGGAATGACCGCATGGAAATACTGCGTTATTTCCAGAGGAGAAATGCAGCTTCAAAACCCATGGCCTTTCATCGTGGATTTTGGAATGGCTTAGCTGCTTGCATTCTGCTGCGGCCATCTCTCCCCATAGAGTAAAGAGAGGCCATCGTGGAAAGCACTGACATGCCACGTCTTTGAATTCCAAGCAGCATGTCAATTTCAGCACGGCTTGGCCGCAGCGTATGGATGAGATTTTTGCATATCTCGCCCACTTTGTTGGCTAATCCCAGGATAAAAAGCCGCAGGTGGAATTTTCGGGCAGAAAGTCTGCATGGACTTTTCATGGCAAATCTGCCCCGTGTGAACCCAGCGTAAGAGGGCCCTAGAGGGATACTTTTTCGTAAGGAAGCGTCCAGAAGTGTTTTCTAAAAGAAAGGACATTTTCTCAGTCAACTTTAGATGGCATTTGGCTCCTATACAGTCAGTGAGGGGTTTACTACTGGAGAGGCTAGCACAGTGTCAGTGTCACGGTAGCTGTACCCGAATACCTGTTCAAACCACAAAGAACTTCCAAAAAAAAGAAAGAAAAAGCCAGCATGTTTTTGCTGAAAGTGGGGCAAAAGAAATGGTGTTTTTCCTAAGCACATTGAGTGATGAACTCCCTCTCCTTGATTACTGCACATTCCTTTGATTACTTTTCTTTCACGTTTGCTAAAGTACGAGAAAGTTGGAAAATTAACAAAAAATTTTCACAAATCCTGTTTGCAAGTTTTTTGGAACAGTTTGACAAAAATTGTAGTAACCCAACTGGTATGTAAATGAGGACCAATCTCCAAAAACATCCTCTCATTTCCACTCATTGTGCCTCTGCGGTCCTTCCTCCTGACATTTCCTGCTCATGAATGTAGCCATATTGATTTCTTCCCTTTTACCTTTTCTAATGTATCTAGAAAGGTTTGTCTAGGTTTCCAACTAATCAAACTACATCCCTCCCTTCACCCTCCCCCCTCCCCCCAGACAACTTGTTTCCTTCCCAGAAGTTATCTAAAGACAGCGTTATTTTATCGTAAAAGTAGGAAAGTTTTCCAAGTTACTTCTATACGTAACCTAATTTATTGATGGTGCACCACATTTCACTGCATGTGCCCCATTTGATGAGTATGCCCAACATCCATCTTTACAAATAAATCATCATTGTTATTATCATTGCCAGTAGCTTTCTCTGTTTAGTAGTCTTTTGCAGATATATAGCAATACAACACACAAATATACCAAACACCAAGATAGGGTATATCAAAAAAAAAGGGGGGGGGGGGCTGGGGAGTAAAAAAAAAAAAATTTAAAAAAAGAAAAAAAAAAGGTCACTGATGCCAACAGTTGTCCATTGTAGAGTGAGGCCCCACAATGCGTGGCAATCAGCATATTTGTTTTCACATTGCTGGATTACTCCTAAAGTAGTCATGTGACCGGCTGGAGTTCAGCACTCATGACCTAGCTGATGCAATCAACAGCCAGACGCAAAATATTCTTTAACCCTCTCCATTTCAGCTAGATCACTCTATAAGTGATGACACTGAACTGGCTTCATACATGACATCTATATCCTTTTCTACGCTGCACAACTGTCCGTCCAGGATAAACCACTTATGTTTTGCACTGGGCGCCGCCATCTTGACACACTGCTTTCAGCCCTAACTGTGGATTGAGCAAAGCCAGGACAATCAGAGTATGCTCTGTCGGGTGTGCTCCAGTAATAATGAACATGCTTAAGACATGCTCCTGGCATTGATGAACAGCCAGAGCGTGTGTTCTGCACTCCAAGCATGCTTAAGATGTAAAAACGAATATGCCTCATATGTGAGCAGATGAACATCTCATGCCCACTGAAAGACAGTCATAAGAATTCCCATGATGCCTGAAACGGTTTTGATCACACCCCTCAAAAACCACCAATACAACAAAAAAAAAAAAAAACAAAAAAAAAAAGGAGGGAAGAGAAAAAGGGGAGGGAGGGCTAGGGCCATACCCAAGATTCTTGGAACTCAAGACGAGAGTCATGAGCCAACATTCCTACTGTGATTCGGAGAGTCCTACTCAACCAACTCGTCTTCAGGAGATCTAGTTCAGCTCTTGAACCAATTCTAACAGATGGGAAATCTATGCTCTTGCCGCTGCTAAGAAGGGACGTAAAATGCCCTCTTTCACATAGGATAAGCCACCTGGGATAATAGAAAGCCGAGGAGTTGGCACAATTGGGTGATGCTTAACTTTTTCATACATCAGAAAGACCGCAGCCCAAAACCATCTGCTATCTGGGCACTCCACCACGCATGAAACAGAGTCCCTCATACAATGCCAGCAGGAATCAGACACCGTTGGAGAAATGTTATGAAGGTCTGACATCTATACTATCTGGTATGCCATTTGTAAGTTTTTTTTTCTCTAAACGCTAAACATGCCAGCGACATCTTGAATGAAAGCCTGCCCCAGTCAGTCGGAAACTGAGACAGACATCTCCCCCTCTCAGAACCCAACAAAGCAAGGTCTCCTAGGGGTAACTGTCTAAAATATACAAGACTACTTACTACAGAGTGCTCCATAACTCCTCTAGGGCTCGGGTGGGCATGAAGTTGCCAAGGCTCTCCCTAACTTAGGGCTCGTTGACACTGGCATTAGGCTCAGTTAAGCATTTCCATTTCTGTTTAAGGAGCAGAAAAAGGGAAATAAAACTGAACTAAACATTTGTTTTGTTTCCCATTGATTTTCGTTAAAAAAGGGAGTCTGTTTAATTCTGTTCCACTTCTGTTTTTTTTTGTTTTTTTTTTTAAGTAATAAAGAGCGCAGTCAGTAGTGAGTTGAGAATCGCCGGTGGAGACTATGGATGTTGTCTACACAGATACACAGTACAACCGTGTGCAGACCCAGAGTCAGAGGGTGGTGGGGCTTATTCCAGGAACAGGAGGTGTTCGACAGTCTAACTCTTGGGATCACCAATCAAAAGGCCTCATTCACATGAGTATGTGTAGTCGTTCCATGAAATATGTAGGTGTTTTTACTGCGTGCGCATGAGTTTTTTGCGTATTTAACCCAGGTGCGTGCTTTGGTTTTTTTCAGTCTTCTAGCAAGATGCACAAAAACACGTAACATGCGTCTTTTGTGCAGCCAATACACTTTAATTGGCATTTGGTTTGTGTAATACGCACCAAAATAAGAATGTTTTTCACAAGCACAGAATACATGCATGAAGAACATGTTTGAATACCCCGATGGAAGTCAATAGGGGTTTTTGCCATACGTATCAAGCAGTTAAGGATGATGAGCACTGAAGATACCAGAACATGGAAGACTGGAACACAACATAGAGGGGCTTTTAAATCCCAAACACGACAAGACACATGGCGCTTTAATTTGTATCATAGCCTACGGTTGGCGGTCCCACCATCAGATCGTTTGAGTGGGACACTAAATGAACAACTAAATAGTTATATAAAACCTAGAATCATACAGGCAGAATAGAACGCGGGTAAGGAAGAGTCATAGGAGCTTATCATCCAGCCACACTGCAGGATTACTGCCTCCGATACCTTCACCATCTGACATCCCCAACTGCAGCTGGTCTAGGAAATAGTGGCATGCGGTGAGAAGAGCATCTGGGAACTGCACCATACCTCATCGCTAACTTTATGAAAGTTGTCGGGAAACTTTGTTTTTAAAGCCAATTCTCTCTCATAAGAGCCATTGGCATTAAGCATATAGCACCATTGATCATGCTCCCACCTTTCCATCCATATCATCAGCACAGCCTTGTGCACCAAAAACAGCGCTTCACGGAGTAGAATCTAAACAGGATACCGCCATTGCTCCTCATCAAGAAGGACTAGCAGGCAGACTTTAAAGGTTAGTGGGACCAAAATCCCAATCACCCAGATTGAGGAACTATCATGGCAGAATCGCATAACAGTCTGAAATTAAGTACACAGCATCTGCATTTGGTGCCATACGCCTATGATACTGCAAAGTAAGATCTCTGCCCATCCTATATAAGCCAACCAGTGTGGGGTAGCACTGGTGCAGGGTGCATAACTAAATAGGATTTACTGCAGGAGAACAAATGCCCGTTCTAGTCCTTACTAGGAATAATGGCCTTCCATCTCTTCTCCACCATTATCCAGTCTACGTTTTCTGAGATGTGTGTACAGAATAGACATTAGACCCTTAGGTCCCTAATAAAGGGCAGGATGAAATGGATGCACGCTGGTCTTGCTCTTGGACATCAACCACATGGCACAGTTGATACACCTGTAGAAACTGGCCCTAGATACGTGGTGTGCCTGCAATACTTGTCCAAATGACACAAAGACCCCATTGAGAAGTGTTTCAAGAAGGTAACGCCACAACCCACCCAAAATTTTACATCTGCAAGATTAAAGTGTAGAAGTCCTTTATTCCCTCAGAGCAGAGTTTCAGCAGTCCATTGCCCGTCTGACCAGCTTACACCTGGGTGGCACTTCTAGGAACGAGTAAGAGCTGCCTGGAGTATAACTCATGGTGTGACACGACTGGGCAGGGCATGGCGGTAGACAGAATGCATTACACGGTCGGCATACCTCAGTTAACCTGCTACATAATACAGTTTAAGAATCCGGTAAAGCCATACCTGCTAGGTCTGTAGGGGGTCGGAACCCTTCCACCCTCATCTTATCTCATGGAACATTAATGTGCTCTCCACAGTGATTAATGGTGGTGGTGCAATCCATGTTGGAGAGTATAGAGGAACGTTGGGAGCACGATCATTTTGAGGAAGTTAAAAGGGTAATCCAGTGATTCATACTGAAAGTAATATCAGTCATAAGGCGAGGACATGTGAGCTTTACAATATAATGTTAGAACTTGGTTTACAAAGGTGCAGATATGGCTTTAGCTGCGGTCTCTCCTCTGCCTAATTATCTGTTGGTAACCAATGGTTACGTCCTGTATGTTCCACGCTCTTACTGGTCAGGCTTACTGGTCTTACGCTCCGTGCCGTCACATTCTGTAATGGTACAGTTGTGACTTCAGTTTCTGATGAGTGTGCATTCACTTGTTCACAAGTTTCAAGGCCCGATATCGCGCTCACCTCTGTGAAATTAGCTTTACAGGGCAGTTTAGGACTCTTTCCCTGCTGCTTTTTGTTACAAAAAAAAAAAAAAGTATGGGAGGAGTGAATTCTAAAAGGAAAGCCTTATACTAATCACTTTACCCACTTTTTGCTTTGGCCAAGCTAGATTACTCAAGAACTCTAGTGAGAACCTGAATTTATGGGAGTTTTATATACTAATTTTAGTTCTCACTGGTTATTTTACCTGTAATTATCCTTTAAGAATGCATTCTTTGGTATTTCCAGGAAGTGTAGTTGAGGAACCAACCAGAAGTATATCGCCCAAAGTTGCTGTTTCCAGTGGCGATTATCGCCCTGTGTAAAGGTTCCTTAAGGGGTCTGGCATGGGATAGTCCATGGGGTATAGCAAACTATACATTACATGCCTACTCATCCATTTTCACTTTAAAAAGTAGGAAGCCGTACGTGGCGATCTTATTCACTTGGACCATAAGGGGTTGGGGGGGGCTGAAAGCAACCATCTGGAAGGCCTCAGACCATTATGGGGCCATGGGCTGTCCAGGCGTTTTATGGGAAACACACGGGCCAGAAATATAACTGTGTGAATGTGACCGCCTATAAAACTGCCGTGCCAAAAAACATTCCATTCCCGAGGGTGTTGGCTGGTCCGCTCGGGTGCTGTAGAAATCTGGATCCCAACATCCCTGTGATCTTCCACAAAACTGCAAACACCAAAGTTTTAAAAAAGTTTTATATCGGATTGTCAAAAAGGCTTCTACAGTAACAACCTGCCACCCGGTACACGTGGTAACCTGGTACCCCACTGGGTGAGCGCCGGGGAAACAGTTTGTTACTATGTAGCTTTGGACAACTGGATGTAAAAAAAGTTTTTAAATGTAAGTAGAGTTTATATTTTTGTGGGGAAAAAAATTCCTAGGCCAATAGCCAAACACCAGGGGGCGCCGGCAGATGGAGCTGCTGAAGGGACTACCCCATATCAGCCCCCTTAAGGAACCTTTACACAGGGCGATTACCGCCCAAATCGCCACTGGAAACAGCAACTTTGGGCGGTAGTCGTCCTGTAGACAAGCGGCTGCCACTGCGAGCCACGGACAGCTCACCTGTCGGAGTCGCCTGGTTTTTAGCTCACCTACAGCCCGAGCGACCATCGCCCCGTGGAGTCGGGCAGTTTCTGGGAGGCGAGCGGCCGGACAAGATCTCTGGTGCTCCACCTCCATTCACAGAGCGGCTATCAATCCTGTTCGGGGGCTCTGGTCACCCCACAGGAAGGTTCTCGATAGGTCACAAGGATTATGGAGGCTCAGACCCCATACTAGCCGGAGAATCGGAAGCGCAGGTTCACCGCCACTCATGCCTACGGCAGCGAAGACGCTCGCGGCGTCAGAGGGCGAACACCCATTCACAGCAATAAAATAGTTAACAGTGCAAAAGAAATAAAAGTGGCATGGTGTGTGCGCAGATGCTGCACGGTGGTACTGGGGGGCATCAGTGGTAGCACCAGGATGCCACCTTGCCAGGGCAGCAGCACTCAGGACTGGCAGAGCATCACTAGTTGCTCCACAAGCAGCACTGAAGTGCTTCACAGAACTTGCAGCCTCACCACCTCCTGCTCCACAGAGCGCCCACAGCGCCGGGACCGGGCAGCCCCGGAGCATCCCGAGCGCAGGCCGCCGGGTCACACGACTCCCACCCAGCTGACGGAGGGCCTCACCTCCTCCACCGGCAGTCCCAGCACCTCCATGCAGGAGGCCATGCTACTCGCCCCCGAGCCCGTCCGGGTGATGCTTCTGTCACTCCAGAGTTTCCGCTCTTGAACTCTCCCACTGGGCGCGCCCCCGCTTATCAGCCACCCATCGTCACGCGCGCCCCCGCCACGTCACGTGATGATGTGCTTCCCTGCCGCTGTGTCGGGCTGCGGGGGTAAATGAGGTCGGCAGCTCATCCGCCCGCTGCACCGGCTGCCGTGACTGGCGGAGGCCGCAGCACCCCGAGCCCACGGAGATGGCGTGTAGTGTGGTCAGCCATGTCCTAAGGATGACGGCAGTGGCCGCGAGACCCCGCTTAGTCTTAGTGGCTGCATGGCATTTCTTGCTAGACATAACTTATGTTTTCCTCCTATTTTGCCCTGTGGTTCTATCTGCGGCGCCGTCCACCGTGGCGAATCGTCATCCGTGAAACGCACACGCCGCCGTCCAAAATAACGGATGGAAACAAAGCATTTCATTTAGCTGCAGGCTATAATGGGTTAAACGGCGTGTCCGATCTTTCTGCGTTCGGCTATTTTTTCTTGCGTTCTCCTATGGAGCCTCCAATTTATCGCAACGAACGAACTTGCGATGCGTTTTTTACATTAGCAACTCTTGTCGTCGTCAATCGCTAGAAAACCGCAGGCTGCTGCGCCATATTTCTCCGGGAAAAAGCATCGCTGAAGCTTAAACATCGCATCTACAAAAAAACGCAATTTTGCTGCGATTTTCTTGCAGCGATATCGCGTTTGCCAGTGTGAGGGAGCCATAAGAATGCTTTCAAAAATAGAAACGTTAATATTTTTTGGACCAATTAGCAAAAAGGAAAGTAAATAAAAACGAAATGTAAGCGTGGTTTTGCAGGGGCGATAAATGGCGCGGTTTTTACACGATGCGATGAGCAGAAACCCCGAATTATGAAACCAGTAATGGTTTTCTTTACATTTGTGACGCCCTTTCTTTCTGTGTTTTGCTCTTTTTGTATCTCCCATGTTTCCCCATGGATCCTCCTTTTTATCGCATCGTAAAGCACGAATTTGCGATTTTCATGCAATGCTTTTTTAACATTAGAAAGTCCTATTGACTTCACCGCTAAAAAATCACGCCAAAATCGCAAGTGGCAGCCATGTTTTTGTGAGAAAAAGCAGCAGTGACACTCAAAAGTGCAGGAAAAAGGTTGTGGTTTTTTTTTACGGTGATGTGGCACGTGTGAAACCAGCCCAAGGCCCAGCGCACACGGGCATATGTGCACTGCGGGATGCGGAGCGGGCGTTCACCTCCGGATCCCACAGCAAATACTAGCCATAGACATGCTATGCAAAACGCTTTTCTGTGCCCATGAGCGGAAATCAACTGCGATTTTCCGTTCTCGGGCCGAAAATCACAGCATGTCCTATTCTAGTGCGAGTCTCGCAAGGGCGGCTTCCATTGCAGTCAAAGGAAGCCATCTGTCTCGCGACGATTTCGAAATGTCAATTTTGAAATCAACGCGGAACCGCTTCATCAATGGCGTCTTATTCTCTGGGCTGCGCATGGGCAGCAGCGCACCATCCGGCACATCCGCAGCACAGAGATGAAGACATGACACAGGTACGCAGGGGTCACCACCGGGGTACAGGGTCTGATTCCGTTGCGAGATCTCACAGTCTGAATCTGATACGGCCTTAATCAGATTAATATTTGGTGTGACCATCATTTGCCTTCAAAATGGCATCCATTCTTCTAGATACGCTTGCACACAGTTTTTGAAGGAACTCTGAAGGGAGGCTGTTCCCAACATCTTGGACATCTGACCTGGATGTAGGCTTGCTCAAATCCTTCTGTCTCTTCATGTAATCCCTGGATGATGTGAGATCAGGGCTCTGCGGGGACCATATCATCACTTCCAGGACTCCTTGTTCTTCTTTACGCTGATAACAGTTCTTAATGACATTGGCTGGATGTTTGGGGTTGCTGTCCTGCTACAGAATAAACTTGGAGCCAATCAGATGCCTTCTATTTTTGAAAAAATAATTCTCAATATGCGTCATTCCCAGCATTCCTCCGTGCGGAAAATCCGCAAGCGTTTTTTTTCCACTGCGCTTTTTTACATGTGCAGCGGATTTTGCTGCGTCCATAGAGGTCTATGGACAAAAAAGTGCTGCGGAAAAGACAAAAGAGTGGACATGCTGCATCTTGAAAAACTGCGCTGCAGCTACATTTCCGCACTGCGGCAGTGTGGAAAAAATCCGTCCTGTGAGAACAGCTTTTTGCCCAAACACATTTGTGCTGCATTGCACTGCAAACGCAGCAGTTTTGCCACAGTGCTCTTATGCAATGGCAAACTGTGGCAAATCCGCCCTGTGTGACCCCAGGCTTAAACTGCCTGTGTGCAAGTAGCCTTGGGGGTCTTTTTTACAGGAAAGTGTTTGTGTGCGGTTTTGCATGTGCAATATTCAGAGAGTAGAGCTCATTCATCACAATGGGTGCGTACACACTTCCGTAATTTGCACGCCCCCAAAAATAGCATGCTCTGCTTTTGTTCGCATTAGTTCCCTTAGAAGCCTATGGCGATACCCAAATGCACCTGCAATACGCAAGGAGATGCGTAATTCCGTTGGAAAAAGAACACATCCGGAACTCATTATGCTAAATAGCCATTTAAATCGGGGGGTGTTTGTGTCCTGCGCGCAAATAAACATGCCATATGGGCAGAAAAAGTACAGTAAAATATGCCGATATGCACGCAAAAAAGGCTGGTTCACAGCACAGACCTGTAGCGCTGAGGCACGTGCCAGTGTCCGTGTGAAGGAGCCCTTAGATCAGGGCTTTGCTGGACTAGTTGTAGTTTTTTGGGCATCATTTTTAAAATGACTCAGTTCACATTAATAATGCCACGCTCACATCTGCACCCCGCGCAATTTACCAGACTACATAAAGGTGTATGCGGTTTAGTCTAGTAAATCCCGGAACGCATGCCAAAACCTGGAATGACCCCATTATAGTGAATGGATCCATCTGGTAGCATTCAGATCCAGTATTTCCATTGTTCGCCTATCGCTCGGGTTGAGTGTGTTTACATCACGTTACACGCCCATGTTGCATGTACGCTCCAGTAATATGACTATTAAGGCTATGCTGTTCGCAGATATCTTGCTGGCACTAGCACACACACATGCAGAGCTGCCACAGATTTTTGCCTTGCTGGAAACGTTCGTGAAACAGTCGGGATTTAAAGTTAACACTGCAAAATGTGAACTACTAGACATTACTCCCCGAGGTAATGTGCGCAATATAGACATTAGAAAGACCCCTGTCACCATAGTTAAGACATCTATTAAATACCTAGGAATATGCATAGGAAAGTTACCCGAAAGTTTGTATAAGTTGAATTATCACCCAATAATACAAAAATGACAAAAGAACTTCATAGGTGGAATAACCTTCCGCTATCATTTCTGGGGTGATGCCATTTGATCAAAATGATCAGTTTTCCAAAGCTTTTATACCCACTACAAACTATCCCACTCTTCTTTAAAAGACAGGATTTGGGAAGATTACACACCGCATTTTCTGCATTCGTTTGGTCTCATAAGCATCCACATATTGCTTTAAAAAAGCTTATGCTTCCCAAAATTATGGGTGGGTTTAATTCCCCAGATTTATGCGCGTACAATATAGCTAGTCTTATGCGCCATTCGTTGGACCTGGCTACAAAGGTCCAACTACTTCTTAAATTATGAGCTAGAAGATGAAATGCTATACTCCTGGAACCCAAACACCCTTTTACACACAGGATTCTCTAATATCCGATCAGGGGTCAAATGTTCCACTATGGCATGGGACACTATTGCCACTTAAAAAATAACCCGTAAGCATACGGACTATCATTCAAGTTGTCAAAACATATGGATCTGTGGGGACACCCAGAGTTTAGGGAGGGTCAGGACAATAAAATGTTTGAATTATGGCGTAGCAGAGGTATTATGATGGTTCAACATCTTTTACACCATAGGGAACCTAGATACAGAACATTTGAGGAGATACATGATGTGTATGATCTGCCTGCGTCCCACTTTTTGCCATATGAACAATTACGGAACTTCTTGTGTAATAGGCTTTCGGATGTTTCTAAAGAAGCAATACTTAACTCAATTGACTTACTCATATGCACGACCCCAAAGAGACACTCGATTTCAGACCTATATGTTAGATTTCGGGAGGGATGGGCAGCGTCAGATAAAGTTAATGATTTACTTTTGAAGAGGTGGGTGCAGGAGCTCCGGAACCCAGAGTTATCTCAAGGGATCATTGAAGGATGGATTTCCATAAGAAAAGCCGTAACAAATGAAAGATGTTGGGAAACTTTCTTTAAAATTAAATTATACATAGGGCGGTATATGGCTTTGACATCTCCAAACATCCTAGAGGTCTGGCCACATTACAGGCATATCCTTGGTACTCCCAACCAAAGACCAATTTTCTACATAGTATATGGCATTGCCCAAAAAAAAACACATTTTGGGCCGAAACCCAAATGCTTCTACAGGAACTTGGGGATTGACTATTCAGTTAACACCACAAGTATGTGTATTTCATTCTCTCCCTAACCGCACTAGAAATTCTAATATGATACATACTGTCCTTCTAATAAGCAAAAGGTGTCTGTTGACAAACTGGCTGCAAGCCAAACCCCCGACAATATTCAATATAATACATCAAATGAAATATCTTCTGAGGGTGGAAAGATGGGAGACGGAAAGATGTGCAGAATCTCAGCCATCAAAGTTTTTAAAGAAATGGCAAATTTTTATAGAAAGGTTCCTAGATCCAAGCGAGATCATTGAGTGTATGCACCCGTTTACCAATACATCTTGGTACTATATCCAAGCAGATGCAAATCGGTTGGGGAGAGTAAAGATAACATAAATCAATAATTTGTGATCTTACAGCAGAACCTTTAAGGCCCATTTAGACACAATGATTATCGCTCAAAATTCACTCAAAAGCCGTCTTTTGAGCGATAATTGTTGTGTGTAATGTCGTGGATTTCCTTTTGTGTCCAACGACTTGATTAATTGGAATGTTCACACCCTTCCAGGTTGAAAGATTGAAAGTTGGGAGACAGTGCACACCGTCTGAAGTAATCACACTGACACCAGTTCAGCATATGAAAACTTCCCCTTTATTTGTGGGCATGTAGCCTCTTTTATAAAGTTTAACATATCTGCCCTTTAGGGGCAGGCCAAAGGTTACATAGATACAACGTATTATCTGATTATTGGATAAGCGTCTTCCTTCATCCGGTCATCTGTTATTGCCCGTCACGTGGTAGCAGTCTGGAGAGGGCAGACCCCACGTGTACATAGTTCGATATGATTGGAGGTTACATCTTGAAATAGTAATTGCCTAAATCTCCCATGTTATTTGCATACGTTTCCAGTAAAATTGCTTGGGTTATTATTGCGGTATCTAAAAGCGGTACTGCTTCAAGCTGCGGTTATCTATGTCTGATTTTACTTCTTCTAAAGTTACAAAACACACGGAGAAAATATAGCGTGTTTTTGCTAAATATTAGCTTGTCAGCAGAGCTTAGAGAATAGAAGTTTCATTAAAGGAAGTAGATATATTGGATACATGAAAGAACACATCTATATTTGTATCAAAACAGCCAGCAATGGAAAAGTACTGTCATTTAGTATAAAGAATGCTAAACATATAAAAACAGGTTCACTGTCCACTACAAAGGTCCACTGTCAAAAATATAGATATATTGGATTTCCACTACAGTAACTGCACTGACATCCCTTAAGCCGTTGCTCATCATCATCTTTCAGCGTGCTGAAAGACAATGATGAGTCTTATCAGGGATTCACAGCGGGATACAGCTGATACTATTGTTTCAGCTGTATCCTGCTTCCTGATGACAGCTGGGTATGAAGAACTGAGCGGTCCAGCTCTGTTCTCCATACCGGGCATGGAGCGCTTGGCTGTATATCAGCCGGGCGCTCCGTGCAGAAAACAGCTGGATCTGGATACAGAAGACAAGCGGGACACCCCACTTGTCTTCTGCATCCTCTGCTCCAAGTGCTCGGCTGTATAACAGCCGGGCGCTCAAAGCGGGGGGAACAGCTGCATGCAGAAGACAAGCGGGGCTACCCCGCTTGTCTTCTGCATCCTCCGCTGGCAACGCAAGGTGATCGCTCATCTTGAGTGATCATGTTGCACAAATGACACTTGAGTGATTATCTTGCACTGTAAATGACACAATGATGATCGCTCAAAAGTTGCTTGAGTGACATCTTTTGAGTGATTATCACTGTGTCTAAATGGGCCTTTACCCAGGAGAAAACTTTAAATTTGTAATCTAAATCAATATTGTCCTAAATCCGTTAAGGAAGAGCCAAGGAAGACATTTGATGAAACGCCAGTAATCTCCACCTTTGTTTATTTAGTTGAGTTCATTCAGCTGCATTTTTTAGGTTTAAATGCCGATTTGTTGATAGATTACAATTTTGAGTGTACATGTGTGTATATTAGAGATGAGCGAACGTACTCGTCCGAGCTTGATATTCGTGCGAATATTAGGGTGTTCGGGATGATCGTTACTCGTAACGAGTACCACGCGGTGTTTTGGTTACTTTCAGTTTCCTCTCTGAGACGTTAGCGCGCTTTTCTGGCCAATTGAAAGACAGGGAAGGCATTACAACTTCCCCCTGTGACGTTGAAGCCCTATACCACCCCCCTGCTGTGAGTGGCTGGGGCGATCAGATGTCACCCGAGTATAAAAGTCGGCCCCTCCCGCGGCTCGCCTCAGATGCCGTGTGAGTTAGTGAGGGAAAGTGCTGTTCTATTGGAGTTGCTGTAGGGAGAGTGTTTGTAGTGAGTGTAGGCTTCAAGAACCCCAACGGTCCTTCTTAGGGCCACATCTACGTGTGTGCAGGCTGCTGTTAGCAGTGGAAATGTTTTGGTTTTTTTTCAAAATCGGCAGTGCAGAGCATTGCACCCGGTATTAGGGACAGAAGTGGTGCTTAGGCAGGGAGAGTGTTAGGAGTGAGTGTAGCCTTCAAGAACCTCAACGGTCCTTTCTAGGGCCAAATTTAACCGTGTGCAGTACTGTGCTGGCTGCTGTTAGCAGTGTTGCATTTTTTTTTCTTCAAAAAATCGTCTGTGCAGAGCATTGCACCCTCCATTGATACTACAGGGACAGAATTGTGTAGGCAGGGCCACAACACAGTTATTGTTCATTGAATATCCGCAGTGGGGCCCTCCCTTTGCAAAAAAGCGGAAAAATTATATTTGGCCTGCCTGTGTCAGTCCTAAGGTCTCCGTGTACGTGTGTGCTGCGTGGAGAACTTACAAAAATCAAACGCAACCAGCTACGGTTTACTGCAGGCTTGCGCCATTGTCTTTCCTGACTGGCAAATACCTGCTCTGCCAGAGTTAATAACTCTGCTACACTAAAGTTGTGTGACACTTTTTCAGGGCCACACCACAGTTATAAAATTTATTGTTCATTGAATATACGCAGTAGGACCTTCCCTTTGCAAAAAAGCGAAAAAATTATATTTGGCCTGCCTGTGTCAGTCCTAAGGTCTCCGTGTACGTGTGTGCTGCGTGGAGAACGTACAAAAATCAAACGCAACCAGCTACGGTTTACTGCAGGCTTGCGCCATTGTCTTTCCTGACTGGCAAATACCTGCTCTGCCAGAGTTAATAACTCTGCTACACTAAAGTTGTGTGACACTTTTTCAGGGCCACACCACAGTTATAAAAGTTATTGTTCATTGAATATACGCAGTAGGGCCTTCCCTTTGCAAAAAAGCGAAAAAATTATATTTGGCCTGCCTGTGTCAGTCCTAAGGTCTCCGTGTACGTGTGTGCTGCGTGGAGAACGTACAAAAATCAAACGCAACCAGCTACGGTTTACTGCAGGCTTGCGCCATTGTCTTTCCTGACTGGCAAATACCTGCTCTGCCAGAGTTAATAACTCTGCTACACTAAAGTTGTGTGACACTTTTTCAGGGCCACACCACAGTTATTAAAAATATTGTTCATTGAATATCCGCAGTGGGGCCCTCCCTTTGCAAAAAAGCGAAAAAATTATATTTGGCCTGCCTGTGTCAGTCCTAAGGTCTCCGTGTACGTGTGTGCTGCGTGGAGAACGTACAAAAATCAAACGCAACCAGCTACGGTTTACTGCAGGCTTGCGCCATTGTCTTTCCTGACTGGCAAATACCTGCTCTGCCAGAGTTAATAACTCTGCTACACTAAAGTTGTGTGACACTTTTTCAGGGCCACACCACAGTTATAAAAGTTATTGTTCATTGAATATACGCAGTAGGGCCTTCCCTTTGCAAAAAAGCGAAAAAATTATATTTGGCCTGCAGGCTTGCGCCAATTTATTTCCTGCCTGGGAAATCAAATCACTGGTAATACAGCATGCTGAGGGGTAGGGGTAGGCCTAGAGGACATGGACGCGGCCGAGGACGCGGAGGGCCAAGTGAGGGTGTGGGCACAGGCCGAGCTCCTGATCCAGGTGTGTCGCAGCCGACTGCTGCGCGATTAGGAGTGAGGCACGTTTCTGGCGTCCCCACATTCATCGCCCAATTAATGGGTCCACGCGGGAGACCTTTATTAGAAAATGAGCAGTGTGAGCAGGTCCTGTCCTGGATGGCAGAAAGTGCTTCGAGCAAGCTATCATCCACCCACAGTTCTGCGCCGTCCAGTGCTGCCAATCCGAATCCTCTGTCTGCTGCTCCTCCTTCCTCCCAGCCTCCTCACTCCACTACAATGACACATGCTCAGGAGCGGGAACACTCCCAGGAACTTTTCTCGGGCCCCTGCTCAGATTGGGCAGCAGTGGTTCCTCTCCCACCAAAGGAGTTTATCGTCACTGATGCCCAACCATTGGAAAGTTCCCGGGGTCCGGGGGATGAGGCTGGGGACTTCCGGCAACTGTCTCAAGACCTTTCAGTGGGTGAGGAGGACGATGACGATGAGACACAGTTGTCTTGCAGTGAGGTAGTAGTAAGGGCAGTAAGTCCGAGGGAGCAGCGCACAGAGGATTCGGAGGAAGAGCAGCAGGACGATGAGGTGACTGACCCCACCTGGTGTGCAACGCCTACACAGGACAGGTCTTCAGAGGGGGAGGCACAGGCAGCAGCAGGGCAGGTTGCAAGAGGCAGTGCGGTGGCCAGGGGTAGAGGCAGGGCCAGACCGAATAATCCACCAAGTGTTTCCCAAAGCGCCCCCTCGCGCCATGCCACCCTGCAGAGGCCGAGGTGCTCTAAGGTCTGGCAGTTTTTCACAGAGACGCCTGACGACCGACGAACACTGGTGTGCAACCTTTGTCGCGCCAAGATCAGCCGGGGAGCCACTACCAACAGCCTGACCACCACCAGCATGCGCAGACATATGATGGCCAAGCACCCCACAAGGTGGGACGAAGGCCGTTCACCGCCTCCGGTTTGCACCGCTGCCTCTCCCCCTGTGCCCCAACCTGCCACTGAGATACAACCCCCCTCTCAGGACACAGGCACGACCGTCTCATGGCCTGCACCCACACCCTCACCTCCGCTGTCCTCGGCCCAATCCAGCAATGTCTCGCACCGCACCGTCCAGCCGTCACTAGCGCAACTGTTGGAGCGCAAGCGCAAGCGCCACGCACCCGCACGTTCAATCGTTAACCATCCACATAGCCAAATTTATCAGCCTTGAGATGCTGCCGTATAGGGTTGTGGAAACGGAGTCCTTCAAAGCTATGATGGTGGCGGCGGCCCCGCGCTACTCAGTTCCCAGTCGCCACTACTTTTCCCGATGTGCCGTCCCAGCCCTGCACGACCACATCTCCCGCAACATTGTACGCGCCCTCACCAATGCGGTTAGTGGCAAGGTCCACTTAACTACGGACACGTGGACAAGCATAGGCGGCCAGGGCCACTACATCTCCCTGACGGCACATTGGGTGAATTTAGTGGAGGCTGGGACAGCGTCAGAGCCTGGGACCGCTCACGTCCTACCCACCCCCAGAATTGCGGGCCCCAGCTCGGTGGTGGTATGTTCGGCGGTGTATGCTTCTTCCACTAAAGCACCCTCCTCCTCCTCCTCCTCCTCAACCTCTGTCTCGCAATCTAGATGTGTCAGCAGCAGCAGGACGTCGCCAGCAGTCAGTGTCGCGCGGCGTGGCAGCACAGCGGTGGGCAAGCGTCAGCAGGCCGTGCTGAAACTACTCAGCTTAGGAGATAGGAGGCACACGGCCCACGAACTGCTGCAGGGTCTGACAGAGCAGACTGACCGTTGGCTTGCGCCGCTGAGCCTCCAACCGGGCATGGTCGTGTGTGACAACGGCCGTAACCTGGTGGCGGCTCTGCAGCTCGGCAGCCTCACGCACGTGCCATGCCTGGCCCACGTCTTTAATTTGGTGGTTCAGCGGTTTCTGAAAAGCTACCCACGCTTGTCAGACCTGCTCGTAAAGGTGCGCCGGCTCTGCGCACATTTCCGCAAGTCCCACACGGACGCTGCCACCCTGCGCACCCTGCAACATCGCTTTAATCTGCCAGTGCACCGACTGCTGTGCGACGTGCCCACACGGTGGAACTCTACGCTCCACATGTTGGCTAGGCTCTTTGAGCAGCGTAGAGCTATAGTGGAATACCAACTCCAACATGGGCGGCGCAGTGGGAGTCAGCCTCCTCAATTCTTTTCAGAAGAGTGGGCCTGGTTGGCAGACATCTGCCAGGTCCTTCGAAACTTTGAGCAGTCTATCCAGGTGGTGAGCGGCGATGCTGCAATCATTAGCGTCACCATTCCTCTGCTATGCATCTTGAGAAGTTCCCTGCAAACCATAAAGGCAGCCGCTTTGCGCTCGGAAACCGAGCCGGGGGAAGACAGTATGTCACTGGATAGTCAGAGCACCCTCCTGTCTATATCTCAGCGCGTTCAGGAGGAGGAGGAGGAGCATGAGGAGGATGAGGAGGAGGGGGAAGAGACAGCTTGGCCCACTGCTGACGGTACCCATGCTGCTTGCCTGTCATCATTTCAGCGTGTATGGCCTGAGGAGGAGGAGGAGGATCCTGAAAGTGATCTTCCTAGTGCGGACAGCCATGTGTTGCGTACAGGTACCCTGGCACACATGGCTGACTTCATGTTAGGATGCCTTTCTCGTGACCCTCGCATTCAACGCATTCTGGCCACTACGGATTACTGGGTGTACACACTGCTCGACCCACGCTATAAGGAGAACCTTCCCACTCTCATTCCCGAAGAGGAAAGGGGTTCGAGAGTGTTGCTATACCACAGGACCCTGGCGGACAAGCTGATGGTAAAATTCCCATCCGACAGCGGTAGTGGCAGAAGGCGCAGTTCCGAGGGCCAGGTAGCAGGGGAGGTGCGTAGATCGAGCAGCATGTACAGCCCAGGCAGTGCAACAGTCTTTAAGGGCCTGGCCAGCTTTATGGCTCCCCAGCAAGACTGTGTCACTGCTCCCCAGTCAAGGCTGAGTCGGCGGGAGCACTGTAAAAGGATGGTGAGGGAGTACGTAGCCGATCGCACGACCATCCTCGGTGACGCCTCTGCCCCCTACAACTACTGGGTGTCGAAGCTGGACACGTGGCCTGAACTCGCGCTGTATGCCCTGGAGGTGCTTGCTTGTCCTGCGGCTAGCGTCTTGTCGGAGAGGGTGTTTAGTGCGGCTGGGGGAATCATCACAGATAAGCGTACCTGCCTGTCAACCGACAGTGCCGACAGGCTAACACTCATCAAGATGAACAAAGCCTGGATTTCCCCAGACTTCTCTTCTCCACCAGCGGACAGCAGCGATACGTAAGCAATACGTAGGCTGCACCCGCGGATGGAAGCTACGTTCTCTCTCACCATCCAAAACGGGGACATTTCTGCTTCATCAATCTGTGTCTAATATTCCTCCTCCTCCTCCTGCTCCTCCTCCTGCTCCTCCTCCTGAAACCTCACGTAATCACGCTGAACGGGCAATTTTTCTTAGGGCCACAAGGCTCACTCATCTAATTTTTCGAAACAATTTTTATATGTTTCAATCCTCTTAAAAGCGTTGAAACTTTAACTTGAACCAATTTTTCGTTAAACTGGGCTGCCTCCAGGCCTAGTTACCACTTAAGCCACATTAACCAAAGCGATTAATGGGTTTCACCTGCCATCTTGGTTGGGCATGGCCAATTTTTACTGAGGTACATTAGTACTGTTGGTACACTAATTTTTTGGGGCCCTCACCTACAGTGTAATCATAGCAATTTGTATGTTCTTCGCCTGCACTCATGGTACAGAAGTGTGTGTGGGGTTGGCCTACACTTTAGCTACATAAATGTAACTTGGGCCTTGGCTATACTAAGGCTACTGAAATGGAACTAAGACTGCGCTCCCACTATACTGCTGCTTCAGAATTGTTACTGGGGCCTGTCTTGAGTGCTACTATTGCTGACATGGAACGAAGACTGCGCTCCCGCTATACTGCTGCTTCGGAATTGTTACTGGGGCCTGTCTTGAGTGCTACTATTGCTGACATGGAACGAAGACTGCGCTCCCGCTATACTGCTGCTTCGGAATTGTTACTGGGGCCTGTCTTGAGTGCTACTATTGCTGACATGGAACGAAGACTGCGCTCCCGCTATACTGCTGCTTCGGAATTGTTACTGGGGCCTGTCTTGAGTGCTACTATTGCTGACATGGAACGAAGACTGCGCTCCTCCTATAATGCTGCTAGTGATATGTTAGTGGGGCCTGTCCTAATGCTACGGCTGAAATGTTACGAATTATGGGCTCTGCCTATACCGCTGCTAATGGTATGTCTCTGGGGTGTGGAAACAGAGGCTTCCCAAAGACATGATGGCGGCGAGGCCATTTCCCACCAACGCGGTTACTGTTAAGGTGCATATAACCACGGACACGTGTAGAGGACACGTAGTGTCTCAAAAACATCCCCCTCCTCCTCCAACAGGGAAAACATTCTTGGCAAATGCCTTTGCATTGGTTCGTCTGGTGGCAGTCCAAGAATTTCACCTTTACCAACACTACAAGAGAGCCCCCCCCACCATCCCCCCGCCACGGCCCACTTAATCCTGGCCACATTCCGAAAACCAACAAAATAAAACCGCGCTACTAGGTCCGCAGTCACCACCACATTACCACCAACGCGGTTACTGTTAAGGTGCATATAACCACGGACACGTGGAGAGGACACGTAGTGTCTCAAAAACATCCCCCTCCTCCTCCAACAGGGAAAACATTCTTGGCAAATGCCTTTGCATTGGTTCGTCTGGTGGCAGTCCAAGAATTTCACCTTTACCAACACTACAAGAGAGCCCCCCCACCATCCCCCCGCCACGGCCCACTTAATCCTGGCCACATTCCGAAAACCAACAAAATAAAACTGCGCTACTAGGTCCGCAGTCACCACCACATTACCACCAACGCGGTTACTGTTAAGGTACATATAACCACGGACACGTGGAGAGGACACGTAGTGCCTCAAAAACATCCCCCTCCTCCTCCAACAGGGAAAACATTCTTGGCAAATGCCTTTGCATTGGTTCGTCTGGTGGCAGTCCAAGAATTTCACCTTTACCGACACAACAAGAGAGCCCCCCCACGGCCCACTTAATCCTGGCCACATTCCGAAAACCAACAAAATAAAACCGCGCTACTAGGTCCGCAGTCACCACCACATTACCACCAACGCGGTTACTGTTAAGGTGCATATAACCACGGACACGTGGAGAGGACACGTAGTGCCTCAAAAACATCCCCCTCCTCCTCCAACAGGGAAAACATTCTTGGCAAATGCCTTTGCATTGGTTCGTCTGGTGGCAGTCCAAGAATTTCACCTTTACCGACACTACAAGAGAGCCCCCCCACCATCCCCCCGCCACGGCCCACTTAATCCTGGCCACATTCCGAAAACCAACAAAATAAAACCGCGCTACTAGGTCCGCAGTCACCACCACATTACCACCAACGCGGTTACTGTTAAGGTATATATTACCAGTCTGACTGGGGCATGCAGACACCTTGACAGAATGAATAGTGTGTGGCACATAGGTTCCCCATTGCTATGCCCACGTGTGCAGCTCCTGATGGCGGTGGCACAGGATTCTATTTCTCATTGCTTCTGTACAGCATTGTGGGCTATCGCCCCGCCCCTTTTAAAGAGGGTCGCTGCCTAGCCGTGCCAACCCCTCTGCAGTGTGTGCCTGCGGTTCCTCCTCATGGCAGACGCACTTCTAAATAGACATGAGGGTGGTGTGGCATGAGGGCAGCTGAAGGCTGCGCAGGGACACTTTGGTGTGCGCTGTGGGGGGGAGGGGGGGCGGTTGGTCAGCATGTAACCCAGGAGAAGTGGCAGCGGAGTGTCATGCAGGCAGTGATTGTGCTTTGTTGTAGGTAGTGTGGTGCTTAGCAAAGGTATGCCATGCTAATGAGGGCTTTTCAGAAGTAAAAGTTTTTGGGAGGGGGGGGCCCCACTCTTGCCGCTATTGTGGCTTAATAGTGGGACCTGTGAACTTGAGATGCAGCCCAACACGTAGCCCCTCGCCTGCCCTATCCGTTGCTGTGTCGTTCCCATCACTTTGTTGAATTGCCCAGATTTTCACACATGAAAACCTTAGCGAGCATCGGCGAAATACAAAAATGCTCGGGTCGCCTATTGACTTCAATGGGGTTCGTTATTCGAAACGAACCCTCGAGCATCGCGAAAAGTTCGTTCCGAGTAACGAGCACCCGAGCATTTTGGTGCTCGCTCATCTCTAGTGTATATGCATATATATGTGTATACCTGATAACTGACTTATACAGTACAAAAATCTAGAAAATGCTGTCTGCAGAATATTTACTTCTGTTCTTTTACCTAAGGCCGCCTGCAGACGAGCGGGTCGGATCCGGCGGCGAGAATTCTCGCCGCGGGACCCGACCTGAGAGCCTGCAGTGACGAGCGCGTACTCACCCGCGCCCGGCGGCTCCGGCTCTTTCATGTGCCGGCTGCCGCGCAGCCGGCGCATGCGCAGACCGGAGCCGGCGGCCGGGTGAGTGCGAGCCCTGCACAAAAATAGGACATGCCGCGGTTTGTTTGCCGCGCGAGATTTCGCGTGGCCAAACCACGGCCGTCTGCATAGGAGTGCGTATTGTAATGCACTCCTATGCAGACTTTCAGTGGCGGAAATCCCGCGGGAAATACCGCCGCGGGATTTCCGCCCATCTGCAGGCGGCCTAAGCCTATTGACAATACGCACAGTAATTTTATCATGCATAGGAATATTGGTAAGGGTGCCTGCACACGAATGGAATTTCCAGTGCGTTATTTTAGGCACATTATCTGCCCAAGACCGCAGCCAATATACTCCTATGAGGATCCGCAGTTGTCCCCAGACGGACGGATTTGTATCGCGTTTTTTCACGCGCTTGAAAAAATCTGCGACCTGTTCTAATTTGGGTCGGATTCTGTGCGTGAAGCCTCCAATACAAGTGAATGGCCGCCTGCAGACGAGCGGGTCGGATCTGGCGGCGAGAATTGTCGCCGCGGGACCCGACCCGAGCGCCTGCAGAGACGAGCGCGTACTCACCCACGCCCGGCGGCCCTGGCTCTTTCATGTGCCGGCACATGCGCAGACCGGAGCCGGCGGCTGCGTGAGTGACGTTTCTGTGCGAGGCTCTGCGAGCCCTGCACAAAAATAGGACATGCCGCGGTTTGTTTGCCGCGCGAGATTTCGCCAAACCGCGGCCGTCTGCATAGGAGTGCGTATTGTAATGCACTCCTATGCAGGCTTTGAGCGGCGGAAATCCCGCCGCGGGATTTCCGCCCGTGTGCAGGCGGCCAATGGGTGCGTTTTTTCACGCAGTACATCCGCAGTGCAGCTGCAGATGGAGTCACTGGTTGCTATGACTACAGGAAGTAGGCATGGTAGGAGGCGTCCCAACACACAGCACAGAGCTTCACAGGCAAATTTCAGCAGCAGAACTGTCCTTCCAGTCACCTCATCCACCAGACAGCAGCCACAAGCCACCAGCCTGCCACAAGCCACCAGCCTGCAGCCACCAGGCGTAACGAATAATGATCGACATGGGCAAACTTGTCGCAATGATGCAGGACTTCCCTAGCATATGGGACAGTAACTGCCCAGAGTACTTAAATAAGAATCGAAAGGAACAATCCTGGCTTCAACTCTCCGCTCAGGTTTATGGGGATGTCTGGACGAACGCAATAGAAGCGGAAAAGAAGAACTTGCATGAGTATTATTCGCTATTACGTCAAATGTCCTTTTTTTTTTCATTTTAACCCCTTAGTGGCCAAGCAGTTTTACTTTTGTTTTTATTGTGCTTTTTTCCATCCCCACTTTTAACCCCTTAGTGACGGAGCTTTTTTGCTTTTTTCCTTTTTTTCCCCCTACTCCTTAAAAAAATCGTAGTTCCTTTATTTATCCATCGACGTCGCTGTATAAGGGCTTGTTTTTTTGCGGGACGAGTTGTATTTTGCAATGGCACTATTTATTGTACCATATAATTTACTGAAAAACCTTTAAAAAATTGTAATCGGAGAGAAAAAAAAAGACATTCCACCATCTTTCGGTGCGTCCTGTTTCTGCAGCGCGCAAAGTGCAACAAAAACGACCTGATATTTTTATTCTATGGGTCAGTACGATTACTACGATACCACACTTTTATAGTATTTTTTTTGCTGTAGTACTTTTAAAAAAAATTTTTTAAAAATTATTTTCTGTCCATTTTCTGCGTGCAATAACTTTTTTATTTCTTTGGCGACAGTTGTGTGAGGGCTCATTTTGTGCGGTATGTCCTGACGTTTCTGTTGGTACCATTTTCGCATACAGTTGACTTTTTGATCGCCTTTTATTACATTTTTTCTCGGAAATAGGGTGACCGAAAAAGTGCATTTCGGGCGTAGTTTCTTTATTTTTTTTGACCACATTCACCGTGCAGGGTAAATCATACATTACTTTGATAGATCAGACTTTTACGGATGCAACGATACCAAAACGGTCACACTGCAGGACGGGCGACTCTCCGCAACGCTGGCAGAAAAGAGCACATGACCGGCTCCATTGCCGGACTTGTGTTCTTTCCTCCAGCTCTGTGGAAAGACGTCCATCCTGCATTGCGGCCGTCTTGTGCAGGAAGACGGGTGCATCAGCCGCCAGAATGCACCCAAGTTACTAAGCCCTCCCTGTTTGTTTTTTGCGGGAACAGTTGTATTATCCACTGGTGCCACTGAAGCAGCATTTATTGGGTTAATAGCCTTGTTCAGCAGACACCCGCAATGTGTAGAGGGAGATAGGTAGTATTTCTTGCCAATGCAGGATGTAAGAATGCAGGGGCGTACCTAAAGGCTAAGGGGCCCGGGTGCAAAAGTTCAGCTGGGCCTCCCCTCCATCTGTACCCGTACCTATACCTAAACCATGCTAATTTACAAACATGATCTAGCCCCTTGGCATAAGCCTTCTCATCAGGACTCCTTTCCTTGACTACGTAAAAATCTGTTGGTAATGTCTTAGGCCGCTTTCACACGGCTGCAAAAATTGCGTGAGATTTGTGCGTTGCAAGATGTACAAATCGCACATGAATATGACCCCATTGTTTTGAATGCAATCATACACAGGAGAGATGGTTTTTTTTGTTTTTCTCTGCATCGCACGAGAATATGATGATGTGATGCGAGCTGGTTTTAACACAACAACCCCTCACATCCGTGGGGACGACACATGTTGGTGAGTGTGATAGGGGGCATAGTTTCACGGCCCAATATCAGACTCACTCGTGTGAAATTAGCCTAAGGCCGGCTGCACACGGCTGGATCTGCATTCTGGAATATGGAGCAATTGCGGTTTTCCACTCACGGAGGAAAAAGAATGGCGTGCTTTATTTTAATGCATGTATATACTCAGGTTATACCAGCTATACATATATAATTATATACAGGAGAGGTATAACCTATACCAGCTGTACATATATAATTATATACAGTATATACCCAGGTTATACCAGCTATACATATATAATTATATACAGGAGAGGTATAACCTATACCAGCTGTACATATATAATTATATACAGTATATACCCAGGTTATACCAGCTATACATATATAATTATATACAGGAGAGGTATAACCTATACCAGCTGCACATATATAATTATATACAGGAGATACACAGGTTACACCAGCATGGTACATATAGCTATATACAGGATGTGTATTCCCCTGTATATAGTGGTATGTCCGATGCTGCTGTAACCTGTGTATCTCCTGTATATAATTATATATATATACAGGAGAGGTATATGTTATAGCAGCTGCACATATATAATTATATACAGTAGATACACAGGTTACACCAGCATGGTCCATATCACTATATACAGGATGTGTATCCCCCTGTATATAGTGGTATGTCCCATGCTGGTGTAACCTGTGTATTCCCTGTATATAATTATATATGTGCAGCTGGTATAACTTATACCAACTATACATATATAATTATAATTCCTTCTCTACTCACCTCTGCAGCAGTCTCTGGGCAGCCTGTAATGGAAAGTCCCCCGTCTTTTGATCACATGACCAGGCTGATCACATGACCAGAGCCTGGTCATGTGATCTGCAGCCACAGGTCCTCTCCCAGGTCCTGTGCATCCAGTGCACCGGAGGTGAGTAGAGCCGCAGTAGCCCCTCCCCCTGGTAATCGCTGGTCGGCAGAGACTGATAGACTGCAGCTGTGACCACTCACAGCTGCAGTCAATCAGTTGGAGGGCCACGCCGTGGGAGTCTGCAGCCTGTAATTGGCTGCCGGCTCCACGTGTAACAGCCCTCCCCTCTGCTCTTGCCGACCTGCGCCGCTACCTCCTGTCTCTCTCCTCTCTCTTCTCAGCCATCATGCGGCCGACAGCGCCGCTCCCCTGGGCCCCCTCAGCTCAAGGGCCGGGAATATGCACTCAATGTGCATGTGGGTATGGCGGAGGGCGGTCCCGGGGCCCCCCTGAGCGCAGGGGCCGGGTCGCCATGGCGACCCCAGCACCCCCTGACGCTACGCCTATGTAAGAATGCAAAATCTGTAGTAATGAATTCCTCTTGTGAATTTTTTTGCAGGGACTGAAATAAAGTCACGCTGGAGAAGCACCTGAAAAAAGTTACATGGATCAACCATGCCCACAAAGACATCTGCTCACCGGGTGAAAGCATGTTGCCAGAATAATTTAACGGTGCTCACACAAGCAAGAGGGACAAAACAGAGTCTGGGTGTTGGTTTTTAAGCTGTTTTCCAAGGAATGAGCAGTTCTCTAGGGGTTGGGTTTACAATAAGGGGTGTCTGCTGGTTTTTCTGTGCGTTTTTTTCCGCAACACATCCGCGTATATCCGCGTGTGATTTTTCACGCATCCGCACCTATCCGCAAGCACATTTTGGTACCATACGCGCGTGAAAATCCGCTAGCGGAATCCGGAATGCTCGTGTGCAGGCGGCCAATTGGCAGTAAAGATAAATTAACAACTGTTTCTCCCTTATGCAAGAATGGAAATCAATTGTACTGTACGTCAATGTGATATTTTAATATTGTTATTATGGAAAAAAGACAATAAAAAAAAGATAGCTCTTGCCCTATCTTTTGATATGATATGCAGAAAGCTCTCATAGACTTCTATGGAAGCTGGAAAAAGAGAGGGGGAGTGAGTTACCCTGTGTACAACGCTGGGAGAAGAAGACAGCTCACCCTAATTAAGCATTATTTGTCATTCCGAAAATTTCTGCCGATCAGTGATTTCCATTGCTTCTGCGTATTATTTAATATTTATGCAGCAGCGCCCCGTGGAAATGGCATGAAATACGCATAAAGATTGCGACTCAAAAATCTTCATTTGTGTAATCATATGGTGCGTACGGGTGAAGGTAACAACAAATGAGGTCATTTGAAGGAGGCCTAAGGTCTATTCCAACAAATTAAAGTGACCTTCTAGTTTCTGGACATGTTTTTGTCCTGGAATAGGATGGGACAGGGAGAATATTACCTGTAGCTCCGCTTCTCCGCTATCCCTCCAATCTGCCGATTCCAGGCGCTGTTTTCAGGAAAGAAAAAAAAAAGCACTCATGTGAATAAGTTCATTCAAAAGAATGGAGTTCATATTCGTGCGAGTTTTGTGCATCTTGCAATGCACGAGTTCTCACCCGTGTGAATGTAACCTAATGAATGAATTGTCATTCTTCGTTCAATCGGGACTTGCATTTACACTGAATGATCATTTATATTCCTGCTGGATGCAGGAATGTGCATGATTTAGCAGACTGTGTAAAAGGGCCTTACGGCATCATGCCCACGGCTGTGACGGACACCGCCAGCGGAATATTGCACCCCCCGAAATCCCCATACTCACCACTCCGGATCCACTATACGCATCCTGCCTGGCAGCCCGGCTCACATGCGCAGTACAGCGCATGACGTGCCGGCAGTGTCGGATGACGCAGTGGGCGGGGACACATATTCACACAATAATTCCGCTGTGCTACAGTGGAAGTATAGCATGACGGCTGGCTTCCATTGACTGCAATGGAAGCTGGCAGCACATATTCCCGAGGCAAATAGAGCATGCCTCGTTTTCTTTCACGCTGCGGAATTCCGTAGTGTGAACATTGAGCTATTAGGTTTAATAGAACCGAACAGCTGCGGGACAACACCGCGGAATTCCCGCCACGTAAAACGCGTTAGATATCCGTCCGTGGGCATTAGCCCAAAACATATAGGATAGTCGGCCAAAGTGTATGGGAGTGTTTAATGTTGTATTTCACATGTTTTAGCTTTTATATTTTGCTCATATTGGTTTGTGAGAGGATTACTTCAATGCTTACCACATGATAAGTGCTAAAAGACTTTTCACATAGGATACCATTTAATAAAATGATGCAAAACTTTATCTATAAGATCATTTAAAAATGAAATAAAATCATTACAGCATCCAGCATAAAATGTCTTATGTTCGGCAAAGCATTCCATGTTATGTAACATGCTACTAACAGTGTTTTGTTTTTTCAAACCACAGCATGCTCTTTGTATGTCTTTTATTATGTTTTGCCGCAGACTCCTCTGTAAGAAAACGAACACCTGAAAAAATGAATGTGTGCAGCAAAAAAGCCACCAAAAATCTTGTCAAATGTAAAAATGTTTGAAATTCATTTTTTTCACAAACTGGGAAAAAAAATTACAAGAAAAACCTGTGCAGGAAGGCTAAAACACATATTTACTGGTCACTCAAGTGCTCAGTTTGTTGCACAGTACCATCCTTTTCCATGTTGTTTCTAGTAAGATTGGGTCAACTTGTGGGCAGCGTTAAAATCGCCCAATCACGCGATCTAGAGCGGCGTGTTGCCGAAAAAATGCACTGCTGAGAGATTTTTATTTAAAACCTTCACTACACAACATCCATACAATGGGATGTTTAGCTTAATGTCACCACATTAGTTGTTAAGAGGTTAATGTGAAAGTTGGATTATAAACTTTAGATCATTTTCTGACAATATGTTTGCTGAAAAGGCTCATTATTGATAGTCTTTCAGCTTGAACATGCTGCCCAACCTCCAGGCATGATGTTATAGAGCAGGAGGAGCTGAGCAGATTCATATAGGTGTTTTGTGGGAAAAAATTCAGTATACCTTATATTTTATTTATTTATATTTCTGCTCATTCTGAGCTTAGAGGTCAAAAAAGACAGAGCTATCAGTGATTGACAGCTATCTGTGTATGACTGTGCAGCTAGAAAAAGCTGCCAATCACTGATAGCTCCGCCCACTGGACCTGAAAGCTCAGAATAAGTAGAGATAGAAATGAATAAAATACAAGTTATACAGAATCATTCCACCATAAATCTAAATATCAATCTGCTCAGCTCCTACTGCTCTATAACATGCTGTCTATAGTTTAGATGGCATGTTCAAGCTGATAGGTTCTCTTTAATGGAAATAAGGGGAAAATACACTAGTAGTTCACCAAATAATTGATTGGCCAACAACCATCTTATGTCTGTGGTCAGCTTTGAATATTTTCACTGAAATACAAAATGGTAGGCACTTTCCAAAATATCAGTCTACCTGGATTTACGAATTCAGAGGCTTTCCAGTTTTTAAAGGTAACATAGGCATTAATTAACCATAGAGTAATGTCTCATTTAGACGGGACGACAGTCATGTAAACGACTGAATGAATGCTGACGTCCCCGCCAGGTTGTTGGCGCTCATGCTGAGCATTTAGACAACCAGATCACCGCTGGGTACTCGGTCAGCGCTTCACTTTCTACGTGAAGCGCTGAGCGTTTACACGCAGCGAGAAGTCAGCGACCCAGCGATGATTTTCATTCTGATTTAAAGCGAGTGACCAATTAAATGGAAATGAATAGTGCACAATGGCTGTGCATTTAGACATGACGATTATTGCGCAAATCCATTCTTTTGAACACATTTTGCACGATTATTGTCCTGTGTAAATGGCCCTTTACTTGCTAGTTATGTAGGATATATGCATGTTAGCTCTGCAGAGTAGAGAGTTATCAAAGACAGTGGAAAGGAAAAGTAGTCATAGTAACCAGTCACTCACTCTTTGCTTTACACTGCTTCATGATAAGCAGAATGACATCAAAAATTTCGAACATAATATGCTATAGCTAAGGGTCTTAATTCCTTAAGGACAAAGAACGGTAAGTATACAGCACTCGGTCCTGGGCTTTAATCCCCGCTGATAGCAGAAGTACAGTCTGGGATTAAATCCCCTGTTCTGCAATCAAGCAGGAGCAGGTTGGGTCTTCCATTGTTAGTCACAGTGGAGGACCCAGAAGAGAGCAGTTTTTACCCGCTTCTGCCTTCTCCTTTCCAGGTTACACAGCGTTCAATTAGTACTATGTACTAAACAGTGAAAGTGGAAGTATTACTTCCACAATGTGACCCAATGATGACGTGACCGCACAGAGCCCCCTGTTACAGTAGAGCTGCAGGGTCCTAACAGACCCTAATCAGCTCTGTTAGTGAGTATTGTCACTACAAGGGAATATTTTTTTCCTGTAACCAGGGCTCCAATGGATGCCCCAGCTACAGTCGAAAAGTGTGAAAAGAAAACAAAACAACAATGTGAATGTCCCCAGGAGGTCATCATGGGGATATAGATGGTAAAAAAATAGTTACAAAAATAATTTAAACAGATTTGCAGAATAAAAATATATACATAAAAAAAAAGAAAATTACCCACCACTGAGACCAACCAAAAATTAAACCCAGGTTAAATTATTCCCCAGGATTTATGTGTGAATGGGAAGTGTGAGACATTTATTATACAGTGTGAGGGATTAGCGTTTAGGATCGGTAGCCACCTGGGCATAAGCAGTCAGAGACAGTGACACATGGGATAAAGTCTTTAGTCCAGGCGTTGCCTGGGTTTATTTCCAAGCAAGCAAAACAAAATACAGGCCTTAACTTCAGGCCAACACAAAGTAAATCCTGCTCGTCTGAGCACTTACTAGACATGTAGCGTTCCTGTCTACACACGGGTAACCAAAAGGTATCTGCGCACAGCCAGCCAGGACTCTCAGACCTGCAAAGGTCTCAGCTCTCCCCTAGGCCCTGTAGGCCCAGGCTTTATATGGCCTGGTACCAGCCCCACCTGGTACATGGGAGTGACCATCCCACCCTTCACTTTGGTCACTCCAGGAAAAGCCGGCCCGGATTTTGTGGTTTGGAGCCACTTACATACTACAACGTGTTAGTAGCTTAATGCTACTAACACTCTACTGCCGGCTTCCTCCACCGAGCCCAGGCTGCTCGGTGGCACGTATCTGCCCAAGCGCTCCCCAAGGCCGCATAGGAGAGCATCCTAGGCGACACATACCTGCCCTCCAGCACCTGGCCGGTCACCGTCTCACATACCCTCCCCCTCTGTTCGAGCCTGTGGGGTCGGACACCTTTCGCCGTCATGCAATGCGTCCTTGATAAGGCATCGGCATTGCCCTGTAGCTTTCCAGCCCTGTGCTCTACCGAAAAGCTAAAATTTTAAAGGGTCAGGAACCATCTAGTGACTCTGGCATTTCTTTCTTTTGCCTGGGACATCCAGGTTAAGGGGGAGTGGTCTGTGATCAGCCTGAAGTGCCGACCTAGCAGGTAGTATTTTAGGGATTCCAGAGCCCACTTGATGGCTAGGCACTCCCGCTCAACGATACTGTAATTTTTTTCCGGTGGCGTGAGCTTCTTGCTCAGATATATCACGGGATGTTCCTCTCCCTCTACTTCCTGGGACAGAACTGCTCCCAGTCCCACATCGGACGCATCTGTTTGGACAATAAATTCTCTTTTGAAATTGGGTGTGACTAACACTGGACGTCTACAGAGGGCCCGTTTTAATTCTTGGAACGCCTTTTCTGCGTCAGGGTTCCACTTGACCATGACTGACTTACTGTTCTTGGTCAAGTCTGTTAGGGGCGCTGCTATGCTAGCAAAGTTTTTCACGAACCGCCTATAGTACCCTACAATGCCTAAAAAGGCTCTCACCTGCTTTTTAGTTGTGGGTTGTGGCCAGTCCTGAACGGCTTCAACTTTATTGACCTGGGGTTTTAGAATACCCCTACGTATTATATACCCCAGGTATCGTGCTTCTTCAAGACCCAGGGCGCACTTCTTTGGGTTTGCTGTGAGCCCTGCTTTTCTAAGGGAGTTCAGTACTGCCTGTACCTTGGGTAGATGGCTGTCCCAGTCTTCGCTAAAGATGATGATATCATCTAAATATGCTGACGCATATTGACGATGGGGTTTGAGTATGATATCCATCAATCTTTGGAAGGTTGCTGGGGCTCCATGCAAACTGAAGGGTAGGCAGATGTACTGAAACAACCCTTCTGGTGTGGCAAACGCGGTCTTTTCTTTCGCGCTCTCTGTAAGGGGAACCTGCCAGTAGCCTTTAGTAAGGTCGAGAGTGGAAAAGTACCTGGCATGACCCAGTCTCTCAATTAACTCGTCCACTCTCGGCATTGGGTATGCGTCGAATTTTGACACGTCATTTAGCTTCCGGAAGTCGTTACAGAAGCGCAGAGAGCCATCAGGTTTTGGTATCAGCACGATAGGGCTGGACCATTCGTTTTTCGACTCCTCAATTACTCCGAGGTCTAGCATTTTCTTGACCTCCTCTGAGATGGCTCGTCTGCGGGCTTCTGGAACCCTGTACGGTTTCAGCTGAACCTTTACCCCTGGTACAGTTATAATGTCGTGTATTATGACACCAGTACGCCCTGGTATATCGGAGAACACATCCGCATTACGTCATATAAATTCCCTAGACTCTTGCTGTTGGGACTTGGACAGGGACCCTGATACACACACCTCTGGGACCTCACCATGGGGGGTGCTCACTGCAGTCAGGGCTTCTCTGTCCTTCCATGGCTTAATTAGGTTTACATGGTACAACTGTTCTGGTTTCCGCCTACCTGGCTGGTATACCTTATAATTTACCTCTCCGACTTTCTCAATTATTTCATAGGGCCCTTGCCATTTTGCTAGGAATTTACTTTCTAGGGTGGGCACCAACACTAGTACTGTTAAGGGAAAGTTATCCCCATTCTGTTGGGTCACCCCTACTGCTGGAACCGTACCCTCAGGGTCAAACGGTTCTGGACACACATCATACACATTTGCATTATCATGAACCTTATTTGCAGACGACCCTCGGTGTCGCCACAAGTCCTAAAATAGGGGAAAGTCTCTCCCGAGGATCACGGTGTGCATTAAGGATTTTACGACGCCCACCTCATGGGTGGCAAGTCCACACGGAGTATCAAGTCTTACAAGGGCAATAGGATACTCCTTGGTGTCCCCATGCACACAAACAACCCCCATGCGATGGCCGGTGACGGTTGTGGGATCGACCAGGCTGGAGTGCACCAGCGTAACCAAGCTCCCTGAGTCCAGTAGAGCTGTCACCGCAAAGTCATTCACCTTTAGGTGACATAATGGTCGATCAGTCTCTGACACAGTCTCTGCAGAACATACTGGCTGTGCGAACATCGACCTCCGCCAGGCAGAGTCACAGTCCATGGGTTCCACAGTGAGGGGACAGTTGGCAGCAAGATGCCCGGGCTCATGACAGTGCCAACATCGTATGGGGGTCCGGTCTCCTTGGGGTTCTACCCGGGCCCCGAATGTCCATTTGGGGCTCCTCTAGTTAAAAATGTTTGTGTACCTCTTGTAGCATTCCCCCCCCCCCCCCCCAACAGTAATTCAGGGACCATAAAAGTTTCACTCGGCTATCAGTGCCTAGGCAAAAAAAGTTTGTTTTCTGTTGCAGAATTCCTTTTAAGTGCAAACCTATCCCAACTAGGTCTGTACCTTGTCATAAGTATGTATGTTATAAACGTGTATAAATATGCATGCCTCTTCAGATCTATTCCATGTTTAGCCTGACGAAGAGCCTGAGAGGTTCGCAAGCTCGCTACTACATCATGTATTTTTGTTAGTTATTAAAAGGTATCATATCTACAAGATTATGCGGTTTCTCTTGCTGGGAACAATCACATTTTGCTCTACTGGCTAACACCGTACCAAACCTTTGTCTTCATTATTTCATGGCATATTCACAGGATATGGGACCCGAACCTATTTGTAGTTCGGGCCTTGATCAAACCTAGCCTAACTGAATGGGGGTGATCTGCACTTATGGAAACAGCTAAGTGGGCTTCTCTATACCATTTCCATAACACCCTTAGAAGCGGGACTTACACAAACAGCATAGCACAGTGCTCTATGCGGTTTCCACAGCTCCTGAGTTATACAACCAGCATAGCTTGTTGTGCTATGTGTTTCTGTCACTCGCATTGACTTCTATAGGAGTAATAAAAACAGCACAGCGAAGCCACATTCTGCTAAGAAGAATGTCCATAAACAGAGATTAGTGCAGGTCTCAGAGGTGGGACTCCCATATATCAGACTTTTTATGTTATATCTTTTAGATAAATCATGGAAATCTCAGATGGAAATACCCCTTTAAGAATGTCACATATGCTTCCTCACATGATGAAGAAATAAAGAATCTTTCCCTGAAGCACTTCTTCATGCCACTGTTAAAGGGGTTGTCTCGCGCTGAAACGGGTTTTTTTTTTTTCCATAGGCCCCCCGTTCGGCGCAGGACAACCCCAAAGGATGTGTTAAAAAAAAAAATTTTTATTACTTACCCGAATCCCCGCTCTGCGACGTCTATCTTCTTCCTTCTTCTTCCTTCACCAAGATGGCCGCCGGGATCTTCACCCACGATGCACCGCGGGTCTTCTCCCATGGTGCACCGTGGGCTCTGTGCGGTCCATTGCCAATTCCAGCCTCCTGATTGGCTGGAATCGGCACACGTGATGAGGCGGAGCTACGAAGACCAGCTATCCGGCACGAGCGGCCCCATTCACCAGGAAGAAGACCGCACAGCGCAAGCGCGTCTAAAAAAGCAAGAAGACATCAGAATTAGAGGGATCCATGGCGACGGGGACGCTAGCAACGGAGCAGGTAAGTGAATAACTTCTGTATGGCTCATATTTAATGCACGATGTACATTACAAAGTGCATTAATATGGCCATACAGAAGTGTATACCCCCACTTGCTTTCGCGAGACAACCCCTTTAAGCTGTATTCACACTAGCATTTAAAAATTTTTTTTTATTAAGATGGATCTTAAGTAGAGATGAGCGAACACCAAAATGTTCGGGTGTTTGTTATTCGAAACGAACTTCCCGCGATGTTCGAGGGTTCGTTTCGAATAACGAACCCCATTGAAGTCAATGGGCGACCAGAACATTTTTGTATTTCGCCGATGCTCGCTAAGGTTTTCATGTGTGAAAATCTGGGCAATTCAAGAAAGTGATGGGAACGACACAGCAACGGATAGGGCAGGCGAGGGGCTACATGTTGGGCTGCATCTCAAGTTCACAGGTCCCACTATTAAGCCAGAATACCGGCAAGAGTGGGGCCCCCCCCTCCCAACAACTTTTACTTCTGAAAAGCCATCATTAGCATGGCATACCTTTGCTAAGCACCACACTACCTCCAACAAAGCACAATCACCGCCTGCATGACACTCCACTGACACTTCTACTGGGTTACATGCTGCCCAACCGCCCCCCCTCCCCCCCACAGCGCACACCAAAGTGTCCCTGCACAGCCTTCAGCTGCCCTCATGCCACACCACCCTCATGTCTATTTAGAAGTGCGTCTGCCATGACGAGCAACCGCAGGCACACACTGCACAGGGTTGGCACGGCTAGGCAGCGACCCTCTTTAAAAGGGGCGGGGCGATAGCCCACAATGCTGTACAGAAGCAATGAGAAATAGAATCCTGTGCCACCGCCATCAGGAGCTGCACACGTGGGCATAGCAATGGGGAACCTATGTGCCACACACTATTCATTCTGTCAAGGTGTCTGCATGCCCCAGTTAGACCGGGCTTTTTAGTTCATAGACACAGGCAGGTACAACTCCCTATTGTGAAGTCCCTGTCGACCGACAGCATGGGTGGCTCCCTGGAACCCACCGGCGGTACACAAAAATATCCCATTGCATTGCCCAACACAGCTGAGGTAGTAATGTCGTGCGTAATACAGGTGGGCTTCGGCCCACACTGCATGCCCCAGTCAGACTGGGGTTCTTTACAAGTGGACACATCTAGGTTACACTCCGTGTGCACCTACAGCATGGGTGGCTCCCTGGAACCCACCGGCGGTACACAAAAATATCCCATTGCATTGCCCAACACAGCTGAGGTAGTAATGTCGTGCGTAATACAGGTGGGCTTCGGCCCACACTGCATGCCCCAGTCAGACTGGGGTTCTTTACAAGTGGAAACAGATGCATTTATAATTCCCTGTGGACCCACTGCCTGGGTGGGTGCCAGGAAGCCACCGGCGGTACATAGAAATATCCCATTGCATTGCCCAACACAGCTGAGGTAGTAATGTCGTGCGTAATACAGGTGGGCTTCGGCCCACACTGCATGCCCCAGTCAGACTGGGGTTCTTTACAAGTGGACACATGTAGGTTACACTCCGTGTGCACCTACAGCATGGGTGGCTCCCTGGAACCCACCGGCGGTACACAAAAATATCCCATTGCATTGCCCAACACAGCTGAGGTAGTAATGTCGTGCTTAATACAGGTGGGCTTCGGCCCACACTGCATGCCCCAGTCTGACTGGGGTTCTTTAGAAGTGGACACATGTAGGTTAAACTCCCTGTGGACCCACTGCCTGGGTGGGTGCCAGGAAGCCACCGGCGGTACATAGAAATATCCCATTGCATTGCCCAACACAGCTGAGGTAGTAATGTCGTGCGTAATACAGGTGGGCTTCGGCCCACACTGCATGCCCCAGTCAGACTGGGGTTCTTTACAAGTGGAAACAGATGCATTTATAATTCCCTGTGGACCCACTGCCTGGGTGGGTGCCAGGAAGCCACCGGCGGTACATAGAAATATCCCATTGCATTGCCCAACACAGCTGAGGTAACGTCAGCTGGAATGCAGGTGGGCTAAAAATTAATTTGATTACACTGTAGGCGAGGGCCCACAAAAATTGCTGTATCAACAGTACTAATGTACATCCCAAAAATTGGCCATGGCCAGCCAAGAGGGCAGGTGAAACCCATTAATCGCTTTGGTTAAAGGAGATGTCCCGCGCCGAAACGGGTTTTTTTTTTTTTAAACCCCCCCCCCCGTTCGGCGCGAGACAACCCCGATGCAGGGGTTAAAAAAACCACCCGCACAGCGCTTACCTGAATCCCGGCGGTCCGGTGACTTCAATACTTACCGCTGAAGATGGCCGCCGGGATCTTCTACCTTCGTGGACCGCAGCTCTTCTGTGCGGTCCACTGCCGATTCCAGCCTCCTGATTGGCTGGAATCGGCACGTGACGGGGCGGAGCTACACGGAGCCGCTCTCTGGCACGAGCGGCTCCATAGAAGACTGCTGAAGACCCGGACTGCGCAAGCGCGGCTAATTTGGCCATCGGAGGCCAAAAATTAGTCGGCTCCATGGGAACGAGGACGCTAGCAACGGAGCAGGTAAGTAAAAAACTTTTTATAACTTCTGTATGGCTCATAATTAATGCACAATGTACATTACAAAGTGCATTATTATGGCCATACAGAAGTGTATAGACCCACTTGCTGCCTCGGGACATCTCCTTTAATGTGGCTTAAGTGGTAACTAGGCCTGGAGGCAGCCCAGTGTAACGAAAAATTGGTTCAAGTTACAGTTCCAACGCTTTTAAGCGCATTGAAACTTATAAAAATTGTTCAGAAAAATTATTTGAGTGAGCCTTGTGGCCCTAAGAAAAATTGCCCGTTCAGCGTGATTACGTGAGGTTTCAGGAGGAGGAGCAGGAGGAGGAGGAGGAATATTAGACACAGATTGATGAAGCAGAAATGTCCCTGTTTTGGATGGTGAGAGAGAACGTAGCTTCCATCCGCGGGTGCAGCCTACGTATTGCTTACGTATCGCTGCTGTCCGCTGGTGGAGAAGAGAAGTCTGGGGAAATCCAGCCTTTGTTCATCTTGATGAGTGTTAGCCTGTCGGCACTGTCGGTTGACAAGCGGCTACGCTTATCTGTGATGATTCCTCCAGCCGCACTAAACACCCTCTCCGACAAGACGCTAGCCGCAGGACAAGCAAGCACCTCCAGGGCATACAGCGCTAGTTCAGGCCACGTGTCCAGCTTCGACACCCAGTAGTTGTAGGGGGCAGAGGCGTCACCGAGGATGGTCGTGCGATCGGCTACGTACTCCCTCACCATCCTTTTACAGTGCTCCCGCCGACTCAGCCTTGACTGGGGAGCGGTGACACAGTCTTGGTGGGGAGCCATAAAGCTGGCCAGGCCCTTAAAGACTGTTGCACTGCCTGGGATGTACATGCTGCTCGATCTCCGCACCTCCCCTGCTACCTTGCCCTCGGTACTGCGCCTTCTGCCACTAGCGCTGTCGGCTGGGAATTTTACCATCAGCTTGTCCGCAAGGGTCCTGTGGTATAGCAACACTCTCGAACCCCTTTCCTCTTCGGGAATGAGAGTGGGCAGGTTCTCCTTATAGCGTGGGTCGAGCAGTGTGTACACCCAGTAATCCGTTGTGGCCAGAATGCGTGCAACGCGAGGGTCACGAGAAAGGCATCCTAACATGAAGTCAGCCATGTGTGCCAGGGTACCAGTACGCAACACATGGCTGTCTTCACTAGGAAGATCACTTTCAGGATCCTCCTCCTCCTCCTCCTCAGGCCATACACGCTGAAAGGATGACAGGCAATCAGCCGGTGTACCGTCAGCAGCGGGCCAAGCTGTCTCTTCCCCCTCCTCCTCATCCTCCTCATGCTCCTCCTCCTCCTCCTGTACGCGCTGAGAAATAGACAGGAGGGTGCCCTGACTATCCAGCGGCATACTGTCTTCCCCCGCCCCCGTTTCCGAGCGCAAAGCAGCTGCCTTTATGGTTTGCAGGGAATTTCTCAAGATGCATAGCAGAGGAATGGTGACGCTAATGATTGTAGCATCGCCGCTCACCACCTGGGTAGACTCCTCAAAATTACCAAGGACATGGCAGATGTCTGCCAACCAGGCCCACTCTTCTGAAAGGAATTGAGGAGGCTGACTCCCACTGCGCCGCCCATGTTGGAGTTGGTATTCGACTATAGCTCTACGTTGTTCATAGAGCCTGGCCAACATGTGGAGCGTAGAGTTCCACCGTGTGGGCACGTCGCACAGCAGTCGGTGCACTGGCAGCTTAAAGTGATGTTGCAGGGTGCGCAGGGTGTCAGCGTCCGTGTGGGACTTGCGGAAATGTGCGCAGAGCCGGCGCGCCTTTACGAGCAGGTCTGACAAGCGTGGGTAGCTTTTCAGAAAGCGCTGAACCACCAAATTAAAGACGTGGGCCAGGCATGGCACGTGCGTGAGGCTGCCGAGCTGCAGAGCCGCCACCAGGTTACGGCCGTTGTCACACACGACCATGCCCGGTTGGAGGCTCAGCGGCGCAAGCCAGCGGTCGGTCTGCTGTGTCAGACCCTGCAGCAGTTCGTGGGCCGTGTGCCTCTTATCGCCTAAGCTGAGTAGTTTCAGCACGGCCTGCTGACGCTTGCCCACCGCTGTGCTGCCACACCGCGCGACACCGACTGCTGGCGACATGCTGCTGCTAACACATCTTGATTGCGAGACAGAGGAGGAGGAGGAGGAGGAGGGTGCTTTAGTGGAGGAAGCATACACCTCCGCAGATACCACCACCGAGCTGGGGCCCGCAATTCTGGGGGTGGGTAGGACATGAGCGGTCCCAGGCTCTGACTCTGTCCCAGCCTCCACTAAATTCACCCAATGTGCCGTCAGGGAGATGTAGTGGCCCTGCCCGCCTGTGCTTGTCCACGTGTCCGTTGTTAAGTGGACCGTGGCAGTAACCGCGTTGGTGAGGGCGCGTACAATGTTGCGGGAGACGTGGTCGTGCAGGGCTGGGACGGCACATCGGGAAAAGTAGTGGCGACTGGGAACTGAGTAGCGCGGGGCCGCCGCCTCCATGATACTTTTGAAGGACTCCGTTTCCACAACCCTATACGGCAGCATCTCAAGGCTGATGAATTTTGCTATGCGGACGGTTAACGTTTGAGCGTGCGGGTGCGTGGCGGCGTACTTGCGCTTGCGCTCCAACAGTTGCGCAAGCGACGGCTGGACGGTGCGCTGAACTACACTGCTGGATGGGGCCGAGGACAGCGGAGATGAGGGTGTGGGTGCAGGCCATGAGGCGGTAGTGCCTGTGTCCTGAGAGGGGGGTTGCATCTCAGTGGCAGGTTGGGGCACAGGGGGAGAGGCAGGGGTGCAAACCAGAGGCGGTGAACGGCCTTCGTCCCACCTTGTGGGGTGCTTGGCCATCATATGTCTGCGCATGGTGGTGGTGGTGAGGCTGTTGGTGTTGGCTCCCCGGCTGAGCTTTGCGCGACAAAGGTTGCACACCACTGTTCGTCGGTCGTCAGGCGTCTCTGTGAAAAACTGCCAGACCTTAGAGCACCTCGGCCTCTGCAGGGTGGTATGGCGCGAGGGGGCGCTTTGGGAAACAGTTGGTGGATTATTCGGTCTGGCCCTGCCTCTACCCCTGGCCACCGCACTGCCTCTTGCAACCTGCCCTGCTGATGCCCTTGACTCCCCCTCTGAAGACCTGTCCTCCTGAGTAAGCGTTGCACACCAGGTGGGGTCAGTCACCTCATCGTCCTGCTGCTCTTCCTCCGAATCCTCTGTGCGCTGCTCCCTCGGACTTACTGCCCTTACTACTACCTCACTGCAAGACAACTGTGTCTGATCGTCATCGTCCTCCTCACCCACAGAAAGTTGTTGAGACAGTTGGCGGAAGTCCCCAGCCTCTTCCCTCGGACCCCGGGAACTTTCGAATGGTTGGGCATCAGTGACGATAAACTCCTCTGGTGGGAGAGGAACCGCTGCTGCCCAATCTAAGCAGGGGCCCGAGAATAGTTCCTGGGAGTGTTCCCGCTCCTGAGCAGGTGTCATTGTAGTGGAGTGAGGAGGCTGGGAGGAAGGAGGAGCAGCAGACAGAGGATTCGGATTTGCAGCAGTGGACGGCGCAGAACTGCGTGTTGACGATAGGTTGCTCGAAGCACTTTCTGCCATCCAGGACAGGACCTGCTCACACTGCTCATTTTCTAATAACCGTCTCCCGCGTGGACCCATTAATTGGGCGATGAATGTGGGGACGCCAGAAATGTGCCTCTCTCCTAATCGCGCAGCAGTCGGCTGCGACACATCTGGATCAGGAGCTCGGCCTGTGCCCACACCCTGACTTGGCCCTCCGCGTCCTCGGCCGCGTCCACGTCCTCTAGGCCTACCCCTACCCCTCAGCATGCTGTATTACCAGTGATTTGATTTCACAGGCAGGAAATAAATTGGCGCAAGACTGCAGCGAAATATAATTTTTTCCGTTTTTTGAAAACGAAAGGCCCCACTGCCTCTAGTGAATGAATAATCTAAGTTTAATAACTGTGCTGTGTCCCTGCTAATGTGTCACAGAACGTGAGGGTAGCAGAGTTATTAACTCTGGCAGAGCAGGTATTTTTTTTCCCAATTAAGGAAAGCAAATGGCGAAGCCAGGAGTAAAACGTAGCTGGGTGCGTCTGATTTTTAAACGTTGCACACGCAGCCGACACGTGTCCACCGCCCTTAGGACGGACAGAGGCAGGACAAATAGAATTATTTTCAGTTTTTTTCCACCAAAAGGCAGCACTGCGTATATTCAATGAACATGAGAAGTTTAATAACTGTGCTGTGGCCCTGCTAATGTGTCACAGAACGTGAGGGTAGCAGAGTTATTAACTCTGGCAGAGCAGGTATTTTTTTTCCCAATTAAGGAAAGCAAATGGCGAAGCCAGGAGTAAAACGTAGCTGGGTGCGTCTGATTTTTAAACGTTGCACATGCAGCCGACACGTGTCCACCGCCCTTAGGACGGACAGAGGCAGGACAAATACAATTATTTTCAGTTTTTTTCCACCAAATGGCAGCACTGTGTATATTCAATGAATAATAACTGTGTTGTGGCCCTGCCTACACAATTCTTTCCCTGCAGTATCAATGGAGGGTGCAATGCTCTGCAGAGGCGATTTTGAGAAGAAAAAAAAATGCAGCACAGCTAACAGCAGCCAGCACAGTACTGCACACGGTTAAATATGGCCCTAGAAAGGACCGTTGAGGTTCTTGAAGGCTACACTCACTCCTAACACTCTCCCTGCCTATGCAGCACTTCTGTCCCTAATGCCGGGTGCAACGCTCTGCAGAGGCGATTTTGAGAAAAAAAATAATTGCCACTGCTAACAGCAGCCAACACACAGCTATCAGTGGCCCTAATAAGGACCTTTGGGGGTCTTGAAGCCTACACTAACTACCAATTCTTTCCCTACAGCAGCTCCGGTACAAACAGCACTGTCCCTCATCTAACTCACACCGCATCTGAGGCGAGCCGCGGGAGGGGCCGACTTTTATATTCGGCGGACACCTGATCACCCCAGCCACTCACAGCAGGGGGGTGGTATAGGGCTTAAACGTTGCAGGGGGAAGTTGTAATGCCTTCCCTGTCTTTCAATTGGCCAGAAAAGCGCGCTAACGTCTCAGGGAAGGAAGTGAAAGTAACCCGAACACCGCATGGTGTTTGTTACGAATAACGAACATCCCGAACACCCTAATATTCGCACGAATATCAAGCTCGGACGAACACGTTCGCTCATCTCTAATCTTAAGCTTTCCACTTACAACCGTTTTTATCATGATGGGTCAGGGTGGTTCTATGAATGTGGCTCAGTGGTTAGCACTGTTGCTTTGCAGTGTTGGAGTTGTAGGTTGATATCTGTCTGTATGGAGTTTTTCAAAGTTGATGTTGTCCTTGATGAGATTTAAACCTAGGAGCCCAGTATTGCAAGGCAACAATGATAACCACTGATCCGCATTCAGAATCAACACTGGTTTTCCTCAAGTTCTATCTGCATCACATTAAGTACAAGGCAATAAAAAGGATGCATCTGTATTCAGTTTCCATAACTGGAAACAGGAAAGCGCAGCACATTTTTGGTCCAGTATTTAAAAAAAAAACATAATGGAGACAGAAAATACAGTAATGGATTGAAACTGAAGACCTTCCGCTTTAATAGGTTTCTATGGGCTGGAAAACGAAAACCTTTTCTTTCCATTTGCTTTTCACATGACAGATCAGGAAATCACTAGTGTAAAAGGCCCTTAGGCCGGTTTCACATGGCCGAGAATCTCACATGCGTTTGGAGCATTGTAAGACTCATAAAACTTGCACGAATATGGATCATAGTGCGGGAAATGCATGCCCTATTTTTTCATGTTCCTTGGAATGCATTGCCCATTGTTTTCAATGGGACAGTAAAACGCACCGCACGTGAAAACAATGGGAAAGACTTACTGATCCTCTAACGCACCTGAAAGTCGCACCAGAATCGCTATTTCACATAAATGATGGAAGATGTTTTTGAAAACGCCCGTTGACTAGTGTGATATCGCGCCCCTGTGTAGGTAGCCTTAGGGTGGCTTCAGACACAGCATTTTTTTTTAAATGCACTTGCAGTTTTTCCTGAAGCTTTTTCAGCCAAACCCTGAAGTGCATCCAGCAGGAAGAAGAAGTACAAGTTCTTCCATTATAGTTCTCATTCTTGTTTAATCCACTTCTGGCTTTGACTCAAAAAAGTGCATCAGAAACTGTAAGTGCGTTTTCCAAATAAAATGCTGTATGTGAAGCCACCCCTATTACTTCCATTATAGAAAGTGATATGGGATTAAGTAGTTGGTACCCATTTTACAGTTAAAGAAATACTTTAAAAAAAAGAAGAAATCCATCATAGAATTAGTTACCTTCGCTGTGGAGAATCCAGTTCTGTTGTATTCTGCATTTCTTTCCAGCCTCCAGGTCACATGATGACCAGCCTTCTGACAACGCTCTGTTTCCAACTGTCATAAAGATAGGGAAGATGGAATAATACCTCCACAGTACCCATCAAAATTAGACTCTTTATACAAGCCTTGTAATATTGACTGGGAATTAAAAGCAAAGCCAGACTCCATGTACAGACAGCTGTTTCAGGGTATTTGCACTTCATCAGTGTACAGTAGGAGTATGGTTTTACTACTGAAAGGCCTGGGACGGGGGTTAGAAATGCTATCTCTTCTCCTTAGGGATAGCACCTATAAGGTGTGTGAGGAGACTCAAATGGTCATTCATCAACTTCTGGGTAATGTGGAAATAGGGAAGATGGAATAATAGCTCCACAGTGCCACCTATTGGAAGGCAGCATTCCTTCAAGCCAAAGTTATAAGAAAAACCGACTTTGTCCAAAGCAAGCAATTACACTGCAGTTTCATTTCATATTTTGCTCTTCAAAATTAAAGCTGTCCTATGATTGGTTGCTATAGGACGAGGTACAGGTCAGTGATACTGTGATATTATTAAAAAAAAACAAAACAGAGTGCTTCTTTAGTTTTCCTGGTGTTGACGCTACTGTACTACTAAGTAAGTAGAATCCTGTTTTTACTCAGGAGAGAAGTCTAAGAAGTATTCAAATACAGACACCAGAGCATAAACAAGTTGACAGTCTGCATTCCCGCATTATACATAGTTTCCTTCTACTTATCTTTTAACCCCTTCTCGTCATAACAATTTTAGACAGGTTTTTTGTTTTTTCACTCCCACCTTTGAAGAGCCTTTTTCTTTTTTTCCATTTCTACATCAACATACCCATAAGGGTGCCCACCCACTAGCGTTTTTTTACTGCGAAATTCGCAGCGTTTTTTTTTTTTCTGCAGGGGTCTTTGGGCTATGGGACATGCAAAGCTAAAATCGCGATCGCGCAAAATCGCGATATCGCGGTAAATCGCGATTTTGCGCGATCGCGATTTTTACATTACAAGTCCCATAGACCCCCTGCAGAAAAAAAAAACCTGCGAATTTCGCAGTGAAAAAAAACGCCAGTGGGTGGGCGCCCTTAGGGTGACTACCCACTACAGTTTTTTTTCACTACGAAATTCGCAGTTTTTTTTTCTGCAGGGGTCTATGGGACTTGTAATGTTAAAATCGCGATCGCGCAAAATCGCGATTTTGCGCGATCGCGATTTTAACATTACAAGTCCCATAGACCCCTGCAGGAAAAAAACCCATGAATTTCGCTGTGAAAAAAAACTGTAGTGGGTAGTCACCCTAAGGGCGCCCACCCACTGGCGTTTTTTTTCCCTGCGAAATTCGCAGCATTTTTTTCTCTGCAGGGGTCTATGGGACTTGTAATGTTAAAATCGCGATCGCGCAAAATCGCGATTTCGCGGTAAATTGCGATTTTGCGCGATCGCGATTTTAACATTACAAGTCCCATAGACCCCTGCAGAGAAAAAAATGCTGCGAATTTCGCAGGGAAAAAAAACGCCAGTGGGTGGGCGCCCTAAGACAGCTTGTTTTTTGGAGAGTGAGTTTTATTTGTATTGGCATAATTCCATGTACCATAAAATATATTGAGGAACTTTAAAAAATTGTGGAATAGAGAAAGAAAAAAAAATGGCATAACTTTTTAAAAACTATTTGTTTTGATTTCACTGGTTGTGTTGATAAATGACATGTGAACCTCATTAGATTAGTACGGATACAGCGAGACCAAATTTATATACTTATTCTTGTGTTTTACTCCTTTGACAAAATGAAATAGGGGCACCTGTATCTTTTACTGGCACCATATAGGACTATATTTTGATTATTCCTTATTCTTATTTTTGGGAGAAGTGGCCAGGTAACAGCAATTCTGGCATTTATTTTTTACATTGTACACCATGCAAGAGGAGTAACAGTCCATTAGAGTTTGGGTTTTTACATCTGAGCACTTTTTTTCACTGTCACACTCCAACAACCATAAACGTTTTTTTGTTATGGAAACTTTTTGGTTTAAGAAATTTAAGACGTTTTATTAAATTTTTCCAACATACAAAATGATGAAACATCCAAAAAAGAAATTGGGATAAAAGGGGATAGGACTGGGTAATCGTCAGCATTACTCATCATTATAATTTCTACAGTAATCAAAGAGTATGACGAAACAAGACAAACTTCCCAAGGAACATCACATTTGGCAAGTAAGCAAATAGACACCACCAGACATAGACACAGACCAGGGAGGACCACACTCAGGAAAGAACACAAGGGGGCGGACTCGAGGAGAAGGAGGCCCGAGTCCGAGCCTACTCTTCTTCCACATCTTACCCCGCCCCTCCAAGTCAGGAGATGCCTGACTCCACCTTTCAAGCTCGCCTGAGAACCTGAAAGCAACTCAGGCCTGCCAAGTACAATAGTGTTTTTCCCAGGCCTCCGGCTCCTCCGACCCCCCTCCCTTAAAATGCATAAGTGTGTGGAGCTCCTCCACCCACATTATCCAGGTCGGGGTAGTGGTGGACCGCCAAAGCCTTGGAATAGTCCTCCTGACTGCTATAACAAAGAATGGGAGGAGACTATAGATGAGCGAGTATACTCGCTAAAGGCAATTACTCAAGCGAGCATTGCGTTTAGCTAGTATCTCTCCCGCTCGAGACTGCAGGTTCGGATGTCGGCAGCGGGCACGGAGCTGCGGGGGAGAGCGGGGCGGAACGGAGGGGAGATCTCTCTCCCCCTCTCTTCCCCCCGTTCCCTCCTGCTGACAGCCGCTACTCACTGCTCCCCCGCGCCGGCACCCGAACCTTCAGTCTCGAGCGCGGGAGATACTCGCTAAAGGCAATGCTAGCTCGAGCAATTGCCTTTAGCGAGTATACTCGCTCATCTCTAGAGGAGACTCCTTTTCGTTACTCTCATTGAGCCAGGGAACATTGAGAGAAGAGCCACTTCTTATGGAAACTTTTTAACGGTACATGTACTGTATAGTTTTTGTCATTTGTGTTTTTGGTTAGATGGACTGGGAAAAAAGCAATTTGGTGTCTGTTTTGTTTTGACACCGTTCAGTGTGTGATATAAATTTATTCTCTTGTGAAGATGATTATAGTGATGCCAAATATACAGGTTTTTTTTAGTGTTCTGATGCATTTAAAAACACAAAGTAAATGTTTGTCTTTTTTGTTGCTTTATTCCAAGAGCCTTAAAATTTTTATTTTTCCAATGATGGAGCTGTACGAGTGAGTTTTTTATGAAAGAGAAATTGTAGTTTTCATTGGTACCATTTTGGAGTACATAAAACTTTTCATTTTGTTTTAATTTTTTTTCAATAATTGGGAGGCAAGAACATTTCAAATTTCATTGGCACCATTTTGAGGGACATGACACTTTTTTGAAGATGTAAAGCAAGCAGCCATTCTGGCATTCCTGGATATTGTTAGGCAACACACAAAGAAGGTTTATTATGTAGTGATTAATAAGTCAGCACTACCAAAACCCTATTAATAATCTATAGATTTATTAATTTCTGCATAGGCTTTTAGAAGTTGGCTATCCAGGCCTATGTTACACATGATACTAACTGATCACTGCTGGTCACATCTCATTTGCTACCACCATGTGCCCCTTTATTTTAAATATTATTCGATGTTGTCTTTGTCTTTTTGAATAATAAAGTGTTTAGGTTATATTTTAGGGGATATTACCTATGGGTATTTTTTGCATTTGGCAATTAGAATTGTGGTTATAAAACTTATTGTTGGCTCGTTTACTAATCATTCAGTTTTGATACCAATCGTTCAGTTTGTCTCATATATACAGTGAATGTGAACGACTAAACGATTTCTTGTTTGAATGAGACAACGGTGTGCTTGTATAAACAGGTTGCACAAGCGAACTTACATCATTCGCTCATTCAAACGATATATCATGTTTCGTATCCTCCATTTTGTCTTGTAACCTGCTCTTCTGTTAATATTTCACAGTCTTTTCTTTAGCTCATATTGTTTCAATCACAAGAATGCAAGGCTATTTCCAGAAGTCTCATGAGAAACAGTTCCTATCGGCTTGAGAGAAGTCCTACCTCTAAAGACGTCACTGCACTTGTTGTATTTGTAATAACAACAAAGGAGAAAAGCTGGCTCCTTAAAAACACTTATTTTATTTCAGAAAATCCATAACATTGTAAACGGTAGATATCATGTAACACCATGTCTATGTCTAGATGCGTTTTGAAAGACACTTTTTTCTTGATCTCAGCTGGATCACAAAGAAATGTCTTTCAAAATGCGTCTGAGAGTAGACATCGTGTTATATGGGTACCTTCCATTTGTAATTTTATCGATTTTCTGGAATATAAGAAGTGTTTTTAAGGAGTCGGCTTTTCTCCTTTGTTGTTGCTGTTTGAGTCACGGTCGGCCTGAGCACCTGAAAAACTTTGCGCTAAATCAGGATAAATACTAGCCACTAACCCATGGGTGTCAAACTCATTTGCACTGAGGGCCACATCAGCCTTATGGGTGCCTTCAAATGGCCGATTGTAATTGTAATACAGTATAGTAATAGTGGCCCCTCATAGTGGCAGCAGTAGTAAAAGTGACCCCAGTAGTAATAGGGTCCCCATAGTGGTCCCAGTAGTAAGTGACCCCAGTATTGATAGGGACCGCGATAGTGGCCCTAGTAGCAATAGTAACTCCATAGTGGCCACAGTAGTAACAGTGACCCCCATAGTGGCCCCAGTAATAACAATGCCCCCCTATAGTGGCCCCAGTGGTAACAGTGACCCCCATAGTGACCACAGTAATAATAGTGACCCAGGTAGTAAGTGATCACAGTAATCAGAGTGGCTCCAATAGTAAGAGTGGTTTCCATAGTGGCCCAAGTAGTAATAATGCCCCCCATAGTGACCCCAGTAATAATTGTCCCCCATAGTAGCTCCAGTATTAAGTGACCACAGTAATCAAAGTAGCTCCAATAACAAGAGTGACCCCCATAGTGGCCCTAGTGGTAACCGTGTCCCGCGGCTGTTTTCTGCCTAAACCCCTAGACTCCTATGGGCGCTGCCGGAGAAGGGAGGTGTGAGAGTTTAGCAGCGTGTCTGCTATACTCCCACTCCCTCCCTACTCCTCTTCCTAGCGGTTTGCAATGGGAGGAGGCAGGATGGGAGCTAGTGTGCTAAGCTCTCTCTCCATCCAACCCCCTCCTATTGCTGGCAGCCGACAAGGGGTGGAGAGAGGGCGGGAGCTTAGCACACTAGCTCCCGCCCCATCCCCTCGCTCGACGGTATCCCGGGTTCGGCCAGACCGAGCCATCTGAACGGCCGCATGGATTGGTGATGCAGCCATGACTTGGTAACTGCTGACTCTCGTTCATGCGATTTTCTATCCCGCTGTGGCTGTGACACGACTGACCGAAAATCACTGTCCCGTGTGAATGAGCTCTTAGGTTGTTGCATGGCTGGCGAGCCACAGAAAATGAGGCGGAGGGCTGGTTTCGGACTGCAGGCCTGGTCTTTGACACACATGCATTAACCAGATGAAGATAACAATGTTTTATGCATTTTGGAATTTTTAATAAAGAATGATAATAAATAAATTATAATAAATTAGAATTTTTAAAATTGAGGCATGTTCTAGCCTCATTTCAAATGTCTTTGTATAAAATATCTCTGTGGATTAGCTAAAAAATTAGATGACTTCCTATGACATTCAAAGTGTGTATGATTTGTAAGCTTCTTTGAGCTCGGACATGAACACCTAATTTTGCCACATGAAAACATGCTGAATATTTATGCTATCAAATGTGGGGCTGGAGAGTCATTCTTCTAAAGGCAGCTATCCCAAATGGAAGCATTTCTGCATTCTGGAATAGACAGATTAAAGAGCTCCATAAAAGAGGTAAGAAAATTTATTTTATTTTTTTCAAACCACCTCTAGCTTTAAAGAATCTGACAGACAGTATGTTTTTGGGTAAGAAATCTGCATGTAAATGGTGAAGTGGTGTCCGGAGTGTGTGTAGTGTGAACCTGTCACAAAAGGAAATTTCTGAGCATTATTGTCCGTACCCTGTGAATGTGCATGATCTTTAAGTTATTACAAAGGAATGGTTCGCAGGAACCACGTCATCGCCATAGCAACGGCATCCTCTGTACTGCGCACATGCACCGGCACATCGACTAGCACATTGACAAGAGAGGAGAAGACGGAGGAGAGGTGAGCTGGGGTCACCGGGTCGAACTCCGCTGTGGGAATCCTGCATGCGAGGGCCGACCTGCCCCTATACAGGTGGCCATAAAGTGTGAACAAAAGGCTCAACCAGGTAGTTAAACCACAAATGGTGGAGCTAGATGATGTAAGGAATACAAACCAGTATAGTGAAAGAAGAAAAAAAGAAGTGTTTGTGTATGTTATAAATATATACCATTTATGCTCTTGTTGCATGCAACGCAAGTACATGATGTATTCAAAATATTGGGTTCTACTTATTTGAATACGATTGGAGTATGAGCTTAAAATGAGAGAATTGTTTACTTGACAAACCTGACAAGTGCATTGGAAACAGAATCAAATTAAAAACAAAAATTTGCTTAAAAGGGCATCACATTGTCAATGTAGGTAGATTTATGGTGTCAGAGACCTGCCCAGTCAACCTATTAATGCAGTCATACTAACAGGGATACAAGCAGACATTATATATACCTCAAACTATATAATAATAATAATAATAATCTTTATTTGTATAGCGCCAACTTATTCCGCAGCGCTTTCAGGCATGGATAAATGCAAAACAATACAACAATTACAATATAAGGTACATTGGGTTAGACACAAATGGGTTGAGGGTGGAACAGGAGGTGCAGGGGGTGGGGAACACAGGCAATAGGAAATATTATGTACAGATCATTTATCAGAAGGCAAACAGGGTGGAGCACCATAGTGAGGGGCAGGGGACTAGGTCAGGAGATTTGGTATGCTTCCCTGAAGAGGTGCGTTTTTAAGGCACGTCTGAAATTTCGTGCATCGGGAATTGTCCGGATGCCTTGGGGTAGAGCATTCCAGAGGATGGGTGCTGCTCTAGTGAAGTCCTGTAGGCGAGCATGAGAGGTTCGTATTACAGGGGTGTTTAGTCTGAGGGTGTTAGCCGATCGGAGTGAGCGGGCTGGGTGGTGTACTGACAGTAGGGAGGCGATGTATGGTGGTGCAGCGCCATGCAGAGCTTTGTGAGTGAGGTAGAGGAGTTTAAATTTAGTTCTGCAGTGGATGGGCAGCCAATGCAGCGACTGGCATAATGCAGAGGCGTCTGAATAACGACTGGATAGAAAAAGGAGTCTAGCTGCTGCATTTAGTATGGATTGGAGCGGAGCGAGTCTAGTGCGGGGGAGGCCAATGAGTAGCGAGTTGCAGTAGTCAAGCCGGGAGTGGATGAGCGCAACCACGAGCGTCTTTAGCGTGTCCGTGGTTAGGAACGGACGTATTTTAGCAATATTTCTGAGGTGCATGTGGCATGTTTGGGCCAGAGATTGGATATGGGGGGCAAAGGAGAGGTCAGAGTCCAGTGTGACGCCAAGGCATCGGGCATGCCGTCGGGGGGTTATGATGGTGCCAGACACTGGAATGGAGATGTTGAGGGGAGGTCGGTTAGAAGGTGGAAAGACAAGGAGGTCAGTTTTAGAGAGGTTTAGTTTGAGAAAAAGGGAGGACATAGTGTTAGAGACAGCAGACAGACAGTCGGTGATATTTTGGAGGAATGGTCCAGAGATTTCACGAGAGGAGGTGTATAGTTGGGTGTCGTCAGCATAGAGATGGTATTGGAGGCCAAATCTGTGGATGGTTTGTCCAATTGGGGCTGTATAGATAGAGAAAAGAAGGGGACCAAGGACCGAGCCCTGGGGTACCCCGACAGCGAGAGGAAGTGGAGCAGAGATAGAACCAGCAAAGGAAACACTGAAAGAGCGGTCAGAGAGGTAGGAGGAGAACCAGGAGAGAGCAGTATCCTTTAGACCAATAGAGTGGAGCATAGTGAGAAGGAGATTATGGTCGACCGTGTCAAATGCAGCAGACAGGTCAAGGAGGATTAGTAGAGAGTAATATCCTCTCGACTTTGCAGTCATCAGGTCATTTGTTACTTTTGTAAGGGCAGTTTCGGTCGAGTGTAGAGAGCGGAAACCAGACTGGAGGGGGTCGAGGAGTGAGTTGTCAGAGAGAAAGCGAGTAAGCCGGGAGTAGACCAGGCGTTCCAGTAATTTGGAGATAAAGGGGAGGTTTGAGACGGGTCGGTAGTTAGCAGCATTAGTCGGGTCCAGGGTTGGTTTTTTAAGCAGAGGGGATATAATGGAGTGTTTGAATGAGGAGGGAAAAGTGCCAGAGGTTAGGGAGAGGTTGCAGATTGTGGTAAGGTGAGTAATGAGAGCTGGGGAAAGGGAGCGGAGGAGGTGAGAGGGGAGAGGGTCGCTGGCGCAGGTGGTAGGGCGGGCAGTGGAAAGGAGCCTGGAGACTTCTTCCTCTGTCGTTGGTTCTAACGTAGATAGTGAGTAGGTGCTGGGTGCAGTGCTGATGAAGCTGGGATCAGGGCTAACCACGCAGCTTTCAGAGATTTCTTTTCGAATGTGGTCAATTTTTTCTTTGAAATAGGCAGCTAGCTCTCCAGCAGTCAGGTCTGTCGCAGGGGCCTGTTCCTTGGGGCTGAGGAGGGAGTGAAAGGTCTCAAAGAGTTGTTTGGGGTTGTGGGATAGTGAGGAGACAAGGGAGGTGAAATAAACTTGTTTGGCATGGTGAAGGGCTAGGTTATACATTTTAAGCATGAATTTGAAGTGGAGGAAGTCTGCTGGCAGCTTTGACTTTCTCCACAGCCGCTCGGCGCACCTAGAGCACCGCCGGATGAAGCGTGTTTGGGACGTGAGCCAGGGTTGCCGTGGTCTGCGTTTGACAGCTCGCGTCATGGGCGGTGCCACTTCATCCAAGGCACGGCTGAGGGTGGTGTGGTAGTATTCGGCTGCCAGGTTAGGGCAGGGGAGGCGAGAGATGGGCGATAGGGAGGACTGAATAGCTTCGGCAAACTGTTTAGTGCGGACAGACTGGAGGTTCCTAGAGGTGCGATAGATAGGAGGGTCAGGAGAGATGCTAGGGTGCCTGATGGAGAAAGAGAGAAGGTTGTGATCCGAGAGTGGAAGTGGGGAGTTAGTAAAGTGAGAAGCAGAGCAGAGACGGAGGAAAACTAAATCGAGAGTGTTACCATCTCTATGAGTGGGGGAGTCAGAGATTAGCGATAGGCCAAGGGAGGAGGTAAGTGTTAAGAGCCGGGAGGCAGATGAGGAGCTAGAGTCGTTAGTAGGAATGTTGAAATCACCAAGGATGAGGGTTGGCATTTCACAGGATAGGAAGTGGGGGAGCCAGGCAGCAGGCAGCTATATTAGGAGTATTAGGCATTTAATGAACCAACAGTTAACCACCATTTGTGCTAAAGTTTTGGTGCAAGTTCCAGGGGTGTTATGGTCCCCTTAGTCTCATAATACCTCTTGCAGGCATGGAAATACTCCATGGAGCACAAATTAAAAATCCTTCAGACAGATTCACAAAGTATGAGACCTCCCTGCTAGCACCCTCACATCACAATTAAAAATAGTTCTAACTACAGCTTTATTCCTTCTGCTGAATTTATAAAAGGTTGGAATGAAGGGCGGCAGGCGGCAGGAGGCAGACCATGACATTGAATTTCAAGCACGATTGTGTAGAATTAATGGAAGTGAAACTAGGAGTTTTGAAAGCCACCATTCACTACTCACCCAATGGTACTGATACAGAGAGGAGATGCAGCAGCCCGACTCCCCTTGACTGAGGTAAGGCTGAGAGGAGACTTAATAGCAGTCTACAAATATCTGAAGGGCTGTCACAGTGCAGAGGAATCAACCCTATTCTCATTTGCACAACAAAAGGTTAGAAGCTATGGGATGAAACTGAAAGGGAGGAGAGACTAATTAGATATTAGAAAAAACTTTGACAGTGAGGGTGATCAATAAGTGGAACAGGTTACCACGGAAGGTGGTGAGTTCTCCTTTAATGGAAGTGTTCAAACAAAGGCTGGACAAATATCTGTGTGGGATGATTAAGTGAATGACCCGATGACCCTGGAGGTCCCTTCCATCTCTACCATTCTATGAAATTGCTGGAACAGGTCTCAAATGGAGAAAAGGAAGAGTGGCAAAAGAGAAGAGTAAACAGAACATTGATGAGGTCTGAAGAATCTCCTGTTCCTGCTCTGCATGCTTGACTCCATGATGTCACCTGAGCCATGAACAAATCAATCAATACAAGGGGGTAATGTATGGTATACTGTATTTTGCTTGGCTTTCCCAGGGTTCAAAACTGCTGCGACCGTTTGCACTGGACTGCATGGTATGAGCAAGTCACAACCGAGGCCAATTGGTCAAAGTACCTCCTCACTGTTACTTCAAGGCCACACTGCTTCAGCGACTGCAGATTGACTGCATACAGCTACTGAAGGAATGTGTTTTGGAATTTAGGTTGGTTTATATAGACCTCTTCTTACATTTGCTAGAGGCATGGCTTGTAAAATAAAATAAGAATGGCAAACGCCAAAACTACAGCTAAGAGATTGTTAAATGAAGTAATTTGTATATATATGATGTACCAGAAGTCATAGAAAATAATCAAAATGCACATTTTGAGTTGAGCCCCTATGATGTTTAGTTTGATTGAGCCCCTGTAATAGGCCTATACTTTCTCCAATCCCAACATGAGGATCTCACTTCCAACATGGGTACATGTATTACATATATATATATAGACTTAACGGTCACTCATAAAAGGTGTATTTTCCTCAATTTCAGATCCAGACTCAAAAGAGGAGTCGCTAAGCAATATAGGTGCTTAGCGACTTTCAGGTGACTGGATTGTCCTCAAAAGGACATATCGGAAAAAAGTTTGGAACAGAGATTTGATGGACCATGCCAGATCCAGTTGACGACTGCCACTTCAGTAAAACTAAAAGGAAAAGACAACTGGATACACGTCAGCTGCTGCAAGAGAGTTCTCGCTCCTGAACCAGAAAAAGACTCATCGCTATTGTTATGCACTGCCGTACACACACGGACTAAATAATGTGTTAAAAGATTGGGACAATGTTTGTTAAAAATCATGAAATATGTGTTGTAGCATTTGATGATGCAGGAAACGGAATAATTGTTGAATGTATGCCCCTATAGCATCCTCATCTATACCCTTTGTGGCTACACCCCTTTCTGTGCAGATCAGGTCATGGTTTAAAAAAATTCTTGGTACCCCTGTGTTGTCACAAAAGCACCAGAGCACAACTACCCCAGTAATGGCTGGAGCGTGTCTCGGTGACCCCTGGTTGAGTAATTGCTCATGGGGATCATCATGCCATCATTTGCCCAGGAAAATGCCACTGTAGACTGTTATCCCTCCTGGACAAAATGTGCATGTGTAGAAGTCACAAACAATGTGGCCACTCAATTTCTGAATCACACCTACTATGGGGATTGCAGTGGGTGACCTAATACACGTGTACAATGTGTGCAACACCATGATAGATTGGGTTAGAGAGTAGGATGTCTTGCTCTTTGGTGGCAAGTTGTCTGGAGTCCTAGAGCACATGACAGTAGCCATACTACTTTTGTGTTACCGCATGCTTGTCTGTCATAGACGGTAAGCATTGAACATACACTCTTCAAAAGAGCAGCAGATAATTGGCAGAGGCCAAATGGTAAGCCTGAGGTAATGTTTATGGGCATGGCTAACAGGATGGTTTATTTGCCCACTCATACTATAAACGGGAGTTTAGCTAGTGAAAGCTACAGACTATCTAGATGATCAAACTTTCACAGTATCGGGGCTGCTTAATCAAACTAACACCATTCAAGTTTAATTGATTGTTGTTACTAACCAACACACAATCTTGCTAGATTATAGTACAGATGCCCTAGGTTTTGTACTTTGTCACACTTAGGTATTCTCATGCATCAAACACCTGACTACAATTTAGAGCAAAAAGGGATTTTTGTCAGCTAAATGAAACCTGTGAAAGACCTCCCACACTGATGAGTAATACAGTGGATCCAGGAATATAAGCCCTCCCCCCAAAATAAGCCCTACCTACACCTCATGAAGAAGAAGAAAAGCAATATTCACCTAGCAGGCACCATCCGGGTCCCTCCTACTGGTCTCTGGCAGGTTTCCACTGCACTTTTCAGCGCCGACAGATCATCTCTTGCTAGTAACAGGGCTTGAATACCCCGCCTCTAGCAAGAGATTGCTCCGAATGTTTTGCGAGCGCCGCCTCGGCCAGTCAGAGCCGGCGCTCGCAAACCAATCAGAACAAGCTCTTGCTGAAGGCAGGGTTATTCAAGCCCTGTTACCAGCAAGATGATCTGTCAGTGCTGACAAGTGCACAGGAAGCCTGCAGGAGCGCCAGAGACCAGTGGGAGGGACCTGGATGGCGACATCTAGGTGAGTAGAAGACCCTGTGCCACTTTTGGGGCAAAAATTAATGTAAAAGATAGGGTCTTATTTTCGGGGAAACACAGTAGTGAAGTAATGGGGGTAGTGGGGGTCTGGGAACTAGCAATAACTAATGGCTGGGTATGGCATATAATATTGCAAGAGGCCTTAATGCTACCTTATTACTGTTGGACGTGTAAAGTACTAGAAAAGCTGCTCTACAGAACAGAGCTACAATTGATGTTATTCAATCATGGATGTGAGAAATTTTAAGATGTATGTTGTTTAAACTTAACTGATTATTCTGAATCTATTCCTAAAAATATGCAAGATATTAGAAAAAGTTAATAGAGATACTCAGGTAAAATAAGGACCAGGGATAGTTTAATTGGGTTTCTGGTTCCTGGTTCAGTGCGTCTTAGCCTTGGTCTACTTTTCAGTATACTTTCTAGTGTAGTGGTATACTCTTTGCTGTTGCATTCAGTGCATACCAATTCTAGCGGGTTTTATATAACTGGTTCATGGGTCCACAAATACACAAATTTGCAACTTATGTTGTGGGAAATCCAACCCCGACATAACTAAATGGTTGCATCATGTTTCCTCATGTTATATCTATCCCAGCACACAGAATACACGTCTTTTTCCCTCAGGCCCAGGGTTAGCTATAGGGCCTATAGGGACGGGCTGGGGCCACCCTATCTTGGTGTAACCAGGAGAATAATTCTTGGATAATCCTTAGGAACATCCAGCTCCCTCGAAATTAGGTAAGGCAACATGTTCCTTAGTGGTTAGCTCAAGTTTTTGGGAGGAGAATGGAAATCATGCTAAATGGGGGGGGGGGGGGGGGCTATGTAACAGGATTTGTGAGAGAAGCTATATTTCCTATCCTCCATTTTGTCTTGTAACCTGCTCTTCTCTTAAGCCTTTCACTGTCTTTCCTTTAGCTTATATTATGGTTTCAATCACAAGAATGTAAAGCCATTTCTAGAAGTTTTATGAGAAATAGTTGCAATCAGCCTAAGAGAAGTCCTACCTCTAAAGAGTCGTCACTGCACATGAATTTTTAATAATCAATGATAATAAATGAATTATAATAAATTATAATTACTACAAGTGAGGCGTGTTCGAGCCTTGTTTCAAATTTCTCTGTATAAAATATCTCTGTGGATTAGTTAATAAATCAGACTTCCTCTCACATTCAAAGTGTGTGCAATTTGTAAGCATCTTCGAGCTTGAACATTAACACATAATTTGGCCACCTAAAAACATACCAACTAGCGAATATTTATGCTAACAAAATGGACTTACTCTCCAAGCTCATTTTTTAAATGCAAATTAATCACACCAGGTCTCTTCTCTTTTGTGTATGTGTTACTTCAGATATTTTGTTACAGCATACCTTACGAAGAGACCCATGTAGTTTTGAAAGCTTGAGCTATTAACTATTCTTTTTGCTAGCCATTAAAAGGTATATTTACGTTTATTATACTTCTCTAAGAGCAATAATATTCTGTGCCTCCTTGTTACCTCTGTTTACACAGCATGCATCACTAGATTTATTTTATTCCACTATGGAGCTGGATGAATTTTCCCTTACTACATGATTGTTTCCTGGCTATACAGAATGTATGCTTCAGAGTTGGTGCACATTCACTGGAGCGGAAAGCTTTTCCAGCGACTCAGCTACCTATATTCTCCTGCTGCATATAGGGTATTTTATTCGTCCAGAGGTCCCTCAGTTGTTATCTAATGCTGATCTGCTTTTTGGCTCTTTGTATTTCAAATGTTCAATCAGGCATCTATTGGAAGAGATTCATAATGCCTCATCATACATTATGTTGTTTATGTCACCAACCACTGCAAGATTATGCTTCTATAAAGAAATATAAAGTGGATTTAGAAGGGGGTCAAGCATGTTTAAATTCTGAAACCAAAGAGCCATTCAAATGGTTCAAGGAGTAGCTTCCGAATAGTTTAAAAAAATTACAGCAGTTCATAAAGCTAAAAAGTCTTGCAACAGGAAGAGTTGTTCATCTTTTTTTTCCTGAGATATCATTGGAGGATCCAACAAGGGTATCAGAGGGAAATATTCACATTCTTGGATTCATACTTGGACAGTTATCTACTTAAATCAGGACCATTCACTTCAACTAATGAAGTTAATCCAGAACGCTGTTAAATCTACCTAAACTTCTGAAAATATGTCTGAAAAGTAGAGTTTCATTTTCTTGTTAATAAAGCATCAAGTTCTGGTAGACCTTAAAGGGGTTGTCTCACGAAATCAAGTGGGGTTATGCACTTCTGTATGGCCATATTAATGCACTTTGTAATATACATCGTGCATTAAATATGAGCCATACAGAAGTTATTCACTTACCTTCCCTGCGCTGGCGTCCCCGTCTCCATGGCTCCGTCTAACTTCAGCGTCTAATCGTCCGATTAGACGCGCTTGCGCAGAAGGGTCTTCTGCCTTCGGGTCTGTCCGGCAGCAGCGGAGTTCTGGCTCCGCCCCCTTCTACACGGCATCACGTAGCTCCGCCCCATCACGTGTGCCGACTCCAGCCTCCTGATTGGCTGGAATCGGCACACGTGACAGGGCGGAGCTACGCGATGACGCGTAGAAGGGAGCGGAGCCAGAACGCCGCTCGTGACAGACCGAGCTGAAGGCAGAATACCCTTCTGCGCAAGCGCGTCTAATCGGGTGATTAGACGCTGAAGTTAGACGGAGCCATGGAGACGGGGATGCCAGCGCAGGGAAGGTAAGTGAATAACTTCTGTATGGCTCATATTTAATGCACGATGTATATTACAAAGTGCATTAATATGGCCATACAGAAGTGCTTAACCGCACTTGCTTTCGCGAGACAACCCCTTTAAGAACAAAAGCAGCAGAAGCAACACAGGTGGTTTGATACAGTAGACAGATTTAAGTTCATGTATAAAGTTATATCCAGTGGCAACTTGTATCTTAGGAAGCCCTTAATATCACTGTGGCTAAATTAGCAAAATCCCTTTTTACTTTAGAGGATCTCTCAGCACTTAAAGTGATCCTGTATTTCTTACCCGGCTCCCTGATCCCTTAATACTTAAGCAAAACAGCGTTATGTCCACTACATCTCAGCGCCATTTTACGATTTCACCCAGTCATGCACCCGTGCTTCTCCCATGAACCAATGAGCAAAGTCATAAAGACAACAGTGCGTCATCAGGCCAGCCAGTACACACAGTCCCAGCTCATTAGGCTTACAATCTGCACTACCCCACAGTGTATGCACCCATATACCCAGAAGTTCACACCGACAAGGCTCATGAAAACATAAAAACCTAAGCAGTGTCTGTGTCCATGAACATAAGAATGCATGCGCTGGGGCATAACTTTATCATGGTAACTTTGAGAGCATAGACATGCTTAAATACAACGCCACACCACAGCTAAGTTAATCAAAAGGAGCCTATTTTACTCTCCAACAATTAGGGCAAAAAAGCACGGATCATTATGTGGAACATAGCATTCCGATTGAGTGGGCATATTTCCTGGTCCTCCCATTTTGGAGTGCAATTCATGGTTTGTTTGGAATGGTTCAAGTTGCTATTTGCTCTGTTACCTGACAGGTGTAATTGTTTCTACGTCGAAGGTATGGCTTGAGGGCAGCAATTCGTCCATGAAGATAGTTTCTGGCCAGACTTCTCTGAATAGTAGATGAGGGTACCTGGATCCCACAGGTTTCTGCCAGTTCTGAGCTAATAGCACTGCTGGATATCTTTCAAATTCAAAGGGAAGCATGTGGTGTTTTTCATTACCTTGTTCCTTGGCTGACCACTTGGGTGGCCATTTATTTGTGCTTCTTTAAAAAAAAAGAGAGTTTGAACAGAGCACCTTGAGACCACAGTCTGCTTTGAAATCTTTGAATAGGAGACACCTTACTAATGCAGTATTACTACCTTGTATTTTATTGCTATGCTTAGTCTTGCCATGGTGTATGACTTGACATGACACGTCTTCCAAAATCTCACCTTTGCAGCAAAATTTGTTCTTCACCCAATGTTAAGCATCCTACATAGTTGTGTGTTTCACTTAATAACTGTACTTCATCCTAATATGTAAATGATAATCATTATCACCTGTTTGGTATAATTGCCTAATCATACACCTGACTATAAATCACTGACTTTGAACAAGTGTAACTAGAAGAATTAATGATGTTTTGAAGACAAAGGGTAGCCACAAATATTCATATGGAAAAAATCATGCAATTTTTGTGCATTCTGAGACAACTTGCACACAGGTGTACTTACATGGGTGATTTTTCTTTTGCTCTTCTTTTGTGTGAGTCTCGTATGAGAATAGAACATGCAGTTTGGCGGTGTCCCGCACATCGCACAGCACACAGACTGAGTGTGTGCACTGTGCGAGTCGTGCTCAAGAATGTCGGGCACGACTTGCTGTCGCCCATGTGAACGCACCCTTTCTTTTGTTCCTTCACTTTACATTGTTAACTTACAAAAATAAAACTATTAACACTTCTATTTATGAAAGGATTCTTTGCAGCATTGTTTCACACCTAAATCTTTTGCATAGTACTGTACCAATAAAAATGTGATGCATTCCTTCATTCCTTATTGAAACCCTGGAGACAGGACTTTTATCCAGAGAGGAATTTAGATTTACATCACTGAGCAACCTCTAAATTCCAACATTTTATACTTAATAAAGATAAATAATGGTAAGAATTTTAACGGTAGACCAAGTTCAAAGGCCAGAATAAAAGGCATTGAACATTATAAAGCAATGGAAAAGCTCATGATTCGAAGAGTGCCACATCACCTGTCAAACATGGTGGAGGCAGTGTTATGGCATGGGTATGACTTCCAATGAAATAGAGTTACTGGCATTTAATGCTGTGATTGTAGACAGATGTAGAAGGATGAATTCTAATTTGTAGAAAGCTTTACTTTCTGTTCACATTCACTCATGTTACAAAATGGATTGGATGCTGGTTTATAGTACAGATGGTTAATTCTTTAACCCTTTCCAATCCACTGTCTGACATCTTAAGACATTATGATTTAAGGTTGTACAGCTCCAATGTTGGAAGTCGCCCGCCGGGGTTCTCTTACTGTATATTGCCAGCCTTTCTGCTGTCTGAGCCTATCCAGCATGTCACCTCATGCAGTACTGGCTTCAGCCAGCATAAAGCGCCGTTTTAGAACAGCAAAAAGAGTAAGCCCCATAGGAAAATCTGTATACAAATTGGATTGGAAAGGGTTAAAACATACTGTGAAAGTAACCCAAGAGCTTTTTAAGGCTACTGGTACACAGACAGTATTTGTTTTTATGTGCAAGTAGCCTTAGGCAAAGAAATGGAATATACTTCAACTGGCCAAGTCAGTCACCTGACCTCAACCTAACGGAATGCTTTTCACTTATTGAAAACAAAAGTGAAAAAAGAAAGAAAGTCACGCAAATAAGCAGTAACGGAAGATGGCTGCAGTAGTCCTGACAAAACATAGCAAAAAGGAGAAACTCAGCAGGAATGTCCATGCATTCCAGACTTCAGGCAGTCTTTGACAGCAAACTATTTGGTTTTATGTATTAAAAATAATTCTTATATTTATAATTGTTAGTTTGACTAATTACTTTTGAGACAGTAAAAATAGGGGAATTGTGTAAAAAATTGCATTTATATTACCACTAACAATAATAAAAATTAATAACCTTTTAATAAAAGATTAGTGCTACATTTTTGTTAAACCCCTTGAATTGTTGAATTAAAGCTGAAAGGTTACATGTCAATCACATATTGAAGGCTGTGTTTCAAATCCATTGTGGTGGTAGACGCAGGCTAAATTATGAAAATTGCATCACTGTCCGAATACTTCTGGACCCAACAGTGTATGACAGATAGCGCCATCTAAAAAAATCCTTTGTTGGATTATCAATAACTAGAGATGAGCGAACGCGTTCGTCCGAGCTTGATATTCGTGCGAATATTAGGGTGTTCGGGATGTTCGTTATTCGTAACGAACACCATGCGGTGTTCTGGTTACTTTCACTTCCTTCCCTGAGACGTTAGCGCGCTTTTCTGGCCAATTGAAAGACAGGGAAGGCATTACAACTTCCCCCTGCAACGTTTAAGCCCTATACCACCCCCCTGCTGTGAGTGGCTGGCGAGATCAGGTGTTCGCCTAATATAAAAGTCGGCCCCTCCCGCGGCTCGCCTCAGATGACTGGTGAGTTAGATGAGGGACAGTGCTGTTTATACCGGAGCTGCTGTAGGGAAAGAATTGGTAGTTAGTGTAGGCTTCAAGACCCCCCAAAGGTCCTTATTAGGGCCACTGATAGCTGTGTGTTGGCTGCTGTTAGCAGTGGCATTTTTTTTTCCTCAAAATCGGCTCTGCAGAGCGTTGCACCTGGCATTAGGGACAGAAGTGCTGCATAGGCAGGGAGAGTGTTAGGAGTGAGTGTAGCCTTCAAGAACCTCAACGGTCCTTTCTAGGGCCATATTTATCCGTGTGCAGTACTGTCCAGGCTGCTGTTAGCTGTGCTGCATTTTGTTTGGGCTTCTCAAAATCGCCTCTGCAGAGCATTCCACCCTCCATTGATACTGCAGGGAAAGAATTGTATAGGCAGGGCCACAACACAGTTATTATTCATTGAATATACGCAGTTCTGCCTTTTGGTGGAAAAACAAGTGAAAACAAATCTATTTGTCCAGCCTCTGTCCGTCCTTACGGGCGGTGGACACGTGTGAGCTGCGTGAAAAACATTGCTAAATCATACGCACCCAGCTACGCTTTACTGCTGGCTTCGCCATTTGCTTTCCTTAATTGGGAAAAAAAATACCTGCTCTGCCAGAGTTATAATAACTCTGCTACCCTCACGTTCTGTGACACATTAGCAGGGACACAGCACAGTTATTAAACTTCTCATGTTCATTGAATATACGCAGTGCTGCCTTTTGGTGGAAAAACAAGTGAAAACAAATCTATTTGTCCAGCCTCTGTCCGTCCTTACGGGCGGTGGACACGTGTGAGCTGCGTGAAAAACATTGCTAAATTATACGCACCCAGCTACGCTTTACTGCTGGCTTCGCCATTTGCTTTCCTTAATTGGGAAAAAAAATACCTGCTCTGCCAGAGTTATAATAACTCTGCTACCCTCACGTTCTGTGACACATTAGCAGGGACACAGCACAGTTATTAAACTTCTCATGTTCATTGAATATACGCAGTGCTGCCTTTTGGTAGAAAAACAAGTGAAAACAAATCTATTTGTCCAGCCTCTGTCCGTCCTTACGGGCGGTGGACACGTGTGAGCTGCGTGAAAAACATTGCTAAATCATACGCACCCAGCTACGCTTTACTGCTGGCTTCGCCATTTGCTTTCCTTAATTGGGAAAAAAAATACCTGCTCTGCCAGAGTTATAATAACTCTGCTACCCTCATGTTCTGTGACACATTAGCAGGGACACAGCACAGTTATTAAACTTAGATTATTCATTCACTAGAGGCAGTGGGGCCTTTCGTTTTCCAAAAAGGGAAAAAATTATATTTGGCCTGCAGTCTTGCGCCAATTTATTTCCTGCCTGTAAAATCAAATCACTGGTAATACAGCATGCTGAGGGGTAGGGGTAGGCCTAGAGGACGTGGACGCGGCCGAGGACGCGGAGGGCCAAGTCAGGGTGTGGGCACAGGCCGAGCTCCTGATCTCGGTGTGTCGCAGCCGACTGCTGCGCGATTAGGAGAGAGGCACGTTTCTGGCGTCCCCACATTCATCGCCCAATTAATGGGTCCACGCGGGAGACGGTTATTAGAAAATGAGCAGTGTGAGCAGGTCCTGTCCTGGATGGCAGAAAGTGCTTCGAGCAACCTATCGTAAACACGCAGTTCTGCGCAGTCCACTGCTGCAAATCCGAATCCTCTGTCTGCTGCTCCTCCTTCCTCCCAGCCTCCTCACTCCACTACAATGACACCTGCTCAGGAGCGGGAACACTCCCAGGAACTGTTCTCGGGCCCCTGCTTAGATTGGGCAGCAGCGGTTCCTCTCCCACCAGAGGAGTTTATCGTCACTGATGCCCAACCATTCGAAAGTTCCCGGGGTCCGAGGGAAGAGGCTGGGGACTTCCGCCAACTGTCTCAACAACTTTCTGTGGGTGAGGACGACGATGACGATCAGACACAGTTGTCTTGCAGTGAGGTAGTAGTAAGGGCAGTAAGTCCAAGGGAGCAGCGCACAGAGGATTCGGAGGAAGAGCAGCAGGACGATGAGGTGACTGACCCCACCTGGTGTGCAACGCTTACTCAGGAGGACAGGTCTTCAGAGGGGGAGTCAAGGGCATCAGCAGGGCAGGTTGCAAGAGGCAGTGCGGTGGCCAGGGCCAGGGGTAGAGGCAGGGCCAGACCGAATAATCCACCAAGTGTTTCCCAAAGCGCCCCCTCGCGCCATGCCACCCTGCAGAGGCCGAGGTGCTCTAAGGTCTGGCAGTTTTTCACAGAGACGCCTGACGACCGACGAACAGTGGTGTGCAACCTTTGTTGCGCAAAGCTCAGCCGGGGAGCCAACACCAACAGCCTCACCACCACCACCATGCGCAGACATATGATGGCCAAGCACCCCACAAGGTGGGACGAAGGCCGTTCACCGCCTCCGGTTTGCACCCCTGCCTCTCCCCCTGTGCCCCAACCTGCCACTGAGATGCAACCCACCTCTCAGGACACAGGCACTACCGCCTCATGGCCTGCACCCACACCCTCATCTCCGCTGTCCTCGGCCCCATCCAGCAGTGTAGTTCAGCGCACCGTTCAGCCGTCGCTTGCGCAAGTGTTCGAGCGCAAGCGCAAGTACGCCGCCACGCACCCGCACGCTCAAACGTTAAGCGTCCGCATAGCAAAATTCATCAGCCTTGAGATGCTGCCGTATAGGGTTGTGGAAACTGAGTCCTTCAAACGTATCATGGAGGCGGCGGCCCCGCGCTACTCAGTTCCCAGTCGCCACTACTTTTCCCGATGTGCCGTCCCAGCCCTGCACGACCACGTCTCCCGCAACATTGTACGCGCCCTCACCAACGCGGTTACTGCCACGGTCCACTTAACTACGGACACGTGGACAAGCACAGGCGGGCAGGGCCACTACATCTCCCTGACGGCACATTGGGTGAATTTAGTGGAGGCTGGGACAGAGTCAGAGCCTGGGACCGCTCACGTCCTACCCACCCCCAGAATTGCGGGCCCCAGCTCGGTGCTGGTATCTGCGGAGGTGTATGCTTCCTCCACTAAAGCACCCTCCTCCTCCTCCTCCTCCTCTGTCTCGCAATCAAGATGTGTTAGCAGCAGCATGTCGCCAGCAGTCGGTGTCGCGCGGTGTGGCAGCACAGCGGTGGGCAAGCGTCAGCAGGCCGTGCTGAAACTACTCAGCTTAGGCGATAAGAGGCACACGGCCCACGAACTGCTGCAGGGTCTGACAGAGCAGACCGACCGCTGGCTTGCGCCGCTGAGCCTCCAACCGGGCATGGTCGTGTGTGACAATGGGCGTAACCTGGTGGCGGCTCTGCAGCTTGGCAGCCTCACGCACGTGCCATGCCTGGCCCACGTCTTTAATTTGGTGGTTCAGCGGTTTCTGAAAAGCTACCCACGCTTGTCAGACCTGCTCGTAAAGGCGCGCCGGCTCTGCACACATTTCCGCAAGTCCCACACGGACGCTGCCACCCTGCAACATCACTTTAAGCTGCCAGTGCACCGACTGCTGTGCGACGTGCCCACACGGTGGAACTCTACGCTCCACATGTTGGCCAGGCTCTATGAACAGCGTAGAGCTATAGTCGAATACCAACTCCAACATGGGCGGCGCAGTGGGAGTCAGCCTCCTCAATTCCTTTCAGAAGAGTGGGCCTGGTTGGCAGACATCTGCCATGTCCTTGGTAATTTTGAGGAGTCTACCCAGGTGGTGAGCGGCGATGCTACAATCATTAGCGTCACCATTCCTCTGCTATGCATCTTGAGAAATTCCCTGCAAACCATAAAGGCAGCTGCTTTGCGCTCGGAAACGGGGGCGGGGGAAGACAGTATGCCGCTGGATAGTCAGGGCACCCTCCTGTCTATTTCTCAGCGCGTACAGGAGGAGGAGGAGGAGCATGAGGAGGATGAGGAGGAGGGGGAAGAGACAGCTTGGGCCGCTGCTGACGGTACACCGGCTGATTGCCTGTCATCCTTTCAGCGTGTATGGCCTGAGGAGGAGGAGGAGGAGGATCCTGAAAGTGATCTTCCTAGTGAGGACAGCCATGTGTTGCGTACTGGTACCCTGGCACACATGGCTGACTTCATGTTAGGATGCCTTTCTCGTGACCCTCGCGTTGCACGCATTCTGGCCACGACGGATTACTGGGTGTACACACTGCTCGATCCACGGTATAAGGAGAACCTGCCCACTCTGATTCCCGAAGAGGAAAGGGGTTCGAGAGTGTTGCTATACCACAGGACCTTTGCGGACAAGCTGATGGTAAAATTCCCAGCCGACAGCGCTAGTGGCAGAAGGCGCAGTACCGAGGGCAAGGTAGCAGGGGATGTGCGTAGATCGAGCAGCATGTACATCCCAGGCAGTGCAACAGTCTTTAAGGGCCTGGCCAGCTTTATGGCTCCCCACCAAGACTGTGTCACCGCTCCCCAGTCACGGCTGAGTCGGCGGGAGCACTGTAAAAGGATGGTGAGGGAGTACGTAGCGGATTGCACGACCATCCTTGGTGACGCCTCTGCCCCCTACAACTACTGGGTGTCGAAGCTGGACACGTGGCCTGAACTAGCCCTGTATGCCCTTGAGGTGCTTGCTTGTCCTGCGGCTAGCGTCTTGTCGGAAAGGGTGTTTAGTGCGGCTGGGGGAATCATCACAGATAAGCGTAGCCGCTTGTCAACCGACAGTGCCGACAGGCTAACACTCATCAAGATGAACAAAGGCTGGATTTCCCCAGACTTCTGTTCTCCACCAGCGGACAGCAGCGATACGTAAGCAATACGTAGGCTGCACCCACGGATGGAAGCTACGTTCTCTCTCACCATCCAAAACGGGGACATTTCTGCTTCATCAATCTGTGTCTAATATTCCTCCTCCTCCTCCTCCTGCTCCTCCTCCTGAAACCTCACGTAATCACGCTGAACGGGCAATTTTTCTTAGGGCCACAAGGCTCACTCAAATAATTTTTCAGAACAATTTTTATAAGTTTCAATTAGCTTAAAAGCGTTGGAACTTTAACTTGAACCAATTTTTCGTTACACTGGGCTGCCTCCAGGCCTAGTTACCACTTAAGCCACATTAACCAAAGCGATTCACCTGCCATCTTGGTTGGGCATGGCCAATTTTTACTGAGGTACATTAGTACTGTTGGTACACCAATTTTTTGGGGCCCTCACCTACAGTGTAATCATAGTAATTTCTATGTTCTTCGCCTGCACTCATGGTACAGAAAGGTGTGTGGGGTTGGCCTACACTTTAGCTACATAAATGTCACTTGTGCCTTGGCTATACTAAGGCTACTGAAATGGAACTAAGACTGCGCTCCCGCTATACTGCTGCTTCGGAATTGTTACTGGGGCCTGTCTTGAGTGCTACTATTGCTTACATGGAACGAAGACTGCGCTCCCGCTATACTGCTGCTTCAGAATTGTTACTGGGGCCTATCTTGAGTGCTACTATTGCTTACATGGAACGAAGACTGCGCTCCCGCTATACTGCTGCTTCAGAATTGTTACTGGGGCCTGTCTTGAGTGCTACTATTGCTTACATGGAACGAAGACTGCGCTCCCGCTATACTGCTGCTTCAGAATTGTTACTGGGGCCTGTCTTGAGTGCTACTATTGCTGACATGGAACGGACACGTGGAGAGGACACGTAGTGCCTCAAAAACATCCCCCTCCTCCTCCAACAGGGAAAACATTGTTGGCAAATGCCTTTGCATTGGTTCGTCTGGTGGCAGTCCAAGAATTTCACCTTTACCGACACTACAAGAGAGCCCCCCCACCATCCCCCCGCCACGGCCTACTTAATCCTGGCCACATTCCGAAAACCAACAAAATACAACCGTGCTACTAGGTCCGCAGTCACCACCACATTACCACCAACGCGGTTACTGTTAAGGTGCATATTACCAGTCTGACTGGGGCATGCAGACACCTTGACAGAATGAATAGTGTGTGGCACATAGGTTCCCCATTGCTATGCCCAGGTGTGCAGCTCCTGATGGCGGTGGCACAGGATTATATTTCTCATTGCTTCTGTACAGCATTGTGGGCTATCGCCCCGCCCCTATTAAAGAGGGTCGCTACCTAGCCGTGCCAACCCTGTGCAGTGTGTGCCTGCGGTCCCTCGTCGTGGCAGACGCACTTCTAAATAGACATGAGGGTGGTGTGGCATGAGGGCAGCTGAAGGCTGCGCAGGGACAGTTTGGTGTGCGCTGTGGGGGGGAGGGGGTGCGGTTGGGCAGCATGTAACCCAGGAGAAGTGTCAGTGGTGTGTCATGCAGGCAGTGATTGTGCTTTGTTGGAGGTAGTGTGGTGCTTAGCAAAGGTATGCCATGCTAATGAGGGCTTTTCAGAAGTAAAAGTTGTTGGGGGGGGGGGGGGCCCACTCTTGCCGCTATTGTGGCTTAATAGTGGGACCTGTGAACTTGAGATGCAGCCCAACATGTAGCCCCTCGCCTGCCCTATCCGTCACTGTGTCATTCCCATCACTTTCCTGAATTGCCCAGATTTTCACACATGAAAACCTTAGCGAGCATCGGCGAAATACAAAAATGTTCTGGTCGCCCATTGACTTCAATGGGGTTCGTTGTTCGAAACGAACCCTCGAGCATCACGGGAAGTTCGTTCCTAATAACGAACACCCGAACATTTTGGTGTTCGCTCATCTCTATCAATAACCCAAGACCATTAGCTGCCTTATTAATGTATCATATTTCCTACCTGACAAGCCTCCATACTGTGTGGCTTGACGTTTAATAGAAGTACAAAGAAACAGACATCCGTTTTCATATAAAATATTTTATTGTTTCTGAAAACATTAAAAAAACAAATTTTGAGCACTTTCCATAAAAAAACATAACTGAAATTCTACTGCAATTTTAAACTACTGTAGTATCAGCAGTACAACAGACAACAAAACAAGGGGTATTTTTTCTTTTTTTTGTTTTTTCCTTTAATGTGAAAGGATGAAAGGGAATTGTATTTGTCATGTGCTAAAAGATGAAGCACATTCCGCTGGGTCTGTACAGTGACTCAGATATAACGCATATGATAATCTTCCTTTCATAGTCCATAGGTGTGAATATTGCAACGTTTTGCAAAATGATCATATGATACTATATCATGATCCAAAGGTCATTTAGCATTTCATTTTAAAACACTAAAATAGTCATTTAAAAAGTCAAAAACACAAAAAAAAACATTTAACAACTAAGCCGAGTTAGTAAAAAAAAAAATCTAAAGAAAAAAAAAAGAAAAAAAGAAGAACTGAATAACAATGCTTGTCTGGTCAACACAGAACAAGTATTTAGTACAGTAAAAGTGGTTACAGGAATATACTGAGACTGTACAAGGTAATACACACATGCACATTTTGTGATCATGTATTAACACGGTGAAGCAAATAAACTTAATTTCTTCCTGCTGTAATATTCTCATGTAAGAGAATAAGAAATATAAATATCTCACTGAGATTAATGCACATTGCAACATAAGACAATTGTCTGTCATTTTTATGACATTCCGCATTGTTTTCTTAATATAATTAAATTCGTCACTTTTTAAATTTTTTTTTTTATTTTTCTAGTTTAACTCTGGGGCAAAATAGTTGCATTTATCCAAAAAGAGGTGCCGTGCCACAGGTTCAAAAGAAGTTTAGTGCAAGAAGTGAACCTGAGAACTTCTTTGTAATTAATCCTCTTCTTTCCAAGACTGTTCCTATAGGGACAGGATGCATGAAACCTCTTTTTTAAGTAGTTTACAGGCAATAAGAACAGGCACTGCTCCAAGAAAATGCCTTCCAGCAAAATGTAAAGTGTTTGCTGCAATACTATACATATAACACACTGCCAATTTTTTTGTAATCTCTCAAAAGTTAGCAAATTGAGCTAGCTTTCACCGCAAGAAGAGTCTACCTTACACATTCGGCAAACAGTGCAAAATGGTCAAGCGGTAAATAGATCAGAAAGCATATATTCTTTTTTAACTACTATAGAATAAACAGTAAATTACTAGCTATGGTCCAAATGCCCTTGACGGTTTTCAAATTTTGCAAGCTGCCTTAAAAAAATGGCTGCTTAGACCTAAATAATTCAAATTACCCTTCAGGTTTTTTTTTTCTTCCGCTTTTATTTTTTTGTCTTTTAATACTTTGGTACGCAATAGTGCTCCATCTCAATGTACAATAGTGAAAAGTACTAAGAGCAGGTACTGGAAAAAAATTAAAATACCAGCAAACACATAGAACAGCCAAGTAAACTCACTATCACAATCAGGTTTACAGAGCTCGGAGTTGGCCGTAGCACCTTTTGGTAAAATGATATACAACGTTAATTGTCTATTTTTCTTTTTTTTTTTCTTTTTCTTTTTTTTTTTAAAACAATGAAAGCTGGCAAAGATAAAACACAATCAATATTTAATATTCTATACAACTACAACTTCCATTAGACTATGGATTGGGCCAACACTCTAGTCAGTGGGAGTTCTGCACTATTACTCTGCAAAAGTATATTTATGAAGTGCTGCCAAAGATAAAACAATAGTTTTGGAAGTATGAGCGTTTCCAAGCTTGTACACCGAGCTAAAAATTTCTTAACATGCAAAAAGAAAAGAAAAAAAAAAAAAGGAAAAAATGGAAAAAATAAAGGGAAAAAAAAACAGCTTACTTTCAAATGGCATGTTTGCTTATAAAATTCATAGAAGAAAGCTGCTCCAACATACAGCAATCTTGGATAGTTGAGATAAGAAAGTGACTAATGCAAAATAATAATTAAAAAAAAATCTCCATAGGAATTAAATGTTCCTATGTGTTATATCTGGTGTTCAGGAATAACGTCTTTACTCCCCAATTATAAAAGTAGGTTAGCCACTGCTCGGCATGCAAGCATCTTAAGTAAAATGGAGCAAGAAATGAAATGTTATTTGTAGTCCATTAGTAACTTTTCTGGAAAACTGAACACATGCGACAAAGACACAGTTTCTAATATGTACAAATATTAGAAATTTCAAAGCTTAACATTAGTTCCAGTTCAGAAGGATAGGTCTGAGAAAGCCCCTTCTCCAATGAGACTGGATACTTCCCAGATACTTGCACTCCACACTATTTATATCTTCACCAGAGAACAATTATTTTTTCTTCCCCACAATATTTTTTTTTGCTTATATGGACACGTCCAAAAAAAAAGAAAAGAAAAAAAAGAAATAAAAACGTGTAAAAAGGTGTGAGGTCATGAGTTAAAATAATAAAAATGAAAAATTTACATCTTAGTGCATTTTCATAAATTTACAGCTATTCAAAATGAGTCATCCTCAATGAAATAAATAACTTTTTCCTTTAAAATACATATGCCACAAGTGACATGATAATTTCATAGGTACTCAAGTCACTATACTTCGACAAAATGGGCAGTTGTTTCTTGCCTTTAACCAAAATGTTTACAGGGCATATAAGTAGTAGCATGTTGAGGTTTAGCTAAAGTTTTTGTTTTTAATTAGTGTAGCAAAAAAAAAAAAAAAGTGGACTTAATACTGGCTCATCAACTGCCCAAATGAACTGCAGATTAAATGATTATCATGTTAAGAACAGGTGAAATATAGAGAACCTATGCAGCAAACTTTTTGAAAACCTCATAATTATAAATGTTTCTGCTGCGGGAGGCACTTCCATTAAGACAAATACAACGTCTGCCTTTTTTTGTTTGATACAGTGTGCTACATTATAGTACAAGTTTAACCCAACATTTCGACTGCAGGATGGTCTTTACTTTCTATCCATTCAAATCCAGTTGAGGTCATAGAGTTCATAGATTCATTACAGATCTGCTGAAACAAAGGATCGTTGTTCAGCTCCTCCAGTGTAGCTTCATCGTCCTGTACATGCTGCCGTCCTGGATCAAACAACAAGTTTGGATCTAAAGTGTTCAGATCATTGATGCTGCCTGAGAGTTCAGAAGACAACCGGATGTCGCTGGAGAAATCAGAGGCATTGTTCAAATCTGAAGCCACTTGAACGACAAGTTGCTGGTTGGTTTGGAGGCTTTCCCCATCTAACAGGTCTTTAACAGTGCTGTTGAAATCAAGTTGCTGCTCTCCAATTTCAGATTGTGCTTGGTTGTCTCCAGTAGTAAAACCAATTGGATCAGTACTGCTGTTCTTTGTGAGGTAAGCTGGCGTTTGGAATTCATAAGCTGAAGTGCTGGAATTCATCATATTTTGTTGATTGGCACCAGAAAACATGGGGGAGGTTTCCAAAATCTGAGTCAGGTTCATTCTTGCAGTATAGTTAGAAGGCATATTGTTGATTCCCAACCCTCGCACTGCATCATCACGGTCAGAATCCAGTTTGTTTAATAAAACATGGGTGATGTTCTGGGTGTTACTTTGTTTCTGGAGGGATGGGAAAGCGGTCTGCATCATTACAGTTAACGGGACTGACTGACTTCTTTGCGCTAAGCTATTGGCACTGGTGTCTGTTTGGACATTTGCAAGTATATTTTGAACTTCTGGAGTTACCATTGAACCAAAAGCCGTTGCATTAGATCGAGTAGTTGCATTGGAAATGGGGCAATTTGTATTCCCACTTAAGTTACGTTGGCGGTGAACAGCTGGGCTTACACTACGACACCTGAAATTGTTATTTCCAGTTGTACCTGTTCCTTTGTTGTCAAGAGGAGCTGGAACTGCAAAGCCCTCCTGTTTGCTGGTACTGCTTATTGAAGACAGCTGATGCTGAACTGGAGATACAGGAGTTAAACGTCCAAAGTGATTGTCATGATGTCTCGACTGAGACTGATATGACTGACCAGGCACAGCAAAAGCGTGTGGCTTTCTGAAACTGTCTTCTACCAGCTCCTTATAACTTGGAAGAATACCATGAGAGGAAACGGAAGAATTACTAACAGAGCTATATCCATTATTCATCCATTCCAGCTTTGTCTTGTCAGGATGAGTAGCCATAGGCCTCTGCATTGGTTTAACAGGGCTACTTGAAACAATGCTAGCATCATGGTAAGAGATGCTGGAATTTATAGGGGTAAAAGCAAAAGGATTCCTGCATTCAACTGGACTCGGAGGAACACTACTGCTGCAGTTAGAATGTGGCGTCCCAACTGGTGTATGCCGACTACTTCCCAAAGCACTATCTACAGGTGTTGTCTGAGCTAGCCGAGAACACGGGCTTTCTCTTGACAAACTCTGAGGGCCAGAAATCATCTCTGAAGTAGGCGTTGGAGTCAAAGTTGGAGTGGGTGTTGGAGTAGGTGTGTGAACTGGTGTAACACTGCTATGTACTGAATGATAGAAGTGGGCACTATTTGAATGTGTGGGTACTGGTGTACCATGGGCAGCTGATGCTTGGTTTTGGAGCACCATTCCTAAAGTACTATAGTTTTGAGAGTTATTGTTCATTGACATTTGCTCTTCCATAAGTACTAACTCCTCAACAATGCTGTCTTGCGTGAGATCATCATCAAATGAAAAGAAACTATCAGTGGTAGGAGGGTCTGTGAGATCAGAGCGCTGAGGTAACTGGTTAGAAGAATGTGCTTGAAGCTGATTCAAAGACGAATCCTCGAGTTGCTGGCTGTAAGCGTCTTGTGGTAGTCCTTCAAAATCTACAGGTTCCCACACAGTTTTTTGCAGGTTGTCAGCACCAGAAGTACCTGGCATATCCAGGACGCCAATATTTTGAGCCTGCTCACAATTACCAGACGTGAAATTTGAACTTTCAGTAATCTCCTGCCATGTGTTTTGATCAAAAGGAATCTCTGACTTTGAATCACTTACAAACTTAAACACACTACCTTCTAGTTTCACTTTAATGTTCTGGGATGTGGCTTCTAGCTCTTGGGGAGGATCAGGAATTTTGTCAACACAGCTCAAGGAATAATTTGTTACTATCTCTGTCCTATTTCCTTGCTGTGTGCCATCAGTAGGTATTAAAACAACATTTACTGCATTATCATTTTTCGACATCAGTGCTTTTTGAATTTTCTTACCACCACTAACTGCACCAGGTCTCTGACATTCTGAAGAGAGTTGACCAATAAGTGATTTTTTCACTGGTGGGATCTGAGAGTCCTGCACTGCAGTAGTCAAGCGTTTTCTGGGACTCTTACTAGACAATCGGATGTCTCTTCCAGCTGGATCATTATTAGTGTTTAGAATGGGGCCATTATTGAATAAACTCTGGGGTGCAACGCATAAAGTCACAGTACCTTGACTGCTGCTGGTTAAGGAAACAGAAGCACCTTCAGCTAAGCGACTTTTACATTTGGTCCTTGTTCCTTCTGCCCTTTGATCAAGGGCCTTAACAGTTTGAGTGTCACGAGCAACATCTGAAGATTGTTTATCCTGAATGACTTTGGGTGTAAATAACATAACAGGTGTAGCTTTTCTAGATCTGGAACCATCTGTGTTCTCTTGGCACTGCACTTGATGCTCCTCCGTCAGTATTTCGGGTTCAGTTTTAACCTCCACTGAAGATGCCACAGGTGTACCCATTCGAGGTACAGGAGATTGCAAAGAAACTATAGAGCCATTTTTAATTTGTGGCATATTCCTATTTTCATCTATTGAGCTCCCACTTACAGGTGTAGTTTGTTTCACAGAAGTACTAGAGTTAGTGGGAGCAAGCGATATTGTGGTCATTTTCACAACATTCAGCGCGCCGACATGTGACGCGGGCACCACATTTTTAATTGGGCTACTGGTGATAACCACAGTGGTGGGTGAACGGATCGTCAAAGGATTAGAACTGGCTGGCTTAGGCAAAATCTGAGCGTAGCGATGTCTAGCAGATCGATCACCAACAGGACTTGCTGGAACATTTTGGGGAGTCTTTGGTGACTGCTTTACAGACTGCATGTGCTGAGTGACAACTTGAACATTTAGGGGCAGGACCTTCCCCTCAGAGGATCCGATGGGACTAGGCGAGGTCACAAGTGGCCGTGTTCTTTGTACCTGTTACAAGAAATGCAACAGTTTAGTATAAAACATATATAATGAACACTGGAAATGACTGAAACAACTGCAAGACAAGTTGCATTTTTTCATGCCATCACTTTTGGATACATAAAATGTATTGTGTAAAAACTTTTTTTTTTTAGTGGCAGGATCGAGGGAAATAAGTTTTTACATAATATTTTTAATATCATTTTTATGGCATTCAGCATGCAAAAAACCCACTAAGCTAACATGATTCACTGGGATAGCATGATTTCTGCGATACCAGCTTTATCCACTTTATGTTTTGCCTTTTTTTTTGTACACTAATAACACTTTTTAATACAGGTTTTTTTTGTGTTAGCATATTCCTAGAGCCATAACAGTTTACTTGCTCCATCAATAGATCTCTCTGAGGGCTTCTTGTTTTGTCTTCATTTATCCCATTTTTCTGACTAAATCAAATTTTGATCACTTATTTAGTTTTTTTTCTAGATGCAAGAGGATACAAAATCTGAAATTTGGATGTTTTTTTTAATATGATGTTCACCTTGCCGTATAAATATATTAATTTTGCAGATCAGTACAATTACCCCAATACCAAGTTTATATATATTTTTTTCTATAACTATATACCACTATATTTGGATCACCAAATCGTACTTTTTACTGGTACCATTTCGTGATCCACAGGACTTGTTGATTGATTTCTATTCCAATTTTTGTGAGGCAAGATATACAAAATTAGCTATTTTCACAATTTTTCATGGTATGCATCATGCGGATTAAATAATGTAGCAACATTTTCTGTGGGTCATTACAAATACTAGATTTGTTAATTTTTTTAATTTAAATTTTCTTTTTACATAGTAAAGGGGCAAACTTGTGGAATTTTTATATAATTCTAGAATACATCATAATTATATGAAAAAATACACTTCAAACCCCCACCTTTGCCCTTTTACTATGTAACACAAAAAAAACTTTAAAAAAAATCCCAAAAGCATTATATTGATTTATTTTCTTACGCTTTTTCAACACTTTATTCTTGTCCCTCTAGAACCTGTGCAGGGGCACCCGCATGGGAGATCCGCAAATCATGCCGCCCATAGGGATACATGGGTGTCCGCATAGCAGTTTTTTAGCATGCGGATGTAGTTTCTTTTTTTCCCGGCGTGCGGGTCGCACGCGCGGGAAGAAATCGCAGCATGCTCTATTTTCCTGCGGATCCCAGAGACGGCTTCCCCAGAGACGGCTTCCATTAAAGTCAACGGAAGCCGTCCCATCCGCGGCACACCCGCAGCTGTCACTGCGGTCATGAAGAAAGAAGATCCGGCCATGACGGGGGAGATTCGCACTGGATGTGGAGAGGCAAGAAGCTGCACAGGTATGGCTGCGGGATTCAGCAGCCGAATCCGTGCATGCCCGTATGAGCCAGGCCTTACTATAGGAGCTTCTGCTGGTTTACTTACTTCCCCAAGATTCAGAGATGTGTCATATCAAGAAGCTGAGCACAATTAGCACATTGCATTCAGCTTCCCTTCTTGCAGACAGATCACTGCCGGCCCGAGAGAAAGAACTATGCAGCTATGATCTCCCAATGATCAGGCAGAGTGCTTTATGGGCAGTCAGACGAGCACAGTGTTGCCGAGTACCTCTGAGTGGGACTTTTTAGCCACATTTATTTCTTTTATAGAAGTCTTATAGTCCAAAAAAATAAAGTAAATCAACAGAACCAGCAGAGAATGCTGACAAAATACAACTACAAAGCTTTGAGTGTAGCTGTAAAAAAGAATTAGCTATAAGAAATGTTGTAGTTGAAATTCAATGCAGACTTAGTAAGTTTACAGCTACAAGACGACTGACTATAACATAAGCCATTTACAGAAATTACCGGAATTGGGCTAGGAACAGCAGCTACAACAATTCCAATTGGCTGTGGAGAAAGAATGGCGGGGCTTCCATTACAGATACTAGTTATTCCATTGGGTGTATGCCCATCTTGTTTTTTCATTTGCATTTCTCCTGGTAAAGGTGACTGTAGCTTTTGTTCTTGCTGCTTTTTCTGGATTTTCCTCTGCAACTGTTGTTTGGCATCTACAGGAGAAGCGAGAGTCTTCACTTGAGGATGGAAAGCATTACTTTCAGACATAGGCACAAATGCAGATGTCTGTGTTATTCCTTTCAGTCCTGCAAGAAAGTATAGACACTAGGTTACACGACAAGCAGCCCTATGTTTTCAACATTCAAATAATGCTGCCTGGACTAAAGATATTAATTGGGTTTAAAGAGAATCTGCCAGCTATCCTGGCATGTCCTTTTTAGGAAATACCTGTCTTCTCTATTACATAAATTTTGGATCTTCTTAGGGAAGTTCCTGTTTCCCACCACCATGGCTCTCCTGATTAATGTCACCCACCAGAAGCATGCAAGCCTGAAGTTGGAAGAAGGTGCAGACTTGGCATATATGGGCATGGGATGTGTGAGAGAGCACTGGAAAGGGTGCCAGCCGAGCAGTGTACATCAAACTAGCTGCGGATACTGCAGCCACCCAGTCAGCATCCCTGTCGGACAGGAGGCACTTTCACATATTAGGGATGAGCACATAAGCGGTGACTGTGGCTTTAGTTAATTTCTTACACTAGCTGAGCACTTCTATCAGAAATGAACTGATAGAACAGCTGCCTGGCACATATATACAGCCTAAGTGAGGCGTTCACAGCATGTTATGTGAGAGAACTAGCAGGAAAGTCTTGGTGCAATGCAGAAATACTGAATTTTTCACTAGTTCTGTATGGCCTCAAGACTTACCTGCTATCTCTGTCCCGTTACATGCTGTGAAAGGTTCATCTAGGGTTGGGTAAATGGGCTCAGAAGCTTTTGCATCAGTTATTTCTTAGGGTACTTCACACATAGCAGAATTGGTGTAGATTTTCCCCAATGGAAAATCCACACCAAAACTTACATGAAATTCCACATCAAAAACCATGTTAAAATCTGCACTATTGGTACGGATTTTGATGCGGATCCACAGCAGACTTCACCCCCTTGAATTAAAAGGGTGAAATCTGTTGCGGGGTACACATCCAAAACCGCACCAAACAGTGTGGATTTTGTCACAGAGTTTGGTGGGGAACCAAACCAAAATTCGCAGCCCAGATACTGTACCAAATTCCGCTTACATATGCAAGTACTGTTACAAGAAAACAACTAATGTAACAGCTGCCTGGTCCATTTACTCATCACTGATACATGAGAGCTCTGATCAGTGACACTGATCAAGTTTGGAGCCAAGTGGCTGCTGTTTCAGCTAATTTCTTGCAGTATCCTCCTGGGCTGGTGTCCCCAATCACATCTTCAAGTCCTCTTGAGGAGCAGAAAAAAAAAGTTAAATAAAATATAAAACCATAAAGAAAAATAAATTATGTTTTTCCCTACAAAGTATATATTTTATGGAAAACAAACATTAGGTATCGACACGTTCAGAATAATCAGTACAAAAAAATAGCTATCATCCCATATAGCGAATGGCGTAATGAAAAAAAAAGGCCAGAATAAGTATTTTTTATTCATCCACCTCCCCCAAAAAATAAAAAAAAAACTATCAAAAAGTTAAAAAATAAATACTCAGAAATTGTACCACTGGGAACCACGAATCATCCCACAAAATAACCAAAAAGACCTCACGCAGCTCCGTTGGCAAAAAAAATTGTGTCTTAGAATGCAAAAGTGTAGTACATAAAAAAACCACAACATTTAGTAGTGTTTCACAGAATAAAAGGTAACATATCATTTATGCAGTATAGTGACCACCATATGCGGGGGGGGGGGGGGGGGGGATTCCACCAGTCCACCCCTGAAACAGTGTTATTAAAAGTTAAATATAATATACTATACGTATCTCAAAGTGGTGCAAGTCCAGCTCATCCTACAAAAAACAAGGCCTCATATGGCTATTTTTACATATAATTAAAAAAAAGTAGAATAATAATATAAGAAATAAGAATAGGAGTCAGATGATATTTTTTGACCAAAATAAAATGACCACCACTAGAATGCAAACTAGAGAGCACAGAGACTCCTTTCACAGTCACTGTTGATTATCACACAGCTCCTGTCACAAAGTTATAATAGAGGAGATCACAGCTCAGCTTTCTCTGTATTAAGTGAATATATAGAATACAGATGGTACAGGATGTAGTTGATCATTTTAGGCCCCGTCCATGACCATGAATTCGCCGGCGGTAAATCGCCGGAAAATCACGCAGGCTGAAGCTTTCCATAGCGTTGCTATGGAAAGTGCCGCCCCCCTGTCCATGAGCGGAGAATCATTGCGATTCTCTGCTCGCGGACAGCAATTCACAGCATGCTGCCCCGATTCTCCGCGGTCAGCCTATCTGTCAGATAAGCTGACCTGCGGAGAACCGTGTACCAGCTCCTGCTCCCGGGCGGCGGAGATCGGCCGCCGGATACCGCAACGCCCGTGGACAGGGGGCCTAATACCGTAATAGAGGAGGAGGAGGAAATCCCTGACAAAAAAAAGCAGAGGCAGGCAAACAAAACCAATTCAAAATAATAAACAATAGAAAATTACTCAAAAGTATATTTCTTCCAATTTTGGTTCATCTTAATTCCACAGGGGATGCTAATTTGATTACCTGCTGGATCGCCTGCCATTACAGTTAACGCTGCCATTGATTTAGTACCGATATAGTGGCTTTTGACCAGAAAACGAGCCAAATCCAAAACTGAATCAAATGGTTGACTTAGGACCTTCTGAGCCCACTCACAAACAAGGCGACAGGCTGCAGAAACAACCTCTTCATCACTGTTCTGCAGCTGAGCTGATACTTCCATGCCATCCAGCTGAAAACAAGAGAAGAACACACAGTTTAGAGGAAAGTAAAAACGGGCACAAATAGAATTGTATGGGGAATTGCACCCGTAATAATATATTTTATTATAGCTCAACAGCCCTGTAAATACAATTTAGTTCTCTTACTGAATGCACCTCAGTATTAGTGCATTATAGCCACAACTGCATTGACAATTCCATTGGCTGTCAATGAGAATAGTCATCATCATCAGCCGCTCTTAGGTTAAGCTTCCCTTCTGCAATGTGGAGCATCAGATCACTGCTCAGTGACTACACTTCATAGAATATAAATCACCAGTCCATATATAAAATTGTAATATGGTGTTTTAGGGTGGATATTTGTTGGGACATTTACATTTTAGGATAAACACATAACATGCACAGACTTATTGTCTTTAGTAGCACAAAATAATTAAAATCCTTTTTCTAGATATGTTTGTAGAATACAAAAGGCATTAAACTTTGTAAATAAAAATATTAAAAATAGGTCTCGGTATTAGTGTATCTTGACGCCACCAGGAAGTCCTGGTGGAGTCAAGATTGACAGGATGGGGGCGGGGGGGGGGAGCTTTTAGCCTTACATTATTATATGTTAATGCTGGCATGTTAAGGCTAAGCAGATATTTTACCCTCAGCTATTTGCTGCTAGGGGTGTGAGAGGGGCGTTCCTCCTGTCAAACCCCTAGCTTCCGGTGATGTCAAGGTACACTAATACCATAGGTCTCAAAAATGTATATTACATTTTTACATGAAACATAGTAAAACAAACTTGTAATATAATTCTATTTCTAGTTCTCCATCCTTCCTCCCATTTTTGTGGCAAAACCTGTCTACAAAGACTATAGAGGAAAGTTACTAAGAATGGTATGTCAAACGCCGATCTTATCATAATTTCCCCTTTTGACCACAATGTACAGAACCATGGATATGGACCACCTTAAATAAATACAAATCTGAAGTCATTCATCTGTTCACAAGACAACCAATAATGCTTAGAGAAATAAAGTATCTAACAATTACCCCATCTCCCGTCTTGTTGAAATCCAGGTTAGGCAGTGATGGCATATGCACAAAAGCTTTCTTCCTCAATCCACTGTAGCAATACGTAAGTTAATTAAGGTTCAATTCCCAAAGACAACAGAGCAAGAAAAACACAACATTAACATAAAATCTCTGGTATGACAAGATACATCAGTCTAGAACTTATTATGCCATACAAAGTTGCACATTGTAGTACATTATTCCCTGTGAAAGTCAGGAAGGCACCCATTAAAAAAATGGTTTTGAAAAAAATTTGAAATTAATTGCACTGCGATTTTCTATCTAAAGAGTTCCATATAAGTGCTTGTACTACTCGGCTGTCACCAGCAGCCCACAGAGACGAGACTGCGCACGTGTGACCACCGCTTCATTTATTCACACACACTTGGGACGCCCATTCTTGTTGTCAGTGAGGGTCCCCATCACTTAGACACTTATCTCCTTATTCTGGGCATAGGTGATAAGTTGCTTTCCAGAGCAACACCTTTGACCTATGACTTGTCTGTAAGACAACCGCCAGCTTGGAAAATATGTGAACATTGGTGGGGAAATGAGAAAAGGGTACGATTACTCTAAGGCTGGGTTCACACAGGACTGAAATCCTGCCGAAGTCTTGCGGAATGACCACACAAATATTGGGAGATTTCCGCAGGAGAAATGCAGCTTCGATACCCGCAGCCTCTTGCAGCGGCTTCGCCGCCTGCATTCCGCTTCGACCATCTCTTCGCATAGTGCAAAAAATTGACACGCTGTATCTTTTAATTCCGTGCGGCACGTCAATTTCAGCGCGGCTTGGTCGCAACGGATTGACCACAGCGTGTGGACAAGGTTTTTGCAAATCTCGACCACTTTGCTGGCTAATCCCGGAATTAAAGTCTCAGGCGGAATTTACGTGCAGAAAGTCTGCAATTACGACTCATGTGATCCCAGCCTAAGATTCACAAACCGAAAACACTTGAACACATAGGGGGCTTCAAGGAGAAGCAGAACATTCAACTGTATTTTCAAGGTGCTAAATATGGGAGGGAGAAGTGTTTGGGGGTCCGACCAGAAATATATACATCCCACTGCACAGATGTTGCTACAGTATATAGCCAAATCATAAAAAGGTGAGAAAAGATCAAGGTAGACATTACTTTTAATTGTCCTCACACCTTGGAGGATATCACGCTCATCCAATGTGAATGCAGCTTTAGAATATGGCGGTTGCTACAGACAATTCTTCTACGTTTTTGTTTCATTTGTTTTAACCCATTAAGGACCAGATACCTTTTAGGGATTTTACCCATGTGGCAGTTTTACTGCTCTATCTTTTTTCCTTTAGCTACCAAAATTATTTTTGCTGCGTTTTGTTTCCCCATGACATATAGGGCGATTTTTAAAATATCTTTTTCACTGACTTTTTTTTCTTCAGTTTTTTAGTTTTATTAAGGGTAAAAAGCTAAAAAAAAAAAAAAAAAAGATTTTTAAATTTATAGTTTTTAAAATTTTTTTTAAATGAGTATATTTACATTAAAATATAGTACGGGAACGGGTTCCTCATTTTGTTTTGGACATTTTGATATAGTTTTGGATTACGGGGAGCATAGAGCAACGGTTTTGGTTGGTGTCGGCTCTGGGTTATTATCTTTCTTATGTATATAGTGTTATTTTATTCTGGAATTTTTTACTTATTTATGTAACTATACTTTTTACTATTTATGTCCCCCATGACGTCATATAATACCTCTGGGGGACATTGACATGTTTTGTTATATGACATTTTTCCACTGTAGCTGGGGCATCCATAGGAGCCTCAGTTACAGGGAGAAACATCCCCCAGTAGTGACAATAAGTCACTGGCAGAGCTGATCAGGGTCTGCTGGGACAAAGATCACCCTGCGGTCACTGACTGCCGGCTTGTCTAGTGAAAGAAAATTTTCGACTTTCACTTTTTAAGTACATCGCACTCATTGAGCACTGTGTTCTAAATAAAGCACAGGAAGATCCCCTATGTGCCCAAAGAACAGTTTTATGATGATAATTGGAAAAAAGATTTAAAAACTAAGTAAATGTGCTTTTTAGAACAATTCGCTCCTGTTAACTCCTCATAAAAATATCTCATAATTAAACTAAGATGACCAGGATTGGATATAAAATTAGCTATTTTTTTTAGGGAGAAAAAGCTCTAGACAAGCAGACAGTGAAATAATTCTAAATCTGGAGGTATGTAAAAGTATCCTGGTCAGGAAAGTTGTATTTGCATGTTAACTCTTTAAAAGGCCTTAAGGCCCATTTAGACACAACAATTATCGCTCAAAAGATGTTGCTTAGGTGACTTTTGAGCGATAATCGTTGTGTCATTTGCAGCCCCAGATGATCGCTCAAGATGGGCGATCACCTTGCGCTGCCAGTGGAGGATGCAGAAGACAAGGGGGGTGTCCCCGCTTGTCTTCTGCATCCAGCTGTTCTCCACTCCAAGCACTGGGCTTTTATACAGCCGAGCGCTCGGAGCAGAGGATGCAGAAGACAAGTGGGGTGTCCCCTCTTGTCTTCTGCATCCAGCTGTACTCCGCTCCGAGCGCCCGGCCGCTCAGTGCTCTGTTCTTCATACCCAGCTGTCATCAGGAAGCGGGATACAGCTGAAACAATAGTATCAGCTGTATCCCGCTGTGAATCCCTGATAAGACTCATTGTATGAGCGACGGCTTAAAGAAAACTGCACAATGTCAGTGCAGTTACACACAACGATTATCGCTCAAAAGACGGCTTTTGAGCGATAATCGTTGTGTCTAAATGGGCCTTTAGGCTTGTCCCAATCAACAAACCTAAGATGAGAGACAACTCCTTTTCTTTCCACCTTTTATAGAGAAAGTGAGACTGGGAAACTCAAAACCTCTATGGAAAAGGGGGAAGTTTCCTCAAAGGAAGATGGGTCTTAATTGTAACCAACTTAATTGTAAGTCTTAATTTTAGAGAAACAGGGTATGGAGAGTAATGGATTTCGAGATGCGGCCAACAGTAAGGCAACCAAGGAATGACCTCAAAGTATTTGTTGTTCAATAACTGGCCAACCAGAGCTATGGGATTGGGAGCACCAATACCAGATTTGATTTACTAAAAAAGCGTTGTAGTGGGCTGTTAAATTAGGAGCTCCCAAACTGCCATTTTTTAGTGGAGCATATAATATGAACTCTACTATCCGCATTTTTTTATTGTTCTAAATAAAAGATAACAGCTGTTGCTTAAAAAATTGTTAAGAAATGTGGAGGGCATACAAAATTTTAGGTAGTATTTTATAGAGGATAATATGTCCCAACCATGAAGACTCTACCTTTGCTAAAATTATTTACTTCTTCTTGGAAGGAGCAAATTAACAAAACATGATTCACTGAAGCAATATTGCTGAGGGGTTGCATATGTTAATACCCAGGTAGAGATAACCATATAATAAATCAGTGAGTTGAGATATTGAAGGGTCAACTCCAAAGTTACAAAGCTTGGCATAGAATTTACTAGATACTTCCACCATAACCTGGAGGTTACTAATTTTGTAATAGGGGTCTGGCATTTCGCGACTACATCCTTTTCTGTCTGACCGTGCATGGCATACGTTTACTATACCTATTATTGACAAAATAGTAAGGTTTTAATCTGCTATCAGGAGGTTTATCAGTTTAAAAGTGTATTAACTTTTATTAAAGCTACATGGGTTAATTCTGAGGAATCTGTATGAAATTTAGTTTGTAGGTCTTGCAGTTGGGACAGAAGAGTATTCGGAGCTTGTTTTTTTTTTTGTATAAACAGATCCCCCTCATAACCGATTTATAAACATTACAAACTACAAAAGTGTTCATTCCCAGGGTATCATTGATAGAAAGATATTCCTGCAAAGCTTCCTGAAAAGTGTTTTGATAAAACGGTAGTTTCATTAGGAAAGTATTGTTGCGCCAAACACTATTAAAATTGGTGGTGGGGACAAAGCCAAGATCAGAGACACAGGCGCGTGGTCCGATCAGTAGTGGTCCTAACAGTAGCAGATTTAACCATAGAAAGCAGCAACTCTACCAAGAACAAATCAGTCCTGGAAAAGGTTCTCTGTCTTGCACAATAGAATGTATATTCTGTGGAAAGGGCATTAAGGCATCTAAAGGAGTCAAGAAGTTTTCCTAAGCAATGATGATGGCAGAGATGGTGCAGACTGCCTGCCTTGGCTGCTAGTTTCCAGATCTTTGTCTGGGAGAATATTAACATCTCTGCATACTATTAATTTTCTCTTCTGTATTTTTCTTGTTCTTCTCATGACTTTGTTAATAAAACCTACTTGAGGAGGTATTTGGTGCATACACTTGCACTAAAAGTAAAAAGGGAATCACTAATGTTACAGACCAAGACAAAATATCAATATATCAGAAGAGTTTAACCCCTGCCTGTCTTCTGATAGGGCAGAAATCTTATTCACCAGTCTGGGCCTATCTAAGAGGAAGACAACTCCATCACCTCCGGCATCACGGGGCTCCGTCATATTGGTGGTGCATGGTATAGCTCTACTGCTAGAGCCTGAGCTGGATTCTCCATCCCGATGCTGCTATAGAGTGCCTCTCTGTTCAGGGAACGAAGGGGAGGGAGAAGACTGCTCATCTGAGTCGTGCTGTATGTAATCCTCCAAGTCCACTGGGCTTTTCAATGCTTCCTCCAAAGAGCCATGGCCTGGGGCTCCCTCCTCCATATTGCCTCCGAATTCACGGGCAGCAAAGAAGTCTGTTAGCTTTTTGTATCTGTTTTTGATGCTCTGTTGCGGGTCACTACGTGAGTCCTGGTAGGAGGCAGTGGATTTTCCTCCAAACGTCCCGTGGGTAAGCTATGTCAACATCGCTTACAAGATCTTGAAACAGAGCTCACAGAGATGCGACCACCCACATCTATATCCAGGCCACACCCTGAATTTTAGAGTGTTTAATAAAAATACACATTTTAAATCGGCCTATTTTTATCACCTAAATGAACTACAATGTGTGTCGAAAATCAATGTAAGAATTACTTGTATATGCAAAACCTATATAGAGTTATTCTTTGTTGAAAGGCACATATCAGATTTCCAAAATTTCGCCTGGTCATTAAGATGTAAACAGGCTTAGTCACTAAGGGGTTAAAAATACTTTGCCAAAAAAATCTAAAAAGGAGTATTTACTTAGAAGCAGCATCTTCTTTACAATGAGTAAGAGAAATGCCAGGACAGGCTGAATAAAAAAATGTTTCTACAATTTACTAAAATCTGTTAACTACCTTACACACACCTACTTAAAAAAAAAAAAAGCCTCAAATGCACAGCAAAAACCTATGGGGACATTTACAAAAAGGCTGTATCCCACAATACTGGTATACAAAAATCAAAATTATTAGTAGACTCTGAAATAAAAATACATATTGAACTTTAGAATGCATTAGTCCAAAAGGATTTAATTCCCCTTGCTTAGGGTAAAGCGCGCTGTAAGGAATATTGTCTTTAACTTGCAAATAACATTCCCTAAATTTAGTTGCAGGTTGAATTACAAGAACAGATGTTTTGTGAAGGAGCCCGTGCAGATTTGGACACACTTAAGTAAAGGATATTTTGATTTTCCTCTTGTGCCCAGGCGACGTGCCTTCATGTTTGGAAATACATTTTTCATAATCTTTCCAAAGTCAGCAGCACTTAGTGGGTGATAGCCAAGATTGTCACAATAGCTCCTGAAAGACAAAAGATGATAACCTTGATATAAGTAACAGAGTTGGATTGCAGCGCTAAACGCTGTCAAAGGCTTCCATTGTTTCAGTGGAGCCTCTCACACAGGCGCAGAGAGCAGCTGAAAAGTGGCGCAATTTTCTAGCAGAGTCTGTCCTATTTTTGAGTGTTTAGCGCTCCTCATCAATGAGGAGGAATGCTAAATACCGGCGTCAGCTGCAGCATCGCTGTGGCCCAAACAAAGTAAAATGCGGCAAAGCTCCGCGATTTAAATTGCGATGTTTTCCACAATGCACGTGTGAGGGAGGCCTTGGCTACATTCAGACTGTGTTCTGTTCTCCATCTGGCCTATCACACGAAACCCTCAGAAGGGGAACAAAACACAGTTTGAATCTAGCCTAATGGTGGTGCCGAAACTGAAGCCCAATCACAGAAAGGCCATGTGATTGATGAATGTGATCTCAAAAGACCAAAGTAGATACAGCGCTTGGCTAAGTGTCACAGCTCCACAACAGCTGATTAATAGGGATTCTAGGAGATATATATATATATATATATATATATATATCCATCCCCCAAGTAACCCCATTATGGCCCCCTGCACACTAGCAGAAATTCCACAGCGGGATTTCCCACAGAATTTCCACCCCTGCCCACCTGCATAGGATTGCATTACAAAACACAATCCTATGCAGACGGACGCGATTTATCCGCGTGAAAATACACGCGTGAAAACAAATCACGACATGCTCTATTTCAATCCCAGCGCGTTGGCTCCGCTCTGCACATGCGCCTACTGGGCGTCAGCCGGCACATCACAGAGCCGCGGGAGCTGGTGAGAGCCGCACTGCTCCCTGCAGGGGCGTGGATCGGATCCCGCTGGTGATCCGACCCGGCCATCTGCAGGCGGCCTAAGTATTGTGCAAGGAAGAAAGAATATGCAGTCACCAGGAGTTTCATGGTTACGGTATCAATGCCTAGTACAATCAGCCAGCTAGCTTACTAAGGTTTGATATAAGGGTATCAGTTATGATAAACCTTTCATTTGGAGTATCTTTAACATGTAATAAACAAAACATGAAAACACGACTGCAACCAGGTAATTTACATAAAGAGCTTTAAGGGGGTCTTTCATCATAACAGATTGACCTTAAACTCTTACTGTCTGCCTTATTCACTCTCGTCTTGGTTACTGCAACTCCCTACTGATTGGGCTTGCCCTCCCTAACCCATCCTGAATGCATGGGCCAGGCTTATCTTCTTGTCAAGCCGCTACACTGATGCCTCCACCCTGTACCAGTCACTGCACTGCCTGGCAAATATAGAACATGATTTAAACTCATCACTCTCACTCAAAAGGCCCTCCACAGTGCTGCACCGCCTTCTATCTTCTCCTTCATCTCTGACTACCACCCTACTGGCCCCCTCTGTTTTGCTAGTTGACCTTAGATTTAATCCCGTTCTAATCCAGACCTCTCACTCCTGCCTCCAAGATTTGAGCTGCACCAGTTCTCTAGAATGCGCTACCCCAGAGAACTAGGTTAATTCCGAATGCCTTCAGCTTAAGAATGCCATAAAAACAATGCCTACCATATTCCTTAATCTAAACTCTTCTCCATCTACCCTAATTCTACACGTTCCTCTTGGAAACCAGAACCCCTTTTTTTACACTTTTTCCCAGACACACATCTATTCTTATTCACAAACATGGCTGGTGATCAACTCAGCTTTATCAATGAATGAATGAATGAATATATATTTATACACATAGCACACGATGTATGTACTTCCTTATCATTTGTAAGCTCTTGCGAGCAAGGCCTCACCCCTGTTGTTCAAGATTCATATCAGTTCAATACTCAATGTTTTGATTCATTTTGTGTATATCTACCTTGATTTTCAAAGCGCTGCGGAATAGGTTGGCGCTATACGAATAAATTGTATTATATTGTTATTTAAGAGGCTACTAGTGATGTTACAATGGAGAAACTCTGGATTCATAATCCATGCATGGGATAAGCACTGCCTCTATCATAGTAAACCTGATGCTAAGAGCATCTTCATACACATGAGGATGTTACAATAGCCTAGAAACTATGTAAAAAGTGAAAGGAATGATGCCGACTGAAAAAAAAAGGGGGACAATTTCAACTATCAAAGGTGAATTGAAAGGATGGGAGAACTTTACAAGGCTTTTTTTCAGCAATCTTGACTTTTAATCCTTTCCAATCCAATTTGTATCCTGGTTTTCCTAGGGGCTTACTCTTTTTCTGCCATTATACATCTATACTATACTATCTGCTGTCTAAAGCCAGTACTGCATGAGGTGACACGTTGCATAGGCTGTGACAGCAGAGAGGCTGGCAATATACAGTAAGAGAACACTGACGGACGTCTTCCAACATGGGAGCTGTACAGTCTTAAATCATAATGTCTTAAGATGTCAGATGGTGGATTGGAAAGGGTTAAACTGTAAGCGCACATAAAGAAAGACAGCTGCAAGACTGTAACACTAGATAGGAAATCTGGAAAGGGCAGACATGTTTGTGTGTTATCAGTATATAGTTCATGGTGAAACCCAAACACATTAATCAGCTGCCTAATAACTCAGATAGAAAGAAAGAGAAAAGGTGCGCTACAGAGATGCAACCCAACTGGGAGACTGAAGTCTTCACTGCCATCATATCTTTACATTGGCACAATAGCAGACTCTAGACTTTTACTACATAGGGTTGTACAGTACACTCATGTTGTTGATTGTGTTTTTTTCCTGACACTCTGCTTTCTTTCCATTTTTCCAGCAATCCATACCCAACTAGTTTTAGGCCGCCTGCAGACGGGCAGAAATTCCCATGGAATTTTCGCCCTTGGAAGCTGCCATAGGATTGCGTTAGCAAACGCAATCCTAGGCAGACCGCTGCGGTTTGACTCGCGAAATCTCGCGCGGCAAACAAACCGCAGCATGTTCTATTTCTCTGCGGGGCTCACAGAGCCCCGCACAGAGATGTAAGTGCCCGGCCGCCGGCTCCGGTCTGCGCATGCGCCGGTTGCCCGGCAAGCCGGCACATCAAACAGCCGGAGCGAGTACGCGCTGCTCTCTGCAGGCGCTCAGGTCGGGTCCCGCGGCGAGAATCCTCGCAGCCGGATCGGACCCGCCCGTCTGGAGGCGGCCATACACTAATAAAATGGCACCAAGCAGTAATGATCTCAATGGGCCAGAGACAAATGCAAATACAGCCCTAGAGAAAAAACAAATGAAGCAGAGCTGAATGTGTAACTTCATGTTTCTGTGCGGTAGGATAATCATAAAATACTAAGTACAGAATGCTGTATTGTGTCATCATGGTCAGCTGAGCAAAATAATAACCCATTGTAGCGCAGCACAGGAGTAAGAAGCGCGCAGCGTACTTACTTATACTCATCGTAAACCTCCTGCTTTGGCAGAGAAGTCTCTGGGTGCTCCTCTAGGGTATTCCGAATCCAGGAGAATGCATGCGTTTGCTGAGCTCGACTAGATGACAGCGAGCTCTGATCGCTAAGAAGTAAAAGTGGAAAGAAAGAAAGCAAGCAGTAAATATGTGGCCACCAGATATTTATTGACAGAACATCTTTGTAAGATAGCCAGATAGCCATTACTGACAGGTTATCTAAATTCACTCAAATTAACTAATCATCTATAAGTCTGTGCGACAAATAATGCAAACCTCCTACCAGTCTGGCTAGTCCTAGAATGTGCTTATTAACCCCTTAGGCCACCCTCACGCAGACGGTTTTTTTTAGCTTTCAGCGCAGCTAAACATGCTCAAAGGATCCCATTGTTTTCAATGGCGCCTCTCACGCAGCCTCAGACAGCCGCTTTTCAGCGCCGCGATTTTCAAGCGGTGTCTGTTCCACTTTTAAACGTTTAGCGCTCCTCATCAATGATGAGGAGTGCTAAATGCCGACGTCGACCATAGCATCGCTACGGCCGAAAACAAATGTAAAATGTGGCAAAGCGCCACGATTTAAATCGCGGCAGTTACCGCAACGCCTGTGTGAGGGAGGCCTTAGTGATGGGCCCATATTCTGCCCTAATGGCCAGACAATTTTTCCTTTTTTTCACTGTTACATTCGTAGACATAGAACTATTTAATGTTTCCATTGATAAAGCCATAAGAGAGCTGTTTCTTTCACATTGAAAGGCCCCCCACCCACCCCGGACAACTGTGCGGTTTCAGGTTCTTTGTTTTTGCTACTTTTTATTGGCACCATTTGGGGATCCATACATAATAGAAAGCGATCAAAAATTTTATATTTTCTGCACAAGCACTGTGTAGGTTAAATACGGCAATACCAGATTAGTGATGATATATTTTTTTTTTACATAGAAAGACCCCCTACCGTCAGCAAAGCCGGATTCCGCATGCGGGAGCCCACAGCAGATCCCAACCGCGACAGCAGCGGCGTCTACACGTACTTGTATTTTCGCTTCTTCATCTGCACTGCGGATGGATCCAGCAGCTCGCCGTCAGACATGCGCAGTAAAGATTTTTATTGCCCTTACACCTTCGCTAGGCGGTAACGCAGAATCCGCGGCCTGTCTGCAATGTTAACTGCAGACGTGCTGCAGGTTGGACAGTTTCCACTGACTTCAATCGAAGCTGGCAGGCGGAATCTGCACAAAAATGGAGCATGCTGCAATTTTTCCTCCAATTGCAAAAACTCCAATTGGTTTTCGCAAGTGTGCAAGTAAAAGCGTTTTTCCATAGCATACCATGGACAGTATTTGCTGCGGATCCACAGTGCAGATGCCCACTATGTAATCCACAGCAAAAACATGCCCGTGTGCAGGAGGCCTAAAGGGGGAAAGGTTGGAGTTTTAACATTTTTATTTATTTTTTTCATACTTTTTTACTTTTTATATCTTGATTTTGTCCACTTGGGGATTTCCATATTTCTACCTTTGATGCTTCTTATAATACAGTGCTATACTTCAGTATAGCAGTGTATTATATTACCTATGAAGCTCAGCCAGAGGCTGAGCCTCATGGGCCAGAGTACATGTCAGATCCTGAGGTCATCTTTAAAGGGATTGTCCCGCGACAGCAAGTGGGGTTATACACTTCTGTATGGCCATATTAATGCACTTTGTAATATACATCGTGCATTAAATATTGGCCATACAGAAGATATACACTTACCCCCTCCGATGCTGGCGTCCCCGTCTCCATGGCGACGATCAAACCTCTTCTTTGGTCGCACGAACATTCGGGCTTGCGCAGTGAGGAATTCTCTGCTAGCTGTGTCTGGGCTCACGAGCTGCGTCCTGTCTCCTCCCTCTTCTCCGCGTCATCGTAGCTCCGCCTCCGTCACGTGGTGCCGATCAGCCAATGAGGTGGCTGTAATCGGCAGTGGAATGCAGACTGGAGAAGAACATCCACGGTGCACCATGGGAGAAGACCCACGGTGCACCGTGGGAGAAGACCAGCGGCGCCATCTTTGAAAGAAGAATCTTCAAAGCTGCAGATCGGGGATCCAGGTAAGCGATTTTTTTTTTTTTAAATAACAAATGGATGTAATTTAACTGTCTGCTAAGGTGGGGTCTGTGGGGAAAAAAAAAAATTAGGTTTCGGCGCGGGACAACGCCTTTAAGCCTCCAGGTGTGATGGTAACCCATTAGGAACCGGTGATCGCATCTCGATGGTCCAATGGGTGACAGAGGTAGCCACCCTCCCTCTGTCAGCCTTCTGCTTGCTGCGAGCCATGTAAAGGGATTGGAGGTCTCTCTGGCCCCTGCTGTTAAAGCAGGTGCTCAGCTGACACCAGACAGCCAAGCACCTGTTCCTTCCGCACAGGAGAGCTGTGCAATTATTCTAAATGTAGCGCTGAAAATAGTGTCGCATCAAAATAAAGCCCATTAGTGACCCTGTCAAAGGGTGTATGACCGGTCACTAAGGGGTTAACATGCTGGGAGTTATCTTCTAGTGACTGCTGCCAAGATACTGCTCTTACAAACTTTGCCAGTGGCTTTAAATTAATAAAGAAAGGCTCAGATGTGCCTCTTACATTTTAATGCAGGTGATTCACATCCACCAATAACAACGTTTTGGAAAAGTAAACCTGTTTTTGGCATAAAACCATTAAGTTTAGTCAAGCTGAGAGGCCGGATATTTAAAGTGTAACACACCCGTCTGCTTCAGGGGAACGTGCCACATAAAACCATATTAGTGAATGGGTAACAAAGGAAGTCTATCAAAATGTCTAGAGGTTCAAAAGGAAGTAAAATGTGGATGTCTTCAGCAACAGCATAAGATGTAGATGCCATCTTAAAGACACCTGCCAGCTCTCATGGCACCTCAAACTTAGAAACATGGATTCCCAATTCTGGAGCAGCTTTCCTTAGAACTCTGTTGTTGTGATGTACCTCTGCTATTCCTCCTGTAAGGGCGGCTGCACAAGATCAGGTCGGATTCGACATGTGGGAGCCAGCAGCAGAATCCGATTCTGTGCCCAGCCAGCATCTGCGCGTACCCGATATTCTTCTTTTTCCTCTACTGCAGAGGACATGAACTAGTACAGTTTTGTGTTTTTTTTTTTTTTTCTTTGAAATCCCTGCCTCTTCTTTTGTATCGTCACTAGGCAATGACACTGGTAACCGCGACCCTTCCACAATGTCATTGGGGAAGGGTGACGGTTGGCATGGCTTCCACTGACTTTAAAGGAAGCCATCCGTGCGGAAACCGCACTGAAATAGAGCATGCTGAGATTTTTCCTCTGCAAGCGGAAAATCGCATTTAATTTCCGCACATTGACAGGAAAAACAGCAGAAGAAATAAATAAAAAAGAAAAAACAAAGTTCCGTCATCCTTGGGGAGAGGCCTTGTTTCTACAGCATATACACGGCAGTAAAAATGACATGATAACTCTGAGTGGGTATGATGACTACAGTGCTGAATTTATTGTTACATTTTTGCTACTTTTAAAAAATAAAATATCTTTGGAAAGAAATAAAACTATTTTCTGACGCCATATTCTGACAGCCATAACTTTATTTTTTGGTTGGCATCGTTGTATGAGGGCTCATTTTTTGCAAGATATCCCATAGTTTCTATTGGTACCATTTTAGAGTACATAGGACGTTTTGATCGCTTTTTATTATATTTTTTCTTGGAGACATGGCATTGCAATTTGCAATGACAGCCCTGGGGGCTTTCCAAAGTCCTCCCGCTGACATGGCAGCCAAACTGCACCCCACAATCTCATCGTGGGGGTCATTTGGGGCCTCAGAATTCCGGTCGGGGCATCTAAAGGGTTAGCAACTGTGATCAGCGGTGGTACAATCTCATCATGAGGGGGTTGTTTGGGACTCCCGAGCTCTGGTTGGGGCATTTAAAGGGTTAGCAGCTACGATCCACGGTGGTGCTGATTGTAGCTGTAGTGGAAGAGTGTCAGCTGTAAGAAAGAGCTGGCACCCGCACTGTATGGAGTGGGATTAACCCCCAATCCCCTTTCATACAAACCAGGAACCCCCTTGACATAAATGCACGCCCTGGAGTGTTAAGGGGTTAAACGTCCAGTATTTTGTAAACCCTCAAGAACAAAAAAAGTGGGAAAATAAGAAATTTTTATACAATACCAGGGACTCTACGTATACTATATATACAGTCTGACAGAAGTAACACTTTTTTTAAAGTAGTATGGTAAAAAAAAGGACATGTTGTCTAAGTAACTTTTTTTCTTCCTGGCTCCGTAAAGTAAAATGGCCCATTAAGTGACAAAGGAATGACTGAGAGACACGAAGCTGTACTATCACAACCTGTCCTAACATCACAAGTGTAATCAGAAGGTTTGAGGCAACTGGTAGAGTGCAGGATGCCAAAATATCAGGAAGGCAAGTTTCAGCGGCTAGAGAAGAAAAGGCTGTCGCATTTCAGACACCGTTGTTATGAACCCTTAAGAATCCAATAAGCAATGCCTATTAGTCTTCGAAGGTCGTTGGACAAAATGAAAATGAAGCCAAACATTCAGTGAGGTAAAATTTTGTGAGAGATTTTTAACCAAATTAGACGAGGATTGCAACTTTCCAATATATGGTGGTGAGACGAGGCTATGAATCCCCATAATTGTGTATATTGCAGCAGATATTCTAATCAAAGACCTGGTATAGATTACCGGCTCATAAATAAGGGGTCTCGCTTCTGCAAAACCATAATCTATATTTCCATATACTGAATGAACACATACCTTTTCTCCACATTGCTAGGACCAGAAGGCAGTTGGAGGTAGAGGTAGAGTTTCTCAAGGTCTGTAAACTTCTCAACTTCTTGCTACAAAAACAAAAATGTGAAGAGCAAGAGTTCAACAAGAGAGTTAATATACATTGTACTGGCTCTATTCATACTACTGAACCTAGAAACAAGATCAGACAGGAAACACTACAGCAGAATGTGAAAGTTTGTGACACAGGTTCGGAAGACTAATGTTGAATGTGTATGGGGGGGGGGGGGGGGACTAAAGAGAAGAACAAGCCGGTATTAGAGTATCTTGACACCACCAGGAGTTCCTGGTGGAGTCAAGATTGACAGGGGGTGACGCCCCCTGAACATGATTGGCTGCAAAGGCTGTTCAATAGCAGGTCCTGCAAGGCCACTAAATTGTAACAGAAAAAAGGTATACAGCAGCAGCTGCTGCTACGCAGCACCAGGAGAAAGTTCCTTCACCGGTGGCGGATGCGGTGGCACACAAGCCCCAACCTCCCACCAACCTTCTGCAGCAGGGAGCCCATACCCAAGTGAGAGTGGTTAAGCAGGAGCTGCCGTGACTGGGCACTGCTGCGGCCGCCGCAAGCGTGGTGACTGGCGGCGTCCGGGACTGAGCCCTCAGGCGGGAAGGTAGGCTGCGTGCGGAATGGAGAGGTGAGCGGCTGGCCACCCATCACACTTGCCTCAAATCCCGGGCAGCACGGAGTAACACGTGGCAGTGTCTGCATACATGATTCGTATAACGCAGCATGTCTGTAGACGGACATTGCTGCGGAATTCACAGCAGGTGTCTGACCGCGAATTCCGCAGTGATAATCCGACTGTGGACATTCGGCCTTAAGCTCATAGTAAATAAATACAAAGATATATAAATAAATCTTGTTATTTGTATAGTGCCAACTTAGGCCTAATGCACACGGGCATCGTGTAATCCGGACTCCATTGCTATTAAAAATCATTTTTCCATTTCCACGAGCAGAAATCAATTGCGGCACGGCACAGATCCTGACAGGTAAGCAGGAAACAAGTAACCCGGGTGTCTTTGGCCATTGCATTTGGAATTCCACTGCCTCGTTTTGCAGCACTTACAGGTAATTTATTAGCTGATTATACCCAGAATGTGATGACATGACTCGGTCTGAATAATGTTGATTTTTTTTGTTGTTGTTAAAGAATAAATGTAGATTGTTGTTCAAGGAAAAATAAGACATCCCCTGAAAACAAGCCCTAATGCATCTTATTTTCGGGGAAACACGGCCTAGATTATATAAAAATATAAATTGGTAGTACAAGTAGTATGACATTTTTGTGCTGGTTTGGCTAACAGGAGTGGACTTGTCCCCATACGATCCTGTTCTGACGAGGGGCAGCAGCGCCTGATGACTGATCATCTTTAACAACTCAAGCATCAAAAGTTAGACGCTACAATTTTGTGTAATATTTAACCCTTTTCTGTAATTTACCACACACACGTCAAGCTTATCCTCACTACGTTAAGTGTCAAATGTATCACACGCAGCCGGTGTACAATGCCACGCTCAACAAATGTCCCCGCTTGTGAGGTGCCCCAGACAGCGGCAGATGATCAATGACTTCATAGGTCAATAATTCGTTACATTTGGTAAGAATTTTTATATTTTTTGACAAGTTTTCTTTAAAACTTTTATAATGAGTATCCTAACGCACTGGAGGACCCTACAAACCTTTTATGGAAATAAAAAACAAAAACGACAACACTTTGCCAACTACCAAGTGCAATTCTTTACCGAATGTGTTAGACATGACACTGATCAGCCTGCAGACTACTCCCTGTCACTGGCTCTAGGTCACACTCCCATTCTAGTCAGAGAATTGCAATGTTTTTCTTGTTTTCAGCTATTGCAAACTATTTGCTAACAGATTTATTATACTGCTGACTGTTGATGTATTTGGCAGGAGAGCATAAAATATTGTCCAAATCCACTAAATAGGTTACTCTAGTATAACAAACAGGCAAGTCCTAGGCAGGATTTATTTTCCTGCACTGCATATTTAGAACATCCTCTTATTTGCAGTAAACAAGACATTGACTCTCTCTGAAGAGAGTAAACAAGTATAAGGGCTCATGCCCATAAGCATTGTGGGATACGCCCATGGATTTACGCCGTGGGAATAATGCGATTAAAAACGCGATAGTGCCTGCGAGTGATCACGGTTTGCGCGATCTCTATTAAGGCTATATTACTGGAGACCTCCCGCAGCGTAAATCTGCATAATGGCGCGATTTATTTCCCGCTGTGGAAATTTGTGAGTAAAAATGCTCAACTTCAGACACTAATAAAGTAGATCCCTCATTCACACATGCAAGTTCTATCACTAGATGGAGGGAGATCTGCAGCAGCAGTGTGAATGATAGAAGTAATCTCATACCAGCCTGAGCGGGTACAAAGGCGGGCAACTAAAGTAATAAACAGAATGGGTGGACTACAATTCCCAGAGAGGTTATTAAAATTGGGATAATTTACTTTAGAAAAAAGGACAGCTGAGAGGCAAAAGGTCCGCAAAACAAATCCGCATGCTTTAATTCCAGCGTGGACGTTCATTCTCTATGAGCGGCTTGAACTGCGGATCATCCACAATTTAATTCCGACTGTGAACATTGGGCCTTTGTTTGTTGTGCTGACACAATGGCACATTTCTCAGTTGCATCACCATCCCCATTGTTCGTCAATGTCGGACCAAGGCTTTATAGACCATCTTCTTCAAACCATCTACAGAAAGTTTTTAGGATGTACTTTATTCCATCCAATTAGATGTCATCTGCTGAGAATCTTCAATTAGACTGCTCAGCACATTACAAGTTACAGGCATGAGACATTATAAAATAGAAGGTTTATAATCTAACCAGATAATCCGGCATACATGTAGAATAGCTTAATCGCTGTCTAGACTGAGATTATGATGGTTAATGCTAGTGCTAGAGAAATTAGAAATATAGACAGTGTAAAAAATACTAATAGGACATTAATAAGAGCACACCATAGGAGTGTGGCAGAGGTTTAGTGTCCCCCTGTCCAGTAGGACACCATTTAATAGTCTGGATATTAGTACAGGGTTGAGGTGGGCCGCTCTCATGGGTGCTGTATATGCAAAGCCTTCAACAACTCATTCACACGGTCCTTAAATATTCCACTACCGTAGATGAGGGCTAGAAGTAGGAGGGGGATTTTATTTTTGTTTCATCAGCACAGATGAAAAGTTTGGGATACATTGTAACAAAATATTTTTATGGATGATCAGTTACATTATAGCATTATAGAGAAGCCTGCCACTTCAATCAATAACATCAACTTGGCTGAGAGCAATATGCTGGGTACACACGGCTTTCTCTGAACTGAATGGCTTCAGCATGTTTCAGCCTACAGGACAATATTTGCTACTGCTGAGGAAACCGGGTGTTTATGTCACAAAAGAGGATTATCAGAATTAGTAACCTAAATAAGTCAATGGAAACAATTGAGGACCTACAGTCTGCGGACGTTGGGCGGTGGTGCATTGCTTATAAATCACTCTACTGTGACATAATAAACACACTACCAAAAGACATCTACAAGACAAGAGGCGTACCGTAGGCCGGTTTCACATCTGCGCTGGGACCTCCGGTCGGCGGCTCCGTCGCAAATCCAGCTCAAAACACCGGAAAAAAACCACTGCCCCAAGCACTTCGTGCGGCACAGTGTGTTAAGGCCGTAGTATGCAGTCCTAAGCGCTCACTCAAGACCTGAAGATTGCGAGTTCAATCCCGGCATGGTTCAGGTAGCCGGCTCAAGGTTGACTCTGGCTTCCATCAGTAAAATGAATACCCAGCTTGGTGGGGGGTAATAAAGATTTTCTTTGCTGTGTGGGGTCTCACTTAAGAGCCACATCGTCAAATGAATCTGCTTGCACATAAATCCATTCTTCACTGGCTGTAGGTTGTTTGCCTGAAGCCACATGGCTATTACCACGGAGCAGCCACTCAACATTTCATTTATTTGCACAGACTTTTTGTTTCTTTAGGTTTCCCCACTCGCTGCCCAGTATAAACCCTTGGGATAACCCCTCTATTTAGGTATGCTTTTGGAGCATCACCTTGTAACTAGAACAGTTGTGATTTTTGAGGGCTGTCTGTTCTATTTTTGTGCTTTACTGCAATTTTTAAATGTACCTCATCACAATGATGGGTGCGTTAAGCGTTGTCAAACACTGGGACACGCGGTCAAAAATGCTGCAATTTCATACAGTGTTTTCTGAACGCATGTCTGAGAGTGACCTAAAAGTACTCTAGTGCTATAATCTTCTAGTATTTTGGGGAGAGAGGGAAAAAAAGGTTAAAAGGCATAAAACTGTGTAAAATAAAGAAAAAATATACTCTTTACAGGCTTCTCGTCCAGCGCTGGAGCCTTGGTGCCTACCACCCAGACATGCAGGACAGGCTTCAGCTGCCAGTAAAGTAAGTGCTGAAGCCTGTGATCGACTCAGAGGTCACGTGCACAAGGTAGCAGCATACACCAGGGCTGCAGCACTGCATGGCGAGCCTCTGAAGCAGGACAGGGTGCATTTTTTTCCTTAATTCACTCAGTTTTACAGGTAATCTGTAACCATGTTTTTGCAGCTAGCCCTGAGGAGTGCCGGTCCCACTGATTGCTGTGACACGGCTGCTCTGTGTATCTGTGTAGCACTTTAGGACTATTGGCCCTTTTACACGGGATGACGTCACGGCTACGGTCAATAGCAATGAGCAGAGCATTTCCACTGAAAGACTTCCCACTCAGCGCTTTACCTTCTTTGTGAAGCGGGGAGCGTTTACACGGAACGGGAAGCCAGGGATCTAGCAATTGTGTTAAAGTTGATGGAAAGTCAGCTAAACGACCTGTGAACGAAAAGTAAGCAATTTTTGTGCATTTGCACTGAAGATTATTGCTCAAATGCGTTTGTTTGAACGAATTTTGAGCAACAATCATTAGGAATAAATGAGCCTTGACTTGCATTTATCAGCAGCAACCACACAGAGAACCAGTCCTGCATATTAATGAGCTGCAGGATAGCCACTCCCACCCCCCTCTCCAGCCAATGACAGACAGATCGCAGTCAATCAGCGGTTAGAGGGCGGGACTAGCTGCAGCACAGGAACATGCAGCCCCTTAATCACGTAATGCTACTCACTAAATGTCATTTTCCTACTTCTAAACAGATCCATACAGGAAATCTATCACTGCAATCAGTGTGACTGTCACCACCTTAGGGTGCCCTCCAACCACGGTACAAAATATGGTGATAGTCTCTAAGTCTGTGGATTTTTTTTTAAGTCTTGGAAAAAACCCTCTATTGTCAAGCAAAGTTAAGTATGGGGAATATCTGAGCAGTCAGCACACTAGGTTTGGTGGTTTCGTAATGGATACAACCTACCTATGTACGGGTAAGTTCACACATGGAGGATTTGTACTGCACATTGCTGTGGTGGAATTTCATTATGATATCCGCAGTAATGTAAAGTACAATGTAAGTGAATGGGGTTTTAACAGTGGAAAAAAAGATCTGCAGCGGCATATGGCAATGGTGTAGATCTTCCCATCCGCAGCATGCTGGATTTGTTGTGGAAATTCCACGGATTCTCGCCACAATGAATTCAGTGGTCGAAATCCGTACCAAGATCCAGATGAGGATTTTGGTGTGGATTTTGGTGCAGATTTTCCCCACAATGTGTACACGTAAGACCTCCTGCAGGCGGCCGGGTTGGATCCTGCTGCGAGAATTCTTGCAGTGACCCAGCGCTCACCTGCTCCCGGCGTTTCGCTCCGCTCTGAAATGTCCTGCCTGCTGCCCAGTCGGCTCGTGCACAGAGCAAAGCCGGCATGTCAGAGGTGACGTTTCTATGCGGTCCTCTGCGCGGCTCACATAGAAATAGGATATGTTGCAATTTGTTTACCGCGCGAGTTTTTACACGGTCAAATCACTGCAGTCTGCATAGGATTACATTATCTAATGCAGTCCTATGGCAGCGGGCACGGGCGAAAATCCTGCCACGGAATTTCCATCCGTGTGCAGGAGACCTAAGAGCCTTTTACTAGTGCTAGAAATGTCTTTGTCACGCTGGGCTCACAAGGCTGTAAGCAGAATCGGCTGCGGGAAGCCCACAGCGGATTCCAACTGTGAGCCTGGCCGTGACCCTGCGTATGGCCGCGAAATTGTACTGCGCATGACCGTGTACTCACGTAGGTGGTCTTGCTCAGTACACCTTTTTTTTTGTTTACATTTCCTGCACAGTCACTTAGAAATGACGCAGATACCCGACGCCCATACATAATATGGGTATATCCGTGACCATAGAGAACAATGTCGCTGATGTCTGCGGTGAAATAGAACATGCTGCATTTTGTTTTCCCAGACTTGGATTACGCAATTTTTCCGACACGCTAATGTGATCGGAACTGCGTAATTCATTGCATTGTTACTATGTTACTATTTGATCAATCCGCGTATTAAATGGATATACGCTCACGGAATCTGAAATTCAAATCCGGTAGTGTGAGACCGGCCCTATAGAAGTATAGCTGGCTAGTGAAATTGAAGTGATTGGATGGGTATAGAAATACATGCGTAAAAATCGTGACGTTTTACCAGCGTACGGAACCTGCATACTGTTGCTTTTTTTACTTGCGTATACCTGTGCATGCACAATGTATTTTACGTGTGCGCTCCTGCATTGGCTTCCTGGTTGTGATTTTTTTTTTTAAATTACCTTCTCATTTCTCCTAGCAAAATGCAAAAAAAATGCTGCACATATGCAATATAATTGCATATGTAATTGCATATGCACTTTGTTTCGAAGGCATTAGAGATGAGCGAGCGTACTCATTAAGGACAGATACTCGAGCAAGTATCGTCCTTTTCGAGTACCTGCCTGCGCGCCCGCAAAGATTCGGGTGTCGGCGGGGGAGAGAGGCCAACCCCCCCCCCCCCCCCGCTCACTCCCGCAACACAGCGCTCACCCCGCTGGCACCCGAATCTTTGCAGGCGAGCAGGCAGGTACTCGAAATAGACGATGGTCGCTCGAGTATCTGTCCTTAACTAGTACGCTCGCTCATACCTATAAAGGATAGAATTTCTTACCGAAAAATTCCTTTTTTCCCGAGCTGGCATGACGACAGTACATGGAGGTTGCCCTCTGACCTTGTAGGGACAGGAAGTAAGAGGCCTGAAAAGGCTCCTCCTCCCTTCCAATCCTAAGTGTCTTCTAAATTACTTACATGGACATATTCCGATTTATCAGGAAAAACTTTTATTCAACCAAGAAAGAAACATCGTTAGTCCACGTTAAACACATATCTCTCTCTTTTTTTTTTTTTAAACGTAAAAAAGAGGGGTGAGTTACCCAAAAATTAACAGAAGTATATAATTATATATCCATTTTTTATTTTTTTAAAGGGAGGGAAATGACGTGCCGTCATGATGATTCGGAAAAAAGGAATTTTCGGTAAGAAATTCTATCCTTTTCCCCGGCGTCATCATGACAGCAGTACATGGAGCCATACCAAATTACTTCCCTAGGGTGGGACTATCTCCTGTAAGACTTTCCTACCGAACGATAAGTCCGAGGAATGATCGGTATTTAGCCTTTAGTGCTTCACGAATGTGTGTGGGCTAGACCACGTGGCCGCCCTGCATATCTGTTCTGGTGAAGCCATGGCTCTTTCTGCCCAAGAGCACAATACTGCTCTCGCTGAATGAGCCCTCAGTCCTGCCGAAACAGACTTGTTGCTGGAAGAGTAGGCTTGCTGGATCACTGTTTTTTTCCAGCAGCTAATGGATCTCTTAGAAGCCGCCTTTCCTTTGCCCGGCCCCTGAAATTGAACAAAGATCGATTGTATATACGTAATCCCCCGTGTTGACTAGGGATACTGCTAATCTAATGATCTCCATCTTAAACTTTTTATAAATGATAGATTTGTTTAAGCCTTTAAGGTTAAAGATCATCCGATGCGACCCATTTGGTTTTTAATGAGAAAAAGGGGAGAGTAGTACCCCAATCCCTGTTCTACAGCGGGAACCTCCACTATTGCACCCATATGTAGTAGGTTAGTCATCTCTTCTCTAAAGACTTTTTGGAGGGCCGGGGATTGCGTTGAAGTTATCACGAATCTATTAGGAGGCCAGACAAAAAACTCTATTGTATACCCCTGGGATATTAACTGCAGAACCCACAGGTTTTCTGTAATGCCCCGCCATTCCTAACAAAACCTCAGCAATCTACCTCCCACCTGGGAATTCTCTACTGGGGAAGCAACTTTCCCCGTCTTACCCCTGCCACCTTTGGGGTAGGACCATCGACCCGTCTTTCCTTTTCCCCCAATAGGGCCTGAAGGTAGGCTGTCGCTTAAAGGGTTGCAGGGTCCTCCCCTGGTCTGGAAACCCTTGGGTTTTATCCGCTGCCTTTTTCAGGATTTTATCCAGATCAGCCCCGAAGATGTACTGCCCGTAGAAGGGGATGTTGCATAGTTTGCTTTTAGATGTAGTATCCGCTTTCCAGGTTTTTAGCCAGATCGCTCGCCTGGTCATATTAGACAGTGCCATGTTCCTGGCTGACAGTCTAATTCTCTCGGCGGAGGCGTCCGCCAGAAAGGCTGTTGCTAACTTTAACAGAGGTATACACCAGTGGATCTCATCTCTGGATGCCCTCTGCCTGACTTGGTTGTCCAGTTCCTCCAACCAAAGGAACATAGACCTCTCCACTGACGTGGCTGCAATATTTGACTCTGGGGCATAGGCTGATGACTGCCATGTCCGCTTCATGAGGACATAGACCTTATTGTCCATGGGGTCCTTTGGATGGGAGGAATCCTCGAAGGGAAGCACCGTTTTCCTGGCCATCTTGGCCACCTGTGCGTCCACCTTTGGCACGCTCTCATACTCCTATACATCTTCCTCAGAGAACCTAAGTCTCTCTTTATATTTTCGGGGCAGATACAGGTGCAGGCCCATTCGTCGGAAATCACTTTCTTCAGGGTAGTGTTTACCGGGAAAACAACCCTGTTTCTGGCCCTTAGTCCGCCGAACAGGTCATCCTGGACAGACCAGTATCCTCGACTTTCATGGTGCCTCTTACCGCTTTCCCCTGAGCCAAAGTAATATTTTTTACTCCCGTCCGTAGCCTCGGGAGGATGATCGAATAATTCGCCCTCTGGAAGCTCGCCTAGCGACTGCTCTGAGTCCGAGCTCGTCAGTGGCGTATATATGGGCTTCTTGGTGGATTTTTTCTCCTGCTGGGCCGATGGAAGTCTAGAGATGGACGCTCGCACTTCCTCTCTAACTAGGGACCTTATGTCTTCCATGAATGCCGACTGCCCCTCCTTAAGGATTTTTGCCGTGCATTTCGGGCATACTGATTTTTTATATGCATCCTCTAATTTTTTAAGGCACATAGAGCACTTCCTATACCTCTTTTTAGGATCCTGCTTAACTTTATCAGAATCCCTGTCCTGCAACGATACATGCATAGAGGCGCATAAATACACAAGCAGTGCCAGAAAACCTGGAGACGGTCTACTTCTTGGTTCTACCGGTGTGTGATGTCATCGCGTCGTGACGCGTCACAAGCCACGCCCCCCTGCGTCGCGCGGTGACTCTTGCTGCCGGTGAGAGAGGGGTCTTAGAAGCCTCTGGCCAGTCGCTCTTCCTGGCGCCGCGGATAGGAAGAGAGGGGAGGCAAAGCCTGTGGCCTGCCAGTCCCCCGGATCAGCGGATGAATGTAGGCAAGAGGGGAGGCGAATCCTGTGGTCCGCGCCCCCCCCCCCCCCCTGTTGATCTTTCGGCTCCATGGAGGGAGCCCTCTTGCTTGTCCCTGTAGGACAGGAAGCACTAAGGAATGCAAGGTAGGAGGAGCCTTTTCAAGCCTCTTGCTTCCTGTCCCTACAAGGTCAGAGGGCAACCTCCATGTACTGCCGTCATGATGACGCCAGGGGAAAGCACCCTTAGAGAAAAATAGCAGTAAAATAGCAATGCTGTTTTCTTTTTAACGCGTGTGACATACGCAATAAATTTACAAAAGTGCAAGTTAAACAATGAAAATCAACGTACTTCCATTACCGTAATTTACTGAGTCTTAGGCCGCCTGCACACGGGTGGAAATCCCGCGGCGGGATTTCCCGCGGGATTTCCGCCACTAAAAGCCTGCATAGGAGTGCATTACAATACCCACTCCTATGCAGACGGCCGCGGTTTGGCTGCGCGAAATGTCGCGCGGCAAACAAACCGTGGCAAGTCCTATTTCTGTGCGGGGCTCTGCGAGCCCCGCACAGAAACGTCACTCGCCCGGCCGCCGGCTCCGGTCTGTGCATACGCCGGCTGCCTAGCAGCCGGCACATGAAAGAGCTGGGGCCGCCGGGCGCGGGTGAGTACGTGCTCCTCCCTGCAGGCGCTCGGGTCGTGTCCCACGGCGAGAATTCTCGCCGCCGGATCCGACCCGCCCGCCTGCAGGCGGCCTTATGCATGCATACACTGCACTCGTTATACGCAGTGTGAATACACTCGTGTGAGCCCGGCCTAGCTGCACATATATATATTAGCTAGGCCTCCTGCACACGGGCGGAAACTCTGCGGCGGAATTTCCCGCCTGTGCCCGCTGCCATAGGATTGCATTAGATAATGGAATCCTATGCAGACGGCCGCGATTTGACCGCATGAAAACTCGTGCGAAAAACAAATCGCAGCAGGTTTTATTTCTGTGCAAGTCTCGCAGAGGAGACAGCGGAGCAGATGAGCCGCAGTGGTCACAGCAGGGGCACGGCTTGCAGCGGAATCCGACCCGGCTGTCTGCATGAGGCCATGGACAGACAGATGTTTTTGTTATTTATGATATCATAAATAGGATGTGACCTTTACTGACGTAAAGGAGAATTTCAACATTTAAAAAAACCCTGTAAATCGTCTAAAATAGTTTCAAATAAAGTAGTTCTAGAAAAAAATTATGTTGAAATTGTATGCATTTTCTCAGAAACCATTTGTTAATGACAAGGGAACAAGAAATAAGATTAAGCAACAAATATGACTCAAAAGCAAAAATTGTTAGCAAAGACTACCTTAAGGATATTGAAATTCAAACCAGAGGATTACTACGGCATCAGATGTTACTCACCAAAATGCAGTCCACTTTTGACTGTATGGATTTACTGCGGGAAAGAAAAAAAGAACAGTCAGCTTGTCTCGAAATAATGAAAACAAACGTCACAACCCCCAACCCGACATGCTAGAAGATCTATGGCAGCCAATTGAATAAGAGGACTTGGCATTTGTTTATTGTAACCTCTGTTCCTTCTCTCCTAAGAGTCCAGTGGGCGGTCCTAATCGGCAATGGAAAGCCTTCCATGTAAGTGAGCATACACTGATAACTGTCAATCATTAAGTAGGACCGCCCCCTGGACTTCTAAGCTCAGAATAACCTTTAGTTTAAATGAATAAATTACTGTAAAAGTTCTCCTGATTTTCCCCCACAAACATACATATACATGCAGATCAACGCCCGACCCTTTATACGGACGGGTCTTTGTAAAAATGATTGAGAATTGGGAATTTCTAAACATTGTTACAAAAAACTGTACAAAGGTCCTGACATTGACTTGCAGGAATGCTGCCATCCAATAGGTGGCGCTGCAGAGGTATTGTTCCATCTTCCTTATTTGCATGGCATATTAACAATCAGTGGACCTAGGCATGATGCCCATTTTCAGATACACAACATGCCCTATCTATTGTCTGTTTGCCACAGATTCCAATGCAATAAATGGAATCTGGCCAAACCCAAGTGAAAAACCTGTCATGTATCGCATTCAGATTCATGGCGGATTTGCATGCCCTTTCCCCGGCATATATGTTACACGCGGTGCGTACACTTCGCCTGGTAGAGAGCAGCGTCACTTCAACATCAGCGGCTGTGTTAGGACACATGAATTCACATCAGAATAGAGCGGAAACAGCCACTATATCTGTCTGGAGGGGAAAGCAATCTTCCTGTGCGAGACGCTCATTAGCATATTATTAATTCATCTAGCAATGTGTCCTCTGGATACCTACATTTCTAATTAGAACTTATTTCTACCAACAAATGGGAGCAGGAGGTGATAATTACACTATGTGCGTACGTATACAACCCTCACACACCGAACACAACAGCATTTGGAGATTCTATGCTTCTCTACTAAAAGAAATCTAGAGAGATCCACATTATTTTTTTGCCTTGGGTAGAACAACTGGTTTCCTTCAGACTTGCTGACCTCCTTTTACTGCAAAAATAGCCGGAGGATAACTGTGATGGGATGCTGCGGCCAATGCAGAGATGGTCAAGTCTACCAACGCTAATCACATAGCAACCTCTGCTTATCTGCATCTATTTCATCTGGTTGGAAAGATACATTCATGGCAGAATTAAATAGAACAAGTGCGAAACTACAATCTCCATGGAAAAATCAGGAGCAAAGAGATCTTGGTGTGCATGCCCGCCTATCTGTGACTGCAACAGCTGGCGCTGCCACATCTGCCCCCGCGGCTGCGTCTGAAGGCCGAGCCATACAGACAGCGGGATTCAGCTAGAGACGCTATGTTCCTAGATACACATCCTTATAGCGGAATAGAATCCCTCAATGTCTATTAAAGGGTTCCTCCAGGAGTAGAAAGCTGTATGTACAGTCCAGGCGCATATTACTATGACCACTGGCGACGGCACGTGCCGCGGATGTGAGAGGGGAGTGTCGGCTATGAAGGTGCGCGAGGGCTGACCAATACGCTACAATGGAGCGGCTCACCATGTAAATGTACCAGGAGGCTACTAGTTATGTGTCTAAAACAACAAACCTTACTGAGTATAGGGCTCTGAAGCGGATGGATGGTCGCGGCACCTATGCCAACAGTGGTGCAGCGGAAGAAAAGGCTTCCATTTGCACGGCAGTATTGGGATCGAACCACCGCTGATTGGCAAAAGGATGTCTTCTCTGATGAGTCACGTTTTCTGCTTTATTGAATGGATGGACGTTGGCGTGTCAGACGAGAAACATCAGAAAACAAACACCATGCAAACAATGCTGGAAGAACACGAGCCATGATGGCATCGCTGTGGTCTGCGGAATTTTGTCGTGACATTCTCTGTGCCCGCTCATCGATGTGGAAGGCACTCTGAACCAACTGGGTTATGAATCCATCGTTGCAGATCATATACACCAAAACATGCTGTCCTTCATCCCCGGGGCAGATGGGATTCTCCAGCAAGACAATGTGACATGTCACAAGGCTAGAAATGTCCGACAGTTGTTGGACGAGCACGGCCAAGACTTCCAGGTACTTCCCTGGCCCCCTAATTAAGTGCATGCAGCACTTTTTCTTCCGTCCAAAAGCCGAGCAGCTGAGCAAAAAGCAGTCGGACCCCGTTCAGCCGCAGGGATTCCCCTTTCCTGCTCCCCGAACTGAGGCAGAAGTCCCACAGCAGGTGTGAAACGATCAAAATTAAATCACTGGAACAGCGACACCTGCTGGTTAGAGATCAGTACTACAGTGAGTTATTATTTAGTTCCAGATGTGTTCTTTTTCCAGAGGACTCCCACATCTCCTTATGCATTGTGTGTGCATTTGCACATTCCCACATTGACTTCTATGGGGGGGGAAACTGCGTATACTGCATATTTCAACTGCAAGAGGACAATCAAAGAATTCTGCTGCCTTTATGTTTAAAAATGCATGTTTCATGCGTACACAACCACGTACACAATCATGGGTTATGGGTGTAAAGTACAGCCATGAAAAATGCATGTCTGAATACTCCAATGCAAATTAATGGTGTTTAAGCTGTCTGTATTGCATGACTTAAAAAAAAATTATATAAATTTAAAAAAAAATAAAAAAATATATATACACATACACACACACGAATACTGAGCACAAATACGCGCGTGCGAATGAGTCCTTATTAACCCCTTAGTGACGGAGCCAAATTTTGGAAATCTGACATGCGTCGTTCAACGTAGCATAACTCCGTAAAGGCTTTACATATCCCAGTGATTCTGACATTGTTTTTTCGCCACATGTTGTACTTCATTTTGGTTGTAAAAAGAGACCGATATAATTTGTGTATATTTATTAAAAGTACCAATATTGGAAAACTTTTGAAAAAAATGTCATTTTTTCACATTTTCAACCGTAATATCTCAAATATGTTCAAACATACTGTACAAATTTTTGATAATATATATATTTCCATCTGTTTACTTTATTCTGAATGCACACTTGAAAAACTTTGGTTTTTTTTAACCATTTAGAGGACGTACAAATTTAACATTACTTTTCAGCATTTTGAGGAGCACTTTGTTTTCCTGCACCAAGCCAAGTTTGCAAAGGCTCATGAGTGTCAGAATAATAGATACCCCCACAAATGACCCCACTTTAAAAACTACACCCCTTAATGTATTCACTGAGGGGTGTCATGAGTATTTTGATCCTACCAGTTTTTTTCAGGAGTTAATTCAATTTAGAGGAGAAAAAATAAAATTTCATATTTTTTGCAAATGTGTCATTTTAAAGACATATTTTTTTCGTATAGTTTACATGAAAATGAGGATTTACACCCCAAAATGGATTCCAGTTTCTACCATTTTCAGAACATAAATTTTCCTTGAAGGCGTTTTAGGCCCCATACCACATTTGTAGAGCTCTTGAGCGGCCAAAACCAAAAAGAACCCCCACAAGTGACCCCATTTTGAAAACTAGACCCCCCTTATCGGATTTATCTAGGGGTGTACTGCCCATTTTGACCCCACAGTTTTTGAATAAATTCAAGCAAAGCAAAAGGAAAAAAATGTGATTTTCGTTTTTTTGGCAATTCTGTCATTTTAAAAACAGTTTTTTTTGTACAGCACACACATGAATGAAGACTTGCACCCCAAAATAGATACCCCTGTTTATCCCATGTTCAAAGACATACCCATTGTGGCCCTAATCTTTTGTCTGGATGCACAACGGGGCCCAAAATGAAAGGAGTAGTCGGTGGCTTTCAGAACAGAAATTTAGCATGAAGGTGATTTAGGCCCCATTGCCCACTTGTAGAGCCCTTGAGCGGCCAAAACGACAGAGAACCCCCACAAATGACCCCATTTTGAAAACTAGACCCCCTAACGAATTTATCTAGGGGTGTACTGTGTATTTTTACACTACAATTTTTGAATAAATCTAAGCAAAGTAGTAGGAAAAAAATTACAATTTTCATTTTTTTGGCAGTTGTATCAATTTAAAAACTGTTATTTTTGTACAGCACACATAGGAATGAAGACATTCACCCCAAAATGGATACCCCTGTTTGTCCCGTGTTCAGAACCATACCCCTTGTGGCCCTAATCTACTTAAAGAACACATGGCTAGGCCTATAATAGAAGGAGCACCCGTTGGATTTCAGGGTACAACGGAATAAATTCCAGGCCCCATCGCCCACTTATAGAGCCATTGAGGGTCCAAAACGATAAAGAACCCCCACAAATGACCCCATTTTAAAATCTAGACGCCTTACCGAATTCATCTAGGGGTGTACTAAGTATTTTGACCCCACAGTACTTGAATAAATCTAAGCAAAGCAGAAGGAAAAAATTACGATTTTCATTTTTTTGGCAATTTTGTCAATTTAAAAACAATTTTTTTTGTACAGTGTACATAGGAATGAAGACTTGCAACCCCAAATGGATCCCCCCGTTTGTCCCGTGTTCAAAAACATACCCTTTGTGGCCCTAATCTACTTACAGGAAACATGGCAAGGCCTGTAATGGAGGGAACACCCGTTGGATTGCAGGGCACAACTGAATAAATTACAGGCCCCATTGCCCACTTGTACGGAATAAAAATTAACACCTTAAAAATATTCCCCCCCCCACACACACACACACACACTCCGCTACCCCTCCGCGCCCTTTTCGGCGTTCCCCAAATCTTAGATAAAAGTAATAATGTGAACTGTGTAGTATTTCCAAAGACAGGGGTAATTACGGAGGCTGGTTGGGATGGGTACATGGGGCAATAAAACTGGGTATCCCCCCTCCTCTCATGCTTTTTGGGGGTATTTAGTGACCTCAGTAGCGGGTATGGGGTGTAAAAAGTGGCGCTCTGTGAGTCTCCGTAATCTCGCTGAGGTGCGGCGGTCTCACACAGAAGGCGCTCAACAAGCTGCTCCTGGAACTGCATGAAGGCGAACGTTCCCGGGGCTTCTTATAAATTACGGATTACAGGTAGCGGTCTGAATAACGCCGGGCTCACACAGCCTAGGCGGAATCCGCTTGCGGAGGCCCGGAGCGGATCCTGGCTGTGACCCTGCGTACGGACACGTAATGTACTGCGCATAACTGCCTACTCACACAGGCGGTCATGCGCAGTATATATATATTTTTTTGTTTGTATTTCCCGCACCGTTGCTTAGCGATGACGCGGGTACCCACAGCCCGTATACAACGTAGTTGCATATGGGCTGCGGGTATATCCGCGACCATAGAGCACAATGGGCTCTAAGTCACAGATATCCGCAGTAAAATAGAACCTGCTGCGTTCTCTTTTCTGCAAATGGATTACACAATTCTAACCCATTAATGTGAGCGGAATTGTGTAATCCAATGCGATTGATCTGCGTATTACCGCATCGGTGAGGGGAGATAAACCTTCACCCTTTTTTTTACTTTTACGTGAACGCCATTATCCATTGGATAACAGCGAATACGTGATCAGGAACCGCTCACCGCGGCCCCCCGTGAAATCTCCAGGCTCTTGGCTAAGTTTTGTAGCCAGGAGCAGGGAGATTTTAAAGTACCACAGCTTTTGCGCATGCGCCTGCCATTTTGGCGACATGCGCGCAGAAGCTGGGGTAAGGTCCGCGGATAAATCCGCGGGCCTTAGGTACGTCATTTCATCCTCCCTCACGGATATGATCCGTGGGGGGAGATGAAACGCAAGTTTTTTAAACTTTTTTTTAAAACTTTTTACACTTCTTTTTTTACTATACATGATCACCGTCATCCATTGGATGACAGTGATCATGTCCCCAGTGACATCCCTCTGCTCCTGGCTACACATGGCAGCCAGGAGCAGAGGGATTTTAAATTTCCCGCGGCTCGAGCCCCTCTGTGCACGCACCCAATGTCAATCATCGGGCGCACATGCGCAGAAGGGGACACCGGTCCCAAAAGACCGGGACACCGCTGAGGACCGGGGGTGAGTAGTTTCACCTCCCCTCATGGATCTGACCCATGAGGGGAGGTGAAACTTTACTTTTTTAAAACTTCTTAAACTTTTTTGCGGTCGCCGCTATCCAATGGATAGTGGCGATCGCGGTCCTCGGTAACACCTCCTGGTTCCCGGCTACCTTCAGGAGCCGGGAGCCAGGAGATTTTAAATTTGCCGGGGGCTCCCGGGCTTCTGCGCATGACGTCATCGTCTGGCGCGCATGCGCAGAAGGCCGGCGGCGGATCGGGAGGACCAGATCTCGGGGGACACCGCCAACAAGCCAGGTGAGTATTTTCAGCTGCCCTGATGGATCTGATCTATCAGGGCAGCTGAATATCTTACTTTTTACACCTTTTTATTTACTTTTTTGCGACCGGCGCTATCCATTGGATAGCGCCGATCGCAGTGCCGGGGGGCGGGGGACTGCCCGCATCCTGGGATGACAGCTCCATGCTGTCGGCTACCTGCGGGCACCGACAGCATGGAGCTGTCATGTCCTCAGGCAAGTGGGCATTAATCCAAAGAGGATGCATAAAACTACGTCCTCTAGGATTAAAGCCCACTTGCGGAGGACGTAGAATCCCGATGGGGCAGTCGTTAAGGGGTTAATGGCCCTTTGAAAGCAAGCATAAAGCCAATGTGGCCCTCACTGATGTTCCATGCAGTGTCCTTGGATAGAAAAATGCTCAGTCAACTCTATTTCTTCCTTTTATTGTGTAGCGATGAGACCTTATCCTTGCTTAAGGCTGCCTGTCCACGGGCGATTCTTCACTGCGTTTCCTGCGGCGATAATCAGGCCGCGGGAAATGCAGTGAACGCTTTCCTTAGATTACTATGGAAAGTGCAGCCCCGCTGTCCACAAGTGGATGATCATAGCGATTCTCCGCTCGCGGGATTTAAATCGCAGCATGCTACGATTAGCCACGATTCTCCGCGGTGAGCTTATCTGTCAGATAGACTCAGTGCGGAGAACCGTCAGCTCTCCCATGCTCCCGGCGCTGGCTCCCGCATCAGAGATCTGCCGCGGTATATCACTACGCCTGTGGACAGGAGCCCTTAAGATTCTGTTCTGTTTCTCCAAAATGAAGCCCCCCAAGAGGTACTTATTTTACCGACCTCGGCAGGATGAGTCAACCTTGAGTCTGGTACCTGAACCATGCGTGGATTGAACTAACAACCTTCAGGTCGTGAGCGAGAGCTTAGGACTGCATTTCTGCTGCATTAGCACTCTACACAACATTGGATGTATCTGCCTGTCTAAACAGGCTGCATGAGTGCGAACGAGTTAGGGGTGACGTCACTCGCTCATTCAAATGAGAATCAGCTTGTCTAAAAGGGTAGTTTCCCACAGGCGATCTCGATATTGCCACAAGAAAATCGCTGCCGCTCGTGATTTTCCAGCGCAATTTTTTTTATCGCGAAAGTCAATAGGACTTCCTAATATTAAAAACGCATTGCATGAAAATCACAAGTTCGTGCTTTGTAATGTGTTATAAAGGAGGCTCCATGGGGAAACATGGGAGATTAAAAAAATAAAATAAAATCGCACATCACAGAAAAATAGAGCATGCCGCGATTTTTTGTTCTCGCAAAATCGCATGAGCGAAAACATTGCAAACGTGAAGGAAACCACTGAAAATCATTGTTTTAATAATTTTACGTTTTTACCTTCTCTCGTTTTTGTCCGTGTAAAACCACCCTTACAGCGGCCTTACATGGGACAACTACATCCGAATAGTCTATCGACAGAATCACTACAGTGCGCTGTCAGAGTGCTGTTCACATCCAAGGAAAGGAAAGGCTAGGCAAGTCGCTGGACAACTACTGGCAGCTTACGGGGCGAGTCGCTTGGCAACTACTGGCAGCTTACGGGGCGAGTCGCTTGGCAACTACTGGCAGCTTACGGGGCGAGTCGCTTGGCAACTACTGGCAGCTTACGGGGCGAGTCGCTTGGCAACTACTGGCAGCTTACGGGGCGAGTCGCTTAGCAACTACTGGCAGCTTACGGGGCGAGTCGCTTGGCAACTACTGGCAGCTTACGGGGCGAGTCGCTTGGCAACTACTGGCAGCTTACGGGGCGAGTCGCTTGGCAACTACTGGCAGCTTACGGGGCGAGTCGCTTGGCAACTACTGGCAGCTTACGGGGCGAGTCGCTTGGCAACTACTGGCAGCTTACGGGGCGAGTCGCTTGGCAACTACTGGCAGCTTACGAGGCGAGTCGCTTGGCAACTACTGGCAGCTTACGGGGCGAGTCGCTGGGCAACTACTGGCAGCTTACGGGGCGAGTCGCTGGACAACTACTGGCAGCTTACGGGGCGAGTCGCTGGACAACTACTGGCAGCTTACGGGGCGAGTCGCTGGACAACTACTGGACGCTTACCGTGGACCACAGTCAACCAGCGACTAGGTTGTAGGTTAGCTCAAGTGACTAGCGAACACGTTCTCGCTAATCAACCTGTTGGTGGCTGTGTTTACAGCTTGTCGAGCGCCTATTCAGATGATAGTTGTACCAGGTGAAACCATCCTTAGAAAACGAAGACCTTCTTTAAAAAAAATTCTTATAAGCCGTTCTGCACCATCATATTTTGGTCGGTGTAAGTCAAACCAGCAGTTACAGAACTGGGGCAAATCTTCTTACTCTACAGGTTCTGTTTACTCTGTACTCCTAGTTTAGCTTACAAGTACTGGCGCCCGTCTTCAGTGGTTCTCCGTACATGTACTAATATTTACACCACGCTGCTCTCGCTAATGAAGTAGTTCTATACACACGCCGTATACTAGTACAGAGTCTCTCTTCACAATTCTGCGACTTTTCCTGACTGCTCCCTTCTGCAATCATAAAGAAAGGGAAGGGCTGAGGAAGACCAAGAGCAGGAGCGCAGGACCCGTCTTAGGCCCGCTTCTTAACAGTGTTTAGTGTGGTGTTTCAAGCGCCGCACTAACGTTATAAAACGCCTCCATTGATTTCAATGGGGGCTTCTCAGGTGAGCGTTCAAACGCCACAATTTCCGACCGCTGACTGCTCTATTTTAGTGCGTTTCAGCACCCACTGTAACGATTTGATGCATTTAAAAAATGCTGTTGAATGCGTTTAAAAAAAAAACAAAAAAAAAACGCTGCGATTAATCATGGGGTTTTGATAGACCCCTGTGTGAGAGCGGCCCGACCATTGGGCGGGCGGTCTCGGGGGTAGTTTGTATACAGCACACAGGGCAGGTGAATCAAGATTTCTCCGTCATAGAAGCTCTGGCAGAAGAGATCCCGGTATCTTGTGCCTTCACGTCTGAGCGCTCATCGGACAGCGATAATAATTAGTGGGGCTAGTTTCACCTGACAGACTTCCATTTACTCCAACAAACATTGTAGACACTGCATTACATAATAAAGAAAAATGTTAAATATCCCTATGCCCAGACCACAAAATAAGCCGTGACCGCATGAGGAGCCACAAGTGTAATCGGATGCGGCGCTCCCGCTGATTGCAATGGGAGTGAAGCTGGCTATTACACTACGCCACGATGAGCTGATTAGTGGAAATCCCAATAGTCGGGCCGCTGAGGATCAGCAACTGGTGACCTATCCTGAGCATAGTCCCGGGATACCCCTTTACCTTTAACCACATGATATGCACATAGGGAAGCAGAGATACTTCAAGCCAGTATACAGACAGGACCAGATCAAGGTCATTAGATGTGCAAAGAATAAAATAAAATTGTCATAAAATTGGTGGCGGCCCCTTTAGATCAAAAAGTGTCGGATTTGCTGCAGAAATCCACAAAACAAATCTGAATTTGGCTGATTTTGGTGCAGATTTACCTGCAGAACCTATGGGAAAGAAATGAAAATGGTTTTGAAATCCAGAGTTGCAGATTTCAGGGTGGAGCTGCAGGTAATCTGCACAGAATGCCCAATTATACAGACTTGTGGACCTTATTATGGATTTTGACTTGATATTGAATGCAAATTGGAATTACTGGGAGATAATCTACACAAATACACAAAAATTATGAACATGCTGAAAATTTCAAAATGTACTTGGCAGCGGAATCCAGCTGTGACGCGGGCAGGCGACCCCGCATACCTGCTAGTTCAGTACTGCAGATGACCACGGCCGCTCGCCGAGAAATGGAGCCTGCTGCTAACTTTTTCTCGCATATATTTGCACGCAGTGTTTACACGGTAATGTGAATGGATCAATGAAAGTCCATTTACTTTAACGGACTCCATTCACCGTGTGTCATGCAGCCGTGCATCACGTACGTAATATGATTTTACCCGGTGAACCTCGGCCCGATATCACACTCGGGAGCATGCAATTTCACCGGGGATGCGAGACGTTTTAGCGCCATCTCACGCAATTTTCTCGGCCATGTGAGGGTTGAGGCATAACTTGCAGCAGAAACATAACAAGTTGTGTAATTTTACTGAAAATATCCATGTGTTTTTTGGAATGGGACAAGCGGGCTCGGACAGAGAGCGTAATAACCTCCACCTGTTTATTCTGGTGCCGCGTCCTCAATAACAGGTGTTATTTTGAGCTGCACTCCCATGTCCAGTTTTAAACACAGCAGTAAGGGCTTCCTTACACCGCCATTAGGCTCCGGTTCACCGTTAACCATTTCAGTCTCTGACTGTCTGGGGAGCAGAGAAACGGAAATAAAACTGGAATTAAACGTTTCCATTTTATTCCCCATTGATTTCAATAGGTTTTTTTTTTTAAAAAAGGAAACACTTTTTTTGTGTGTTCCGTTTCATTTCTGTTTTTGCGAATGGAATAAATAGCTCTAGTTGACTGCGCTAGTTCTTCAGGTTGAAAAAACGGAAATCAAACAAAAGCAGAATAAACGCAGATTTTATTACTTTTTTTAAACCATTGAAATCAATGGGGAATGAAATGGAAACATTTAATTCCAGTTTTATTTCAGCTTCTCTGCTCCTCAAATAGAAGAGAGAATGTAAACACCCCAACAGGTCTTTCCTCTTCCGCTTGAACCATCTGTAACCAGGTGTGTGCTCCTCACCACAGAGTTTGGTTATCTTTAGCCCCACCCTGTCCTTATCATGTGTTCCACTAATGACTACAAGGTGAAGGAAGGGGGTTCAGGCTGTCGGCCACACAATTATGGACACCGACATCTAAGGAAGACAACAAGTGGCAGGACAGCAATCTATAAAATGACACTGCAGCATCTCACGGTGGACCCGACGGTCGCCTGAGTGTCTATTTTAGTAAATACCCCAGAATAGAACTATTCAGAATTCTGTGCTGTTTGTCTGCTGTTCCTCTTGGAAATGTGTGAAGAAGTTGTCAGCAGGCCATTGCCAGTTGGGAGTGTTCCCTACAAACCCCCACACTGTCCGGTCAGACCTGATGGTAGCAAACTGCGACTGTTACCCTTGAGGGCCATGTTACACGGAACAATTATCGATCAAAAAGAAATTCCTTGGATTGTGCCAATCAGACCGCCAATCGTTCAGTGCAAACACAGCCAACGACTGAACAGGGAGCGAGAATTCGTTAGTTTCTCGATCATTTCCTGCACGCATACAAGCAATCATTTGCACGTCGTTGCGAGCGACTTATAGCGCCGTGTAAGAGAAGCCCCACGGTTATTTTTTTTCATGAGGAATACAAGTGCAGGCCGATTCTAAAAGACTGGTGTAAAAGTAGAGCGTGTATTGGCATACATCAGCCAGAATGACACAGAGAGGTAGAAGAACTCTTCAAGGTTTTAATGCACCTTACAGATGTTGCATGTGGGCGCTATTGGTGGCACGGCAGATGCCAACTCAGTCGTCCAGTTGTGCCCATTGGATAAAAGAGGATATGCTGGAATGTGTCTGGGCAGAACTGGACGACTGAGTTGGCATCTCCCGTGTCACCAGCAGCGCCCACATGGAACATCTGTAAGGTGCATTAAAGACTTGAAAGAGCTCTTCTGCTTCCTGGCTGATGTATGCAAACTCACATGACTGAATTAGCTTCACTTTAGCATCATTCTTCTTAAACCACCCTCTATTTACTAAAGAAGGCATGTCAGGAGAGTCGAGAGGGTATTTAAAGGGAATCTCTCACCAGGTTTATGCAACCCTATGGCCCCCTGCACACGGGCGGAAATTCCTGCAGAATTTCCAACCGTGTCCACCTGCATAGGATTGCATAACAAAACGCAATCCTAAGCACGCAGCCGCGATTTGTCCGCGTGAAAACAAATCGCGGCATGTTCTATTTCTATGCGGGTCTCGCAGAGGCTCTGCGCATACGCCGGCTGGGCGGCAGCTGGCACATCACAAAGCAGAGCAGACGCAGGTGAGCCGCACTGGTCACTGCAGGGGCACGGGAATTCTCGCAGCGCGATCCGACCTATCTGAGGAGATCTTAGAGTAGTGACAGAAACCCCGATTCCAGCACTGTGCAGTATAGAAATTTTTTTTCTTTCAATTCCGCAATATTTAACATTACTGTTCATCAGCTGCAGTGCCAACCCAGCGCTGGAGTTCTCTCAATGATTTGCATGTACTTTGGAGTCCATAATATTCATGAGCAGCTCCCCTGCCTACCGGGCGCTGAACTACTGCTTTCTCACTACACACAGTATAGGGACAAAGCTGTCCATCAGCCCCGAGGGAAGTTTGCTGCTTATAAATTGGAAACTATAGGCCAGTACATCTAAGGGCAGCTTTACACAAGCGTAATTTGCTGCAAGGCGGCACGCAAGTCTAATATAATTGTGTACTGGCTACACATTGCTAATCGCCATGCACTATCATTCTGCCATCTTTACTGAGCATGTATTTTGCGCAATATGTGTGAGCAGCAACCACATGTGAGTGCGGGTAATATGCTGTCACCACACGTTCGTGTGAAAGAGCCCCAACTTCTACTGTAAATCAAATGTTTGAGGGGTTTCTAAGAGACGCTACTCTGGAGGACCTCAATGACAATAGCTGTAGAACTCCGAATCAGCATGGGTTTATGAGGGGTCGTTGCTGTCAAACCAATCAGATCAGCTTCTACCAGGAGGTATCGGCCGTTTTACACACAATAAGAACTGCGGGTCATCCCCAGCTCGCTTGTGTAGTCCGATCTTCGTTGAGAATCGTTCAGTTCTCGTTTGCTTCTTGGTCCGTGTTTCCCATTTCTATGTGACGCATTGAATAATCAGTGTTTAAACCTAACAAGGGGCCAACGATGAGGGTTATGCCGGATGAAACTGAACAATGAATGAAAGGCAAATGATTCTCGTTCATCGTTTAGCCTTCGGCTCTCGCTTAAACTGAATGATTATGGTTCAGTTTCACTCTTTTTAACGATTATTGTCACGTCTATAGACACCTTAAGTTCTAGACTGGGTACTGGAGTCACTGGATCTTGTATATCTGGACTTTTCCAAAGCGTTTGATACTGCGCTGCATAAAAGGTTGGTATATAAAATGAGAATGCTTGTACAGTAACATATCACTGTTGATACAAAACTAAGTCAAGTACACTGACACAGGAGAGGACAATACGTGTAACCGTATTGCACATGACCGCGTAGGCACGCACAGAAATAGGACATGCCGCGATATGTTTTCACACGGACAAATCGCATCTGTCTGCATTACCTAATGCAATCCTATGGCAGCGGGCACAGCCGGAAATTCTGCAGGAAATCCGCCTGTCTGCAGGAGGCCTACTTCAGAAGGGTCGGTGATGAAGCGATTATTCCGATTGCCAGATTGGAGTTGGGGAGGGAATTTTCTCCTCTAAAATGAGGAAAATATTGGCTTCTACGGTACCTCATTGGAGTTTTGCCTTCCTCTGGATCAACACTGCAGGATAGTCGGCTCAACTAGAAGGACATGTGTCTTTTCAGCTTCACACATTATGTTACTATGTTAAATATGAGGAATGAGCAGCGGGACACAGCTGGTAAATAGTAATTTTATAACTACTGGAAGAAAAAAAGCAACAGCATAAAACCTAGTGCCAGATTTTGTTTAAGAGTTTCTTGATAAAGAATTAGAATAGTAATCAATTTGCAATCCAACGAGCATTTGGTTGACAACTATTGAAGAAGTATGGGCATCTTAAAGGGGTTGTGCCATGGCAGCACAGACCTGAGATGCACTGGGGTTACATTACAGGCAGCGCCTGTAGCTCTCCAATACAAAGTCTATATTGTTTTTGTCTCATCACATCCCCTGGCTTGTGTGGCGGGGTGGGGCAGCTATGTCGATGCATATCAGGTCTCGTAGACCTAGGAGCAGTTGTCTGTTCATAGTGAATAGCAGATACTGTTGTGGTATCGCCAGCTTTGGATTATCAGTAACGGTCAGGGTGTATTCAGACTGCGCGGTAAACATACATGTTTGATCATGATCTGCCAAGGTTTTTGATGCAGTTACATTAAAAAAAAAAAGTTCTTCCATGCAGTTTTAACCACACGGTCTGAATACACTACTGGCACCCTATAGAAGCCTTATCTATGTTGGTATTTGCATCATCCTCATCTGTTTATACTTGTCCAGGATATTAGGATTCTAAAAAGTAGTTTCTATAACAGTTTTCCTAAACCTGCTAGCATTCAGTAAAGTGCTACTGATTTGGTTTTATTCTCCCCTTCCACAGTTCTTCTCATCCATCAAACTTTCAGTTTGTGTGATTTGTTTTCTTATTTTTATACAGAAGTTTAAGCACTTTTGGGTAAGGTCACATGGATGAAATTCACATTGGATATCCCTGGAAATCTGATTTTTGCATTCACTTAACTGCTGATTTTTTTAAGCAGATTTTTGATTTGATGTGGAGTCTGTATCTAATAAGTCTCAGGGCACTTTTTTCCATTGACGCAGATTTCAAAATTTGCAATGGCAGAATCCACTCTGTATGCGTTATGGCACGAATTCCCACTGAAATCAACGGGAGCCAGATTTCATGCGAATTCTATTCCAAAATCCACATGAAAATACTCAATGTGAGTAAGGTCTTAGGCCCCCTGCACACTGCAAGGCCCGATTCTGGATGCGGCATCGCAGGTACCTGGTTAGTTTCTTTTTCCGTACTGCGGATGGTCCGCATGGCTCACCATCGGACGTGTGCAGTACAGATTGCTGCGAATCCGCTGTGCGAACGCCTGCCGCAGATTTTGGAGCAACTATCCGTCTGTGAGCAGGAGCCCTTAGGCCGGGCTCACGTTATCCTAAGTAACAGCACGTAGCAAGCAGCTAATACAGAATGACATGCACACTTGCTGCGTGACATCAATCCTCATACACTATCCTGCGCACGTAATACACGCCAAGATAGGGCAATTTTGTTTTACTCAAGTAATACACGCTAAAGAAACAGCAGGTGTGAGAGGCCCAATAGAAATCATAGAATTGGCATCACGTGTTGTGACACGCAATACACCCATGTGAGATCAGCTTGAGTGAGAGTCACTTTCTAACATTAATATAACCGTAGCATCTACTCTTTAGAGAAGTTTATCTGGCTTATATATATACTAACTATTTATAGGCTTGTCATCTATTTTAGGCCGCTGCTCCGTAGCCAGAGTCAATGAAGAACTGCAGCAGAACCGCGAGCTCAATGCTTCCCTATGAAAGGAGAAGACGCTGAATTCAGTCTGAGCAATACGCTTCATACTTGAGTCAAAAGTTGTCCGAAATTGGAGTCTCAATGGACATTTAGGTCCAGAAGCTCGCTATAACATCAGGTATTTATGTCAGCCATTAAAAGGTATCATATCTACAAGATTACTCTTGCTGGGAACAATCACATATGAAAAGCTCAAATAGATCTTTTCTAAGTAAAGTAAAAAGATCCCGCGCTGCAAAGGGGTCAACGGACAAAAGATTTGGGCGGTAGGAAAGCATTATCGGCAAAATCTGTTAGCTACTGGCCACTCTGAAATGGCAGGTGGTCAGCCTCATGCGGTTTACCACAAAACGCTACCCTAAGGGCTCCTTCCCTCTGGCGAGTGCGATACTGCCGGGAGAAAATCGCAGCAATATCGCATTTTTGTTTATGCGAGTTTGGAGCGTCAGCAATGCATTTTGCTGAAAAACATTGCATCGCTGCTGCTGCGATACTCTTGCACGATAGACGGCAACGGGAGTTTGCTAATGTTAAAAATGTATTGTATAAATATCGCAAGTCCGTGCGTTGCGATGCGATAAAACGAAGGCTCCATATGCAGATATAGGCGATAAAAAAACTGCAAAATAGGCAGGCAGCGATTTCCAAATATCACAACATCACAGGACAAAAAACATTTCACATGGGACAGAAGCCATTAAAAAGCATGGGTTTCATAACGGTGTTTTCTCGTACTCTCGCATCCTGCAAAAATCGTGCGATTTTTCTCGCCAGCGTGAAGGCAGTCTCTAAGGCTACACTCACACAAGCATCAATCCCGCAAAACGTATCGCAAATATGAACTCCAGCAATTTTTTTCCCCTCACAGCAATACTACAAGGTAAGAAAAAAAATACAAATTAAAAATAAAAAATCGTAGCAAGTACTATTTTCTTTGCGGCCATCGGAACGCATCAACCATATTTTTTAATGGGACAGTGAAACATTGTATGCTATATGATGCTTGCCATTAAAAACAATGGGAAACACTCACCGATCGACCGACGCGCATGAATCACGTGTCAGAAGATCGCAATTTCAGAGAAGTGATGTGAGTTTTTTTGCATGAAAAACTCCTCGCATCTGCAGGTCAGACCAATAGTGAAAAAGCAGTATCATCGGGCCGGGTTTCTTGGACCAATATCACGCTCACCTGTGTGAAGATATCCTAAGGCTGCCTTCACACATGCAATAAATGATGCAGAATTTACGCTAGCGGAATGGCTGCAGCATTGCAGTATTAGCCATGTGGAGGAGATTTCAGAAAGCTCTTTCACATGATATGAAAATTTTCTGCAAGGAATCCGCAGCAGTTTTAAAAAAATGCTGCAAATTCTAAAACCGCAGCGGGTCTATTTATTCTGCGTATTTCTGTTTTGGAATACAAACCTTGAAATACAAGTGTTGGATTCCACACCTGTTCTGTATGCAAAAAAAACGTCCAGGCCCGCACCATTTAGGTGTGTATCTGGCCACCATGGAATTCCTGCGGATGTTCCATTGTGGAATGCCTGCAGCAATTCCGCCATGTGAGAAGGTGGCCTTAGGGAGAATGTCCGTTACAATTAGATTACAAGCACCAGCCGCTACCTGCACTCATAATACAGTTAGAGGACCCCCATCACGTGTGCTAGAGCGTGAAGAACAAGCCTACACAACCTCTTAAGTCACTCAACAGTGTAGACAGAAGTAGATTCCTTCTTCAGGTTTCTTCTTCCTCACATAAATAGAAACCGTATGTTGTAAGACTTTCAAATCACTTTATGAGCGTTGGGAAAAAGAATTGACTGCAAGGACAAAATAAAATGTTTTCCAGATGGGAACCAATAAACTCGTGTCAAATACTATAAAGCAAAATACTATAAAGTTTACAAAAATGTCACTTTTTTGACAAACAATAGCTAAAATGTTAGTAAATGGAAATGACTGTAGTAAACAAGAACCACCCAGGTAGAATCTCCCATAAGTCTTATTACTTCAGTTGGAGAACTCTCGAGATTTACTGGCTTCCAAGTGTCATAATTTGGCTAAAGAAGAAAACCAGTCCCTTGACCGCTGTCGCTCAACACCGTATACCCTTAATTTTGAGTTGAGCAGATGTTTTTCATGGCCAGCAATAACCAGGAGGAATAAAAACACTTGGATTAAGTCTTAATATCCAGTCAGTAAGAGGGTAATTTGTGAATGTAACCAAAGTGACACTAATCAAGAAAGCTTTAGTACCACAAAGATGTGTTCTTCCAAGTCTAGACTGCTAATCCATCCATGGGTAAAGACGTCTAATGTTATTCCTGGATTTATTTTTTTTCATCAAGGTTGAGGATCGCATCCAAGTGTCAAGCAAGATATATTTGGAATAGATAAATAAACAAAGTTGAGCGCTCCCAGATTAGACATCGTTCCCAATTTACTTGGAAAAAAAAAATACACAGGAACAAGCTGAAGTCTGTCATACAAACTGTATGTTCCATCACACCAGACTATGTTGGTTCAACACATATATAAACATAAAATACTGGTCAACCTGATATGAAAGAAAACAAAAAATATATAACTGTTTATATATAATAACCGAATAAAAATGCAAGGTCCTAACAAATAATTTGATCAAAACATATGGGCCCATCCGCCATGTCCAGGCTAACCTCTCTTTAGACCTACGTCTCAATGGATTCATGGAAAGTTGGATACTAATTAAAGGGCCTGCAACAGATGGGTGGGTGTGGGTGCACAACAAAACAGCAGGCAGGCAGTCCTGCACAAACCTTTAATGTAATGTGAGAAACTAATTGTTATTCCAGTAATGTTTACATGTGTTGACATTAGGGCTTATTTGGACACCCATATTTTCTGTCCATGCGCTGCTTGTGTATTCCAACAAAAGAACACATACTCATAGGCCTAATGCAATAGGCCATATTTCCGCCCCTGAAACACTGCAGAAATCCGCAGCGTTTCACTGCAGCTATTAGGTTCTATTGAACCTAACAGCTCAATGTACATGCTGCGGAATTCCGCAGCATATTGGCCGCAGCATGTCCTATTTGCTGCGGGTATACCCGTGGACGGCTTCAATTGTAGTCAATGGAAGCCGCCCGTCACGCTATTCTTCCACTGTAGCACAGCGGAAGTATAGCGTGACTATGCGCCGCGCCCACCGCCGGCCATGTCATACGACGCTGCCATCGTGTCATGTGGCACCGCCGGCGCGTCATGCGCTGTACTGCGCATGAGCGTCATGCAGGACTTCGGGCAGCGGATCCGGAGGTAAGCATGGGGTGTTTGGGGGGGCGCCGTGACGGATTCTGCTGCGGTATTCCGCTTGCGGAGCCAGTCACGGCCATGTGCATAAGGCCATAATCATCAACTGGGCCATTAGACGGGTGATTTGTAAAAGAACCGATGCATATCCTACTCTCATCCATTTCCATAGAAGAGAGTAGGGCATTCAACGTATCAGGCTCCTTACCTATTGCACAATACAATGACGGCTACAGATACTTCCAAAAACATCGTCAAATCCCAGTAAACAGGCAGTCAATAATTTTTAGCGTTCCTTTCTTTCAACGTCTAAGGCAGTTGACATTGCTAGAGTCTTAAAAAAATAAAGTTCAGATCGCTCCTTAAGTCGCCCAAGTGTCTCAAAGGGCTTGTACATGGTTAGAAAAACATGGCTGCCTACTCTTAAGTGCAGCAAACCCCCTTGTCCATACGTGTGTCTGGTATTATAGCTCTGCTCCATTGAAGTGAAGGGGAGCTGAGCTGTAATACCAGACATAACCCACAGACAAGGGTGACAGTGATTAGAAGTAAGCAACTAGGTTTTGTTTTTTAACCCTGTAAGCATGCAGTAGCTTAGCAACACCTGGAGATTGTTATTATTTGGGTACCCTGGTGTTGCTTTGATACAGAGGGTGTTTCTACACATATACAAATATGGTGAATGCACAGGAGCGGAAATTCCACGGCGGGATTTCGCACAGAATTTCCGCCCGTGCCCGCTGCCATAGGAGTGTATTAGTTTATGCAATCCTATGCAGATGGCAGCAATTTGACCGCATGAAAACTCACACGGTAAACAAATCGCAGATGTCCTATTTCTGTGCGCAGCAGTTGGCATATAGCAGAGCGGAGGAGGAGACGCCGCCGCAGTCACTGCAGGAGCACGAACCGCATCCCCCTGCGAGAATTCTCCAGCGAGATCCGACCCGGCCGTCTGCTTGAGCCCGTAGAGATGCATTTGATGTCTTATGGCTTCCCTGGACTTCTCTAAGGCCTCATGTCCATGGCACGGGCGGGTCGGATTCCGTGCAGGAAGAAGGGGGAGCAGTGCTCTGAGCTCCCGCCCCCTCTCTGCCTCCTCTCCACCCCCTCTCCGCCCCTTTGCACTATTTGCAATGAGAGGAGGTGGAAGGGGGTGGGGCTAAGTTTCAGGAATTAGCTCCGCCCCATCCCGCCTCTCCTCATTGAAAATAGTGCAGGGGGTGGAGAGGAGGCTGAGAGGGGGCGGGAGCTCAGAGCACTGTTCCCGGCTCTTCCAGCCTCCTCTCCCTGCAGAGAGAGACGCCGTATATCGGCTGGGCATGAAAACCCAGCCGATATACGGTCGTATGAATGCACCCTGAGGCTGGGTTCCCACAGGGTAGAAATCTCGCGGAATGTTTGCAGCAGGACCGCACAGAAATTCTGCAAGATTTCCACAGCAAAAAGGCTGCTTCAAAACCCGCCCCATTTGGTGCGGGATTAAAGCGGCTTTTCCGCCTGTATTTTGCTGCAGAAATCTCTCCCCATAGACACAAGAGAGCCAGCAGCGGGAACGGCGATACAATCGACATTGCGCGAATTTGAATTCCGCGACGCATGTCCATTTCCGCGCAGCTTGTCCGCAACGGACTGTTGGCAGCGTGTGAATGAGATTTTTGTAAATCTTGTCCACTCTGCTGCTTAGGCTCAGGTTTAAAAATGCATGTGGAATTTCCGTGCAGAAAGTTCGCACGGATGTTCTGCGGCAATTCCGCCCCATGTGAACCCAGCCTTAGGCCTCCTCATTATGCACATTCTGTCCATATCTACATGAAGTCCATTATGAATGGACATTGCTGTGGAATCCGCAGGCAGACGCCCGCCACACATTCGGCTGCAAAAATCCGCGCATGTGCATAAGCCCTGATGCATACTAACACACACTGCGCATCAGGTAGTCAGAAAAGTGGTGCGGCCCAGTCAGGACAGAGGGTCGCTTGAAAGGGACAATGCTAAAAACAATAGTTTTCCTTATGAATTCTCACTTATCACAATGTTTGATTCTCTTGCAATATCTTGGAAGTATCTACATTAAAAAAACATCAGAGCTGGTGGAGCAGATTTACTGATGTCTACCATTTAGTTAGCGGCGGCTTCAGATCAGACAGACTTCATCAGGGCGGCTTGCATACTAGGATACATTTAGCGCCTCCTGCTACACGTTGGACATGTTTGTCTAACCTTAAACCACCTCCTGGGTAGCTTAGGCTCATTTCACATCCAAGTTTGGGCTTCAGTCATAATTCCATTTCTGTGCTCAGTTTTTAGAGCAAAGAAACAGAATTAAAATGGAAATAAACTAATCCATCTCCCCGCCCCAAAACTTTGTTTGCTTTTTTTTAAATTTAAACCTGATAAAAATCATGGAGGAATACGGATACATTTATTTCTAATTATTTTTCCCTGCTCCACAAATGGAGCAGAGGAACAGAGTTATGACTGAAGGCCTAATGCAGATGTGAATAGAGCCTTACTTTGTGTCAAAGTTTGCACTAAACTTTCAGTGCATCTTCTCCCATTCAGAACCCATTCACGCCTGCGTTAGGGCTTTCAGTCTCTGTTCAATTTTTGTGGAAAAAAAAAAAAAAAAAAAATCACAATTAAGGCCTCCTGCCGGGTCGGATTCCGCCTGCGAAATCTCACAGCGGGATCAGACCAGGCACCCCCCAAAAGACCCCATACTCACCTCTTCGGATCCACGGCGAGAGTCTCTGCCGGCACACATGCACAGTGCAGCACATGATGGGCGGTGATGCAATTTCCCACGATACTTCCACTGTGCTCACAGCGAAAGTATCGCGGGATGGACAGCTTCCATTAACTGCAATGGAAGCCGGTTGCGCGATTTTCCGCGATGACTAGGAAATGCTACGACTCTCACCCGCAAGAGGAAAATCGCAGTTGATTTCCACTTGTGGGCAGGGGAGAATCTGTTAACATAGCATGTCTATGGACAGACATTGCTGCAGGCATCGCAGCGGGGGTCTGACCGCGAATCCTGCAGCGGTTATCTGTCTGTGGGCATTCAGTCTAAAAGTTTCCTTTTCTCCCCTTTGATTTCAATAGGGTTTAAAAAATATAGCAAGCTTTCAAGTTTGCTTCTGTTCCTTTACGTTTCTGCTTTTTTATTTGTTGTTAAAGCAAATAGTGCTGCAGAAAGTGACAATTGTTCCATAAAAAAAACCGACAACAGAAACAAACCAAAAGCATTCTGGTTTTTTGAAAACCTATTTCAATCAGTGGGGAAAAAACATTTAATTCTGCTTTTCTGCTCCAAGCATTATACACAGAGATGGATAGACCTAATGCAGGTGTGAACGGCCTTAGGGTGCCTTCACACTTGCGGAGGAGAAAAAAATAAACAAAACAAAACAAAAAAAAAAAAAAAAAAAAAAAAAAAAAAAAAAAATCGCATGTTTTTTGAGCGATGTGAGTGAGTAAAAGCGCAGAATTATGAAACCAATAATTTTCAATGGTTTCCTTCGTATTTGCGATATTTTTTCTCATGCGATGTTGTGAGATTAAAAAAAACCTTGGAATATCCCATCTTTCTGCGATGTGCGATTTTTTTTATCTTCCCTATGTAGCCTCCTTTTTATCGCATTGCAAAGCACGGACTTACGGTTTTCAGGTGATGTGATGCATTTTTAACATTAGTAAGTCCGACTGACCTTCAATGAGAGCTGTGCCTGCAGTTACAAGAACCGGCCACTACAAAGAGGTCGGCGTGGAGCTTAGGCCTAATAATACTTAGGCCTAATTCACATAGTTTCTGTATCCGAGTAAACTAATAGTATTCAGACCCATTAAAATCAAGGCTATTCAGACATGGCCCCGCTTGTCTTCTGCATCCAGCTGTTAATACCTGGGCGCTCCGAGCAGGGCACAGCTGGATGTTAACAGACGGGCGCTCCAAGTGGAGGATGCAGAAGACAAGCGGGGGACAACCCACTTGTCTTCTGCATCCTCCGCTTGGAGCGCTCATCTGTATAACAGCCGGGTGCTCCGAGCAGAAGACAAGCAGGGACACCCCGCTTGCATCTTCTGCATCCAGCTGTTCCCCGCTTGAAGCGCCCGGCTGTTACACAGACGAGCGCTTCAAGCGAAGGATGCAGAAGACAAGCGGGGGTGTCCCTGCTTGTCTTCTGCTCAGAGCGCCCGGCTATTATACAGCCGAGCGCTTTGAGCGGAGGATGCAGAAGACAAGCAGGGTGTCCCTGCTTGTCTTCTGCATCCAGCTGTTCTCTGCTTGGAGCGTCCGGCTGTTATACAGCTAAGCGCTCCGAGCAGGGGATGCAGAAGTCAAGCGGGGCCACTTGTCTTCTGCATCCAGCTGTTCTCTGCTCGGAGCACCTGGCTGTTATACAGCCGAGTGCTCCGAGCGGGGTATGAAGAGTAACTATAACCCACTGCCTCCTGAAGGGTTAGGAGCAAAATGAAATTTTTAGTGTCCAAATTTATATATATATATAATTAATGTTAGAATAATACTTAGGCCTAATTCACATAGTCAGTTTCTGTATCCGAGTAAACTGATTGTATTCAGACCCATTAAAATCAAGGCTATTCAGACATACGATTTTTTTTTTCTTATTTAAAGGACCAATGGTTTGTGTCATAAATAAGTAAATCTACCGCAGTTTGTCCTATTTTGGGCCGTTTCAGGGACAAGAGTAGAGCATACAATATTCACTCTTCCACACATTTAAATGTCTGCGTGCCATCTGATGTAAGTTGCGCCCAAGAATCTCAGGACCAACTCGTACACGGCCGTCTGAATGCAAGGGAAACTAAGGCCACCTGCACACGAACGGGTTGGTTCCGCATGCGGGAGCCCACAGCGAAATACGACAAATAGGTATTTGATTACCTGCAGATGCCCAATGATTATCTATGGGCACATTGAACTGCAGATCGTCCGCAATTCAATTATACCCGTGGACATGAGGCCCTAAGACCCCCTTATTTCCGCGCACAGTATAAAACCCCCAGATGGGACAATACAACCACTTGCAGAAGCCGCTAGCATTTGTGAAATAGGAGCCAAAACTGGGCTGACACAGGCACTTGATTACCGCATATTAAGCGTGTGCTGTACGCCCATGTGATATGCGGATTATATTTATTCCTCCCCAGGAAATGATTAGAGGAAAGACGAGGCAAGAAACGAGAGCTGAAAAAGGTAAAAACAGAAGTAGAAGAAGGTTCATCCTTTTTATGGTAACGTGACCAAACCATGAATAATCACGGCCGGGCCAATTCTAAATCTTTGGCATTTGAGTGAAGGGGTTTAAACTTTAGAATAAATGGCTTGGTAAGATTCTTCTTGATGTGGATACCCAAATAATTCCTCCAGCAGGTCAGGAAGAAGGGTAATTGTCCTGTATAGAGGCTTGTAAGGGCAAGGTGATGTTTAAAACCTTTAATTTGGTCATCTTAATCTTAAAATCAGATCATGATCTGAAATTTGTACTCCACCCCCAATAGTTATATCAGAGGAATCCTGTATGGAAGATATGAGGTGTTCCATCAGTAAATATACAGGACGGGGGAGAGAGGGCAGATCCACCGGTCCATAAGAGTAACATTTAAATTAAGCGGGCTTTGGTTCATGATGAAGTAAAGATGTTGCCGCCCCGAGAATAGTGTATTGCAGGCCATGCCACTCCATCAAACGCTTATGCCGCATTGATCAATACAATCATAAAAGAGATACGCTTGGACTGTGCAAAGTGAAAGATATCAAGTGTCTTCCAAGTATTGTCGCGGACCTCCCTCCCCAGTGGAACAAAGCCCACCGGATCAGGATGGAACCGTCCAGCCAGCATCTTGGCATAAGGCTTCTACGTTTACTAAGCAGATAGGTGTATAGTTGTAGCAGACTCTGGGGCCTGGTCCGGTTTAGGGAGGACCGTGACATGGGCTTCCATGGCCTACGGAGAGAAGAAGCAGCTGTGTGTTCCGCTCATTTTTTTTATTTGGCAACTAAAAACATTTTCCTCTGAAATCTTTCAGCTAAGCCGCCAACAGCTCCTAGAAATTGTTGTTTTTTCTGCCTTGAGTCCTGACCAACGTCAATCCAACATGTCAGCCATTAACACTGGCCAGTTTAAACCACCCACTTGACATAAAACCATGCAGGACCCCCATAAGTAAAAGACGCTAAACGCTGGGGCCTACGGAGAAGGAAAAGCATCGGCCGTGGATTAAGCTGGACAGCTAAGCAGCCGGCCCATTGTAACGCTGTGTAAATGACCCCTCAAACAAGAGCGCTAGAAGTGTCTCACATAAATAATGCAGCAAGTGACCCCTATAAGGCCGCTCACCGCTATTTACGCCGTTCAGAAACGCCGCTGTAAAACGCCTGCATTTACTTCAATAGGGCTTCTCAGACTAGCGTTCGATTACGGCGTTTCTAACGCTGCGTTTTTTTGAGTGCGGTCTGTTCTATTTTTAAGCACTTTATAACGCACCTCATCACCCATTCCGAAGAAAAAAATTAAGGTAAAAATATTTTTTTTAAATTGCCGCTGAACACTGTACAATGCATTCGAAAATAACGCTCAAAAACACGATAAAACACATCCTGGATGCCTGCATGAGAGCGGCCTACGGGGACAGCAGAAAAGAGTGGCAGCCAAAAACCAAGCCAATATTAGGTTTTGACGCAATTTTTGTTTTCAAACAAGCCGTTAATGGCCGCGCAGCTTATCTGTGAAATCATGCCGTTTTTAAAAATCAATTTTAAAACTATGCCAATTTGCAGTTTGACCACATTTTATATACAGTAGTCTAGATAGCTGGGGGTTGCAGAGATGGGACATCCAACTAGAATTAAAGTCATCAGGATACTTGATCACCCCTGTCCATGTACGCCATCGCTGTAGTGTGCAAACAAATGGGAGGGACGGAGGTTTGGGAAGGTGAGGAACTCTTGCAGCATATGAACACAATCTTAGGCATCTTCAAGGCCCCATTGAAATCAATGAGAGTGTTGTACTTCAGGATGCGCCAGAGCCCCATTCTTCAGATCGGTAGTGATCCCAGCGGTTGGACCCCTATGGGTCTGATAGGAGTCAGACCAAGGGGAAAATCCAACACTGGGGCCTTGAACACAAAACATCAAAAAATATGACCATTTTGCTTCTGCTGTGTACTCCTTGGTCTGACCGTTGTTTCCAACAAATGAAGGCTCGGCGGAGCGCACATATGTTGTCAGCGGGCAGAGGAGAATAGGCCACATCTGGCAGCATTTCTATTGGGAACATAAGATTGAGAATGCTGAAATCCAACATGGCTGATCGGCCTCCGAAGAAGAATTGGCGCACCCCTGCACACGGGTCAGCTGATGCCAACGAGGCAGAGAGTTTGGCTCACTTTCTCTAATGTGTATGGCCCCTTTAATGCTGCTCTCACACACGTTTTCAGAAAACGCAACGTGTAACAGCGGTATTATACCACTATTTCGCGCTGTATTTTCAAATGCATGTTATAGCGTTTGACTGCGGTTTTTAACGCACTCAATCACTGTGACGGGTGATGACGGGTGATGTTAAAAAAGTGCTAAAACATTGCGAAAATAGAGCAGGCAGCGCTCCAAAATCTCAGCTGTGTTAGAGCGCTGGTCTGCGAGGCCCTAATGAAAACAATTGCGGCATTCGGGGACACCGCACTAATTGCGGTAAAAAGCATCCTGTATGAGAGTGGTCTTAGATGGGCCAAACACAATAGATAAGAGTCAGCCACAAGTCTGATTTGGACCATCTATGTATTTCAACAATGTCATTTCTTAATTAAAATTAATTCATGTAATTTCGGTTCAAAAGCAGATTTCTCTCCCAATTCATGATAGAAAGCATATTCAGGTGTATTTGGTCATATTTGCCACCACTAAAACGGTCGTTAGTCTAGAGTTTGTCACCAGCAAGAATTAGGTAACGCCTTCCTGAAATTTAGTAAGAAACTCCAAAAAAAAACAAAAAAAACTTTTTTGTTCCAATTTTACAGAAATGTGTACGGGAGTTAGAGGGTGAAGGCTCATTTACACGGGCGTGTAAATCGGTGGGCCCTTCTGTGTACTTTTTTTGTGTGCGCAAATATGCAATTTTCTGAAACCCGCATACACCTATGTGAGCGAGCCCTTATAACGAGAATGACACCGCGCACATCTTCCTTCACGCAGTAATTTTCAGAATATGAATTATCGAAAATTCTGGTTCTCGGGTACCTGTGACTCGTTAGGTCTGAAAATTAAGATTTTTATAAGTATATTTTAGTAATGAACAAACATGCACAGTTTGGTAAAAATCAGATTAAGACTGGCCTCACATGACAGGAGTTCAATTGCGGAATCCGTGATCGTCGCCCGTGCGGACGATCGGCAGTATTCCGCTTACACTGAAACAGAACATTGACCTGTCCACTCAGATGATCGGATAGTGATTGCTGATTCCGCAAGTGGATTTAAAATGGCAGCATGTTCTTTATGGCCGCCTGCAGACGAGCGGGTCGGATCCGGCAGCGAGAATTCTCGCCGCGCGATCCGACCCGAGCGCCTGCAGGGACGAGCGCGTACTCACCCGCGCCTGGCGGCCCCGGCTCTTTCATGTGCCGGCTGCCGCGCAGCCGGCGCATGCGCAGACCGGAGCCGGCGGCCGGGTGAGTGCGTGCCCCGCAGAAAATTAGAACACGCCGCGGTTTGTTTGCCGCGCGAGATTTCGCGCGGCCAAACCGCGGCCGTCTGCATAGGAGTGCGTATTTTAATGCACTCCTATGCAAACTTTCAGCGGCGGAAATCCCGCGGGAAATCCCGCGGCGGGATTTCCGCTCGTGTGCAGGCGGCCTATTTCTGCGGAATACACAGATGGCTTCCCCTGAAGTGAATAGAAGCCGTCCGACCCGCAGCCTGTCCGCCATTGACATTGAAGATAGGCTGCGGGTCCCCGCATCATCGAATAGCGTCGGCATGGGAAAAACAAATATATATATATTTTTTTTAATCTGTAGTGCGCATGACCGACAACTAGCGTCCGCGGTTATCCACAATACAGAAAAGCAAAGTTGTGCAGGGTCGTTGGCTGGGGTGAGACCCGGAGTCCGCTGTGGGCTGTGACATGCGGAATCCAGATGGCCATGTGAGCCCGGGTGTTACCCTTGGGTGATTTGTCCTGGCATGGCTCACGTTACACAAGCACATTTACGGATACAGTCTGACATATTGATGCACAATGCCGCAATCACATTTTAGGAGATTTACACCCATCCAAAATGCTCAGAAAGACCCAATTTGGGGTAATTTTGTGCACACACAATAAAGAGGTCTGAATGGAGCCTCATCCAACCAATTTTGGTCAGACCTCCTGACATTACTAAGTAGGTCAGACAACAGGCCGACTTGTTTATCCCAGCAATATTGTCTGCGATCATCTAACGGCGAGGGCCACCATAAGACTGGAATCACACATGCAGGAGCACATACCGCACCGTCAACGTCTAGGCAATAGCCCAAAGGGCTGCAAAAATACTCATCAGTCATCACCCAACTCCTTCCAGTGCTAAACACCTAACACCACCCAGTCCCGCGGCCAAGAGTGCACTTATACCCACCGCCGCGTCACAACGAGTACTGGGAATCTCACAACTGTGAGGACAAGGTGTTCTTCATTGACAGCACCTCGTATGACCTTGACATTGTAGAGCTAGTCACTGTTGTGCCGAGGCTGGCTACCAAAAAAATGTCCAAAAATTGCCATTTGTCACGCCAATTTTTTGAGACACGCAAGCGAATGTGACTTTTGATTCTATTAAAGCGCTGCAGACGGTTCCACGAGACGGGCAGATTATGTTTATTAATTATTAAATGGGTGTGGATGTGTGATCTGGTGTTAAGAGCCTTGCACTTGAATCTACAAGGTCATGGGATCAAGTCCTGCCATCACCACTAATCTCGTCAACATGGCTTTAACCCGTTAGCTTCCAAAAGAGGAGGCCGTCCCTTTCCACTAATAGGACTGCTTCTTATTTGCAGCCTCCAGAAATGTATTCTTCTTCCCCGTACAAAACACCTCCATAATCCCGACCTGATGGCAGCAGATCCGCAGTGAATGCTCCGTGCGGCACAGCTGGCACCACAAACAATGCACATGTCTGTTACCAGTACAATAGCAGGGGCTTGCAAGAAATATAGGATGTTTCCATTAACCCGAAGCGCAGCAGTACTAGACGGGCTGCCATTGTGTGCAGAGCCTAACACACCAGCAGATAGGCTGTAAATCACACTGATTAAATCTGGTACACGCAATGTAAATTATGCATAAAAATGGTGTCTATATCAAGGTCTGCACTCCGTAGCCATTTTGTCAGAAATATGACATACCACCACCGAGGATGTAAACAGTCTCCGGCGACCATTTCTCCCCAACCCCGATGCAGAGGAGGAGGAGGAGGAGGAAATATACAGATGCTAATAAAACAGTAATAATCTAGGTCTATACAGTGCAGCCCTATAGAGATGGGCACAGTACGGGCACAGACCATGCCAATAAGCAGCTAAACAGGTGTGATTTTTATCCATCAGTATTAGACACTCCCACAATGCATCAGTCTAGTGACCTGATGCTAGAAACCAGCCAGCAGCCAGCCATTCAGCAAGGAGCCTCCATCTGACCACCTTTGTTATTCTTGTACAAATATGTCATCCCCGAGGAGAGCGATGACCACATCCATCCCCGTCGTATCTGCAGGGGGATACTGATTGGAATCGCAGCAATTAGGAGGCGCTGATGACATTGTACACATCCCTGCACTCCCATCTGCAATCTCCTAGGAAGAATAGGAGCCGCCGTCCTCTGCTGCTCCACCTGCCCCTCCTCCACCGCCACTACCAACTGCTATTTATACCCTGCACCACGCCAACAATGAGGGGGCTCAGGTGACATGTATGTCAGGTCACCTAGTGTACCACATGACCTGTGCCCATGTAGCTCATGGCACGTGTGCCAGTCACATGCCCTACACATATATAGGAGAGGACGCATCATGCCTACAAATAAGGCAGGATATACGTAAAGGTCACATGCCATGAAATGATAAGAGAGATGGGCACTAATGTGTGGTTATGTATGTAAAGGTCACAAGACATATAGACATGGGTATAATGATGTATGTTAAGATCCCGTGACATATAGACATGGGTGTAATGATGTATGTAACGGTCACAAGACATATAGACATGGGTATAATGATGTATGTAAAGATCCCGTGACATATAGACATGGGTATAATGATGTATGTAAAGATCCCGTGACATATAGACATGGGTGAAATGATGTATGTAAAGGTCCAGTGACATATAGACATGGGTAAGATGATGTATGTAAAGATCACGTGACATACAGACGTGGGTGAAAAGTTGTATGTGAAGATCCTGTGACATATAGACATGAGTGAAAAGTTGTATGTAAAGATCACAAGTATACATGTATGAGAATGTAAGTGCAGAGTGAATGTAACAACATATGAACATGTGAAGATATAAATGTATATATTTAGCAACAGTGTATATACATGCACGCATTGATGTGTGCAGAATGTTCACACATGTATGTATTGGCTTGCGTGCATGTATACTTGTACAATGCTGCACACATTACATATGTATTGAGATGAACAACACGCATGTAGTGGGTGATGACACGCATATATTGGCTTGCATGTATAGATTACACATACAGTGGGTGATGACATGTATGAAAAGTAGAATTGTAGATGAATGACACGTGACATTGGCTTGCTTGCATGCATTTATACATCACACATGTAGCAGGTGATGACACGTGTAGGTGACATGTATGAGCAGTAAGATTGTAGATGAATGACGTGTATATTGACTCGCATACATCACACATGTAGCGGATGATGACAGGTGTATATTGGTTGGCATACCTCACATGTAGTGGGTGATGACAAGTGTATATGGGCTTGCATACATGACACATGCAGCAGGTGATGACAGGTGTATATGGGCTTGCATACATGCATACATGACACATGTAGCGGGTGATGACAGGTGTATATTGGTTGGCATACCTCACACATGTAGTGGGTGATGACAAGTGTATATGGGCTTGCATACATGACACATGCAGCAGGTGATGACAGGTGTATATGGGCTTGCATACATGTATACATAACACATGTAGCGGGTGATGACAGGTGTATATTGGTTGGCATACCTCACACATGTAGTGGGTGATGACAAGTGTATATGGGCTTGCATACATGACACATGTAGCAGGTGATGACAGGTGTATATGGGCTTGCATACATGTATACATGACACATGTAGCGGGTGATTACAGGTGTATATTGGTTGGCATACCTCACACATGTAGCGGGTGATGACAGGTGTATATGGGCTTGCATACATGTATACATGACACATGTAGCGAGTGATGACACATGTATATTGGTTGGCATACCTCACATGTAGCGGGTGATGACATGTATACGGGGTTGCATACATGACACATGTAGCGGGTGATTACAGGTGTATATTGGTTGGCATACCTCACACATGTAGCGGGTGATGACAGGTGTATATGGGCTTGCATACATGTATACATGACACATGTAGCGAGTGATGACACATGTATATTGGTTGGCATACCTCACATGTAGCGGGTGATGACATGTATACGGGGTTGCATACATGACACATGTAGCGGGTGATGACAGGTGTATATTGGTTGGCATACCTCACATGTTGCAGGTGATAACAGGTGTATATGGGCTTGCATACATATATACATGACACATGTAGTGGGTGATGACAGGTGTATATGGGCTTGCATACATCACACATGTAGTGGGTGATGACACGTGTATATTGGTTGGCATACCTCACATGTAGCGAGTGATGACACGTGTATATTGGTTGGCATACCTCACATGTAGCGAGTGATGACATGTATACAGGGTTGCATACATGACACATGTAGCGGGTGATGACAGGTGTATATAGGTTGGCATACCTCATATGTAGCAGGTGATGACACGTATATGGGCTTGCATACATGACACATGTAGCGAGTGATGACGCGTGTATATTGGTTGGCATACCTCACATGTAGCGGGTGATGACATGTATATGGGCTTGCATACATGACATGTAGCGGGTGATGACATGTATATGGGCTTGCATACATGACACATGTAGCGGATGATGACAGGTGTATATTGGTTGGCATACCTCACATGTAGCGAGTGATGACATGTATATGGGCTTGCATACATGACACATGTAGCGGATGATGACAGGTGTATATTGGTTGGCATACCTCACATGTAGCGGGTGATGACATGTATACGGGGTTGCATACATGACACATGTAGCGGGTAATAATACGTGTAGGTGACATGTATGAGCAGTAAGATGGCAGATGAATGAATGGCAGGCTGGCATGGGGCTCACCAGATGGAGTTCTTGATCTTCTGTTGCAGTGCATTGGCTTCTGTCCCTTGCAGTCCTGTCACCAGGGCTGGCAGTGCCCCCGGCGAGGAGGAGGAGGGCAGCTGGGGCTGCTCGGGCCGCTGCTTCTTCGCCGCTTGTTGTTGTTGTTGCTCCTCTGCCATGATGACTGCTGATGCTGGGCTCCGTGTGTGTGAGGGAATGGGGAGGGGTGGAAGCAGGAGGACGGAAGGAGCTCTGCACACTAGGCCTTTACCCCGACCTCGAGTATGTCGCCTCCCGGTGCTGGAGGGACATGACGGGGGCAGCCTGCTCGGGGGAGGGGTGGGGTGAGGGCAGCTAGTGCCGTAGAGCGGCGTGCAGCGGGGTGAGGGGCATGGTGAGGCTGGAGGACGGGGAGGGGAGAGGGCTAGGTGCTGGTGGCGGGATGGGTACTGGCAGGAAGGGCAGTTGGGGACGGGGGCATTAACGTCCAGAGGGCAGAGCTGCCCCTCACGGCTGCGCTCCGGGTAAATCCAACACCTGGTCCCACTGCAGCCGCCAGCAGCCCGCACGGCGCTCACTGGAGAGGAGCGGAGGCTGCGCCCGGACTGCGCAGGCGCACTGCTCGTGACAACAACTACTACACACATCATGCCGCACTGACAAGAGCCCTCCTCACCACCGCCGGCCGCCCTGTAGTCACTACATACATGACTACCCTGAAGCACATACACTGCATATGTGTGTCATATATATATAAATATATATGTATATATATATATATATATATATATATATATATATATATATATATATATATATATATATGAAATGTGTATTAGGTATTTGCTTAGATATTACATACTTTCATGTTGGCAGTTTATAATGCCACTTTCAACCAGGCATTTGGAAAAAATACGGCATTTTTACCACATTTAACAGCGTTTTTAACGCACTCCATTATTGCAATGCGTGATTTGCTGCGCTAAACAATTTGTTGAACATATTAAAATAGAACATATAGCGTTCGTTTCAGCGTGTGTTAGAAACGCTTTGCTAAAACGCTCGTCTGAAAAGCCCTATTGAAATGAATGGAGGCTCAGTACAGCGTTTTTAGTGCGCGTTACAAACCACCACTAAACACTGTCAAAAACCGGCTCTGTGAGAGAGACCCACGGCCGGTGTCACACAGGCGGTCGCCATGTCACCGTGGCAAAATTGCTATTTTGTTCATGAGATGTCTATACGTCAGCGATGCTTTTTGTAAGGCCGTTTTCACACGGGCAATAAAATCGCGCAAGAGTGCGTGAAAACCCAGATTTATGAAATCCAAGTTTTTAAATGGTTTGCTTGACGTTTACGATGTTTTCACTCATGCGATGTTGCGAGATTTAAAAATCGCTGCATGTCCTATCTTTTGGCGTTATGCTCTGTTTTATCGCCCATGTTTCCCTATGGAGCTTTCGTTTTATCGCAACGCACAAACTTGCGATTTTTGTATGATGCGTTTTTATAAATTCCTGATTGCAAGCGACAGCAATGTTTTTGCTAAAAAAAAACATCACTGGTGCTCAGATATTTTGTGGACAAACTTACGATTTTGACACGATTTTCTCGCGGCGATATCACCGTCACCGTGTGAAACTACCCTAAGGCTTTCATGAATGCGATATTTTCACGTATGTATTGCAGTTGTGTATAAACTCGCTGCCCGTAATGATGGAGAGAACATTGATCATTGCGGCACAATGTATGCAGTAGTTTTTGTCAGGAGCAGTGCACCTGCACACCCTGTATATATATGAGTGAAAACATATAATATATATATATCAAACTACTAACGTCAACCTGTCCGTCCGTGCGTTTGTGAGTTAGTAGGTTTGTGAGTGACTTACAAGCTCCGCCCCTGATCACATGACGGTGACTTCATCACAGGTTCTGTACGCACATGGCTGCTGTCCAGCTAGGTGTTCTTTAGTATTCCATAGCAACCGAGGCGGGAGGGGGTTTGCAGTCTGTAATCTGCACAAGGATGCAGGACCCATGATGACATCGCCATAATGTGATAAGGGGCAGAGCATGTAACTCCCTCACTGGCGATATAGGACCTTTGATGACATTATCGTCATGTGATCAAGGGCAAAGCATGACGGTGACTTTATCACAGGTCCTTCACGTCCAGTGCTGGGCTGCTTCTGATCCCTGTTGTATGGGATGAACAATGTATGTAGTAGGGCTGTGTGTGTGTGAGGTCCATGTAGCAGAGCTGTGTGACGCATTGCGCCACTGGAAATTTTGATACTATAATTTCCTAATAATTAGTAGTCAAACTACTAATGACAACCTGTCCATCTGTGGGTGAATTACATGCTCCACCCCTGATCACATGATAGTGACATCACCACAGGTCCTTCATCCCGAATGAGTGACTTACAGGCTCTGCCCTAGCAGCATAGACCTCACAGAGTTAATTGATTGAGCTGGCTGGGTGTGGTACTTCCTGCTAGCCAATCTCCTGAGTTTGTGCTCACATATAAACCCAGCTCCTGGTCAGTCTCTGTGTGGTGTTCAGGGTGAGCAGTCATGAATCCTTATCTGTTGAAGTTTGCTGTGTGATCTGTGTCTTGCTGGTTCATGTCAGTTTGTTTGTTTATATTCTGTCAGTTTTGTGTTAGCTTGCTGTGTGACCTGCTATCTGTGTCCTGTTGCAGCATTCTGTGCGAACTTTGTCCAGTTCTGCTGGACTCCTGGTTAGTGTAGGGACTAGCGGTATAACCAGGAGCCATGAAGTTTGGCCCGCTAGCTTCCATGTTTTGTACAAAATATCAACTAATACCTGGTATTTATATTCAGCTTCCTATCTGTTACTAGTGGTTGCATTTCAGCTACTGTAGCGAAGACCACTGGGCTGCCCTTATTGGGGCAATGTCCCCGCTTAGGTAGGGCCAGGTAAAATTCCCGGTAGCACAAGGCCAGTTTGCCAGAAACCCGTGTGCGTACCCAGTCCTCTTTGGTCGCGATCGTGTGGGCCCCGTGCTTAGTTTGCCCACACGATCGTAACAATGGCATTATGGTCGGGGGAAGACCACCTGAAGCTGTGGGTGCAAATGGTCAACTAATAGGTCCCTGTAGTGTTCACCATTAAAGGATTGTGATATAATGACTAACGGTACTAGGCCATGCCAGGAAAATACTCCACAGATCGTGACACTGCCACCACTGGCTAGGTGCACCCATGGAATACAGTTCCATGCTGTTTATGCCAGATACAAACCTGGCCATCCATATGAGATCCTTAAAAGAGACTTGTCACTCCAGATGACCTTTTGCCATGTGTCCAATGTCCATTGATGTCTTTTCTTGGCCCTTGCAAGGTGTTATTCATCAGGGGAACTCTTGTCCGTCTTTAGATATTGAACCTCAATCAATGCAAGGTTTCCACATGGTCATTTTGGAAATTTGTCTAACTTCCCTGCTGTTGTACTGCTGGGTCAATTGGCCTACTATGGCATGTCATTGCTGAGATACCAGACATGCCACCAGATGTTCGCCTCTAGGATCAACCACCTGTGGCCTGCCGCTGTGTGATTTTCTGTATGATTATTCCATAGTTCAACCAGTCTTGGTACACGCTTGATACCTTGGTGTAAGAACAACCGACAAGTGCAACTGTTTCAGAAATACTGGCACTACACCTCTGGGCACCAACAATCCGCCCGCGGTCAAATTCACTTGAGTCAACACGTTTACCCCTGTGCAAAAGAGAGGCCAGCACATTATCTCAGAGCAGATTGTGACTCAGCCATCATGTGGTACCGTGTTACTCATCACAGGATCTCACATGCTAGCTCTTCCAAATGCAATGATCCTCCAGTATATATATACATAGGTATATATATCAGAGTGTCCCGAAAAATGTATACACACTTCAATAGTGTGTTATCTATGGCCTATTTTAAAATCCAAATTGAATATATGGCAGCAATATGTGGTATTATCTCGTCTATAATGATGCCAGTAGTTGTACAATTGATAAAGCCTCCATGTGGTCATCAGGAGAATCAAATAAAATGGCGGAGGCACACTTGACAATCCCTGTCAACACCGGTACCAATGCTGTTTGTGCAGTAGTTCACGGAAATCAGAAGTGTCTGGATGTTAATGGTGAGCACTTTGAGCACCTAATGTGATTACAGAAGTCAAACATGACTTACAGCTATCCTTTGATGTCTATGTAAATCTAGTTATAAAGCTTTTATACAGATTTTTTTCATGTTGAAGTGTATTTTCCCATATGTGGGACACTCTACAGAGAGAGAGAGTCCAAACGTAACATTAAAGTCACTGGTAGATGAAGTAAGTAAGAATGATTATATCCTACCAATGGCATCTGTCAAATTGGGTTGCCATGACATTGCAGTTTTCCAAAATGTGTGGACCCAGACTCGAGTCTTAGAGTTGATGTATTGGTAGCAGGAAATACGGGCAAGCGTTAGGATTTGAGCAACTTTGACAAGTACATAACTGTGATGTTTAGATGACTGGGTCTGAGAAACTCCAAAATAGCAGGTCTTATGGAAAGTACATGCCAAAAGGGACCTAAGGAAGGAAAACTGGAGAACTAGTAACAGAGACTTGATCACTTAATGATTGTTGATTCACGTAGGTAGTAAAGTCTGGTCCTATCTTTCAGAAGAGCTAATGTAACGCAAATTGCTGAAAAAGTTAAAAGGGGTTTTCCAGGACTTTACTATAGATGACCTCAGGATAGGTCATCAATAGTTGATTGTAGGGGTCCACCTCTTGAAATCCTAGATGATCAACTGGAAGCAGACACCTCTGTCCACACTACAGTGGCTCGGGTTGGCAATGTGGGCACAGCTGCCATTCACACACACATCAGAGTCAGCATATCCATAAGACAACTTATAATATGGCCTGCTTAGATACAGCAACTAAGCTATATGTCAACAAATAATGGTTAGGTGCAAGTTTTACCAAGTGAAAATTAAATATGGTACAGTTACATCCAGAGACTAATAGGTGAGGTCTTCCTTGATTGGATTCTTCTTTCTGTCCCAGACTGACATGAAAACGCCTTCCAACTAGGACTCATTTCTGCACACAAACTCACAATCCTGCTGCTACCCCCAATTAACCTTTCAGTGTCCCCTATGCAGTGACCAAGGCACAGGGCCCACAGCTGAGGAGATAGCAGGGTAGCCGAAAGGAAAGTCATAGTGGCACTACCATCTCCTCCCGTGAGGGATGCATGCAGCCCTTTGCCAAGGCCCTGGCAGGCCTCTCCAGGCAACGCTAGTGGTGGGGTTACCTAAATAAATTTCTGTGTAGAAACTTCAGTACATGTCACGGGTGATGCCACCGTTCCATCCACTGCAGTGAACTCCGACGATGGTGCAATAAATAGTCCAAACACACACAGGGCTGTACTTTAAATAGACTAAACCGGGAACGGTCGGTGAAGTCCTTCTTTACTGTAGCATCCAAAATGGATAACACACAACAGTTCTTACAATGGAGAATTGGCTCTGGAACAACAGTTACTTGGGAAGTGGCAGGGAGGCAACTTGGGGGATCTTGATACGCACAGTCCTTACTATCTGTAGCATCACTCTCCCGGACGATTTCTCTCACTCTCTACCTGCAAACACTCACGGTTTAGATGTCCATTAGGGCGCATTCTCATTCCTTCCATGATGACTGACAACTCTAGACCAACTGGGGGTAAAACGGGGTATTCTCCATATTCAGGTAGAAGGGATGCCTCTCCACTTCCTTCATCTTTGAAAGGCCTAGGTGGAACTTTCTCCTGACTTTCACACTTCTCTCAGACGGATTATAATCCACAGGGAGACATGCAGGCTCACTCAGGGACTGTCTGGCAGGATGACTTGACTTTCTGGTCACTCACTAACTGACTAATAACTAACTAACCAACGGAAGTAGTGGTGGAGACAAGATTGACAGGCCAGTGACACCCCCTGTTCCTGATTGGGTGCATGGCTGGCACCCATTCCTCGGCCTCACAGGTCCTGGCACTCACCACTCCGGTCTCCGATTAGAGTGTCCTGCTGCCTTCCACACAAGCCACAGATGCGAGTGTGCCGTTGCTATCTGCTGCTGCGACGGGGCTGCTCCTGCCCCCGCTCTGACTGTAGCCGCCAGCTTGCCATCCCAGCAGCGCTGCTGTGACTGTATCTCCCCTTACTATCTCCCCTGACTGGCCCCGCTGTCACTCTCGTGTCCCGGCGGCAGTCTCCTACCTCCAACACCCTTACCAACCACGCTGTCAGTCTCCCTGGCAGCAGCGGTAGTCTCCCACCTCCGCTCCTCTTACCGGTCCCACTGTCAGTCTCCCCAGCGTCCGTCTCCCACCTCCATCCACTCCCCTTACCAGCCCTGCTGTCACTCTCGGCGGCAGTCTCCCACCTACGCTCCCAGCGTGGGCAATGATTTATTGCTGGGATGGAGGGTTAGGGTTAGTTTCTGTGTAAGGCTTACATTGTTTGCTGTGAATATTTCGGTGCTACTGTGGCTGTACAGCTAATAATGTAAGCCTAACACTGAAACTAACCCGAACCCTCCATCATAGCCATAACTACATCCCCACACTGCTAGGACCTTCCTGCAGGCAGCCAATGAGGACCTTTAGAGGCGTACCCTAGGCCTTAACTTTCAGTGTAGGTCTCCACCCATTATTGTGGTGGTGACAAGATAGTATTCAATAGTACTCTAACCAAAGTCCTCTATTTGCACAGCTTGCAAACGCATATATCTTTTATGTTCACGCGACAAGTTGGATACTTGCAAACTGTTACATTTTCCAGACACACCTAGGCATTAACCTCTGTATTGCAGCTGTGCAATACACATAAGTCACTGACCACACAATTGCACAGTGCATCCACATTAAACACATGACATTTATGGAGAGGCCAGATATGTATACTTCAGGCCACTACACCTACACAGTAATAATGCTCCCTTTTGTGCAGACACAGTACTAGTACCTCTTTTATGTCCGGCTAAATGATAGTACCCACACAGTGTTAATTCCCATATTATGCCCACCACAAAGTGATAGCCACCCTCCTTTGTGCTCCTGCACAGTAAAAAATTCCCTTGATGCCTCAAAGTAATAGTGGCACTGTTTGTACCCACACGCTGTATTAATAATTACTTTGTGCCCAGTTCCTTAGTAATTATCTGCCTCAGTGCCTAAAGCTAATAATTATTGACAACCACAAGGTGATGCCCCCACAAATTAAGAAGTAATAAGTGGACCCTCTTTGGCCACCACCTGAAATTTATACTGCTCCTCTCTTTATGCGCCCACAATATAATAGTGGTCCCTTGTGCATCCCCCTCAGAATAATAGTGGTACCTCTGTGCCTCTAGAATAGTAGTGGTGTCTTTCTGCCCTCCATACCAAAATAATAGTGGTTACCCTAAAAACTTGCTGTGCCGATATATCGCTAATTCTAATTGATGCTCCCATTCCTGGTCCATCCCCATGGGCATCCGTGTTGTAGCTGCGTGCACGTGCAGCAATTGGGGTCAAGCATGCCCTTGACCCAGATTATGGGGCCCACAGTCTGACTACACTTTTACCATTTTAATGCACTCCTTCAATACACAGTGTTGTACAGAGCAGTGTGTCTATCCTGAATTCTCTTCCCCGTCTACTGCTCTGAGACGCTGAAGTTGAGAACCCTGAGACAGGGCAGGAGAATGCATTAAGCACATGCTGCCATACGCCACGGTGTTTATCGAAGGATTACAATAACCCCCTTACCGACCAGGTCCCATTTTTCAAATCTGACATGTGTCACTTCAAGGTTGGCTTCACACTGGCGAGGGCAATATCAGGCCATGATTCATGTGAAACCCCTGGATGTGAGGTGTTTTTCATTTGAAAACAGCCTCGCATCACTCCGGGGAATCCCTTCATCCCCGCGGGGATACCTTTAACCTCTTCCGTGGCTAAAGGGATTTTCCCGACGCACCTGAAGGGATTCCCCGTGGGGCTAAAAGGATTCCCCACCGGGATGCAAGAATCCCCTGCCGCGGCTGTCACAGCCGCGGTAGAGTACACCCATTGCTTTCAGTGGGGCCAGCACTGCTGCCGCTAGCCCCGTTGTAAGCAATGGGAGACATCGCAAAAAGATAGAACATGCTGCAATTATTTTTTTTTCACTCAACATCTCGTGAGTGAAAACATCACAGATAATTCTGCACTTTCCTTACTCTCCCATCGCGTGAAAATAGCACGATTTTCTCGCCAGTGTGAAACCGGCCTAAGTGGGATGCTTTTACTTATTCAAATTATTCTGAGAGTGATATTTTTTTGTGACACATTGTACTTTATGTTGGTGCTGAATTTTGGTCGATACTTGCGTTTTTTTTATTTTAAAAATTCTAAATTTACAGAAACTTTTGACAAATTTGCATAATGAATTTTTCGCCTTGTAAGAAAGATCATACCACACAAAGTAAGCAATAAATAACTCTTTTAGGGGTTTCTTCATGAACTAAAGCAAAGTGGATGATAAATTTGAAAATCGCAGATTTCGAATTTTAAAATTTTTATTCTGTAACACAAAATAATAAACACAGAAAAACAAAACTCAATATTTATTACTTTGCGTTGAGCCGCTGTCGGGGATGCACAGTACCGATTTTTTTAAAAACTCCTGCTTTCCCGCGGAATTCGGTCGGACATCACAGTAAAATAGAGCATGCTGCAATTTTTCCTCCACAAGCGGAAACTGCAATTAGTTTCCGCTCGTGTGCAGGAAGAATCACTTTTTCATAGCATGCTATGGAAGGTATTTACTGTGAAACCCAGAGGTGTACGCAAAAATCCGCCTACGTGCAGGCGGCCTTAAATGTTACCATCTTTGGGTGCAGACAACATTTTTCATTGGTTTATATTGCATTTTTAGTAGATAGCTGTTCAAAAACTGGCAATTGTGGCATTGTTTTTTGATATTTAATTTTTTTTTAATTCGCCCAACATGCCCAAGTGATGTTATTTTTATTCTGGGGGTAAGTGCAGATGTGTCACTACAAAATTTATATCTATATATATATTTTATTATTTTACCACTTGCTCCAACGAGCTTACATACTACAAATAATGGGGTGATGTAGAAGGTAAAGAGGCTAGAGATGTGCACAGTATGGCGAGTTGGAGTGTAAGGGATGCTATACACACTTACAATGGTTAGGCCATATAGTGATGGAGTCGGTATGACTGCAGGGGGCGGTTGATTACAGCTAGCAAGGATTGCAGTCAGTAGGACAGGGAGCATGTTATCAGGTGGAGTACAAAAGGGTTAGGTTAAGCAGATATGGCATGCCTCCCTGAATAGGTGCGTTTCTACAGCACACGTGAAGTTTTGTGCGCCAGTAATTGCCCGGATAATTTTGGGTAGTGTGTTCCAGAGGAACGGTGCTGCTCTGGAGAAGTCTTGGAGGCAGGAATGAGAGGTTTGAATTAAAGGGGCAATTAGTCTGATTTCGTTAGCGGGGGTGCGGGCTGGGTGCTGGATTAAGATGAGGGATGCAGTGTAGGGTGGTGCAGTGCTGTAGAGAACTTTTTGGATGAGGGTAATGAGTTCGAATTGGATTCTGTATTTGACGGGCAGCCAGTGCAGTGACTGGCACAGGACAGAGGCGTCCGAGTTGCGGCTGGACAGGAAGCTGAGCCTGGATGCCACATTCAGGATGGATTAGAGAAGGGAGAGTCTGGCGCGGGGGAGGCCAATTAGCAGCGAGTTGCAATATTTGAGCCGAGAGTGGATGAGTACAACAGTGAGCAATTTTAATGTATCAATGGTGAGAAAGGGGCGGATTCTTGCGGTGTTCTTGAGCTGTAGGTGATATGTTTGGGCAAGAGATTGGAGGTAGGGATAAAGGAAAGTTCAAAGTCAAATATAACCCCAAGACAGCGGGCGTGCTGTCTGTGAGTTATGGTGGTGCCACACACTGAGATGGAGATGTCAGGATGAGGTTGGTTAGTAGAGGGCGGAAACACCAATAAGTCAGTTTTGAGAGGTTCAGTTTTAGGTAGAGAGAAGACATAATATTAGAGACAGCAGATAGACAGTTGGTGGCATTCTGAAAGAATGGTGCTGTGATGTCACGGGAGGAGGTGCATAACTGGGTGTCGTCAGCATAGAGATGGTACTGAAAGCCAAATCTCCTGATAGTTTGTCCAATAGGGGCTGTGTAGATTGAGAAGAGGAGGGGGCCGACGACTGATCCCTGGTGGACCAGCAAGGGGAAGAGGTGGGGAGGTAGAGCCAGCAAAGGATACGCTGAACGAGCGGTCAGATGGATAAGAGGAAAACCAGGAGAGAGCAGTGTCCTTTAGCCCGATTGAGCAAAGCATATTGAGGAGGTGTTTATGGTCGACAGTGTCAAATGCTGCGGAGAGGTCGAGGAGGATCAGTAGGGAGTAGTCGCCCCTGGATTTAGCTTTAGGTTCTAAAAAAAAAACTTGTTTCAATGTGCAGCATGAGCTGGGGCATGATATATTGTTATTTTTTAAATGGACCCCATATTTGTTTACCACTGTACTGAGATACAGTGGTACACATGGCCACATGATTGAATCCCAAATGTGCTTGTGTGCTTGAGGCCTTAGGTTGGCTTTGCACCCCATTCATTTTTTCTAATTGGATTTAGTTGACTTTGTTGAGGGGGGAAACATGGTTTTGTGGTTATTTGGGACCCATTGCTAATTTTTATGACTGTCAGGCTATGTGCACACAGCAGATCATGGCCTTAATTTGACATAGAATCTGTGCCGATTCCAATCCATAGCAATTCTGCATCAAGAGTGTTCAATGGATTCCAATTGAAATCCGCACCATAGTATATACAATGCTGACCTTTTTTTTCTACACAGATTTGAAATACACATGCGAAAAAAAGGAGTGATATATCGTCCGGGTTTTCATGCCCGGCTGATATATGCTGTCTCTCTCTGCAGGGGGAGGAGGCTGGCCAGGTCGGGAACAGTGCACTGAGTTCCCGCCCCCTCTCCACCCCTCACCACTATTTGCAATGGGAGGGGGCGGGGTGGAAGCTCAGTGCACTGCTCCCAGCCTGGCCCACCTCCTCCCCCTGCATAGGGACAGCGTATATCGGCCGGGCGTGAAAACCCGTCGGATACACGCACGTCGAAATAAGCCCTCATTGTTATAGGGAGCACTGAGACTGCGACTTATATGAGTGGTTACCAGTACTGGTGTACTGTGGCTTGCACTTTTATTAGGGTGCTATGGCTGGCTATAATATTTTTTGGCCAGACATATATAAGTCATTTACACAGCAATATTTGCCATCCATACACCATCCATATATTTAGTTGAATTATAAGAATGAAACTACTTTCAAAAGAAGTTAGTAGAAAACCTTTTACTGGCCTAGAAGCCTGGAAATAGCATTAAAAATGGCCATGTTACAAATGTTCTTTATGTGTGGAGACAGTGTGTGACAGCTACAAGTGTATACATACTATAATTCCCATACTACAAGAACAGATGTAGAAGTGTATGTTTTAGTTTTTTTCCCATGGAAGCTTACTAACCTACCAATATGGACTTCTGAATTTAAAAAAAAAAAGGATTTTAAGTCATAAAGATTCACTGTATTTTTTTTCATTCAAACATCAATTATTACACTATAGCTTTTTTAGAACATAATTGTACAGGGTGTCCCACCCGCTGGAGGCTCAGAAAAAGTGGCTATAAATCCAAGACTAATAAACAAGATTTTTCCAGATCTGCAGTGAGTAGGACACCTTGTATGTTGTTTGTAAATTGACAAGAAAGAATGTTTTTTTGTCAAAAAAATCAAGCACCTAGGAGTTGTCATTTTGTTGCAAAATTTCAGATGCATTTACATCTCAGGTGGATATGCAAATGATGGAATAGTGGCATGATTAGATGAATGGTCTTGCTACATGAGGCCTAAAAGTGGTTCCAACCTTGGTCTGTAAAAAGGCTCTCAAAGGCTACTTCTGTGTAGTGCAATTCTTTTTCTGAAGAGATTTTCCCCAGTTAACAGAGTTTGGAAGGGGGCGCATTATTAGAATGCGAGAAGCTGGATATTCGTATTGATGAATTGCCCGCCACTTGGGCCATTCTGACCAGACTGTTAGAAGGTGTTGGCACCAGTAGATGTGTGAGGGCACACACACAAGGTAACCGAGCTCGGGACACCCTTAACAGATCACCAGTAGTGAGGATCGTTTGATAGTCCGACACACACAAGTAGCTTCAACTGTTTCATTGTCCGCAATCCAGAGACAGGTGACATCATCGTTACAGACTCCTCTGTCTGTCGGAACCATTTCCAGGTGCTTGGCTGAAGGACATTTGGTTTCATAGTGTCCATTATGTGCATTACCTTTGACACAACCACTGTAGCCTCCATTTGTAGTGGTGTCGTGAACAACAAAACTAGATTGCTGTGGAGTTGTCTTCAGCAACAATTTGGGTACTGAGGATAGCTGTGTTAGTTTCTGGAGACCAAGGGGTGAGTGTCTCAATTTTGCCTTTGCTGGTCACCTCTAGTATTGGACAATGACAGCTCAGTGATATGTTCAGGACATCCTGCAGCCACATGTGTTCCTCTCATGGCAGCTTCCAAAAGGCATTTTCCAGCAGAATCATTCTCGGCCGCACACAACAAGGGTGTCACAGGAGCCTCCACAACATTGCAACACTTCCATGGTTTGTACGGATTAATCACCAATAGAACATCTATGGGACCATCTGGGACGCCAACTTCAACAGCCTACGAGTTTGCACAATCTAGAGGCTCAGTGACAGCAAATGTGGACCAATATGCCACAGGATACCATACAGAACTTGTATGCCTCCATGCCTGCCCATATTACATTTTGAATCCAAGCTATAAGCATCACAACAGGGTACTAGAGATTCCCTGCAAGTGTTCAGTTTTCCATAATAAATTATCATTTGGCTCTGATATTGTAATCACTTATAGTACAATCAAACAAATAAAGATTCGTTCGATTCCGACAACCCCTAGGCCTTGATTTGTTTCGCATTAAGTGATAATTTTGTTCATCTTCCTTTCCTTGTGAGATTGTTGCATTTCTTCTGAGTTTCAGAATTTGAATTCATTGTAAAACTTTTCAGCTACTCCTTCATATGCGTATGTTGTTTGGGTATGAACTTGTCATGGAAAGCAACTAACTTTATTTACAGTTGATGGTGAAGAAATGGAACTGTTTTTTATACAAAAGCAAAGAAGCACAGCACAAATGACACTTGTTAAAGATTAAATACCTATAAATTATAATCATCATGTGAAATTATATGTCTATAAAAACAAAACCTACTGCACACTAATGAGGGGCAATCACTCAAAACAGCTGTCTGTCCATAAGGAGAAACAATACCCTTCCTGACTAAGCTCTTGCAACATACATGTGTGAGTGTTTCTCCCTCCCCCCTCTGCTTTCTATAGAGTTCAATAAGCACAATGACTCATGCCCCTTCTCTACCCCTTATCTAAAGTCATTCTAGTGGCCAGAGAGATTTCTCATGACAATCTTAGGTAAATTAAGTAAATAGCAGTTTTGGTAGTTATCACACTAGCTATCATATTAGGACAAGTTGTTTGAAAAGTTAGTGACCATTTAGATAAAAAATATTTTTAAAAATTCAAAAGGAATTGCTATCACTTTGCACTGGTAATTCAAGTTGCCTGATTTCCCACAGAATTCAGGTATGAAGCTCCAGCAGTGGAGCTTCCCATGATCTTCAGATCCCTTCCCATGCCTTCCCCTGCAGCACTGAATGTCAGAGCCACGGGATCTCACTAGTTATTATGAGATCTCAAGGAATTGAATGAAAGAGCGGTATTCAGTAAAATAATGCAGCAGTAATCATCAACAATAACATAATTGCTATGTTTTTATTTTAATAGTTTTTATTTTTTTAATCAAAAATATGCAATAGGTCCTTTTTAGGTATATTAATTGAAGTATAAAAGGGGTTTTTAGAATAGGTTTTGTTTGTTAAAACCCCATTCCATGTGCAGTAAAATAACTAACTCACACTCGCTCCACCACTCAGTCCTCCTCTCTGGTTGTTTGTTTACAGGCTGCAGTCTTGCTTGTTTACGAACAATCACAGGCTGCTGCAGCCAATGACAGAACCCAGAGATCAATTGCAGACCTCTGTGATTGGCTGCAGTAGCCTATAACATCCTGTAAACAGACTGGGGCAGCCTGTAAAAGTGAAGTCAGAGGAGAGACCCAGAGAAGTCGGCATAGGTGGGTATATGCCACATAGATATTTTACTGAATGGGGAACAGGGTTTTTAACAAAAAACACTTCTCTGACAACCACTATAACAACACTGGTACCACCTGCATCAGCTAGCCTCTCTTCCTTTATACAGTATATACAGAGCTAAAGAATCTATTTAGTAGCTCTGCATTTTCTTGACACTAATGGCCCATTTAGACATAACGAAAATTGCTCAAAAATCGCTCAAAGCCATCTGACATTGTGCAGTTTTCGTGCATGAGTCGTTAATCGCGTACTTCAAGTTTTCTTGAAATGAGCAATCAGCTATTATCAGCACAGCCGGCTGTTATCAAAGCCGGCTGCTCTGATAAAATTCCCTGTGCCTGTGTTCTGCTGTGAATTCACAGTGGGGCACGGGCTGTAAGAGTGCAGAACAACACAGATGTTTGCGTATGCAAAACAGCTGTATTGTTCTATTAGCGTCCGCGGCGGTGTGCTGCTCCCGCTGCATAACTGTATAGTAGCTAGTTAGCTACTATAAGGTATGCAAAGTTGATCAATCAAAACTGTTGTTTGAGTAACTTTTGAGTGATCATCTGTCAGTGTAAATGGGGTCTTAATGACCATTATTTAGCCGTGATATGTTACAAACATAAGATACTAGATAAAATATAAAAAACTAAACGCTACGAAGAAATAAAACCTTTTTTTTAAATACATTGTATTACATATACATTAAAAACCTAACAAATTATATTACATAAATATTCATAAATAACTTGCACTTGACCCAGAACAAACCCCTTTGATAAATGGCAGAGAGTAGGAAGGGAGGAAGTAGTCAAATCCCACAATCACACATCAGTTTCAGGAAATCACAAAATATAGTGGTAAAATCATCCGGTAAACTGCCAACAATTGGAAGTAATGGATAGTAAATGCATTCCTTATATGTGGTACTCACATATTGCTGAGTATTTTTCACAGTGTGCAGAAAGTACTAACTTGAGGGTGGTAGTTTGCCAATCTGTATCTGACAAAGGAATTGTCCAAGGACTTTCTCTGAAGAAGGCAACCCAATATGTGTTCGGTACAAAGTTCTAGCACAGCTCTGTCTTATCTCCAGCAATGTACAATTGCCAATAAATGTGTTTGTGTCCGACTGTATATCGTGATATGTCTCTGTCTCTTTCTAGCAGGCCTCCTTACTGTCTGTCCATATTTACTTGTGTGAGCACACTTGGTCTTGATTGAGTTCAGCCACTTTGGGATGCAAAAGTGCATTGGCCATTGAGTCCAACAGGACAAATTCTGGTGGGCCAGTCATGTCCTATTAGGGCTGCAACTACTATTATAGCAGCATAGCAGCTGCTATGTAGCCAAAGTCTCAGGGAGGCCAGGCTAGCAGGCTGTTACTAAGAAGAGGAGGCTATGAAATAAAAAACAATATATACACCTCCTTTACTGTCCCCATTGTTTTTTTCTGGTCTGGTCCTCTCTGACTTCCATTTGCACAATTATATGTTATGGCACATGACCACTGCAGCCAATCCCTGCCCTCTGCATCTGAGGTCAGTGATTGGCCATAGCAGTTATCTGTCTACACATTCTGCCTATGTAGATTGGGTTACTAATGCATACCTATGTGGGAGGGTGGTATAACTCGTAATTGAAATTTGTAATGTTAGAACTGAGCACTGCATGATGATGGCAATCTTAAAGGAGATGTCCCGAGGCAGCAAGTGGGTCTATACACTTCTGTATGGCCATAATAATGCACTTTGTAATGTACATTGTGCATTAATTATGAGCCATACAGAAGTTATAAAAAGTTTTATACTTACCTGCTCCGTTGCTGGCGTCCTCGTCTCCATGGTGCCGACTAATTTTCGCCCTCCGATGGCCAAATTAGCCGCGCTTGCGCAGTCCGGGTCTTCTCCTCTTCTCTATGGGGCTCCGTGTAGCTCCGTGTAGCTCCGCCCCGTCACGTGCCGATTCCAGCCAATCAGGAGGCTGGAATCGGCAGTGGACCGCACAGAAGAGCTGCGGTCCACGAAGACAGAGGATCCCGGCGGCCATCTTCAGCAGGTGAGTATGAAGACGCCGGACCGCCGGGATTCAGGTAAGCGCTGTGCGGGTGGTTTTTTTAACCCCTGCATCGGGGTTGTCTCGCGCCGAACGGGGGGGGGGTTTAAAAAAAAAAAAAACCCGTTTCGGCGCGGGACATCTCCTTTAAGCAACTCACCATACAGCAAAATGTACAGCAATTATTTTAGAATATAATGGTATTATTTGGTGAGTGTGCGGTAGTAGTCAAATATAGTGTAGTGTTTATTGAAAGAAAAGAACACCCACTCATTTTACTCTCTTCTACCAAAGCATGATTAGGCCTAGTTTAGTGCAGTTTTTAATATTTATTTTACGCAGTTCAAAACCAGGTGTGAATCGTTAAGTGGGGATAAATACAAAAAAACTTATATAGTTCTGTTTTTTAAATTCACACTAAGTTTTTATTTATTTAAGATGAACTGATTTTTCCCCTAAATGAAGTTTTCTTAGATTGTTTTCTTTCAATGTATTAGATACACGTATCACAGAGGGGAATCCAACATAAGGCTTTACCAGTCCAATACTATTGATGACCTAACCTCAGAATTGGTAGATTGAGGGGCTCACTATCTGGGTTGTGAACCAATCAGCTAATGTGAAGTACCCACAGGCTGGAAGATAGGCTCAAAATGATAGCATAGTGGCCTGATGCAGTAGCTGCACAACTATACTGGGCTACTTCTCCACTGCATTTGGACCCTTCTGGCAGGCCCATGACTACTTCAAATAGTGCTATTGATTACCTATCCTATGGATAGCTCATCAATAGTATTGGACTAAAAAAAACCTTTAAAAATATGCTTAGCTAGAAAGGAAATGTACTGCAAAAATCTGCTCTCTGGAGGACTGCAAGACCGTACATTATATAGCTACTAATTCATTTAAAGGGGTTGTCCCGCGAAAGCAAGTGGGGGTATACACTTCTGTATGGCCATATTAATGCACTTTGTAATATACATCGTGCATTAAATATGAGCCATACAGAAGTTATTCACTTACCTGTTCCGTTGCTAGCGTCCTTGTCTCCATGGTGCCGTCTAATTTCAGCGTCTAATCTCCTGATTAGACGCGCTTGCGCAGTCCGGTCTTCTCCCTTCTGAATGGGGCCGCTCGTGCTGGAGAGCTGCTCCTCGTAGCTCCGCCCCATCACGTGTGCCGATTCCAGCCAATCAGGAGGCTGGAATCGGCAATGGAACGCACAGAGCCCACGGTGCACCATGGGAGAAGACCTGCGGTCCACCGTGGGTGAAGATCCCGGCGGCCATCTTCGCAAGGTAAGTAAGAAGTCACCGGAGCGCGGGGATTCGGGTAAGTACTATCCGGTTTTTTTTTTGCATCAGGTTTGTCTCGCGCCGAACGGGGGGGCTATTGAAAAAAAAAAAAAACCCGTTTCGGCGCGGGACAACCCCTTTAATAATGGCCAGAGATTTCAGTAGACTTTTCTAGACTTGTAGCTATCAACTGTACTTAGAAAAGAAGGAGTAGGTAGTTCTGACGGGACGACTCTTTTAATGCTACGTCTTTTTTTTAAATTTGAACTGTTTTCTTTTAAGATACAAAAACTTGTTTGTTAAAGAGAAAAAATATATGTCTCTTCTCTCTCATTCTGCTTGTAAATGAGACTACACGGACATAAATGACTATTTACTATGTTTTATAGTAAAGAGTGTATGAACCATTTTCTGTAAGGTAGTTAGTGTGCCTGCAGAATTTAATACTGAAATTCCCACTTTTCAATGGCCCACATTATTCTTTGTTTTCATTGGAAACCATTAAAATCATAACCCAGCTGTGTAATCACAGTCCCGGAAAAATACTTTCAAACACACTTAATGCTATGTTAGACCCATGGCTTCATTCATGAGAGAATCAGGCCATGCTCATTCCAGAAGGAGTGGACTTATTGACATTTCCAATTCGCCATGGCCATAATATAAACCCAAATGAATGTATTAAGCATTAGCACGGTCAATCACTTTCAGTGCCATTTTATGGCGTAAACACATGTATGTTGTCTGCACAAAAATAAAACAATGAATTGAAAATGTTTGCAAAACTTCCAGAGAGGCTTAATCAACAACTGCGGCAATTATCTGAAATTGGCTGAGTTAATGTGTTTTATTTCCAGTCATTTATGATGGCTTCTGGCATGTGCTGCATCTTATGTATCCAGCATACAGTACATTCACTGAACACATGCTGATCTATTTTATGAGAGTGGCGCAGTGTAAATATAAATTGCAGGCAGTTATGTTAGATTTGGCTACTTCATTAAATTGTACAATGATAGCAAAAATGACAATGACTGTAAATATGGATTTGTAGAGCAACTTACATACTGTTATAGATTATGCATTGTTATACGTGCCAGAAGGAAATTTCCTCAGTTTACATTTGTTACATAGTATAAGTCGTGATGTAGCAAAGCAAAATTTGGAAATAAGCTGCTGTGATTATGATAATTTTAGCAGAAAGTTCACGGCACACAACACGTACCTAGACAAAGTACCTTGAGAGCTTTTCTACAGCCATGCCCAGCTGCTTACTGCCCTCCCTTCATCTCAATAAAAATACCAAGACATTGGATGGAAAATGATTGGAGAAGAGCATCAGAGTCTCAAGAATGGTGGAGGAAATGTGAAGGACTGGGAGAGCTTTGGTGCTGGAAAAGTGGAAAATTTGTACATGGTAAAAGGAATCACAAAACAGGTCATGTTCACACGTAGCATATTTGGTGCGGACTTTCCACAGCAAAATAATCTGCACCATTTGGGGCAGATTTTCATGTGGATCCGCGATTTTCCACTCGCATATAAAAATCACAGCATTACGCAGTTTGGCTGCGATTTTCTGCGATGAACCTATCATTGATTATAGGTTAATTGCAGAAAATTGCAGAGACCTAGCGTTCTCACGCAGTTGAAATCCACTGTGGGAAAATGCTACGCTCGTGGACCGGCGGCCATAGGCCACTCTCAGTTGGCAAACTGCTGCCATTTTACTGTAGTTTTCGGATGCCTCCTACTGAAAAAAGCAATGGGGACAGTAGAGGAGGTGTATATATTGTTTTTTTATTTCATAGCCTCCTCTGCTTAGTAACTGCCCGCCAGTCAGGCCTCCCTGAGATGTGGGCCACATAGCAGTTGCTTTGCTGCTATGATGGTGGTAGGACATGACTTGGCCACCAGAATATTTATGGTTCAAAAGGATTTTATTGGTCTGCCATGCTTACATAATGTGTACAATATTATGCGGAGATGTCAATAGACAAACTATATAAACAATCTAAACTTCTATTCTTTTCTTGTCTTGTCTTGTCTTGTCTTGTTGTCTTCTTTCCTGTAATATAATCTCTTGCTATAAGGCAGTTTATTTTCTTAACTAAACATTTTTGAACAACTCCAAAATATCTGGTTCTTATACTATGTTTTTTTTTTGTTTTTTTTTTTAATTATACATTTTATTCAGGATATAAAGTCTCTCATAACACCATTGTTTGCATTCAGCACCTATGGGAGAAGTTACATGCTATCTGTAAACCTTTTGTGCTTGTACACGGATGTGAGTATCAATCCAGTACAAAACAGTGTGACTGCGACAGTAATAATGCCCACGGCTGGTCCATGTCGTTTATTGCCCACTGGCACCTGGAGAACAAGTTTCTTATTAGCCTCAGTGTAAGGTAAGGCCATCCACTGGCATCTTATTCCATCAGTAGGTCCACAAGGAGCTTCAACTAAAGGGTAATCCAAGCAGCCGTTCAAAAGAAAGTCTTTCCTGCAGCGAATGAGCAGTTGAGGACTGGACAGCACAATGGAGGCTTCACTGACTTGTGCAGACGGGCGGTGGTATCTAGCATGGATCGGCACTGAGGAGATGAAGCAATCATCACACGACTCGTCGCGTCTTGTATACACCAGTGCATTCAGTTCTGTGGACAGATACTCTGGAGCTTCTAAATCCACTGCATTCAGCAAAACGACCTCTGTTAGATTGTGCTGTCTCAGAGAAGATAGCTGATAGGGATCCAGAAACAGCCCGGATGGAATAGTCTCCTGGAGTAATATGCTGCAGCCGTCTATCTGCTCTGCAGAACTGTGAAGCTTCACTCTGGTTACCAGATCCCTGTGAAATCCACTTTTCAAGATGCCTCTGCTAACCGTTACTGCGGGGCAGGACGTTTCTGCAGCTGTCCTAATCCCGAACCAGAAGAGACTGCTCAGCAGTAAGAAGGTGGAGGCATCTGCCGATCTCAGCATGTCAATATCTTCCGCTCATCCTGCAGCCACTTCCGCCTCGTACATGCTAGTGGGCTAAAAGGTTCTTATACTATGTTTAGATATATTTTCCTAAATTAATTATAACATACAACTGGAATTGATAATTGGAGTAAAATAGAATATAGAAAAAATAGAGAGGAGAGATGAGATGGGACGGGGGGAAAGGAGGGGGGGAAATAGGGAGTGTTGTGTGGGGTGAAATCCGGTCTAAGTCCCATGAAGATTGGGTTGTATCTACTGTTTGGGGGGTTAATGATCCGTTGGTTGTGGTATAACTACGGTCGTGTTCGTGATTGGGGGGGCACCGGTTTCCAACCAAGTAGTTAGGTCTGAAGAGTGTCGGAACTGATCCCAGATCATCCAGGTAACAATATGTTTCTCATACCTTAGTTCATCTTTAGCACATAACTCTTCCATACGTTTTATCTGATCCATGGCCTCCAGCCACATTATTCTAGTGGGGGGTGACGTAGATTTCCAAACTCTGGGTATTATTTGTCTCATAGTCAGAACAAAGAATCTGAGTAAGGATTTTTTAGCTTGTGTCACTGGTCCGGGGAGCATAGATAGTAATGCAATCTCTGGTGTAAATAAAACGTGGTTTCTACTGACCGCCGTGTAAAGGGCATTGACCTCCTGCCAAAGGGGTTGAATGCGAGGGCATGACCACCATAGGTGGATAAATGACCCTTTTTCTGTTGTGCATCTCCAGCAGGTATCCGGATACTGGGGGAATATCCTGGCTAATTTCACTGGGGTCTGGTACCATCTTATTAGAATTTTATAATTTAACTCCTGTATTCTGTTAGAGATAGTGATTTTGTGTGATAGGATGTATGCCTTTTCCCAGGACTCCTCTGGGGGGATGTCAGTCAGGTCTTGTTCCCAATTCCTTATTATATCTCTCCCACTGTTTTGGGTGTCTCTTTCGATCAGCATCCGATACAATGCCGATATTGTTGATTGTTCTGAAGTGGGTGAGATGCTTATTTTCTCGAAAGAGGTAATGGGATGGCTTAGTTGTTGGATGGTTCCTAGTGACCTGATGTAGTGTCTAAGCTGTAGATACTGGAACCATGCTCCGGGCTGGGGTCTCCCATCTCCCTGTATATCGTTCAACGGCCTGAGTCCCTCTTCCGAGACCACGTCCCGGACTCTTATCATGGTATTTGGTGAGTTTTGTATCAGAGGTATGCCTCTGAAAAAGTCAGGGCACTCGGGGTTGCCTGTCAGGGGAGTCAAGGGACCGGGTTTGTTGATTAGGCCTTTTGTGGTCGCGTATTCTAACCAGGCTGTGATCATGTTTTCTGTAAAGGGTGATAGTCCCTGACCTCTGTGATGCCCTTTGCCCGGTAGCCATGTGAGACCCAGTCCCTTAAAGGGGGTTGAGTTTTGTTCCGCTCTTGCCCATAATTTTTGCGTTCCGTCGCGCTGTAATTCTAGGATGTGTTTAGTTAGAGAAGCCTTGTGGTACAAGGCTAGGTTTGGGATGCCCATTCCCCCTAAGTCTTTGGGTGCTGTCAGAGCCCTCCAATTTCGTCTTGGTCTGTTGTTTCCCCAAATAAATTTCATCATGGATCTCCTAATCTTTAGAAGGAATGTCCTGGGTAGCTTTATGGGTACCGTCTGAAACATGTACAAAAATCTAGGGAGGGCGTTCATTTTGACGGTGTTAATCTTTCCAAACCAGGACAGATGGACCGTCTTCCATCTATCAAAGTCCGTCTCTAATTTGGTTAGAAGAGTTTTGTAGTTTTTCTGGAAGAGCTGGTCTAGGTCTGGTGTTATCGTGACCCCTAGGTACTTGATCTCGTCCTGTCTCCAGGCAAAAGGAAGGGATGGTTTTAAGGTGGCGACTTCTAAGTCTGTTAGTGTGATATTTAAGATTACTGATTTACTCAGGTTTACTTTAAAGTTAGAGAGCTGTCCAAACCTTTTAAATTCCTCTAATATGTTGGGAAGACCTATCCTGGGGTTTGTGATGTACAGTAAAAGGTCGTCCGCATATAGAGCTGTTTTATGTTCGGTGTCATCCAGCTTAATCCTGCATATATCCGGGTTTGCTCGGAGGGCATTTGCCAGGGTTTCCATAACCAATATGTATAGGGAGGGAGACAGGGGACACCCTTGACGCGTTCCATTGCAGATCTGGATTGGGTCCGACAGCTGGCCGTTGACTCGGATGCGAGCCGTGGGGTCTCTGTATAAAGCCATTATTCTGCTCCTGAGTTTGGGACCGCAGCCGACCCTCCCCAGGACTGCCTCCAGGAACCCCCAGCCTACCCTGTCAAATGCTTTCTCCGCATCTACCGATAGGAGACAGAGGGGGTCCCTAGATTTAACTGCTCGTGATATAAGAGCCAGCGTTCTTATCGTGTTGTCCCCTGCCTCCCCCCCCCCGAGACAAAGCCAGCCTGGTCTTTGTGAACTAATGATGGTATGTGTGTTTGTAGACGGGTGGCCAGGATCTTTGCATAGATTTTTGTGTCAATGTTTAAGAGGGAGATCGGCCTGTAGCTACCACAGGCTGATGGATCTTTGCCCGGTTTTGGGATGACTGTAATCACCGCTTGTAGGCCTTGGGTTGTAAAAGGGCATGTGTGCGAGATGGAGTTGAAGGTGTGGAGTAGTAGGGGGGCTAAGTGTTCCTCCAGGAGCTTAAAAAATCGGGGCGTGTACCCGTCTGGCCCGGGGCTCTTTCCTAGTTTAAGCGTTTTGATTGCCTCTTTTACCTCCTGAAGTGTAAAGTCCTCTTCTAGTAAGGTCTGATCAGAGTCCGATATCCGTGCTGAGACGTGTTCGTCTAAATATGCGTCTCTTTCCTGCATTATGTTCGTCCCCTTTCTCCCGTATCTGTCTGGTAGGTTGTATAGGTCGCGGTAATATTGGTGAAAGCTATTTATTATTTTTGTGTTGGTGTGGACTAATCCTTCCTTTTGTGTTTGAATGGCGAAAACATATGTCTGTGGGGTCCTGGGGTTTAGTGCTTTGGCTAGTCCTTTGCCGCTCTTATTTCCGTGCTCGTAAAACCAACCCCTCGTCTTGTCTCTCTGGCATAACGAGTTCTGATCTAATATGTGTAGGATCTCATCTCGTACCGACGAAATTTCCGCGGCTCTGCTGGTGGAGGATAGGGTTTTGTTTGCCTGTTCAAGTTGTTCTAGTTGGGTAATTAGACTCTTTAGCGTTCCAGCTCTCTCTCTCTTTAAGCGCGCTCCATGCGAGATAAATATTCCTCGAATTACGCACTTAAGGGCTTCCCATTTCGTGGGTGCTGGGGTTGGGTCTAGGGCGTGATCTTGGTTAAAGTTTTTAATGGTCTCTTGGATTTCGTGTAAGCATATGGCGTCATTCAATAAATTATCATTTAGACGCCAACTAGTGCCTGTATTGTTATTCTGGAACCCCCTTAGGGACCCCCAGACCGGAGCATGGTCGGACCATATAAGGGAGCCTATTGAGCTTGAGGGATCTCGATCTAGAAGTTTGTGTGATATGAATAAGTAATCTAATCGATAATAGCAGTTGTGTGGTGGGGAATAAAAGCTATAGTCCTTTGTTCCCGGGTGTAACGTCCGCCAGAGGTCAATCAGACGGAGGTTCGCTAATTCCCTGCGGAATCTACGGAGTGCTGTGTATGCAATAGTTGACTTACCCCCAGAGGAGTCGATTTTGGGTTCCAGGCTGAGGTTGAGGTCGCCTCCCATTATGATGTTGGAGCCATCTGCAAAGGTCCTCAGGGCCCCCAGTATCCGGATCCCGTATCGTACCTGTGACTGGTTCGGGAAGTACACATTAGCTATGGTAATAATTTCATTGCCAATCTGGATTTTTAGGAAAATGTAGCGGCCTTCGTTGTCCTTTGACATGGAAATAAATTTATGCGCGAAATTTTTATGTATAGTTATCGAGGTGCCTCCTGCTTTTTTGTCCGGATGGGGGCTGTGATACCAAGTGGTGTAGTTGCGGTTCTTACAATTGGGTATCTTGTTCGTCTGAAAATGTGTTTCCTGCAAGAGTGAGGCATGTCAGAAGAAGAAATAGATCCTTTTCCTCTGTCAGGTATGCCTAGAGAAACTGGCGACCCAATGCTGGGTGCTGATCCTGGGAGGTCAAGTCTCTGTCTTTACCTGGAGGTCAGAAATTATGATTTCCAGTCAGAGCAACTGATGGTCCCTACCCTTTCCAGGGCAAGAGTAAATAATAGTGTACTTGTAGAATGTAATATAAATCTAACTTTCCCATAAATAATGTTGGGAAATGATTTACTGGACCAGGTGGGTAAACAAGAGGACGATACCATGCACTAGCTAATTGTCCCAAGGTCCCAATTGTCCCAATAGTTCAGAGAACTATTCTGGATATGGCTCATGGTCATATTTTTAAGTGGCCATTTGGGGGTCGAGAAACCATCTGAGAGGATATTACAGAGATTCTTCTTACCAAGCGTACATGGGGATATCAAGAAATATTGTGAGTAAAGCGGAGAGTGTCAAATATCAGGCCCCAGATCTCACTATCATAGTTCCCTGGTACCAATGCCTCTTGAGATACCTTTTGAACATATAGGTATGGATCTAGTTCGCCCATTAGTAAATTCCTACTGGGAGTACCCGTATATTTTGGTGGTAATAGATTATGCTACCCACTACCCGAGGCTATTCCTTTGCATAATCCTTCTTCCAAGGATTAGTCCAGATGTTTAATTGTTTGGGTATTCCTAAGGAGATACCCACCAATAAGGGGACCCCCGTCATGTAAAGAGTAAGAAAGAAATTCTGCCGGCTTATTAAAAATAGAGCATTTATGCACCTCCATTTACCATCCCCAGAAGGATGAGCTGGTAGAAAAATTTAATGAAATTTTAAAGCAAATACTAAAAGAGGTGCTTAATGGTGTTAGGTTGTGCGTATGGGACCTGTGGTTCTACAGGTTTCCATGAACACAGCTTCACAGGTGAGGGTTAATTGATCTGGCTGGGTGTGGAGCTCCTCCCGCAAGCCAATCCCCACGGGTCTACTGCATATATATATCAGTCCCTCTGCAAGAGGAAGCTGGTATTTCTTCACTATAGGGTTTGGTTTTCCTGCATGCCTGTTATACATGTTCAGTGTATATGTGTGTAAAGAGTGTTGTATTCAGTGTTTGTGTGGGTGGCCGGACATCAGGTGTGAACAGGCATATTTAGTGTTAATGGTGTTCTGTCTTGCATGCTAGCCCTAGTGTGTTGGTGTGAACTGTGTCCTGTCCTGCTGGATCATGCATCATCTCTGGGCTAGTGAGGCCCTTTGGTTCCAGTGCGGAGCCGCCCTTTCCAGGGCAATTGCCCTTCTTTGCCGTCAGGGCTCTGGTGAATGTTGTCTCATTAGAGTAGGGACTTGCAAGACAATGAAGACCCTTGAAGTTCAGACTCACCAGCTTAAGTGACTTGGCCAATCCACAAACTAATACCTCATACCTTTATAGCAATTCCATCTGTTATGTGTGCAGGTATGCAAGATGAGTGTTTTGTTTGTTTGTCAGTCCTTATGTTATATCTGTCTATGAGTTCAGTTCTCAGTATGCAGTTGTGTCCCTTTGATGTTCGAGCCAGGGCGTCCTGTTTGAACGCGATACCACTCCTGAGTCTGTCCTGTGGCGAGGTGCACCCGGCGGGCGTAACAGATGGGGATGGAAAAGACTGGGATTTCCTATTACCATACCTGTTGTTTACTATAAGAGTGGTGCCACAGTAATCCAAAGGGTTTTCAACCTTTGAATTACTATATGGAAGAAGGCCCCGGGATCTCTTAGATATAGCTAAAGAGGTCTAGAAGGGACAAGCCATGCCTTTTAAAACTGTTGTGGAACATGTGTCCCAAATACATGGTTGCATTGCAGCTGTTATGCTCATTGTTAAATATCACATGGAATAGGCTCAACAAGCCCAAAATATGAGTTATGATAGAGGGGCCAAAGTACATATATTTAAGCCTTATTCCAACAGTGGAAAGCAAATTCATAGCCAAATGGCAGTGACTGATTGATGTGATGTATGAAGTATAGCAACCAGGAAAAAGGAAACCAAAACAGGTTTGCCATGTAAATCTGATCAAACCTTGGAAAGATCAGATATATTTGACTGCGGAACTGGCTTTATCTACAATTGACTAGTCCGATCTGGAGGTTAAGATCGCTGAGGAGTTATCAGATGTTCAAAAGAAGTTAGCCATCCAAAACAAAGACTTCTTTTCAGAGAAGCCAGGTTGGGCTATGATGATTAAACATGATATTATTGCAGAACCAGTTGTGAAAGTCAATGTGAAACCCTATAGGATTCTAGGGGCCTGGTGTGAAGTCGTCTCCAAAGAAATAAAAACCAAGTTAGAATTAGGAGTGATTGAGGAATTGCTCTGGGAGTGCTGTTCCCAAGACTAGACATAACCATCAGGTCTTGCAATGACTTTTGGAAATTGAATGCAGTATCTAAGTTTGACGCATATCCTAAGCCCAAAATATGTGGATGAACTTATTAAGAGACATGGTGCGGCCCATTATATTACAATATTAGATTTGTCAAAAGGTTATTGTCAGATCCCTATTACTAATACAACAAAAAAAAATAAAGCCTTTTCCACACCAGATGGACTCAGCCTTTCAGACTGCAAAGAATCCCAGCAACATTCCAGAGATTAATGGACAAAATATTAAGACCCCACCGACAATATGCTTCTGCTAATTTGGATGATATAGTCATCTTTAGCTAGGACAGGATGACACACCTGACTTACATACAGGCAGTTGTTGTTGACTCGTGGGCCACCAGTCTGACAGCCAATTCAAAAAATGTCCCATTGGATTGAAGAAAGCCAAATACGTGGGTCATCTCATATATTCTCATATATACAAGTCTCTTTGACTGAGCTGACAAAAGGGAAAGATTCTGGGTTCATAATATGGAGTCCGGAGGCCGAAACTGCCTTTCAGACACTAAAACCGCAGATTTCAGAAAATAGTTCATAGTGCAAACACATGTCTCCAGCACGAGACTGGGAGCAGTCTATTCCCAAACCTGTGGTGAAAAGGGCATCCACTGTTATACTTAGGTCGAAAAATAAACAAGCGCCAAAAAAATTATGCAATTGTTAAAATAGAGTGTTGGCTATTAAAAGCGCTCTCGAGGCTTTGAGGTACTACCTACTAGGGAGAAGATTTAGGCCGGTAATGGACCATGCTTCTTTAAAATGGATGTCCCAAAATAAACAAAAAAACAGCCATGTGATGAGGTGGTTCCTGGCATTACAACATTAAATTTGTTGGTGGAGTACCAACTGGAAAAATTGCAAGGAAATGTCGATGCCCACTACCGGGCAAATGATTGTGCTGTGGTAAGTGCTCAGGCTGAGTGCCCTGACCAGAGGCGGGAATGTAGCAGGATGATAGGAGTTGCAGTGGATCGGAGGTATATTTATCCAAGACTCCTATCATTCTGTGAAGCAGCAGAGAAAAAGTTCACCTGCTAGTTCATTATTGGCCAGCTTTAATGAGTTTGATAAAAGGGCAGAAGAAATGTGCATCCTCTCTCTCTACCTGGCGATTGAGTGCTGAGATCCGCTATTGGCTGCAGCGGCTGTACGTCCTGTAAACAGGCTGGGGCAGTCTATAAATGTGACATTAGAGGTAAGAACCAGACACAGCGGGAGCGGGGAGACGTGAGTATATGCCAATTTTTTATTTTGCTGCATGGAGAACATACTTTCATTGAAAAATATAACCCAGACCACCCCATTAATAAAAACTGTTTTGAGATAAAAATTGTGTTTATACTTTTTATTTATGGACTATTTCTTACATTCATTTTATCTAACTATTTTTCTAATAGAGAACTTTTTCTTTTGATTTAGAATTTTTAATGATAATGAATTTGGCTACTTATATTGCTTGTTCATGAAAACAAACTGGCATGCATCTGTTTGGAAATACTTAATGGGTGTCCAAACATTCATTCTCTCTGGACAACCATACAAACTTTGTTCGGTCTTAGGCTGTCAAATAAAACCGTCAGCCCCTGTGATTATGTCTCAGCTGTGCTCCTGTGCGTAATCTGTTGGGCGCCACAGCGGTGTATAAAGGAGCATTTGAACATACAGAACATTCAAATGTGCCAAGGGATTAAAGGAACATTAAACCTAGAAATGACTGATAAAAGTAAACAAAAGATTATCTCACATCCACGATTTGCCAGCCTGCAGGATTTTCTGCATGTTCCTAAAAACAGCCTTGTAGAAATCCTGCAGAGAAAACAGGGGTTAATCTCTTGCTGATCTGTTCCATTTTCTTCTGGTGTCCAACTGAGGAACTTAACCAAATGGGTGGGGCTTAGCAGTCTTTACATCCTACTGCTGACAGGGCAGAGGTGGGATGTTCCTGCTGCAGCCTGTTGTCTTATAACCATACATAGGATAGAGAGGAGGAGAGGGGATATGTCTGATCTCAGAGGATACATAAAACAGTATTATTTATATAGCATTTTTCTCTATTTTACTTCCAGTGGTGCATTAGTTTTTGTAATAAATAGATATAGTACCAGAACCAAGCTCAATACATAGATTCAGTACCAAGACCAAGCTTACTGCATAGATATTTGCAATGTTTTCACACATGCTATGTTGCGAGAAAAAAAATCGTAGCATGTCTTATCTTTCTGCATTTTGCCTTTTTTATCTCCCATGTTTCCCTATAGAGCCTCTTTTTATCGCATCACAAAGCAGGAACTTGCGTTTTCCGTGCAATGCATTTTTAACATTAGAAAGTCCTATTGACCTTTGCATAAAAAAATTGTGTGAAAAAACGCATGAGAAAACCGCAAGTGGCAGTGATGTTTTGCAAGAAAAAGCAGTGCTGACGCTTAAAACTCATGGGGAAAAGGTGCAATTTTGCCACAATTTACTTGCAGCGATATCGCCAGTGTGAAGGAGCGCTAAAACGCTGAGGATTTTCTGCAGGTAATTCTGCTACAAATAATCAGCAACAGTCATGCTACATATAGATGACACCAGCTCAGATTTGTTCTGAAATTTCAGATGAAATAGCGCAGCATGCTGCACTTTTTCATGCAGGAAAATGCAGGTGGGCAGGATGGCAGCTGGACAGACCACATTACAGTCAATGGGGTCCATCTGGCGCTGTTCTGTTCCATTGTAGCACAGATACTGCTTTCCATTTTTCTGGTCACGTGAAGGAACAGAAGAATGGAGTGCAAAATGGCAGTGTGAATACACACATATCTAGTCTATTAAATGTACACATACATACACATGTACACTTTTACAAACATACTGAGAGCACAGGAACAATTATTGCTGGGACGACCTGTCGGACATCTGCATCCCACAGGCCGTCCCTTGTAAAAGCACCATAAGGGTAAAGTCAAATGAGCATTTATTTGTGCACGCTTATGTGCGCATAAAAAAAGCGCGTCTAATAGAACAATTGGTTTCCTATGGAGTGTTCACATGCCTGTCTTTTACAAGTGCAAAATACTCTCACCTGCAAAAGATAGCACATCCGTGCGCCAGGAAGGTCTGTGTTGCACGTAAAGAATCCCCGCGGGGAGTGCCCTCATAACTGAACACTGTGACAACACTGTCACAGTGTTCAGTGATAGGGGGACTCCCTGCGGGGACAAAAGAATCCCCTGCCACAGCTGTCACAGCTGTGGCAAAGGAACAAAATGTTCTCCCATTGCTTTCAATGGGGCTAGCACTGCTGCCATTGGCCCTATTAAGAGCGAAGGGATGCAGACAACCTCCGCAGGGAATTTTGGGAAAGGGCATAAAATATAAGCCGCTCAATGAATGGCTGAGTACTGCCTTTGATTGGCTGAGCACTCAGTCAATCAGACCCAGCACTTTCAAGAGGCGGGGATTTTTAAATCCCTGGCCAGAAGAAAGTGCTTTAGATGAGTGCCGGGATGCCAGAGTGAAGACATGCCGGAGCTCCAACAGCGGCAGAGAGGTGATGTTTGTTTTTTTTTACAGCAGCTAGGGATGATTTTCAGGAAAGGGATTATATTTGAAGCCCTTCCCTGAAAATTACTGCGGGGGTTGTCTGTATCCCATTGCTTTCAATGGGGCAGGTGGCAGGAGTGCCGGCCCCATAGAAAGCAATGGCCACGGGGCTACAGTCACGCGCATTCGAGCATGCGTAGAGTGCTTTTTTTTTGCGCACATAGGTGCACAAAAAAAAGATGCTCGTCTGACTGAGCCCTAACACTGATATAACATATATCACCTGTCTCATGGATAGATGATAAACTTTGGCATGTGAAATAGTTCATTAAGGCCCAATGCCCACGGGCGTATTTGCAGGCGTTCGCCTCCAAATTCCTCAGCAAATACCAGCCATAGACATGCTATGCAAAACGACACCCATGAGCAGAAATCAACTGTGATTTTCCGCTTGCCGGGGAAATAATCGCAGCATGTCCTACTTTAGTGCGGGGGTCACCATCGGGGCACAGGGTCTGATTCCGCTGCGAGATCTCGCAGTTGGAATCTGACCTGGCCGTGTTCATTGGGCCTAAGTGTACAGTAAGTTCAGATTTAATAGTGAAATAAGATGTACAATATAGATTATAGCGATGATAAACAGAGGTTGGGTCATTCACAAGCAGACTTTTTACTGTATTTTTCTCTATGAAGCAATCATAAGATAATATGAGCTAAAAGACCCCAAAATATTTTCTGCTGTTAACGTAAATTATGTTTGTACAAGTCATAGGCTTTGTGAAGCCTTTTAGCCAATAAAGTGAGATAACAGCAATCTTTACTGCATCTTGGGAAAAACTCTCCAGGGTAAAGTACCATATGCATCAAAGTTAGAGGAATTTAGACATTAAGAGAAAGCGAAAATGAACAGTTATGGTGACAACAGATGCATACATTACAAAATCGTCTTTAAAAGCTCATAATCACATAGGCTATGACAAGAAGCAATAAGAATGGATAACAGATCATGACTCGGGCAAAAAATTCTGGGTGAGAGAGTAAGCGCGATCTAAGAATACTATATATTTAAACTTTCTCTTTGAGAAGAGTGTTGCCAGGAATGTAGTTTTAGAAGATCATTTCCTTCATTTCCATAATTCTGTTGACTCAGTTTTAACAGCTCTTGGATGGATATGGAGGTACAGCTTTGCAACACATTAGTATCAAAGGCATTTACACATTCAGCAGGTATAAAAGTAGCAATTGGTTGGAAGGAAGGAAAAGTATTAGTATGATGAATATACCAATCATCTAAAGAAAATATGATTGAATGTAGGCCCGTACTATCAGTTTCAAGAAGGGTCACTATTAGAGATGAGCGAGCATACTCGCTAAGGCAAACTATTCGAGCCAGTATTGCCTTATGCGAGTACCTGCCCGCTCTTCTCTAAAGATTCGGGTGCTGGCAGGGGAGAGCGGGGAGGAACAGGGGGGAGATCTCTCTCTCACTCTCCCCCCTGCTCACTCCCGCAACTCACTGCTCTCCCCCGCCGGCACCCAAATCTTTAGAGATGAGCGGGCAGGTACTCGCATAAGGCACTACTCGCTCGAGTAGTTTGCTTTAGCGAGTATGGTCACTCATCTCTAGTCACTATATGTAACTGTAGGAGGGCTAGTTGCTTGTACAAAAATTAACAAACAGGCTCAGAGTGCAGACAAAGTGACATAAATTTGCAATAGATGAAAGGAAGCATGGTGAGATCCTCGTTGCACAATCCTTGAATCTGCTACACACATTGGTGCCTCAACTGAAGGCCGCCTGCACACAGGTGGATTTTTGCTTTACGCGGCAGGTGTCCGCACCGTGGATCCGCAGCAAGTACTATCCATAGCCTGCTATGGGAAATTGATTCTTCCTGCACACTTGAGGAAACCAATTGCAGTTTCCGTAAACGGAGGAAAAATCGCAGCATGCTCCATTTTTGGGTGGATTCCACACGAACAGCTTCCATTGAGGTCAATGGAAGCCGTCTGACCCGCGGCCCGTCCCTAATTAACATTGCGGAGAGGTCACAGATTCTCCGTCATCCCCTTGCGACGGCACAGGAAAGATAAACATTTGGGAAAAAAATCTGTACTGCGCATGTCCACCAGCGGCTTGCCTTGACCATCCGCAGTACAGAAAAAGAAGAATAAATTCAGGTATGCAGGGTTGCCGGGCGCAGTCAGCGATGGAATCCGCTGCGGGAGACCGCATGCAGAATCCGGCTCTGCAGTGTGCAGGCGGCCGAAAGGGAGGACAATTTTCATTCGTAGAAAATCAAGTTGATTGAGACTGCGTTGAAAAGATATCCAAACTTTCTTCCGAGAAATTTTAAATCCACTGGAATGCAAAGTAATGCTGGACCAGAACTCTTTTGTGCTTCTGACACTCCATGAGTACTTTAATCACAGGACCATCCCCTTGTAAGCAGCATAAATATAAATTATATTGTGAATGATTACGTAGCTGATGAAAGAAATCACATCTTTACGTCTCATAAGAACAGAAAGAATACAAAACCCTTAAAATACCTGTTTATTTCGAGACATAACTAGCAATTGCTATGCATTCAATCACATAATAAAAAATAATACAGCATAAAAACAAGACTTAATTGCAATATGCAAAAAAGAGAGAAAATCCCAAACAATCTAATCAATATATTTGCTTGGGTCATCAAAAATATAAATAACTCTACAGGAGCGTAACTAAAGGCTCAGGGGCCCATACCCATACCTAAACCGTGCAGCATACAGCTGCAAAACGAATGTACATACATGATTTAACCCCTTAGCATAAGCTGTTCAAACATGACTATTTTTTCTGGACTATGTGAAAATTTGTTTACAGCCACATGGGCCAGGCTCACATGAGTGTATGATTACCACATATTAAAACCTCATGTGGTGCAGAGTATTAGGGCAGCAAAAATGCAGTCCTAAGCTCTCGCTCATGACCCGAAGGTTGCAGATTTAAATCCAGGTAGCCGGCTCAAGGTTGACTCAGCCTTCCATCCTTCTGAGGTCAATAAAATGAGTACCCAGCTTGCTTGAAGGGTAAAAAGTAGTGATGAGCGAGCACCAAAATGCTCGGGTGCTCGTTACTCAGGACGAAATTATCGCAATGCTCGAGGGTTCCTTTCGAGTAACGAACCCCATTGAAGTCAATGGGCGACCCGAGCATTTTTGTATATCGCCGATGCTCGCTAAGGTTTTCATTTGTGAAAATCTGGGCAATTCAAGAAAGTGATGGGAACGACACAGCAACGGATAGGGCAGGCGAGGGGCTACATGTTGGGCTGCATCTCAAGTTCCCAGGTCCCACTATTAAGCCACAATAGCGGCAAGAGTGGGCCCCCCCCCCCTCCCAACAACTTTTACTTCTGAAAAGCCCTCATTAGCAATGCATACCTTAGCTAAGCACCACACTACCTCCAACAAAGCACAATCACTGCCTGCATGACACTCCGCTGCCACTTCTCCTGGGTTACATGCTGCCCAACCCCCCTCCCCCCTGCACGACCCAGTGTCCACAGCGCACACCAAATTGTCCCTGCGCAGCCTTCAGCTGCCCTCATGCCACGCCACACTCATGTCTATTTATAAGTGCGTCTGCCAGAGGAACCGCAGGCACACACTGCAGAGGGTTGGCACGGCTAGGCAGCGACCCTCTTTAAAAGGGGCGGGGCGATAGCCCACAATGCTGTACAGAAGCAATGAGAAATCCAATCCTGTGCCACCTCCATCAGGAGCTGCACACGTGGGCATAGCAATGGGGAACCTATGTGCCACACACTATTCATTCTGTCAAGGTGTCTGCATGCCCCAGTCAGACCGCGGTTTTTTATAAATAGTCACAGGCAGGTACAACTCCGCAATGGGAATTCCGTGAGCACCCACAGCATGGGTGGCTCCCTGGAACCCACCGGCTGTACATAAATGTATCCTATTGCAGTGCCCATCACAGCTGAGGTAACGTCCGATTAAATGCAGGTGGGCTTCGGCCCACACTGCATGCCCCAGTCAGACTGGGGTTCTTTAGAAGTAGACACATGCAGTTACAACTCTGTGTGGACCGACAGCATGGGTGGGTGCCAGGAAGCCACCGGCGGTACATAAATATATCCCATTGCATTGCCCAGCACAGCTGAGGTAATGTCATGTTTAATGCAGGTGGGCTTCGGCCCACACTGCATGCCCCAGTCAGACTGGGGTTCTTTAGAAGTAGACACATGCAGTTACAACTCCCTGTGGACCCACAGCATGGGTGGCTCCCTGGAACCCACTGGCGGTACATAAATATATCCCATTGCAGTGCCCAACACAGCTGATGTAACGTCAGCTTTAATGCAGGTGGGCAAAACATTAATTGGATTACACTGTAGGCGAGGGCCCCAAAAAATTGGTGTACCAACAGTACTAATGTACGTCAGAAAAATTGCCCATGCCCAACCAAGAGGGCAGGTGAAACCCATTAATCGCTTTGGTTAATGTGGCTTAATTTGTAACTAGGCCTGGAGGCAGCCCAGTTAAAATAAAAATTGGTTCAGGTGAAAGTTTCAATGATTTAATGAGTATTGAAACGTATAAAAATTGTTTACAAAAATTATATGACTGAGCCTTGTGGGCCTAAGAAAAATTGCCCATTCGGCGTGATTACGTCAGGTTTCAGGAGGAGGAGCAGGAGGAGGAGGATGAATATTATACACAGATTGATGAAGCTAAAAGGTCCACGTTTTTTATGGTGATAGAGAACAATGCTTCCATCCGCGGGTGCAGCCTACGTATTGTTTAGGTATCGCTGCTGTCCGCTGGTGGAGAAGAGAAGTCTGGGGAAATCCAGGCTTTGTTCATCTTGATGAGTGTAAGCCTGTCGGCACTGTTGGTTGACAGGCGGGTACGCTTATTCGTGATGATTCCCCCAGCCGCACTAAACACCCTCTCTGACAAGACGCTAGCCGCAGGACAAGCAAGCATCTCCAGGGCATACAGCGCGAGTTCAGGCCACGTGTCCAGCTTCGACACCCAGTAGTTGTAGGGGGCAGAGGCGTCACGGAGGACGGTCGTGGGATCGGCTACGTACTCCCTCACCATCCTTTTACAGTGCTCCCGCCGACTCAGCCTTGACTGGGGAGCGGTGACACAGTCTTGCTGGGGAGCCAGAAAGCTGTCAAAGGCCTTAGAGAGTGTTCCCCTGCCTGTGCTGTACATGCTGCCTGATCTCTGCACCTCCCCTGCTACCTGGCCCTCGGAACTGCGCCTTCGGCCACTAGCGCTGTCGGATGGGAATTTTACCATCAGTTTGTCCGCCAGGGTCCTGTGGTATAGCATCACTCTCGAACCCCTTTCCTCTTCGGGTATGAGAGTGGAAAGGTTCTCCTTATACCGTGGGTCGAGCAGTGTGTACACCCAGTAATCCGTAGTGGCCAGAATGCGTGTAACGCGAGGGTCACGAGAAAGGCATCCTAACATGAAGTCAGCCATGTGTGCCAGGGTACCTGTACGCAACACATGGCTGTCCTCACTAGGAAGATCACTTTCAGGATCCTCCTCCTCCTCCTCAGGCCATACACGCTGAAAGGATGACAGGCAATCAGCATGGGTACCCTCAGCAGTGGGCCAAGCTGTCTCTTCCCCCTCCTCCTCATCCTCCTCATGCTCCTCATCCTCCTCCTCAACGCGCTGAGATATAGACAGGAGGGTGCTCTGACTATCCAGCGACATACTGTCTTCCCCCGCCTCTGTTTCCGAGCGCAAAGCGTCTGCCTTTATGCTTTGCAGGGAACTTCTCAAGAGGCATAGCAGAGGAATGGTGACGCTAATGATTGCAGCATCGCCGCTCACGATCTGGGTTGACTCCTCAAAGTTTCCAAGGACCTGGCAGATGTCTGCCAACCAGGCCCACTCTTCTGTAAAGAATTGAGGAGGCTGACTCCCACTGCGCCGCCCATGTTGGAGTTGGTATTCCACTATAGCTCTACGCTGCTCATAGAGCCTGGCCAACATGTGGAGCATAGAGTTCCTCCGTGTGGGCACGTCGCACAGCAGTCGGTGCACTGGCAGATGGAACCGATGTTGCAGGGTGTGCAGGGTGGCAGCGTCCGTGTGGGACTTGCGGAAATGTGCGCAGAGCCGGCGCACCTTTCCGAGCAGGTCTGACAAGCGTTAGTAGCTTTTCAGAAAGCGCTGAACCACCAAATTAAAGACGTGGGTCAGGCATGGCACGTGCGTGAGGCTGCCGAGCTGCAGAGCCGCCACAAGGTTACGGCCGTTGTCACACACGACCATGCCCGGTTGGAGGCTCAGCGGCGCAAGCCAGCGGTCGGTCTGCTCTGTCAGACCCTGCAGCAGTTCGTGGGCCGTGTGCCTCTTCTCTCCTAAGCTGAGTAGTTTCAGCATGGCCTGCTGACGCTTGCCCACCGCTGTGCTGCCACGCCGCGCGACACCGACTGCTGGCGACGTGCTGCTGCTGACACATCTTGATTGCGAGACAGAGGTTGTGTAGGAGGAGGAGGAGGGTGGTTTAGTGGAGGAAGCATACACCGCCGCAGATACCACCACCGAGCTGGGGCCCGCAATTCTGGGGGTGGGTAGGACGTGAGCGGTCCCAGGCTCTGACTCTGTCCCAGCCTCCACTAAATTCACCCAATGTGCCGTCAGGGAGATATAGTGGCCCTGCCCGCCTGTGCTTGTCCACGTGTCCGTTGTTAAGTGGACCTTGGCAGTAACCGCGTTGGTGAGGGCGCGTACAATGGTGCGGGAGACGTGGTCGTGCAGGGCTGGGACGGCACATCGGGAAAAGTAGTGGCGACTGGGAACTGAGTAGAGCGGGGCCGCCGCCGCCATCATACTTTTGAAAGCTTCCGTTTCCACAACCCTATACGGCAGCATCTCCAGGCTGATAAATTTGGCTATGTGCACGTTTAACGCTTGAGCGTGCGGGTGCGTGGCGGCGTACTTGCGCTCCAACACTTGCGCTAGCAACGGCTGGACGGTGCGCTGAGAGACATTGGTGGATGGGGCTGAGCACAGTGGAGGTGAGGGTGTGGGTGCATGCCAGGAGACGGTAGTGCCTGTGTCCTGAGAGGGGGGTTGGATCTCAGTGGCAGGTTGGGGCACAGAGGGAGAGGCAGCGGTGCAAACCGGAGGCGGTGAACGGCCTTTGTCCCACCTTGTGGGATGCTTGCTGGTGGTGGTGAGGCTGGTGGTGGTGGCTCCCCGGCTGATCTTGGTGCGACAAAGGTTGCACACCACTGTTCGTCGGTCGTCTGCACTCTCAGTGAAAAACTGCCAGACCTTTCAGCACCTCGGCCTCTGCAGGGTGGCATGGCGCGAGGGGGCGCTTTGGGAAACAGTTGGTGGATTATTCGGTCTGGCCCTGCCTCTACCCCTGGCCACCGCACTGCCTCTTCCAACCTGCCCTGCTGCTGCACTTGCCTCCCCCTCTGAAGACCTGTCCTCAGTAGGCGTAGCAAACCAGGTGGGGTCAGTCACCTCATCGTCCTGCTGCTCTTCCTCCGAATCCTCTGTGCGCTCCTCCCTCGGACTTACTCCAATTACTACTACCTGACTGATAGACAACTGTGTCTCATTGTCATCGTCCTCCTCACCCACTGAAAGCTCTTGAGACAGTTGCCGGAAGTCCCCAGCCTCATTCCCCGGACCCCGGGAACTTTCCAAAGGTTGGGCATCGGTCACGACAAACTCCTCCGGTGGGAGAGGAACCATTGCTGGCCATTCTGGGCAGGGGCCCGGGAACAGTTCCTGGGAGTCTGCCTGCTCCTCAGAATGTGTCATTGTAATGGAGTGAGGAGGCTGGGAGGAAGGAGGAGCAGCAGCCAGAGGATTCAGAGTTGCAGCAGTGGACGGCGCAGAACTCTGGGTGGTCGATAGATTGCTGGATGCACTTTCTGCCATCCACGACAGGACCTGCTCACACTGCTCATTTTCTAATAAAGGTCTACCGCGTGGACCCATTAATTGTGAGATGAATGTGGGGATGCCAGAAACGTGCCTCTCTCCTAATCCCGCAGCAGTCGGCTGCGATACACCTGGATCAGGAGCTCGGCCTGTGCCCACACCCTGACTTGGGCCTCCGCGTCCTCGGCCGCGTCCACATCCTCTAGGCCTACCCCTACCCCTCAGCATGGTGTATTACCAGTAGTGCAGAAACAGAACGCTGTAATTAAATGTGCCGCTTATTGGCCTGTGGTTGGAGGCTGACTTCGCTTACGGAACGCACAGCAGAGGCAGGAAAGAAGTTTGCGCAAGCCTGCTGTAACACTTAGCTGGCTGCGTATGAATTAGGACAACTACCCCCAGCAGAGACCCAGTACACTTGTGGACAGGAATACAGCGGTGATGTAGGAGGAAACACAGAGGCAGGAAAGAATTTTGCGCAAGCCTGCTGTAACACTTAGCTGGCTGCGTATGAATTAGGACAACTACCCCCAGCAGAGACCCAGTACACTTGTGGACAGGAATACAGCGGTGATGTAAGAGGCAACACAGAGGCAGGAAAGAATTTTGCGCAAGCCTGCTGTAACACTTAGCTGGCTGCGTATGAATTAGGACAACTACCCCCAGCAGAGACCCAGTACACTGAGGACGGTCACAGGCAGCCCAAATAGATTTTTTTCCCCAAATGTTTTTGGAAAGGCCCACTGCCCATATACACAAAATATGTCTTCTGTCCCTGCCTCACCACTACTGGCCCTGGACAATGTAAAATTACTGCAGGACGCAATGCTCTGCACGGCCGATATACAAAAAAAAAAAAAGTGCAACACTGCAAAAAGCAGCCTCCACACTACTGCACATGGTTAGATGTGGCCCTAAGAAGGACCGTTGGGGTTCTTGAAGCCTAAAATAACTCCTAACGCTTTCCCTATAGCAGTTCCAGCACCAGCAGCGCTGTCCCTGATCTCTGTCAGAATGCATCTGTGGCGAGCCGCGGGAGGGGCCGATTTATATACTCGGGTGACACCTGATCTCGCCAGCCACTCACTGCAGGGGGGTGGTATAGGGCTTGAATGTCGCAGGGGGAAGTTGTAATGCCTTCCCTGTCTTTCTATTGGCCAGAAAAGCGCGCTAACGTCTCAGAGATGAAAGTGAAAGTAACTCGAACATCGCGTGGTACTCGTCTCGAGTAACGAGCATCTCGAACACGCTAATACTCGAACGAGTATCAAGCTCGGACGAGTACGTTCGCTCCTCTCTAGTAAAAAGATGACTGGAGAAGGCAATGGCAAATCTGCTGCGATACACACTGATAGGCTGGATCACCGGCTGCTCCACAGCGGTAAAACGCTGCGTGACACATGCAGTGTTTTTTTTACGTTTATGGCCAAGTGAGTCTGGCATTGGGCTGTGTTCATGTGTTTTGTTTCATTTTTGAACTACAATTTAAAGAAAACACATTAAAAAACTGCATGTGGTATTCAAGAAACTACATACACTGGATTTAAACAACATATGCGTTTTGGGTTTTTTTTAAACCGCATGCAGGTTTTTGATGCATTTTTTAATTGTGTGTAAAGTGTGCAATCATATACAGAAGATACTCAGGTTATACCAGCATGGTGATGTACATCTCCTGTATACAGTGATATCGACCACTCTGGTGTAAGGATAGTTTCACATCTGTGTTGGATCCTTTGGCCGGAGATTCCGTCACAGATTCGGCTGAAAAAACTGTAAATGTGTATTCTAGACTCCAGGAACTTAACTTTAAGATATTGTCGCGATGGTACAGGACACCGGAGCGCCTACATAGAATGCTCGCCCACACCTCCCCCAGTGCTGGAGGTGTTCTGGAAGTAGGGGTAGTATGAGTCACATATGGTGGGATTGCCCCCCTGTAGCAGCATTGTGGTCAGATGTCTTGGCCCTGTATAACAGCATATGTGGTGCTCCCAGTGTTCTTACCTGCGAGATGGCTTTGTTGTCTATGTTTCCGGGATCCATAGCAGAGGTAAAGAGGGGTTTGTTACGATTCTTTGCCTAGGCCGTTAGGCAGATTATCCCAAGATTGTGGAGAACCAACATTTCCCCAACCAGAGTTCAATGGGTGGAGGCAACCAAAACCCTGGTGAGCTATGAAGAGATGAGAGCTGAGGAGGACCTAGATCTTAATGCATTTTATGCGGTGTGGCAGCCATGGCTGGAATTTAGGTCATCTCCCAGAATGGAACAATGGTTGTCTTTAGGTTCGGGCATGGCATAGTAAAAGCATCTTTGGGCTTGCCCCTGGTTCCCTCGGCCTCACATGAATGTATATAGTGATATATCATCATGGTCTATATCACTGCACACATGATGTATAGCTTATACCAGCTGTACATATATAATTAGATACAGAACATGTCCAGGTTATACCAGCATGCTCCATATCACTATATACAGGAGATATACATCCCCCTGTATGTAGTGATATGGACCATGCTGATATAACCTAATATCTCTTGTGTATAATTATATATGTACAGCTGGTATAAGTTATACCAGCTATGCATACACAATTACATGTGGTGCATACCTCTCATTTTCACTATCAGTCACCGCCAGCCGAACCAATCATGCGGCCGGCAGTACACTGATAGTCTGTAGTTGTGACCAATCACAACTGCAGTCTCTCAGTGGAATGGAGGGCCACACGCTGGAGGAGTCTGCAGCCTGTAACTGGCTGCTGGCTCCCCGGGTAACAGGACCCTCCCCTCCCTGAGTGCTATCCACAGTCGGCTATGGGCCGCAGTGCTAAAATAGCATATGGTGGGGGCCTGCGGGCCCCAGTCACTAAGGAGCTGGGTCGCATTTGCAACCCCTGGTGGTACACCAGTGACTCAATAGTAAAACATTTTATTTTTTTTGAAGTCTTGTAGGAAATCTCATATTCGCATGGTGTACCAAATGGCAATTTTCACACCTACAGCAGTTTGGCTATGGTTCTATCTAGGGTTCTTTCTAAATGCTGCTTTTGGTATTCACCATGTGGAATAAATGACATGCTAACTTTGTTTAGTGATTCAGTAAGATTATAACAATACAAAATTCATATAGTTTAGTTTTATGTTTTACTACTTTTAGTGCAGTTAGAACTGGCAGAACAATTAATAGAGATACACTTAAAATAAAAAATAACCAAAACCTTCTAAACTGTACTGTGACTTATTCTAGAAGGCTGACCAATAAGTTTGACAAACTGGAAGAAATAATGACATAGTGGGAAAGCTGTGACTGGGCGGTGAACAAGGTTTTTTCTTATATTTAAGAACTCTATAGTGACGGGGCCTGTTCCACAGGATTGGAGGGATTGGAGAGTCATCGGATCTTGTTTATCTGGACTTTTCCAAAGCTTTTGATATTGTGCCGTATAAAAGGTTGGTATATAAAATGAGAATGCTTGGTCTGGGCTAAAATGTGTGTGTAAGAAACTCAGTGATAGAAAGAAGGGAGTGGTTATTAATGGTACATACTCTGATTTGGTCACTGTTACTAGTGGGCTACTATAGGGATCAGTATTGGGCCTATTCTTTTTAATATTCTTATTAATGACCTGGTAGAAGGATCAGTGGTCAGACCACACATGGAATATTGTGTACAGGTACTCAAGAAGGACATATCAGAGCTTGAGTAGATTCAAAGGTGGGCAACTAAAGTAATAAACGGAATGGGTGGACTACAATACCCTGAGAAGTTATTGAAATTATTGTTATTTAGTTTAGAAAAAAGACAGCTGAGAGGCGCTCTAATAACACTGTACAGATAGTCCCCGACTTGCGAACATTCGACTTGCGAATTTCGCTAGATACGAACAATCTGTTCTGCACAGTATGATGTAATGCTATGGCATTACATCATACTGTGCAGGGACCGGGCAGGCTTCTATCAAGCCTGATAGAAGCCTGTCCGGTCACATCGCGGTTGCTGGGCAGCCGGGGGCCTTCTGAAAGGCCCTAGGGCTGTCTATGCAGAGCGCCTAGCAAGCCGTGCGCTTGATGGGCACTCTGCATAGACAGCCCTGGGGCCTTTCAGGAGGTCCCCGGCTGCCTAGCAACCACACAGCGTCCCGCGATCTCATCGTGGGACGCTGTACGGCCCCCCTGAACGTCGGGTGCAGGCTGTTTCTTACAGCGGGCACCCGGCGGCAGCAGTTCCGACGAGCCGCGCCACTCGTCAGAACTGTTAACACTTTAAATACCGCTGTCAGAGCGGTATTTAAAGTGTTAACAGTTCCGACAAGCGGCGCGGCTCGTCGGAACTGCTGCCGCCGGGTGTCCGCTGTAAGAACAGCCGGCACCCGACGTTGTATGGAGCGGGATCCACCCGCGATCCCGCTCCATACTACTACTTGTTCGACTTGCGAACAAAACGGACTTGCGAACGGGCTCCCGGAACGGAACCCGTTCGCAAGTCGGGGAGTATCTGTATAAATATATCAGGGGACAATACAGAGATCTCTCCCATCATCTATTTATACCCAGGACTGTGACTGTAACAAGGAGGCATCCTCTACTTCTAGAGGAAAGACGATTTCTACATCAACATAGATGGGAGTTTTTCACTGTAAAAGCAGTAAGACTATGGAACTCTCTGCTTGGGGACGGGATGATGGCAAATTGCTAAAAGGGTTTAAGAGGGGCCAAGACGACTTTCTTGAGCGTAACAATATTACATATTATATCACTAATTACTCATAAGGGTTGTTGATCCAGGGATTATTCCAATTGAGTCTGAGTCAGGAAGGATTTTTTCCCCCTTAAATTAGGAAAATTGGCTTCTACTTCATTGTTTTCTTTGGGGCTTCCTCTGCATCAACATTAGGGGAGGTGGTTATAGGCTGGACTAGATGGACATATGTCTTTTTTCAGGCTGAGATACTATGATATAATGAAAGCACGTTTTTAAATAAAATAAATTTGCCCATATTCTGAGAGCCATAACTTTTGTATTTTTCCAATAACAGACTTTTGTAAGGGCTTGTTTCTTGCAAGATTAGCTAATGTTTCATTGGTACCATTTTGAGGTACATCAAATTTTTTTTTATTCACTTTTTACTGACTTTTAGGAAGACAGAATGAACAAAGAAATCAGCAATTCTGGCATTGCTTTTTTTAAATTTTTAAAATATTTACCATGCAGTATAAATGGTAACCTTATTCTAGGGTCTGTATGAGTACAGCGTACCAAAATTTATATAGTTTTTTATTCTAATACTTTTGCACAATTAAACCGTTTCTATAGATAATTTTTTTTGCGTTGCCATAACCAGAGAGACAGAATTTTTTTTATTTGTCTGTTAAGGGAGCTGAGTGAGAACCTGTTTTTTTGTGGGATGAGCTAACATTCTAATCGGTATGATTTTGGGGTTCAGACAACTTTTTGATCACTTTATATTGTTTCTCTGGGGCCAAATATTGTTACTAAACTTTTAAGCTTATTAAGGTCCTACAAAAATAAAATAATGTTTGAAAAATGAAGCTAGCATAAGCTTAACATATGGTATATGCTAATTCTTAAAGAGAATTTGTCAACATATTGCCCAAACTGCAGGCATCATGTTATAGAGCAGGAAGAGCTGAGCAGATTAATATATATTTTATGGGAATAGATTCAGTAACTTGCATTTGATTCATTTATATCTCTGCACATTTTAAGATAAACAGCCCAATGGGCTGTTCTATCAGTGATTGACAGCTATCCCTATGTGTAAGATCATATACATGTGTCATTCACTGATAGGACCGCCCATTGGACTGTTCGGCTAAGAATAAGCAGAGGTTTAAATGAATAAAATAGAAGTTATACTGAATCTTTTCTGATAAGACTATATATCAATCTGCTCAGCTCCTCCTGCTCTATAACATAATGCCTATGGACTGCATATTCGAGCTGACTGATTCCCTTTAACTATTTTGTGTGGTAAAACATTTTTTGAAGATTTTCAAAATTTTCTGTAAATTTTGTATTCTTTCAGAAATAAACACAACATTTTGACCAATATTTTGTGCTAACATGTAGTAAAATGTGTAATGAAAAACATTCTTAGAATGACTTCGATAAGAAAAAGCATCTCCACATAAATTGACATATGATTTGAAAAATGAGGCTGTCAAACAGTAGTTGTTGACCCACCGTGTTACTGACCAATTTGGGTTTTGGCTACTCCTGAGTTCATTAGAGATCCTCTGCTTGTCATCCTTTAATCTCTACAATTGGGATCTGGTGTTATCTGTAGAGGCCCTGAAGCCACTACCTCGAGAGTAGTCTCAAATCATTGACTGCTGACACAGACAGGTCAAAAGCCCTGTATCGCCAATCCAGAGGCACAGACAGTGAATAGTCAATATACTGAATTGAGATCAGAATAGGCAGAGTTCTTGTATAACGATAAGACAGACAGAGGGTCGGGCAGGAGGCAAAAAGATATATCATGGTCAAAGCACAGCTGAGGTCAGAACAAGATAAGACAGGAAACCTGACAGAAAATGAGTGGTGTGGCACCCACCACATGTGAGAGGAAGGGGACATTGCTAGCTGTGACTGGCAGAGGAAAGAGGTAGAGAAAGCTGCCACTTGTGACTAGCGCCCATAACAGAGACTACGTCATTAAAGTGAAAACTAGCTATGTTAAGAAGAATAAAGGGCCAGAAAGTGAGACATAGTTATTGTACACAAATTATGAAAAAGGTTAGATACCTTGCATCATCTTGATATCATTTTGAAGTTTGTTTTTTCATCATTGTATGCTAATTGGAAGCAAATATTCTACTGTTCCACTGGAAGTTCAAAACTGCTTTACTTAATGATTTCTACTGATTTAATGTTCTTGCAGCTCTCTGATTTATTTAGCCTGGATGTTTTAATATGGTCCAACAACTTGGTATCTTGGTAATGAAATGTTAGCTCACTAGGGGTCCTAATTTATCATTAGGGAAACCCTCTAACAAAAAGCATTGCCCAAAGTGGACAACCTCATTAACTCCCTTTGCTGGTCTTGATAAACTGGGGAAGATATTTAATATTCAGCACTACAGTCTTACGTCACTAAGAAATTAGGATCTTAGTGAATTAAGGCCCTTTTACACACAATGAATATCGCTCAAAATTTGCTCAAAAGCCATCTTTTGGGCAATAATCGTTGCTTGTAAATGTCCCCATCTTTCCCTTTTCTGCCGAACGATGAGTTTATATTCGGCATAAAATTCATTGTTAGGAAGAAGAGCTGATAGCAGGGACTTCATGCTGTGTTCTCCACAGGGAGCGCTGATAACATTGTCTCAGTGTCAGCCCCTCAGCAGAACAAAGGGAATGCATTCAGCAAACAGACCACCCGCTGTTCTCTGAATATAGCTCTCAGAGGCTCACACGCATTAATTGGCATTAGTTCCAATTAGTAGTTTATGAAAAATGATCGCTCAAAAGCCATTTTTTGAGCGATCATCTTTGTGTGTAAATAAGCCTTAAGAATTTCAATTTGCCATGCATGTAACTGGTTTTCACCTGATGCTAGGTTAGATACTGTTGATACCTAACAATAAGGACAGCCCACAGATCCAAAATTATAACATGTAATAAAAAATGTATATTGCAAGAAGTAAAAAGAGCAAATGCCTATATTGGTAATAGAATGTTTGCAAAATCTAACCTTGACATTTTAAATCAATTTAAAGAGATTTTTTAAGAAAATGAGGTCAAAACCTAACATAGTATACTGTACATGCAGACTACCCCATGATATACAAAGTTGTAAAAATATTCTGGGATTTGGATTGTTTATTGTCTTTTACAAAAGGTCATCTCTGACTGAGAACCTACTATCAACTAGTGCAGGGATCTTGCATGAGAACAACTAGGGGAATATTATTAAACCATTCCTGGTTCAACCAAGTAATCAGAAGTCAGAATCTCCAGATTAAAAGATTATGTCTGGTGAAATAATTGTGGTGTTTCTAGACAATGAGGCTGATGTTTACAATTTTTTTTCTCATGCTTATAAGGTTTAACATCTAAGAACCTTTGTCATATAGATAGGAAAGCTGGTGTAATCAGACTCTGCCTCGGAAATCTATTAGGCCTGACCATACAAGATGGAAAAATTCATGATATTAAGAGTTTTTGCTTTACTTAATCTGTGAAAACAGATTAAGAAAAAATATGGTAAAAAACAAACTAAATATATCAATTTAATTAATATATGCATTATATAACTATATGTGTATATCCATATCTTTTTTTTGTCATTACTCACATTATTTGATATTATTTGAAAATATAAAAGCAGGTACCGTAACTTTACAAATGAAGTCTTGCATCAAACTCTCTTAACATATTCTGACCTATGTTTTTCTATCTTTACATGCTAAAAATAATCTAAACCAATGTAATAATGATAATAATTCAAAAACTGTTATTTGGTTATTTAGATTCTCTTTGTTTAATATGCTGTTTTTATTAACATTTCATGCAAATGGATATAAAATAATGTCCAGATTATCATGTTTTTGCATCAGTCCATCAAAATGCTACAATCACTCAACTATGATGGACAGTTCCACTCCTATCCATACATTCACTATCCATGATTCACTCAAAATTCGTTCAAACAAGCGAAAATATCGCTCACTTGTCATTCATGGTTGTTTAAACTGACTTTTCAGTTAGCTTAACCCCTTAAAGACCAAGACCCCTTAACCCCTCAAAGACCAAGAACTTGGTCCTGGGCTTTAATCCCGCTCAATAGCAGATGTACGGCGCGGGATTAAAGCCTCTGCTTTTGCAATGAAGCAGCAGCAGGTCGGGTTGTCATCTGTTAGTCACAGCTGAGAACCCGGAGGAGAAGGGAGAAACGTTTTTTTAACCACTTCTACCTTGTCCTTTCCTTGGTACATAGCGCTCAATGAGCACTATATACTAAGAAGTGAAAGTGGAAGTGTTTCTTCTATTACGCGACCCAGCGATCACATGACCGCTGGGAACCTACTGTTACAGCACAGCTGCAGGGTCCTTACAGACCCTGATCAGTTATGGTAGTGACTAATGTCACTACAGGGGGATGTTTTACCTGTAACTGGGCTCCTATGGATGCCACAGCTATAGTGGAAAAGTGTGTAATAGAAAAAAAAAGACCATGTGACAAGCCCCCAAAGGTCTTATATGACATCATTGAGGACATAGTTGGTAAAAAAAATAGTCACAAAAATAGGGTTAAAAATTACAGAATAAAATAAAAATATACACATAAAAAAAATAAATAAGTTATAAGGAGGCGCCTTGATGCTTTTAATATAACATGTTATATTATGTTAACATGAGGAAAATATAAATGAGTGTTTAACTCACCTGGTGTCAGCCGAGGATACCTTGCAGAAAGGCACCTCGCTGACACCGCAATCCAAGTCTGCTTATAAAATAGTCTTTATTCCATCCAACCTTCGTCGGAGAGCAGCGGGGCAATCCAAATAAGCTGCACCGGGTAACCGGGGCTTAGTTCAAATAGACCACGAGGAAGAAAAAGTGACTGTCCGCGCTCCTAGGGATATCAGACTCTGATCCGGGATAATAAATTCCTTTTTTTATTGGAAATACATACAGGGATCTGCGAGCAACGCGTTTCAGTAGATACAACTACCTTTCTCAAGCTCTATACAATTACGACTAACACACAACATAAATAGACACTGAACATGTTCACGAAATTAACACAGCTACTTACCACGTAGCTGCATGATTAAAAGGGGGCGTGATGGCAACCTCCCAGGTAACTCTATACGTAATCCAGGTAGAACACTAGGAACGCCCTTCAGCGATCCGTGTACTTCAACAAAACTTTATGTGGATCACTGCGCTGAAGGGCGTTCCTAGTGTTCTAGGACAGTCGCTTTTTCTTCCTCGTGGACACATTAAAAAAAAACACCCAAAGCAGACGTTAAACAAAACCATCGCCGTATGCGCTCTGTAAATAAAAACCATACATATTATATGCCAAAATATCCAAAACAAAATCCCCATACTTTATTATAGCGTAAATATACTAATTAAAAAAAGACTGTAAATTTTAAAAAATCATTTTTTTTTCGCTTAAAGAAATAATTAAGGGACAGCGCTCCAATTAAGCACATAAAGATATATATGCGTAAATATATTATATAAATGGTGTTAACATGTACCGAAACGTAATTATTACCCAGATCCACCATAAAGAGGAGAGCACACACCAGATCAGAGGAACACCAGAAGGCAATAAAAATAAGCAATCCAGGCGTAAACAATGAATCAGTAGGAAAAGTGATCGGATGCTCAGATGGTAAAAGGGCAAGATCGTGTTTGGTACAGGAGTACTTAGTCATATAGGAGGTCCCACTCCTGGAGACCTCCCAAAGAAACAATTCTCAAGAAGAGTGTTTGTTGTAGTGATTCAGTGAAAAAAATTGAATATTCCAAATGACAGATACAGAAGTAGCAAGAGAAAAAGACAGAATCCAAATGGAATGGTTCACAATGCGTACAAGAAAAGGAATACGTTCAGGTTTCTGCTTGATAAAGGAAGGGCCAAAGCTCTGAAACGAGTTGCAAACCGTACTGTTTGGATTCTGTTTTCTTTTCTTGCTACTTCTGTATCTGTCATTTGGAATATAATTTTTTTTTTTACTGAATGACTACAACAAACGCTCTTCAGGAGAATTGTTTCTTTGGGAGGTCTGCAGGAGCGGGACCTCCTATATGAGTAAGTGCTCCTCTACCAAACACAATCTTGCACTTTTACTCTGTGGGCACCCGATCACTTCTACTGATTCATTTTTAAAAATCTTTTTACCCCTAAGAAAACTAAAAAATAGAGATGAGCGAGCGTACTCGGAAAAGCACTACTCACTCGAGTAATGTGCTTTATCCGAGTATCGCTGTGCTCGGGTCTGAAGATTCGGGTGCTGCTGCAGCTGACAGGTGAGTCGCAGCGGGGAGCGGGGGGGGAGCGGGCGGGAGAGAGGGAGAGAAAGATCTTACCTCCGTTCCTCCCCGCTCTCCCCTGCAGCTCCCCGCTCCGTGCCGGCACCCGAATCTTCAGACCCGAGCACAGCGATACTCGGATAAAGCACATTACTCGAGCAAGTAGTGCTTTTCCGAGTACGCTCGCTCATCTCTACTAAAAAACAGGAAAAAAAAAGTCATTGAAAAAGATCTTTAAAAAAATAGCCCTATGTATCACAGGAAAAATAAAAATGCAGAAAAAATAATTTTGGTAGTTAAAGGAAAAAAAATAGATCAGTAAAACCACTAAATGTGGAAAATCCCTAAAAAGTGTCTGGTTCTTAAGGTACAAAACAGCCTAGTCCTTAAGGGGTTAAAAAAACTAATTTGCGCTCGCTGGCTTCCCATCCTGTTTGACAGGTCCCTGCACAGCGCTTCCCATATAAAGTGCAGAGCGCAGAGCGAGAAGCCCGTGAGCCAGTGGCAGGACTTTCAGTTAGAAAGCTCTGCACAAGCGCTGACGACCTTAGCGGTGACGGTGACATCAGCGCATGTGCAGTCGCTTAACAGACTACCGGCCTGTGTAAAAGGGCCTTTTAAAAAAGTCCCCAGGACTGTCCTCTAGGTTCCCTTACATGTGGCCAAACAGTTCTCTGTGTATTTTATATGCACTGCCAATAATATATAACTGTAAAAAAACATAAATAAATGTAAAACACACTCTGTGGTGAACAATGAACATCATATAAAAAAGTGGAACCCTTATTTGTATTCTCCCCCCAAAAATTAATAGAACCCAAAAGGTATAAGTTATATGTACAGCAAATTGTGAAAAAAATGCAGTTTGAGGGTGACTACCCACTACAGTTTTTTTTCACTGCGAAATTCGCAGCGGTTTTTTTTTCTGCAGGTGTCTATGTGACTTGTAATGTTAAAATCGCGAAATTGCGAGTTTGCGCGATCACGATTTTAACATTACAAGTCCCATAGACCCCTGCAGAAAAAAAAACGCTGCGAATTTCGCAGTGAAAAAAAACTGTAGTGGGTAGTCACCCTGAGTTGTAAGAAAACCCTCAAAAATTAAAAATTTATTCTCAGCCAGTAGGAGTTAAACATAAGAAACCATATGCTGAGTAAAATAAACAAAAGGAGACATCTGAAAAGTTATTCTCTATGTTACTATCATATATATTCTAATAAACTAAATGCATTAACAAAATAAACATTTACACGACCAGCTTAGATTTATCCAATAAAGTTGTAGAATTGGAAAATGTTAAATGCTAGCTGCCTAAAAACAAATTTCTGCATTTTTTATAGTTCAGAATAAAGCATTTTCTTCTTTTGAGCGTAGTATAATATTCATTATCTGGATCCACTCATATGCACATGTGCTTATTTTTATTGTAATGTTTCCCTGGAGCTTATTGTCAAGTTGTTTACAAAATGTGATAACATTAGCTTCTATCCAAATCCGTCTGTCATCATCCACTAGGAAATTATTTTGGGCTTTCTCTAACCTATGGCATCTTTTACTATCAGGCATTCCTGGTTTTCTACACAGATACAGGGTGACAAGTTGTTTTCGTCCTAGTTGTGGCCTGTGATTGGATGTTTTGCATAAAGTAAGCTTATTCTCTACCCAGCTACCAAGTCAGAATTACAGACTAAAACACAACTGCCGAGGTCAATCTGGGTTACAGTCAAAGTGATAATGCTTTAATGGAGGAAAGGTTTAAGAGTTTAATGCAGCCTTAGTTCTGTTCTCTATCTGACCTGCTACAAAACTATGACAAAAATGTCTGATAGAATGTCTGATAATATCGATTGTATCTGGTGATTTTTCATTGTTGCTCTACAAAAAAAAAACTATGAAAAGATATGAAAAGCTAAAGCAAATCATTTCTAGCAGTCAGACCTGATCATATCACAGAGGCTAAATAGGAAAATCGCCTAGACCATTAGATATATTTCCTAGTCACTTTAGTGGTGTCAAACAGTTTAAACGGGAAATCTTTTTGTGCTACTTTGTTACTAGAAGCATGTGCCAGTGTGGTGACTGGGTAGCTACAGGGTGATTCACAAATGTAATTTACTAAAATATATTTTTAATTTTCAAATGATGAAAGAGAAACTATGATGTTTATAGCAAAATAAACATTATACCGGTCAGCGGTTTAGAAACATTGTGACAAGTTGTGACACATTGTGACAACTTTTTTTTGTTGTTTCAACATCTTTACCAGCAATAGGGAAGAAACACAGTAGCGCCACAGTATAATATTATCAGAGTGGTAGTGCCATGTCACGTCAGTCCACAACCACTGATGAAACTATGGTGAGCAAGGTACAGTACCAGAGCAGTCTGCACAGGTGTGTGTACACGAGACTAATGGTGGCTAGATGCAGGACTTGGCCAAACACAGGGTTACAGATGTGAGCGGAACACCCTGAACCTCTCTGACAGGGCCCGCCTTGAAATGGAGCACGTGTCCCAAAAAGGATGACCCAACTGCTTGAACAAGTCAAGGCCTAAAGACAGAGACGAACTGGGGAACTGAACCAAGGACTAAGGAAGGACTGGACATAAGGCCTCTTCCGCATGGGTGATTTCCTTGTACGCTTTTCTCATGTAGTGGCCTGGAAATAGGCACTACATAGCACTGTTTAGTTATGGAGACCGGTAATATAATAACTGGCCCTAGGGTTTAATCTGAGTCATTTTACACAAGAGATGCAGGTAACCTAGCAACCAGTTAGGACATTTTTTTATCCAGCTGCACAAAAAAGAAAAAATGCATAGAGACTCAGATGAGGCAGGTAGCCTAACAACCAGATAGGCTGTGATTGGCTGCAGAAAAACTGGTCAGGTGACAGAGTCGATAAATAGCTGGACAACGGTCGCAGGACCAAGTGCATAAGACACACCAGTCAAGCAAGTGCCAGAGAGTAGAGGCTAAATAAGTTTAAGCAATAAGTAAAGAGAGTAAAGAGTAGTGAGAAAAGAGAGGTGACAGGCAGAGAAGCGACAAGACAGGAGAAAAGAAAGTGCCAGGCAGGAGAGGGCAGTGAAAAGAGACAGAGATCAGCTGTGACAGTGAGAGAGAAAAAGAGAAACGAGAGAAATCTGAGAAACCGTGAGTAACTGAGAAGGTGAAACAGCTTTGACAGTGAATAAAAAAAATAAAATAAAATAGATGTAAATATGAAGAGAGGGAGATAAAGAAAAAAAGAAATTTAAATACAAAGAAGGATAGAAAGAAGAAATCCAGAGTAACCGCCAAGTGTATAAATGAGTTAGACACAGGGGTCTACATTGTTGCAATTTGTGTATCATTTATCAGTTATTATGCACTGAATGTGATGAAGAAAACTACCTTATCTCACTGTCTTATTTAATAATATCATGGTTACAACAATTTAAGCAAAATATCTGGCTCTGTGTATTATTCCACACCTCACCACTCAACTACAAATTGTGCCCAAGGGCACTGGCGTCTGGACAAAACTAATCACAGTTAATTTCTAACCACAAATAATAATAATAAAATGAGTGCTCATCATAGTGCTTTGTGGCATCATGATAGTTCATGGTGGTACGACGCTCGCATTGCGAGACTGCGAAAAATCGCATGTTTGTAGAGCCATAGAATCATAGAATGGTATGTCATATAAAGAGATTGAGAAATCTGCCATTCAGGACACTAGATAGTTGAGCTGACACAGATAGATAGATAGATAGATAGATAGATAGATAGATAGATAGATAGATAGATAGATAGATAGATAGATAGATAGATAGATAGATAGATAGATGTGGTATGTAGAGATGTTAGGCTGTGAGACAGATCGGAGGCCTTTCCGCTGTGATATGACTGAAAAAAAATAGTTATGTTAGATATTATCCCTTCTCTGTATGACCTCAAAGGGGGCGGGGAGGAGGTGTGTACTGTGGAATCCCTTAAAATGCGGGACCCCACAGGTCCAGTTGGTCGATTCACGGGGTGTGCTGCGGCATATGGATGGTTCCCCAGTTCCCGGACCCCCGCCAACAGATATTGGACCTGAAATCCAAATCTGGTAACTTTCTTTTAATTTCTCCTGTTTATTTTAAATCTGCTGAGTGTTTATTCATATTGTATTCCTTATTCTCCCATGCAACAACCCTTTTTCTTGTATATCTTTGAACATTTTATATATATTGCACTGCTAGACCTTTTCTAGAATAAATCTACAATCTATTAGTTCAAGCCTTGTCCGTTTTAACAAAGAACCATGATACTCCGAAGATTGTATTAATAATTCATAAACCGGGTCCAATGCTCGTGAACATTGATGGTGGCAGCATTTAAGCATTTTTGTATGCGTATTGTAGGGCTCTGGAGTGCATTGGAACGGATCAGGTAGTGATTTGAGTGTTCGCTTTGCATGTATGCAGGAGCCCGGGAAAGCTAGGTACAAATCAGCCTGCATTCTAATGACTTCAAGCTTGCAATACCGCTAGAGTGATCGAGGACAGAGCCGGGATCGATAGGTATCTTCCCCCCCCCCCTCTCTCTCTCCCTCCTGTGTCTGGTACATGACAAAGTAGTGTGCAGTGCAGGGCCAGGCGGATTGCTGTAGAACTGTGGCCGTAGGTGATGGTCGCTTGTCCAGTGTCTTGGAAAGTTGGGTACCCGTCACTCCACAATCTAAGCCTCCTCCTCGCCTGTTGTCCTGCTGTACATGACACGGTAGAGTTGGGTCAGTGGGTCTAACCCCCTGCTCAGTGCAGGATTCACTAAATCATCCCAGACACATATTTGTCCAGCCTTGGTTTGAACACTTCCATTGAAGGAGAAATCACCACCTTGTGTGGTAACCTGTTCCACTCATTGATCACCCTCACTGTCAGAATGTTTTTTTTTTATATCTAATCTGTGTCTTCTCCCTTTCAGTTTCACCCCATTGCTTCTAGTCTTTTCTTGTGCAAATGAGAATAGGGCTGATCCCTCTGCACTGTGACAACCCTTCAGATATTTGTAGACAACTATTAAGTCTCCTCTTAGCCTTCTTTTTTTGCAAACATTTTGATAAACATTCCCAGATCCTTTAACCATTCTTCATAGGACATGATTTGCAGACCGCTCAGCATCTTGGTAACTCTTCTCTGAACTTGCTCCAGTTTGTCTATGTCTTTTTTTATAGTGGGGTGCCCAGAACTGGACACAGTATTCCAGATGAGGTCTGATTAAAAAAGAGTAGAGGGGGAAAATTACCTCACGTGATCTAGATTCTATGCTTCTCTTAATACATCCCAGAATTATGTTTGCCTTTTTGGCTGCTGCATCACATTGTTGACTCATGTTCAGTCTATGATCTATGCTGCTGCTTAGCCCAATTCCTCCATTCTGTATGTGCTTTTTCATTTTTCTTGCCCAGATGTAGGACTTTACATTTCTCCTTGTTAAATACCATTCTGTTAGTCGCTGTCCACTGTTCAAGCTTTTCTAGATCTTTTTGAATATGCTCTCCGTCTCTTCCCTAGTGTTAGCTATCCCTCCTAGATTTTTGTACTCAGCAAATTTGATCAGATACCCCTCAATTCCCTCCTCCAGATAATTTATAAAAATGTTGAAAAACACTGGGCCAAGGACAGAGCCTTGTGGTACCCCACTTGATACATTCTTCCACTTGGATGTGCAGCCATTTATGACCACTCTTTGAGTGTGATCACTCAGCCAGTTGTGAATCCACCTAACAGTTGCCTTGTCAATCCCATATTTGGTCATTTTTTTCAATAAGTATGGTATAAGTTACTTTGTCAAATGCTTTACTAAAGTCAAGATATACTATATCCACCACGTTTCCCTGACCAACCCAGTCGGTGAATCTGTCATAGAAGAAAATTAGAATAGTCTGGCATGACTTGTTTGTTATAAACCCATGCTGGCTCTGGTTAATTACTCCATTTTTATCCAAGTACTTGCATACGTGCTGTTTAATAATTTGTTCAAAGATCTTTCCCGGTATAGAAGTCAGGCTCACAGGACTGTAGTTTCCTGGATCCACCTTCTTCCTTTTTTTTGAAGATAGGGACATTTGCCCTTTTCCAATCTTCTGGGACTTCTCCTGCTCTCTAGGAATTTTCAAAGATTATGGCGAGTGGTTCAGCAATTACCTCCGCTGCTTCCTTTAGTATCCTATTATGTAATTCATCTGGACCTTGAGACTTGAATTCATTTAAGTTAGCTATGTGTTCCCTCACCATCTCTCTGCTTTTAGGTAGCCTGCATTCTTTTATCCCCCCAATAGCACAGGGAAGATCAGTTGATGTTCATCTACTTTCTGAGAGAAAACAGATACAAAATAGCATCTTTGACTTTTCTTTTGATTTTGACATACCCCGAAAAACCTTTTTTATTGCTTTTGGCCTTAGTTGCAAGCCTCAATTCATTATTAGCTTTAGCTTTTCTGAGACTTGCCCTACAGTTTCTGCAGACCACATGCTTTCCTATGAGTTCTTCTACACATGTGATGTCTTGTAGCATGCGAGATTCCGAGAGTCTACGATTTTCTACCATCGCATAGCATAGCAGCCACTAGCGACATGCATGCTATGCTATGCGATAAAACTCTGCCTGCTATGGAGATCTATGCATATTCTCCAGGGCAAGGTTTTTTGAGCCTCTCAGAAGGGAGGGGTGATTTCCCAGCAGCGTGGGGGAAGGTTCTGGAGAGCAAAGCAAAAACTGTGAGGAGTTACAGCACCCATCTTGAGGAAATGTCAAGGAGCCAATGGGCCAACATTTCCCTGGTCCTGAAAGACATTTCCCATACGAGTCAATGTGCTGTGCTGAAAGATGGGAAAGATTCCACACTGACATGCCCAAAGGTAAAAGTTACACAGGTGTGTGACTTAAATGAGAATTATGAGTGGGCCAGGTCAGAGACAGTTCACTTCACACCTGCCTGATAATTAATTCTCTCACGCTCTAAAATCACACGAGAAAATCGAGAACACATGCGATGCGATGTTAGAATTTTTGCGACAAAATTGCATCTCTGACGCGAGAAAATCACAAGCACATAGCTGCTACAGCAATACTATTTTCTCGCATCCAAATCACTATCACCCATGTGGAAGAGACCTAAAACACAGAGCACCAACTAAACTGACAATATACAAGCAGACTGCAGACAATAGACGGAAATGAAGAGAATACAACACAGAGAGAAACGCAGAGTACTAGCCAGACAATAGTCAGGTACACTGTGAATGCTGACAAAACCAGAATACAAGCAGTATAACCGATTCTTTCAGCCAGGAAGAGACAGATTGTGTATGGAAAGGAAAGTTGCTGATTGGCCGACAGAGCTGTCAATCCTCACAGACAGCACAGTTGCTGACATAATTAATGAGGATACTGATTAGCTGACAGAGCTGTAAATCGCCAGAACTTCAGCTAAACAGCAGCATGGAGATATTTAACCCTAAATAGGACTAGCTGAAGTATGTGTGCGCCAGCAGCAAGGTGACATTAACTCCCCTCTGAGGAGGGTCCTCCAAACCTTCAGAACCAAAATTTAAACTATGAAAGGGCTTAACAGATTTTAAAGTATCGCCCACTGATATAGAAGAATAATCCCTTTAGGAGAAAAATCTGATGAATTTACATGCCTCTCTGACACCTTATCCTTAAGTATAGGTGGTGTCAACCTTTTAGACCCTTTTTTCAGGCAGGAAGTAGAACTTTTTTAAGAGGATTAGGATGAGGGCCAATACTCACTGCCAGGGTATTGGCAGGAATACATTTAGTTAGACATTCAGTTCCCCAACCAGAAATATTGCCAAAAGCCCAGCTGACTATTGGGTTATGAATTTTCAACCAGGGCAATCCTAGGATAACATCAGTAGGCCGGCCCTCACATACATGCAATGATATAGTTTCTTCATGCAATTGCCCAACTCTTAATCATACCTCTGAAACTATGAGCTTTAGGTATAACTGGGACAAATCTATAGTGGAAATAGAAATCAGATTAGTGAGCGACTCCATCTTCATATCGAATTTCAGGGTGAATTGAAGATTAATGTACAACCTACTATCCAAACAAACATCAGCAGACATGATGTTATAATCTGTAATTAATTCAGCTGGGAAGGTTTGCCTAAACTTGACCAACCAAGAAACTTGTTGGCCCTGCCGATTAACTGACTGTTTGTCTTTGGGTCTTACCAGACAGCTGCGAATCAAGTGGCCATTTTGACCACAATAAAAGCACAAGCCTTTTTCTACAGTCTGTCCCTACGTTCTTTATTGATGGAAACTGACCCTATTTCCCTAACTTCTCCAGTAAGCTCTTCCAAAACTTTTTCGGTGAACACAGAAGACGAGGAGAGGAACTCAAACAACATTTCACACATTCTATCACGCACATGTCAATCAACACTAATTGCCAGGGTCATAGCATCCTCCAGCGTGCAGGGTGTAGAATACTGAACCATTACATTTTTCACTCTGCTAGACAGATAGTAACAAAACTGAGTCCCGTTTGCCCAGCATCAGAATTCAGCACAGTAGTCCTTGATCAGATGATTCCCTTGCTGAAGAACACGATTTTACTTTCAGCGAGGGTAACACGAAACCTCTCTAAACCTCATTCCCTGAAGAATTTGGCCCTAAACGGAAATACAACTTAAAAGCCCCTCGGAATAAAACAAAGTTCCAACTTTTGTCTAGTAATTCAAGCTTTGGTTCAATTGGCGCTGAGGTAGCATGAGAGGCTTGTTAGGACTTAATGGTTGACAGCTGTTGCATAATGTTGGCCACCTGCTGCGACATTGCTAGAACCTGCCTAACCAAAACTTGCATAGGATCCTGTACAGACATAGTTTTAATTTGCTTAGTCAGTGACTGAACACGATCCATACCGTGTCTATCGTAACTTTGTTAGGCTGGTTATAATGTCACGTCTGTCTGCAACCGTTGACGAAACTACGGTGAGCAAAGTACTGGAGCGGTCTGCATAGGTGTGTGTACACGAGACTAATGGTGGCTAGATGCAGGATTGGGCCAAACACAGGGGTACAGATCTCAGCGGCACACCTTGAACCTCTGACAGGACCCACCTCAAAACGTAGCACCTGTCCCGAAAAGGATGAGCCCACTGTTTGAACAAGTCAAGGTCCGAAGTCAAGGAGGAAATGGGGAACCAAATCAAGGACTACGGAATGACTGGACATAAAACACAGAACACCAACAAAACTGACAGCAAACAAGCTGCAGACAATAAACAAAAATGCAGAGAATACAAAACAGATAGAAACGCAGCGTACTGGCCAGACAACAGTCAGGTATCCTGTGAGTGCTGGCAAGACCAGAATACAAGCCGTATAACCCATACTTTTGGCCAAGAAGTGCAGGATTATATATCAAAATGGAAGTTGCTGATTGGTCGACAGAGCTGTCAATCCTAACAGACAGCACAGCTACTGACATAATTAATTAGAATACTGATTAGCAGACAGAGCTGTAAATCACCAGGTAGAACTTAACCTAAATAGCAGCAGGGAGATGTTTAACCCTAAATAGGACTAACTAAAGTATGTGCGTGATGGTGGCGATGTGACATGCCATTCTTTTGTACTTCAACTAATGAAAATCGCTTTAAACTGGATTCATATACAGCATTTAGATGCACTTTTACAGCATTTTTAGTGTGTATGGATATTCCACATTTTCTCCAACCATACTGTGGCTTTGTTAATGTTTTTCTTAAGTCATATATTCTAATAAGCTTTTAATATAACTTAAAGGCTATGTGCAGCATTGCAAACATTTTTGCTGATTGCCTATTCTGATACCCGCAATCGATCTGTTTTGGCGTATCGCATTTGCCAATGCCTCCATCGTTAAGACGTATAAAAACGGGGATAAGGGGCAACCCTGTCTCGTCCCGTTCCCTATTTGGCAGGTGTCCAACAGGACCCGTTAAATCTGATCCTGGCAGAAGGATTGTAGTATAGCGACAAGATTCGGTCTTTCATTCTTGGGCCAACACCTATTTTATCTAGTGTGGCAGAGAGGAAATTCCAACTGACCCTGTCGAACGCCTTCTCCGCATCAACCACAAGGAGACAGAGGGGACTATTCGCATGTTTAGCTCTAGCGATCAATGACAGGGACTTGATGGTGTTGTCCCTAGCTTCTTTGCTCGGGACAAAACCCACTTGTTCCCTGTGGATCAGGCTCAGGATAGTGTCTTAAAGGCGTGAAGCAATCAATTTTGCAAAAAGTTTTATATCTATACTAAGGCATCCTTACCAGGTTTGGGGATGACCGTGATGTGGACCATCAAGGCCTGGGCCGCGAAGGGACATCCACGCCCACTGCGTTAAAGGCTCTGAGGACCAGAGGCAAGACCTTCTCCCAAAACACCTTATAGAACCTGGCTGTGAAGACCTCTGGTCCTGGGCTCTTACCTACTTTTAAGTTTCTGATTAGCTCCAAGAGCTCCAGAAAGGAGAAGTCCGCCTCCAGGCCCTCGGGTTCCTCATCTGTCATTCTTGTGGTGGCGTTGAGAGCTAGGTAGGCCTCGGTCTCCGCTACCCTATGTTGGGAGTCCGGCTGGGCAGACTCTTCAATATTGTAAAGTGTGGAGTGATATCACCTAAATTCTTCCAGAATGTCCGAGATGGAGTGGACCGGACCCTGCCAGCCGTCTGGATTTTAGGAACATGAGAGAGGGATGCCCTGGGGTGCAAAGCCTTCGCTAGCCAGCTTCCACACTTGTCCCCGTATTCGAAGGCACCTCTACATAGCATGTCTCTAAAGGCCAGGGATCGTTGGTCAAGGATTTTTAGTATCTGCTGTTTCAGGGTCAAGATCTCTGCTTTGAGTGTGTCTCTTTGGGCTCTTTTGTTGGCTGCCTCTTTGGCCTGTAGGTTTAGGATAGGTTTATGAAGATTTGCTGTGTTTTCTCTCTTCAGCCTAGCGCCGTGTGTGATTAAAATCCCCCTGATGATGCACTTCAGCGTTTTTCACTAGGTGGGAGCTCCTGCGGAGTCAGTATAGTTCTGTAAATTCCATTATCGCATTTGTAATGTCAGTTACGCACAGGGGGTCTTTAAGTAGATTATTATTGAATCTCCACAAGGTACCCCCCGGGCGGCCACTCCACTTGCTGAAGTCACCAAAGACCGGCGCATGGTTGGACCAGATAAAATCGCCCAAGGAGCTTCTCGGGGAGCAGTCAAATACACTCTGCGAGACCAGGAGCATATCTATCCTAGTGTATGAGTTGTGTACAGAGGAATGAAACGTGTAGTCCCTGGCCCTCGGGTGAAGAATCCTCCACAAGTCCATTAAGTGTAAAGCGTTAAGGTTTTTTTTGAGGGAGGTCCTACCTGAGGACCAGGTTCAAGTCTCCACCCAGGATGATTTTGGAGCCTTCTGTGAATCCAGCCAATGGCGTCGGTATCCTAATGGCGCAAGAAACCTGCTCCTGGTTGGTAAGATAAACATTAGTTGGGGTTATTATAGCTATATCCACCTTCAGGAAGATGTATCGACCAACTGGATCTATTTTGAAATGCAGCACCGAGTGTCTGAACCCCTTATGGAGTGCAATCGATACACCTCCTGCTTTCTTGGAGGGGTGGGGGCCATGGAACCATGTGGGGTAGTACTTTGAGCTACAATAAAGAACGCTGTCTGCCCTGAAATGCATCTCCTGGAACATGGCCACCAACACTCTCTTTTTATGGAAATGGTAAAGGATCTGGCTTCTCTTCTGTGGGATATTAAGTCCCTTAGCAATGAACGTGCTGCATGACAGACGACCCATGGTCTCCATGTAAGTAAAAGGCTTACCGCTTAAGTCCCAGCCCAGACCCTGCAGGAAGTGGGTTGTTGAGGGAAGAGGGTAGGGACGACACATTAGGAGGACAAGACACGGACATAAACAAATAACAAATAAAACAAGAAACAACTATCATCACTCGATAGACTGCAAAGGCTAACCATGCCTTTGCTTCCATGCAGAAGAGCGAAAACCGTCTAACCTACGAACACCCGCTCCCGCCCCCCATGCCCTGAAACAACTTATTTTCTTAAGGTCATTCTTTGAATGTTATTAACCCCAAGCAAGTCTAGGATCTCTCTCGGACAAACTCAGGCTCCCACAGAAGAGTATGTAACGAAGAGTTGTGCGATTCTCTTCAGGTTAAGTCTCTTGATGGAAACACTGGAGTCTCTAAATTCTTCTGGCACTACGCTCGACATCGACGTCGCAGGCCCTGGCCCGCTGTCTGCCATTCACTTCTAGGCGGAGGCAGCGGAAGAAAGGAGAACTTTGGCCAGTCCGGGAGAGACAAGGACGGGGGCTCAAAAGTGTCCACGAAGTAAGGCAAATCGCCCAGGCCTCTAAACGTAGTGGACCTGCCCCCTTTGTTGGCATGAAGCTGGAACGGGAAACTCCAGCGATAGTTGATCTCTTTTTCACAGAGTAGTGTAAGCAGAAGTTTCAGGGCTTTCCGTTGCTGGAGGGTACGACATGAGAGATCTGACAGGATCATTATCAGGGACCCTCTGTAGGACAATTCTCCGGGCTTTCTAGCATGTTGAGGGATCTGTTCTTTCAGTTTGTAGAAATGCACTCTGCACACAATGTCCCTAGGTCTGTTAGGGTTGGGGGAATCGGGGCACAAGGAGCGATGGGTTCTATCAATTTCAATCTCAGAGTCTAGGCCCAGTGTTCCAGCTGGGCGTTGCCAATTTCCTTTGTGAGACCCCTAATTTTTAAGTTCTTTCTGCAATGACAATTTTCAAGGTCGTTGAGCAAGAAATATAACTCAATGATCTGCTGGGAGTGTTGCAATAACTTCTGCGAGTGAGCGTCCATGGTATTAATAATTTGCTCCTGTGTGTTCTCTATCTCCTCAATCCACTGAGCTGTGTGATGGATATCTTGTTGGAATCCCCAGGTGCTCTTTCCAATCCCAATCTTCCTGAATGGTGTGGGATTCAGCGGAGGGAGGGCTCAGTTTTCTAGAATTATACAGCCCCTGTTTGGTCATGGGGAATGGGGAGCGAAGTGTGAGGGACACCTCTGCAGACTCAGGCATACTGTCAGCTCCCTCTTGGCCTATCTCCATCTCGTCCCCATTTCCCAGGGGGTCTCTCATTTCTCCTCTTCTGGCTTGGACAGTTGGTGAAGGGGGAGAGTGGGGGGGGGGGGGGGGACGGCAGCCAAGTTTTTTATATTTCCCTTGCAGTCGTGTGTTGCGGGGCCCTGCTAGTGGTGAGAACCTGTGCAGGGGGGGTCTCTTTTAGAAGTATTTGCTGGTGTCCCACTGTCTCTGTGGCTTAGGTGTGCTACCCGGACCATACAGTGTCTCCCCGGGGCCCTCTCCCCCCGCTCCATCTCCTCAGGTGTGCGGCCGGCCAGAGCACACAGGGTAACTCCACCTGTCGCCGAACTCCCTACCTGGTAACTGCCTGCAGACACCCTGGGGATCTCCGTCCTCTCAGTGAGGATTTACCAAGCTTTATCATCATAGGTATAACAAAAAAAGAACCCTGAGGAAAGCTTATGTGCAAGCAATAGTAATATTCAGGGTTGTTCAAAAAGAATAAGATTTTTGGATTTAATTACTAAAATAATATGGTTGCATAAATGTGGACACCGTCTTATATTTGGGGATGTGGTTGTGTTCAGAATAATCCAATAAACATTTAAACTCATGTTAAATAGTAGTCAGTACACAGCTGGCATTATGTAAAGTCATTCTGATTTACCCCATATAAAGTTCAACTGTTCTAATAGCATTTTCCTGACATTTTCTAAGTTGGTCCATAAAGAGCTTACAACACATCAAAGGGATCGGATTATTAAAAGAAATCGGTCAGGAGAAGGGGACCAAAAAATTTCCAAGGTATTACATATACTATGGAACAAAGTGAAGACTGTCATCTAGAAGTGGATTAAATTTGACACAACAGTTACATTACCAAAAACTGGACATGTCCCAAAAATTGATAAAAAGACCAGAAGAAAATTGATCCAGGAGGCTTCCAAGAGGCCTACAGCAACATTAAGGGAGCTGTAGAAATTTCTGGCAAGTACTTGTTGTAAAGTGCATGTGACAACCATCTTCCGTATTCTTCGTATGTTTCTGCTGTGGGATAGGGTGGCAAAATGGAAGCTTTTTCTAATAAAGAAAAACATCCAAGCCTGGTTATGTTTTGCCAAAACCTATATAAAGTCTGCCAAAAGTATGCAGGAGAATGTGTTATGGTCTAATGAGACCAAGGTTGAACTTTTTGGCCATAATTCCAAAAGGTATGTTTTGTGCAAAACCAACACTGGGCATCACCAGAAGAGCACAATGTCCATAGTGAAGCATGGTAGAGGCAGTCTTATGCTTTGGGGCTGTTTTTTTGCTGCTGTAACTGGGGCTTTAGTCAAGGTGGACAGATTTATGAACAGTTCCAAATATCAGTCCATTTTGGCACAAAACCTTTTTCTCTTGAAAAGCTGAAGATGAAGTTAACCTTTCAGCATGACACCAACCCAAGACATACCCCCAAAGCAACAGAAGAATGGCTTTGCCAGAAGAAAATCAAAGTTTTGAAATGGTTCAGCCAGAGCACAGAACTGAATCCCATTGAAGATCTGTGCATTGACCTGAAGATTCGGAGCGCTTTGCAAGGAAGAGTTGGCAAAAATTGGCAAGTTACGTTATGCCATTTTGATAGACACCTCCCCAAAAAAGAATGAAAGCTGTCATAAAGTCCACAAAGTATTAGTTTTAGGCTGTATGAGGGCTTGTTTTTTGTGGGATGAGTTGTAGTTTTCAATGGTGCTATTTAAAGTACCATATAATGTACTGAAAAACTTTAAAAAAATTCTAAGTGGAGTAAAATGAAAAAAAAAGACATTCCGCCATCTTTCAGTGCGTCTTGTTTCTACGGCGCAGAAACTGCAACAAAAACAACATGATAACTTTATTCTATGGGTCTGTACGATTGCTACGATACCAAACTTGTAGAGTTTTTTTTTACTATACTACTCTTTTTTTTTTTTTCAAAGACATTTAATTTTCTTCAATTATTTTCTGCAGTCATTTTGTGCGCGCAATAACTTTTTTATTTTTCCGTCGACATAGTTCAACAATGGCTAATTTTTTGCGAAATGTCCTGTATTTTCCGTTAGTACTAATTCAGAATACATACGACTTTTTGATCGCTTTTTATTGTGTTCTTTCGGGGAGACAGGGTGACTGAAAAAGTGCATTTCTGGCATTCTTTATTTTTTTTTCGGACGACATTCACCATGCGGGGTAAATAATGTGCTACTTTGATAGAGCGGACTTTTACGGACGCGGAGATACCAAATATGTATTTTTATTTTATTATTTAGACTTTTTAATTATAGATATGGCAAAAAGGGGGAGATTTAAACTTTTGTTCCAATTTTTTTTTTTACAATTAAAAAAACTTTATTGCTCTTTTTTTCACTTTGCTTTTAAGTCCCCCTGGGGACTACAATATGCGATACTTTGATCGCTCCTGCAGTATCACATAATGCTATAGCATTACGTCATACTGCATTCTGACAGGCAGCCTATCAAGCCACCCCACGGGGATGGCTTGATAGCCAGTCTCTCAAGGCAGCCCTGGGGCCTTTCAGAAGGCCCCCGGCAGCCATGACACCTGCACGGCTCCCCTGATCTCACCACGGGGGGGGGGCGTACGGGACTTTAAATCCTGCGACCTCTCTGCATACATACCCCAACGCTCCAGGACGTAAATATATATCCTGGAGCGGGAAGGGGTTAACAGGGATGTGTAGACTTTTTATAACCACTGTGTATGGTCATCTCATGGGGGTGAAATTAAGGCTCTCAAATTTACGGGAATATGCCAACTAAAGCTAGGATCGAGAATAAGAAATTTTGACCAGCTGCTTATTTAAGAGGGAGCATGCTGGATATACCGATTCCATGTCTTGTGCCCTCTGGGTATGAATGAAGGGTTCTCTTTTCAGCATTCATCTGATATATAATGATGCCATGAGGTTAGCCTGTCATGCGGTAAATTAATCACATTTATTTACTTATCATTATAATGATTCTATGGTGATCTATTTTACTCAAAAAAGCTGATTTATGAATAGTTCCAATCACAAGCACTTGACATTTATAATTATAATTATTATTTACAAGTGATGGATGAGCATTTATTACATTCTAATTTAATATCTACAGTATGGAATGGTAATTATCAATCTTGCACCATCTAATAAATTAATCACCTCTTGGATTAATCAATAGAGTCAGAAATAAAGTGTACAGTATTGTTTATTTCTAGAGATGAGCGAGCGTACTCGTCCGAGCTTGATGCTCGTTCGAGTATTAGGGTGTTCGAGATGCTCGTTACTCGAGACGAGCACCACGCGATGTTCGAGTTACTTTCACTTTCATCTCTGAGACATTAGCGCGCTTTTCTGGCCAATAGAAAGACAGGGAAGGCATTACAACTTCCCCCTGTGACGTTCAAGCCCTATACCACCCCCCTGCAGTGAGTGGCTGGCGAGATGGCGTTAGGAGTTATTTTAGGCTTGAAGAACCCCAACGGTCCTTCTTAGGGCCACATCTGACCGTGTGCAGTAGTGTTAAGGCTGCTGTGAGCAGTGTTGCACATTTTTTTTCTTTTTGTATATCGGGCGTGCAGAGCATTGCGTCCTCAGTCTGCAGTCCTTGTACATAGTATAGGGCCAGTACTGGTGAGGCAGTGAAAGAGATATACTGTCTATATAGGCAGTGGGCTTTTTCAAACAAATTTGGGAAAAATACTATCTTTGGGCTGCCTGTGATCGTCTTGAGTGTACTGCGTCTCTGCTGGGGGTTGTAGTCCTAATTATTACGCAGCTAAGTGTTACAGCAGGCTTGCGCAAAATTGTTTCCTGGCTCTGCGTTGCCCGTTACATCACCGCCGTCTTCCCGTCCAGAGGGAAACAGTATACATATATACGCTGCCTACAGTATCTGTCTGCTGTCTCAGCTCAGCCTTTAAAAAAAAAAAGAAAAATACTTAAGGCCTACTAGTGGCCTTTGGACACTTGACTGCTTCTGCGCTGTGAATTCCACGAGCTCAGTCATACGCACCTACGGCTCACTACAGGCTTGCGCAAAATTCTTTCCTGGCTCTGCTGTGCGTTCCGTAAGCGAAGTCAGCCTCCAACCACAGGCCAATAAGCGGCACATTTAATTACAGCGTTCTGTTTCTGCACTACTGGTAATACACCATGCTGAGGGGTAGGGGTAGGCCTAGAGGACGTGGACGCGGGCGAGGACGCGGAGGCCCAAGTCAGGGTGTGGGCACAGGCCGAGCTCCTGATCCAGGTGTATCGCAGCCGACTGCTGCGGGATTAGGAGAGAGGCACGTTTCTGGCGTCCCCAGATTAATCTCACAATTAATGGGTCCACAAGGTAGACCTTTATTAGAAAATGAGCAGTGTGAGCAGGTCCTGTCGTGGATGGCAGAAAGTGCATCCAGCAATCTATCGACCACCCAGAGTTCTACGCCGTCCACTGCTGCAACTCTGAATCCTCTGGCTGCTGCTCCTCCTTCCTCCCAGCCTCCTCACTCCATTACAATGACACATTCTGAGGAGCAGACAGACCCCCAGGAACTGTTCTCGGGCCCCTGCCCAGAGTGGGCAGCAATGGTTCCTCTCCCACCGGAGGAGTTTGTCGTGACCGATGCCCAACCTTTGGAAAGTTCCTGGGGTCCGGGGGATGAGGCTGGGGACTTCCGGCAACTGTCTCAAGAGCTTTCAGTGGGTGAGGAGGACGATGACGATGAGACACAGTTGTCTATCACTCAGGTAGTAGTAATTGCAGTAAGTCCGAGGGAGGAGCGCACAGAGGATTCGGAGGAAGAGCAGCAGGACGATGAGGTGACTGATCCCACCTGGTTTGCTAAGCCTACTGAGGACAGGTCTTCAGAGGGGGAGGCAAGTGCAGCAGCAGGGCAGATTGGAAGACGCAGTGCGGTGGCCAGGGGTAGAGGCAGGGCCAGACCAAATAATCCACCAACTGGTTCCCAAAGCGCCCCCTCGCGCCATGCCACCCTGCAGAAGCCGAGGTGCTCAAAGGTCTGGCAGTTTTTCACTGAGAGTGCAGACGACCGACGAACTGTGGTGTGCAAGGTTTGTCGCGCCAAGATCAGCCGTGGAGCCACCACCACCAGCCTCACCACCACCAGCATGCGCAGGCATATGATGGCCAAGCACCCCACAAGGTGGGACGAAGGCCATTCACCGCCTCCGGTTTGCACTACTGCCTCTCCCCCTGTGCCCCAACCTGCCACTGAGATCCAACCCCCCTCTCAGGACACAGGCACGACCGTCTCCCGGCCTGCACCCACACCCTCACCTCCGCTGTCCTCGGCCCCATCCAGCAATGTCTCTCAGCGCACCGTCCAACCGTCGCTAGCGCAAGTGTTTGAGCGCAAGCACAAGTACGCAACCACGCACCCGCACGCTCAAGCGTTAAACGTGCACATAGCCAAATTGATCAGCCTGGAGATGCTGCCGTATAGGCTTGTGGAAACGGAGGCTTTCAAAAACATGATGGCGGCGGCCTCGCGCTACTCGGTTCCCAGTCGCCACTACTTTTCCCGATGTGCCGTCCCAGCCCTCCACAACCACCAACACGGTTACTGCCAAGGTCCACTTAACAACGGACACGTGGACAAGCACAGGCGGGCAGGGCCACTATATCTCCCTGACGGCACATTGGGTGAATTTAGTGGAGGCTGGGACTGAGTCAGAGCCTGGGACCGCTCACGTCCTACCCACCCCCAGAATTGCGGGCCCCAGGTCGGTGCTGGTATCTGCGGCGGTGTATGCTTCCTCCACTAAACCACCCTTCTCCTCCTCCTCCTAAGCAACCTCTGTCTCGCAATCAAGATGTGTCAGCAGCAGCATGTCGCCAGCAGTCGGTGTCACGGGGCGTGGCAGCACAGCGGTGGCCAAGCGTCAGCAGGCCGTGCTGAAACTACTCAGCTTAGGAGAGAAGAGGCACATGGCCCATGAACTGCTGCAGGGTCTGACAGAGCAGACCGACCGCTGGCTTTCGCTGCTGAGCCTCCAACCGGGCATGGTCGTGTGTGACAACGGCCGTAACCTGGTGGTGGCTCTGCAGCTCGGCAGCCTCACGCACGTGCCATGCCTGGCCCACATCTTTAATCTGGTGGTTCAGCGCTTTCTGAAAAGCTACCCACGCTTGTCAAACCTGCTCGGAAAGGTGCGCCGGCTCAGCGCACATTTCCGCAAGTCCAAGACGGACGCTGCCACCCTGCGGACCCTGCAACATCGGTTTAATCTGCCAGTGCACCGACTGCTGTGCGACGTGCCCACACGGTGGAACTCTACGCTCTACATGTTGGCCAGGCTCTATGAGCAGCGTAGAGCTATAGTGGAATACCAACTCCAACATGGGCGGCGTAGTGGGACTCAGCCTCCTCAATTCTTTACAGAAGAGTGGGCCTGGTTGGCAGACATCTGCCAGATCCTTGGAAACTTTGAGGAGTCTACCCAGATGGTGAGCGGCGATGCTGCTATCATTAGCGTCACCATTCCTCTGCTATGCCTCTTGAGAAGTTCCCTGCAAAGCATCAAGGCAGACGCTTTGCGCTCGGAAACGGAGGCGGGGGAAGACAGTATGTCGCTGGATAGTCAGAGCACCCTCATGTCTATATCTCAGCGCGTTGAGGAGGAGGAGGAGGAGGGGGAGGAGCATGAGGAGGAGGGGGAAGAGACAGCTTGGCCCTCTGCTGAGGGTACCCATGCTGCTTGCCTGTCATCCTTTCAGCGTGTATGGCCTGAGGAGGAGGAGGAGGATCCTGAAAGTGATCTTCCGAGTGAGGACAGCCATGTGTTGCATACAGGTTCCCTGGCACACATGGCTGACTTCATGTTAGGATGCTTTTCTCATGACCCTTGCGTTACACGCATTCTGGCCACTACGGATTACTGGGTGTACACACTGCTCGACCCATGGTATAAGGAGAACCTTTCCACTCTCATACCCGAAGAGGAAAGGGGTTCGGGAGTGATGCTATACCACAGGACCCTGGCGGACAAACTGATGGTAAAATTCCCATCCGACAGCGCTAGTGGCAGAAGGCGTAGTTCCGAGGGCCAGGTAGCAGGGGAGGCGCGGAGAGCACGCAGCATGTACAGCACAGGCAGGGGAACACTGTCCAAGGCTTTTGACAGCTTTATGGCTTCCCAGCAAGACTGTGTCACCGCTCCCCAGTCAAGGCTGAGTCGGCGGGAGCACTGTAAAAGGATGGTGAGGGAGTACGTAGCCGATCGCACGACCGTCCTCGGTGACGCCTCTGCCCCTCCAACTACTGGGTGTCGAAGCTGGACACGTGGCCTGAACTCGCGCTGTATGCCCTGGAGGTGCTTGCTTGTCCTGCGGCTAGCATCTTGTCAGAGAGGGTGTTTAGTGCGGCTGGGGGAATCATCACGGATAAGCGTACCCGCCTGTCAACCGACAGTGCCGACAGGCTTACAATCATAAAGATGAACAAAGCCTGGATTTCCCCAGCGTTCTCTTCTCCACCAGCGGACAGCAGCGATACATAGGCTGCACCCTAAACAATACATAGGCTGCACCCGCGGATGGAAGCATCGTTCTCTATCACCATCAAATACGGGGACCTTTTAGCTTCATCAATCTGTGTATTATATTCATCCTCCTCCTCCTGCTCCTCCTCCTGAAACCTCACGTAATAACGCCGAACGGGCAATTTTTCTTAGGCCCACAAGGCTCAGTCATATAACTTTTGTAAACAATGTTTATACGTTTCAATTCTCAATTCAATAAAGCATTGAAACTTGCACCTGAACCAATTTTTATTTGAACTGGGCTGCCTACAGGCCTAGTTACAAATTAAGCCACATTAACCAAAGCGATTAATGGGATTCACCCGCCCTCTTGGTTGGGCATGGGCAATTTTTCTGAAGTACATTTGTACTGTTGGTACACCAATTTTTTGGGCCCTCACCTACAGTGTAATCCTACTAATTTTTAGCCCACCTGCATTAAAGCTGACGTTACCTCAGCTGCGATGGGCACTGCAATGGGATATATTTATGTACCGCCGGTGGCTTCCTGGGACCCACCCATGCTGTCGGTCCACAGGGAGTTGTAACTGCATGTGTTCACTTCTAAAGAACCCCAGTCTGACTGGGGCATGCAGTGTGGGCCGAAGCCCACCTGCATTAAACCTGACATTAGCTCAGCTGTGATGGGCACTGCAATGGGATATATTTATGTACCGCCGGTGGGTTCCAGGGAGCCACCCATGCTGTGGGTCCACAGGGACTTCACATTAGGGATTTGTACCTGACAGTGTCTATGTATTAAAAACCCCGGTCAGACTGGGGCATGCAGTGTGGGCCGAAGCCCAACTGCGTTAAACCTGACGTTACCTCAGCTGTGATGGGCAATGCAATGGGATATATTTATGTACCGCCGGTGGCTTCCTGGGACCCACCCATGCTGTCGGTCCACACAGAGTTGTAACTCCATGTGTCCACTTCTAAAGTACCCCAGTCTGACTGGGGCATGCAGTGTGGGCCGAAGACCACCTGCATTTAATCGGACGTTACCTCAGCTGTGATGGGCACTGCAATGGGATACATTTATGTACAGCCAGTGGGTTCCAGGGAGCCACCCATGCTGTGGGTGCATACGGAATTCCCATTGCGGAGTTGTACCTGCCTGTGACTATTTATAAAAAACCCCGGTCTGACTGGGGCATGCAGACACCTTGACAGAATGAATAGTATGTGGCACATGGGTTCCCCATTTCTATGCCCACGTTTGCAGCTCCTGATGGAGGTGGCACAGGATTGGATTTCTCATTGCTTCTGTACAGCATTATGGGCTATCGCCCCGCCCCTTTTAAAGAGGGTCGCTGCCTGGCCGTGCCAACCCTCTGCAGTGTGTGCCTGCGGTTCCTCCTCATGGCAGACGCACTTATAAATAGACATGAGGGTGGTGTGGCATGAGGGCAGCTGAAGGCTGCACAGGGACACTTTGGTGTGCGCTGTGGACACTGGGTCGTGCGGGGGGGTTGGGCAGCATGTTACCCAGGAGAAGTGGCAGCGGAGTGTCATGCAGGCAGTGATTGTGCTTTGTTGGAGGTAGTGTGGTGCTTAGCTAAGGTATGCCTTGCTAATGAGGGCTTTTCAGAAGTAAAAATTGTTGGGGGGGGGCGCACTCTTGCCGCTATTGTGTCTTAATAGTGGGACCTGGGAACTTGAGATGCAGCCCAACATGTAGCCCTCGCCTGCCCTATCCGTTGCTGTGTCGTTCCCATCACTTCCTTGAATTGCCCAGATTTTCACAAATGAAAACCTTAGCGAGCATCGGCGATATACAAAAATGTTCGAGTCGCCCATTGACTTCAATGGGGTTCGTTACTCGAAACAAACCCTCGAGCATCGCGAAAAGTTCGTCTCGAGTAACGAGCACCCGAGCATTTTGGTGCTCGCTCATCTCTATTTATTTCATTTTAAGTTATTTTCAAAATTTCCATCAGCTGCAGAGTTGGATATGCAAGCAAATATAATATTCGTAATGCATCCATATTATATCACATGATGGATTAGTTTGATAGTCATGAATAATGAGCATACTATTATATTTAGGTTTTTCTTATGAAATACTTACCATAAGTATTCATGCATATAAAGTTAATTCATGGTGATAATCTTTATATTTCCAAATTTTCTTCATAATGGATTCTTAAAATCTATGGTATTTGTCCTTTCTTTTCCTATAAATACAGCATATATGCATTTATTATGCTATTTATGGTAGCAATGGGTGCAAAAGTTTTCTTACACTTGCTATTCTATTGGTTGATGAACCTGCCACTCACCTTAGGTAAAGGTGCATGATTAGTGGAATCAAAGTCTTGAGAGGGGCTAAGGCCTTGTAATAAGGAGCCAGAGAGCAGCCTCCTTACACTATAGCCCTCAGACACCTGAAGATGCTGTTCATGCAATGAAACATGCAAAAAAAGGTGTGAGTGAGATTCTCTACTTTTAATACAGTTGAGGCAGGTAGAATAGTTTAGGCTTGGATTTGGACTACAGCAGTCCCAGTCATCTGCTTAATTACTCTATACCTAGCCAGCAAGCCAGCATTATGGCAAATTTAGCAAGTGACAAATGAACAGAGCCTTGTCTTATTTTAATATTGTTCTTTAGTAGCATAGATTTTAGTTTGTTTAATAAAGTTTAATTTATTGAAATTGGCATTTCGTACAGCAGTCTTAATATGAACCCGAATGAAGGAAGATGCATCAAATGTATAAAGAGGTGTAACAAAATTCCAGTCACCATTGGCAAAAAATTATCCACTTTCCACAACCGAGAAATTCTTTGGTCCATATATCTTTATTAATTCATAAAATAACTAAATCAAGCTCCTATTATGTTCAGTCTGCTGCTGCAGTCATATTGCTCTCCATCTATCTCCTACTTTATGCTGACCTACCAAATGTATGTAAGAATTAAGGTATGTATTCAAAAGTGATACTTGTTTATTGTCTGTTACTATGCAAGCACATGTCTAGTTGGACTACACAGGGCTTATTTCTAGTCTCCAACAACAAAGACACATAATGCCGGCTTCACAGGGATGTATTTGCGCACGAAATATGCAGTGAATAGAACCCAGAATCATTCCAGTCATGAATGATGCTTGCATCCATTTGGCAACTTTTTTTGTCATGGCACGCTATCACTGTACCTTTTGGAGCCAGAGTTGATCGTTATAGTCGCTCTCCCCCAACACGCCAGGCTCTGTACTCTCCACACTGTGTACCACACTCATAGGTATCCACCCTTGGGGCTTGTGCACTCCTCAAAGGGCCAGTGCACACTCCCTAAACCTGTCCCCATCCAAACCTGTCCTTGCATCTCCAATATTAGGCATCCACACAAAAAGGTGGATGCCTAAGCCCTAAGTAATTGGTCTTAGCCATTGTGGCACAGCCCCTATTCATGTTTGTACTGATTTTCACTCTTGACTCATTCCTAAAGATTCTGACTTCTGTGCTCCCTGACCTTAGCTTAATAATTATTGGACTTCATTATTGCTTGACGCCTGGCCTGAACTTCATTATTGTACCTCTGCTACCAGCCCCAATCATTGTTATATCTCTGGATAAGATCCTGTTCATCAAGTACCATGCCTCGGCTTTTCAGAGCATCAGACGCCAAATCATCAGGACTATCCGTGCAAGTTACAGCTTTGGGACTCAGTAGCAAAGACCATATCCTGCTTGGAGGAGTGAAGAGTGAAAACCAGGGTTCCCCAGTTGCTGTTTTCAGAGCTAACCCTAACGGCCATTTACACACAACGATTATCGCTTAAAATTTGTTAAAACGATGGCATGAGCAATAACCATTGCGTATAAACGCTCCCATTGTTTACTATGTTACTATGTTACATACTATGTTAGTATGTTACTATGGGAAGATTAATAGGCTGAGCGATAATCGTTGCGTGTAAACGCTCCCATTGTTTACTATGTTACATACTATGTTAGTATGTTACTATTGGAAGATTAATAGGCTGAACTAGCTGGACATTGTCTTCATTCGGCCTTACATACTATGTTACTATGTTACTCTTCAGCTGAACGATGATTTTTAAGTGAGCTTAAAATTCAATGCTCAGCCGGGGAGTAAATAACACAGACCACACGCTGTGTTCTCTATGGGAGTGGCTGATTAAATTGTACTCATGCCAGCCTGTGACAGCCCCTGTGAGAACAGAGGAGCTGATTGCAGAGATCAGACCACCTGCTGAGTTCTGCAAGCAGCTCCAGGAGACTCAAATGAAGCTGATAAAGTGCCAATGGGCATTAAGACCCATTTAGACCTGACAATTATTGCTCAAAAATCACTCAAAGCCGTCACTTGAAGTCGAATCGTTGGGTCTAACTGCACTGAATAGCTAATCGTTCTCTTTCAGCATGCTAAAAGAGAACGATCAGCCTTATCAGGAGTTCACGGCGGATACAGCTGATACTATTGTTTCAGCTTTATCCCGATCCGTGAACACAGCCGGGGTATGAAGAACACAGCGGTTCAGGTGTGTTCTTCATACTCCACACGTAGCGCAGAGCTGTATACCAGCTGAGCGCTCTGTGAACAGTCGGGGTATGAAAAGAACAGCTGGATGCAGAAGACAAGCGGCCCCGCTTGTCTTCTGCATACCCTGCTCAGAGCGCAAAGTGATCGCTCAAAAGTTGAGCGATCACCTTGCTAAATGCACACAACGATTATTGCTGAAAAGTCGCTCAATAGACATCTTTTGAGCAATAATCGTTGTGTCTAAACCAGGCATTAGTGCCCATTAGTACTTTATGCAAAATGATCACTAAAACTGTCAATCTTTCAATCATTTGAAAGATTGTCTTTGCATGTAAATGAGCCTTAAACCAAACTGGTGTGTGGCAAGGCAGGTTGAGGAGAGGGGTGGGGGATCCACATCCGCTTGCCTGATGGTTTTTATCTTTATTTTTCTTTTTAACAAAGCTATTAGATTGTGTATAATAAAAAGCCCCATTTCTGTGAGATAATGTTGTCTTGTTGCCTGTAGATCTGCATTTAGATGCAGATTATTATTTGCTATGATGGAAAACCCATCATTGCAAGATATGACATCTCCATTGTGCTTCAAGGGTACTTCTCAGCCAGCAATTGTTTACATACTACAAGTGATTGCAAAGAAACATTTCCATGTGTGATTTTAGTTATTTGAAAGCAATCCCTCCACTATTACAATGACGGAATTTTTCTTAAAGGAGTTTATAATTAGGCCCTTTTAATAAACTGGTATGAATGGGTATAAAACTCATGTACATGGCATCTAAAACCCATCACCATTTGAAAAAAAGGTAATGCAACCAATCAAATGTTAAAAGAGGGGTCATGTGAGCATGAATGTCATAATGAGTGTAACAGTCATAAATCCAATAGTAAGATATTTGCCAATATGAATTCTAGATATGGTTATAAACACATTAAGCCTTTAAAAACCAGCAATTGATTTCACATTTTCATCTCCGCTTTTCAAGATCCATAATTTTTTATTTTTCTGTTAACATAGCCATATGTGGGCTTGTTTTTTGTGGGAAAATTTGATTTATTTATAATATACCATATAATGTATTGAGAAGACTTTACAAATTTTTATGCGGGGTGCAATGGAAAAAAACAATTCTGCATTAGAGATGAGCGAACGTACTCGTCCGAGCTTGATACTCGTTCGAGTATTAGCGTGTTCGAGATGCTCGTTACTCAAGACGAACACCACGCGATGTTCGAGTTACTTTCACTTTCATCTCTGAGACGTTAGCGTGCTTTTCTGGCCAATAGAAAGACAGGGAAGGCATTACAACTTCCCCCTGCGACGTTCAAGCCCTATACCACCCCCCTGCAGTGAGTGGCTGGCGAGATCAGGTGTCACCCGAGTATAAAAATCGGCCCCTCCCGCGGCTCGCCACAGATGCATTCTGACAGAGATCAGGGACAGTGCTGCTGGTGCCGGAGCTGCTATAGGGAGAGTGTTAGGAGTTATGTTAGGCTTCAAGAACCCCAACGGTCCTTCTTAGGGCCACAACTAACCGTGTGCAGTAGTGTGGAGGCTGCTTTTTGCAGTGTTGCACTTTTTTTTTTTTTTGTATATCGGGCGTGCAAAGCATTGCGTCCTGCAGTAATTTTACATTGTCCAGGGCCAGTAGTGGTGAGGCAGGGACAGAAGACATATTTAGTGTATATAGGCAGTGGGCCTTTCCAAAAACATTTGGGAAAAAAAATCTATTTGGGCTGCCTGTGACCGTCCTCAGTGTACTGGGTCTCTGCTGGGGGTAGTTGTCCTAATTCATACGCAGCCAGCTAAGTGTTACAGCAGGCTTGCGCAAAATTCTTTCCTGCCTCTGTGTTGCCTCTTACATCACCGCTGTATTCCTGTCCACAAGTGTACTGGGTCTCTGCTGGGGGTAGTTGTCCTAATTCATACGCAGCCAGCTAAGTGTTACAGCAGGCTTGCGCAAAATTCTTTCCTGCCTCTGTGTTGCCTCTTACATCACCGCTGTATTCCTGTCCACAAGTGTACTGGGTCTCTGCTGGGGGTAGTTGTCCTAATTCATACGCAGCCAGCTAAGTGTTACAGCAGGCTTGCGCAAAATTCTTTCCTGCCTCTGCTGTGCGTTCCGTAAGCGAAGTCAGCCTCCAACCACAGGCCAATAAGCGGCACATTTAATTACAGCATTCTGTTTCTGCACTACTGGTAATACAGCATGCTGAGGGGAAGGGGTAGGCCTAGAGGACGTGGACGCGGGCGAGGACATGGAGGCCCAAGTCAGGGTGTGGGCACAGGCCGAGCCAGTGCGGTGGCCAGGGGTAGAGGCAGGGCCAGACCGAATAATCCACCAACTGTTTCCCAAAGCGCCCCCTCGCGCCATGCCACCCTGCAGAGGCCAAGGTGCTCTAAGGTGTGGCAGTTTTTCACAGAGACGCCTGACGACCGACGAACAGTGGTGTGCAACCTTTGTCGCGCCAAGATCAGCTGGGGAGCCACCACCACCAGCATGCGCAGGCATATGATGGCCAAGCACCCCACAAGGTGGGACGAAGGCCGTTCACCGCCTCCGGTTTGCACCACTGCCTCTCCCCCTGTGCCCCAACCTGCCACTGAGATCCAACCCCCCTCTGAGGACACAGGCACGAGTGCCTACCGGCCTGCACCCACACCCTCACCTCCGCTGTCCTCGGCCCCATCCAGCAATGTCTCTCAGTGCAGCGTCCAGACGTCGCTAGCGCAACTGTTTGAGCGCAAGCGCAAGTACGCCGCCACGCACCCGCACGCTCAAGCGTTAAACGTGCACATAGCCAAATTGATCAGCCTGGAGATGCTGCCGTATAGGCTTGTGGAAACGGAGGCTTTCAAAAGCATGATGGCGGCGGCGGCCCCGCGCTACTCGGTTCCCAGTCGCCACTACTTTTCCCGATGTGCCGTCCCAGCCCTGCACGACCACGTCTCCCGCAACATTGTACGCGCCCTCACTAACGCGGTTACTGCCAAGGTCCACTTAACAACGGACATGTGGACAAGCACAGGCGGGCAGGGCCACTATGTCTCCCTGACGGCACATTGGGTGAATTTAGTGGAGGCTGGGACAGAGTCAGAACCTGGGACCGCTCACGTCCTACCCACCCCCAGAATTGCGGGACCCAGCTCGGTGCTGGTATCTGCGGCGGTGTATGCTTCCTCCACTAAATCACCCTCCTCCTCCAACGCAACCTCTGTCTCGCAATCAAGATGTGTCAGCAGCAGCACGTCGCCAGCAGTCGGTGTCGCGCGGCGTGGCAGCACAGCGGTGGGCAAGCGTCAGCAGGCCGTGCTGAAACTATTCAGCTTAGGAGAGAAGAGGCACACGGCCTACGAACTGCTGCAGGGTCTGACAGAGCAGACCGACCGCTGGCTTTCGCCGCTGAGCCTCCAACCGGGCATGGTCGTGTGTGACAACGGCCGTAACCTGATGGCGGCTCTGCAGCTCGGCAGCCTCACGCACGTGCCATGCCTGGCCCATGTCTTTAATTTGGTGGTTCAGCGCTTTCTGAAAAGCTACCCACACTTGTCATACCTGCTCGGAAAGGTGCGCCGGGTCAGCGCACATTTCCACAAGTCCAAGACGGACGCTGCCACCCTGCGGACCCTGCAACATCGGTTTAATCTGCCAGTGCACCGACTGCTGTGTGACGTGCCCACATGGTGGAACTCTACGCTCCACATGTTGGCCAGACTCTATGAGCAGCGTAGAGCTATAGTGGAATACCAACTCCAACATGGGCGGCGTAGTGGGAGTCAGCCTCCTCAATTCTTTACAGAAGAGTGGGCCTGGTTGGCAGCCATCTGCCAGGTCCTTGGAAACTTTGAGAAGTCTACCCAGATGGTGAGCGGGGATGCTGTAATCATTAGCGTCACCATTCCTCTGCTATGCCTCTTGAGAAGTTCCCTGCAAAGCATAAAGGCAGATGCTTTGCGCTTGGAAACGGAGGCGGGGGAAGACAGTATGTCGCTGGATAGTCAGAGCACCCTCATATCTATATCTCAGCGTGTTGAGGAGGGGGGGGAGGAGCATGAGGAGGAGGGGGAAGAGACAGCTTGGCCCACTGCTGAGGGTACCCATGCTGTTTGCCTGTCATCCTTTCAGCATGTATGGCCGGAAGAGGAGGAGGATCCTGAAAGTGATCTTCCTAGTGAGGACAGCCATGTGTTACGTACAGGTACCCTGGCACACATGGCTGACTTCATGTTAGGATGTCTTTCTCGAGACCCTCGCGTTACATGCATTCTGGCCACTACGGATTACTGGGTGTACACACTGCTCGACCCACGGTATAAGGAGAACCTTTCCACTCTCATACCCGAAGAGGAAAGGGGTTCGAGAGTGATGCTATACCACAGGACCCTGGCGGACAAACTGATGGTAACATTCCCATCCGACAGCGCTAGTGGTAGAAGGTGCAGTTCCGAGGGCCAGGTAGCAGGGGAGGCGCAGAGATCAGGCAGCATGTACAGCGCAGGCAGGGGAACATTCTCCAAGACCTTTGCCAGCTTTATGGCTCCCCAGCAAGACTATGTCACCGCTCCCCAGTCAAGGCTGAGTTGACGGGAGCACTGTAAAAGGATGGTGAGGGAGTACGTAGCCGATCGCACGACCGTCCTCCGTGACGCCTCTGCCACCTACAACTACTGGGTGTCGAAGCTGGACACGTGGCCTGAACTCACGCTGTATGCCCTGGAGGTGCTTGCTTGTCCTGCGGCTAGCGTCTTGTCAGAGAGGGTGTTTAGTGCGGCTGGGGGAATCATCACGGATAAGCGTACCCGCCTGTCAACCGACAGTGCCGACAGGCTTACACTCATCAAGATGAACAAAGCCTGGATTTCCCCAGACTTCTCTTCTCCACCAGTGCACAGCAGCGATACCTAAGCAATACATAGGCTGCACCCGCGGATGGAAGCATCGTTCTCTATCACCATCAAAAACGGGGACCTTTTTGCTTCATCAATCTGTGTATTATATTCATCCTCCTCCTCCTGCTCCTCCTCCTGAAACCTCACGTAATCACGCCGAACGGGCAATTTTTCTTAGGCCCACAAGGCTCAGTCATATAATTTTTGTAAACAATTTTTATACGTTTCAATGCTCATTAAAGCGTTGAAACTTTCACCTCCACCAATTTTTATTTTAACCGGGCTGCCTCCAGGCCTAGTTACCAATTAAGCCACATTAACCAAAGCAATTAATGGGTTTCACCTGCTCTCTTGGTTGGGCATGGGCAATTTTTCTGAGGTACAATAGTACTGTTGGTACACCAATTTTTTGGGGCCCTCGCCTACAGTGTAATCCAATTAATTTTTTGCCCACCTGCATTAAAGCTGACGTTACATCAGCTGTGATGGGCAATGCAATGGGATATATTTATGTACCGCCGGTGGCTTCCTGGCACCCACCCATGCTGTGGGTCCACAGGGAGTTGTAAATGCATGTGTCCACTTCTAAAGAACCCCAGTCTGACTGGGGCATGCAGTGTGGGCCGAAGCCCACCTGCATTTAATCGGACGTTACCTCAGCTGTGATGGGCACTGCAATGGGATACATTTATGTACAGCCGGTGGGTTCCAGGGAGCTACCCATGCTGTAGGTGCACACGGAATTCCCATTGCGGAGTTGTACCTGCCTGTGACTATTTATAAAAAACCGCGGTCTGACTGGGGCATGCAGACACCTTGACAGAATGAATAGTGTGTGGCACATAGGTTCCCCATTGCTATGCCCACGTGTGCAACTCCTGATGGCGGTGGCACAGGATTATATTTCTCATTGCTTCTGTACAGCATTGTGGGCTATCGCCCCGCCCCGCCCCTTTTAAAGAGGGTCGCTGCCTAGCCGTGCCAACCCTCTGCAGTGTGTGCCTGCTGTTCCTCCTCATGGCAGACGCACTTATAAATAGACATGAGGGTGGTGTGGCATGAGTGCATCTGAAGGCTGCGCAGGGACAATTTGGTGTGCGCTGTGGACACTGGGTCGTGCAGGGGGGGGGGTTGGGCAGCATGTAACCCAGGAGAAGTGGCAGCGGAGTGTCATGCAGGCAGTGATTGTGCTTTGTTGGAGGTAGTGTGGTGCTTAGCTAAGGTATGCATTGCTAATGAGGGCTTTTCAGAAGTAAAAATTGTTGGGAGGGGGGGGCCACTCTTGCCGCTATTGTGGCTTAATAGTGGGACCTGGGAACTTGAGATGCAGCCCAACATGTAGCCCATCGCCTGCCCTATCCGTTGCTGTGTCGTTCCCATCACTTTCTTGAATTGCCCAGATTTTCACAAATGAAAACCTTAGCGAGCATCGGCGATATACAAAAATGCTCGGGTCGCCCATTGACTTCAATGGGGTTCGTTACTGGAAACGAACCCTCGAGCATCGCGATAATTTCGTCCCGAGTAACGAGCACCCGAGCATTTTGGTGCTCGCTCATCTCTATTCTGCATAGTTTTTTGGGGATTTTTTTTAACAGTGTTTACAACGCAGCAAAAATGACATGTTAATAGAGATGAGTGAGCATACTCGGTAAAGAAAGATACTCGAGCGAGTATCGTCCTTACATGTACATGGCTGTTCGCTCGCAAAGATTCGGGTGCCGGCAGGGGGCGGGGAGCGACGGGGGAGAGCGGGTGGGAACGGGGGGAGCTCCCTCCTGCTCACTTCCGCAACACAGCGCTAACCCCTGCCGGCACACGAATCTTTGCGGGCGAGCAGGCATGTACTCGGTAAGGACGATACTCGCTCGAGTATGTGTCCTTACCGAGTACGCTCGCTCATCTCTACATGTTAACGTTATTCTGTGGGTCAGTACAAATGCAAAAACACCAGATTTACAGTTTTTTATGTCTTATTACTTTTAAAAACCTTTCTATTGAAACCTTTCTATTGAAATTGTTTTTGTCGCCATACTCTGAGACGCTGAGGCTCTTTATTATTATTGGGGTACATATGACTTTTCATCCATGTTTATTCAATATTTTTAGAATACGGGTTGCCCAAAAAATACACTTCAGGCATTATGTAAATATATTTTTTGTTATGACATTCATCATGCGAGATATATAATGCAGTTATTTATAAGCCCACAGCCTAGGAGACAGCGGGGTAAAGTTTGGGCTTTGTTTTGGAGCTCTACCATCTCCCACCCTGAGGGTGGCATGGGACCCATCCACGTCGCTGCTTGAGGGAAGTTGCATGGGGTTAACCCAATACGTGGTTTACCTTAAGTAATCTTGTCACAGGTGACGCCACCATTCCTTTCTGTGCAGTGAATCCAGAGGATGAAGAAATAAGTGGTCCACACACACAGGGAAACTTTTAGTAGCAAAATATAGCACTTTTAGTGTGTGTCGGTAAAATTACAACAATACCCCAATTTTTATTTTTTTTTAGGTTTTTCCACTTTTCTGCCATAAAAAACCCTTTGTTTGGAAATTATTTGTTTTTCTAAATAGTTGCATTCAAAGTCTTATAACTTTTTTATATTTCCATGGATGGAACTATGAGGGCTTGTTTTTTGCGTAATGAGCTATAGTTTTTTATGGGTACCATTTGGGGGTAAACAGGGCTTTTTTGATTACTTTCATTGCTTTTTTTGGGAGGCAAAATGAAAGAAATAAGTAATTTGCCTCAGTTTTTTAGTTTTTCTTTTACACTTTTTGCCGTGCAGGTTAAAAAGTGTGTACAATTTGTTGTGTGCGACATTATAGATACGACTATAACAAATATGTGGGATCTAAATTTTTAAATTTTTTTATACTACTAGGGGAAAAAGCACAAAAAAGGTATTTTTCCCTTTTTTTTACATTTTGCTTTTGTCATCATATTTGGAGCTCCATAACCTTTTTATTTTTCCATCAATGGCACTGTGTGAGCGCTTGTTTGTAAGTCAAACTGCAGTTCTTAATGCTACCATTTTGGGTACACACGACCTTTTGATCACTTTTTATTCAATGTATATTGGGTGATAGGGTAACAAAAGATATTCAATCCTGGCATTGCAATTTTTTTTACAATGTTCACTGTTTGAGATAGATAATATAAAACTTCATTGTAAAACTTTTTAAACATTTTATTTCACTTAAATTTTACACGACTTTTTAGTCCCCTTAATTTAACTAATTTTAGTCCCCTTAATTTAATCGCTTCTACAATATACTGCAATACTTCAGTTCAGTCAATCTAGTTCAGCCTATTACCCCCCAAATGTTGATTCAGAGGAAGGCAACCTCCACCCCAATGAGATAGAAGACAATTTTCCTACTTTCACACGGCCGCGAATCTCACACGAATACGTACCCAATTCTTTTGAATTAAGTCATATACACAAGCAACGTACGATGTTTTAGGACATTCTCACACATCTGTTTTTTACCAGGATTTTCGAGTGCTGTCTGCTCTATTGTTTCACATTTAGCGCACCTCATCAATGATGCAGTGCACTAAGACCCGCTGTCGGAGGCAGGAACCTGCCTCTGAAAACAAAAATTAGAATCACGGCAAAGCGTCACGATTGAAATTGCGGTGTTTTGCAGACAGCCTGTGTGCGAGTGGCCTTACTCTATCTTCACGTTGCCCCCCAAAATTGTAAATATTGCAGGGTAATTTATATGTATGGCTTTTCAGAGCATCAGCCACCAAATCATCAGGACTATCTCTGCAAGTTACAGCTTTGGGACTCAGTAGCAAAGACCGTATCCTGCTTGGAGGAATGGGGAGTGAAAACCAGGGTTCCCCAATTGCTGTTTTCAGGGTTAACCCTGAAGGCCATTTACACAATGATTATCGCTCAAAATTTGTTAAAACGATGGCATATGAGCGATAATCGTTGTGTGTAAATGCTCCCATTTGCTTACTATGTTACTATGTTACATATTATGTTACTATGTTACTATGGGAGGATTAATAGGCTGACCTAGATGGACATTGTCTTCATTCGGCCTTACATACTATGTTACTATGTTACTCTTCAGCTGAACGATGATTTTAAAGCGTCACGATTGAAATTGCGGTGTTTTGCAGACAGCCTGTGTGCAAGTGGCATTACTCTATCTTCACGTTGCCCCCCAAAATTGTAAATATTGCACGGTAATTTATATGTATGGCTCAAAGAGCACAAAAACATACAATTTTTCGTCCATTAAATAAGGCCTCATATACCTGCGTCGATGAAAAAAATATATTATGGCTGTTGTAAGGGAGGCAGAACTGGAAAAAACATAGTCATGGTTTTATATTCACTGGTGTTCCCTTCCATAAGCTGATTTCAGAGAAGAGTATTTAAATATTCGTAATATGAATCCATATTACTAACGTGTATAGATGATGTAACAACCATATGTCATCAGTATTTGCCTCCATATTGGTTTTATTTTATACTGGGCAAATATTGATTCATATTTGCCCAATAGAATGTAACAGCAATACGGAGGAAGAAACACAAAAAAGGTCATGCTACATTAAAAAAAACTGCTGTGAATAATACGGCCATGTGACTAGATACATACATTTATATTAGCTCCATATTACGGTCCTCAAAACTTGGACCAAATACAGAGCTAAAAGGCGCTCAACTAAAACCAACCTAAGGCCTCTTTCAAACAAGCGTATTTTAGCTCCATAATTGGTCTGCATTTTGAGGACCGTATTTTTCACTGGTGTTTTTAAAAATGCAGTTGATTTTTGGCATATTTGCCTCCATATTTCTATTCTTTATTATTGGATAAATCTGGATCAGTATTTGCCTAGTAGAAAATGAAATAAAAGGAGGCAAAAAGTCATGAAATACCAATGGTTGAAATGTCTGTAATACGGATACGTATTATGGATGTTTTACAATACGCTCATGTGCAACTGGCCTTAAAGGGAATTTTTGTTGACATGTTACTATAAGGGCTTATTCAGACGACCGTATTTATGCTGATACTTTGCCACGTTAAAAAAAATCGCTGAAAAAAGCAACCATGCAAAGCATAGGACTGCAATTGGTTCATTCAGATGAATGATTTTTTGCCACGTAAATTCATTGTGCCGAAAAAAGAGCACATATGACCGTTTTCGGTCGCCGGTTTTATACGCTGTGTGAAAGATAGGTCTTGACCTATCCTTTGACGTAATACGCAGAAAGCTTCCATAGACTTTTATGGAAGTTGAAAAAAAGGGGGGGGGGAGTACAACACTGGGAAAAGAAGACAGCTGGTCATAATGAAGCATTATTGGTCATTCAAAGCATTTTACAGCTGTTTTTCATCGCTACTGTGTAGTTTTTTGCATATACACAGCAGCGCTCCATGTGAATGGCTGGAAATGCGTAAATAAAGATCAGGACTCAATCGCAGCAAATCTTCATTCATGCGATTATATGGTGCATATGGGCAAACGTAACAACGCATAGGATCGTGTGAAGGAGGCTTAAGGCACATATGTCATGTTTATGTGGCCCGCTGGTCAAATATCAAACCTAAATTCTACTTGCCCTGCCTGCAGCTTTGATGCAGCGGTGGCAGTGCAGAGTCTGTGACCGCTGACCTCCCCCCATGGCGTCCTTATGCGCCGCCCTCTATGCAGTGCAGATGGTGAGGTAAGAGCTTAGCTATCGGACCAAAACTGCAGGCTGGGTGAGTGGGAAGGCTGTAGGGATGCTGCTCAGCCAGAGGCCAATAGGTGGGTTGCTATCACTACCGGAGCCACCGTGGGGGTCACTTAATACTACTGAGACCACAATGGGGGTGACTATTACTACTAGGACTACTACTGGGGTCACTATTACTATTGGGTCCAAGATAGGGGACCAAATTACTAATGGGACTACCATGGGGGTCACTTATTATTACTGAGACCACAATAGGGGTCACTATTTCTACTGGGGCCATTATGTTGGTCAAAATTACTATGACGGCCACTATGGGGGTCACTGTTACTATTGCAGCAACTATGGGGGTCACTATAAGGGCTTGTTCACGCTGCGTATTTGCATGACTAAAAATTGCTTACAGATGCGTTTTTCGGATGCCGCAGCGCGTTTTTATGTGCGCAAATGTAGTGGCCCAGAGTTAGTGGGACCCCTCCATAATGTTTTATGTCTGTCTTGTGTCACTGTGTTGTCAATATCTTGTCTGTGGTATGCATTTGGTTTATGTGTATTGCATGGCTGCAGTACTGCAAGGGTTAATGTCTGGTATGTCGTGTCCTGTCTGAAAAATGTAACATTTTGTGCGTTTCATATATGCATGTGTTTGCAAGACTGCAAGGAGCAGTTGGCTGAGAGTTGAAGAAGTCTGTCAGTTTGAAGAGTAAGGTCTAACAGTGAGTGAGCCACACAGACACTGGTCGGTCTGTGTGTGGAGAATGGAGGAGGCTGAGCGATGGCCTGAAGCTCAGCCTGGGCCCGTGAGCACCCAGGGGTCTCAGAACCACTGGTGACTACTGGGAGGATGAAGCTGCTTCATAGTGAGAAGAAGACAACGTGAGTGAATGTTGACTAGTAGAGAGAGAGAGAGTCGGGACCGGGATCACACAGATAACTTGGACTGTGGACTATCTGAATATCCAGAGTATCCTCCCTGTTGCACCACTCTGGAAAGTTACAGTAAACGGACAGAACCGACCGTTCCCAGTTTTGTTTAGAAAGAACTCTTCTGTGTGGATTACATTCTTTATTCGAGGGATCCGCATTGGAAGAGGGAACGGTGGAGTCACGTGTGACAACTGAACTTAAGGTAACCCCCGGTTACTACCCCTGTGATCTCCCCCAGCATTAACTTGGTCGGGTCTTGAAGTACCTTCCGGGTAGTTGATGGTAGAGCCCTGTGACAAGACCTTTCTCTACCCCGCTGTCTCCTCGTCTGTGTACCCGCTCCTCAGACGCTGCAGGGTGGAGCTTTGCACCACGAACAAGATGATTTCTCTGCACCTTCAATTAAAAATGGAGAACTGCCTCTGCCATTTTCCGAACACGAAGAAGAATGTATGCCCGTGGCTGAGTCAATACGGACAACCGAGTTGTTTCCGATTCCAGCCCTCTGAGAAGGTCCAGGACAAGAGTTCTCCAGGCCTCTAAGCCTGAGGAAAACCAGAGAGACAAGGCTGAGCTACCTGCAAGGATACAGAGTGAACAAAAAGACTCTTTAGCTAAACCCGATTCATATGTGTCCCGGATGTGTTACCATCTGGAAAGGGATCGTGTACTTCTGCTGCACAAGGTGGAATTGCCTAGTTTACACTTTGCGCCAGAAAATATGGAGGACTGTATGGACACTCAAGATGGCGCCCAGTCTTATACTAGAACCCTCAAAATTTTCCCGACGTTCAGTTCCCGCTGTGGCTGTGGAAAAAGTAGGGGGGTCACCCCCATCGTGGAGCAATAGCAGCACCATAAAGACTGCGCAGGGAAGGAGCCACTGATGAAAGCCACACCACAGACCAGCGTGAGTACCCCTGCTGGCGAGATGGCCCCTAAAGTGATTTGTGGTGTACCATCTGGATACCCACTGCCTCAACCCAGATTCTTTTGAGGTGATGAGCTGGAGTTGCTGGAGCTACTACCCATTACTTCACCACCACCTGAAGAAAGGATAAGAGAACAGCAGTATCCTGACCCTGCCACTTCTGAGGCCTCTGCTTCTTCTTCTTCCAACATGAATTTCCTGCCTGGAAGAGACACTGCAACCCATGTTCCTCTGTCCGGGAAAAGGGTCAGGAATCTACAAATGTTCCGGACCTGTGGTGGATTTGTGGAATTGCGCTACCCTCCCTAGATTTTGGTCTATCAGGACAATCAGAATGTAAAGGACGCACTACCACAGTCTTTTTATCCCTTCCTGAAGGAGTACGGGGACTCTAACTTCGCCTTCTACTTTGTTGATGACCGGATTGACCACCCTAGAGGACCTCCAATAATACCACTCCCGCATGGTTTACCGGGAAGAAGGTGACAAACCTCCCAGAACCTCAAGTAAGACTGCGACAATGGTTTTGGGACATTCCATTGCCACAAGTCTTCCCAGAAGAAACTTGTCACCCTGTGAATTTCTCTTAATCGTAGCAGCAGTTGGTTAGCTGTTCTGAGCCATTACCAGGAGGAGAGAACAGTACTTCTGAGGACAGCGAAGTGAGTAACTTCATGCGGGCTAGTCCGTCACTGTGTTCCTCTGTAGGAATTCATTCGTGGGAGAGCAGTGTCACACCAACAGGTTACACTACGGACTCCGAAGTAGAGGAGCCAGCCCTGTCGGCTGTAAGGAAGGTGATCTGGTGTTGAAGAACTTTATGTACTTCATTTTTGTTTTGTTCCAGAGAAAACGTTAGCGACTTTAATTTATTCCTGTTAAGGCTCAAAAGGACTTTAAAGTAATTACTTTCCCGTTTGCATAGCTGCATTCTTACAAATGTTTGTAATGTGCAAGTTTAAATGCTTAAAATTCAGTAACGTTTGACAATGTTTAAGCTAATGTGCAGGAGGACATAAATGATTTAAAGTAAAAGTTCTGCTGCCTTGTATTGAATGAAGTGTTTGAATAAGTGAGACAGGAGGTCTAGATGCTACACCCCACTAATCCACTTAGTGCATCAGTGTTTGTCTGTCATTCTATCTGTTACAGAAGATGCAGCCTCATTATCATTTTCTCTAGTCAGCTCGGTTGGGGGTATTGACCGAAATGTTTCACGAGATTCAGAGGAAGTGATGTTCATGCCACTTTCCTCTTCTTTTTCAAATCCTACCAGTCACCCTTTTCTATTCTCATGTTTAGCTACGGTGTTGTATCTTTTCTTTAGTCTCTGGGGAGAAGAATTATGTAAGCGTCCCATAGCAATGTTAGTGTGTCCTGGATTCCGTCCAGCCTAACATTTTCTTTCAGTGGGTATGGCCATACCACTTCTTTACATGCTGTCATGTATTATGGCTTTGTTCAGAAAGAACTCTTCTGTGTGGACTACATTCTTTATTCAAGGGATCTGCATTAGAAGAGGTAACGGTGGAGTCACGTGTGACAACTGAACTTAAGGTAACCTCCGGTTACTATCCGTGTGAACTCCCTCAGCAGTAACGTGGTGAACAAGCCCTCCTATACAATTACAAGCGGCCCTTTGAAGGCCACTATAAGGGCTTAAACACATGGCGTGATTTTCAACCGGATGATAATTCTACGTGCAAGAAAAGATAGGACTTGCCCTATCTTCTCGCACATGCGGGAAAGATAGGGCAGGACCTCTTCTTGTTTTTTTTTTCAAACTCGCGTGCTATAGTGCAGAGCTTCAATAGTTAAAAAAACCCCAAAACATTGGCTAATGCGGCGAGCGTATTAGCGCGTGTGCCCAAGTGTTTAAGCCCTAACGGCTTAAACAGATGGGCGTAATTTTGTCTCTTTCTGCGCTCATGAAAATCATGGCCGCATAATGGGACATAATGAAACTATTAATTCCAATGGTTTCGCTTCCACTATCGGGAATCTCGGGCGTTAATACTGCGTGCAAGAAATATACGGCAGGACCCATCTTCCCGCTGTTTTCTCAAACTCGCGAGGAGTTTGACAGGTTAAAAAATAAGGGGAAATTTTCACTTTATTTATGTGCAACTACGTTCCATAGCAGTGAGCATAGTTGCGCATATGCCCGTGTGAGGAAGCCCTAAGGCTGATGTGGCTCTGGGGAAAATGAGTTCATCACCCCTGTAATAAGGCATGAAGATGTCAGAGGTAGCTGAGCAGGGAAGAAGGAGACATGATAAATAATGGGAGTGCACCATTATGTGGAGGATAGACACAACATGGGGTCACTCCTTGCTTTATTATGATCATTTCTGCGCAGACTTCGCAGTACAAGCGAGGAGACCTCACAGCCCGGCGCCGGCCTCTGTGCACCGCGCGCAGCATAGTCACGTGACCAACACGAGGCTCTCGCGATGGGGACAATGTGGTTGCTTAGCAACAGAACGCCTACTGTAACTGAGCGCGTACAATGGCGGAGCGCAGGAGATGTGCAGCCGCATCCAGCAAGGTAAGGATGGCAGGATGTGCGGGACTGATACAGTCCGTTGCGGCTCGTAGCCGGCCTGCAGAGGTGAGTGATCGCTGCAGCAGTCAGGACTTACCGCACATACAGGTGGAAGGCAGATTTATATGTAATAGCCAATAATGCTCGTTATTAACCCCCAATGTCATTCTGCCAGGTGAAGAGGAGCAGAGGGGCGGGCCCTGCTGCGGCCGAGACCAGCAAGAAGACCACGCAAGATAACCTGCTGGCCAGAGAAGAAGAATACAAGTATGCGTTTAGTTATAGGAGGCGCGCTCCTGGCGCAAAGCTGGCGGTACCAGAATTTGGAGTTATGGCACTTTAACGCGGATCGGTTATTGCGCGGTTTCTCCCTGAAATGTGCAAAACTGATAAGTATGATTGTTCAGGGTAAACTCTGCTGGCATCAAAATTAACAGGAAATAAAGACTCTTGACGTATTCGTGCATAACTGCGCTCCGTAGCAGCGAGCGTATTTGCACCTGCGCTGGTCTGCAGAAGCCCTCAGGCTCTATTCATGGGCCTTATGCCTGATGGATCTCCTACATGTCTGACAACCCCGTGGAGTTCTATCAGTGAGATGTATTCCAAAATAGGGGTTTCAGTCCAATTGTAAACTAAAAATTTATCGCACAGCATACAGTTTATTTTTACTAAAACATAATGTCCGTGGCAGAGGACGGCACGTATGTCGGATATGGGCTTAAGGGTATGTTTACACGTAGCAGAAATGAGCCTCTCCGTGTAAACCTCATCTGAAGAGCGCCGCTGCTCTCACTAGAGGGTGAAGGAAGCACTGAGAGCGTGAAGACTGCGGAGGTGAGGGGAGCGCGGGATCTTCTAAAATTGGCTGCGCACTAAAAGTGCATTTACACACACAGATGATCGCTCAAAATTCGTCAGAAACTGACAGTTTTGAGCGATCATTTTGCATAGGTACTAATGGGCTAAATCAGCCCTTTAGTACTTCATTGCATGTATTTAGAGAACAGTGGGTGGTCTGATCTCTAAATACATCGCTATTGTTCTGCCGCGGGACAGTGGCTGTTAAAGAATGTTATCAACGCTGTGTGCGGAGAACACCGCATGTGGTCTGTCTTATCTTTTCATCCTGAGGGACGAGGATTTCATGAAGTCAGCGATGGACGAAAAGTGCACAGTAAGTGCACAATGGGCACAAATTTACACACAACGATTATCGCTCAAAAGCCATCTTTTGAGCGATAATCATGTGTAAAAGGGCCATCTTTTGAGCGATAATCATGTGTAAAAGGGCCTTAAAGGGGTTGTCTCGTGAAATCAAGTGGGGTTCAGCACTTCTGTATGGCCATATTAATGCACTTTGTAATATACATCGTGCATTAATTATGAGCCATACAGAAGTTATTCACTTACCTGCTCCGTTGCTAGCGTCCCCGTCGCCATGGATCCGTCTAAATTCGCTGTCTTCTGGCGTTTTTAGACGCGCTTGCGCAGTCCGGTCTTCTTCCTGGTGAATGGGGCCGCTCGTGCCGGAGAGCTGGTCCTCGTAGCTCCGCCCCGTCACGTGTGCCGATTCCAGCCAATCAGGAGGCTGGAATCGGCAATGGACCGCACAGAGCCCACGGTGCACCATGGGAGAAGACCCGCGGTGCATTGTGGATGAAGATCCCGGCGGCCATCTTGGTAAAGGAAGAAAGAAGTCGCCGCAGAGCGGGGATTCGGGTAAGTAATAAACTTTTTTTTTTTTAACCCATTCCTTGGGTTTGTCTCGCGCCGAACGGGGGTCCTATTGAATAAAAAAAAACCCGTTTCGGCGTGAGACAACCCCTTTAAATGTGCAGATTTTGACTTTGTTATGGATGCGGAAATGCCGCAGCATTTCTGCTTCAGTAATAATGCCTTACCTACAGCCTTCCTCCCCACTTTCTTAATTATGCATTGGTAACCAATGGTTACGTCCTGTATGCTCCACTGTCTTACTGGTCAGGCACGCTCAGTGCCGTCACATTCTGTAACGACGACGCAGTTTGTTATACAGTTGTGAATGCGCACTTCTCAGTAACTAGCAGTGGGGCATTGTGGGAGATGTAGTTTTTGCACTTGCCAGTGGCCTATTTAAATAACAATGTGGGAATCTGAAGCTGACTGGAAAGCAGGGGTGGCACAGATCGGTAAAAAACCTACTGGAGTTCAGATTAGATGGATGTTTGAAATACTGGAAATAAGTGGAAATGTTAGGGAAATTTTCAAAAATGTTGCCAAGTCTCCAGAATACCCTTTTAAGTACAACGTGAACCTAATTAGGTTCTGCAGTATTGCATAGTGTGGTGGATCCAGTCAGGACACAGTATTCAGTTACACTTGTGGCCCCTAGTAAATTAGGTTGTCACAGGATGCAATTGGATACTTATTATTCGCTTAGAAAGGTCATGTGTTCAGCGCTCACACCTTGTGAAACAAGATATCATACATGCCTTCCTCCCCTCAATATCCAAGAGTCGTCTGAAGTGAATGGCCTGCTAACAGAACAGTAAAGTCTGATCGGAAGAGGGAGTTAGCAACCATTAGTGGTTGCTAGTTGTTTGGGTTACATGTCGCTCTCTAAAAGTAGAGGAATGTATATGAGAGGGAAGAAGAGGTTTTTCCCTGTTTTTCTTAGTTTTTTTTTCTATAAATGATTTACCTAATTATTGATGACCTGTCCTTCATCTTATTTTTTTTTTTACCTTGACCTCCCTCTGATCTAGTGGTTCCGTATCTTATTTTTAGCCATTTAAAGGGAACCCATCACCAGGTATGAGCAACATAAACTAAGTTGTGGTGCTCATACAGCAGGTTCCCTGGAGTCCGGGGAGATATTTCTTATACTTACTCGGCTCCCTGATCCAGTGTTGTCAACCCTGAAAGTCGAAAAGAGAAAAAAATGACCCCAGCGCTTGCTGGGGAAGAATATTCCTATGGAAACTGTAACTGGTTTATTTGCAACGCGTTTCAGCCATAGAAATGGCCTTTTTCAAGCATAAAAACTAATCATACATAAACAGTATATATAGACAAAACAAAACATACAATCAGAAGTTTCATAGGTGCCGCCATGAGCTGTGTGTGTGTCCTCTGGCAGCGGCCATCTTGGAGGCGGAGACGGCCATGGGTAACACACCTCCTCATAGAACTATTACTAAAAAATTCTAAATTGATTTACAAAACTATCCACCATTGGAATATAATACATCCTATAAAAAGATACCATCATATAATAGAAGATGCAACAAGAATTGATGTTCTAAATATTATTCTATAAACTAAGATGGTCATGTGATGTGTGACGTGTGAGCACGTGACTCCGTATAATTAAGTTATACGTCACCGCGCTCATACAGTGACGTATGACTTAATTATACGGAGTCACGTGCTCACACGTCACACATCACATGACCATCTTAGTTTATAGAATAATATTTAGAACATCAATTCTTGTTGCATCTTCTATTATATGATGGTATCTTTTTATAGGATGTATTATATTCCAATGGTGGATAGTTTTGTAAATCAATTTAGAATTTTTTAGTAATAGTTCTATGAGGAGGTGTGTTACCCATGGCCGTCTCCGCCTCCAAGATGGCCGCTGCCAGAGGACACACACACAGCTCATGGCGGCACCTATGAAACTTCTGATTGTAAGTTTTGTTTTGTCTATATATACTGTTTATGTATGATTAGTTTTTATGCTTGAAAAAGGCTATTTCTATGGCTGAAACGTGTTGCAAATAAACCAGTTACAGTTTCCATATTTCCATTGGAATATTCTTCCCCAGCGAGCGCTGGGGTCATTTTTTTCTCTTTTCTACTTCCTTATTTTTGGGTCCCCTCTCTGGGGTATCCAAGGAACCCTACAGCTTTCCTAATATTCGGATGTGGAGGAAGAACTTTCATTTTTAAGGCGATCTTGGACTAGGAGGTGCTGGCGGGGCCTGTCCTCGATAGGACCCTGCTCAGTACCGGGTAAGTCCCTACTAGTATTTTATTTTTACCTTACATGACCGCAGGAGCGCTGTATTGACCTTAGTTCACTTTATCAACCCTGAAAGTCAGCGCAGACCATGCAGTCGGACCACTGGCTGCATGCTGTGGCGCACAGTCCCATTGATTTCTATGGAGTGCGTATGCACAACATGCAGCCAATTGTCTGACTGCATGGTCTGCGCTGACTTTCAGGGATGACAGTACTGGATCAGGGAATCGGGTAAGTATAAGAAATTCCTCCCCAGACTCCAGGGAACTTAGTTTATGGTGCTCCTATCTGGTGACAGGTTCCCTTTAAGTTAGCTACAGTAATTTTCTAACTACCCCACTCACACTGTGCTCTCTGATTTGACCAGCACTGATCACATGAGCAGCTGTGACCAATCAAAGAGCAGGTATAGTGCATTTGTAGTCTAACACTACCAAAGCACTGTGGGGATTAGGTAGTCTGAAGATTGTGTTGGCCATCTTGGACTGTTGAAAGTGGGATCCCGAACCATTGGATCAGAGGGCCAACAAAGAACATTTCTCTGAACTAGAATGACTATTGAATGGCAATATATTATATAGTATTTTTTCAGACTATAAGATGCTTAGTTCTCAGCGCAGTGTAAACGGTCACCTTCTGAAGCCCTGCCTTGGTAGTTAGAACAGTGACACCTCCATTGCATGTTTCACTCAACTGACAATGAATGTCCATGGGTGTCATTCCACGCAAGTAAAGAAAACGGATGATTACACGCTGTTCTTAGAATGTGAACGTCGCCATATTGAACATGCTTAACTCCAGCCGCTGTCACATGGGTTCTGTGCATCTGCGGATGCTGCCATCTGTCTCGCTCATCTCCAAAGAATGCCCACGTCTTCTAAAATGTGCTCAAATCTGCTCCTATTCCTGAGAAACAAATTAGGAGAGCCTAGAACTTGAATGTGCCTTGTATTACTTCACTATGTTAAAACAAGATGTAGATACAGATGTTTTTCGTGCAACACTTTTACTGTGATTTCATTGTACCTACATGTACTTACCTGACCTTTTATGGTGCAGTAATGGCACGGATCTAATGCACCATTACCACCACTTAGGAACGCGCATGAAAAATCGTGTCCTGCACTTTGCCTTTGCATCCATAGTTGCCAGAGTAGTAGTTGTTTCCACTAGTCACAGCAACACCCTTTGAGCATAACTACCACAAGTAGTCACAGCAACACCCTTTGCGCAATATTGTCATGTTGCTACAATGCTACAAATCGTATGTATGTGAAGCCCATGGTTTCCTATAAGTTACTTCACATGTGCAATGTTTTGTAGCATGCAATAACCCATCACAAAAACCTTGAGGATCCGGCTATATGCCCGCGACTCGTGAGGTTTTGTATCCCATGTTTCCCTATGGAGCCTTGCTCTCTGTTGCATCACATCGCACAAAAACGTGGTTTTCGTGCGGTGTGATGCAACTTTAACAGGAGGAAATCCTACTATCAAAGCCATAATCTAAGCCCTAGCTGCAGGGAAAAATAAACAAATACACATACATCACCTAAGAAGCGCTATCAGCCCGGCCGCATCTTCTCCCCGAGTCCCCGACACTGATCTTCTTCTTCTCTTCTGGCTGGGAATTGAAAAATCCCCCCCACCTGGAAGCGCTGCCTCTGATTGGCTGACGCTTAGCCAATCACAGCCAGTGCTCGATGAACCAATCACAGCCATACATCAAGTGCCGGCTCTGATTGACTTAGCATCAGCCTATCACAGCAAGTGCTTCCAGAAGGCGGAGATTTTTCAATTCCTGGGCAGAAGAGAAGAAGATCAGTACCGGGGAGAAGATGCCGCCGGGCTGACAGTACTTCTAAGGTGATGTATGTGTATTTTTTTTTTCTACCTCACCTCCAGTTTAGGGTTAAATTTAAATTAAAAAAGGGCGTTGCCTTTTAAGGGTAAAAAGTGAGGACAGTGGGAGGGGTGGCACACTCTGCAGAGGGACATCGGTACAAGCAGACTGAGGAGAATATAACGCTCCTCTATGTGTATACACATTTTATTCCTTGGTTCCTCTGAAGTTACCACCACTTCATAAAAATTTCCATGCAAACAGGTAAACATCGGTACCAAATTAACTCGGGCGAAGCCGGGTATATCAGCTAGTAGTTATATGTGTACAGTTTGGGTCTGGTTAGACTTTGTTTAAAATCAAGAGAAATGGAGGTCCTAGTTTCAGTTTAGGGAAACCAAGGTAAACTGTCTGTATTTTTATTTACCAGATCTTTACAAAATGTTGTTCTTCCCAGTACAATAGCATATAAAGATATACGGCCCTAATCGTGTCTGCTTTATTAAATATTTTATTTATTTATTTAGGCAGCTAAATGCTGAACTAGAAGCAAAAACAGCTGAGCTGGTGCGTGAGGCTGAAGAAGTGATGGTGAGTAAGCTAGACAGGTGTTGTCTTCTGTAGAGCAGTCTGCACAAAACAAATTCCTTAGCTAGCCAGAGAGCAGATTTTCATGATGTATGTAACTTGCTTGTAAAACCGTTGAACATCTGCAAGATTAGAAATAGATCTAGAAGAACTATTTATTCCACACAGCTACTAAGCATGCCGTAATATGCATCATTTTACCTTACATGATATGTTATTTAAAGGGTTATAATCGGCTTATAAAGTAAAGGCATGTTGCTAGAATGTGCCATCGCTTTATGGATGTGGGTCTCTGACCTTTGGGACCCCCAGCGATCCTGAGACTGGTTTAGCACCTAGTCCGCCTCTAACCAGTACTGATGCCTCTTTGTTCTTGGGATCAGTGGGAATGTACTAAGCACATTGTTCATAAAGCAATGGCATATCCTAGCAATATGTTATCACCTTGTAAGATGAAAATAACCCCCCCCCCCCTCTTATTTTTTTATTATTATTTTTTTTTAAGTTTTGTTTATAACTTTTCATGATTTTGTCATTTGAACCCTGTATTATATCATCAGTGATCCTCAATAAGCATATAGGTGTATAAAAGATTCTTGGGAATTCAAAGTGATTACACAGAAATTGTAGAACCTTGGAACAAAAGGGGATTAAATGATGCTTTATTTACATGGGACGACTGACGGCTAAATGACCTCACAAGTGCTGACATCAGACAGGAAGATCACCATTGAAGTATCACTCACTTTTCATTAACTTCTCGCTCAACACTTCACATCCTAGCAGGGAGTGTTTACACGCAGGGAGAAGTGAGAGAACCAGCAATGATATTTATGCTTGTTGAAAGTGAGCGACAAACGAAAAGTAAATGATGGCTTTGAATTTATATGTAATTATTATTTTGTTCATTTGAATGTATTTTGCGCGATGATCGTCCTGTGTAAATGGCCCTTTAGTGCAAGATGAAACTGAATGTAGGAAAGAGTTTACCTCTGCTTGAAGACAAAAACAAAGCTATGATGGAGAGGCTCCAGTATGTGTCAACCTTACTGGAGTGTAATGTATTCTGTGTAGAGATTTTACCTAGATTTGGAAGTCTGTAGCACTCGCCAGGTTCCCTGTGGGTGGTTTCACATCTGCACTTGGGGCTCCACGTTCCTGCTCTATTTGGGAAGCAGGAAAGGGGAATCCCCACTGCCGAAAGGCTCCGTCTCTAGATGGAACTGAACAGCACCGGATGGGACCCCGTTGACGGACCTCAGCTGCCCGGATTTTGGGCAGAAGAAAAAGTGCTGCATCCAGTGCTTTTTCTTTCGGTATTCTGGGCCAGATCTGAGACACAACCTCTAGTTGGAGGTTCCGATGCAGATGTGAAACCGGCCCAGCTCTTACTAACTCTCAACCAACGGATCCGACATGACCATCAACCGTTTAGAATACACCTAATCAAAGGGCTTCCATTCTTATTTTGCAAAGCGATATCTATTCAGATCAGGGGTTTGGGTAAGTCTAGTGTGCCTGCTATTTCAGTATGGATAACGAGGGAACCAAAATAAGGGCTCAAAATTAGAATTCCTACTATTCAAAATTGACATGTCTACTCTGCTGAAAATAATAAAAAAGAGCCCATCCGGGGACAACATGTCTCTTGCAATTCAACAAAAGAGGAAAATGTATTGTTAATAGGGAAAGGGAATACCTACATTCTCAGCTTAGACTAATATTGTCTTTAATTACATGTAATGGGCATGTCCACCTTTTTGTGTTGTCTCAGTGCATCTAAAATAAAAACTGAAACAAGTATCCTGCTGTTTTGTGTATACAAATCCTGTGGGGACTTGTTCTCAGCTGTGTCATTGGGGACACAATGTAAACCTTGGGTATAGCTCCTGCCACTAGGAGGCAGACACTAAGCAAAGGGGTAGCTGACTCCTCCTACCAGCTATACCCCTCCTGTAGTCAATCTGCTAAATTAGTTTTAGCTTAGTGCCATTGGAAGCAGATCTTCCTGCTGTGGGTTCTGCAGGATCAATCCTGGAGTTCGATGGACTTTTTGGTTCACAGGATGACAGAATCCCCCTACTATTCTACTGAGGCGGGACACCAGGGTACCCACGAAACTCCCTGCTACTACCCTACCATCCGAAAGCAAGGTGGCACAGAAAAGCACTAACTCCTTTGTGAAACGCAAAGCGAGGCGAGATGTAGTGGAGAATCAGGTTGGAGTTGATACCATGGCATGTGTTTTCGATGGTCTAAGTCCACTGATTGGCAGTAGCTGTCATGTGTGAGCAGTCACAGTGTCTTCAGTGCAGGACAGCAACCAGAAATGGCGTTTGTGGAGGGGTGATAGATTTTCTAGGTGAATACTGCTTATTTTAGTGACCCCTTTGCTGTCTGCCCAATTTTGAAATTGCCTGGATAGCCGCTTTAAGATGGCACAGTTTAGGAGGATATCCATACTATTCTTCTAATGGAAAGGCACTTCTAAAACCTTCTCATTGCTTGGCCAGAAAAAAATTCAACTTGGCTCATGGAGTGGCCTAGCTGACTTCTTAAGTCTATGGTAATTTATTCATCTGAAGCTCAGAAAATTAGCTGTTTAACGAGGCAGCAAAAAGACGAGCGGAATATTAAAAGTGAGGTTTATATTTCAATAGACTTTATGATTTAATTGTTTTTAGTGGAAAAAATGTTGGCATTTATTGGTAATTGTATGAATTATTTTGTAGTCATGTGATAAACTTTACATCTAAATTTTTCATTACAACAGAGAGTGCAGCAACGACTTCTGTCACAACCAGCGCTGTCACAGGTTAAACTTTTTGATGAAGATGATGAGGAAAGTTTAAGGTACTTTTATTTTTCGTAAAGAAAATGTTCCGATATTTTTTTAAGCAAATCGCTTCTCTGTGTCCCTTTCTACTCAAGATACACACCTCTTCTTTTAGAATGTCTTAAGACAGGACATTCTAAAAAAAACCAAACATTTCAGCTTTGTGATTAGTAGGCCTATCACAGAAGGGCATAGGGCCTCTATTATACCTCTGGACTGAATCTGGAAGCAAACGGAGGTTCGGCATATTCCTTACATACTCCATACAAGGCTATTCTATTTTTGAAGCCTCATCTGTAATATCAAGTAAAGGCTTGGTATTATTCGATTGGTTGACTCTATGCAGAATTTACCAAACATTAACAAGCTTTGCCTTTTACTGCTTGTCTATGTGAAACCTAAAACGGAGGCTTCAATAGCAGTGAATAGATTGGTAAAAGGGTTTTCCAGGCAAAAATACTATTGATGACCTATCCTCAAGATGGGTCATCAATAGTTAATTAGACAAGGTCCGCCGCTTGAGATCCCCGCCGATAACCTGAGAGGGCACCTGCTATCAGTGCTGCTACACACTGGTCAGAGTGGAAGCTGCTGCGCCAACCCCCATGTAGTGGCCGCGCTTGTAATTGCAGGCACAGCTTTCGCTGAAATTAGTGGTAGCTGTGCCTGCAATTACAACCACCGGGCACTACACAGGAGTCGGAGCAGAAGCTTCCTCTTCAACTGCTGTGCATTGTGGCACTGACTGTGAGCGCCTGATCAGCTAATCGGCGGGATCCCAAGCGGCAGATACCAGCTGATCAACTGTAGATGATCTATCATGAGAATAATAGTATTTTTGCCTGGCAAACCCCTTTTAAAGAAAAATTATGCTTTTTAATTATTCATTATAAAATCTGGCACAAATGGTCAATAATCGTTTGGCTGTCAAACAAAAAATACATATTTCCATGCCATTGCTATCACTCTTCTGATTGCTCTCAATATGTTGATAAGATACAAAAATACTGTTGAGAGACTTTTATAACTCGGGCTGTCTTTGATGCTTGTATCTTCTATATGGTTGTCTTAATACATTTTCTTTATAAATATTGCCTTTTCTAGAAAACTACTCTCCCCAGAAGTACCAAACTTAACTCTCTCCCATGGCAAGGTACAGTAATTAGACTGTATAGGCATTGAAGTTCTAACAAAGTATCTTGAATACCCAGGGGAAATATTTTGATAAAAAGTGGTGTTATTAACATTCCGAAACAACAAGTCTGTTTTGATAAATTTGCCCTATGTATGTATTTATTAAGTATGTATGTAACTGTTAAGAAACACTTAGGCCACTCCCACACAAGCATTTGTAAAAATGCTGCCTTTTTTAATGCAGCATTTTACAGCATCGAAAGCAGCGTTTTTGAGCGTTTGCCTGCATTTTTACTGCATATTTTGTGGACAAACAACGCAGGCAAAGCAAGCTGATGATATTGCAATTTTTTCCTCCCTCCCATTGGCGTAGTAAGCAGCATTGAAAACTCTGTATACTGTTTTTAACTCGCCCCATTCACTTCAATGGGCGACAAAGGGCATCAAAAATGCGCTGCAATGCCCGAAATAGAACACACAGCATTCGTTTTAGCCTGTGTTATAAACGCTGTGCTAAAACGTTTTAGTGGACGTTAAAAGCGCCCGCTAAAGGCTGTAAGTACCACCTGTGTGAGAGAGGCCTTAGAGTATGTTCATACTGCAGAATCCACGTGGATTTCACCTCTACAAACTGTAGCAGGAATCCGCAGCTGAGCTGCGTAAATATGATTGTGTAAATATTTGGTCACGGATCGGCACGCAGTCCGTGTCAAGAAGTGACAGATATAGGCACAAATTCCCATTGAATGTAAAGGGATGCAGATTTACTGCGGAATTTGATGCAGAATCGGCATGGATTCAATGTCAAATTGTACTTCCAAAATTCACTGTGTGAACATACCTTTACTGTCACTCTAATGTAGCTTAAACTTATCATAGTGGCAATAAAATATTTCCTTGCTATATTCTACCTTTGGTGTCATGTCTGTACTTCACTGCTTTAAAGGGAACCTGTCACCTCCCAACAGCACCATAAACTAAGTTATGGTTCTGTTCAGTGACATGATAGGAAGCTGGGTGATGTATTTTTTTATATTCACCTGCTCTCCCAATCCCACACTGGTCATAACAGTTGTTTCAATTTATCTCACAACCCCAATTACAGAAATAAGACAGGATTGTTCCAGACTGATGCTTTAGAAAAACAATTACAAGACTTTAAATTCATATTAAAATTCACAGACTTTAGGAAAAAAATCTTTAACTTGTACTTTAAATAAAGGTATTATTTTTGCAGACCAATGGTAAAACAGACACAAAACCTTCAGCAAGGAACAGGCCACATACTGCAACCAGTGCAAAGAAACAAATGGCAAGGTAATTCTAAAGATCTATTGACACAGTAAGAATTCTATTGTGGCTTTATTCTTTGAGATCTAGAATGTATTTTTTTTAATTCCGTACAGCAGAATACTCATATATTGTCTCCCATAATATGCATGTAGAGTTTTATTAACTGCATGTTATTTTAGGTATTCTCTTTTATTTTCAGGCCTCGACCAAAAACGGCCGACGCATGTGCTGCCAATGATGTTGCCATTCCAACAGATATTGCAGACTTCTCTCTTGCAAAAACCATTAATAAGATTGAAAGCAAACTGGAGGCGGGTGAACTGCCTGAAAACACTGAAGATGATCTAATTCCAGGAATAAATATTGAAGTTGGTGCAGGTATTTTGGTATTAATCATGATGCATCTCTGTTTAAATCTTATTAAAACTTTCCCTAGTGATGTATGTTATTCTGTTCTCCAGACGAAGGTATGCTTCTTCTATTGAAAGGATGATCTGTCATCAAATAAACCCCCTTTTGATCTACCATAATGCCTAGCAGCTGAAGAGACACATATTGCAAAATAACTTTAATCCATAAACTCACTTTCACTCACGAACACCAAGCAGATGTTACCCTTGGACTGATTTGAACCTTGAACTCCGGTACGGTAAGGCAGCAGTGCTAACAAGTGAGCCACTACACTTCTTTCTTCTCCCTTCTCCAGAGGAGAAGAAGATGGAGAAGAAAAAGAATAAGTACAACAAGCACCTACAAACTCCATGCAGATGTTGTCCATAATCAGCCACGAGCCTAGAACCCAGTGCTACAGGGTAACAGTGTAGCCACTAAGCCAGCAAGTTGCTTCCTTCATCATTCTCATGCTTCTTCTTTGGAGGAGGAGAAAAAAAAGACAGTAAAGATCTTCATTTTTCTTTTTTTCCTTTTCCTTCTTCTACTTCTCCATCTTCTTATTTCCCCCACGCCCCCTCTTCATCTCCTTCTTATATGACTTCTACTCTTTATTTTCCTTCACTTCCTTCTTCTCTGGAGGAGGAGGATGAAGAAGGAGGTGAAGGAACAACAAGCTTGGTGGCTCAGTCATTAGCACTGTTGCCTGGGGTCCAAGTTCAAATCTATCTAAGGACAACGTCTGCATGAACTTCTCTCCCTGAGTTTCTCTGTCTACTCCTCCTTCAGAAAAGGCAGACTAAGCATTGAGCTTAGTTGTTAGTCTTGCAGCACTGGAGTTCTATGTCAAATCTGACCAAGGACAATATCTGGTTGGGGGGTTTATTTTCTTGTTTTTTTTTTCTTGTTGTTTTCCTGGGACAAAACAGACAAGTGTGGTGGCTCAATTGTTAGTGCTGCTGTTTTACGGTACTGAGGTTCTAGGTTAAAATCTGATCGGGGTTTTTATGTTCTATAAGTGTTTTCCCAGGACGTCTCCACGACAGCACCACCTGAGATCGCCTCCTCCTGATAGGACAGGAACACACCGAGAGGTTAAAATCCCCCCCTCCTCAGTGTTTTCCTGTCCTGCCAGGAGGCAGGATCACCGAGAGGGGCTGGTGGAGACGCCAGCCCGAAGAACGTACCAGCAGATCGGAGGGCAGTGGTCCAGCCTGTCCTCCCTTCTTGCAGAGCGGCTCCCGGGACGCCACATGGGGTGGTTTCCCCGGGCCAGGTTCCTCCCGCGGCGGCCCATGGGGGGTTCAATGCGGGGCTCCAGCTCTCCTCTGCACCGGCTTAGGAACATGCGCAGCGCTTCCGGCTTCCCCTTAACGAGCAGTGGGGGGGGGCACCGCGTCATGTGACGAGCGCGACGACGTCACCGCGCAGGGCTCGGAGGGGGCGGGGCTAAAAATTAAAGGCGCCAAAATTTAAAAAAAAAAGGAGGATTTAAAAAGGAACCTGAGAGAAGATGGCGCTGAGCGAAGAAGCCATTCAGTGAGTATTGGCTTACTGCCCCAGGAGTGTCTGCAGCACCAGTGACAAAGCAATGAGTGCTCCAGCACCAGAGGTCGCGGAATGTTCAACCGCGGCGGCAACCGTAAGTAGCCAGTGGGGCAAAACAAGGCATGCATATTCGTATATGTTACTAATGAATGTTGCATCCTTACACGCAAAATTTTGTTTATCTGCCAGGGGGATAAAAGAGATGCCCCTCCCAGAGCCAAAGCTAAAAAGTGCGCAGAATGCGTCGCAAGACTACCGGCTTCGCATGTGAGACCATTATGCAAAACATGCATAGCCAAGCTGGTCAAGGAGGAATCGGGCGGATTCCTCGAGGACGTCAGGAAGCTCGTCCGAGAGGAAGTGCGGTCAGCACTGACTACTCCTAAAACGCCACCCAAGGGGGCATCGGGGGCAAAACGCCGAAGGAAGGCGCATAGCCCAGAGGAGCACTCAGACTCTGAGGAGAGTTCGGGACTGGAACCAGAAGAGCTGGTGCTCGAGGAGTCCTCAGAGGAAGAGGAATACCAAAAATACCTCTTCCATAGAGAAGACCTAACGGAACTGATCAAATCCGTTAGAGCCACACTAAAAATGGAAGAACCCAGGGGACCCCGTTCAATGCAGGACGAGGTCTTTGGGGGGTTAGGAGAGAGGAGGAAGCATACATTCCCGGTCCACAGCAACATAGCCAAATTAATACTCAAGGAGTGGAAGAAACCCGACACGGGCTCCTTCTCTTCTAAGGGGTTTAAGAGGCACTACCCGTTTGAGGAGGGGGTATGTGCGAATTGGGAGGAAGTACCCAAGGTGGACGTCCCAGTGGCTAAGGTGGCTAGGAGGACAACATTGCCCTTTGAAGACGCCACACAGCTTAGAGACCCAATGGATCGGAAGGCGGAGGGCCTATTAAGAAGATCCTGGGAGGCAGCTGCCAGTACGCTCAGGCCAGGGGTGGCAGCCACGTGTGTCGCCAGAACCCTGGGAATGTGGCTAGAGCAATTGGAGCTGCATATCTCGAGCAAAACACCGAGGGAACAAATTATAGATTCCCTCCCTATGCTAAAAATGGCCACCAACTTCCTGGCAGACGCAGCAGCGGAGTTGGTGAAGCTTTCGGCAAAAGCAACGGCCCTAACCAACTCGGCCAGAAGAGTCCTGTGGTTGAAGTCATGGTCGGGTGACCTAACATCAAAAAATAAACTGCTCACTCCCCTTTCACGGCCAGTTCCTCTTTGGTCCGGATCTGGATAAAATCCCAGAAAAAGCGTCAGACAAGAAGGGATTCCCGGAAGAAAAACAGCGTAAAGGGAGGACCTTCTTCCGGGCCCCAGCACAACAGCCGGAACCATATAGAGGCAAAGGCAAGACTGGCCGCTGAAGTTACCCCAAGGGAGGCAGAGGGAGGAGCTTCCTCTTCAACCCACACCAGGGGGAGCCAGCCAAGCAGAAGCCCTGACGCCATCCCAGTGGGGGCGAGGCTGCAGAGCTTCGCGGATCGGTGGGCCTCGATTTGCATGAGCCCGTGGATCCCGGAGATCCTGCAGCAGGGATACCGAATCGAACTGGTATCCCTCCCCAGGAGAAGATACATTACCACGCGAGGTCCAGTACAATAACTGCACCCACTCCAGCAGGCGGTACAGGACCTACAACGTCTAAGAGCAGTGTCCCTCGTGCCACAGGAAGAGGAGACCTGGGGGCATTACTCCGGTCTCTTCCTAATAAAAAAAACCCGGTGGAGGTTCACGCATGATAATAAATCTAAAACCCCTGAACGTCTTCGTCAAGTATCGAAAGTTCAGGATGGAATCCATCACATCAGCAGTAAGGTTGATCCACAAGGGTGCCTACATGGCATCGATCAACCTGAAAGACGCCTATTTTCATGTACCTATCCACAGGGATTCAAGGAAGTACCTAAGGTTCGCGCTGGAGATGGGCAAGAAGACAAGACATCTCCAATTCAGATGCCTGCCCTTTGGAATCTCCTCAGCACCCCGCATCTTCACGAAAATCATGGCGGAGGTTGCAGCATACCTAAGGCAGAGGTTGATTCTGATAGTCCCCTACCTGGACGACATACTAATTATAGCCGAGTCCAGGGAATGCCTAGCAGAAAACTTGGCAACAGTGCTCAACCTATTACAGTTCCTAGGTTGGATAATAAATTGGGAGAAGTCCAGCCTAAACCCCAGCACGGAGAAGGTGTTTTTAGGCATAACACTCGACCCAAGGCCCAATGCTCCTTTCTCCCCGAGTCAAAAGGGCAGAAAATCCGACACATGGTGGAATCCTTCATGCGGAGACAGTCATGCACAATCCGGGAGGCTATGTCCCTCCTGGGAAGTCTAACGTCATGCATCCCGGGGGTAGCATGGGCACAGGCACATACCAGACCTCTGCAAGCAGCAGTCCTCTCAGCATGGGACGGCAGGCAATCCTCGCTAGAAAGCAAAATGCAAATCAGGAATGCGGTAAAAATATCCTTGCGATGGTGGACGTCCCTGAGAAACCTAGGAAAAGGAGTCCACTGGATACTGAACCCGGCGGTGCAGGTCACGACAGACGCAAGTTCCTGGGGGTGGGGGGCGCACGTCGGAGACCAGCTCCTACAGGGCCCATGGCCACTGGAGACGAAGCACCAATCCTCGAACTACAGGGAGCTACAAGCGATCTGGAAGGCCCTACAGCACCTGGGGGACACGGTAAAAAAAACCAACACATACGAGTACTATTGGACAATACCACGGCAGTGGCCCATATCCGACACCAGGGAGTTTTTCAAAGTCCTTGCAGATATTATCCTTGGTGGGATTTGAACCTAGGACCCCAGTACTGAAAGGCAACCATGCTAACGGCTTAGACACACACACGTTAATGAAGCCGCTTTTCATTCCCGTTTCAATGGGAGTCAGAATTGGTTGTCCCAATTCACAATTATATTTTGAGATTTGGTCCGGGCACTCCTGACCCGAATATTTCAGTAATTGCTCAGCACTACTTAAAGGGGTTGTCCCGCGCCGAAAAGGGTTTTTTGTTTTTTTTCAACCCCCCCCCCGTTCGGCGCGAGACAACCCCGATGCAGGGGTTAAAAAAGAACACCGCACAGCGCTTACCTGAATCCCCGTGCTCCGGTGACTTCTTACTTACCTGCTGAAGATGGCCGCCGGCATCTTCTCCCTCGGTGGACCGCAGGGCTTCTGTGCGGTCCATTGCCGATTCCAGCCTCCTGATTGGCTGGAATCGGCACGTGACGGGGCGGAGCTACACGGAGCCCCATTGAGAAACGAAGAAGACCCGGACTGCGCAAGCGCGTCTAATTTGGCCATTAGACGGCGAAAATTAGACGGCAACCATGGAGACGAGGACGCCAGCAACGGAACAGGTAAGTGAATAACTTTTGATAACTTCTGTATGGCTCATAATTAATGCACAATGTACATTACAAAGTGCATTAATATGGCCATACAGAAGTGTATAGACCCACTTGCTTTCGCGGGACAACCCCTTTAATAATCACTCTCTAAAAGTGTGAAGTTTTTTGACAGCATTGAAAATCCCATGTGGCTAGGAATTGTTAGATTGTGAGTAATGTATTTGCTTCATCCAAAGGATGTCTGACACCTGCACTACTTCTTTGCTCCCTTGATATTGAGCTGCAGTGTCCGCACTGGGTATGAGCCAGTGAGATGAGACCATGGGACCTCAGACCTTAGAGCTGGCAATGTTGGCAAATGATGCACACAATGCTCCGCTTTTGTGTTGAAACACTGATCAAGGAAACATTTTATTTAAAGCGTTAGTAATAACCCAAAGTTTTCAATGGTCTGCTTTGTGCCAGAAAGTAATACCGGGTCATGCAATTCTGTCATATCTAATTCTGGCTTGGGTCTGACTGTCCTATTGGTTGCTGACACTCATCTTTTTTTTTTTCTACAGCAGCTCTGCATGCTTGTCACATTTATTCAAGTGTCATATATTCAACGCGTGGTACAGACTTCATGAGTTGCGAGGAGAACATAATAATCACACTTCCCCCTTTTGTTTTTTGTTAAAGCCCTTCATTGGGTTGCTGAATGTACTTACCAGGAATATGTTACTAAAGCTTCTTTTACACTTTGTTCTAATACTCCAGCGTTGGCTCTGTCCTGCTTTCCGTCATTTATGCGTAAAACTGCAGAGTGATGGAAACCAGGAAGAAACCATAGGGTTGAATATGTGGGACAGAGACTTCTTTGGTCTCTGTCTTAACATAAAAAAGTATTGTGTGATATCCGTTTTAATTTATTAATTTGGCTTTTGTGCAAATTTGTATTCTCCTACCTCTTTGTGTATAAAGATAAAACTGTAAGCTAGGAGCTTTTACACTGCTTTTTAATAGGACATACTGTACACTGCACGGTTTTGCTATAAGTACCTATTGCACATTTTCTGTATTTTGCAGAGGCTCAAATCAGATTTTTGAAAGCAAAGTTACGAGTAATGCAGGAAGAGCTGGACAGTATTACTCATGAGTGCAATAAGAAGGTAAAAGCTCAATTTTCATTAAGGAGCAACACTGAGGAATTTGATTGCACCTTAACCCCAAGCAATTATTTTTCCATGAAATGATGGCGGAGTAACTTTTTTTTTTTTTTTGCAATTAACAGGACGATGAAAACCGCACTCTTACATCTTCTCTAAAGGACCTCGAAGAGGAGCGTGTCAGGCTACAGAGAACGGCTAATATTCAGCAGACCCAGGCAGATAAATATAAAAGTTTATTTGAAGAAGCTAATAAGAAGAATGATGGCTCACAACATCAGCTCTCTGCATTAGAGAAGGTGGGTTGCATGTTCTTTAAAGAAAGGAGCTCGTACTCTTAAATATCGAATCTATTTTAATACTTTTATCACCTGTGCCATAGCAAGTGTTCTCATAGCAAGAATATCCAAAGAGTTGCCATGTTTAAGTCTAGTGCATTGTCTATGCAATTTCATCATCAATAGGACATCTCCATACTTTTAATTGTCATAGAATATAGCAATGCATAACACCCATGTTTTACTACACCCATTGTCAAAAAAGAATCAAGCACCTAGAAGACGTTGTCGGAATCGAAAAAACTTTGTGTGACTGGAACGTCTGTATAAGCGATTACAATATCGGAGCAAAAGAATAATTTATTGCAGAAGATTGAACACCTGCAGGCAGGCTCTAGCACCGTGTTAGGGCTCCCACACACTTGGGACTTTCTAATGTTAAAAACGCAACGCAATGCACCAAAAACGCAAGTGCGTTGCGTTTTTAACATTAGAAAGTCCCATTGAATATCACGTTAACGAAAAACACAAACGCAAGTGTGTGGGAGCCCTTAGGCCGCCTCTTGATGTGATATGTAGAAAAGGAGAGGGGTGGAGCAAACCCAATGGTTATCTGAGGCTTTGGTCCCAGATAAATGTCTAGAGACCAAATATGCCTTCGGAAGGGCTGTGAAGAATAAATGAGCCATGGAGGTGCTTCCATCCAGGAAACCCCACCAAAGGTGGGCACGGCAGATGTGTGAAGAGCTATAGAAAAAAAAAGACTGGTGGATTGGCACAACTCTCCAGAAAAGATGGTAGGATGTATTATCCAACTTCTCTTTTATTAAGTATATTAAAAAATAAGCATGGGATAAGTGTTTCGGGGAGAACCCTGTCTTCAGTCAAGCTGGGTGGGACATCACTTCTGGGACTTGGGGGTCTGGGACCCAAAAGTGCTGGTGGTACCAGTGATGGAAACGCATATCCTATGCTGTTTTTTAATATACTGAATAAAAGAGAAGTGTGATAATGCATCCTACCTTCCCACCATCTTTTCTGGAGAGTTGCACCTATCCACCAGCCTTTTCTTTCTATAGCTCTTCATACTCTAGATGTGATACCGGCAGGCATAGAGGCATACAGGTTTTGTATGGTATTCTGCGGCCTATTGGTCCACATTTGCTGTAACTGAGCCTCTAAATCGTAGGCTGTCGAAGTCCCCAGATGGTCCCATACATGATCTGTTGGCAATAAATTTGGTGACCGTGGTTGTTCATCAGTATCTTCCACATGTATTATTTGCTCCTCCATTTAGCAGTCTGGCTGTCTGCATCTTGAGGGATAAGTGGTGTATATGCCTGCCCTACTGTATCAGTATATCATGGAGTATATGGCCACTTTCTATGCCTTTTTTTTGTCTGCTTTAGATTTCCTTTTCTGTGATTTACTTTATTTTTATTTTTTGTAATTAACACATTTCTATAGTGTTTGTTATGCTAGTTAGTTAGTCAATATATGTTGTTAGTACTGATTAACTCATAGGAGCAGTGCAGAATGATGTAATGTTGCATGCAAACTATGATATCTGCCCTCTCAGCTCATATTTAAAGCCATTTGTTCTTTTCCTAGAAAGTAAATCCTCTTTAGCGGACATTAGAGCTTTACCTTGTGTCACAAGCTATGACATTAACCCTCTGAGATGTGGGGTATTATGTTAGATGATTTAGTAATTTATATAATGGCTGTGGATGTAAGCAGTTGCCTTTCAGAAGAGGGAGGTACAGACAAGCGACTCTTTTACCCTTGAATTAGCTGCATCTATTAGAAAGCTTTCTCGCTGGACACTAGAATATAGAAATCAACGCCTCAAAATATTTAATTCTGATTGATCGTATTGTGTAATGTTACAACAAAATTTATGGAAGACGTAAAGGTTTAAAGGAGCGCTAACTTTTCAGACCATTTATGTTTATCTGCTAACTTGTGTTAGTCTCATTATTTCTGTAATATACTTGCATGATAAATGTTGTTGCTTTGCCACTGTAAATCACGTTTGAAGTGGCTGCAACTTGGGGGTCTTGCTTCCACCTTCTCTGTAATCTACTCTGCCGTTATATTCAACAGTAACAAGGACACGGATATTTCCATAGCAACAGGGGGAGGAGCTATCTTCCTAGGCAGCTCCGCTGCACTTGCTGCAAGCTGACAAATCTGCAGACACTGTGATATATACAATATCTGCCTCTTCTGCTGTTACAGCGTGTGTGTGTGTGTGTGTGTGTGTGTGTGTGTGTGTGTACACATACACATTTATAGTGGGGTTTACTAACCAATTGGCCAGATTGTTTTTGAATGCCTGATTGTCCTGGGAAAGAAGAGGGGCAGGCATTCAGACACTACCTCCCTGCTGATTGGACCAGAGACAGTGCAATGCAGCATGGGATGTAAGAACAAGAAAGTGTACATCAGTGAGCTACTGGCAGAATGCTAGCCTTGCTACACAACCCTCCCTAAAAGTGGATTGCAAACAGCAGAACAAAAGAAAAAAGGGGAAGACCATCTGAAAATCAGAACTTGCAGACCTGAAACAGGGTGCAAACAGCAGCAAATGAGAGGTTACAGAGAGCCTGGTATATTTTAGAAAACTTGTTGAAAATTCTGCTACGCTTTAAAGGGAGTTTTCCAGGGAGAATACTACAGATGACTTCTCTTCAGGATAGGTTATGAATAGTTGATCAGCCGGAGTCTATCTCTCGGGACCCCGACCGATCAGCTGAGGGGGCGCATGCTGTCAGCACCACAAATACGCAGAGGTCTGAAGTAGTAGAAGTCTCTGCACCAACCTCTGTGTAGTGGCCGGCGCTTGTAACTGCAGGCACGACTTTCATTGAAAGCAGCGCGAGCTGTGCCTGCAGTTACAAGCGTTGGCCACCACAGAGGTTGGCATGGAGACTTCCACTGCTTCAGCTCTGACCTCTGTGTGCGCCTGCTGTCAGCACCGCAAATACAATCAGCTGAGCGACGGATCCCAGCCAGTCAACTCTTGATGACATCCTGAGGATAGGTCACCAGTAATACAAATTTTGTGACCTTTATCAGGGTAGTGAAAGTATTACCTATGAACATTTCTGTTTAACTAGTAGAAGCAGGCAATGTAGCATCTATCTATATATTGGTTTAACATTTAGTGAGCATTTTAAAAGGTTTATTTTAAATGGCCTTAAAAGGAATGGGCAAATATAAGCATCTGAGTGACTTTGACAAGCCCAAAAATAGGAATAACGACATCATCTTGGAAGAAATGAAAGATTTCAAAATTTAGGAACATTGGCCATATGAGGTCTATGCATGAGCCCCTGACTCTGAAGGAGTAAAGCATTGCCATGATGTGTCATACACTAGACAAGAGGCATGGGGATTAAGGTATCTCCCTCTGCCTTTTGAATAAACGTGGACACCATTCTAGAGAAGTTGGGGAAAGTGCATCGATCTGCTAATAGTTTTCTCATGAGCATAGCCAAGGTAAAGAGGTTCTTTCAACCTTCAAAACCACTTACTTGAGGGCAGGGAATGGCTTAAGAAAAATAGGATGACCATTACTCCCCCTTCCTCTGTGCCTCCAGTGTTCTGCCACCAATCCTGTCCCCTCTCTTCTTGTTCCTGCTGAATCAAGAAGTGATGACCTCATGTTCATCACTCACATGACTGCTGCATCTCAGCGATCATGTGCTGTTCATGCTTACATAACCACTAAGGACCGTGATTGGCTGTAGTGGTCATGTGAACAGTGAATGTGACATCCCTGCTTCCTGGACCGAAGCGGAGAGGTTTGGTTTGGCAATGCTTTAATGGAGGCACAGTGGAGAATTGAGTAATGGCTATTTTTTATTTCTTTTTTTACACCATTCCCTGCCTGGTTGCAAGTTTGCTTATTTTTTTAAATGGTCAGAAAACACTGTTAAATATATATATCTGCTATGTAATTTTAGGTTCTCTGAAAATGTGTATAGATATGTGTGTATATATAGGGGATGACATTATAATGAAAAGTAGATGATTCCAGGCTTCCTTACTGAGTACTATATACACATACTTACATTCACATTCCTGTCCTTGATGCAATGATGGTGTTTGACAATGGAGGACATATCAAAGAGAAAAGTGCTCACGTAACAGTGATGTCTTACTGATAAGAAGCAGGCCTGGAATCGTCTACTTTTCATTGTAATGTCATCCCCTATTTATTTTTTTTTCCTTTTTGTGCCAGCTGCTTGGGACAAAGGGTTAACCTTCATATTTCATTTCCAGAACTAATAGTGCTTGTACTATTGAAGAAGTTAAATATCACAATACAGATGAAGGTTAAAAGTAAAGCATTTCCTAAGGGATGGGGGGTGAGGAGCGATATGAGGTCATTTTCTATTTTCTTGCTTTTGAAATATTAGCTGAGGTAGGACCTTGGAAGAGACTCTGTAGGACTTGCTAATAAGGGATGATGTAATAATGTCCATGATGTTCTTGCAGTACCTCGAGAACATGCAGCGAATACAAATTGGTGAAAGTAATTTTAGTGGGGAGGCGGAAATTATCTGCATCTTTTAGAAATGCCCCTCCTCTTGATTTCGCTGTCAGCTTTTACTCTTTTACAATTTACTGGATACCCATTATTCATATAGCGCCAGCAAATCCGGACACATTCTTTAATGTCAAGCCCTAATGCTCAGGGGCGTACCTAAGGGCTCAGGGGCCCGGGTGCAAAAGTTCATCTCGGGGCCCCCCCTGGGCCTCCACCCCACACTCCCCCGTACCCATACCTAGATCGTGCTGCATACATGATCTGCCCCTTGGCGTAATCTTTCCAAACATGATGCATTTCCTGCACTACATGTAAATTTGTTTGTAGCCCCGCTGGTCACTCTCACACACACCGCTTTTTACCGCTATTAGTGCGGTGTCCTGAGCGCCGTACTAACCACAGTACAACACTCCCATAGATTTTAATGAGCTTACTCAAATCTGCGCTCGAACGCGGTGTCCCTAACGCTGTGATTTTCGAGAGCTGTCTGTTCTATTTTTGCATTTTCATGGTTTTTAACACATCTCATCACCCATCACAATGATGGGGTGCATTAAAAAGCGTTGTCAAACGCTGTACCATGTGTTCAAAAATGCTGCTTGAAATTCCAGTCAAAATGCCACGATTTCAAGCTGCGTTTTCTGAACACGTGTGAGAGCTGGCTTAGGGTGGTTCATGGTTTTGTTGTACTTTAAAACCACAATAAAGAAAAACACATAAAAAACCTGCATGCAGTATTTAAAGATCGCGTACGTTATTAAGGAGCTGCAGACACAATTACCAACTGTATGTGGTTTAGATGCGTTTTTTTATTGTGTGTAATGTGTGCAAATGAATACAGTAAATCCAGGGAGATGTATAACTTATACCAGTGATATCTAGAGAGATAGAGAGATATAGAGAGAGATAGATAGATGGAGAGATAGATATTGGATGGATGGACAGATAGATATTGGATGGATGGATAGATAGTAGATAGATATTGGATGGATAGATAGATATTCGATGGATGGATGGATAGATTATAGATAGATATCTATATTATATCTATCTATATTATATCTAGATAAGATTTAGATAGATATGATATAGATAGATATGATATAGATAGATATGATATAGATAGATATGATATAGATAGATATGATATAGATAGATATGATATAGATAGATAGATAGATAGGAGATAGATAGATAGATATGAGCTAGATAGATATGAGCTAGATAGATATGAGCTAGATAGATATGAGCTAGATAGATATGAGCTAGATAGATATGAGCTAGATAGATATGAGATAGATAGATATGAGATAGATAGATATGAGATAGATATGAGCTAGAAAGGTAGATATGGGATAGATAGATAGATAGATAGGAGATAGATAGATAAATGTGAGAGAGAGAGAGAGATAGATAGATAGATAGATAGGAGATAGATGGATAGATAAATGTGAGATAGATAGATAGATATGAGAGAGAGAGAGATAGATATGAGAGAGATTGAGATAGATAGATAGATAGATATGAGATAGATAGATAGATATGAGATAGATAGATAAAGAGATATGAGATAGATAGATAAAGAGATATGAGATAGATAAAGAGATATGAGATAGATAGAGAGAGAGATGAGATAGATAGATAGATAAAGAGATATGAGAGATAGATAGATAGATAGATATGAGATAGATAGAGAGAGATATGAGATAGAGAGAGAGAGATATGAGATAGATAGAGAGAGATATGAGATAGATAGAGAGAGATATGAGATAGATAGAGAGAGATATGAGATAGATAGAGAGAGATATGAGATAGATAGAGAGAGATATGAGAGAGATATAGAGAGATATGAGAGAGATATAGAGAGATATGAGAGAGATAGATAAGAGATAGGAGAGAGATAGATAAAGAGATATGAGATAGAGAGAGAGAGATATGAGATAGATAGATAAAGAGATATGAGAGATAGATAGATAGATAGATAGATAGATAAAGAGATATGAGATAGATAGATAGATAAAGAGATATGAGAGATAGATAGATATGAGATAGAGAGAGAGAGATATGAGATAGAGAGAGAGAGATATGAGATAGAGAGAGAGAGATATGAGATAGAGAGAGAGATATGAGATAGAGAGAGAGAGATATGAGATAGAGAGAGAGAGATATGAGATAGAGAGAGAGAGATATGAGAGAGATAGAGAGAGATTAGAGAGAGATAGGAGAGAGATAGGAGAGAGATAGGAGAGAGATAGAGAGAGATAGGAGAGAGATAGAGAGAGATAGGAGAGAGATATAGAGAGATATGAGAGAGATAGATAAGAGATAGGAGAGAGATAGATAAAGAGATATGAGATAGAGAGAGAGAGATATGAGATAGATAGATAAAGAGATATGAGAGATAGATAGATAGATAGATAAAGAGATATGAGATAGATAGATAGATAAAGAGATATGAGAGATAGATAGATATGAGATAGAGAGAGAGAGATATGAGATAGAGAGAGAGAGATATGAGATAGAGAGAGAGAGATATGAGATAGAGAGAGAGAGATATGAGATAGAGAGAGAGAGATATGAGATAGAGAGAGAGAGATATGAGATAGAGAGAGAGAGATATGAGATAGAGAGAGAGAGATATGAGATAGATAGAGAGAGATATGAGATAGAGAGAGAGAGATATGAGATAGAGAGAGAGAGATATGAGATAGAGAGAGAGAGATATGAGAGAGATAGAGAGAGATTAGAGAGAGATAGGAGAGAGATAGAGAGAGATAGGAGAGAGATAGAGAGAGATAGGAGAGAGATAGAGAGAGATAGGAGAGAGATAGATAAGAGATAGGAGAGAGATAGATAAGAGATAGGAGAGAGATAGATAAAGAGATATGAGATAGAGAGAGAGAGATATGAGAGAGAGAGATAAAGAGATATGAGAGATAGATAGATAGATATGAGATAGATAGAGAGAGATATGAGATAGAGAGAGAGAGATATGAGATAGATAGATAGATAAAGAGATATGAGAGATAGATAGATAGATAGATAGATATGAGATAGATAGAGAGAGATATGAGATAGAGAGAGATATGAGATAGATAGAGAGAGATAGATAGAGAGAGATAGGAGAGAGATAGATAGAGAGAGATAGGAGAGAGATAGATAAGAGAGAGATAGATAAGAGATAGGAGAGAGATAGATAAGAGATAGGAGAGAGATAGATAAGAGATAGGAGAGAGATAGATAAGAGATAGGAGAGAGATAGATAAGAGATAGGAGAGAGATAGATAAGAGAGAGATAGATAAGAGATAGGAGAGAGATAGATAAGAGATAGGAGAGAGATAGATAAGAGATAGGAGAGAGATAGATAAGAGATAGGAGAGAGATAGATAGGAGAGATAGATAGGAGAGAGATAGATAGGAGAGAGAGAGAGATAGGAGAGAGAGAGATAGGAGAGAGAGAGATAGGAGAGAGAGAGATAGGAGAGAGAGAGATAGGAGAGAGAGAGATAGGAGAGAGAGAGATAGGAGAGAGAGAGATAGGAGATAGATAGAGAGAGATATGAGATAGAGAGAGAGAGATATGAGATAGATAGAGAGAGATATGAGAGAGATAGAGAGAGATATGAGAGAGATAGAGAGAGATATGAGAGAGATATGAGAGAGATATGAGAGAGATAGAGAGAGATAGGAGAGAGATAGAGAGAGATAGGAGAGAGATAGAGAGAGATAGGAGAGAGATAGAGAGAGATAGGAGAGAGATAGAGAGAGATAGGAGAGAGATAGAGAGAGATAGGAGAGAGATAGATAAGAGATAGGAGAGAGATAGATAAAGAGATATGAGATAGAGAGAGAGAGATATGAGAGAGAGAGATAAAGAGATATGAGAGATAGATAGATAGATATGAGATAGATAGAGAGAGATATGAGATAGAGAGAGAGAGATATGAGATAGATAGATAGATAAAGAGATATGAGAGATAGATAGATAGATAGATATGAGATAGATAGAGAGAGATATGAGATAGAGAGAGATATGAGATAGATAGAGAGAGATAGATAGAGAGAGATAGGAGAGAGATAGATAAGAGAGAGATAGATAAGAGATAGGAGAGAGATAGATAAGAGATAGGAGAGAGATAGATAAGAGATAGGAGAGAGATAGATAAGAGATAGGAGAGAGATAGATAAGAGAGAGATAGATAAGAGATAGGAGAGAGATAGATAAGAGATAGGAGAGAGATAGATAAGAGATAGGAGAGAGATAGATAAGAGATAGGAGAGAGATAGATAAGAGATAGGAGAGAGATAGATAAGAGATAGGAGAGAGATAGATAAGAGATAGGAGAGAGATAGATAGGAGAGAGAGAGATAGGAGAGAGAGAGATAGGAGAGAGAGAGATAGGAGAGAGAGAGATAGGAGAGAGAGAGATAGGAGAGAGAGAGATAGGAGAGAGAGAGATAGGAGAGAGAGAGATAGGAGAGAGAGAGATAGGAGAGAGAGAGATAGGAGAGAGAGAGAGATAGGAGAGAGAGAGAGATAGGAGAGAGAGAGATAGGAGAGAGAGAGAGATAGGAGAGAGAGAGAGATAGGAGAGAGAGAGATAGGAGAGAGATAGATAGGAGAGAGATAGATAGGAGAGAGAGAGATAGGAGAGAGAGAGATAGGAGAGAGATAGATAGGAGAGAGAGAGATAGGAGAGAGAGAGATAGGAGAGAGAGAGATAGGAGAGAGAGAGATAGGAGAGAGAGAGATAGGAGAGAGATAGATAGGAGAGAGATAGATAGGAGAGAGATAGATAGGAGAGAGATAGATAGGAGAGAGAGAGATAGGAGAGAGAGAGATAGGAGAGAGAGAGATAGGAGAGAGAGAGATAGGAGAGAGATAGATAGGAGAGAGATAGATAGGAGAGAGATAGATAGGAGAGAGATAGATAGGAGAGAGATAGATAAATAGATAGGAGAGAGATAGATAAATAGATAGGAGAGAGATAGATAAATAGATAGGAGATTGATAGATAGATATGAGATGGATAGATATGAGCTGGATAGATACATAGATATGAGATAGATAGATAGAGGAGGGAGACAGACAGACAGATACACACACATATATACATTTACCCCAGGGCTCAGTCCACTTCTCCATGTGACAGTAGCAGCAGGAGAGGTAAACTCAGAGGCTTCCGTGCAACAGGAAGCAGGGGGCAGCACATGATCATTGTGTCCTGCCGTCCCATGTGACCTCCTCCCCTGCCGTCCCATGTGACCTCCTCCCCTGCCGTCCCATGTAACCTCCTCCCCTGCCGGCCCATGTGAGTACCTCCCTGCTTTTCCTCACAGGCTGGCCGTTCTCGCTGCTGCAGATAGAACGGCCAGCCATTAATGCACTGAATGTGCATGTGGGCATGGCGGAGGGTGGCCTCGGGGCCCCCTGAGCGCAGGGGCCAGGTCGCCATGGCGACCCCAGCACCCCCTGACGCTACGCCTATGCTAACGCTGTATGGGCATTTTCATAGGAAGCTAACTAATACTATGTTTTTTGGGTGTTTGAGGAAATTGGACTACTCAGAGCAAGTACACATTGGAATTTATACCTCAGGAACAACAGTAGGGGAAATATTACTTTCATATAAGTTTCTAATCAATATAAAAGATACTTACAGTAAATGCTATTAAAATTCTGCTATTGGGAATAACTACAAAGTCTGAGGATGAGGAGGGGAAGCAGCGAGGTGAGGCAGTTTAGACCTTCTGTAACCAAGTTTTTACCCATGACTCCCTAATGCTCTGCAGCACACATAAAAATGACAGCAACACCATGGAAGACATTTTACAGCAGTATAAATATGATTTAAGTAGTTTCCAGATACAGTAAATCACTTACTATTAGTTGCAGCCACATCTGTGTTATTCTCTCTGCCTTTGTCTCCCTCTGCAGCAGCTCCCCCTCTCCGCTCCATAGACTTAGATGGGCAGCATGAGACAACACCTCTGCCCACTTCTTGTAATCCATCTCCGTGTCTCAGTTATTACAATGGACTTTACATGACAACAGACAGTAGACCGCAAGTTACAAGGAAGTCCCCTAATGCTCAGCAGTTTACAGGAATTTGTCAACAAAAAAAGATAATTTTAGGAAAATAAAGACATTTCCACTTTTGATACTTATCACATTGACTAGCACATATGCATGTTTGTTGAAAAGTCAGTGGCTATTTAAGTTACCAAGTGAACATCAGTCTCTGCTTTTTATTCCCTACCACATGACAAGGCCAGAAATATCATTCAAGTCATAATATTAGTAGCAAAGAGCTATTCGAATGTTTCATAGATGTCTCTATTACTCACTGCTGTCCATCTTGGAAAGGGATTCAACAAACAAAATATTTTTTAAACATAGATGGGCTCAAACTCTACTAGATTCTTCAAAATGGACAGTCTTTCTGTCACTTTTAAACCCAAATGAAATTAAACCGCTTGCGACTTGCTTCTGATATATGGCATTATTTTTAACATATGAATTAGTGAGTTCATTGGGAAAGTTAAATATACATTGATTGCATTATACACACTACTCAAAACAATTAGTGAAACCCTTAAATCACACATCAGATCTCGATGCATGAAAGATTTAAATTGAAAATCATTACTAAATTGTGTAATTCATTGAGAACAAAAAATAATCAACCAATTGATGAGGACTGGATGCCAAATCACCCAGAAAATTAATTTGTGTGAATTTCATCAGGGCAACTCATGATATACCTTAGTAGCGTGTGTGGTCCCCGTGTCTGTATGCACCCCTAAAAAAGTCTAGGCATGCTCCTGATTAGCTGGTGAATGATGTAATGGGGTATCTTCTCTGAGATCTGGATAAGAGCATCCATGAGCTCCTGGACAGTTTTGGCAGAGTTGGATGCTTTTTACAGAATGTCCCAGAAGTTCTCAGTTGGATTCAGGCTTGGGAAACTTGAGGATCAGTAACTGGCATCAATGCTTTCATTATCTAGGAACTGCTTGCACACTCTAGCCATGAGGCCAGGCATTATCCAACACCAGAAGGAACCCACGGCTCACTGCACCAGTGTAAGGTCTGACAGTGGCTCTGAGGATTTCATCCAGGTACCTAAGAGCAGTCGGGATATTGTTGGCTATCACGTGGGGGTTGTATGACCCTCCAATGGTATGCCTCCCCAGACCATTGCTGATGAACCATCAAATCGGTCACGTTGGATGATTTTGCAGGCAGAATAACATTCAATATGTTGTCTCCAGACTCTTTCATGTCTGTCATATGTGCTGTGTATGAACCTGCTCTCATGTGTTAAGAGAATGGGACCTGGTGTCTGTGCTACATGTTGCTGGACTCTGAACATGGGTCCAACTACAGCTCGTTAAGCCCTCCTAGAGTCTGCTTCAGACAGTTTGGTCAGAAACATGGAGACAGTAGCCCGCTGGGGGGTCATTTTGTTGTTGTTTTTTTTTTAAGTGCTCTCTTGTGTCTCCTTGCACAAAGGAGAATATACTGGTCCTGATACTGGGATGATGCGCTTCTACAACCTTGTCCAGCTCTTTCCGTGTAAGAGCCCATGTCCTAGTATCTGCTTCATGCTCTTGAGACTATGCTAACAGACACTGCAAACCTTCTTGCGACAGCAGATATGGATTTGCCATACTGATTAGGCTGCAGATACAGTACTACCTCATGCTACCAGTAGTGACAAGGACACTAGCAAAAAGCAAAGTTAGAGACGCATCAGTCTGGAAGGATAAGGAGAGAGGAAGAGGAATTGTCTGTGTCCGCCAGCTAGGAAGCCATTCCCTTTTGGGGGTTGCCTTGCTGTTGCCCCTCCAGTGCTCCTCTGGTCACTTTCATTTGCAACGAAACAAGTGAAATTGATTCACAGTCACTTATGCTTCCTACCTAGACAGCTTGATATCCCTGAAGTTTAAGTGACTTGGGGTTATACTAAAATAGGGGGTGGGGGAGGGGTATCGATTAGAACAAAATGTTGTTTTCAGTAAGAGAAACAAAATAATCTTGCAGGTATAATTTAATGACTAACTAATAGAAATTATGTTATCAGCACAAGCTCTGTAGACTACTTGGGTCTACAGAATATCTGAAGAAACACACATATATGCACAAAAGAGCAGAGACGTAGGCTCAGTAATTGGCATTTTAAAAAAATAACTGAATGAGGTTGGAAAATAAATCCTTGATTAGTCCACACAAAAGAGTGTGAGAGTTTTGTAAATTGATGTGGGCTCATCTGCTGCCCCCACTAACACCTTGGAGCAGACCTCTCAGATGTTGTAATGTGCCGTAAATCCTTCAGAGTCAGTCCTGTGTTCAACTCATCTAAGATATTTCTACATTTATATTCCCACACCCTGCTGTCTCTTGCCTTGTAACATAACAGCCCTCGTGTCTTCTACTTTGTGTCCTTGGCTACAGATATGTTCAGCCACAGGTGAATAAGTCTTTACTTACTTTATTGTATGGCGATGAGACCTCATTCTTGTTTTAAGTTTGGTCCTTTTTCTCCAATATAAAGACCACCAATAGGACATTTTAATGCATTGAATCAGCTACACAACATTGGATGTAAAACATGTTACTGTCCCAGAAATCTTATAGTCCAGCTGGGTGCAAGCCATGCTTACATATAATGACTCCAGATGGGATATTGAAATGAATGGGAACTTGGCCTGTGATATACAGGTGAGTGTCGGGGCTCGAAACCCAAGATTTTCTCAGGACTGTGGCGGACTGTTCAGTGGGTGAAATGGCTTAGAGTTATTAGGGCAACTGATTGATGACTATTAGGGGGTGTTTATTAATGGCTGTGTACTAGAATTGCAGAAGAAAAAAGTTGTCAGAAATTTTGCCACACGCCCCCTTTTGCAATTTTTTTCATTTTTTCTTTTGCATGTCACTTTTGTAAAGTGGGTTGGGCTTATCATGAGGGAGAGTGGCCTCTTGCAGCATGGTAAATTATAGTAAAGCTCTACCATAGCCTTGGATTAAATTTTGTGGCTTGCATAGAACAATGATGTGCCTAAGTAATTAAGCGGCATGCACCTCTTTAATAAATTATGCACATTTACTCCAGCAAAAATATTATTTCCCACTTTGTCTACAAAACGGGGGGAACAGAAACAAAACCACGGTTACATGAAGTAATCAGTTGATGGAAACAGTAGGGGTGAAGGTTACTGCTCCAACGAGCCTACATACTACAGATAATGGGGTGATACAGAAGGTAAAGGGGCTAGAGATGTGCACGGTATGGCGAGGTGGAGAATGAGGGATGCTATACACATAGACAATGGTCAGACTTAAGCCGTGTGGTGGCTGAATCGGTATGACTGCAGGGGGCAGTTGATTACTTCGGGCAGGGGTTGCAGTCAGTAGGACAAGGAGCATGTTATCAGGCGGAGTACAGAGGGGTTTGGTTTAGGGGGATATGGTATGCCTCCCTGAAGAGGTACGTTTTTACAGCACGCTTGAAGTTCTGTGTGTCAGGGATTGCCTGGATAGTTTTGGGTAGCGTGTTCCAGAGGACTGGTGCTGCTCTGGAGAAGTCTTAGAGGCAGGAATGATAGGTTCAAGTTAAAGGGGTGCTTAATCTGATTTAGTAAGCAGATGTCACGGGCTGGGTGGTGGATTTAGATGAGGGAAGCAATGTAGGGCATCATGGTGCTGTGGAGAGCTTTATGGATGGAAATTAGTGAGTTTGAATTGGATTCTATATTTGACGGGCAGCCAGTGCAATGTCTGGCACAGGGCAGAGGTGAGGACAGGAAGAGGAGCCTGGCTGACACATTCAGGATAGATTGGAGAGGAGAGAGTCTGGTGCGGGGGAGACCGATCAGCAGCGAGTTGCAGTAATTGAACCGAGAGTGGATGAGGGCAACAGTGAGCGTTTTTAGCGTGTCCACTGTGAGAAAGGGGCGGATTCTTGCAGTGTTCTTCAGGTGCAGCTGACATGTTCGAGCAAGAGATTGGATATAGGGGGTAAAGGAGAGATCGGCGTTGAATATCACCCCAAGACAGTGGGCATGGTGTCTGGGAGTTATGGTGGTGCCACATACTGAGATGGACATGTCAGGATGAGGTCTGTTACCAGAGGGCGGAAACCCCAGTAGGTCCGTTTTTGAGAGGTTTAGTTTTAGACAGATAGAGGACATAGTGTTACAGAAATGAAACTCCATTTTGGACTAAAATTAAATACTTAAAGGGGTTGTCCCGCGCCGAAACGGGTTTTTTTTTTTTTCAACCCCCCCCCCGTTCGGCGCGAGACAACCCCGATGCAGGGAGGTAAAGAAAGCTCACCGGAGCGCTTACCTTAATCCCCGCGCTCCGGTGACTTCTCTACTCACCGCTGAAGATGGCCTCTTCCTCCGTGGACCGCAGCTCTTCTGTGCGGTCCATTGCCGATTCCAGCCTCCTGATTGGCTGGAATCGGCACGTGACAGGGCGGAGCTACACGGAGCTACACGGAGCCCCATAGAAGACTGCAGAAGACCCGGACTGCGCAAGCGCGGCTAATTTGGCCATCGGAGGGCGAAAATTAGTCGGCACCATGGAGACGAGGACGCCAGCAACGGAGCAGGTAAGTATAAAACTTTTTATAACTTCTGCATGGCTCATAATTAATGCACAATGTACATTACAAAGTGCATTATTATGGCCATGCAGAAGTGTATAGACCCACTTGCTGCCTCGGGACAACCCCTTTAAGTCAGCCAATGTCAAATTTATTATTTGGTAATTTTATCCTAAACCCATTTAGATTTTCACTGATCTTTATTTATTTTTCCTTGTGAACTGCATAAAAAGCTTCTCGCAAGCCGCTTCAGGTGTTTCAGTAGTTGACTATATCCAATGTTAATGAAAGGTTGAACTTCACGGGAAAAGTGGGATTTCAATTAAGGACCTGACCACATGTTGAACACCACTGTACATGTGTTTTTCAGTCGTAAGCCAATTATATGCTAATATGGAACATATTTTTGTATCTGATGTAGGAACTGGAAAACATTAAAAGAATACAGAAACAGTCTGCAAGCAACCAAAGTGCTACTGAGGTTCGCCTGAACAGAGCCATGGAGGAGGCAGATAAATACAAAATGGAACTCAATAAACTTAAACAAAGTAACAAGGTATTTAAATTGAGTTTTCCTTTCCACACACACCATGTTTTCTGAGTAGTATAAGATGCATTAGTACAATATCCTGACAAACGCAACATGTAGTGATAGAGGAAATGAACAATGCATGGTTTAAGTGACATATTACTACATTAGAGCTTGAATATTATTGTGTAATGAAAGCTTTTGCAGATTTTGACGTACATCCACGTCAGACTTCACTCGAAAGGTTGAGATCTACTGCTAATCTGTGTCAAAATCCACACCAAATTCAATTCCATGGTGCAAATTATGCAGTGGATTTTGGTGCGGATTGACACCAAAATCCACTACGTGTGAACATATCCTAGGTGTGTGGATTCATATGTAGCTCTTAAAGCGTAACATTTCTCTTTAGGGAGATCAACTAGAAGACATGAGGAGACTTATAAGGCCATCCATGCTCCTCTGGGAAATATGCAAATGGGAAGATGGAACAATGCCTCTACAGTGCCACTTATTGGAAGGCGAGTCAATGTCAGACCTTTTAACAAGCCTTGTAACAATGATTGGGAATATAAGGCAAAGCCAGCATCTTCTCCAGAAGGAAAAGATAAACCATGCACAGACCCTTCCTGACCCACATCTATAAGGCCTCTTACCAGACAAGCCAGAAACCTACCGCACACTGATGAGGGACAATTACCCTGAAACAGTCTGTTTTGTGTATGATTATCTTTTCCTTTTGGAAATAACCAGATAATTCCCAGTCATTGTTACAAGGCTTGTTACAACGCCTGACACTGACTTGCAGGAAGGCTGCCTTTCAATAGGTGGTGCTGTAAAGGTACTGTTCATCTTCCCATTTTCGTATGTATTTTGATACAGATCAGCAGCAGATTTCACCCTTTCACAATCTAAATTCAATTGAAAGGCTAAAATCTGCTTCAGATCTGTATCAAAATCTGCACCATATCAGCTGCATGTGAACACACCCTAAATGATTTTTTTTCTTCTTCTTTTTTTTTAAAAAAAGGGCTGAGGACTGGGGAGGGTACAAAATTAGAAACTAAGGCATACTCACTGACCAGATGTGCTCCAGGGCCATTGCAATCACTCTGGTACCCACTGCTCCAGGAAGTTGCTGCAGTGGTCATGTGCTGCCAGGGGAAATTTATTCTGGACACAACCATACACATTAGATGGTCAGCTAGTCCCGCTGAAATTGGTGGCTCATCTGGCCTGGGTCTGTACTGAAGGTTGCAAGTTCGATCCCCGCATGATTCAGGTAGTCGGCTCAAGGTTGACTCAGCCTTCCATCCTTCCGAGGTCGGTAAAATGAGCACCCAGCTTGGTGGGGGGTAATAAGTAATAATTACCTGAAAGTGCTGCGGAATAAGTTGGCGCTATACAAATACCAAAATTATTTATTTAATGTACAAGGCAGAATCTGCTCCATTATTCAAAATTGGTGAGAGATTGGAAGACCAAGCATATTGCAAAGTTGCTGAACTATTATATAGCAATTGAGCATTAGTTACATAAAACTCAAAGACTATTTTAATCACTAACAGAAGATAATTGAACTTCGGCTTTTATGTATTTGCTGAATAAATAGCATTTGTCATGCTGTAGGCAGTAGAATGATCCCACTAATCCAATAGTAGTTTGTCATCGTATATGGTGATGTTAGCTTTGTGCATGTCATTCAATGACCATATTGAAAGCCGCCAGCTTCTTTTGGTGTAGGGAGATTGTATGGTTATAATTAGAGCTGAGCGAGCATACTCGCTAAGGACAATTACTCGAGCGAGCATTGTCCTTAGCGAGTACCTGCCCGCTCGGAAGAAAAGATTCGAGTGCCGGCGCTGCTGAGCGGTGAGTTGCGGGAGTGAGCAGGGGGAAGCGGGGGGGAGAGAGGGAGATCTCCCCTCCGTACCCCCCTGCTCTCCCCCGCCGCTCCCCGCCGGCACCCGAATCTTTTCTTCTGAGCGGGCAGGTACTCGCTAAGGGTAATACTCGCTCAAGTAATTGTCCTTAGCGAGTATGCTCGCTCATCTCCTAGTTATAATGCATATTTTAGCCCTAAATGCCCTAAACTAACTAATTACAAGTGGTGTCCATAGATCTTGACACTATTCAATGTGCAAGCAAAAACTCTCTTTATGAGAACCGTGAACAGTTAGGCCTCATGCACACGAGGTAAATTGAGCAGCAAATTCTGCACTTGTCACCGGTGCGGGCGTCCGCTGCTCAATGTGCCCATAGATGTGTGTGGAGATTCCTCTCTCCGTGCACACCAGCAGATTTTATTTGCGGCCGCTACGTGACGAATAAAAAATCGCAGCATGCTTTATTTTAGAGTGGATACACAGAGACCACTTTCATTGAAGTCAATGGAAGCCGTTCCTGCTACGGCACTTCTGCAATGAGAATTGCAGAAGTATCGGCACCGGATCATCACCTATGCAATGGCACAGCGAAATCTGTACTACGCTTGTGAGTCGGAGCACTGGCGGCACATTCGCAGTACAGAAGAAAGCATTTGACAGGTACGCAGGGTGGCCGACAGCAAGCATGGTAGGATTCTGTGCGGGATTTCCCACACTGAATCCGTGTGTGCCCATGTGTATGAGGCCTTAGGCCCCCTGTCCACGGCAGAGTATTCGCCGGTGAATCACACCGGCCGACGCTTCCCATAGCATTGCTATGGAAAGCGCCGGCACAGCGGGCAATTCGCAGCATGCTACGAATTGACCCGATTCTCCGCGGTCAGCTTATCTATTAGGCTGACCGCCGGAGATTCTGCGGCAGCTCCTGCTCCCGGGTGGCTGGAGCAGGAGCTGCCGCCGCAGTGATCGCACCGCGGGATACCGCATCGCCCTTGGACAGCTGGCCTTAGTCCAGCAAGCCATACTGCTTTCACAGCCCAACACATGATAACAATATAGTGTAAATATGATTGCAAATTACAACCGCAAGTTATATTTTAGTATTTATAAAATGAAGATTGTATTTAAGGAAGTAGTCATTAGTGGGTAAAAGAAAAAAATAGAGGCCACCAATGTCAGTATGTATGTAACATATATATTAAAGTTCTTAACCTGCTCACCACCATCATCCATAACTAGCCATATCCCTGTTCATACAACAATACAAGCAGGACATGTCCCATTTTCGCTTAGGTATGGAAATCCAGCAGAATAGGATCTCTAACACTCGTATCTTCATTAAAATATATTTCTTTACCCTATTACAGTTAAAAGTAAGGGTACAGGAGTCAGGAAAACTAAAAACAGTACACTCCTAAGGCTGGGTTCCCATGGGACGGAAATCCCGCGAAAATCTCGCAGTTTGGCCGCACCGAAAAACTGCGGGATAAGTGCTGCTTCAAAACCCAGGTTTTGCAGCGGTTCGGCCACCTTTTTGCAAAATCTCGTCCACATGGCTGGCTACTCTCAGAATTAGGAGCCGCGGGCAGATTTGCCGCTCGGACTTTCCGCGGCAAATCCATCCACTGTGAACTCGGCCTAAAGTGTTTCTGACCAACTGTCTGTGGTCCATAACAATAGTTTGCTGTGTTTTGAAAAAAAATATCATTCACTTTATTCTTTGCTCTACAGTTTCAGGATAATTACTGCTAACATTGTCGTTGAGACTGACTGCACACAGCAGTGCCGGATTCTCACAGCGGAATCAGACTCTGACAGCAGCAGCGGCCGCACGTACATGTCATTCCTGCTCTACATCTGTACTGCAGATGGACCCAGTGGCTCGCGGTTGGACATGCGCAGAGCAGATTTTTTTTATGTCCCGCGCCAACACTAGGTGATGATGCAGAATTTGAGACCTGTCCGCAGTGTTAATTGCAGACGGGCCGCGTGGTGAATGGCTTCTATTGACTTCATTGGAATCCACACAAAAATAGAGCATGCCGCAATTTTTCTACTCCCCACGTGGAAATAGCCATTGATTTCCGCTCATGTGCAGGAAGAATCGAATTACCATAGCATGCTATGCAAGGTATTTGCTGCGGTATATTCTGCAGACGGCCATACTCTGATATTAGTTGATGTCTGGTTTATACTTTTGTTGAAGAGACCTAATTTATACAACTGTAATGGAGAACTCTTCCTAATGCTGTACTAGGATACTGCTAATCAAGAGAGGAAAAAGATTGAAGAATTGAAACTTGAAAATAAGAAGTTGGAGAAACAGAAAGCGGAGTTAATGGCTGGATTTAAAAAGCAACTCAAGCTCATTGATATTTTAAAAAGACAAAAGGTATGCAATGAGGGAGTAGGCTTTGTGAGTATATACATGTAAACATTGTATATAATAACTTAGTGATCGGCCTATCGTGTTTTTACGTCCTGCAGCTGCAGGACATGTTTGAAGGGAGATCGCCCTCATACAATGCGGGCGCCAGCTGTTTCTTACAGCCGACACACAGTGGCAACAACTCCAATAAGCTGCGCAGCTTATTGGAGCTGTTAACGATGTTCGAGGGTCCCATACGGTTCCCAGTGATGAAATTGCAGGGAGCCGTTTGGGTGTCATGGTAGCCGGGAGCCTTCTGAAAGGCCCCAGGACTGTCATTGCAGAATGACTATTAAGCCTTGCCCGTGAGATCGCAGTACAATGTAATGATCAATAAACTTTTACTAATATTAAAAATAAATAAAAGCTTAAAAAAAAAAACAACTTTTGCCATAGAATCTAAATAATAAATCAAAAATACATATTTGGTATCCCTGCATCTGTAAAAGTTCGATCTATCAAAGTAATGCATTATTTACCCCGCACAGTGAACATCATCCAAAAAAAAAAAGAATGGCAGATATGCGCTTTTTTGGTCACCCTGTAATAAAAAGCAATCAAAAAGCCGTATTTATTTCAAAATGGTACCAACGCAAACGTCAGGACGTCCCGCAAAAAATGAGCTTTTGCACAACTATGTCAACTGAAAAATAAAAAAACTATTGCACACAGAAGATGGCGGCAGAAAATAATTAAAAAAATAAATATATCTTTGGAAAAACAATACAAGTAGTACAGCAAAAAAACAACAAAACTATACAAGTTTGGTATCATAGTAATCGTACTGACGCATAGAGTAAACTTATGTCATTTTTGTTGCAGTTTGTGCGTAGCAGAAACAAGATCTACCGAAAGATGGTGGAATTTCATTTTTTTTTCCATTTCCACTTAGAAATTTTTAAACATTGTTCAGTACATTATATGGTACATTAAAGGGGTTGTCCCGAGGCAGCAAGTGGGTCTATACACTTCTGCATGGCCATAATAATGCACTTTGTAATGTACATTGTGCATTAATTATGAGCCATACAGAAGTTATAAAAAGTTTTATACTTACCTGCTCCGTTGCTGGCGTCCTCGTCTCCATGGAGCCGACTAATTTTTGGCCTCCGATGGCCAAATTAGCCGCGCTTGCGCAGTCCGGGTCTTCAGCAGTCTTCTATGGAGCCGCTCGTGCCAGAGAGCGGCTCCGTGTAGCTCCGCCCCGTCACGTGCCGATTCCAGCCAATCAGGAGGCTGGAATCGGCAGTGGACCGCACAGAAGAGCTGCGGTCCACGAAGGTAGAAGATCCCGGCGGCCATCTTCAGCAGGTGAGTATGAAGACGCCGGACCGCCGGGATTCAGGTAAGCGCTGTGCGGGTGGTTTTTTTAACCCCTGCATCGGGGTTGTCTCGCGCCGAACGGGGGGGGGGGTTAAAAAAAAAAAAAACCCGTTTCGGCGCGGGACATCTCCTTTAAGTAGCACCATTGAAAAATACAACTTGTCCCGCAAAAAACAAGCCCTCATACAGCGACATCAATGGGTAAATAAAGGAGTTACGATTTTTTTAAAAAGGGGGAGGAAAAAGCAAAAATGGAAAAATGAAAAAAAGCTTGGTCACTAAGGGGTTAACATTTCTCTTTAGTAATTGTACTATACAATATCGAAGCTCTGAAATACTTATCAATTACCTATTTTTTACAGTCAAGTCAGAAGCCAATTGATTTTTTTTATTTGGAGAGTTTAATTTGATATGGTTGGCGACTGATTTCCCCCTGAGACCCTTATAAGTTCTGTAACACCTGCCAGCAGCGGGTATGAAAAAGTTAAAAGTCCTGTTAAAATTTCAGGTGTATTTTGCATTTACTGCTGTCTTTCACTAAAAATATCTTTTACTAACAAGTTGATCCAAGAAGAATTTTGCTCTCTTAACAAATCCCTAAAGGTCTCTGAAACTTAAAATAACTTTGGTTTATGCTACTCCATGGACTGGAATAATAAAGCACATTTTACACATTGGCATTTCTACAGTTCTGCTACTTGTTTAAATGTTTATTTCATGTGAACAAAGGCCGAATTGAGTATTAATTGATGATGGCCTATAACAGGCTTAAAGGGATATTCCCATCCTGGCCACTCACGGCAACACTCCTCTGTATGTGGCGGCCGGGAGTACAGAAACAGCCGAGTGGGCTGTGCTGCGTTGTTTCTGTAACTCCCCCAGAAGTGAATGGGGCTTACAGAGATGGTGTAGCACAGCAAGCTTTGTAGCTTCCGTTACTCAGGAGCTGCAGGAACAGCATAGCTGTCTGTGTGATGCTGTGTTTCCGTAACTTCTGTTCACTTCTATGGGGGTTATATAAACAATATAGAACAGCCTGCTTGACTGTTTCCGTACTCCTGACCACCACATATAACCAAGCGAGTGAGGGCTCAGTTCTTGAGATACAGACGTAGCTGAAAGACTTGTCAGTCTAGCCCAGTGGTCCCCAACCTTTTTTGCACCAGGGACCGGCATTTTTCCATGGCCTGGCAGGGGTGGGGTTGCTGTGGCTTCAGTAGTAATGCTATTACTACTGGGGCTGATATAGGAGACACGATTACTAATAGTATCCCCTATATCGGCCCCAGTAGTAATAGCACCCTCCCCTGAGACCCATATACTTACCCCATCCTCCTCATGCAAGTGCTGCTACTCCTCTGCTTGGCGCTGATTCCGGTGCACACTGTGACGTCAGTGTGCTGCCAGACGCCCCCCCCCTGCTTTTGCGAAACCAAGTAGGTCAGAGGAGTCAGGGGAGGGGGGAGGAAGATCTCGGCTGTACACTGACGTCATAGTGTGTACTGGGATCAGCACCGCTAGTAGTGCTGCTTTGTGAATATTGCACAGGGGAGCCGCAGCCCCTGACTGTATTCACTACTAACGTGGTGAACGGCCGACGGCGGCGCTGCGGATCGGCAAAAATTCCCCAACAGGCCGGTCCTGGTCTGCGGATTGGTGGTTGGGGACCCCTGGTCTACCCCATCCAGGTGGAAAGCCACCCCATGACTCTTCTCCCAATTCCCACTTACTATTAAGAGTGTGTTTTCTCTGAAACTCAACAGAATTGAGCATTGATGTCTGTAATGTGTGTCCTTGTCAGAGTTTTACATTGCTCTTGTTTGGGCATAAAACTTTTTTGACAGGTTCCCTTTAACTGACTGTTAATTGTTAATGGCAGCATGGTTTTAGACAGTAATTCATTCACTTGGAAGCTACACTGACTGGGGGTTTGTAGCTACATCCTGGACCTATGAGGGCTGCTGTGTGAGACCCTACTCTTAGACTTAAAAAAATAAAACCCTTATCAACTGCAGTCATGGTCCTATAGGTTGGTCTTGTTTCTTTTTCAAATGATGTGACCTATACATGAATGGTAACTTTTCATCTTCCCACCCAGGAGCATATGGTTGTGTTTATTCATTCTATTTTACTGAGTACTACTATGTAAGGGGATTTATCTGTTCTTCTCACCTGTCTTCTACAGATGCACATTGAATCGGCCAAGATGCTGTCTTTCACAGAAGAAGAGTTCATGAAAGCACTAGAGTGGGGTGTCTCCTAAAGTTCGAACACCTATAGAAATGTATGACCTGTACATAACTTACTTGTTTCATGTTGTAAAGCATTTTGTATTAATGTTCAGCAGTAGCACCTAGATCGATGTTGCACATGGTTTTTGTTATAATATTGCTGCACCTGATTAAAACAAAAAGAACTGTCATCTGTGTTACTTGTCTTTATGAGGGTCTCCAGTTTTAATTGATGTTGTGTACATTATAAACAATCCAATTCAAATGCATTTTATGCTTAAAGGAGTTGTCCCATTTCGGAGCTATCTGAAAACAGCTAGTACATTGCATAGTGACCTGGACTGGTACTACAGGCTGACCCTACTGACGTGAATGGGACTCAGCTTGCAGTACCAACCTGAGCCACTGCGCAATGTATGGAGCTGTCGAAAAACAGCTAGCAGTGAGACAACTACTTTTAAGGGCTTAGTCACACGGGCGTTTTTTTGGCACAATTTTTTGTGCGCAAAACTGATGCGCACAAAAAATCGCGTGACCGAAGCCAGCGTCACGGCTGAAAAAACCGCTGCTAGCAGCGTTTATCAGCCCAAAGGGCTCGATTACACAGGCGCTGCCCGCTATCCTCTGCCATAGCTGTGGCAGAGGAGAACAATGTTCTCCCATTGAATTCAATGGAGCCAGCATTACAACCGACTCTATTAAAAGCAATAGGCTGTTGGCAAGCATTGTATTAATTTTCGGGGAAGGGCTTCAAATATAAGCCCTTCCCTGAAAAGCATCCTAAAAAAAGTGTAACAAATAAAAAAATATATATACTCCCTTTTTTGCAGAAGCCCGGGCTCAGCCGCGTCGAGCCGGCTCTTCTCCTGAACTGCTTTGAGTAGTATTCACTTTTAAAACTCCTGCACACTTACGTTTTTCTTGTGCGTTTTTTGAACACAAAAGTCAATAGGACTTTCTAATGTTAAACACATCACATGGAAATCGCAGTGCGTTTTTAACATTAAAAAGTCTGACTGACTTTGTGTTTAAAAAAACACAGCAAAATCGCGTGGAGAAAAACGCACAAGAACAACGCAAATGTGCAGGAGCTTTTAGGAGGCCTTCATACTTGCGATCGCGATATTGCTAGGTTTTTTTAATGCGAATGTCAATAGGACTTTCTGATGTTAAAAACACATCGCACAGAAATTACAAAGCACAAATTTGCAAATTTTGTGTGATGCGTTTTTAACATTAGAAAGCTCAATTGACATTTGCGTTAAAAACGCATTGATACCGCGATCACCAGTGTGAAGGAGCCCTTAATGTTGGACTACTTTTGCCAACAAAAGTATCCTTGCCATATTTGGAGAGCCATAACTTTTATTATTTTTCCATCTATGACGCTGTGTGATGGCGTGTTTTTAGCAAGATGAACTAATTTAATTGGTACAATCTTGGGGGCATACTAAATTTTTGACCGCTTTTTAATCCGTTTTAGGAGCCAAGCTATTAAAAAAAAAATAATCGCCACATTTGTGATATTTTTAACGTATGCCGTTCACCATGTTGTATAAACGATATGTTATTTTTATTCTGCAGGTCATTATAATAATACCAAATTTATATATATATTTTACTGCTTTTGCATAATAAAAGCATTTTCCATAGGAATATTTTTTTACACGCATTGCCATATTCAGAGGGGCATAACTTTTTTATAAGGAGCTGTGTGAGGGCTTGTTGCGAGATTAGTTGATGTGTTTGTTGCCACCATTTTTAAGGCCTCGGTCACACGACCGTTTTTTGGTCCGATCTGCAGACGCGCTTGCGATCTGCAGATCTATAGACCAAATGCATCCCAATGGGATCGGTCACATGTCTGCTTTTTATGCGGATGTGCGATCAATTATAGGACACAACGATTTGCAGAACGCGCCTATCTGCAGTCTGCGCATCGCTGTGTTCTATATATGCGCCCAATGGGGTCGGCGGCAGCAGCGCCGACCCCATTGAGAACATATATTAAAGATCGTTCTCCTCTGCCACAGCTGTAACAGCTGTGGCAGAGAAGAACGATGTTCGCCCATTGAATTCAATGGAGCCGGCAATACAGCCGGCTCCATTGAAAGCAATGGGCTCCCGGCGAGCGCGGGATTAATTTTCGGGATTTTTCAATCAGAGGCAGCTCTCAGCTATTGAATGACAGCTGAGAGCTGCCCTCTGATTGGTCCCTGCGCTCAGCCAATCAGAGGCAGCACTCACTCACCCATTCATGAATTCATGAATGGGTGAGTGAGAGCTGCCTCTGATTGGTGAGGGCTGTGACCAATCAGAGGCAGCCCATTCAGCAGGCGGGGATTTTAAATTTATATTTTTAAGCCCTTCCCGAAAATTCATCCCGCACTCGCCGGCAGCCCATTGCTTTCATTGCTGGCTCCATTGATTTCAATGGGCGAACATCGTTCTCCTCTGCCACAGCTGTGGCAGAGGATAGCGGGCAGTGTGGGGCGGTTTCACTGAAAACGCTGCTAGGTGCAGCTTTTTCAGTGAATCGTCGGCCCCGGTCACGCGATTTGCGGATGCGCATCCGTTATGCGACCCGCAAATCGCGGGAAAAAACGCCCGTGTGACCGAGGCCTTAGGGTGCGTGTGATTTGATTCTTTTTATGTTTTTGGGAAGTCAAGTGATCAAAAACAGCAATTCTGGCATTGTTTTATCTATATTTTATTTTAGAGTGCTTACCATGCAGTATAAGTGACATGTTCATTTTATTCCATGGGTCGATTCAATTACAGTACTACCGAACTTATATAGTTTTTGTATGTTTTACTAACTTTACACAAAACCAGATTTTTTATTCTCATATTTTGTGTCTACATATTCTGTAAGCCATTACTTTTATTTTCCCGCCTACAGAGCTATTTAAGAGGTTTTTTGTTTTTTTTTGACAAGCTTATGCTTTCAATGGTACCATTTTGGGGTACAGATGATTTTTGATCACTTTTTTGTATTGCAGATTTTGGGGGGCTGACGTGTACAAAAAAACTTATTTTTTTTTCATACACCATTCATTTTGAAGTATATAAATCATATATTATCATTATTCTGTGGGTCATTACAATTACAGTGACCCCAAATGTATATGGTTTACAATTTTACTACTTTTAGACAATAAAATCACTTTTCACAAATACATTTTTTTTCGTTTTTCAGTCTATAGTATTATGTTTGTTTTTTGCGGGATGAGTTGATGAGTTTGTACTATTCTGGGCGGCATGACTTTTTCACGAGGTGGGATGATCAAAATTTGCCATTCTCACAATTTTTTTTACCGGTGTTTGCCATATGGGATAGGTAGCATAATCACTTTATAGTACAGGTTGTTACAAATGTAGCAATGCAATTTTGTAAGCAGTTTTTTTTGCTTCCTTTACGTTTTTCCCATAGAAAATCGTGTTTTATTGGAAAAATGGCAATGTTTTTAATGTAATTTTTGGTTGTACATCATATTTTTATTCACTTTTTTTACCATATTTGTTTGTTCCACAAGGAGACTTGAAGATGCAATTGTTTGTAATAATGCACTACATATGTAAAGCACGTATTTTTCTGAGTGATCAAACTGTCATTTTCTTCACTAAAAGTAAGGTGTATTACTGTCAGTGAAGAATTGACTCTCACAGGCCCCATACATGGCAGACCTGGAGCCCATTACTTTCCTTCCGGTTGCATTAGCAACAATTGGCAAACCCACGATCCAGTTGCTAGGGTGCTAATGGGGTAAAGGAAGGACCCTCCTCCTTCTCCAAACCCCCCTATATGCTATTGTCTACAACTAAGGGTGGCTTCACACGTTCAGGTGCACACCCATGTATGCGCAAAAACACGCGTGTGTGAAGGTCCATACGTTGCCTTCAATGGAGCCGCGGCTGCTGCCGGCGGCTCTATTGAAGGCAATAGTCTACCGGCACCCCTGAAGTGATTTTTCAGGGAAGAGCTTTAAGCTTAAGCTCTTCTCTAAAAATCATCCCGCGGCTCCATTGAAGGCAATGCGTGCAGGACCTATGGTGCACGCATGTCCTATCTTTACAGGCGCACGCCTGTAAAACATGGACACGTGGTTGTAATAGACGTGTTTTTGTGCGCACATATGCACGCGCATAAACACACTCGTGTGAATCCACCCTAAATGGTTAATTTGCAGAGATCCAAGCTAGGCTTGATGCTGGAGGCTGCAGAGCGGCCCTGGCTGTTAGATACAGCTGTGAGACTACTCTGGTTACTGGGGGCTTAGCTTCTAAACCCCCTCATAACCAGAGGCATACATATACAGCGCAATACAGGAACTACTGACCGACCCACTGCGCTGTAAATGTGTGGTGTGCAGGAAAGGGTTAAACAACCACCTGCATTTTATAAAAACTGCAAGTGTTAATAAATGTAAGCAAACTTTTGAAAACTGCATGCAGCTCTTTGGATTTTTATTTTTTTTGCTGAGGTTCAGAAACGCACCAAAGACACAGTGTGAACGCGCCATAAGGGTGCCACCCCACCTGAGCACCAGCAGCTGCCATCAAGCCCTCACATTTTCCCTATAACTGCCGGACTAAACTTGCAAATGTGTTTGCAGCTCGCAAGCCATGTGCAATAGAGGCAGCCCCTAGTGCCGGTGTAATGGCACCCTGAAAGAGGTTTTAGGCAGTAATGTAGTAATTTGGTTTGGATTTAGCAGGCTGGCACTGCCACCCTTATGAAAGCAGATATAAAATTGACAGTGAAAATACAGCTTCACTCCTGTTCAGAAAAGTAATTGCTATACTGGCATCATCAATAAGGAGCTGATGGCATTTAGCCAATTGCACAGATATGAAGCGACCAGGCTGTTTATAGGCAGCTCATTGGCTGTATGGCGGTTGCTCTTTGTGCTCGGATTTCTGGCTCTGGGTGAGATGGAAGCAGCTGCTTCTTACACTCACATGGCCAGATAGAAAATAGTGACTTACTAATGAATACAGCAAGTTTTAATTCTTGTAGGGATGTCAAGTGGGTGTAGATTTTTTAAATTATTTTTTTTGCAATCCTTTTTTTGTTTTTTTTTTCCAAATTTTTTTTGCCTAGCTGAAATAAAACACTTTATGTACAATAGTAAATTTCAATCCCCACGGCTTCCCTGAATACGATCTCAATATAAATAGGAGAATGGATGCTTCTTCAATTTCCTATGTTAAAAGGGTTTGTTTGATGGATTATTCTTTAAGGCTTGCACAACTATATAATAATAAAGCTATGATCACCTTTTTGAGGCTGGCGCCTGCTCTGCTGCCCATGGGCTTCCACCTACTTCTTGGTACTGTAGATCAAATGCCATCTAGGATTTTGACCATTTATGATAATCAGTGGCTTCAGCTATACCAATGCTGATGCCAGTGATTGGCCATGAGCCTAGATGACACAATCTGCTGTGCCTGAAAGCATGTGGTCAGGAGCTTGAAAAGGCGAGTTTAGAGTTATTATTTTATAGCTGTGCAAGCCTGGAGAAAGAAAAATCCACTAATCCTCTTTACTGTAATGTTAGCACATGTAAACATTGGCTGACAATGTTCTCTGGTGTAACCAAGCAACAATGGCAGGTATTAAAGAAATATATTAATAGTAACCTAAGTGCGATCTGTTACTGGCATAAGATGACACAAACAAGTTAAGTTTCACTTATATCCCTCCCCTCCACACACATTTTTTTCTTTTAACATGGGAGGTCCAGTGCCTAGGGTGCCATCTTACGGGGATTGTTTTTTTATGATGTAGCATACCTGCTCGAAACCTCTGAGTCTAAGGCCTCATGTCCACTGGGTAAATGGAATTGCGGAATCCGCAGTGGATTTTGCACATAGGGAATCATTGCCATCCGCGGGTCCATTAAATTAATTTTTGCACCCGCAGATGGCATTTTTTAAAAGAATTGCGTTTTTCATGCGCGGGAGAAAAAACGCGGCATGCTCCATTTGCTGCGGATCAGCAATATTGCTATCACATTGATAGATAGCAATGTGTGCGGATATCTGCATGCAAAAAAATGCCATTTAAAGCAAATCCACGGCAGATTCTGCGCGGATTGTATTTTTTGAGTGGACATGATGCCTAAAACCGCATGAGAGTTGGGGCCTCCATGACAGGGTAAGAAGTTTTGTGAAGGCTGGCTGAAGACGTTATATGGAGAAAAGAGGAGGAAACCAAGATGTGAGGGAACACAGAAGAAGCACAGATTCGGGGTAATAGTGTGAAGCCTTAGATTAGGGTAAGTAATGGGTGATATGGAGGAGTCTGAGATTTTGGGAATACTTTGTGGAAGTTTAGATTACAGGTCACAGGAAAAGGGTGGAGTCATGGGTAAACATTGGTGGGAGTTTAGATTAGAGGTTAAGGGGAAGGCAGCTGAGAGTTAGGGTGATGATGTGGTGGCTGTTATAAGGAGGCCAGCAAAAGCACTGAAAATTGGGGTGACTTAAAAGTGGCTGATATTCGAACTCTTGTATTCCTTACAAGGGGATGATGAAAGCTGAAGGTGACATAGGATTCAGTATGGACATGTTGGGGAGCTTAATTTATATATATATATATATATATATATATATATATATATATATATATATATATATATATATATATAGCAAAAAGTCTCAACTGGTCATAACTGTTAACTGCTGGGCACAACTGCAAACTACAAATGGTACCAATGTATGCACTGGGTGGCAGATAAAGCCTGGCCATATCCCTGGACTCCATAGAAATAGAGAGTTGGCGTTAACCGGTCATGATACAGTATGGTGATGACATACTAATGTGTGTGTGTGTGTGTGTGTGTGTGTGTGTGTGTGTGTGTGTTATATATATATATATATACACACACACACACACACACACACACACACAGGCAGATTCCAGTACAGCATGTAGTGCCAGGGTTTTTTCCAATAGTGCACATAACGCTTAGAGCAGTGTCCACACTACTGAACACCAAGAACTGACTGTGTGCTAGACAGCAATGCCTTGTGTACAGGTCACTGAGCGGCATCTACATTTACCAATCATCAACAATAAACCATGGTTTTATTGCTCTTCTTCACCTCCGTTAACTTATCACTTATTATGATTCCTCAGAAACGAGTAAATGTTGATGATAATTGGCACTGTAAGGGGGTCTTAAAATTCTGATTTAAGGCAGTGTCAGCTTGAAATAATGCCCTGGCGACTGCCCAGCACAAAGTTCTGATACTGCTTAATTAGTTCTCAGGGAAACACCTGGAGTGTGAATGAATACCATAAAAGCAGTACACAGGTGTAGCAAAAAGAGTAAGGGGAAAATAGCACTCAGGGACAAAAGCCTCCAAAAAAAAAGTAGGCTGTTTGAATATATCAATCATATTAACTTTCTTTCCTAGTGAAGGTTTTGGTAAGAATGGTGGGGTTTCTCCACCTTGCTACTAAACTTCATGCCGGATTTGACACATGCCCTTACAGTAATTGGCATCATTTCCTCTCCCTTTCAGACTGCATTTTTCCTATGTTGCTCAGCACTAGTACTTGCCGCACCGTGCAATGGGACACCCTGATTTTCAGTCCAACATTTCACAGTTACAGGCAATTTTTTTTTTCTCTCGAGAAGGGCAATCTCAGGACTAGGTTCCATCACACTGTATCAGCATCACTGAGGCAAATTTTTAGTGCCCTGCTAATTGATATTTTAGCCTAGTAAGGACTGATCCCACTTACTATGCAGAGTACCAACCACCCTAAGTGGTCTGTGTCAGCATTAGGGTGCGGGCAGACAAGCGCATAAACGGCGCGTTTTTGCGACCAAACGTATATACGTGACCATCTGAGGCAATGGTTTCGAATGTATTCGTTCACATGGGCGATTTTACGGCGCGTAAAAACGGCAATTCGAAAAAAAACAGAACATATGCGACCGAAATACACGCCAACGCATATTCGATCGCCGAAAAGACCGTTTGCAAAGTAGGAACAAACGAAAATACGCTTTCTAGCTCTGGTCGTGATCGGTGAAAAACGATCGCTCGGGCAATTATACGTTGCGCTCGTGCGAACGTAAATACGCCTACGCTCGTCTGCCCGCACCCTTAGCCTACCATGGTGATCCTTTCTATAGAAAGAATTTAGTCACCCATTACTTTCAGTACTTATTGAGCTACATTGCTGGAATTAATTTTAATTAATCATTTAAACAAGTCAATGACCTCTTAGTTAGCTCATTCACTCGTGCAGCCTGCTTAGACAGGCCGATACAGTGTTGGCTCGTTCAAACGAAAAATCATTCAAAATGATTCAGTCTTTAACATTTGCTGTATACGTGAATGAGAACGACTGAACGAGCGCTGTCTAAACTGAATAAATGATAAGTGAATGAGCCAATGATGAATTGTATGCCTGCATAAAATGAACGGCGAGCAAAAAGCAAATCATCGTTTGGCCATTGGCGGGTAGTTAAACTATTATTGTTCTCTATTGTTCGTTTGAAACAATTATCTTTCAAAAAATTGTTCATTTAACCCCTTGAGTGGCACGCCTGAAAATTTTCTGGGACGAGCTCCACTGCTGATAGTGATATAGCCCGGAAGATTTCCGGGCTATGTTTCACTATGAAAGCTGCAGAGCACAATGCCACAAGCTGTGGCAGTGTGCTCTGCCTGCACAGACCCACACAGAGCAGTGCAGGACTTTGAAAAACAGAAGCAGGAAGATATTGGCAATCTCCCGCTTCTATTTTCAAAGCCAGCCGATGGTCTCTGTGGCAGGGAGAGCTGGTACTTGGCTGTCAGAGGATAGCCAGGCACCAGCTCTACACAGCAGAGAATGGAGAAAACCTACGATCTCTGCTGTGTCAACCCTTTACATGCTGCGGTGTATGCAACTGCAGCATTTAAAGGGCTGTCACCATCGGACCCCTGGAATGTGATCAGGGGGTCCTGATGGGTCTCTGTGGAAGTCCCCTAAAGGCACAAATATTTTAAAAAAGTTAAAATAAAAACACTTGTCTCCCTTTACTTTGTAAAAAATTAAAAACAATATTACACACATGGTATCCCTGCGTCGTAATAACCTAAAGAAGGAAGTTAGTACATTATTTAACCCCTTAAAGGGGTTGTCTCGTGGCAGCAAGTGGGGTTATACACTTCTGTATGGCCATATTAATGCACTTTGTAATGTACATCGTGCATTAAATATGAGCCATACAGAAGTTATTCACTTACCTGCTCCGTTGCTAGCGTCCCCGTCGCCATGGATCCGTCTAATTCTGATGTCTTCTTGCTTTTCTAGACGCGCTTGCGCTGTGCGGTCTTCCTGGTGAATGGGGCTGCTCGTGCCGGAGAGCTGGTCCTCGTAGCTCCGCCCCGTCACGTGTGCCGATTCCAGCCAATCAGGAGGCTGGAATCGGCAATGGACCGCACAGAGCCCACGGTGCACCATGGGAGAAGACCCGCGGTGCATCGTGGGTGAAGATCCCGGCGGCCATCTTGGTGAAGGAAGAAGAAGGAAGAAGTCGCAGAGCGGGGATTCGGGTAAGTAATAAATTTTTTTTTTTTTTAACACATCCTTTGGGGTTGTCCTGCGCCGAACGGGGGGCCTATGGAAAAAGAAAAAAACCCGTTTCGGCGCGAGACAACTCCTTTAATGACAAGGACCCTTTTTTTCTTTTTTCCTACCCCCGTTTTAAAAAATTATAACTCCTTTATTTACCCATCGATGTCGCTGTATGAAGGATTATTTTTTGCGGGACAAGTTGTATTTTTCCATGGTGCTATTTAAAGTACCATATAATGTACTGAAAAACTTACAAAATTCTAAGTGGAGTAAAATGAAAAAAAAAAAAAATAAAAAAAAAAAGACATTCCGCCATCTTTCAGTGCGTTTTGTTTCTTCGGCACACAAACTGCAACAAAAATTACATGATAACTTTATTCTATGGGTCAGTGCGATTACTACGATACCAAAAACTTGTATAGTTTTTTTTTGCTGTAGTACTTGTATTTTTTTCAAAGACATTTTATTTTTTAAAATGATTTTTTAAAATTATTTTCTGCTGCATCTTCTGCGCGCAATAACTTTTTCATTTTTCCGTTGACGTACTTGAGCAAAGGCTCATTTTTTGCGATATGTCCTGTAGTTCACAATAGTACCACAATAGTACCAATCCAGAATACATACGACTTTTTGATCGCTTTTTATTGCATTTTTTCTGGGAGACGGGGTGACTGAAAAAGTGCATTTGTGGCGTTCTTTATTTATTTTTTTTTCTGGACTACGTTCACCGTGCTGGGTAAATAATGCACTACTTTGATAGATCAGACTTTTATGGACGCGGCAATACCAAATATGCATTTTTCTTTTATGATTTTAACTTTTTTATTCCTTTTTTTTTTTTTTTTTTTTTTTAACTGTGAAAAAGTTTTGAAAAAGAAAAAAACTATTACAATTTGGTATTGGTATAATCGTACCGGCCTGTAGAACTGCTTTAACATTTTATTTATACTGCTCAGAGAATGCAGTGAAAAAAAAAAATAAAAACAAACCTGCCAGAATTACAGATTTTGTTAATCTTACCCCTAGAAAAAATGGAATAAAAAGCGATCAAAATTTTACATTTTCCAAAAAATTAGATAAATGAAGACTAGAGTTCATCCCGCAAAAAACAAGGCCTTTTAGAGCGCTGGCAATGGGAAAATAAAATGAATACGGCTCTTGGAATGTGGCAGCACAAAAGCAAACCTTTAAAAAAAAAAAAAAAAAAGGTTTAAATGTACAAAAATAGCAAAACTTAAAAAAAAAACAAAAAAAAAAAAACTGTATAAACTTGGTATCACTGGAATCGTGTGACTCAGAGAATAAGGTTATCACATTATTTATTCTGCACACTGAACGCCGTAAAAATGAAATCCAAAAAACAAAATGGAAGAATCTTTTTTTTTTTTTCCCCCAATCTCCCTACAAATTTTTTTACAAAAGTTATACAATACATTATATATACCCAAAAATGATGCCATCAAAAAGTACAACTTGTCCTGCAAAAACCAATCCCTCGTATGGCCATGTCAATGGAAAAATGAAAAGGTTATGGCTCTTGGAATGCGACTGCAAAATTAGTTGAAATTAAATGATTGGCTCATTTAAAAAGCCTGCCCTGGTGGGCATGATAGGGGGGTAAGAAACCCGCCACTCAAGGGGTTAAACGAACCCTTAGATATTTGTTTGCACTATTTATTAGAGCACCTCCTGCTTTTGAATTTATAAGTTCATTGAAGCAGTACAGTCTACCATGCTGGTGTACATTTTATTTGCATGCATTGTTTAGAATTAGAGTTTTACATAACTTTGTGAAGATACAAGAAAAGACAGAGAAAGTTTAACATCAGTGAGCTGAAATCCGAAAAGGAAGAAAACTATTTTATGTATAGAACTACTCGAATAAAAAGTAAAATACATTTTTATTGTTTAAATGAGTTATCATTTTTAACCAAATATGAAGTTTAAAATTTGTTACGCTTTGACACATTATCAACATTAAAAGATATTCTAATCAATATCTTAATAAACTGATGCTGGAAGGATACATTCACAAAATAAATATTTCCAATTAGCTTTAGCTGATGTTTAAGAATCCCAGTCCTCTTCGGAGAACATGTCTGCACTGCGTTTCTGAAAAGTTTTCCGAAACTCCTCATCAAACATACTGAGGTCGTCTTCATTTTTAAATATACCCTGAAATTTCCAAAAAGGGTAAATATCATAAGAGCCGTATAATATTAAAGATGAATTACAGACGTAATAAAGAGTTACTGATTTCAAACCATGTTAATACATGAATGTGCTCTAACATGGATATATACATAGAAAATTGGGGCATGGTTAATAAAAAGCTCCTCCAAGCAAGTACTCATTTCCCTAGTTTATTATTGGCTTACAAGTTCTGCTGTAAATCAGTAGCAAAGAGGCTGTTAAAGTCAAAAGTTTTATCAATATCTGTATTCCATATGTACACTGTACTTGCTATTGTAATGATGTGAATCTATGGGATATTGTAACCTCTAATGTAAATGATAAGACTATTATTGGTAGTCACCTAAAGAGTTACATGACCACGTTAAAAGGCTGAGTGCATTTATACAAGTCAGAGAATTCCAAGGTGTCTACTATTATATCTAACTTATAGAATGTGTACTATTCTTTCTAATTCATGATAATTCTAATGTCTAGCAGCATGCCAGTATTAGTTAGGCTGCCTGTCCACCGGCGTTGCGGTATCCTGCAGCGGATCTCCGCCACGGGAGCTGCCGCCCAGGAGCAGGAGCCGGCAGATGGATCTCAGCCGGTTAGCCTATCTGACAGATAGGCTGAATGAGGAGAATTGCGTCAAATCGCAGCATGCTGCGATTTGCCGGCCGTGAGCGAAGAAGTGCAATGATTCTCCGCTCGTGGACACAGAGAAAGCGCTCTCACTGCGGCCGGATTATCACCGTGGGGAACGCAATGAAAACCCGCCCGTGGACAGACAGCCTTATAGTCTGGCATGTCTTGTATTGTTCAGGATGGGCCAAGTTGATTGAGGAAAAAAAGCACATATACTTAACTATGCCAGGTTGTACCTGGTATAATCGTGCCACCTTTCTACATGGAAACTGGTGCAACTGAATTGGTTAATGTGCCTTACTGGTTCACTTACATCCACCGTCTTAAGGCTTGTTTTCTCCTCCCCAAAAACAGAACTGTGTATCCCACCACTAAGTGATATATAAATAATCACTTAGAGCATTATCAATCCTATATACTATGCACATGTATGTGAGTGGCATACCATGAAGTGCTTAAAGATGCTCTCTTCACTGCAGTGATGTACAAGAAAATGATCTATGCATCCACACGTAAGAAAGTCCAAGAATACAGTAATTCTTATAAACATTGTACAGGACAAATCCTTACTTTTGGAAGATAACCCAGTAACTGTGAGGCATGTTCCTTGAGAAGCTTCTGTCTCTCTTCTTCAATGATAGCCCGACGAAATGCTTCTCTCCTCTCCTCCTCCTGTTTTTCCTGGAATTCACGCTCCTGCAACAATTCAAACTATTAATACATTTGTTTTCAGGATCCATTATCAATGCCAACACAAAGGATAAAGTGTTGGGAATTCTCTGTACACCAAAAAGATTACAACCAAGATTTAACTGAAAAGTTAAAATAACAAAATTGAAATTAAAATTATTTGTATAGCACAAATACAAAGAAAAACCTCTAGTGAAAGGTTTTTGTTGATTTAACAGAATCAGGAATATTTGATGTGCAACACGGCCACAATGTGAAATCACTTCTGGCACTCCGGCCTGAAAGATCATACTTCTTTTCAAGCTGCTACCAAGACTAAGTAAGTATAACATCAGATTCATTGATTTATAGTCCACCTCATTTTAGGAGTCCAGTGGGCGGTTCTAGTCAGTTATCTCTGTATGCAGACTTACAAAGGAAGGCTGTGCTTCATTGAATTAGACCACCTGCTGGACTCATAAGCCAAGGGATATAAATACGACTCCTGAGCCGAGGGATATACATATTTACAAAAATATAGGTGTACCCTTTTTTTGTTCTATAAACACAGACAAGAATCCCAATATACTAATAAAAACTGATCTGCTTTCCCATATCTGAGTCTTTATAGATCCATCAATGCTAATGCAAGGTTTAGGTTCTCTCTTTTTGAGCCTTTCTCACGTTTGTAATTGGCTCCAAAAGAGCAGAAATGTTGAATTGACAATGATGGATGTATTAAAGACTCCCTTTTTTGATCAGCATACATGAGGTGTGCTGCCTATTTTCCATCAATGAAGTGACCCGAGGCCAGGGTCCTGCGTCGTGTCGTTTTTGTTCGACAATTTTGACAAAACTAAGCCCACTTTTTTTATATAACCAATGGAAACCGTGTAAATAATCTTCTAATGTTCAGTATGGAATCAAAAATGTTATTTCTCACTTTATCAGCAATAAACTGTTTTCGCCGATCCTCCAGTAGTTTCTCTACTGCTCGCTTGTGTTCAAGCTGTTTCATCCGCCTCTTCTGAGCATTCATCTGCTCAATCCTATCATCCTCTGCAAACTTTGCAAGCATGGCTTGCCTGAAAGCTTCTTCTTCCTCTTTTGCTGCTTGTTGAACAATTTGCTTAAAAGCCATTTGTTCTTCAAAAGTACGCTGCAATTCAAGCCGCTGCCGAATTTTCTTCTCCATCTGTGCCTAAAAATGTCCAAGAAAACAATAATAATATTGTGAAGGTGCATAAAACCTGTAACAAAAGTTCTGAACGGTCTGTACTTTAATATATAAATGAGCTATAAAAATCCTTAATCTCTTTGGAAAGTCTATCCTGTAACAAAAAAAAAATAATAATTTGCCAAATAGCTATTGATGCCAATAGTGACTAAGTGTTTTTTTTTTGCCATCACCTCTTTGTGCTAACTTAGTGATGATGTCAGCTGGAACTGAACAGATCAGGCTATTCCAAACCAAACTGTCAGCTACTGACATAAAAAGATACTTAGATTTGATCATTTTACCGTAAGTATCAAGTTTAACCCTTTGCAATCCAATTTTGGATTCAGGGTTTCATAGGGGGCTTTCTCTTTCTGCCATTATACAATGGCGCCATCTGCTGGCTAGAGCCAGTACTGCGGTATGAGACATGCTGGAGAGGCCCCCCAACAACAGAGTGGCCGGCAATATACAGTAAGAATACTCTGCTGACGTCTTCCGACATCGGAGCTGTACAGCCTTCAGTCAGAATGTCTAAACGTCAGACAGTGGATTGGAAAGGGTTAAAGAAGACCTGTCATGTCCTTATGTCCGAGAGGCTGGCTGCGTAGTTTTGCGGCTGAGACCCAGTGACTCCAATGAGATCGTTCTTTTACCTCTACTGTCTCACTTTGCCCTGTAAAGGCTCTTCCTAACTTGAGCTGCCAGACCTGTGAATCTGTCAAATACGTGGTCCCCACTCTTCACTGTCAATGGGTGATGTCAGATTTGATTGACAGTGAGAAGTGGGAACCGCAACTAACAAGAGCCCATATAGGGGAACAAAAGAGAAAAGAGATATCATTGGGGTCAGTGGGGCCACAGTTGCCAAGCTATTCAGTTGACTGTGCTTACATGAGAACATGACAGGTCCTCTTTAAGAGGACACCGGGCCTCATTCATCAAAACAAAAAATGGCCTTGTTCCTCATAGCAAGCAATCACAGTGCAGCCATCATGTTTCCACTTTAATAAAAGAAAGTTGAACTCCGGTTGTCATGTACCAGTTTTTCCATTAGACAGTTTTGATAAAGTAGGTCAACTATCTTTATGGTCTACTGCAATCTACATTTCATGAGGATGGGCCCACTGGCCCCTTACTCATAACTAAAACGTGAATAACATAGTTTGAATGGGCAGTGTTTCATAGGGACTAGAAGGGAGAATAAACTTGACTGAACTCACTAATCTTGACGGAACAAGACTTTTGCTTGGCAGGTGGAGTGAAAGGGGGTTGGAATCGGACATGTTGAACTTCAATATGCTCATTTCTTTGTTCCTGCAAGCTTATTCCATTCTCCCCATGTGTATTCAAGTGTATATGTGGGTGGGGAGAAAAATCTGTTGCCTGAAAGTACATTCCATCAACAGCTATTGAATGTGTATGGCCACTTTAACATGAGACTGATGCTAAGGGGAAACAAATGCATTGTGAAATGTACTGCAGGCTTTTTAAAAATTATTTTAATAGATGTTTTTTAATCAACTATGTAATGTTGAACAGAATTCATACAAAATGCAGTTTTGAACTTGCTTCATAAAATGTAAGTCTGAATAACACGCAAGTTATTGTACAACATAGAGGTCTGCATGGAGCTCCACGAATGTGTTAGAAGGTAAACAAGATGCGGTCTTGTTACTAGGCATTACAGCAGCAGCTGAACTATCCTCTTAATGTCGGCATTACCTCCCTCAAGGCAAACATCTCTGAACAATAAATGCTTTAATCCCCTATTAGGCCGCACTAATCCCAAAAATCTCAACCTGGTTGTTAACCAGTCAAATTCTTTAAATGTAACAGATTGCTACTACAACCTATTGTTTACATAAATCAATGCAGGAAAATTACACTTTACCAAATAAATTCCAAGCAGCCATTTTTTTCTAGTCCGATTTGCCAAATTACAGAGCATGTGCGCAGCGCCAGTGAGAATGTTGTTGTTCTCATTAGATAGTAGAGGCTTTATTTAACCCCTTAAGGCCCAGACTGTTTTGGTTTTAAAGGAGACTTTTTCTAGATATTTTACACATGTGGTAGTTTTACTGACATGTTTTTTTCCCTTCAGCTACCAAAATTATTTTTGCCAAGTTTTTTTTTCTGTGACAGTATTTTTTTTTTATATATCTTTTTTCACTGACTTTTTTAATTCATGTTTTTGTTTTATGGGGGGTAAAAAGTTTTAAAAAATTAATTAATAGTTGTATTTTTTTTAATTAGTATATTTACGCTGAAATAAAGTATGGGAATGCGTTCCTCATTTTGTTTTGAATGTTTTGATACATAATATTTATATTTTTTTTTTTACCATCTATGACCCCCATGATGTCGTATAAGACCTCTGGAGGGTCATGCACATTGACACACATTTCCACTATAGCTGGGGCATATATAGGAGTTCCAGTTACAGGGAAAAACATCCCCCTAAAGTGACAATAGTCACTAACAGAGCTGATCAGGGTCTGCTGTAACAGGGGGCACCCGGCGATAACTTTCACTTTTTAGCACATAGCGCTCATTGAGCGCTATGTAGCCAGGAAAGAAAAAGGCAGAAGTGGTTAAAACACGCTTCTCCAGGTCCTCTGTTGTGTCTGACAGCGGAGGAACCGACCTGCTCCTGCTTGATTGCAGGAGCAGAGGCTTGGCCTCATGTCCACTAGAAAAATACAATCTGCTGCGGATTTCTGCAGCAGATTCCACGCAGATTTGCTTTAAATGGTATTTTTTTCCCATGCGGATATCCGCACCTATAGATGGCATTGTGATAGCGATGTGGCCCATCTGCACTAAAATGGAGCATGCTGCGGGGGTTTTTTTTCTGCGCGTGAAAAACGCAAATCAATTAAAATGCCACTTGCGGGTGCAAAATTCAATTTAATTGACTGCAGGTGGCCAATGATTCCCTATGGGCAAAATTGAATGCGCGGAATCCGCAATTCAACTTTGCTAGTGGACATGAGGCCTAAAGCTCAGGACCAAGCACCGTATATTTACCACGCTTGGTCCTCAAGGGGGTTAAAAAAAGACATTTTGACACCAATGCTGAAAAAATTGTTGCCACTATTTTCCCTAAATGTAGCTGCATGGGTAATGGATTATCATATGGAAATGGGCATGCTCACAACTTCAGTAGGTACGAGGAGTTTTTTTTTCTCTGAGAATGTAATGTGTTGGTAGGAGATGCTCTTCATTGGCAACATGTAATTTACATTGAAGGCGCACTTTCTACATTAAAGGGAAAGTCCTGCAAAATGACAGATTTCCCTGCTCTTTATGCAGAAGCCTTCAGAGTGCAAAATATATTTCTGTGCTATGTTATGTAATATCCTTAATATGTTCAGAGAGTTACTCAATAAGTCATGGGTTATCCTCTACTGAACATCAACATTGTAACCGGTTACACTGGAGGAGCTATGCTGGTTAGAAATAATAATACAGTATATTAGTACAACATAAAGAAAAAAAAATACAAAAAATGACATTCACTTACAATTTCCTGTCGCCTGGTCTCTTCTGCTTGTTCTTCCTGGTATAGTTCTTCACGCATCTGCTCAAGCTCTTCTCTCTGTTGCAGCTCTCTGTGGATGTGTTCTGCAAGCTAATATGAAAATGTGTCCATGGTTATTTCTATAGAAAACACCCAGGACCTCCAACAATTTATCTATACCACTAAATGCATTTTTTAAGAAAGCGGTTCTAAAACACTAGGAATGTTTTGCATCAACAGTGTTTGTTTCGAAAATTCTACAAAAACTGAAAGGAAACTCGAGGTATTAGTGCTTCAATGGCATTGTTACATCACAATCAACAACTTTCAAAATGTAGCCCCTGGGTCTCATTCCTGGCACCACTGGTCACTGCAGGAGAAATGCAGAATTACATGGCGGCCATTCAAATAATTGGCTATCCTTGCAATACTGATTGAATCCATTGGAACAGGAGCCGCTTGTATAGAAAGGCTCTCCATTCTGTCTCACACAAATGGTCATTAATCTATGATGTCCATGTGCTCTGAGACAACCTCATAAAAGGGGAGAGAAAGAAAATACAATCTGAAATTCAAGAACAAAACTGCGTTTTATATACACTGCAGTCTATCAATTTAACTAAACAAACAAACACACCTTCAAGTAGGGGTATAGATATAGGCGGTGCTAATGTAGGAGCTTTACTGTCTTCAAACAGATTTTAAGGGTTTTTTTTATTTTAAGCTAGAAATTGTAATCATTCGTTTTTAGAAGTTCCTAAAGAGAAAAGGTAGAAATGAGTAAAGGCCCATTTACATGGAGCAATGATCGCTCAAAAGCAAAAAAAAAAAAAAAAAGCAATCGTTTGAGCGATAATCGTTGCGTCTAAAAGCGCGGCTGTTGTGCACTTTTTGTGCACTGCTAGCTGATCGTTAAATTCAGTCCAACCTAAAAATCGTCCTTCAGCCTTATCAGCGGTTCTCCGCGGGGAGTGCTGATAGCATTGTTTCCCGCTGGAGAACAAAAGAACTGAAAGCAGATAAGAGCCCTTGGGATATTAAAGGGGTTGTCCCGCGGCAGCAAGTGGGTCTATACACTTCTGTATGGCCATATTAATGCACTTTGTAATGTACATTGTGCATTAATTATGAGCCATACAGAAGTTATCAAAAGTTTTATACTTACCTGCTCCGTTGCTGGCGTCCTCGTCTCCATGGTGCCGACTAATTTTCGGCCTCCGATGGCCAAATTAGCCGCGCTTGCGCAGTCCAGCTCTTCTGCTGTCTTCAATGGGGCCGCTCGTGCAGAATGCCGGCTCCGTGTAGCTCCGCCCCGTCACGTGCCGATTCCAGCCAATCAGGAGGCTGGAATCGGCAATGGACCGCACAGAAGAGCTGCGGTCCACAGAGGGAGCAGACCCCGGCGGCCATCTTCAGCAGGTGAGTATGAAGATGCCGGACCGCCGGGATTCAGGTAAGCACTCTCCGGTTTGTTTTTTTAACCCCTGCATCGGGGTTGTCTCGCACCGAACGGAGGGGGGGGGGGGGGGGGGGTTAAAAAAAAACAAAAAACGTTTCGGCGCGGGACAACCCCTTTAACTAGTTTCAGCTAGGGCTTCATTTGCACACGTAATTGCTCTTAAGTAGCTGCGCAGCTACTTAATGGTTTATGCAAAATGATCGCTCAAAGCTGTCACTCAAACTGTCGTTTGAGTGATCATCGCTGGGTGTGAATGGGCCTTTACTCATTGCATATTATGAAATATAGTACATTATGTAGCAGGTACATGAAGGGTTTTATCAACTGTCATCCTCTAATTTAGACGCATTAAATCTATAGTTTTGGGACTGTATTTTGAAAGGTGATCTAATGAAGGAGGAATAAAAAAAGGTTTCAAAAACTATGCACTAATTTTCATCTTCTGTTTTTTATAAATTTTATAGCAAGGTTGGGGCTTACAGTTACGTTTGCCCCATTTCACATTCTATCAGCGATCAGTACCATGTCCTGAAGAGCCTTTTTCTTCTCCTCCCGCTCTCTAACTTGTGCCATGCGATCCTCCTCTCTCCTCTGCTGCATATTAGCAAAAGCCAGGATCCTTCTGTTTTCTTCCTCCATCTTCTCCTTCTCCATTTTTCCCCAGGTAGCCTGCTGCTCCTTGAATTCCTCTATATATCTCCTTGTGGCGTTCATTTTTTCCAGTTTCAGTTGCCTTTCCCTGCAAAATGAAAGAAAGTACAATAAGTAACCAGTTACTGATTGGTTGTAACTCAGCTCTCATCGATATGAACAAAATTACATTGCAGTTCAAATTAATTGACAACTGCAACCCTGTTAGCTGTATCAATATGTCAAAATATTAGAAAAAGAATAAAGACATTTAATTCAACTTTACACAAATTTAAGAAACTCAAGATTGAACAAAAAGAAGCTGACAAAGACAACCCTGCTAGGGACCCCCTTCTATGTGCTAGACTGTTCCAAAAGACTTTGAGCCTGAGGATAGGTCACTGATAACAGATTAGTTGGGGTCCGCCACTCACAACCCCAGGAGATCAGCTCTTTGAAGAGACCACAGTGCTCATTCTAGCACATCAGCTAACTCAGTGCAGACTAGGTTCAGTACCGTACATTGTATAGCAGCTTGCTAGAGCAGCTCAATCCCATTCACTTGAATGGGACTGAGCTGCACTCGGGCGATGTGACTGATGAGCATGAATTCACATGTCTGAGGAGAGACCACGGCACCACTGCTTTTTCAAACAGCTGATCAACAAGAGCCACAAGTGGCAGACCCCACCAATCCGATATTGCTGACCTATCCTGAGGATAGGTCATCAATATCTTGCTCTCAGAAAACACCTTTAAAAATCTGTGGGGGGGGGGGGGGGGGGAAATCACATTACACGCCGAATTATGCAGTGTGTCACTATAAACAGCAAAATTAGAGCAGAATTCTCTAATGTGATACAAGTTATATATTGAGATTCCTTTTTACCCTTTCCTTGCCCATGAGGTTTTTCCTATGCCCTTGCACATGATGGCTTTATTTCAGGTTGTATTGTAGGTAGAGCTTTGATATTTCTTTTTATTGAAAAGCTAAGAAACTTAACAAGGCCAGGACCGTGCTTATAGCTACAAAACTTCCTGTAAGAGTAGCAGCTGTATAAACCCGCAGCAATTAATCCCGACTGCGTTTCTATTACCTATAGCTCAGGTTAAATCCCACCTAGTGCTGAGATTTTAAAACAAGCTTAAGATCAAAGGTCTAGATTGATAGGGTCCGAGATACAAGCTGAAGTGCGCCCCTCTCTCCTTCAGACTGCTTTTACTTTCAATTCAGTGAAGGCATCAGGAAGGGGGCTGCAGAAAGGCAGATCAGATCAGGTTGTGTCTCTGTAACTGTAGATTTCCCCAGGGGAGGGGGTAACGTGGACTTTTATTCATGTTATTACCCCCACCCCCAACTTATCAATTGGAAAGCATACTTGCTTTCCGATTGTCATATATGGAGGGTGGGGTCTTTTTTATTTTCAGGATCGTAGTGAAGATGAGAACTTGCCTATCTAATCACTCTTCTTATCCAATTTTGGCTAGTTATTGACTCCACAACCCAGACATTTACCAGCATTCGAATCGTGGCAACAAATACTCACACTACACACATACATCAATACAGTTGACATTTTACACTGCCCCATCCTGTCTGCACCCAGTGATACCCTTTACATGTTTAAGTCACAGTGATAAGCATTATATGTTTATCTTACATGTCAAAATTGTCCTGACTACTGGAGGTACAAAAAGTCCAAAACTCCCAACAACAAAAGGGTTAATATGCAAATACCTAGCACAATATGAGCACCACCACTTGTTGAGTAGAACTTCAGAATACATGGATGCAGAAACATGGTGTACTTGTATTTACGTGTATGTGTTGCTGCCATCTGTTGGTCTCTTCTGAAACTTTACCATGACTAGGAACGGTCACATGGGAGTGAAATGAGGAATATACATTATTGTCTCAGTGAGCCTTGATCTAATTATTGATTCACCTAGCAGGTCAGTGAGCCTATTCTCTTCCAGTAATGTTATGGTCTACTGCTTTTGCGGTTTTGAAAGGGAGAATCTCCCATTAAAGAGGTGTTGTGAAGTTGTTTCTATATGCAAATAAAATATGTTTGAAAGCAAGCAACTCAATGCTAACATTGGCCCCAATGATTGCTTATATCCTATATCATCTCATAGCATAGCTTATTTATTAAAACTACAAAATGGATATACTTTTTCCCAATTCTGCCCAGTACAAAGTCCAAATGCTGAGAACCCCACTGTTCTCTAAAATGAAGGGGCTGCAGTGCTCACTTGAGTACTGTGCCCCTTCAGCTATCATCAATGCCTGTCGGCATCACTAGGCAGCTGCGAATGGACACATACATGACTATAGAAGTCTATGCGTCCATCGTCAGCTGCTGAGTGGAGCCAATGATGCCAGCTGAAGGGGCACATCACTCGAACAAGCACTGCAGCCCCTTCATTTCAGTGATCAGCAGGCGTCTCAGCACCTGGACCCCCACTGATCAAAACTTTTGACATGTGTAGTTACTCATTAATAATAGTTCTTACTAGCCTTACCTCATTTATATTTGTGCATCATTCACACTACAAATGCCTGATTATGTAAAGCCACTCATATAGAACACATTGAGAAGCTATTTCGTAGAATTCTGTTTCCCTAATTTTCAAAGAGTTCAGGTAATCAAAGCAAAAATGTTATTAACGAGTGCCTACTGTAGGTTTCTTCAGCAATCACAGGTCCAATTGTCTACATATCTGCATATACGTTATGGAGATAGAATTGAAAAACAAACTTACGTTTGATCTTCTTCATAAATCTTCCTTACAATTTCATCAACCAAAATCTTCTCCCTAAGGAATTCCTGATATGCCTCCTGCCTCTTCATCTCTTTATCTTCCAGTTGTGTTTCTAGCTCTCTCTGGTAACGCAGTTTCTCCTGATAATGTCTTGTCTCCTTGGCCAACTCTTCCTCCGAAGCCCTTTCATTCTCTTCCTTCATTTTGCGAGCCATTTCAGATTCTCGTTTCTATTATTAAATGGTGAAAACAACAGACAGGAGAATCAATGAATGGCAACTGAAAAGAAACGAGTCCCAATACAAAACAGGTTATTGCTCCAAAACTCTGAGTACAACTTCATAATGCTGCACATAACTGGAGCATTTTCTAGTCAATAAAGAAGAGCTTCAATGGTACCCATTGTATATGACACCCAGCTATGTGTGTATCTAAAAAGGAGTAACTATGGCAATGTGAATGAGCATGGAAAATAACTTTTTAGCAGATGTTGCTGGACAGGCAATTCATATTGTTATTAAAAGAACTGCTCCTACAGCAAATTGCTCCTAAAGTCATGCATCTATGGTAAATATTCCCTGATATGTGTCAGTTTTCCCAAGATACATTCTTGGCAGTATCACCGACTGGGTTGATCACCAAAATGCAGTGGATATAGTTTATCTTGCCTTTAGTAAAGTATTTGAAAAAACTATCTCATACTATACTTATTGAAAAAATGACCAAATATGGGATTGACAAGGCAACTGTTAGGTGCATGGAAAACTGACTGAGTTATTGTACTCAAAGAGTGGTCATAAATGGCTGCATATCCAAGTGGAAGAATGTATCAAGTGGGGTACCACAAGGCTCTGTCCTTGGCCCAGTGTTGTACAACATTTTTATAAATGATCTGGAGGAGGGAATTATGGAAAACTGACCAAATTTGCCGACGACACAAAGCTAGGAGGGATAGCTAACACTAGAGAAGAGAGAAAGTATTCCAAAAGATCTAGAAAAGCTTGAACAGTGGGCGACGACTAGTAGAATGGCATTTAACAAAAAGAAATGCTAAGTTCGACATCTGGGCAAGAAAAATGAAGAAAGCATATACAGAATGGGAGGAATTGAGCTAAGCAGCAGCACATGTGAAAAAGACTTGGGTATACTAATAGATCACAGACTGAACATGATTCAAGAATGTGATGCAGCAGCCAAAAAGGCAAACACAATCTGCGATCTATTAAGAGAAGCAGAGTCTAGATCATGTGAGGTAATTATCCCCCTCTACTCTGCCTTAGACAGACCTCATCTGGAATACTGAGTCCAGTTCTGGGCACCCCACTTTAAAAAAGACATAGACAAACTGGAGCAAGTTCAGAGAAGAGGTACCAAGATGGTGAGCAGTCTGCAAATGATGTCCTATGAAGAACGGTTAAAGGATCTGGGAATGTTTAGCTTGCACGATAAGGACTGAGAGGAGACTTAATAGCTGTCTATAAATATCTGAAGGGCTGTCACAGTGCAGAGGGATCAGCCCTATTCTCATTTGTATAAGGAAAGACTAGACGCAATGGGATGAAACTGAAAGGGAGGAAACACAAATTAGATATTAGAAAAAAAGATTTCGGACAGTGAGGGTGATCAATGAGTGGAACAGGTTACCACAGGAGGTGGTGAGTTCTCTTTCAATGGAAGTGTTCAAACAAAGGCTGGACAAACATCTGTCTGGGATGATTTAGGGGATCCTGCACTGAGCAGAGGGTTGGACCCAATGACCCTGGAGGTCCATTCCAACTCTACCATTCTATAATTCTACATTTCCCTGTACTTTGTATAAATCTATAATGAAAAGCATTTTACCATTTTCTCATAATTAAGAAGTTCTTTTTCAGCAATCTGCGCAGCCCTTTCCCTTCCTACATAGGCAGACTTCAGTTTTTGCTCCAATTCTCTGAGCTCAAGGCTTAAGATAAAGAGAATAAGAGATAAAGACATTATAAATATAAAACACAATACAGCATAAAAACATCCTGGATTTACCATGGAAACTTTTTACCTCTACTAAACATCTCTAATATCCCATATTTTTTCTCCTCACAAGGAGTTAACATTTTTTTATTAAACTATTAGAAGAAAAAAAAAAGGTAGTAAAAGTTAAAAAAAACAAAAAAAACAAAACAAACAATCTTTTTCATATTTATGTTAAAAAAAAACATTTGTTATCACTGCGTCTGTAAAAGCCCGATCTAACAAAGCAATGCATTATTTATCCTACACGATGTCATCAGAAGGGAAAAAAAAATACACAATGCTATAATTGCACTTTTTTGGTCACCCCATCTCCAAGAAAAAAAAAATGTAATATTAACAATCAAAACGTCGTTTGTACTTCAAAATGATACCAATAGATACCACAGGATGCCCTGCAAAAAACGAGCCCTCACAAAGCTATATCGATGCAAAGGTAAAAAAGTTATGGCTGTGAGAAGATGGCAGCAGAAAGTAATTTTATTTTTTCTAAAGATATTTTTTAAAAGTAGTACAAAAAAAAAACCTATATCAATTTGAAAAATTAGTATCACTGTAATCGTACTGACTCACAGAATAAAGTCATTGTTTCGTTTTTGCTGCAGTGTGTACATTGTAAAAACAAGACCCCCAAAAGATGGCAGTATTTTTATTTTTTTAATTTATAAGATGGAGTGAAATAAAGTTTTTCAGGACATAATATGCTACATTAAATAGTACCATTAAAATATACAACTCATCCTGCAAAAAATAAGCCCTCAGACAGCTATGTCAATGTATAAATAAAGTTGATTTTTTTGAAAGCAGAGGTGAAAGAAAAAAAAAAAAAAAGAAAAAAAAAAAGAGCCGCGTCATTAAGGTGTTAACACATATACAAAAAGCTTTACTGTAGTGCGAACCGGGATTTGGACATTGACGTAGCTGGTGATTTGCATCCACACAACATTTCTCCCTACAGAAATAAACATTGCACATATTAATAGTGCAGCCTCAAATTTTGCTCCTGTAAATTCAATTATGTCATTGAATGGCTGTGATTGGTTAAAGAAGCGCCGGCTTTCATTGGCTGATGCTGCGCTGAGTTAGCCAATCAGAGCATTAGCTTTCTGGAGGCGGGGCATTCAAGTCCTGCATCCAGAAAGCGATACTCTGTCGGCGTGGAGGAGGGAGTGATAGCCTACAGCAGCTCCCCAGATCATTGCAGAACGCCGCGGGAGAGGAGTATTGATTTTTTTTTCTACAGTAGTTAATCCGGCATATAAGATGACAGGTATAAGACGGCTGTATATCCCAAAAGTTTGGGGTCGTCTTATACGCCGGAAAATACGGTATCAGTTTTTGGATTATCAGCTGCCAGATACAAGCAATTTCCATGACCAACTGATGTTATTGGCAGTGAGGAAAACAAGCACACTTTCATCAACTTTTACATCTTCCTTCGACTATTCCCCCTTTCCTTCACAATAGCCTAAAAGCTCAAGAAAGACCTTCATTATTTGTGTCTTATTACTTGCAGGTTAAATTGTCTAGAATGTCTGTTGTCTCCATATAACTTGGATATGTAAGGAGTTGTAAATATACAGGTACTCCGTTAGTAAATACAAAACCTGTTCTCTCGTATCTGTTGCCTCATTTTCTCGTCTTTAAGTTGCTCATGCTTTATTCTTGCCAGCTCTTGTGCCATTCTCTCTTCTTGTTCTAGCTGTAACTCATTAAGTCGTTTGGTTTCCTCAGCCTACATTTAAACAAAGGAAACTCATCAAGTTATTTTAAGACAAGTAACTATTTCTTCTGTGGCCTTCCAACTATGACAAAGCAGAATTCATGAAACACAGTTTATTCACAAACAAGATGAAAACGGGGATTTGTCTGATTGGCTGAGCGCTCAGCCAATCACAGGCAGTGCTCAGCCATTCATTTAATTCATTGGTTGATCTCAGCCAATCAGATACAACCCTTTTAGCAGGGGATTTTAAATCCCGCCTGGTGAAAGAGCTTCAGAGCAGTGCAGGGAGAGAAGCGGCTAGACGCGTCTGAGCCCTGACGGCGGCGGCGGAGAGGTAAAATATATATATATATTTTTTTTACTACACATGCTAGGGGTGATTTTCTGGGAAAGGCTTATATTTAAAGCCCTTCCCCGAAAATCCCTGCAGGGGTCGCTGACAGCAGCAGCGAGCCCACGGAAAGCAATGAGCACAGACCTTCATTCACACATGTTTTGGCACGTCCATGGACACGCGGTTTTGTATGCTCGAATACATGCTCGTCTGAATGAAGCCTGAGTCTGACATAAGCATAGCAGGATAGACTGCATGCGGCTCTGTGCTAAAAGACCAGCTCCTCCAACATGTTTCACCAGAACATGGGCGTTATCAGGGGTATAGGAGCTATACAAGCAAGATATTGTTTCCTTTAGATTGGTTTTGTCTAATATATTACACTCATTAACACTATATTGAGATTCTGATCTTTTTAATTAATTGCTACCACAGTATATTTTACTACATATTAATAAGGCCGCTTCCAGACGGGCGACAGCGATATTGCTGCTATGTGCATACGACTTTGTAGCATCAGTGATGCTTTTTTCTTAGGAAAAATGTGGCATCGCATTGCTGCCACCCGCAATAAAACTGCGCGATTTTGTAGTAAGAAAGTTAATAGGACTTTCTAATGTTTAAAAAAAATAAATCGCATTGCATGAAAATCGCAAGTTTATGCGCTGCGATTACTAATGAGGCTCCATAGGGAAACACGGGCTACAAAAATTGCAAATCACTGCTGTATAGAACATGCCGCGATTTTGTAGTCTCGCAATGTCGCAGGCTACAAAACATTGCTTGTGTGGAAGAACCCATGGGAAAGCATGGGTTCTACATACGTGCGATTTGTAGCACTGTCGCATCGCTACAAAAATGCATAAGAAAAATCGCCCGTGTGGAAGTGGCCTCTGGGTTACTTTTTAAGGGGACCCAACTGTGGGTTTCAGCTTATGCCAAAGGCTGTGGGATTGTCCAGGTCATAGCATGATACTGAAGCGACACTATGACAATAGACATATGTGTCTTGGACATTTATTTTCTAAGGGCCCACTCACACAGCCTAGGAGGCTATTCACATGCAAGACTTTTCAAACAGACCACTTGTTTGTGTGAAAAGAAAGAAGATTGCTGTATGTCCTATTCACAGCCGTTTTCAAGGATGTGAATAGGACATGCAATGTTCAGGGTTTTTCCTGTTCATCTAAAACTCGGAAGATCCCTTCAAGAAGCAATCGTATCCACTAACTTCTACTCCAGTTATCTCTACTATAAGGCCTTGCATATGCATCTTTTATCAACACAGAGCAACAAAACAAGATTTGTAAATTGGAAAAAAAGAAGAAAAAAAAATCTCCCAATTTAATGACTCCAGCGCCTCCAAAACCAACACCTCTTACCTGCTGGAGCGTTTTCTCTATCCTTCTCTCCTGTTCTTCATCCTGCAGTCTCCTTATAAAACGCTTCTTCTCCACACTTTCCTCGCTCTTTAAGAAGGCTTCCATTTGCTGTTCTTGGTTCAGTTTCTTAATTTGGTCCTCCCGAATAAACTCCTGGCGCCTGGCTTCTGCTATCATCTTCTCCCTCTGACTGTAGGTCATACCTCTCTTTGAAACCTAATAAGATGAACATATGTGGGAGATTTATCAATAGTGTTATAGGCAAGGATTTGAAATGGACACAGTCATCATCTTTGAGCCCCATAACTAAGTTATGGGGTTTCAAGGTGGGGGAACGGGGAGTCTAAGGAGGTATGTGTCCTACTTAGCGGGCGCCCTGTTTCAGTGCTGTGACCCCGTGAAGTTCACATGGGAGCAGCCTGCCTCTTCCTGTGCAGGCACCTCCTAGTCGTCTTTATGGGAGGTGCCCATGTAGAAAGAGATAAGCAGCTGCCAAGCACTCACTTTGCAGGGGCGCAGTGCTGGAACAGGGCACTCAGTCAATATGACACATACCTCCCCGGACTCACAGTTCCATCACCTTTAAGGCCCATAACTTACTTTGAGTGGCTTAAAGGTGATAGCAGTGTTCCTTTATGTCTTAGAATACGGCACAAATTGTGCTCAATTTATTGAAAACCAAGTGTCCTGCGTATTCACTGTGTATTTGCGTCGGCCCGTTCACTTCAATAGCCTATTGCTGTGCACCAAAATAGGAAATGCTACGGATTTCTTAGGCGATCAAATATCATATGAAAAAATACGCACATGTGAAGGAACCAATTGAAATCAATGGGTTCTATTCACTGTGCATTATGCGTGTAATATGCCATGCAAATACGCCTGTGTGAACTAGCCCTAAGGGTGACTACCCACTACAGTTTTTTTTTTACCCTGCGAAATGCGCAGCGTTTTTTTTTCTGCAGGGGTCTATGGGACTTGTAATGTTAAAATCGCGATTTCGCAGTAAATTGCGATTTTGCGCGATCACAACATTACAAGTCCCATAGACCCCTGCAGAAAAAAAAAACCCTGCGAATTTCGCAGTGAAAAAGAACTGTAGTGGGTAGTCACCCTTAGGGCTAGTTCACACAACCGTATATCGGCCGGGTATTCACGCCGGTCGATATACGGCATCTCTCTCTGCAGGGGGAGGAGGCTGGAAGAGCCAGGAGCAGTGCTCTGAGCTCCCGCCCCCTCTCCACTATTTGCAATGAGAGGAGGTGGGGCGGGGCTAAGTTTGGGAATTAGCCCCACCCCATCTCTCCTCATTGAAAATAGTGCAGGGGGGGTGGAGAGGAGGCAGAGAGGGGGCAGGAGCTCAGGGCACCGCTCCTGGCTCTTCCAGCCTCCTCCCCCTGCAGAGAGTGACGCCGTATATCAGCCGGCGTGAATACCCAGCTGATATACGGTCGTCTGAATGCACCCTTAGTTTCAGATTCACCGATGTACAGACTGCTGTCCGGATCAGTAACAGAATAAGTCTGTATGCTAGATAATAAAGAAATCTAAATTCATGGATCAGTTCTGGTGCTGATGGATATATATGCATGGACCAAAGTGGTGAAGTTAAACCCTTAATTAGTTATAATATATTATTGTAATTAATAAAAAGATTTAAAGGGGTTTTCCAGGACATTTAAAAAAAGGTTATAAAAGGGCACTAGAGCTACTGCCTTAGGGCCACGACTGTTTCCATGGCGTATTACGTGTGTATTGCACGGCCTCGTGATACGAGGTGAATGAAGTCAATGAAAGTCAATAGACTGTCATTGGTCCATGCACACGGCATGTAGACAATGTGTAGTGATATGAACAAAATGTAGATTGAAGCATGCTCTATTTATGTGCGTACCACGCAGTGTGAGCCCTATACATTGGTATGAGCAGCGTATGAAACGCTGTCCATGTTCAATACATTGCGTATGGGTGATGTTTTCATGCATATCTCTACTCTGAACAGAGCGGGGAATTAAAAAACTAATGCGATGGCTGTGATTGGTTCTTTGAGCGCTGCATTGATTGATTGGCTGAGCCACGGTGCTCGAGAACCAGAGCCATAGTTTCCCCGAGGCAGGGTTTACGAATCCTGTTACCAAGAAGCGATCTTCTGTCGGTGGCTGAGGACCAAAGAAAGAGCACTGGAGCTCCGGAGACCAGTGGGAGGGACCCGGACGGCACCTGATAGGCAAGTATAAGACATCCCCTAAAAATAAGACTCTGTGCCTCTTTTGGGGCAAAAATTATTATAATACAGGGTCTTTTGGGGGGGAAAGACAGTACATCATTTTAAATACAGTTTTTTTTTCTATACTGCAGATGAAAGTGAGGATTTGCATTCGATCTCTTTACATCCGAATGGAACATTTGGCTGACAAATCAACCCTCAACTAACTAGCATACAAATCCCTCCACATATCACACTTCCAAGTGTCTCCATGTCTTAACCCCACCCCCTTTCCCTAACAGACCCTTAAAAGTAAAAGCCTTCAAGTGGTACACACAAGTTTCTGCTTTGTAGTTGATATCCAGTACTCAAATTATGAATTACATCAACTTGGCAACTACTGTCTTATATTTTGTTATACTATGCATGTTTAATATATCGGTGTCCCGGTAATTGGATCGACTGCAACAAATAGGTCAACTTTCTGTTATTTTGTTTTTGTTTGCTTATTATAAAACCCAATAAGAATTATTGAAAAGAAAGTGAGGATTTACACCCCAAATTGGATACCCGTTTGTCCTGTGTTCAGAAACATACCCATTGTGGCCCCAATCTTATGTCTGTATGCACAACGGGGCCCAAACCGAAAGGTGCAGCCGGCGGCTTTCAGAACAGTCATTTTGCTTGAAGGTGTTTCAGACCCCATTGCCCACTTGTAGAGCCCTTGAGTGGCCAAAACAACAGATAACCCCCACAAGTGACCCCATTTTGAAAACTAGACCCCTTAACGCATTCATCTAGGGGTGTACTGTGTATTCTGATCCCACAGTTGTTGAAGGAATCTAAGCAAAGCAGAAGGAAAAAATTACGATTGAAAAGCCTACTCATCCCCATAGATTAGATAATCCGCCCGTGGGAGTAGCGGGCGCTAACAACATGCTCAGCGGTAGTTAGCGTCCGCCAGGGGCGTAACTATAGAGGATGCAGGGGATGCGGTTGCACCCGGGCCCAGGAGCCTTAGGGGGCCCATAAGGCCTCTCCTCTCCATATAGGGAACCCAGTACTATGAATAAAGCATTATAGTTGGGGGCCCTGTTACAGGTTTTGCATCGGGGCCCGGGAGCTTCAAGTCACACCTCTGGCGTCTGCAAATTATCTGCCTGTGTAAAAGTACCTTTAGGCCGGCTGCAGACGAACGGGTCAGATGCCGCATGCAGCAGAATCCAACCCTGTACCTGTCATTTTCTTGTATTGGTCGCGGTGAGCCGCCATCGGACATGTGCAGTACAGATTTTTTTCTTTAAACCCCTGCTATTCCCGCGTCATTGCTAGGCGATTGCGCAGAATCCGCAACCTGTCCGCAACGTCATTGCGGACGGGCTGTGGGTCGGACGGCTTTCATGGACTACAATGGAAGCCGTCTGTGCGGACACCACAGGAAAATAGAGCATGCCGCGATCTTTCCTCCGCTCGCGGAAACTGCAATAGGTTTCCACCCGTTAGCAGGAAGAATCGATTTCCCATAGCATGCTATGGACGGTGTTTACAGCAGATCCACGGTGCGGACGCCCGCCGCAGAGTCCGCAATGCAGATCTGTTTGTGTGCAGCGGGCCTTAGACTAGACAGTCCTAAAATGTACCAGATTTGTCCCCGTGACTGCTGGCGATACATGGCACATCGGCAGACAGTCTAACCTACGTGTATACCTCCTACAAGTTGGGTTAGTTTACACGTTTTGGGGCACGTTCGGCCCGTGAGGTCACATTTAGGCCACACCCCCACTTGTTGGATGCAACATTAAAAAAACGTGTCCAAAAGTGTCTAAAACACATCATAAAAGTGGCGCAAGTCACACAAGGCAGTTTCCTGGCGCAATTTGTACCAGAAAACTGACGAAATTTCAATAGTAAATCTGCCCCCTTATTTCTCCCCCGGGAGAACCTCAGTAATGGCTTCCCGTTCCTGTAGTCCCTGTCGTAGGTGATATAACGTCCCTCCACGTAGCCATACAGCAGGTAGGTAGGTAGGTAAGTAGGTATACCTCCTCCTGTCGTAGTCACAGGGTCTCCTTTCTTACCATCATCCCTGCGGCTCTCACCCGCCGCTTCTTCTTCCCCCGCCGTGCCTGTTTGCCTCCGTTGCTCAGGTAACCGAGTCTCCAGAGATATTCCCGCCCTTCTCTTTCACACGTGACCTATTAATAGTCCTCCCCCTTTCCGATAGCTGACGCTATGAAGCGAGCTCAGCCGCCATGTTTTTGGTTCCCCTGAGATAATGAGAAAGCTGAAATAAATGTCAACATCTTATTAGCGCCACCTAGAGGGCGCCATGTGCTACATACAAAACCCTGTGTGGCACGTGACCCGCAGCCTTGCCTGCACTTCCCGGCGTGTTTACGTCTTTCTCTCCGGCGTGAGCCCGCGTGGAGGAGCGGCCCGCCCCCTGCCGGTAGTGGCTGCTGTACGTCTGCGGCTTGTGCGTGTGAATGGCGGCTGAGAGGGATGTTTACATGTTTTTGCACATATTTGCCTTCACAAGTAGCTGGTAAGAGTTGTACGGTGTGTATTAGCCTTCCCCTTACAGCAGTGTGTCTTACAGGCGGGGTGCACACCAGCGAGCGGTAAAATGCAGCGTGACCCGCGTATTTGCCGAAGAAGCTGATGGGTACGTAGGACCACCTGCCGCACTCGGAGCCGGATTCTGTGCGGAATGTGGACCTGCCGCGTGCATTCAGCCTACAGCAGGACATGCGCTCTTTTTTATGCACATATTATATGCAAGTGTGAACGGATCAATGCAGACCAATGTTCGTGGCGTAATTTGCTACGTGCCGCCCGCATGTGATAGTCGCGTGGCAGGCAGCAAGTAAGCAGTGACATTGTGTACTTCCTGCGGGCGGCCGATGGCCATGCGCTATCCTGATGTGTATACATGCGTAATACGCTCCCAGATGGAACACGTTGGGATCTTTATTGCGTATATATTTCGAACAGTATGTGTGATCGGCAGCATGGCGGACTGGCAGCGCGTATTCCGCATGCACGACCTGCGCATGGGATAAGTTGTAGTGGTGCGTTCTATGAAGCCGGCCTTATCCTGAGGTTCTACATCTACTACCGAAATTCACAAACTTTTCCTGGAAGTGTCCCTTTAGCCTGTGAGTGACCCTGTCCGCCATCTGAGGGCTTAAACAGAAGGACGTTTTTGCGCAGGTGAAACTCGCCCTTAAAATGTGACAAACAATGATTCCCAGGGGTTCGTTCTTACGAGCGGTTATCTTGGGTGACAATCCTGCGCACTAGCGAAGTTAGGACCTGCCCTGTCATTCTACCAAGTTTATGGTAAGTTTGAAACAAAACGAGGAGAAGGGTGTGACGCTGCGGACAACGCAGGGAAGGACAGCTGGCCCTTAGAGCTTATTCACACCGCCGGCAGTTTAAACTCCACGCCAGAGCGCAGAAGTCTGAAAATTCCCAGCCGCTGCCTGATCTTCCCCGCAAGCAGGGGGACAGATTGGGCAGGTCCTATATTTTCCCGTCCGTACAATGAAAACCATGGGAAACACTCCGGGATCTTCCTCCTCCTCCGCGGTCAGCCACGCTGCAGGATCGCTATTTCCCCAAAGTGATGGGAGGTGTCTTTGATATAAAAACGCCTCGCATCTGCGGATAAATCACACGTTGGCGAGCTTGATATCGGGACGTGTTTTACAGCCCGATATCGCACTCGCCCCTTTTGAAATTGTCCTAATTAGGCTTTAACTAGCCATTTTATTACACAGAAAGGGAGTATAGTGCGTGTGAACTAACGCAAAAATTACATTGCTGTGTGCCGGCACGGACATAGCCTGAATATTGTCATCACAACATCTTGTTCATACGCAAATGGCGAGCGTATTTCCGCACATTCTCGTTTTATTGAAGCCCTGAGGGTGTTTGTGAATTCGGGTCCATAAAAATCTGACCAATTTTGCTTGGGATTTTTTTTTTTTGGGTGCTTTTGTGTTTTTTTTTCTTCTTCCTCTTTATGGGATTTTCACCATTTGTGTGTGTATATTTCACTTGCGTAACCCCCCCCCCCCCCTCCCCCATTTTACCATACAGACGTGTGAGCCCGGCCTTAGGGTGTGTTCACACACAGCAGAATTGTTACGGAATGCACGCCAAAATTCTGTACAGTACGATGTAAATGGACGGGGTTCTAACAAACCCCCTTCACTAGTGGCAGAAATGATCCACAGTAGAGTAATAAGTGCCAGTGATACAATAAGTTAAAGCTGCACCCAACTCTGCAATAACGTCCCATGCAATGTGTGATCATGCCCTTAGGCCTTTTTCACATGGACGACAGTGATATAGCCGCGAGAAAAGCACATCTGTGTTCTGTGCAATATCGCTGCAGTTTCTTGCGGCGATATCACGATTTTTTTTTTGTTGCTACAAAGTCGCATGACTTTGTAGCACTCTTTTGCCGTGATTTTCGGGGGGCAAGGGGGACTTAAAATATAAGCCCTACCCTGAAAATAAGCCCTGGCTGCAGTAAAAAAAAAAAACACAATACATCACCTAAGAGGCGCTATCCGGTTGCTTCATAGAGGCGGAGATCTTGAACCTCCAAACCAGGAAGCACTGACTGAAAACTAGAAGCAAGTCTGCCGGAGGTGCAGAGTAGATGTGCGGCGGCACCAGCAGCGCCTGATAGGTTATGGGGGGTTTTTTTCAATGCAGCTAGGCCTTATTTTAGGGCTTTTACAGTAGGATTTCCTACTGTAAAAGTTGCATCGCACTGCACGAAAACCTCATTTTCATGCGATGCAACAGAAAGGAAGGCTGTAGGGAAACGTGGGCTACAGAACTTCGCAAATTGTGGTAATATTCAGCAACCCGCAGTTTTTGTCTTTCTCACAATGTAGCAGCTTACAAAACATCACTGATGTGAAGGAACCCATAGAAAAGCATGGGCTTCCCATACATGGGATTTGTAGCGCTGTCGCATTGCCAGTTAAGAGCGATTTTGTCGCTTGTGTGAAACTGGCTTTAGATTGAATTCGTCTGAAACTATGACCTGCATGACAATCAGAAGACGTTTTCTTAGTATCCATGCAGAAATCCAAGTCATTCCAAAGGGCCCACTTTTCTTTGCAACTGTAAATTTTTCACGTATTCCCCAAGACGGTGTGTGGCATTAATGTGGGCATACGATGTTCAGCTTGTGCTTCTTTTTGATTACATGCCTTTAGAGTTTTGAAAGCCTTTTAAATATATTCCTTATGTTTTTTTATGTTTTTTTCTCTCAGAGCACAAGTCTGGTGACTATATAAGGACCGCCTACAGCCTCTTATCATGGACACTGAAGATGGACCTCATTCTTCCAAGGCCGATGGACCCAAGCAGGATGGTAACATATCTGCCAAATCAACCAAAGGGAGTTTGCATGATAAGCAAAAGAAAAAACTGGGCACCAGTAATAAAGCACGCAAACGCAGAAAAAATGACAGTAAAGAACAGGAACTTCTCCTAGAGAAGAAGATGGTCATCTGCAAGGAATGTGGGCGATGGTTTTCACATGCCGATAACTTAATGCTGCATCAGCAGCAAATACACCTGAGAGTGCCTAAAGTTACCTGCTATGAATGTGGAGAAACGTTCTTGCGCAAGTCTCAATTAATACGGCACGAACAAAAGCACCTAAAAGATTACTGTGGTGTCAAATCAATTTCAATGGACAAAAATAAAAAACATCGGCGTGTAGAAGAGGCACCAAAGAAACCATAAATGATAAACTCTGTAACTCCCTTAGTGACATCACATAGACCTGTTATGGCAGCCGTTGAGAATTCAAGGCCAGGCTGTTGCATTTTTACAGTTGTGCAAAAGTATTCAAATTCTATTGTGATTAAAGCTTTTTTGGAAAAAAAATATTTAAATTTTTGTGGTTTTTGTTTTTTTTAAAATCTTTTTATTATCCTATCCTACTAAAAGCACTTCAGGCAAATGGTTTGCTATTTCCCTGGTGCAAGGGTTCAGCAGGTGCTGGACATTATTGGGAGAGGCCTGGGGTACCTAATGCTAAGGGCTCATGTCCACGGGGACAAGAAGAATTAAAATCCGCAGCAGTTTTTAACTCTTCTCCTGCACGCGGATCCGCACCCCATAGGGATGCATTGACCACCCGCGGGTAGATAAATACCCGCGGATGGTCAATAAAAGGGATTTTTTTTAAAATGGAGCATGAAAAAATCTGGACCATGCTCCATTTTCATGCGGGTCTCCCGCGGGGACGGCTCCCGCGGGCTTCTATGGAAGCCGTCCGGATCCGCGGGAGACAAAAATCAGATTTTACTCACCCGCTCCGTTTCTTCTCTTCGCCGCCGCGCCATCTTCTCTCAGTTGCGGCCGGATCATTTTGCTTCGGGACGGCGCATGCGCGGGATACGTCACTGACGTCATCCTGCGCATCCACCGGGCCGAAGAAAGAAGATCCGGCCGCGACGCAGAGAAGATGACGCCGCATCGAAGGAAGTATCCGGAGCGTGCGAGAGGTAAGTTTATTCTTATTTTCAGCCCTCTTGTCCGCGGGGCAGGAGGGACCCGCTGCAGATTCTCCATGGAGAATCCGTAGCGGGCCTGATTTTCCCCGTGGACATGAGGCCTAAGGGTATGGGAACTAAGGATCGAATTCATGGTGATTACTAACCTTTTTAAACCACATGTGCTTATGTGATGAACAAAGTGCAAATCCATTCCTTTACCTATAAAAAGCTATGTGCTGAAAATCTCTCTAAAGTTCTGGCGACTGGGGGTCTTGCTGCTGTCCACTGCCTGTTGTCATGTGAAGTCTGTCTCTAGTAACAGATAAGATGCAACACAAGACATGCAGAAGGGTGTTGTCTTAGGCCTAAAGCACACAGGTGTACTGTCTGTTCTATTTTTTGCATTTAGCGCAACTCCTCAATGATGGGGTGTGCTAAAGCTGCAGTCGGAGGCAGGAACGCTGTCTCCGAAAGCGAAAGTTAAATCTGCCACTGTTATAAGGCGTTCCCCAAAGATAAGACCCATGCCTCTTTCGGGGCAAAAATTAATATAAGACTGTTTCATCAACTCTCTAATTACAGCCCCTGAAGTCACATCTAAACTGCTCAGATTGCACCATGATGCTAGGCGGGAAACAAGTTGCAGCATTTTCTATCTTTCTGCATGCTCTTGCATCACAGCACCCATTGTTTTCAATGGGAGAGCTCACATTGCATGCACCTAGCTCAAGTTGCGATGCTGCCACCCGCCCATTTGAAAACAATGAGCGCTGCGATGCAAGAGCATGCAGAAAAATATGGCACATGTATATGTGCCATATACAAATAATAACCTTTGTATAGCGCCAACTTATTCTGTAGTGTTTTCAAGCATAGGATAAATGCAAACAATACAACATTTACAATGTGAGGTATAATCAGTTTGAAACAAATGGGGTGGTACAGGAGGTACAAGGGCGGGAGCGAGGCATGGGGAACACAGGCAGTAGGGGATTCCATATGGAAATCAGTTATTAGAAAGCAAACAGGGTGGGGTGGTAAGGAGGTGCAGGGGTAGAGGTTGTATGTGATAGGCAGGGTGGAAGGTGTGGGAAGCCATAAGAGGGGCGGGGATTGGGTATGCCTCCCTGAAGAGGTGCGTTTTTAAGGCGCGTCTAAAAAAACGTGCATCGGGAATTGTCTGGATGCCTTGGCATAGAGCATTCCAGAGGATGGGTGCTGCTCTGGTGAAGTCCTGTAGGCGAGCATGTGATGTTTGCATTAGAGGGGTGTTTAGTCTGAGTGTGTTAGCCGATCAGAGTGAGCGGGCTGGGTGGTGTACGGACAGGAGGGAGGTGATGTATAGTGGTGTGGCGCAGCGCCATGCAGAGCTTTGTGGGTGAGGAGTTTAGATTTAGTTCTGCAGTGGATGGGCAGCCAATGCAGCGACTGGCATAGTGCAGAGGCTTATGAGTAACGGCTGGATAGAAAAATGAGCCTAGCTGCTGCATTTAGTATGGATTAGAGTGGAGCGAGTCTGATGCGGGGAAGGCCGATGAATAGTGAGTTGCAGTAGTCGAGTCAGGAGTGGATGAGGAACGGCCATATTTTAGCAATATTTCTGAGGTGCACGTGGCCCATTCACGCAAGCATCTTCTGTCCATATGACATCCACATTTTTACAGACATAATACAGATAAAACCTACAGTTGAGTTACATTATTACGACCACCTCCTACTTTTGACATTGGCAAAGAGTAGCCCATTAAGAAAGTGACGTATCGTGGGCTGTCTTGGTTGGTATATACTATGCCCCATAGGCTGTCTGCTCACATCACTTGTGATGGGTAAAAGGGGCGATTTATCAGAGCTGTAAAAGGTATGATAATTGGCTTTCGGGCCAAAGATGGTACTATTTCTCAAACAGTGCAGTTTGTGAAAGTGTATTGCGATTGGACAAATGGCACCATTGGGGATAACTAACGTGGAAACTGTAGATCACCACGTGCCATTGATGTAAGAGGTGAGCGTTGGCTAATAAGCTGCACAGTGCTTGACCAATACGCTCCCCTGGAGCAGGTCACCATGAAAATAAACTAGGAGGTTACTAGATATTCACTACATGCAAGAAAGATAGGACTTGCCCTATCTTTTCTCATGAGTAATATTAACGGGGTGAGTACCACTAGTGAAAATGAAACCATTGAAATCAATGATTTCGTTTTATTCTGTTATGTGGCTGTGATTATCACGGCCACATAACGGGACTAAATCTTTTTAAGTCCTTAGGAGATGTGAAGCCTTGCAACTTTAACCACAGCAAGGCCATGTTTGCACATATTCTGCACCTAAGGCCAGTTTCACATAGGCGACTAAATCGTGCAATTTTGTTTGTGATGCGACAGTGCTACAAATCACATGTATGTGAAGCCCATGCTTTCCTATGGGTTCCTTCACATTATCGATGTTCTGTAGGCTGCTACATTGCGAGAAAAAAAAAACGTGGGTTGCTAAATATTGCCGCAATTTGCTATGTTCTGTAGTTCATGTTTCCCTATGGAGCCTTCCTTTTCTGTTGCATCGCATGAAAATGTAACTTTCAGGGCTCAGTCACACGGGCGCATTGGCACCCGTACATCGGCGCTGATGCGCCCGTGTGACTGACAGAAGACGGGCGTCTCTCTGCAGCGCTGATGAAAGAACACATGACCGTCAATGAAGTCGGTCACATGTTCTTTCCTCCGGCGCTGCAGAGAGACGTCCGTCTTCGGGTACAGCTGTCTGCTACATATAGTAACACGGGCGCCGATGCACCCGTGTGACTGAGCCCTTATAGTAGCAGATCCTACTGAAAAATCCCTAGCTGCATTAAAAAAACCCACAATACATCACCTAAGAGGCGCTGTCTGCTCTGTTGCACGTCTCCTCTGCAGCTCCGGCAGACTTGCTTGTAGTTTTCAGTCGGCGATGAATCACATTGAATGACTATGGTTCATTCACCTATGGCTCTGATTGGCTGAGACACAGTGCTCGAGAACCAATCAGAGCCATTGCATCCTGGAGGCAGGGTTTTTGTACCTCCAATCCAGAAAGCGCTGACAGAAGACTACAAACACTTGCTGGGGACATGCGAGGAGAAGTGCGGCGGAGCGGACAGTGCCTGATAGGTGATGTATTTTTTTTTTTAATGCAGATAGGGTTTATTTTCGGTATAGGGGTTATATTTGAAGCCCCTCTTTCCCAACTCATTTCTCAAAAATCCACAGCGCATATACCTAGGGAATATCCATGCTGTGTGAACATTGCGACTACTATTTGCAAGTAAGCGAATAGTATCTTGTCCAGCGAAGAGGTTAAAATTAAGAGGTTTAATTAAGCCTAGTTAAAATTAAGAGGTTCATGCACACCATCACAAAGTCTGTATGTCATTGCAAGTCCTACGTCTTCCTAGCACAGAGCTAGACAGTCTCCATGCACTTCTTCAAAAGCTGTCGGACTCCCAATGCTTCTAAGAACCTTCGTACATATGCTGTGGATCCGCTAGGCTTCGCTCACACAGAATTCTCTAATATGGATCTGCCACAATGATCTGTAGCAGAAATCGAAGGCCGAGCCCCAGCATTCTAATGCAAAATTGAATGTGGATATGCACACAGATTTAACCCTAGTCAATGGTGTCAATCTGTGTGCCCGATGTGTCTTCCATGCGGAAACCATATCAATTCTTTCTTTCAACTATGCAAATTTCAAAATCCTTGTACTTGAATTCTAAAATGGTGTAGAATCAGCACAAAAAATAAGCCATGTGAATAGGGTCTTAAAAAACCCTGTTGATACATGCATATTTTCTGACCAGTGGTGGGCTATGGACACTCCTTCCCAAGAATACTAAGCTCTGACATGTACCTGAGGGCTCTTTCGCATAAGCGTATATCGGCCAATATATGCTACGATCTGATGCATTGGATTCCAATGCATCAGATCACATGGCCGTATTCCCGCGGCGTAAAAGCGCCCAGCCGGGCCAATCTAGCATCGGGCTCTTTCAGACCGGGCCAAAAAGATAGTCCTGGAACTATCTTTCGGCTCAGAATACGTAAGCCGCTGCATGGGCTCCTATGGGAACTAATGACAGCGGCCAGAGAAGAGAGGTGGGAGGGAGTTTAGCAGCGTGACTGCTAAACTCCGTCCCTCTTCTCCCCTCCTCTCTCGTTCTGTCCGGCTGTTTGCAATAGGGGGCGGAGCTAAGCTGCAGACTAGGGGAGGGTGGTTAGCTCCGCCCCCATCCACTCCCATTGCAAACAGCCGAAGGGAAGGAAAGAGTAGGTGAGCCAGCGAGGGGGAGGTAACGGCTTTGTGGTCTCGGCATATATGCGCCGGGGCCCGTGCTGTCTGAACGGGCGCACAAACGTTAGATTTGTGCGCCCGTTCACGCGTTTTTACTGTGCTGGCGGGTGCATATAAAAATGTCTACAGCCGTGTGAAAGCGGCCTAACATTGCTGATGCCACTGTAGCTCTGAATTGGCACTAACTTCAATATTAATGTGAGACTGTGTGAGTAGCTTCACCCACACTTGCTGTGTAGTATACTGACAAAACTAAAAATCATTCTGTCGCTAATGTATTAAATGGCACAAGATTATTATAGGCAGAACTATATCAGCAAATGGAAATCTATGGTAATAAATGAACCATATCTCATGTCGGTTCCTCCAGCTGGACACCACCTGCAGAGGACTCTTTAAGCACTCTGAGCATTGCACACATATCCTTAAAATATTGATAACGCCATTTTTCACTTAAGTGACATGAATGCCCACAGGGAATAATTATGCTAATAAACCTTAATGATTCTTGCAAATAAATGATTAAACCAAATTGCTGCTGTTGATTTATATTAATGGCTGCCTTTAGGAGGGGATCTGTCAGGATGAGCTGTTTCCTGAATCCTGATTCCCCTAGTTTAGCAGTAGACTCTGGAGTTTGTGTAATATGGAGTTTTGCAGTTCCTAAAGTACTCACATTCCTTCTTCCTTGTGGCTAGTATCAGGGTTCTTATTATTGGAGAGGCTTCCTCTTTGATGATTTTTCATTTGTGTGTAATAATTGCTCTGACAGCGGCCCCCGAACATTCACTATTTAAAATGTGTACTTACTATTTGTAAAGAAACCATTGGAATGGAATGTAACATCCATCTTATGACGAAATCAAATGACCCCCCCCCCCTCCCCCCTCATTATTAACTATAATGGGGGTCTATTTGATTTCTGGTGAGCAGTCTAGCCTCTGCCGAAATTTAGAGGACAAAATAGCGCAATTTCGTCTTTTTTTGTATTGGAAATCAGCAATGGAGGTTCCGAATGAAATCTCTGATGTGGATGTAAATGAAACCTAAGAAAACATATTTTTATACTGTTGCCTAGATTAGGCTATTACAAACAATGAAGAAAGTTGTATATTTAAAACTATGTTTGCACATTGTGGTCGAAAATTATGCTAATGTGCTGTTCAGTAACTGATAACTGTTAATGGACACTTGATTTTGTGGGTTAGTTGCTATTTACCTGAAAAACCATGCGACAATTAATTAATAGACCTTAGAGCTTATTCACACCAGCGTAGCAATTTTCGGTCGGCTGTGTCACAGGCACAAAGCGACCGAATATCGCGTCAATGGGCGCACAAATCTGCTGTTTGTGCACCTGTTCAGACGGCCTGGTTCCGGCACATATATGCCAAACCCAGATTGCCGTCGAGTGAGGGAAGACAGTTTGGCAAGGGAGGGGCGTGATAGGCGGGGGGACTAGTGTGCTAGGCTCCCACCCCCTCTCCGTCCCTTGTTGGCTGCCAGCAATGGTATGGGATGGGAGCTTAGCAACTAGCTTTTGCCCCGTCCCACCCCCTCCCACGCTGCTAAACTCCCTCCCAACTCCCTTCTCCGGCAGCTACCATTGCCTCCCATAGGAGTCTATGGAAGCCGCCACCATATTCCAGCCAGGAAGATAGTTCCTGAATAGAGATGAGCGAGTATACTCGTTTCGAGTAATTACTCGATCGAGCACCGCGATTTTCGAGTACTTTAGTGAAAAGATTCGGGGGGCGGGGGGAGGCGTGGCGGCGCGGGGGGTAGCAGCGGGGAACAGGGGGGAGCCCTCTCTCTCTCCCTCTCCCCCTCACTCCCCACTGCAACCCCCCACTCACCCATGGCGCCCCCCGAATCTTTTCGCCCGAGTACGGAAGTACTCGAAAATCGCGGTGCTCGGGCGAAAAAGGGGCGTGGCCGAGTACGCTCGCTCATCTCTATTCCTGAACTATCTTTCCTGACTGATGTAAAAGCGACCAGCCAAAATGCGCTCTTATGTGTTATGTTGGCTGGCCAGGCGCTTTTACGCCGCGGGAATACGCCCATCTGAACTGATGCATTGTAAACCAATGCATGAGATGAGCAGCGTATATCAGCTGCGTGTGAAAGCGTGGCCGACATATGCTCATGTGAATAAAGCCTTAAAGGGGGTTTTCAGGCTATTTTAATAGATAATCCATCATCAGGATAGGTCATCAATAGTTGATCGGCTGGAATCTACCTTGGGATCCTGATCAATCAGCTGCTCTGGCTCCTATTTTCACAGGCAAAATACACAGATAATGGAGCAGAAGCAGATTGCTCCGACTCCTGTATAGTGGCCATGCTGGTAATTGCAGGCACAGCTCTCACTGATTTTAATGGGAGTTGCCCACTACACAGGGGTTAGTGCGATATACTTCCACTCTGTACCCTATGTGTTTTTCTGGGGACAATGGGTGCTAAAACAGCTGATTGGTCCTGCAGATATGCCATCAATAGAAATATTGATGGCATATCAATACTTAAAGGAGTTGTCCGGCCACACAGGGTAAAAATTTTTATAATGCTGCTGCTTCCCTTTCAGTAAGGATAGTAACAGACAGCATACAGGGGCTCAAACCGGCCGGCAGATCAGCTGCAATGTCAGTTTCTTACCTTAGATTCTGATCTTCACTGCAGCTTTCAAAGATGGCGCCTCTGTGCTGCCTTCTCACAATGCTCTGCGCTCTCCCTCCTCTGTGTGCGCGCTCCCGATGGCAGTAAGAGACATGAAAAGGCAGGATTTCCCTCAGCTCACGTCCTAGCCCCGCCCACGACACGCCCACCTCTATTGAACTGCTCTACAGTCTCTGCCCGCCCAGGCCCCGCCCCCTGCTAAAGTAAAGTAAAACATTTCCCCACACACACATGCCCTCATAGTGCCCCTCTCACAATGACCCCCCCCCCCACTTCTGTCAGCTGGGTCCATGCACATACACATTACTGCACCCCCCCTGCACACATCCATCCATCCATCCATCTCTCCCCCTCCACACCCCCCCCCTTCCCCTGGGACTTCTGACAGCCGGTCTCCAGACACCACGAACACACACATCACTGCACCCCTTCCCCCTGCACACATCCATCCATCCATCCATCCATCCATCTCTCCCCCTCCACACCCCCCACCCTTCCCCCGGGACTTCTGACAGCCGGTCTCCAGACACCACGAACACACACATCACTGCACCCCCCCCCCCTGCACACATCCATCCATCTCTCCAACTCCTCCTCTCCAACATTTCCAACATTTCTCCCCTTCTCCCCTTCTCCCCTTCCACTTACTTTTAAAGTCCCGATGGTGTCTCCTTGGCTCTTCACCAAGCAGCAGCGGCAGGCAGACACTCACTCCGCTCTGGTATATGAAACCAGGAAGTGAGTGTACTGCGCATGCGCCGACCGGCGGCGCGCGTCCCCTGCAAAGATTAGGGAAAGAGCGCGGTCCCGGCGGAAGAACAAAGGACTGCGCATGCGCGGAGGGGAAGAGACGCGTTCCCGCGCCGACGAGAGCTGCTGCCGGCCCGACAAGAAATGCAGACGATTTCTTGTCGTAACCTGGGACGACCGAGGGGCAACACAGGGGGGGGGCACCCCTTCAGGTAAGTCCAAAACTTCTGTTTGCTTCATTTTCCATGCACAATGTATATTACAAAGTGCATGGAAATGGGCAAACAGAAGTAATGACATGCAATGTTTCTGGCCGGACAACCCCTTTAATAGTCGAATATTTGGAGATCTACAGCATGCACATACTGCGGAATCAACCATACAGAGGCGTATGGAAGGGATTCTCAATTTCTGAAAGAAATCGGCTGTGTGTAAACAAGGCACATTGCTTGGATTAGTTAAGGCTGGCAATTGGAAGTGACAGACTGCCTTTTAATGTGACACCCAGTGTCGTAAAGCATCATTGGTTCAGATACTAAGTAATAATGATAATAAATGCACCTGATCCTATATTCTGATTGCTTCCATACATAAATATTATTTGGGTGGAATTGTGGCACACCTGATTAACGTTTAACAATGCAATGTAACAGACATTATTTATCTGCAACCTACTGACATAATGGATTTGTCACAGGTACAATAATGAGTTGAGCTGTCCTGTCCAGGGATCATTATTATTTCCCTGTATTTTCTTATTGGCAAAATAGGGGATTAAGAATGCAAGGTTTTAATTTGCAGTAGTTGAATAATTAAATGCTGTTGAGGATAATACACCATTTCACAGGTTCTGCCTCAGCAGAGATAACATTGTGTCAGGCTGTAGATAAAGTATCCTTGGGAGTTTGGTAGATCATTAATCTTCTACATTACACTTTAGCTGACACAGAGCTTGAACCCCATATATTTACACAAGTGATAATGATGCCAAAATGTAAATTGCCTTTATAAGTTATGGCTGCCATAGATGTGTAATACTACACAGTTGTAGCCTTGGTACTTCTATGAAAGGGATATTTGTATGTAGTCAAGGTAGACTTCAATATATTAAATGCAGCAACAGACATAATTAAAGAAATTAACCAAGTAACCACATCAGCAGATGCATATTCATACAAGATCTGACCACTAGCGTTATATTTCTGCTAAGCATAGGCTAGGGCAGTGGTGGGGAACCTATGGCACGTGTGCCAGAGGCGGCACATAGAGCCCGCCCTGCTGGCACGCGCCACCGCCGGCCGCTCACCGCGGTATTTACTCACTGCACTGCTATGGGCGCTGATCCCGGGACACACTGTGACTTCAGTGTGCAGCCGGGATCCACCTCCCACTTCCCTGATGTCTCCTCTTAGGTTCCGCGTGAGCAGAGGGGGGAGGCGTCCGGCAACACACTGATGGCACAGTGTGACCCATGATCAGCTCTGCTGGCAGCGCGCCGGGCAGGGGAAGAGCATAGCTTCCACGAGGAGGAGGGGGTAAGTATAGGTCTCAGGGGGGCACTGTCCCTGCTGGGGGCTGCTGTTGGGGGGAACAATTACTACTGGGGGCAGGTGTGGAATGTCACTATTATACTGGGGGTCACTGTGGGATATCACTATTATACTGGGGGCTGTTGTAGGGGGGGTAACTGTTATACTGAGGGACGCTGTGGGGGGTCACTATTATACTGGGGGCCACTGTGGGGGGTCACTATTACCGCTGTGGCTGCTGTGGAATGTCACTATTACTGCGGGGACTGCTCTGGGGGATGTCACTATTATACTGCGGGTCACTCTGGGGGATGTCACGATGACCGCGGGGGCCACTCTGGGGGATGTCACTATTACCGCGGGGATGCTCTGGGGGATGAAACTATTACTGCTGGGGTATGTTTACATGTGGCGATAATGGGCAGGGCTTTTTCAAAATAGACAGTGTGCAGATTTTGACTGCTTTATGGATGTGGAAATGCTGCAGAATTTGCGACAGAAATTTCCGCTGAGGACATTCTGTAGCATTTCCGCATCCGAAAAGCAGTCAAAATCTGCACGCTGTCTATTTTAAAGCAGCACTTTCCTTTTTAGAACGACGGGGGTAAAATCATATGTCATGATAAGCCCCGCCCCTTGACATGTTGGAAATTCGCGATAAATTAGTGGGTTTTGGGTTGCAGTTTGGGCACTCGGTCTCAAATGTTAAAAATGCAGTGCCTATTTAAACTGTAGATAGTCAAATAAATCCCAATGCGTTTTTTGTGGGTGTGATTGAAGGAATCCTTTTTTTCTGTTGAGCACATGAGAATATTTCCCTTCTTGATATTTGAAAGTTGTGTTATATTATTTAGTAGTACAGCAATCAGCACACTTTTAACAAATAAAGTCCCCGGAAGTCTACAGATAGTAATTGCAAAAGCTACATGACACTAATTTTAAAACAAGAAGTTAGCAATTAGTAATTAAAGTTACACAACAATTACATAGGATTCTTTCTAATGAAAACTAAAAGTAGAACTAAAGCGGAAAACAAAACCTTGCTAACAATTGCCTTTGTATATATACTTTTCAACAAATACAGCGAAATTCTTAGAACTCCCACCACTTTGAAAATCTTGTTGACTAGTTCTGTAGTCGGAGTTAATAAATAATGTATTTATATATTTTTGCTAAATTGTCAGGAAAAATAAAACAAAAAATAAGGTTATCAATCCTTAACTGGAAACCGGTGACTGTAGGGTGGCCAGAAAAATACCTAAAGGAAAAATGCCCACAGAAAAAGCCCACTACCATAAATGCTCACAAGAAAGATGCCCACACAGAAAATTGGCCGCATTGGAAATGAATTGCTTACATGGACAAAATAACAGTTTATTAAATAGGTTTAATAACAACAATAACTCCAGTTCATTAACCTTCAACGGCGGATGTGATTTATTTGTTCCACTTCCGTGCATGTGGGGTCTCACAGTCTCCTATATATTGTGGTTGGCTTTTTTAGCAATAATGGACTAGATGTTTACAATAACTTGTTTTTATTAATTTTCAGGTTATAAATAATTTAAAAACATGTAGAAATAATCAACTTTTATTTATATATTTTAGTAATGTTACATAATAAAGAACTATAGAAACTTTTCAGTCTTAATTGACGACCCAACCTCCTCTTGTACTGGTCTGTTCACAACTAAAACAAAAGCTGTTGAGCCTTTCAGCCACGGGGGGAGAAGGGAAGTACGCGATTCTCAGAAATCTAGAATGGGGAGGGGTTTGCGTGACTCCATGTCCACAGTTAAAGTATACATGATATACATGATGGAAAACAATTCTTTACTGCAAATTAGCCAATCTCTTTAAGGAGGGGTCTCATATAAACGGATTGTAATTGCGGAATCCACGATTGCCGCCCACGTGGAGCATCCGTGGCAAAACGCAGGCATTGAAAGGCATGAACTTTCAATTTTTCCCTCACATTCGCAGATACGAATTGTGTATTCTGTGAGAGGTAGAAAAATCGCAACATGCTCCATTTTGCCATGGACTCTGCGCAGACAGTCTCCATTGACGTCATTGGAAGTGTTTGTCCTGCAGCCCACATGCAATTAACATGCAAGTACCCGCGTCATCGATTAGCTACGGTGTAGAAAATACAAACAATAGAAAAAAAAACTAATGTACATGACCTCCGGTGAGCTGCCACAGTCATCCACAAGAAATCAGGTACGCAATACTGAACGGCTGCTATTTACACTGCACTGTCATAGTTAAACTCATCGTTTATGCAGCATAAACGATGGGCGATGAGTTTAACTATGACAGTGCAGTGTAAATAGCAGCCGTTCAGTATTGAACGACCATTATTTTACCTGAATGGAGAGGGGTGAGGGGGTGCGAAAACTGAAATCTGCTCCTGCCACCTCGCTGTGAGCCAGCGATACAAGCGTGTATGTGCGGATACAAGTGTCGGGCATCATTTGCCTAACATTCATCCCATCTAAATGGGGCTTTAAGTACTTAAGTTTATTTTTCACCTGCTGATAGTCCTGTACAGAAGTGGCCACCATGTGATACAGTGCCTCATATTTCCTCTTTTTTATCTCAAGGCGAACTGTCTGTGCATTAGCCAGTGTTACTTGGTGGCAAGCCAGGTCTTTTTACAAGCCATCAAACAGAAACCATACATTGGGATTACTGCAGTGGAATAGGGAATGAAGTGCATTGTAAAAACCCTCACAAAAGTTTGTAATTTTGGTGACTCTGAGGCCTCGGTCACACGGGCGTTTTTTGCCGCGATTTGCGGATCGCATGACGGATGCGCATCCGCAAATCGCGTGACCGGGGCCGAAAAATCGCCCGAAAAACCTGCTCCTAGCCGCGTTTCATTAGAAACAGGCCGGAGCAGTGCAGCGCTGTCCAGCGCATTGAATTCAATGGAGCCGGCAATTCAGCCGGCTCCATTGAAAGCAATGGGCTGCGGGCGATCTCAGGATGAATTTTCGGGAAGGACTTAAAAATATAAGCCCTTCCCTGAAAATCATCCAAAACTATGTAAAGAGTAAAAAAAAATATATACTCACCTTGTCCCGGCAGACGGAGTTCAGCCGCGGCCGGCCGGCAGTTCTCCTGAACTCCTGTGAGTAGTATTCAGCAGCCGGGGATTTAAAATCCACGCCTGCTGAATGAGCTGCCTCTGATTGGTCACAGCCCCACCAATCAGAGGCAGCTCTCACTCACCCATTCATTAATTCATGAATGGGTGAGTGAGTGCTGCCTCTGATTGGTGAGGCTGTGACCAATCAGAGGCAGCCAATTCAGCAGGCGGGGATTTTAAATCCCCGGCTGCTGAATACTACTCACAGCAGTTCAGAACTGCCGGCCGGCCGCGGCTGAACCCCGTCTGCCGGGACCAGGTGAGTATATATTTTTTTTAACTTTTTACACAGTTTTGGATGATTTTCAGGGAAGGGCTTATATTTTTAAGCCCTTCCTGAAAATTCATCCCGCGCTCGCCGGCAGCCCATTGCTTTCAATGGAGCCAGCTGTATTGCCGGCTCCATTGAATTCAATGGGCAAACATCATTCTTCTCTGCCACAGCTGTTACAGCTGTGCCAGAGGAGAATGATTTCTGTAGTATATGTTCTCAATGGGGTTGGCGCTGCTGCCGCCGGCCCCATTGAGCGCATATAGAGAAGAGAACAGGAATCGCAGATAGGTGCGATCTGCGATTTCTGTTCTATAATTAATCGGACGAGCGCATAAAAAGCAATGTTTCTATAAAATCGCCGGACGCATGCGCAAATCGCGCGAAAAAAAGCCCATCTGACCAAGGCCTGACACAGATTAAAATAACACCCCTTGACCTAAGTAGTCCTCACTGCAGTCATACAAGCCTTTTCAAAATCGACAAACACCTTTTGAGGAGCCAGACTTGAAATCAATAGCTTCATTATTTGAAACATTCTCTTCTAGGTGTTCATGTCCGTTGTTTGTAGTAAAATGTACAGACATGTCGGATATGAATTACCGTATTCACCTTGGCATGCCACGTGCACAGGTGGCAAAACATATTGGGCACTTTATCAAAGGTGCCATCTCTATAGATGATCATTTTCTTAAGTTCAAGCATTAAAATCTCTTATCGCCTGAAACCAGAATTGTATTTAGATCATCCTTTCCTGAATCATGAAGTATCAGTTGAGTATACTTTACCGGAATGACGAAATTTATAGTTTTTGGGTTAGGCAAATTCCCGTATGTTCTATGATGGAGAGGACTTCTCGCAAGAAATTGTCTTGACATATGGGTCAATACATCATTGCCCAACACAGATAACACATTTCCCATCACATTGCAAGGAGTAGCACTTACTGCTCTCATGTCTTCTGTCAACTGCCTTTTGAGGACAGGAGTCTTGGCAATGTTCTGTTGGTTCTTGAGCTGTGTTGCCTTTTTTTTCTTATAATTGAATGGCACTTTGTACAGTGACACAGTCTGCAACTCCAAACAAAGAAAAGTATGGCAGCAGATAAGATGCAAATTAAAAAAAAAACTTTATTCCTCCATAAAAGTCAAAGGCAGCAACGTTTCAACCAAGTATTAGTCTTTCTTAAACTTGAGAAAGACAAATACTTAGTTGAAACATTGCTGCCTTTGACTTTTTTGGAGGAATAAAGTGTATTTTTTTATTTGCATCTTATCTGCTGCCATACTTTTCGTTGTTTGGAGTATCATTTGTGGGTTTGCAGTCCAAACCTAGTCGTATATGGCGAGCACATTTCTTGGATACTGGTCTCCTCACCCTTGGGGTTATATTGTATCATATGCTGTTGACCTTTGTATGCACAGTCTGCATCTCCAAGTCACTGCTCCATTGATAGTGTGAAAAGTAAATCATAACTTTGTTGCTCCTCTAGAAACTGGAATAGTTTAGATCAAATCAAAATACACTTTTATCGAGGAGAAATTGACACATTTTGGGATAGATACATTAAAGTACATGCTGAAATTAACCACACACAATTGGCTGGTGCTGCAGGAAAGGCATTGTTCACTGGGGATGCACTAAAAGCAATGACAGAATTACCCATTGGAAACAATGGGGAAGGCTGGAAGGCGCATTTGAATGATGAAAAAGAGGAAAGCCAATTGACTTCCATTGAAATACATTACAGAACAAAACAGATAGCAAAGAAAATGCAGAATGGATTTTAACAAAGCTATCTGGGCCCAAACAGACCACACTGAGGCTGGAATGACAGCTCCCACATCTGTGCTGTGACACTGCAATGACAGGTCCCAAACTAGAATAACAACCCCTAAGAATATAATCTGTACTACGGGACTATGTATGAATGAACCAAATCCATAGAACCTAATATTCACTGAGACAGAAGGGTTAACTGTACAACTTACAGGATTCACTGAGGAAACCCACGACTTGTTTGATGAAAAATTAAAAATGAACTTTTAATAAGAATATTTAAAAAAGTGGAACTCACTATTACAAACACGAACACTTCATACACATAGAGTGTCAAGAATTGCCCAGGTTATGCCCGTGGATTTCAGCGACAAATACTGACCACTAAAGCAATTAATCAATTAAATACAGGTACTGGGTTATCATAGAGTTACAGGGAAGTTGATAAGAAAGTTTCTCTTGATAATTCCGTCGCTTCCAGATAGACTAGAATAAGTCACGTTTAACGAAACACCTAGTATGTTTTATTGCTCCAGGGTTTATCAATGTTCTGCTTGGTTGCTGATCTATAACACTCCGTTGAATAGAGAATAAGTCTGTCTACATACAGTAATTACTGTTCAATCAAGGACCACAGATGAAAGGGGCCTTATGGCTCTTATGGCATTTAATGCAAAAGTACTACAGGTACCATGTTGCTCATACCTGATTAGCCAGGTTCTAGAAAAATAAGCTCCTGAAGTAGTCAGAAAATCAACGCGTTTCCTCAAAAAATATGCAATTGATTCATCAGGATTCTTGAGCTAGAGCTATAGAGTCCTTTGTCAATTTTTGGCGCGGACTGATAACTCCTATTTTCACATTAGGGATACACAGTTGTAATGTGAGTTAGGAGGTTGTGTTTAGAACAGATAGGAAGACTGAATATCAGACGATTGTGGATAGGTTACGTGTTATAAACCCTTGTTAAGTGTTGTGCGTGATTGAGATCTGTGCGCAGATAAAGGTGGAGGTGTTGCTTACTATAAGCACTTGACAGTACTGCTGCTGCGTATTTGGCAGTGGGGACTTCCAATCATACTACTATTCAGTCAAAATGATAAAAGCGACTAGAGTTAGTATTCACTTAAATGTGCTGCAGCCTTGAGCTGTCAAATAACCTATGGTTAGGTCTATTTGAATACATAGACTTTTGCCCTAAATAATAAGTGCATTGACCAAGATGATGGTCTCAGCACTCAGGGTCCGATATAGTTTGCCCCAGAAAGCTACCAGAATACAGCTCCCAAATGCCTGCTGAGATCTATAATAGTAGGTGATCACTATTCTCTATTCAACTTCCCCAACACACACACACAACTGTCGGGATCAACGTCCCACAACCATCTGACAGAACCATAGAACCTGGATTTGGGTTGAACTTTGCGTGAGGTTGTTCGCAGCAAACACAAACCTTGGCCTGTTTGATACCACCAAACTTAGGTTCCCCATTAGAGTCCACTGTTGGACTCCACACCATCCAAGTGTATCAGTGACTTATTTCCACTACTGTTGACTATGGTGCCACGGCCCAGCGCAAAGGCGTCCACAGGTTCCTTTCACACTGTCTAGTGGTAGTCTGGGCCCCTTTCAGCTTTACTGCTTATAAGACTAGTTCAGACAGACCTAATTTTGTCTCAACCAAAACTTTTGCAAGAGTACGGCAAAACTGCCAAGCCAAACTTCCACACAGTTTGCTCATCTCTATCTGGAAGATAGATGTGCTCTGAGGGACCTGTCATTCTTGTGCCAGAGAACACTTTCTGTTACATAAAATTGTTATTCTGGTTCAGGACCTTTCATGCTGTTCCAGAGCACAGATTCTGTACCCATAGGTTGTCATTCAACTGTGGAAGATATCATTCCAGTCACATTGTGATCTACATGGGAAGGGCTGGCTCCAGGTTTAAGCAGGCCTTTGGAGTTGTTCAGTTCCCTTTTTCTACTGTATCCGGCCCAGACCACCATGACGACTTCTCCCAGACACAACATGTCTCTGTGGAATTTAACGCACAGACATCTTTGGCTCCTTGCTTTTCCATTACCCTCTCTACATTATTTACACCTTTAAATAATACCCCCTTCTATAGTATCCAAGATAGTAATAATGCCACCTGTGATACCCTACACAGTTGTACTGTCCCGATTTCTGTGCCCTATGTAGGCCATGCACAGTAAGTACTGCTTATAGTGACCATCAAACAGTAAAAGTGCATTCACTTAGCAATAATGCTTTCTTTATGTCCCCACACAGTAATAACACTCCTTTTTTGCCTACATTCAGTAATACTGCCCTTTTTGTCCCCATTCACTAATGTCTTTTTTTTAGAAATAATGTCCCCTATCAGAAATAATGCACCCGATGCCACCTTTTAGAAATAATGCCCCTTTCAGAAATAATGTCCGTGCTTCCCACTTTAAAAATAATATCTCTGTTTGCCTCCTTTTATAAGTGATGCCTCCTTTAGTAATAAGACCCCCTTTTCAATATGCCCCTGTTTGCTCCCTTTTCAGTAATGCCTCCTTTTAGTAGTGATTCCCCATTGGCCCCCTTTCAGAAATAATGCACCCCAACATCCCCTTATATGTAGTAAAAAAAATTGTCCATACCTCCTGTATCGCTCCCCAAAGCTGTAATATTCGTGCTGTTTCCAGTATACTTCCACATTGTGTGGCAGGTGACAAACACATGATCGCACTAGTCAGTTCAGCAGGGAACAACATGCCCAATAAAACTGCCAGACGCAATACAGGAGGTGAGTGGAGACTGTTTTTCTTTATTTAAAGGGGTTTTCCAGGGAGAATACTACTGATGACCTATCCTTAGTGGCTGATGCTTGTAACTGCAGGCACGACTCATATTGATTTCAATGAGACCTGCGCCTGCACTTACAAACGCCAGTCACTACACAGAGGTTGGCGCAGAGACTTCCGCTGCTTCTGCCTCTGTGTACATGCAGCGCTGACAGCATGCCCCCGCTTAACTGATCCCAAGTGACGGACCCCAGCTAATCAACTATTGATGATTTATCCTGATATTCTCCCTGGGAAACCCTTTTAACATACTTCAAATTAAAATCTGGGGGCCTGACTGCTGTGCCTGACCCAGAAATCCGGGCCTCCTTCTGACCTATCTCTGGCCACCAAGTGCATTGGGCTTCCCCAGGCTCAGTGGACCCTAGCATCAACCCAGGTTTTCCGGATGTTAATGCCAAGCCTGGGTATGGACCCAGAGACCATTGTTAAAATGGATTCTGCATTTCTTTACTGACTGTTTTGTATTGTAATGTATTTCAGTGGAGCCCAGGGTCACCATCAGACCGCAAACTCATATGTCCCCCCTTCCCATTCTGCACCATATGTGTGTGATACATAACTATTTAGGCTCTGTTCACTCTTGCTCTTGGGATTCTGTTGTCCTGCTCCATTAGGACTACAATGGGTACATTTGTGTGCCATGCAGTTGTCCAGAGTTTTCTTGGGAGTCTGTGAAGTAAATTCCGAAAGGGGCCTCCTAAGCAGTATGAAAAGTGTTACCACCTCTGTTATGTTTGTATTTCTTCTGATCCATCAGTAAAAAAACAAAAAAAACTCAGGTGCTGAAAATGATCCAGAAATTATTACAAACTGAAGACTTTATCTTTGTATCAGTTTTGCATTGAGTTCAAGTTTAAAAAGCCTGATTGTTCAAGCTAAAAAAATCTGAAGAAACCAAATAGCTCAGCAGTGTGCAGTCACTTAGTATAATAGTGCCTCCTGTTAGGTGCCCCCCTCAGTGTCCCCCTCAAACAGTTTTTTCCTAACTTGAACTCAGTGCAAAACTGATAAAATGGAAGGTCTTCCATTGGTTTCAATTCTTTAATTGTTTCTAGGATTAGTTTTCTGTTCCTCTGATGGATCAGGAGAACTGAACAGAAAACGTAGCTGTGAACACTGCCATACCCTTTATTTTTGCCAAAAGATTTATGAATCTGCCACCTCGACCAGGTCATTCTGTTCCTTTAACATGAAGTGCAATAATAGTGTGAATTTAGCCTAAACCTAGTAAATTTGGCTTTTTTTTTACCCTAATGGTACTGATCTAGAATACGGAGCTAATAGAATTCTATAAACTCCATGTACACACACATTGGCATTTATATATGTCCCATCCAAATCTGTTTCATTATGCCTGAGGAAGAATTCTGAGAGATCCGAAAGCTTGCAACATCATCATGTTTTTGTTAGCTATTAAAAGGTATCATATCTACAAGATTACTTGGTTTCTCTTACTGAGACCAATCACATTTTGTTCTACTGGCTAACACCGTACCAAACTTTTTTTTTTTGTTTTTGTTTTACTCTCTGAATATGCGAACGCGAAAAAAAAATTCTATGAAAAATGTTTTTATTGTGCAAATGCACTAAAAAAAATGTAAGAATATAACTTTGGTATTGCCTTGCTTATACTAACATACAGAATAAGGTTAACCTATCATACTGCAGACTGAACGGCATAAAAAAACGGTAGTTATATATTGTTGTACAGCTCAGCTCTTAAAACTGCAATAAAAAAAAAATATCAAAAAGTTGTCTGCACCCTATAATAGTACCAATGAAAACATCTCGTCCCACAAAAAACAGGCCCTCAAAGGTGTCCTTCTTAACAGATGATCGGGCTGTGTAAGTGGCCCTTAAGACACAGCCTTGTCAAATCTTTTATTCTAATATCCTGCACTGTAAAGTTGGATGGTAATGTAATAACTCTGTCATATCTCACATCAAATTCACGGGTGTATTTTAATCAGTATAGTCCATCAGTATTTGTCAAAACCCAAAGTGGGTTGAAACCGTGAAAAACTTCCCATTCTAGTTTTCTGTGTTTTTTTCCCCCTGCTGAGCAAAAATACCCTTCGTGAAAGTGGCCTTACTAGATGTCTAGGTTATAGATTATTACTGAACAACAAAGCTTGTAGTTTGAGAGTCTTGCAGAAGAGGGCGCCATCCATCAATGTTTACACTTAGTTTCATAGCAGTTCCAAATAGTGTAGACTAATTTTATGTAGCTACATTATGATTTTCATATTTTTATGTAATATTACAGCGAGGTCTCTTCTAGAATTTGAGCAATTTTGCAATAGATTAAAAAGCCCAAAGATAATGTGCCAAATTAGAGGATTTTCACATATAGCAGATTTGTTGCAGAATTTTTGGTCTGTACATTTTAATGTTGTTTCTGCAGCAAGTACATGGATTTCTACAAGCCTCATTCAGGTGAAAAGGTCATTTTCAGAAATTTCTGCAACAAATTTGCTGCTTGTGAATATACCATTATACTTTATTCCATGAAATGGGTTTTCCAGGCAAAAACTATTTATCCTTAGAATAAATCATAGCACATAGTAGGCGGTCTAATAATTGAGTTCAGTCTCTGTCCCAGTGCGATATTCACACACAGAATAGGGTGAGGCTTAAAGGGGTTTTCTGGGCAAAAAACTATTGTTTATATACTCTGGTCAGGACATCAATAGTTAATTGCCGGAGACCTGCTGCTCAGTATTCCCAGTGATCAACTGATCACCTGGCACACTGTCAGTGCAGGAGGCTGGACATTGTCATCAGGGTTGGGACATGAAGTCCCAAGCTTCACTCCCATTGAAAGTGACAGGAAGTTCCATAGCAAGCTTCACTCCCATTGAAAGTGACAGGAAGTTCCATAGCAAGCTTCACTCCCATTGAAATCAATAGAAACTGAAGCCAACTATTACACTTCCAGTACTTCCACCTCTGACACCAGGGTCGGATGCAGAAGGCTTCAGTTACCATTTATCTCAAAGCCAGTGAATCCCGCCATGGCATTTCCTGTCATGACCCCGATGACAGCGGGCTAGGAGATTAGTTTATCATCGGGGATCCTGAGCAGCAGGTCCCTGGCGATTAACTATTGATGATCTGTCCTGAAGATAGATAATCAATAATTTTTGCCCAGAAACCCCTTAAAGCCTTGCGCTACTCTGTTTGTGAATGTCCCACTGGGATAGAGACTAAAGTAATTGACTAGACTGCCTATTGAGTGACTTATGTATGCATAGTATAAAATAAGCAAAATAAAAAGCAATCTGTTTAAAGATTAATTGCACTTTTAAAAAACTTTGACATGTCAATGCAATATGTCAAAAGTTTTTTTTAGTGGGATTCCAGGTGCTAAGAAGTCTATACGTCCATCTTTAGCTGCTGAGATGAGCCAAGGAATAGTGACAGCTGAAAAGGCACAACGCTTGGGTGAGCACATCTGTACCTTTTTTTCAGCAATCAGTGAGGGTCTCAGGACCAGAACCCCCCTCCCATCGAAACTTTTTACATGTCTCTATGGCATGTCAAAAGTTTCTTATAAGTGCATTTCTTTATAGGGGGTACAAAGGAGCATGCAAAATTCTGTACCTTATGCAGGTCACTAGATTTCTGGTTCTACAGTTAGAACTATATGTTACCTGGGCCCAGGTGGCTTTGGTTCATCTTCCCCTCTATATGGCCGGCTGCACATGAGCCTAATTTGCTGTGTGCTATCTGCATGTGACAGCTGCGCGGCACGCAGCAAGTATGCTATGACATTGTGTACTTGCTGTGGGCTACCAATTTCCATGCATAATCTTGGCATGTATGCGCGCCAAGATAGAACATACTGCGATCTTTATTGCACACGCATTTTGCGTAATATGTTTGATCGGCACTATGGGAGCCTATGGCAGATCGGTAAAGAGTATTCTGCGTGCGAAATACGCTGTAACAATATGGTCATGTGATGAAGCCTTTGTCTTGGTATCTTGGAGTATTGCATATTTTGGGTCATCATGCTGTGGCCCTGTTTTGTCACATCCATTCACATGGCCGTCATGACAAAATGTAGTATCACTGTGCACCAATCTTCATCTATGGTCACAGTGATACATCTTTCATGGTAGCCCTAGTCTGTTACTTTTATGCTTACCGTAGGTCTACAAGGAGACAGGAAAACTGAAACCACCTTATACTGTTACATTTTTAACACCACTTTAATTAAACATAATTTATTTGCGCCTAAGCAGCAAGGAAATCCCTTTTAGCAAATGTAAAAAATCTTTAAGAACTGACCAGGTGAGTAGCTGTAGATTTGCAGTAGACAGTGGAATAAACGGTTAATGGGAGCCATCACTTAATAGAAACAATCTTGTTTGTTCAACATTTCCACTCACCATATGTTTGCAGAAGTATCATTAAAAAAGTAATTCATTATGAGGATAAGGCTCTTAAACATTGTGCTGAGGACCCAGGATCACGCCCTGGAAGTGCTGACTCTGTCAGCATTTTGTTCATAGCTGGGAGCAATATGGGAGAAAGGATGATAAGGGAAAGTGCCCCATTAATCCACAAACTGTCTGAAGAACCAAAAATCACTGTAGTGTGTCTTAATAATTCTCCTGTTTACTTTGCAGAAAGGTTTAACCATTGGCCAGCTCTCGCCTTCATCTATTTAATATGATGGATAATACTGTTACTACAAATCAGTGTTGTGCAAACATTTCATGTGTTGTAAATGAGCGTCCTTGTGCCAGATCCAATTAAAATATTATCTTGTCTAATAGCGTCTATGGAAACATCCCAGGTCCCTGGAGCTCGCAATGAGATGCCTTAAGGCAACCAGTTGGCTAACCCTTCATAAGCAAAATGTTCTGTTTCTAACAACTGTTGCCTTGTTAGAATTTGCAAATTTCCCCAAGTTAATGGCAAACAGGGATATATAACTGCAAATAATCTCTGGTCATTTGTACACCCGCTTGCATTAAGTGAATCTTGCATTTAGGGGCAATATTGATGTCCTAAGTCATTTATGTATAACATTACATATATAACCAGGATGACCACAAACTGCTCCCGTCTAAGCCATTCCATGTCAAACACATGATTACGATTCAGTGCAACACATCTTTGATCCTTTCTTCCGAAATTGTCTTCTATAGTTCTGTAAAGTTTAGTGGCCACTGATTGGCGGCTCAGTGCAAGATGGAGCAGTGTGGGACTATCAAAGGGCAGAATCACTGTATGGATGCTTTCCTAGTAGTTACAATAGGGGGATCACTATATGAATAGAACTAGTTCACGTACATTGCTATTGGCTGAAACAATATCATGAGTAAGTTTGTGTGCTGGCAGAATGGGATGGGCAATTTTATGTTGATATTACTACTATGGCATGCTACTGTTTAGCCTATAGTTCTTCATGTGTATAGCCGTGGGGAATTGCTATACAGTGGCACCACCATCCAGGTCCTTGTATGGGAACAGCGTGCTATGAGAACTACTATTTGGAACAATTAAGGGGCATTTTTTGTCTCACTTATCCCGTGGGCTTAGGTTAAGGTTACAGGATTGCCTCGAGGTCAAAACTAGAGTTCGTTTTGGAAGTTGGGCCGGGATTATAAAAAGTTGGGTTAGGGTGGGGCGTACAGCTAAAGTAAATAACGTGGCTCATATTTCTATGCTACTAAGACTGAGTGTACTGAGTAACAGCCATTACTATGTCTCCCAAAGGGCAGTTAGCAGGCCACTCCTGAAATATAATGTAAAATTACAGGGATTCCCCATATCCAGAAAGCTTCAAGATCCCATAACGTTGTGGATATTGATGAACAGTTTGTCATTTTAGGGATGTTTTTAATGGCAGATATTTTGAGATTAAAGACATAAAGAACAGCATCATTGGATAACAATATATCAGTATAACTGGAGGTGGCAGCACAGTACTGTACTACGTATTTATGGAAACCAATCACTTGGGACATAGTTTTCCACTTTACCTTCATTTCATGTACCACAAACTACATGGGACAAAAAATGGAACACTCACAGATGAATAATTCTATTCTCATAGACAGAAACTGGGAGGTTCCAGTGTAATTTTCAGTGCGTAGCAGCTACACACTTGTCACCATTCATTGGACATAGCTGCTTTCCTGGGGAAATTATCATTTTAAGGTCAGGTTAACAGTTATATTGTGGTGGATTTTACATTCATTTTCAAAGGGGCTTTCCAAGACTAAGATATTAATGACTTATCCTTAGACACTGCTTTCACTTCACGGCATACCAGACATAGTGTAGGGCATTTCATAATGGCTATGCCTGGTATTGTAGCTCAGTCCCATTCAATTGAATGGGACTGAACTATTTTTAGTCATGTGACTGATGGACGTGATGTCATAGGCCGGAGAAGAGGAAGTGGCACTTCAGCATGGGTCTCTAGCGATGGGCTCTCACTGATCTTATACTAATGGCCTATTGTGAGAATAGGACATCAATATTTTAGTTTCAGAAAATCTGATAAAGCCAAAACAAAATGGATTAACAAAAGAGAGAAAAGGTCTTCATGTTTATACTTCTTTTCATATTTGGGGACAGTTTCAGTTCTAGATAAATATAACTAATGCTACAAGTTTGCTTGCATAGTCTCAGTCATTGTCAACTTGAATTGTATGATGCAACTTTTTCATGATTTGGGTGCATCAACCTTAAGTCACTTTCTAATAGAAATGAATGGGAAAAGTCAAGTGGCAGTTAACTGCCTTTGTCTCCGGTGTGTTCTCTGACATGCTTGATATATTTGTTGCACAACTTTCACAAAACTACAAAATCATACACCAGTTGAGCAACTGAAGCTGTTAGGCTGGGTTCACACAGGGCGGATTCCCGTCGGAAATCTCGCGGTTTGGCCGCAGCAAAAACCGCGAGATTTCCGACGGGAGAACCGCCGCGGTTTAAGCTGTGGCGGCTTTGAAGGGGCTCGGCCGCATGCTTTTCCGTTGCGGCCGGCGCTCCCATAGAGGAAAGCGCGGCTGCGACGTAAATAAACAAAAAAAAAAGTAAACAGACATGTTGCTTCCTGCAGGATAAGACGGCCGCACTGCAGGTACGGACAACTCTCCGCACCGCCGGCAGAAAGAACACATGACCGTCTCCATTGCCAGTCATGTGTTCTTTCTTCCGGCGCTGCGGAGAGTCGTCCGTACCTGCAGTGTGGCCGTCTTCTTCGTGCAGGTACATGGGCGCATCAGCGCCCGGATGCGTCCGTGTGACTGAGCCCTTCAGCAGAATGTTGCTTATGGAGTACTGTGCAGTAGTTGTTAAGAACTCACATTGTTGTTCTCGCAGCACCCACCAAGAGGTAAGTCCAGTTTATTCATGAGGTGCCGCTTTCACCTCGATAATATTGGTGCCCTCTCCCATTTTGAAAGGAACCTATCTTGTATGCTTTGCTGACTGAGGGTAGCACAAGGTAGTCACACACATGCTGATGTAAGCAGTTTATCACTTATGGGGTAATGTGTATGGGTTTTTAAGAACTCACATGTTCCAGCAGCTCCTGACAAGAGATTGGATCCAAATTTATTCATACCACTTACTCCACCCATCCACCGTGATTCACAGCTTTCTTGCCACTACACTGCAGAATGGGAGGAATCGGACTAAGCAGCATATGGGAAAACAACTTGGGTATACTAATAGATCATGGACTGAACATGAGTTAACAATGGGATGTAGCAGCAAAAAAGCAAACAGAATTCTGGAATTTATTAAGAGAAGCATAGAGTGATTGGGATTATTTAGTGAATCCTACACTGAGCAGGGGGTTGGACCAGATGACCCTGGAGGTCCCTTCTAACTCTACCATTCTATGATTCTATGATTGGTTTTAGTGGCACATCATGAATGAATTTGGATGCAAACTCTTGTCAACAGCTGCTGGAACAACATGTGAGTTCTTTAAAAGCCCATACTGCTGAAATCAGCATGTCTGTGGCTACTTTATGCTTCCATCAGTGAGGGCAACATAAAGTACAAGACAGGTTCCTTAGTTTTGTGATGACTGTACAACTTTATTGAAAAGTCACGTGATGCTCTTTTCTGTTATGAATATCTTTGTTAGCCTCTAATAAAATGAGATTTGATAAAAAAAGACAGGTTCCTTTAAAATGTGAGGAGTCACAAATATTATTCAGGTGAAAGTTTAGAAAACAAGAGATTATCTGAAGGGGTAGGTAGGGAGGTAGAAAAACACCTCTTTAGTTTACTTCCACTTCACAAATACACGCTTCCAACAGTACCACATTTAGGGTGGCGTAACACACAGGATTTTTTGGAAAAGCCACAACAGTTTTTTTGGCAGTTTTAGATGCAGTCTGCTTTAGCCAAAACAAGAGGTGGATTCAAAGGATATGTGAAATATAAAGGAAGGACGTGTACTTCTCCCTGCTGGATCCACTTTTGGTTTTGGCTCAAAAACTGCATCAAAATCGGTAGTGGTTTTTCTCCTAAAAATACTATGCGAAACCATTCTGGGGGTGCTTTCACAGTGTTTTCAGGAAAAAGTTTTTTTTCCAACAAACATATTAGCTGTAGGTTGATAGAGTTGTGAAAAGCACTGCAAACAGTGAAGTTTTTGTGGCATTTTTGGGTCCAGCGTGTTTTTTTTTCAAATTGCAGTGTGCTCAAGGTTTTTCCAGACATTTCCCACATATTTATCTATAGGAAAAGAGATGCCTTAAAAATCACCTACGGGTATAAAAAAAAGCTTGTAAAAAAGCATGAAATTCATAGCCTTTTTTACAAGCTAGAAAAACAATCATAAAAAAAACTGTGTGAAGGATGCCTAAAAGGGAATCTGCCATCACCTTTGAGCTCCATAAACTACGCTATGGGACTCTAAGGTGAGAGAACAGGGGGTCCATAGACCTGTGCTTCATACTCACCAGGTACCCCATTCCAGCACTGTGTCCCCGTGAAGTTGGCTTGCACGCACCATGCCCCTTTTCCGATAGCTCTGTGCTTGTGTTATTCTGTTCATCTCTATGAGAGGTGTGTTCACAGGGCTGTCTGAAAAGAATCACTCGCCGGGGGTGGGGTACAGTGCTGAAATGGGGCACCCAGTAGGTATGGAATATCCGGACTCCCAATTCTCTCACCTTTGCATCCCATTGCATAGTTTATGGGTCCCAAAGGTGATGACAGGTTCCCTTCAAAGGCTTGTAATGACTTCCAATTACGCCTCACTTACCATAAATAATCGAACATAGTCTACTATTGTCCAGCAATGCTCCGAGAAAAAATGAGCAAGCCATGACTATGAGCCAGGAATGAAATGAACAATAATTTTACAGTTTGGCAGCCAGTCTTGGTTCACCTTGTTATTTATAGATATAATAATTTATAGTGATTTGCATAAGGGATGAAAGCACTGATTTTAGTGATGGCTTTATGCTGTAGAAGAGTTATTATGGATGCAGTACAGTCTCCAACATTATGTGCTCCAAAGGATTCTGCAGAACCAGTCCTCTCCAGCACTGTAAGGGTTCAGACTACAATATGGCAAGAGATGCAAATTACTTTTAAATGAGCATAGGGAACAGCAGAGAAAACAAATGAATCACATTACAGGTGTCTGTTCGGAGGGTTATACAGATCCTAAGCTCCACTTTGAGAATTATAACAGCTGTCAACATTAAAACACCCATCTGGGAATATGAAGGCTAAAGTCTTAAACAAATCTCGCAGGTTACTAATGTGAGGTTTGTGGTTCCACCCGGGCTGGAAATTAATGGACTGAGGCTCAGAGAACAGCGTATCAGTGCTATTTTCTCTCTCTTTAGATGACTGCTTGCATGGCCTGATTTGCTTATCCTTTCTTTATTTATTTGGCTTGCTAGAAAAAATAATGTTCAAAAGGGAGAATGGAATTCAATTTCAGCGCCCATGATTTGCAATTTGCAGAACAGGAAGACTTGGGAAAATCTAAAGCAGAATGCAGCTTTACAGGGCGATGTGCAATTTAACTTGTATTTGCATTTAAACCTGTTTCTCCTACTTACTGCTCTGTCTGCGGCTTTTTATCCTATTTTCAGACATTCCTTATTTCCCGCTGAATTAACACCCTTTCTAGACACATTAGCATTCATTGAGACCCTGCATTTCCGCAAATAAGAACTTTATCCAGTAAGCAAGCCTGCTGCTGGATCAACTATGTTGTGACAGTAGTCCAGAAGAACTAGATTATGTATCCACAGTCTATATCTCTATCTGCTTATTTCATACCCTTATTTCCAGGCATTGTTTCTTGTATTCTGTCATTTTCTGACCACATTCAGTTTTCACATCTTGTGTCTAAATGCACCACGTGAGCAATGTCTTCTACAGGAACCTCAGAGGCTTAAATTAATCCAACAACTGGACTTTGGGGAAATCTCAGCTGTTTCATTCTTTGTGTCCTTGCTGTCCAAATGTAAGGATAGTCTGAGGCTTTAAACATCACTGTTATCCAGGATCTCTGTGCTTTTTCCATTGCCCAGCACTTACAGCAGGTATCTTTTTTATTTCCTGTATTTTGTGAATACACATAGTCTCAGGAGAACACTCAGGTAAAGTTCTGCAATAAAAAATATATAGTAGAACCTATTAAAAATAATTGTGAGTTGGATACATTTGAGCAGTCAGATGTATGGGTTGCGCTAAAATATGGCTTCATTAGGTTTTACAGGATTCAAATAAATGTTTAATCACCAGAACAATTGGAAGGATAAAAAAATAAATATTAAAGCACTGTTGTACCCGTTCAATCTAACAGATAAATCGGTCGCCACACCTCCAGCAGTTTTCACTGTTCTGCTGTGATCTTGGCACAATTGCAGCAGAATACAGATGTTATATTTGCTATTTTTATTTAGACTTACGAAATACAAATTTTTCAAACCAGAGACGACCGGTTTAAAATGATTGTTTATAGAAGGTGATGGATATATTTAATCACAAGGATAAATAAGGGAGAACTGATAGGCAGCATCATGGTTGGCCATTAAAGGGGTTTTGTCATTTAAAAAAAAAAAAAAGAATTCTATGCTTACCTATTTCTTCCCTGTCAGTCGCCTTACCACATCTTCTCTTGGCTGATCTTCTGCAGTGCCTCCGGGCTCACCTCACCGTATGCCGGTTATGAAGGCTGCATTCCTCGCATTCTCTTCCGGCCGGGTCAGTGAAGGTCATATCCCTGTGCTGTAGCGTTCACTGCCTAGGCAGGAATTCTGATCTATTGCCGAGACAGCTTGCATGAGTAGTCTCTGCAGTAGATCGCCACTCCGCTCTGCTGGGCTGTGAACTGTGACAAAACGTACATTGGCTGGCAGGAAGAAGACTGCCTGCGAATGTACATAACCTCACAGGAAGCAGAAGAATCAGCCAGCTGGAGGTGAGGTGATATCCCCCCCCCCCGGACTGCAGAAGACAGGAGAAGATCGGTGAAGGGAAGATCTGATAAGTAGACTGATGGGGGAGGGATAGGTAAGTATAGAATTTTTTTTTAATGACAGAACCCCTTTAATGTTTTTTTTTTTTAAGAACTGCATACCTGACAGCAAATGCATTGTAGAATGCAAATTGCATTTTTAATGTCTATTTAGATCAACAATGTAATTGTTAATTAGTACTATTTTTGTGCAGTTTAAGTAGCCTAAGGGGGGTTCACACGTAGCGGAATTGGACGATAATTGGAAAATCTTGTCTGCAAGTTCTGGAAAAAACCCGCACAAAACCTGTGTGGAAGGTGACATGCAGCGCGGAATTCAATTTTGTTTCCGTCTCTGCTGTGGAACTCAGGGAGGTGAATTCCGCACAGGAATTCGCGATGAAACCCGCTTCAGAACTCGCACCAAGTGGTGCTGGTCTGGAGGCAGGCATTCTGGGCTGATCTGCAGCAAAATATCCGCTGCAGACATTCCGCTGGAAATCAGTCCCGTGTGGACCCAGACCTAAGGCTCTGTTCATTTCTGTGCCCGAGGATCCATGACAGATGATGTTGACTACATCATTGCTTCCTCAAAATAATATGGAAACAAACAGAAACAGGGGCGTAACTATAGCAGATGCAGGGGATGCGGTGGCACCTGGTCCCAGGAGCCTTAGGCCTCATGTTCACGGGGAAATTAAGAATTAAAATCCAGAGCGTTTTTCCCGCACGCGGATCCGCGCCCCATAGGGATGCATTAGACACCCGCAGGTAGAAAAAATCCGGACATGCTGCATTTTAGTGCGGGTCTCCCGCGGTGACGGCTCCCGCAGGCTTCTATTGAAGCCTATGGAAGCCGTCCGGATCCGCGGAAGACCCGTACCAGAGTTAAACTCACCTGCCCTGGGCGATGCGGTTCTTCCCTTCTTCGCGGCCGGATCTTCTTTCTTCGGCCCCGCGAATGTACCCGGCGCATGTGTGCCACGCTGCCGTCGTGCCGAGCACATCCACCGTGCCAAATAAGAAGATCGTCCGAGAAGAAGGGGAGACACGCATTGCCTGCAGCAGGTGAGTTTATTCTTATTTTTAGGCATCATGTCCGCTGGGCAGGAGGGACCCGCTACGGATTCTACATGAAGAATCCGCGGCGGGCCTGATTTTCCCCGTGGACATGAGGCCTTAGGGGGCCCATAAGACCTCTCTTCTTCATACAAAGAGCCCAGTACTGTACTTTGAATAAAGCATTATAGTTGGGGGCCCTGTTACAGATTTTGCATTGGGGCCCAGAAGCTTCAAGTTACGCCTCTGAACAGAAATCATTTCAAACTAAGACCAGAGTTTGCACTTTCTGTTGGTCTCTGTTTGCCTCATTAAAGTCATTGCTGCTGTTCTCTGTTGAGTTTAAATACAATTTTTGGCCATTCAAATGGAACCCCAGGACCGAAAGGTTCAGCGTAGACCAAAAGGTGGCGCTATTCTAACATTAGTTCTGCAATATCAGGGGATAGAATGCTCTATTTAATAAGTGTAAATACAAAAATATTTATAATTATGAGTTTAATTCAACTAGAAACAATATTTTTCATGAGAAAATCCCGTTAATAGTCATTTGTTTTTGAGAATGCTTATTTTCACTCTTCACAAATTTAATAGCATTTTTAACTGTTCTACATTAATTTTATTATACAAAATCACATTTACGTTGAACATAGCAAATGGTGCATTTGGAGACTTTATTACTCTGATTTTTGGCAGTGTTATTTAGGCTGGCTTCACATGGGCGAGAAAATCGCACAAGATTTGTGCGTTGCAAGACGCACAAATCTCACACAAATGTGAATCCCATTTCTTTGAATGGGGTCATACACATGAGCCATTTTTTTTTTCCCCGCATGACACCGCGATGCGGGAATCCAATCACAGCATGCCCTATCTTGTGCATGCTCTTGCATCACACCACCCATTGTTTTCATTGGGGCCAGCAGCAGCATCACACCATGTGCAAGGTGCACGCGATGCAAGATCTCCCATTGAAAACAATTCCAGTTCCACTGAAATGAAAAATAGTTCCACTGAAATGAATTAAGCAGCGACATGCATGTGTGGCTACCGCTCTATTCATTTGGGGGTACATGGAATCCCATTATTTTGATCTGGGGGATCCTAGTGGTTGGACTCTGATGAATCAGATTGTTATCCACTATCCTGTAATTAGGGAAAAACGTCATATTAGCAGAATACTCCTTTAAATGCACATAGTACCTTGTTCAATCACTGAACAGTTGTGGCTGCTGTTCATAAAGGACATGTAAGTTGATTAGGGTGGTTTCATATCTGCAGCAAGGAGTCTGCTTTCCTGCTTCATCTGGAGAGCAGGAAAGCAGAATCCCTGCAGCCGATCGTCTCCGTCTCTGGTGTAAACTAAAAAGCAACGGACCGACCACATTGACTATATTGGCCTAAAGGCCCATTTACATGCAACAATTATTGCTCAAAATTTGCTCAAATTATGGCATGTAAGCGATAATCGTTGCGTGTAAACATTGCTATCGTTCACTCTTCAGCTAAACGATGATTTTATGGTGAGCTTAGAAACGTTCAGCCAGAGAGAGATAACAGAAACCGCACACTGTTTTGCACAGGAGTCGGAGATTACATTGTATTCTGCTGACAGCCTGTGCAAGAACAATGGAGCTGTGTGCAGAACTGAGACCACATGCTGTGCTCTGCAAACATGCAAATGAAGCTAATAAAGTGTTAATGGACATTAATGTCCATTAACACTTTATGCAAAACAATCGCTAAAACTGTCAATCTTTCAATCGTTTGAAAGATTGTCTTTGTGTGTAAATGGGCTCTTACTTCTGGATAGAAACCTTTTTGTATATATCATTGTTTTCTAATAATTTGCTTACATGAGTAGTTCCTTTGTTACTTTTGTCATTTTTGCACCTATACTTTTCTCATGTTTACAAAGCGCTGCAGAATATGTTGCCACTGTATAAATAGTGAACAGTAATTATTAAATTACAGATAAGTTGTTAATTAGGGATGAGCGAGTATACTCGCTAAGGCACTACTCGCTCGAGTAATGTGCCTTAGCCGAGTATCTCCCCGCTCGTCTCTAAAGATTCGGGTGCCGCCGCGGGGCGGGGAGCTGCGGGGGAGAGCAGGGAGGAACGGAGGGGAGATCTCTCTCTCCCTCTCTCCCGCCCGCTCTGCCCCGCTCCCCACCGCAACTCACCTGTCAGCTGCGGCGGCCCCCGAATCTTTAGAGACGAGCGGGGAGATACTCGGCTAAGGCACATTACTCGAGCGAGTAGTGCCTTAGCAAGTATACTCGCTCATCTCTATTGTTAATCTTTGTTTTGATGACAATCTTAAAAAGAAAACTTGTTAAATGACAATGTTGGTTGATTTGCTATCTATAGATGTAGCAAACATTAAATTGACATTTAAACCATTCCGATAACGTGATTTTTAGCTTTATAATAAATTGTAGTTCGGATGCGTATCATGTTAGCGATGGCTACATCTGTACCTCGCCTGCCCTTTCTTCGGCAGCTACAAGTAAATATAATAATTCCAACCATGGATCCGTGCTCTGTAAGTCCACTTAGCGCATAGAGGGTTACACGCTCTGAGCTACATAACACAAGTGACAATGGCTGAGCTGTGGCCCTAGAACATTTTCGCCACTCTTCTGCAGCTGAGCTGTTAAGTGACTTCTCTAAGCAGCTATTTTTAAATTGGAATATACTAGGGGGCGAAAATACTGGTGATCATCACTGAACACAGCAGACAGCTTTTATTAAGAGACATTACTTATTTGATTTCTCTGCAACATATCTTTATAGAAAATGACAAGCAAAGATGAACAAAGCAAATTCCTTCTTCTCTCGTGGCCATATCTGGAATAGCCCCATGCCCTTGATAAGCTTTACCTTAATGAAACTGACAAAGCACTTGCAGAAGCGGGTACATCACTGCTGAAGCAAATGTCCAGGCGTAAGAGATCTTCCCCAAATGTGTTGTGTCTCGTTTGCAAACAAACCCAAAACCGTAACATTATTCTAACAGCAGTCCCCCTCCTGCATTCGCACTGGGGTAAGGTGATACGTTGTGATCTCTCAATTGTTTGAATTTAGCCCTCTGTGATTTCCTCTGCTGAAATGCGTACATATGCTCAGTCCATGTGGGAAGCTACCACTGGCACTTGTCACAAGAATTAAATCCCTCTCAAGCTTGTTTACTGCTCAGTACTTGTCACATTGCTCCCTTGAGCCTTGTGGCTGTTTCTTTTTTCTCAGCCTCTGTTCAAGATTTAATTTCCTTTTTTTTTTTTTTTTGTTTATGTGCGTTCTTACACTTGCAGGTGCAAGAGGAAAAAAATGCTGCGCCAGATGTTTACAACGCGCAGTAACAAGCCAGCACAGCCAAGATTAAGTGGTACATTGCATTTGATCAAGGCAGTTTTTTTTTAACTATACTGCCCTATGCAATATTAAGTAGGCTTGTAAAGGCCTACAGTTTTTTTTTGGGATGAGTTCAATATTTCATAAAGCAATTAGTAGAACATATTATGTTTTTATTATGTTTTTTTCTTTTCTTGATTATGCGGGAAATGTTTAATTTAATGCCCAATATGTGTATGCTTGCATACAATTTTCACAAACGTACTGTTAAACAGGCGATTTACAGGCAGATTTCCAACAAAGATTGTATATCTCCTGGTTGTTAAAGTCAGGCTCCTGAAGACATATCGGCATTATTATAACTAAGGCCTCCATCTCGCCAAGAAACCAACCCTCCTGCCACTCATAAGCCATTAGATTATAGTATTCACAACAACTGCTTGCAGGAGGAAGGCAAAATACTGCACTGAATCTAGTCTTGTTATCTTTGCCCTTTAATTTGCCAAAGACGGCCCAGTAATTAAGAATATTTACAATCTGAACACATTTTTCTTACCCTAGAACATTCGGCTTTGCAGCAAAATTTTCTTGTAGAGAAGGATACAGTTCTAAAGTGTATTCTTGTGTGTTCTGCTAGAGAGAAAAAAAAGCCATATTAAATGCTCCAAGGCTATAAAATTGTTGAACTAATCACTTTAGCACATACAAATTGGTATCAAAACTATGAAGTATAACCTGCATCGTGCATAATTTTTAAAAATCTAAATAGGTCCAATATTATGTGATAATTAATTATTTTTTTTACATATCTTCATATGGCTGAGAGCTGTGTGTTTCTGATAGAGATTAGAGATGAGCGAGCGTACTCGGAAAAGCACTATTTGCTCGAGTAATTTGCTTTATCCGAGTATCGCTGTGCTCGTCCCTGAAGATTCGGGTGCCGCTGCGGCTCACAGGTGAGTCGCAGCGGGGCTGGTGAGTCGCTCTCCCCTGCAGCTCCCCGCTCCGTGCCGGCACCCGAATCTTCAGGGACGAGCACAGCGATACTCGGATAAAGCAAATTACTCGAGCGAGTAGTGCTTTTCCGAGTACGCTCGCTCATCTCTAATAGAGATCTAAATCCTCTATGTTACCCATAAATGATCGTGTAACAGCTGTCCGAAATTGCTGACAAAACTATGGTGAGCAAGGTACCACAGCTGTATGGACAGGCGTGTGTACACAAGATTAATGGTGGCTAGGTGCAGGACCAAACCAAACACAGGGGTACAGATCTGAATGGAACACCCTGAACCTCTCCAACAAGACCCGTCTTGAAGCGGAGCACCTGTCCCGCAAGGGACAACCCCACTGCTTGAATGAGACAAGGTCCAAAGATGGAGAGGAACTGGGGAACTGAACCAGGGACTATGGAAGGACTGCACGTAAACACAGAACACCAACAAAATTGACAACAAACAAGCTACAGACAATAGACAAAAATGCAAGGAATACAAAGCAGACAGAAACGCAGAGTACTGGCCAGACAGCAGTCAGTTACACTGTGAGTGCTGACAAGGCCAGAATACAAGCAGTATAACCAGAACCATATTATATATCAAAGAGGAAGTTGCTGATTGGTCAACAAAAGCTGTCAATCCTCACAGACAGCACAGTTGCTGACATAATTAATGAGGATAACAATTAACTGACAGAGCTGTAAATCACCAGCTAGAACTTCAGCTAAACAGCAGCATGGAGATAATTAACCATAACTAGTCAGGACTAACTGAAGTATGAGTGCCCAGCGGTGATGTGACAGATAACATGCATTCTGCTTACAGCCACCAGTAGAGGGAGCTTTTTGGTTTGCCGCATTCTGTGTTTACATTGTATTCAATAATATTCATAGTATGTCATAAACTTTTGTAAACTATAGTTATGTAAGGGTTTTGGGACTCTGCCCCTTATAATGATATATTATGACCAATAGAAGATTAGAATAGTGGCTCCAGATGGGCCTCTGGACGCCCAAACTGCCCCACTATCTAAACCGCTACTGGTCACACTGAACAATCTACTGTATATCCCAGGCACTGCAGCATCATCATAGCATGGTCTTGGCATCACCCAACTTCTCCCTGTCTCCTATCTCACTACAGTACATGCAGGACTGTATGGTGTTCTTGGGGTTCTGAGGGGGCTGTATTTTTTCTGGGTGCACAGAGGAGGCTCTACTTCTTATGGGAATGCAGAGAAGGTATTATTACTTTTCCAGGGCATAAAGTGGACCTTGTGAGGGGGCACAAAGGAGAATTATTACTGTGTGGGACATATAGGAGGGCACTCCTGTAGATCACAAAGCAGCTATAACATCTTGTGGTGGGCATTATGGCAGAATTATTACTGTGAGGTGGTAGTTTTACTTTAGAAGTCACAAAAGGAGAGCACTGTTACTATGGGGAAGCACTGAAAAGGGTGTTGAATATGATGAATAGTATGGGGAGATTGTGCAGAGATGAGTTGTGGCTGGTAGTCTTCATAGAGGTGTAGGCACAGATAGAGAAGAAAAGGAAAAGCACTGTCACCAAAGATTATATCACTCCATATACTACCAACCAGATAAGATGTCACCTGTGATCACTGGAGGTAATTGCATTGTACTCACTTTCACTGTGTAGAACTGATATTTTACTATTACTTGGTGACTGCATTATTTAGAGGTATAATAGAGTTAAGCCACTGCATTTATGCCTACTATAGTTTTGTTTTAAACTTGGCACTGATGCTGTAGCGGACCGAAGCAGCACTGCTGGGCACCGAAAAATGTAGTCATGGTGGTTGGGCGTTCCCAACTTGTGTGAACAGCCCAAGGGCTATGGTTTACATAATTTACCACTGATTATAACATTAAAGACGATGTACTAAAACATGAAAGGACGGTGCTATTGTTAGCTGTTGTGCCTAAAAGGCTATGCTTAAAATGTATATGTTAACCCCTTAGTGACCAAAAGCCTGTTTGCGCCTTAATGACCAGGTCAAATTTTGAAAATCTGACATGTTTCACTTTAACATAGAAAAACTCTGTAAAAGTTTTGCAAATCCAAGTGATTCTGACATAGTTTTTTCGCCACGTATTGTACTTTATTTAGGTGATAAATATAGGCCAATAGAATTTGTGTATATTTATTAAACGCGCCAAAATTGGGAAAATGTTGAAAAAATTGTAATTTTCAACTGCAATATGTCAAATATGGGCAAACATACTGTATAATTTTTTGATGAGATATATATTTCCATCTGTCTACTTTATTCTGGAAGCACATTTGAAAAACTTTAGGTTTTGTAATCATTTAGGAGACGTACAAATTTAACATTACTTATTAACATTTTGAGGAACATTTTGTTTTTCTACACCAAACCAAGATTTCTAAGGCTCATAGGTGTCAGAATGATAGCTACCCTCACAAATGACCCCATTTTAAAAAATACACCCCTTCATGTATTGGGTATTTTGACCATATAGGTTTATTTCATACAATTTAGAAGAGCAAAGATAAAATTTCATATATTTGTAAATACGTCATTTTAAAGACAGGTTTTCTTTCTATAGTGTACAGAAAAATCAGAATTTGCAACACAAAATGGATACCCCTGTTTGTCCTGTGTTCAGAAGCATATCCATTGTGACCCTAATCTTATGTCTGTATGCACAACGGGGCCCTTTCAGAACAGAAATTCTGCTTGGGGCCTCAGTCAGACGGGCGTCTTTTCGTGTGATTTGCGCATGCGCATGCGTCTGGCAATTTTATAGAACCATTGCTTTGCAATGGTATCGGACACATGAGCGCTTTTTATGCGCTCGTCTGATAAATTATAGAACAGAAATCGCAGATCGCACCTATCTGCGATTCCTGTTCTCTTCTCTATATGCGCTCAATGGGGCCGGCGGCAGCAGCGCCGACCCCATTCAGAACATATAGTAGACAAATCATTCTCCTCTGCCACAGCTGTAACAGCTGTGGCAGAGAAGAATGATGTTTGCCCATTAAATTCAATGGAGCCGGCAATACAGCCGGCTCTATTGTAAGCAATGGGCTGCCGGCGATCGCACGATGAATTTTCGGGAAGGGCTTGAAAATATAAGCCCTTCCCTGAAATTCATCCAGAAATGTGTAAAAACAAAAAAATATATATATACTTACCTGGTCCCGGCAGACGGAGTTCAGCCGCGGCCGGCCGGCAGTTCTCCCCGACTGCTGAATGAGCTGCCTCTGATTGGTCACAGCCTCACCAATCAGAGGCAGCTCTCACTTACCCATTCGTGAATTCATGAATGGGTGAGTGAGTGCTGCCTCTGATTGGCTCAGCACAGGGTTGCCTCTGATTGGCTCCCGAAAATTCATCGTGAGATCGCCCGCAGCCCATTGCTTTCAATGGAGCCGGCTGTATTGCCGGCTCCATTGAATTCAATGCACTGGACAGCTCCGGCCCGTTTCTAATGAAACGCGGCTAGGAGCAGTTTTTTCGGGCGATTTTTCAGCCCCGGTCACGGGATTTGCGGATGCACATCCGTCATGCGATCCGCAAATCGCGGGAAAAAACGCCCGTGTGACTAAGGCCTTAAGGTGTTTTAGGACCCATAGCACCCATAAGCTGCCAAAATGATTGAGAACCCCCATAAATGACCCCATTTTGAAAACTTGACCCCTAAATGAATTCATCTTGTGGTGAACTGTTTATTTTGATCCCACAGTTTCTGAATGAATCTAAGCAAAGAAGGAAGGAATAAATTAAAATTTTCCTTTTTTTGGCAATTGTGTAATTAAAAACAGTTTTTTTTGTACAGCACACATATGTATGAAGACTTGCACCAAAAAATGGATACCCCTGTCTGTTCTGTGTTCAGAAACATACCCATTGTAGCCCCAATTAGATTACTGGACACATAGAGGGCACATCTGAATACATTCCAGGCCCCATTGCACACTGGTGCAGAAATAAAATAAAAAAATTGACTCCCCAAAAAGAACCCCACCCCATTTTGGCATTCCCTAAATCTTATATAATAGTAATAATGTAAAACAGTGCGGTATGTCTCAAAACAGGCGCAATTACAGATTCCTGGTTGGAATTGGCACGTGGGGCAATAAAACCGGGTATTCCTCCTCCTCCCATGCTTGCTACAAACCCAACACTTTTGAGGGGTATTTCTTGACCTCAGTAGCAGGGATGAGGTGTAAAAAGTGATGCTCTGTGAGCCTTTGCATCTCCTCAGAAGTTTGCAGAGGTGTGGTGGTCTCAAACAGAAGACGCTCAACAAGCTGCTCCTGGAACTACAGGAAGGAAAACATTCCCTGGGACTTTTTGTAATTTACATAGGCATTATAGGTAGTGATCTGAATACAGTAAATTACAATTTTTTATACCATTGGATAACAGCGATCACATGACAGGGGACCGCTCACAGAGGTCTCCGGTTACTGCTCCAGGCTCTTGGTTACCTTTGGTAGCTGGGAGCAAGGAGATTTTAAATTTCCCGTCTTTGCCCATTTTGTCGACGGGCGCATGTGCAGGGGCCAGGGAGGGTCCATGGAGAATGATCACATCGATGCACAAATTCGATTGGTAATGCAGACACATCAACCAGTACTGTTCCACCACATGTGAGACTACTATTGCTACTTGCCATGCCTAGTTCCTTGGTAGTTATGCCCATTGGTTGGAGCTCCATGGTCAACTTTGTCACTATGTGTGCTTACAGCATAGAACTACAACATATGTATCTAAGCAATGAATGGAGAATGCTGCCTAATCTTCTGCATTGGGGCTAAAATTTGTCCCAGCCTCAAGGAAATATGCATCATAAAATTCAGAAGCTTTCATTTTTTAAGTGTACTATGTAGAATGAAAATGAGCTGTGATTGGTTGCTGTGGGCAACAAAGACAGTTTTTCTCTAAGATACTTTCATAAATCTGTGTATATTTCAGCATGTGTAACCAGGACACTGTGCCTTTTCCCCTAATATACAGATATATAACAATATATATACGGTAGTATACAGTATTATATATACACACACACGTTGGACATCCTATATCTAATTTTGAATAGCCCCAAAACATTTATGACAGTTTATATTTCCTACCTGCACACATTTATGTGTACTGAAAAGATTGCATTGCAGAATGTATACAGCCGCATCTTATGAGCAACTGACCTAAGACCTTTCAGTTTTATATAGTGCTTTTCAACATTGTCCTTTTAATGTAGAGTATTAGTGGCCATAGTCTGAGCTTCCCAGCAGTATTAGCAGAATCCAACCCATTACACTCGTGCAGCATAATGTAGGCATTATGTATTGTTTAAATCTGAGACATATGGCACACGGACTTAAATCCTATGTTTTAAACTAGTACACTAGCCTTATCTTACAACCCAAAGGCATTACCACAACTAATGGCTGGTCAAACAGGCTGTTTTCTCTGTTTTTCAGAACCATACGTTGCTTAGAAGTAATCAGACAAGTATGCCTATGGACTGAGCTATATAAATGTAAGAATATATAATGTAATATATTCTTTCAGGTTAATTGCAGACTTAAAGGGGTTGTCTGCCCTTGAGCTATTGACAAGCTATCCCCGTGATAGGTTTTGAATAGTTGATTATCGAGGGGCTGCCACCTGGAACCCTCCCTAATCAACTGTCAGTATACAGAGCCAGAAGACACTCTGTAGTAGCCCAGGTTGGTATTGTAGCTTAGCAAAGAGTGGAGGTCCCAAGCAGTGGACCCCATGATCAACTATTGATAACCTAAGCTGAGGACAGATTACCAATAGTTCGAAGACTAGTATTAGGAAATTACAGTACCAGCGTTTCTGGTTGTGCAATGCGCCACACAGCTCTGCTACATGCACGTCACACACACACAGCTCTAATACATAGCTTTTGCATATGAGCGGCATGTGATTTACAAACTTCAGCTGGTGGCTGAGGTGAAATCGTGGCTTTTTACTGTGTCATGTAAGCTGCATTAGCTTCACATCGGCGGTTAACCCTCTGTGGTGACATAGTTGCACGACAGTGACGGTTTGTTCTAACACTGGACAATGGTTGAGGATTAGATGTAGGCTGGACTGGTGTTGGCGGCATTAGCACTTGAGATGACATGGTATCACCTTCAGGAGATGTAAAGATAGTGGGGAAGGACTATGCTTCAATGTTGTTGGTCAATATACACTGCCAGCTATGTATGTGTAAAGGACCTGTGGTGACGTCACCGTCATTTGATCAGGGGACAGAGCTAGGAGCCGGTATGTGTACAAACTGGCAGGCTGAGTACTGCTGTATCCATAGCAACTGAGGCTGCAGGGGTTTGTGGGGGATGTAGTCTGCCCATAATTCATCATTCACTGTCGAAGGAGGACCTGTAATGAAGTCACAGTCATGTGATCAGGGGGCGGAGCTAAGCCAGTAATAAGTGACATCACAGGTGCTGTCAGGCTCTGCATGTAACTCACACATCACACGCACAAATTGGACAAACAAGTGGTCGTTAGTAGTTTGAAGCACTGCGGAATAAGTTGGCTCTATACAAATAAAGATTATTATTATTATCATTTAAAGGGCAATAACACTAACTTAACAGGAAATCATACCTTTAAGACCAAAGGCACATGGATTGCACATTCAGTCTGTGTGCCGTCTGAGTCTATAATGGGCTAGATTTAGACAGCATACAGACCCATAATAATAAACTTTATTTGCATAGCGCATATTTCCTATATTAACTATTCTACTGCTATAATATAGGGTATTTCGGCTCATAATAAAAAAATAAATAATAAAAACATCATGAAACATGCAGCATCTGTGACATAAAATGTATAAAATTGGCTGAAATAAATACATATGTGTATTGAGAGATCATATCATTATTAATAACAGCTATCTTATGTTATCTAGGAATATATTATATGGCACCTAAATATCAGTTAGGAACCAGCTCTGTAAAAAAAAGAACTTCAATTTTTCAGGTCTTGTAAAGCCATCACAGCATTTTTTTATTTACATTTTAAGGCTGCATTCACACGAACGTATATCGGCTCGGTTTTTACGCCGAGCCGATATACATCGTCCTCATCTGCAGGGGGGGGGGGGATGGAAGAGCCAGGAGCAGGAACTGAGCTCCCGCCCACTCTCTGCCTCCTTTCCACCCCCTCTCCTCCCCTCTGCACTATTTGCAATGAAAGGAGGCGGGACGGGGCGGGGCTAAGTGGGCCGAATTAGCCCCATCCCACCTCTTCACATTGCAAATAGTGCAGAGGGGCGGAGAGGAGGCAGAGAGGGGGCGGGAACTCAGAGCACTGTTCCTGGCTCTTCCAGCCTCCCCCCTGCAGAGAGAGACGACGTATATCGGCTCGGCGTGAAAACCGAGCCGATATATGTTCATGTGAATGCAGCCTAAAATTGTACTAGTTTAAGAATATACTTAACTGTTCTCTGTTATTTATTAATATAGTACCAACACATACCATAGCCTGTACATAGACTATCATCACACAAATCAGATGCTTCTAATTTTACCCTTTTAGACCCTTATACACAAAGGTCAATTTCATAAGGTCGATTAACCTAACAGCAGTTTTTTCTCACTTCGGAGTGTGGGAGAAAACTGCAGCAGCTAGAGAAAACCCATGCATAAATGGAGAGCATGTACAAACCCAATGCAGATGTTACCCTTGGTTGAAAATGAATCCAAGACCCCAGCACTGCAACCACTAGAAAATAAAATAAAAACCCTATAAAAACACAAAATATAAAAAGTAAATAACTGACTTGCTCAATTGTATCTTTAATACTAGGAATAAAGACAGTGAGCTAATATAATGGCTCAAATAGTACTTGCTCAAAGCCCCATGTGAGCTTACAGAGCACAAGCCTTAGTTTTGTTTGTAGATATAGAATGAAACAGCCTAAATTGAAAAGCAAACACATTATGCTGCCATTATCCATGTGGATGTCATTTACATTCTTGGCCTCTTAGAAATAAGCATTAGAATAGTAAATAACCCCTCCAAAAAGAAAAAAAAAAGTCAGTAGTATTTTATGAGACTAGATGCATTAGCTTTATTGTAGCTTGCAGGCAACGGCAATTAAATGAAACTCCTGGAGGATGAAGCATTTACATTTAACTGTTTTTCTCCCCTGCTTTCATCTGCTTTATATACAAAACATTAGCAGCTTAATGCGACTGGTTACTTTTGCCCAATGAAATCAGCGCATATCAATTTTGGTTAGCATTTAACAATTTTTGTTGCAAGGTAGCACTTAATGGAGAGTCTACATTGTACGGATACCCACTGTTTAACAGAGCAGAGCGTATTCACTGATGTTCCCAATTTCTGCCTTTTGATATAATTAGTATCACTGCACACCGCAAAATAAAACAATCATTATTATATTTAGCACTATTTCCCCAGCTCCTTGTCTGTCTATGAGTCACACATTGTAAGGGAGCTAGAGGAAGCAGTAAAATGTCACCCATAACAGTCTATGGGCCACTAATATATCTCTATATGCTTCTAATTTCATAAAAAGCGTTTTGTATCTGACACCATGGCATTAAATGCTGTATTACAGAGGTGTTTTCTGCAGTGTGGGTCAGTACTTACTTGACTGTCATTGCTGTTGCAGTCAATGCGCTCTTAAGATGTTCAGCTCGCAGCGCTAAACTGCATATCAGCAAGTTCTACAGACTAATGGCTGCACATAGAATGATGAAGACACTTTTTTGTAATTGTTTCTGCCCTCTTGAACTCTGTATAGATAGTGCTTGAAGGGGTTGTCCAGCTTTACACAATTGATAACAGCTTATCCTGAGGATAGGTAAACAGTAGATCGGTGAGGATTCACCATCTGGGACCCCCACCGATGAGCTTTTTGTTGGGCCAGTGTGCTCATGCATGGAGCTATCTAGTTGGTGTAGGAAGAAGAAAGCTCCAATCCCACTGCAGTGGCCTGCCTAGGTATTACAAAGTTCCCATTAAAGTGAATGAGCATATTGCTTGTAATACCAATTTCGGACACTACATTGGGAATGATGCTGTCTGGTTCCTGCAGAGATCAGCACCATACACCAGCACACTCGCCCAGAAAACAGCTGATTGTGAGAGAACTTGGGCAGTGAACCCCTGCCGACATACTATTGTTAGCCTTTCTTGAAGATAGGCCATCAATAGTTTAACCCCTTAGTGACCAAGCCTGTTTGCGCCTTAATGACCAGGCCAAATTTTGGAAATCTGACACGTGTCACTTTAGCATGGAAAAACACCAAGGTTTTGCATATCCAAGCGATTCTGACATCGTTTTTTCGCCACATGTTGTACTTCATTTAGGTGGAAAAAAAAGACCGATAGAATTTGTGTTTATTTATTAAAAGCGCCAAAATTGGGAAAATTTTGAAACAATCGTCATTTTTTCACATTTCCAACTGCAATATCTCAAATATGTGCAAAACATAATATAGAAATTTTTGCTAAGATTTATATTTCCATCCGTTTACTTTATTTTGGGCGCACATTGGAAAAACTTTCGTTTTTTTTTAACCATTTAGGAGACGTACAAATGTAACATTACTTTTCAGCATTTTGAGGAACACTTTGTTTTCCTACACCAATCCAAGATTGGAAAGGCTCGTAGGAGTCAAAATGATAGATACCCCCACAAGTGACCCCATTTTAAAAACTACACCCATTAACGTATTCACTGCGGGGTGTCATGAGTATTTTAACCCCACAGTTTTTTTTCAGGAGTCAATGCAATTTAGAAGAGAAAAACTAAAATTTCATATTTTTGCAAATATGTCATTTTAAAGACAGGACTTTTTTCTATAGTACACATGAAAATTAGGATTTGCACCCCAGAATGGATACCCCTGTTTGTCCTGTGCTCAGAAACATACCCATTGTGGCCCTAGTATTACGTCTGTATGCACAATGGGGCCCAAAATGAAAGGAGCAACCGGTGGCTTTCGGAACAGAAATTTTGCTTGAAGGAGATTTGGGCCCTATTGCACACTTGTAGAGCCATTGAGTGACTAAAACGATGGAGAACGCCCACAAGTGACCCCATTTTGAAAAGTAGATCCCTTAACGAATTTATCTAGGGGTACGATGACTTTTTTGACTTCACAGTTTTTGAATGAATCTAAGCCAAGCCGAAGGAATAAAATTACGATTTTCATTTTTTTGGTAATTCTGACATTTTAAAAGCAGTTTTTTTGTACAGCACATAGATGAATGAAGACTTGCACCCCAAAATGGATACCCCTGTTTCTCCCGCGCTCAGAAACATACCCATTGTGGCCCTAATCGTATGTCTGGATGCACAATGGGGCCCAAAAGGAAAGGAGCAACCGGTGGCTTTCGGAACAGAAATTTTGCTTGAAGGAGATTTAGTCCCCATTGCCCACTTGTAGAGCCATTGAGTGACCAAAACGACGGAGAACGCCCACAAGTGACCCCATTTTGAAAAGTAGACCCCTTAACGAATTTATTTAGGGGTACGATGACTTTTTTGACTTCACAGTTTTTAATTGAATCTAAGCCAAGCCGAAGGAAAAAAAATACAATTTTCATTTTTTTGGTAATTCTGTCATTTCAAAAGCAGTTTTTTTTGTACCGCACACACATGAATGAAGACTTGCACCCCAAAATGGATACCCCTGTTTGTCCTGCGCTCAGAAACATACCCATTGTGGCCCTAGTATTACGTCTATATGCACAATGGGGCCCAAAATGAAAGAAGCAACCGGTGGCTTTCGGAACAGAAATTTTGCTTGAAGGAGATTTAGTCCCCATTGCCCACTTGTAGAGCCATTGAGTGACCAAAACGATGGAGAACCCCCACAAGTGACCCCATTTTTTTGGCATTCCCTAAATATTAGATAAAGGTAATAATATAAACTGCGTTTTATGTCCGAAGACACGGGTAATTACGGAGGCTGGTTGGGATGGGCACATGGGGCAAGAAAACCGGGTATTCCCCCTCCTCTCATGTATTTTGGGGGGTATTTCGTAACCTCAGCGGCGGGTATGGGGTGTAAAAAGTGGCGCTCTGTGAGGCTTTGTAATTTTGCTGCGGTGCGGCGGTCTCACAGAGAAGGCGCTCAACAAGCTGCTCCTGGAACTGCAGGAAGGCGAGCGTTCCCGGGGCTTCTTGTAAATTACGTATTACAGGTAGCGGTCTGAATAGCGCCGGGCTCACGTAGCCGTAGGCGGAATCTGCTTGCGGAGGCCCGCAGCGGATTCCAGCTGTGAGCCTGGCTGTGACCCTGCGTACGGCCGCGTAATGTACTGTGCATAACAGCCTACTCACACAGGCGGCTTTTTGTTTATATTTCCCGTGCCGTCGCTTAGAGATGACCCGGGTACCTGCAGCCCGTACACAATGTGTTTGCATATGGGCTGCGGGTATATCCGCTGTCATAGAGCACAATGGGCTCTAGGTCACGGATATCCGCGGTAAAATATGCCGTGTTCTGTTTCTGCGAGTGGATTACGTAATTCTGACCCACTAATTGGGGAGAATTGTGTAATCCAATGCATGCGATTGATCCGTGGATTACCGCTGATCAAGCGCATGCAGAACCCGTAATTCCTCTCCGGTCATGTGTGACCGGCCTAATGTTAGTTCGCTAATTTATCACGTGACCGGGGACCGCTCAACGAGGCCGCCGATCACTGCTCCAAGTACTCAGCGACCTTTGGTCGCTGGGAGCAAAGAGATTTAAAATTTCCTGGGCTCCCCGGCTCCTGCGAATGTGTCCGGCATTTTGCCGGCGGGCACATGCGCAGCAGCCGGAAGGGTCCATGGAGGATGATCGCATCTGGATTCAAATGCGGAAGCCTCCGAGAAGATGTTTCATCTCCCCCCACCGATCGCATCGGTGAGGGGAGATGAAACTGCCACTTTTTAAAGAACTTTTACGTGATCGCCATTATGCATTGGATAATGGCGATCACGTGACCAGTAACCGCATACCGCGGCTCCCCGTGACATCTCCAGGCTCTTGGCTGGACGGGTGCATGCGCCGAAGATAGGGTAAGGTCCATGGATCAACATCCCACCAGGGAACAAATCCGGGACCTTGGGTACGTAATTTCATCCCCCCTTACGGATACGATCCGTAAGGGGAGATGAAACTTTAACTTTTTTTTTTTTTACTTTTTAACTTTATATGATCACCGTTATCCATCGGATAACGGTGATCATATGACTGGAAAACGCATACAGCGGTCCCTAGTCATATCTCCCTGCACTCGGCTATCTGTGACAGCCGGGTGCAGGGAGATTTAGAATTTGCCGGGCTCGCCGGCTTCTGCGCATGCGCGCCACATTGGCACATCGCAGAAGCCAGCGGGGGGTCCCGACACCGGCCGGAGGACATCGGCGGACCTGAGGTGAGTATTTTCACCTCCCCTCATGGACCCGATCCATGAGGGGAGGTGAAGCTTTTCTTTTTTTACACTTTTTTGCACTTTTCCGCGATCGCTGTTATCTATTGTATAACGGCGATCGCGGTACCGGGGCCCGCTCACCGCGGTCCCCGCTGACATCTCCTGCCTTCCGGCTACCTACAGGAGCCGGGAGATTTTAAATTTCCCATGCCGCCGGGCCTTCTGCGCATGCGGCTGACGTAATGCCGCCTGGCGCGCATGCGCAGAAGGACGGCTACGGGGCCCGAAGCATCAGGACAGCGGGGAGCCGTGCCGCGGACCTCGGTGAGTAATTTCAGCTGCTCCGATGGATCCGATCCATCAGAGCAGCTGAATCTTTAACTTTTATTGCAGTTTTATTTACTTTTTTGCGATCGGCGCTATCAATTGGATAGCGCCGATCGCAATGCCGGGGGGGGGGGGGGTCCGAACAGCCCGGGTTGACAGCTCCATGCTGTCAGCTACCTGCGGACACCGACAGCATGGAGCTGTCACGTCCACAGCCCGAGGGGCTTTATTCTCTGCAGGACACATGTTTTTACGTCCTCAGAGAATAAAGCCCACTTCGGGAGGACGTAAAAAGACTATGGGCTGGTCGTTAAGGGGTTAAAGCTTGACAACCCCTTTAATAAGTGCGTCTGCCTCTGTTGGTCCCAAAAGTCATGACAACTGTTAAATCCCAGAGATGCTGGGCCTAACTAGACCTACAACAGTCCTGTTTGTTAGAACTGTCTTATCATTGGAACTGGTTTCATCTGCAACTGGGGCTGCCATGAAAACATAAAATGATATTCCCCAAAGGTCTTTTCTACATAGTAACATAGTATGTAAAGCCGAAAGAAGACATATGTCCATCCAGTTCAGTCTATTTTCTGATATTTAAAAATTCTTATTAAGCCCCACCATTATGTCCAAAACCTTAGCGCAGATGCAGTTGCACTAACTAGGTCATGTTATACATAAAAATATAGTAGGACTCCTCTACATTTAAAAAACCTTTAAAAGTTACTCTTTGTCACACTTATAAAAAATACAATAAGTGCAAGAGAATAGAGAAAACAAAACTCCATAACTATATGTGCAAAATGATAAAATAAAGCCCAAGTGTCATAAAAAACGCAAACATTGTTTTAATAGGATAATAATGCATTATTATAACCAACATGAGCAGTAAATCTCTAATGATCATCTGGACATTAAGGCCCAAAATGTGTACCGTGTTAACCCTTTTCCTCCCATGGGTGAATCTCAGGTTTCCTGCTATGGAAGCATTTATTAGTCAAGGACCTATCTGACAATTCCTTGTTACTAAAGGTTCTAGTTCGCAGCTAGAGCTGCAAGCTGTGATCTATCCCAAGTTATAGTCTTTAAGGTATCTATACACATTAGATAGATGTTAGACAAATGCTCATTTGCCTGATAGCTATCCCTCCTGACCCTACCATACATATGCATGATCGGCATGTGTTCTCAATAGGTAGATGAGAGAAAGCAGAAATGCAACTGCCCGATCTTTCTTTTCCTCTACATCTGACATCGGGAGAGAATAAAGGGGTCATCATACACAGATGGTTAGCCAAATCAGTGGGTTAAGCTGAAATTAGTGTGTATAACTAAATATAGTCACAGTTCAGCTTGTGTGAAGGATGTATTGCCAGCATGCACAAACAGGTAAAGGTTCGTACTACACACAAACATAAATAAAGTTTGCACATTTTACGAGTATACTGCCCCTTATCGTCCATACCTGATCTTTAATGTAAAATAAGCATTTGTTTAGTGATACCCATTAAATGCTACAGTCATAGCTGTAGCTATTATCAGTGGAGAAGAAATTCCAGATGCAGGGAACATATTTGTCAGTCGCAAATCTCATTTTACCTACTGACTGAGATCATAAACGATCGTTTTCAATTAGTTCCAAAGAAAATTTTAAAAACTGAATATTTGTTCACATATTAGATTAGCTGTAGGGGTCTGAAGTCTGCTGGAACAGTGAAGGGCAAATTGGCATCAGCTTTCTTTTCCTAGCCAGTACTGGTCAAATTGCTATCTGGAAGAAGGTACTGTTGAGCCTGGAGAGGTTCATGGAAAAGTCTCTGGTCGTAGGGGCTATTTTAATGCTGTTCTGTAATCACTATCTCTGAGAACATCCTACCTCTAATTCTCAGGTATTTGGCACACTCTACATGACTACCAACTTATGGACATTTAGTGGGTCCTCCACACCTGTAGTATGAAACTTTTCACTCTCTGACTTTGACTAGACACACAGGGGCCAAACTTTATAATTTCATGGAATTATTTAAATCTCTTTGTATATTCCATGCAAAAGCCATTTTTGTCGAGCGTTGTAAAAACTCATGAACCTGATAGTAATCCCTGTCTAATGCTCTACAGGACTAAACATCTTCCTCAGGCTTCTTTCGCATGGTTTTCACGGCCGGCAGATATGCCTTGTGATCAGATGCATTGGATTCCAATGCATCAGATCATATGGGCGTATTACTGAGACGTAAAAATGCACAGCCAAGCCAATATAACGATGGGCGTGGTATTAGAGTATCTTGACGCCACCAGGAAGTCCTGGTAGAGCCAAGATTGACGGGGGGTGACGCCGCCTGTAGTTGATTTGCTGCCTTGGAAATAGGTCCTGGAAGGGCACTAAACGTGCAGGGAAAATACATAAAGCTGGGGCAAAGTGGATGGCAAAATATATTGAGTGGACTCACTGCCACAGCTGCTACATTGGCACCGAGGCACTCGCCGCAACCCGCTTGACAGCTCTAGCAATGAGCCAAAAGTGTAATTAAGTGGCTTTTCCTGCGCTACAGCCAGCGGAACACCACAGGAAGTACCCCCACCCAACTTCAGTAGAACATACTGGCCGCTCCGCTGCAGGGTCGAGGAGACAGACAGTGCTATGCAGCGGCCACTCCTGCAGGGCCGGTGAAACAGACAGTGTTATGCGCTGGCCGCTCAGTGCAGCAGCACAGGCCGGCACCCTTCCTCCCCCATCTCAGTCGGCTTTCCCGGCGGAGGAGCAGAAGTGATGACGCCGCAAGCTGTCAGCGGAGGACATCAGAAATGTGACTGTGCAGGCGGTGGAGCACTACTCAGGGCGCCAGCTGTCAGTGGGGGAGTGGCCTCCAGGGAGCTCAGAGGGCCGCCGGAGGAGCAGAAGCGCTGACAGCGGCCAACAGTTCTGCCGGCAGAACACATGTGGTCAGGGCGCCAGCTGTGAGCGGGGGACGTTAGGGTTAGGGTAACATACAACCTTCCTGGCTTGGCACAATCGGGAGCTAGGGGTGTGACAGGGGCATTCCTCCTATCAAACCACTAGCTTCCGGTGGCATCAAGATACACTAATACTGCCGGGCATTTTTACGTAGGGCCCAAAAGATAGCTCTGGAACTATCTTTTGGGCCGGAATACGTCCAACCGCTGCATGGGCTCCTATGGGAGCCCATGGCAGCGGCCGTAGGTGGGAGTTTAGCAGCGTGGCTGCTATAATCCCTCCCTCTGTTCTCCCCCCCCCCGTGCAGGCTCACCTTTCGTTCCTCCCTGATCATTTTGTGCAATGGGAGAGGGCGGAGCTAAGGACCAGTCCGCCCCACATCCTCCCATTGATGGCTATGGAGAAGGGGTGGAACATGGGCGGAGCTAAGCACCTGCCCTCTCCTTTGTCTATAATCATCAATGGGAGGAGGCGGACCAGCGCTTAGCTCTTCCCCGCCTTCTCCCATTGTACAGAACGAGCGGGTAGGAACGAGAGGTGAGCCTGCGATAGGGAAGGAGGGGAAATGGGCAATGGCCTGGTGAGCTTGGCACATCTGCGCCGGGCTCACCAGGCCATCTGAACGGGCGCACAGATGTTTGATTTGTGCGCCCGTTCACCAGTTTTCTCGCCCAACATAGCGCATATCGGCCTGCTGTGAAAACGGTGGCTGATAGGCGCTCGTGGGAATAAAGCCTCAAGAGGATGGAAATTTCCTGTTACCAGATATACAAAGGGATGTTCAAGAAGATTACAGCGATACCAAATTTATATACTTTTTGTTGTACCACTTTTCTGATGGAATAAATAATGCATTATTTTAATAAGTTTGACTTTTACTGATGCAGTGATACCAAATATGTTTTTTAATGTTAAAAATGGGGAAAGGGTTTATTTTAAATGTAATATTTTAACTTTTTGTAATAATTAACTCCTTCCCCCTGCAGCCAGTTTTGGCTTTCCTGTCCGGTCCTCACATGTAAGATTATGTGACACGTAAGATTTTTCTAATCTTGCACGTGTCACTTTAAGTGGTAATAACTTTGGGATGCTTCTACTTATTACTTTATCACATCATTTTATTCTCCTACCGGTATTATTGATATCTCCAACTTATTTTTTTTTAACATATTACATTTTTTTTTTTCATTTTATATTTTAATCAATTGAATATATTGGTTATATATTTTCATATACATTTTATCTTTTCTTATTCATTTAATTTTGTGTCCCCAAACCAATCCCTTCCACTCTACAGCTTCCTTGTTTTTGTTCCTTTTTAAAAAATTATATATATAAAATTTTAATTAATCCTTTTCGCGATTCGAAAAACATAATTATGCCGTTCTTACAGGTATCCACATTCATATTGATTGCTACACATCTATGCATTCACAATGTGATGCTTTACTAATATTATTTATAGGCCTTAGTACCCATAATTGTTTTTTTCTAATTGCATATATTTTTAATGCACACATTCTAATTATGTTTCTGATTTAAGTTCTATCACTTTTATTATATGACCATTATTGTTTCCTTTTTATGTTTCGCTTACTTGTAACACTAATTATGTACTGAATTTCGCAACACAGTATCACAATATATGTAGTAATAACTTCCAGCCAATGCACTGTGATGCGCTTCCTGCCTGTGGACACGTGGCCGGGGTGCTGTACAATGCACATCCAATCCACGGTCCGCTGGTTCAAGTGGTGGGGTGTGCAAAGCAATTGTACATCTGGTCCACACTCCCCTGGCCGTGAAGCTGCTTGCTCGGGCGGTGGGATGTGCGGCACGGTGCACACCCGTACCATGGTTACAGGGCCACAATACCACCCTTCCCAACAGTGGAATACGTGCCAACCACATGGATTAAACCCCCACGTGATCTCTCGCTTCTTCTCTTTTTTTTCTTGTGGGATCATCTATTCCTGCGTGACATTACACTTTAACCATGCGGGAACACCTACTTCTGGTCCGCCATATGCAGTTAATTAAGCATGCATCTATGTAGTAATATTGTCAGGAAAATGCTTTACCCCTCCTAATCCCTCCCCCTCCTCACTTTCCTATGATCAAGAAAGCACATATAAAGCTGGCATTTGCAATTGATACAGGATACTTGATAAAGGAGGTACGTTGTAGACCTCCAAAGCACATTGCTATGTACATATGCTTATTGTATGTTTAGTCTGTTTATTGTTTCTGTTGCAATTGAATAAAAGACAAGACATAAGATTCCTAAAAGGTATTTTGGATTATAATGGGCTGCCCTGGATTTTAGAGGAGTCTTGCCTATCCAGCAGACTCCTCTATGAAGTGATTTCTCGATTTCTTTTTCATGTCTATTCACCTGAAGCGCAGGGATTTTCACGATACTTTATCGTATTCTTAATTTACACGACCAATGTATTCTGCTATCCCGGCTTTTTCCTGCAACGCTTTCTTTTTTCCCGAAGACATTCTCAGCGATTCGGTGTATTGAACAAGTAATTCTACTTAAGGCCTACTTGGACTGGCAGTGTGGACGCTTGTGATCTGATGGGCGTTCCACACCAAGTGAGTTCCTTCCACACTTGAGCACTATCCACATATTTATCTTTATTTATACCCAGGGCTGCGACTGTAACAAGGGGGCTTCCTCTACCTCTATAGGAAAGAAGGTTTCTACACCAACATAGAAGGGGGTTCTTTACTGTTCGTATAGTAAGACTATGGACCTCTCTGTATGAGAACGTGGTGATGGCCAATTCGATAAAAGGGTACAAGAGGGGCCTGGATGCCTTTCTTGAGCATTACAATATTACATGTTATAGTCACTAGTTACTTCAGAAGGGTTGTTGATCCAGGGATTCATTCTGAAAATTGGTTTCTACATCATTGTCTTTTTTTAGCATTCCTCTAGATCAACATGGGGTGGAAGGAAAGGCTGAACTTTATGGACACATGTCCTTTTAAGCCTAACCTACAATGTTACTATATTAAGGGTTACTCCTCTTTTCCCTTCTCATCTTTCTCTTACTCTCCTCCTTCCTGTATCACCCAACCTTAATATTCCAAATCCTTGTTTAGCCTTGTATATAATGAATAGCTATGTCCGCCACATATCACGTGTGTCAGAATTCTTTCTTCGTCATCTAGTCATGACCTGTTATGGCTTTGTAAAAGCCCCCAGGTGCAGCAATAACAAGTTGATAAATACATTTAAAAAGGTTTTCCTCAATAGTTGATCAGCTGAGGTCTGCTGCTTGGGATCCCTAGCCAATCAGCTGTTATGTCACTGTCGCTACACACTGGGGTCCAGAATGGAAGCTTCTGCTCCAACCCCTGTGCAATGGCTGGCGCTAGTAACTGTAGGTGCAACTCCCATTGATTTTAATGAGAACTGTGCCTGCAGTTACAGGTGCTGGCCACTACAAAGGGGTTGGAGCAGCAGCTTTCTCTCTGTACCCCTGTGTGTAGCGGCACTGACAGCGTGCCCCTGTTCATCTGGCAGAATAGGTTATCAACATTATTTTCCTGGAACACCCCTTGAACCTCTGGTGTATATAACTGGTCTGTTTCCTGAACACACCTGCATACCATGATGCTTAACTTTTAATTTATATTGATAGGGGTTAAATAAAGGAATAAAGATGAAGTGTGGTTCCCATGATAGTTTATATTATAAAACAGTAATTTCACTGTTCTTTTCATGTAGAAAAAAAACACTCAAAAAGACAAAAGCCATAGCTGGAAACATTTACTAAAAGAACGTTTTTTTTCCTTACAGCAAACAATCCTATTTTAATACACATTAAAAAAATATTAACAAAATCAAATATTCTTAAAACTATTGACTGGTAGTTTAATGTTAATGGCATTGAATAGTATTCAGGAGCAAAGATTATGGATTCACACTAAACATGTCTGTTCAAAATCAAGTGTCAGTCCCTTATACCTTTAAGCAGCAGTTATCCTCTACCTTGCTTCTTAGAGTGAAGGTACGCATTGGAGGCACTGTAACATCAAGTGTCATTATAGGATGCTTACTTTTCAGTTTTTGCCACTGTAGGTTTACTTTATCATGATTGCAAAGCACTGTTGAATATGTTGCTACTAAGTCAATAAAAGTTAAGTGATTGAATGCGGCTCATTCCAATAATAACATAATATGAGCATTCCTCATAATAAAGTATTGCAAGCACATCCAAGGTAGAGCTTCACTTTAAGGATGGTCACGTACATAAATAAGGGGCATCAAGAACCTGTTATTTATGTATCTATCTTGCTGTTTCTTCGCATACTAAGCTGCCTTTGCGATGAGATGACCTATGTCTAGTGTGTTGCCGAGATGTTCACCGCAAGGTCAGACACATTGCAATTCCTATAAATTTACATGGGTGACATTTTTATTGCAAAAGGCAATAACGTGACGGGTATTAAAAGTGAGGTTCATCCTGTCATTTTGACAACTAGATACTATCTTGAGCTTATATGCTCTGAATTAGAGTATAATACTTGGTCATTATGTTCCATATTCCAAAGAATTTACAACTCCAGTATGAATGTTTCCTACATATATATATGTATATATTTATAACTATATACAAAAACATGTCAATAATGTATTTTTGCACTTTCATTGAAAGTTTAAAACAAGATAAGATCAGGCTGGCAGGATTACACCTGGTCAGGTGCATAGATTTGTTTCTTCAACAAATAAAACCTTTTAAAAATAGTCATGATGATTCGGTTAAAAAAAAAAAATTCTTTACATGAAAATCACCTTGTAAAGCTTAATACTTTTCATGGAAAACATGACTAGTATACAAAAGAATTATTCCTGGTACATTTCACATATGACTCAAGCTTTAAAGAACACTTCTATTCTGACCTAGCCAACTTAAAACATATTATACTAACATGTTTTCAATACTGATTAGCTGCCCTACAAAATGTAATGATAACACTGATGTTAAAACGTAGTTCTAAACAGTCCTTTTTGTTTCCATGTCTTGCTTTCACAAAGCAATACTGCTTTTTGGCAGTCGCTTTAAAAACAGCCTGTTCATCTATGACTGCACTTACATCATGGCCACTTTTAGAACGTCGTCATCTACAGGAATGTCTCCAGCATTTCTCGCAAATTTAAAAAAACGGCTTCAGGTTCTTTTCTCCCTTTTAACCATTGTAGATATATTTGTGCTAGTCTTTAGTGTCTTCAGCTTTCTCTTCCTTTCTACCTTTCTGTGATGCAACAATAGCTTCTTTTTGTAGTGTTTCTGTCGTTTCATGTTCTAACACTTCTGAAGGAGTTAAGGGATCCAGATGAATGCTACTTGGCTCACTGATGTCAGAACTTACGGAATCTGGAGCTTGTTTCCATAAATATTGCTCAAACCCAACATCGACGCTGACAAGATCGGAATCTGGAGGATCATCTTCTTCCAGCACCAAACACAAATCATCTTTCCCAGTTGTAATAATTTTGCTATCTGTATGTTTAATTGGTTCTGTACTAGTCATTTCAGATGAAACCTTCTCTTGTACAATGTCACAGTCATCTTTTTTATTATATGAGTTTGTTAGTTGAGCCACTTCTGATTTTTGGGAGCAGCTGCTTGGAGTTTCAATGACTGTATTTACCTGCCTAACAGATGTATTGTCCGTGTTACTTAATATACTTGTACAACTTGAAGAGGTCATATTGCTTTCACGTGAATTCTCTTCTTTCTTTGTAGCCTCTGGTGTGTACTCATCTTCCATGCTAAAAGAAAAGTAAACACACAGTCATTACTTAAAAGACAAAAAATAAAATCCATAAAGTATAAAAAAGCATAAAACACAAGGAAACCCTGTTCACACAACTGTGACTTTACAGAAGGTGACTTTTCATCAACCAGCAAGTATCTTTTAGGTTAGCTAAAATGAAACGGCTAGGGACTAGTGAACACATTACTGCTCATTACCATGTTGGTGGGAATTTTTACACGAAATGACTATAGTTTGCATTCCCTCTTTTGGACAATTATTCAGATGACAGTCTGCCCATGTTTAGGCATCTTTAGGAAGGCAGTAAGCATATGAAAATTGCTGTAAAGCAAAACACAGCTCAACTTCCATTAGCGCCTGTCCAACAGCTGGTCATCACTTTCTGCTGCAGCAGTGTTGATAGCCTGACAACAGGACATGTGACTGCTATAACTGATCACCAACTGAAAAAGCCGGTGTTTGGCTGCAGTTGGTCACGTCAGCAGGGAGTGAATAAAAAATAAGCACTGTTGAAGGGATATTAACAAATGTGTGCAATTTTATAAGAAAATTGTGGATCATGCAGCCAAAAACAATTATATATATATTTATGTAGACATTATTTACACATACATTTACACACATACATATATTACATACACTCATTGTAAAAACTAAAATTAAAGGGGTTGTCCCGCGATAGCAAGTGGGGTTGCGCATGCGCAGAAGGCCTGTGCGGCGCGAGCACGCCGGAGCGGCCCCTTCAGCGCAAGCACGTCTAATCCAGGGAGAAGGCAGCTTTGGTCGGCGCCATGGAGATGGGGACGCCAGCACCGGAGGGGGTAAGTGTATAACTTCTGTATGGCCAATATTTAATGCACGATGTATATTACAAAGTGCATTAATATGGCCATACAGAAGTGCTTAACCCCACTTGCTGCCGCAGGACAACACCTTTAAGCCCCTAGAAGGAGTTGTCTGAATCAAATAAAATTTTCTCTATGTGATTGTAAGATTGATCTAAATTATTACAATAACAGAACAAATGGATAATTTATTGCGGAAAACTGAACACTTGAAGAGTGGCTCTAGAACCCTGTTGTACCGCTTCTAGCTTGGATACAACATGTGATATGGGCAGGCATGGTGGCTATAGTACCCTGTTGATCCACATCTAGCTTGGATACAAGATGTGATACGAGTAGGCATGGAGGCTTCAGTAGTCTGTTGGGTCGCCTCTAGCTTGATATAAGATGCGATATGGGCAGGCATGGAGGCATACAGGTTCCGTATGGTATCCTGCGGCATATTGCGCCACATTTACTGTAATTGAGCCTTTAGATCGTGCAAACTCGTAAGCTGTCAAAGTTGGCATTCTAGATGGGCTCAAACTTGCTCTATTGGCGATAAATCTGGCGACCAGGCAGGTTACAAAAGTGTGACAATGTTGTGGGGACATTCCTGTGACACCCTTGTGTGTGCGGCCGAGCATTATGCTGCTGGAAAATGCCTCTTGGAAGCCGCCATGAGAGGAACACATGTGGCTGCAGGATGTCCTGGTTTTACAGGCAGAATCCGCATGGAAGGTTCTGAGAATGATTCCGCTGTGTGAATGCAGCCTTAGGGTACGATAATAAGGAGCAGATTTGCTGCATATGTTCCTTAGTGAATCTGCCAGAAAATCTGCATGTTACATGCGGATGTTGTTGTGGATTTTCCATAGAATTCACCATATATATTTTGTAATGAGGTGCAATCGGCTGAAAGACCTGACTCGCCGTAGAATTCAAAATCCATGGAAAACATATCCCCACCACGTAGACAACATTAATCTCTTAAGGACATGGCCTATTTTGGCCATAAGGTCAGGATGATTTGGGGAGGATTTTCATTTACATCTTTCAAAAGTCATAATTTTTAAAAACTTTTTTGTCAATATGGCCATATGCCGGCTTGTTTTTTGAGTGCAAACCGTAATTTTTATTGGTACCATATTGGGGTACATACAGCTTTTTTGATCACTTTTATTGTGTTTTTGAAGGCTGAAATGAAAAAAATAAGCAGTTTGGTTTAGGGTTCTTTTATAAAGTTTTTGCCATTTGGGGATAAAAGGTGTGTTCAATTTATTGTACGGGTCCTTGTAGATATGGCACCAAATATGTCTATTTTTTAAAATTAATTTGTAATTTTTTATATAAAGAGGGGAAGTGCGGAAACATTTTTTTTTTTCGTTTCTATTTTTATTTTACCATTTTCATTTATTTTTTTACATTTTGATGTCCCTGTTGGGTAGTAGAACCAGATAATGCATTGCAGATCTTCCTTATTGCAATGCATTATTGCTTACAATAGTGATCACAGGCCATGGCAGGCTCGGACAACATTGTGATGTTTTCTTGTGCAAAAATTGTGATTCCGTTTAACGCCAGCTTCACCGCTTTTTAAAAAGTAGTGGGTCTTAGTGGCAGGGGGCATGGCCTATTACATGTACTATAATTTAAGTCAGAGAACTGGTGTAAATTATAGCTGAAATTTATGCCAGGTCGTAGCCGATGTATCTTTCTTTTTATGGGGGCACATGGGCAGCTCAATATATCAAGAGACAGATCTTCAAACTGTACGGCTGCATATTAAGAAAAGTGTACGAAATTCCAGACTAAATTAGGCTTTGAACGTACTATGTATCAGCAAATATTTCTTATCACAATATTATACATTTAGCTTATTATGTTATAATCATTGTATACAGACAGAAAAATTATTAGTCATGAGATGTTGAAAATACTTAGGTATATAGACAAGTAATATTTATGAAAATTTCTGCAAATCTCCTGACATTAAACATCACAGATCTCCCTTCCAGTAACTACTTACAACTTCATTACAGACACTAAATTACACTACATTACAAGTTCCATCAGAACAGATCATCTTTAGAATTACCTTTTATTTGTTGCAGCATCAACCTGTGCACAAGGTTTCTCCTCCTATTAGGATATCAATTAGAAAATACAATATTTCAGTAAAATGACTCAAGTAATGTAATAATCTAAAGATAACTGTATAAGGAAGAAATAGTCTGTTTACTACAGAGCTTCTTAATATAACAAAAAGTGACTAGATTTTATTCAGGAAGGATTTTTTTTTTTACTTAAAAGGGAAATGTTTGGGTTTACAGACAGATGACAGAATAGTGGAATTTTATAGACTTTCCTTGTAAAATGAGGTTGGCACAAAAACAGTGTACTTTCATTATTACTGCTTTTGCTATAATCAACTTTATTGCAATGCTTCTAGAGTACAATACTTCCAAACACCATGACTTTTTTATGTCCGATTGTTATGGAATCTGATGCAAAAAAAACACGTTTGTCTCCAATTTTACTAAGGCACTCTGGGTGCCCCTTTATGGCTTAGGAGAAAACATAGCCATAACACGGCCTTGTGCATCAACTGACTAAATAAGAGTCAGGAGCTATTATAACAAAATTAATCCCCAGCCAACTTTAAATGTTAAACAAACAACTAAACAAATAAGCATGAAACATATCATAAAGGTTTCCGCTCATTATTGTATTTGTAAGAACAGGGTTCATACAGGTTTTTAAAAAACAGTTTTCCATGACAAAATCTTGATTTTCAATGATACTCGCGGAACTCAAAATACACGCAATCAAAGGTTTAGTGCTTTTAAAAAAAATTGTTTTATATACAAAAATAATAAGAGACACAACCTGCTAAGTCAAGCTATTTCCTGTTAAATATATTTTTTTTAATAAAAAAAATCCCCAAACATGAAAGGCTGGTTGAGAACAAAACTTCAATGCACTTTACAAATTGTCTAGCTTGGTCATGGCTAGCGGGTCTATATTGGGTCTCTTGAGGCAGTTGGCTTGTGGTAGGAGGCAATTGAGAAAAGGGCCTCCCGAGTCGGTTGGCGAGTGGTGGGAGGCAGTACGGATATTTCCCCAAATTGGTGAGGTGACAGATGGAGGGGGTTCCAAGGACCTCCTCTCTTTTATGGTTGGGGTTAACGATATGTAATATTATGCTAGGTTTGTAATAAATGGCTGCTGTAGACAAAGTTATCCAAAGAATTAAGTGGTGCATGTCATTATTTGCACATTCGGGATATTGGTGGATGTAAAAGGTTTAAGGCTACAGCTGGGAACGACTGTTTTACACGGGGTTAACCTAAACATTACAGAATCTATACCACCACTACAGCAGAATTAAATTAAACGAGTTTGCCAAAAGTTTTTTTTATTTTTTTTTTAACAGACTTTATTCTCAGATAATAAACAACTTGCAATATTTTGACAAACCAGCTTCTTGTCGATCACCCAACCATCCTCCCATCTTAAGTGTATGAACTGCAGTCGATTAATTTAAATACAAGAGTAATCTCTCAATGATACGGGTAAAAAAAAAAAAGCACCGATTCGACTCTTAGCAAGACTCAGGAAAAAATTCCATGACAAAAAACAAAAATCCATGACAAATCAGAAGATTCCATGAAATTTCCAGGTTTTCCATGACTTACATGTAATTCCAGGTTTTCCATGATGCGTATGAATCCTGAAGAGAAATATTCTCATTTGTATATCGGATGTTATTGGTATCATTATCTGGTGTGTCTTAGGAGATTTACTCCCATGAGGACAGTAGTCACGACATATGTGGGATATTTAGATAGTCGGACCATGGTTTCCAAGTCTTAAGGAAGCCCTCTATAGAATCATCCCTCATGGCAGACAGCTTTTCACATATCATCATTTTGGAGATTCTAGCTATGATGGGGTTCAGAATATGGGATGGTTTCAACAACTGGGATGTTATGTAAATCTTTGCCGCCATACATATAAACTGGGAAAGTTTGTGTTGTTGATTATTATACTTGGACGGTTTGTCCGCCAGCAGGCAAACCGAGGGGGAATATCTTGCCCCAAACTCTTGAAACCAGATTGGCTACTTGCCTTTACAGGGATCTCACTGCTTGGTATGTCCACCAGGTATGCAAAACCAAACCCAGTGCCCTGCAATCTCTAAAGCAATTAGGAGAGATAGTAGACTGTGATATCATTTAATCCCTTCTTGCTCCAGGGCGTAAGTTTACGTCCTGGCAGCGGGGTACTTCCCGCAACAGGGCGTAAACTTACGTCCTGGGGATAGCGCAAGATCATAAGTGATCTCGCGCTATCCCGCAGCGGGACCGGCTGTCGGCCATAGCCGGCCTCCCACTGCAACAGCGGGGGAGCATTGGAGATGCCCCCCCCTACCGCTGTTAACCCCTTCCCTGCCGCGATCTATGTAAATCACGGCATGGGAAGAGTTTACAGAGGGAACGCGCTCCCTCTGCGATGTTACTGGGCTCTCGCGATATAATCGCAGAGAGCCCGGCTGGTTGCCATGGCGGCAGGACGCCAGATACTGGCGTCCTGTATTGCCATAGCCTAGGAGCGCTGTATAAGCAATAGGGCATTGCAGGGCAGTAGCCCTGAAATGCCTTATCACAGCGATCATCAGTGCTGTACTGTAAGTGCCCCAAAGGGACACTAATTGTGTAAAAAAAAGATAATAAAAATGAACAAAAAAGAAAAATGTAAAAAAAAAATAAAAAAAAACCCTTTTTTATTCTTTTTCTCATATTAGCATAAAAAAGAAAATTAACAACCCCCATATTTGTTATTGTCGCATCCGTAACGATGCGTACAATAAGTTGCAAATGCTTTTGACTGTGCACGGAAAAAAGCGTTAAAAAAACACTGAAAAACTAAGGCTAAATGCTAATTTGTAGCCTTTTGCCTCCCTAAAAACAAAATAAAAGTGATCAAAAAAGCAGTATGTACCCCAAAAGGGTACCAATAAAATACAGGTGGTCGCGCAAAAAATAAGCCTTCATAGAGCTCCGTACATAGAAAAATAAAAAAAGTTACAGGACTTTGAATGCGATTTAGAAAAAAAAAAAGATTTCCAAATAAAAAGTTTTTATTGCAGAAAAGTGGAAAAATCTAAAAAAAAATAAAATATAAGAATGTTGGTACCGTTGTAATCGTACCGGCCCACAGAAAAAATGCATTGTGTCAATTATACTGCATGATTAACGCTGTAAAAAAAATTTAGAATTGATGCGTTTTCTCTCCCTGTTATCATAAAAAAAATAATAAAAGTTTAACAATATAGTCTATGTAACCAAAAATAGCACCGACAAAAATTACAGTTCGCCACGCAAAAAACAAGCCCTTATACAGCCGCGTCGATGGAAAAGTAAAAAAGTTATGACTTTTGAAAAATGGAGAAGAAAATCCGCCAAAAATCGTTGCGGCCTTTAGCCCAAAATAGACCATGTCCTTAAGGGGTTAAAGGAGATGTCTGTGTTTTTTTCAACTGATGACCTATCCTCTGGAAAGGCCATCAGTAGTTGATTGACAGGACTAAGTCACTCAGGACCCCTGTCCATCAGCTGATGACATAACGTGCTGTGCAGTAAAGCAGGCTAGATGTGGTCATCAGCGGACAGTGGAGGAAGTGGGGGCGCCACTTTCACTCCCACTAAAATTAAGGAAAGCATGTCTGTAACAAGAGCAGGAAGTGGAATCGCAGCCTATTGATAGCCTATTCAGACCATAGGTAATCAGCTCAAAAGAAGCCAGACAATCCCTTTAATTTGAAGAGAATATGTCATGTCTCAATTCATAGTGTTTTCTATAGTGAGGTAATATCAATCAGTAGAAGAAATACGTGCAAACAGTGCATGGAAGTCGAGATATTAGACTGTCCAAACTCCATGCATGGTCAGTAATTTGTTATGTTGTACTGACTTTCATTCTTTTGGGTCACTGTTTGTTTTTATCACATTGTTATATATACAGATGTACTTTTTCATGTGGGGTACACCCAAGTCATATATTGTATCTCGGATCTGATAATGTTTTTATGCATAAAATAGTTAACTCTGGTTCCAGAAGATGAATTGCTTCTATAAAAAGTAAATGGCACGGAACACATCATCTGCCACAAAATACTAAAATATGAATGAAAGTCTGTGGCCATAAAAACCAAACATCTCTGTGTACTGTATATAAGAGAGACTTACAAGATAGCGCCTGGCTCCATCACCTTCCCATTCCTATGTAATTGTCCACTAAGCCTTTGCAAACATAATAACATTGGACACATTGCCTAATACCAATTTGGAATGTTTTAGAATTATTTAGAAAGAACCATATTATGTTATATCTGAACAAAGAAGTACATTACACTAGTTTCCATGCTTTATGGACATTCACAAATAAAAAACAAGCATCACTCAAATCATGCTGCTAATATCAAACGTGCATGTGGTGTAGTCGAAATAAAGCAGAGTTTTGCATAAATTCATTGAAAACTTTTTTAAAAGAAGCCTTTAAAGGTGTTTTCCAAGCAATTTTTATTGATGATCGATCCTCAGAGTCATATTTTACTATTGACCCTACAGCTAATATCTGGATGCAGCATTTTTTACTGCAGAAAAACCTGGTTGTGTCAACACACCAAAGTGGTGTTTTAGCAAAAAGAAAAAAAGCCATAAATGCAAAACCAGGGAGAGCTGTAGTTTGGCACTGTATTGAGGTACATATACTTTATTGATTAAACTTTCCTTCAATTGTTTTTTGAGTTTTTATTTAACAACATGTGTAATGTGTGGTGTAAATAACATACTAACTTTATTCCATGACTTAGTACAATTATGATACCAAACTGATAATAGTTTTTTCTAGGTTTTAGTGCCTTTGTTAAATAAAAGCATGTTCTATGGTAATAAAAAATCATTATCCACTGGTCACCGCTGAGACCCCAAAAGATCCCTTGATCTCCTCTTCTCCACAATGCAGGCTCTCTACAACTCCCTGCAGTAACATGAAGATTGAATGTTGTGACTGTTGCACATGTGTGGTGCCACTCCATTCATTTCAATGGGGTTGACAAACAGCAGAGTAGAAGCACTCAGCTATCCATAGCAGTCCCAATGAAAATGAATGATGTAGCGCCGCACATCCTCGACCATTTTTGTTAACTTTTCTAGTGACAAAGCTATACATGGATTTTTTTTTCAGGTTGAGCTAAATTTGTTGGCTTTATTTTAGGATACATATAATTTATTGTTTGAGTGATTATTTTTTCAGGAAGAATGGAAAAAGAAAACAAAAAACAAAACTACAATATTCTGCTATTTGCATCTCTTTTTGATGTCATGCATGATGCAGTTTAGCCTCTTAGGAGTAGCGAAACATCCCTTTATGGAGATAACTAAGAGGCCTTAGGCTAAGGCCAAGTAAAAACACGGCAGTCCTGACAATAGTTGGCATGGAAGTCCTGTGCCGATAGGAGCTGGGACTCTACTATTTACTGACAGCCAGGCTCATGCTCTAACAGCTGGATGCAGAGAAACCTGAGATCTCCGCTATTTAATCCATTACATGCTGCAATCAACAGTAATCTTCCCCTATCAGCCATCATGACTCCGTAATGCAATTGTGAAGTTCCCATTGCAGCTCAAGGCCTGATAAAGGCCTCAAAGCCTTCAATGTAAGTCAGCCTACCAGACTATGCCGCCAGCAGGGTCTTCTGGAGGGGCTGTCAAAAGTATACTACACTGTACTACATATATTATGTAGTATACTAGTGATCAAATGATCACATCTTCAAGTTTCCTTGAGGACCAAAAGGTGGTGAAAAAAAAGGTATAAAAGCAAAACATGTTTTTCCATACAAAACTCCAATTTATTATGGAAATAGATTAAAGCTTTTTATTCTGCAAAAGTAGTAAAAAATATTTAAAAATGTGGTATTGCTGTTAACCGTGGCATCTAATAGGTTAACCAAGTTTATCAAGTACTTTCTATTGTGCCCAGTATTGTAAGGTGTCTAAATACGCAAGTTATACTTATCAGATTATTTAAACAGAACACAGTATTTAGTTTTGTTAAGTCATCTTTAACCTACTGATTTTATTACATAGATTTTTGATGGGCAGTATCTGCTGAAAAACTAGCACATACTACACAGAGGGCACTGAAATGTCTAATTGGCTTTTCCCAAGAGCGTAAAATTTAATAAGTCTGGATTTACACTTTGTAGTAGCGTGCCGCATGGTTTTGCAGGGGGACACACTATATTTTAATTCACCTGTAAAAGCTGCACGGCTAATATCAGCATTACAAGACATATGGCAAATTGCGCAATGTGTGAACCCAGCCTAAAGAAGAAAAGAAAAGGTTTTCATACCTGTTCACTGGTTTGCTTCAACTCTACTGAAGGTTGAAGTCTTGATCTAAAAAGAAAAGGGAACCCAATGATACAATTACATCCCTATAATAATAAATTATGCCTATTCTAAAAATGTATTTAGTCATGCAGCTTCTTGCATTGATAAAGCACACTTATGAAGCAAATAAAAAAAATACATACAAGAATACAACCAGAAATATGAGACATGCAAAGCTATTTTATATGATTTACACAATTGGTTGAAGTGCGCTATACTCACATAAAAAAAAATAGCAAAACCAGTCAAGAAAATTAAATTTACACAATTTGCATTAATAGTTTACCAGCTACTGTATTTCAGCTCGATGCATTGACTGCATTTTACTACATGTGACATATGTATCTAAACAATACATAACAAAGATGATATGTAAAGAAAAATTAATGAAGAGCAAGGAAGGCAGTGACACCTTATATCTATAGTGCACACACTCTGCCTTACTCCTCTACACAGGGGGTCAATCTAAGGAAATCGGTTATAGGAGTAGCAAGTATCTAATTCATGTAATACTATTTATTAAAAGGACAAAACAACGTAAATAAGTACATTAACATGGCAGTTAAACAAAATTGTAAGTAGAGCTTGAAATATCCAGTTAGGAAGGTTAGTCTTTTAAAGGCACATGAAATGGGCCAATTATAAATCACGGTAAAACTGAAAAAAAATAATGATTACATAATATTACCACTTAGATCTTAACTATTTCTGCAACCAATAAACCACTGTCCATCAAGCATGCACTGATAAAGAAAATCTTTATAGACTATATACAGTGCATTAATTATTCATATACTTCAGCAATCTCCAATAATTGCTCACCTACCTTACAGCACTATGAATGATTTATTTATTCAAGATACACCGTTAAAGCGATAACATTGCCTGAAATGAGTATTCTGTAAAGTCATCAGTTCTAGAAGTCTGCTAACATTTATCAAGGACCTTTCTTGCTTTTAGAAATACCTGGCAAACTGTTCTTTAGTCGTGGCAGCAAAGAAGTCAGTTTTTATGTGCTGAACTGTGTTGTATCTAGCCCCCACACCTGTCTTGTGAGGTTATTTATCATGGCCTAAATAATTCATGACAATGTTCACTTCTGCGACACTTAGCATACTGGGCCAAAATATTTTGTTACGTTTCTGCCTGAGTAATCATTTCACCTAGTGAAAAAGATTACCGTAAGTGATATGATTATTTGGGATGATCGTATTTGTGCCTACATTTGTGAAAAAAAACCCACAAATACAAAGTTACTACTAGCTCATATATAAGATAAAAGCATACAGAAATTTAAAAAAAATCATCTAGCAAGTAGCAGCTTTATATAGTGAATATACACACTAAAGGGATTGTACCGCAATCAACTTTTAACACCTTTCTATAGAATAGGTGATAGAAGTCTGATCGCTGGGGGTCTCACCGCTGAAACCCTCAATTATTTTGAGAAAGGAGATCCTATGACCCCTCTCTTACTCATTGCATTCCCTACAGTGAGGAGAAAAGTGAATGGAGTGAGAAGTCGTGCATGTGCGGTTCCACAACCTTCATTTTCATTGTGACTGCCGGATAAAGCCGAGCGCTGCTTATGTCAGCTGCACTGAAATGAATGGAGTGGTGCCACGCATGTGCAACTGTCACTCCATTCAATCTTCAAGTCACTGCAGGGAGATGTAGGGAGCCTGCAGTGTGGAGAAAAGGAGGTCAAAGGACCACCCCATTCTTGGGATTGGTTGAGATCTCAGTGGTGACCAATGGATAGGTGCTAAAAGTCGCTTGTGGTGCAACCCCTTTAATCTAATAAATGCTAGTATTAAAGAAACAACTTTATCAAACAGGTTAGCTAAAATGTTCAGTATTGGCAAACTTATACCAATCCAGGACATACTCAAGTCCTAAGTAATAAATGACACTTTTACTACCTAGAAATTTTCAATTTAATTTCCTCTTTGGTAGTGTATGTGAATAATTTCATGTTAACCCCTTAGTGATCACCACATAGATTTTTTTACGCCCTGCTTTAGTGGGCTTTAATTCCCAGGGCTGTAAAAACACGCTCGCTCTGGGGATTAAAGCCATGTGGGCTGAGGACAGGACAGCTGATACGGAGGGCTGCTTGAAGCCCCTCCCCAGTCACGCAATCGCCAATATCCACCAGATACCGATGGTCGCATAAAAGTGCAATAAAAGTAAATAAAAGATAAAGATTCAGCTCCCCTCATGCATTGCATCCATGAGGGGAGTACTCACTCATCCTCCGCGATATCCTGCAGCGTTCTGGTCATCAGACGTCATACGTCAGGCGCGTGCGCAGAAGGGCTCACAGCTCAGGAAATTTAAAATCTCCCTGGCTCCCATGTCTAGCCGAGATAAGAGAGATATCCTACTAAAGGTAGCCGAGAGCCTGGAGCAATAACCAAGGGCCATAATGAGTGGTCTCCGGTCACAAGATCGACATTATTCAATGGATTAAGGCGATCACGTAACAGTTAAAAAACAGTTGAAATGTAAAGCTCCTTTCGGTTTGGGCCCCGTTGTGCATTCGGATATTAGATTAGGGCCACAATGGGTATGTTTCTGAACACAGGACAAACAGGGGAATCCATTTTGGGGTGAAAGTCATACATGTGCTGTACAAAAAAAAGTGTTTTTAAAAACACACAATTAAAAAAAAATGAAATGGATTCTCTTCCTAGATTCCTTTATTTGTTTCAGACCATTCCTATTAAGCTCCCTAGGAAGTATATGCTTACTATTAGAAGAGAAATAACAAAATTTGTCTGGGGGGGGGGGTCCAAGCCGCGATTAAAATTCAAAACACTATCCAGAACAAAAGACACAGGAGGAACGGGCTTACCCAACTTTGATCTATATCATAAAGCAACGATTTGCAAGTGTGTCCTGGATCTCCTACACAATAGGAATACCAAAAGGTGGGTGGCCATGGAACAGGATTTTTCATCAGGGCAGGTGCTAGGTATGTTTTGGATACCCGGGGGAGAAAATAGGAAGAAACTGAGCCTATCACCCCTCATGACAAAAATTCTGAATATATGGGATGGTTTTGCAGAAAAGAAGGGTCTAGTGTCACTCCCAGGGCAACTTACACCTTTAACAGGAAATCCCGGGCTACCAATTCCAACAGATGACAGCTCTCTGCTGGCCAAATTGGGAGTCACGACACCTCGTATCAGAGATTTGTTGGAGAATGGGAACATAAAAACACTACAAAGCATTTTGGGATCTGGGGGACCAGTGGCCGGAGCATGGTTTCAGTACCTCCAAATTTGTAGTTATGTCCGCTCCCTGGGCACAATGGGACAACTGAGTAAACCCTTGACCAGGTTTGAGGAGTTGTGTGTGGCAGCTGATCCACCTAAAGCTGAAATCTCTAGCTCATACCGCATCTTGCTAGCAGAGGAGACAAAGGCCGAAAAAGTGGGGTTTAAATTGCGCTGGGAAAGGGAGTTGGGGCACCCAATATCAGAAGGAGATTGGGTAAAGGCATTAACTTTAACACTTAAATTATCTATTTCCAACAAACGTCAGGAAACAAACTACAAATTGATCTCTCAATGGTATAGAGTTCCATCTAAATTAGCCAAGATATATCCACAGCAAACAGATAGATGCTGGAGATGCCTAGTAGAGGAGGGTACTTTCCTTCACATATGGTGGTCGTGCCCTTTGATCCATAGTCTATGGACAGATGTAAATAAACTTTACAACGCACTGACGCAGGCTGGGATCACCTTCTCCCCTGAGTTGGCCCTTCTGTCGATTTTCCCGGGTTCCATCTCAGGTGCAAGAAAAGGATTGCAAAGATTTTTCATTCTGGCCATAAGACAGGTAATCCCGAGGTTATGGAAACCAATAACACCCCCATCCAGAGTACTATGGTTGGAAGCTGTGGACACACTGAGGCAATTAGAAGAAACCATAGCTACAGACGACAACAGATTTCAAAAGTATTATAAAACCTGGGCGATATGGCTAACAATACGTTCTTCCAGTCGACTTAGTGACTGGCTCCTTAGAGGGGAAATTTACCCTTAAACACGTAAGAAACTAGCAAAAGATTATATAATTAGGGCGGGCAGCCCGACCTGCCAAACACAGAGAAGCCTTTCTTTTCCTTTTCACTTTTCTCTATCTTTACCTTGAATACTTGATGGCTTTTGCTACTCTATGTCCTGATACTTTATACCTGCACAGGGAGGCTCTCCTCAAACTATTTTGTTGATGTTGGATATAATTCTATATAAGGAAGATTCGATACTCATATAGTGAATGTTATATGAACAAAAATTATTTTTCAATTTTTTTGATGCGACTGTGTAAGAAGCTGTTCTTATTGATTGATTGTACGATCAAATAAAAAGCGTTTGAACCATAAAAAAAAATGAAAATCATGATTTTTTTCTTCTGCTTTACTTAGATTCATTCAAAAACTGTGGGGTCAAAATACACAGTAACCCCCCCTAGATGAATTCGTTAAGGGGTCTAGTTTTCAAAACGGGGTCACTTATGGGGGTTCTCTAGTGTGTTGGCTGCTCAAGGGCTCTACAAGTGGGCAATGGGGCCTAAATCACCTTCAAGCAAAATGTCTATTCTGTAAGCCACCGGCTACTTCCTTCAGTTTGGGCCCCGTTGTGCATACGGACAGAAGATTAGGGCCACAATGGGTATGTTTCTGAACACAGGACAGGGGTATCCATTTTGGGGTGAAAGTCTTCATTTATGTGTGTGCCGTACAAGAAAACGGTTTATAAAAGATGTGTATTTTTTTTAAATGGGGTCATTTGTGGTGGTATCTATCATTCTGATACCTATGAGCCTTTGCAATCTTGGCTTGCAGTAGGAAAAGAAAGTGTTCCTCAAAATGTTAATAATCAATGTTAAATTTGTATGTCTCCTAAATGGTTAAAAAAGGAAGTTTTTCCAATGTGTTTCCAGAATAAAGTAAACAGATGGAAATACATATCTCATCGAAAATTTGTACAGCATGTTTGCACATATTTGAAATATTGCAGCTGAAAATGTAAAAAAATGAAAATGTTTTCAAACATTTCTCAATTTTGGCACTTTTATTAAATATACACAAATTCTATCGGTCTATATTTATCACCTAAATAAAGTAAAATATGTGGCAAAACAATGTCAGAATTAGTTGGATTTGCAAAACTTTTACGGAGTTATTTTATGTTAAAGTGACACATGTTAGATTTCCAAATTTTGGCTCTGGTCCTTAAGGCGCAAACAGGCTTGGTCACTAAGGGGTTAAGAGATCTATTCATGTCAGCTGATCAATTATTTTCTCCAAATACCCGAATAGCACTAAATATGATTATCAGAATATATCAAAGCACTATTGTCTAAAGTACACAGCTCTATTTTACCAAGCCCCTTGACATATATAGGCAATACAAACCATCTATATATAACAAATGTAGTATTTTCCAAAAGTAATAATTAGAGATGAGCGAACGTACTCGGATAAGCACTACTCGTCCGAGTAATGTGCCTTATCCGAGTACCGCTGTACTCGTGCTGAAAGATTTGGGACGCGCTGCGGAGCGGGGAGCTGCAGGGGAGAGCGGGGAGGAACGGAGGGGAGATCTTTCTCTCCTTCTCTCCCGCCCGCTCTGCCCCGCTCCCCGCTGCAACTCACCTGTCAGCAGCGGAGCGCCCCGAATCTTTCAGCACGAGTACAGCGGTACTCGGATAAGGCACATTACTCGGACGAGTAGTGCCTATCCGAGTACGTTCGCTCATCTCTAGTAATAATTATCATCTGCTTAGTTAGGTTAAAAAGTTACCATGTTTATGTAAGTAAAGCATAATCACTGTATAAATGAAAAGCTCTACAACTTTATAATATACTTTGTGGTTCAATTGTTCACCATTCTCAAGTTAATTTGATTGCTGTCAGTGAACGATAACACTCTTATTGACATGCAGAGGCAACAACCCCTCTGTAGCAAGTCCTAATCTCATCTGAGAAGTGGATACAATTGTGCTTTGTGAGCTAAACTACCTGGATTTCAGAACTTCAAACGTTCCAGATTTCATATAGATTTCTGTGCCAACACCCGCCTGAAATGTTTTGTTGTATTACATACAACCCAGAAATAAAATGCATTTTTGGAGCCTAAACACCATGAACGTGCAAAAATAGTTTAAATGCTACCTTTTGATGCAATTACACATGCAAATCTCTCGGGAATAAAGCGTCGTTTGAGTCAGGAAGTAATTTCTTCCCATAAATGGGGAAAATTGGCTTCTACCTCTAGAGTTTTTTCCCCTTCCTCTGGATCAACTTTAGGGGTAATAGGTTGAACTGGATAGACATATGTCTTTTTTTGGCCATACTATGTTACTATACTACTATGTCTCTTAGCTTAACACATCTAGAAACTGGGATTTTTGTCTATTCTTTCAGGCAAAACTGCTTCAACTTCTTCACGTTAGAGGGGTTGCATTACCGTACAGCAGTGTTCAAGTCGTGCCACAGAGCCTCATTTGGATTGAGGTCTGGACTGTAATTAGGCCATTCCAAGACATTGAAATGTTTCCAATCCAACTGCTCTAGCAGTATGTTTACAGTCATTGTCCTGCTGGAAGGTAAACCTCCATCCCAGTCTTAAATCTCTGGCAGACAAGCAAGTTTTCCTCAGGAATTTTCCTGTATTTAAAGTGATACTGCTATCAAAGCTTGAGACTATTTTAGGGTGCGCTCACACATTGCAGAAATACTGCAGTTTTTTCACAGTGGAAACACTGTGGGAAAACTGCAGTGCCAACATTTACTATTAAAGTGAATGGGGTTAACCCTTTCCAATCCACCATCTGACATCTTAAGACATTATGATTTAAGGCTGTGCAGCTCCGATGTTGCAAGACGTCCGTCTGGGTTCTCTTACTGTATATTGCCAGCCTCTCTGCTGTCGGAGCCTATCCAATGTGTCACCTCATGCAGTACTGGCTTTAGACAGCAGATAGTGCCATTGTATAATGGCAGAAAAAGAGTAAGCCCCTAGGAAAACCAGGATACAAATTGGATTGGAAAGGCTTAAAGTATATTCTCTTCACATGTAGAGATAAAAAAAAGGCTGCTGTTTTTCTGTTGCGACTGTACTGTAATTCTAATCTGCGGTTTTGCTGCGAAAATTCTGCAACAAATCCAAGCATTTCGGTGACGTGTGAATGCACCCATAAGATGTTTTCTTTTTCAGTAAAAAGGCAGCAAGCTGAAAAGCGACAGTTTCATGACTTAGCGTATTTCTTCTTTTATCCTTCCATTAAGTTCTTCAGTGGTAACTCCTTGCACTGTAAGTTTAAAGAAGGGAGTCTGTGCAGGCAAAATGTGGATGCTAAAGTCTGCCAAACTGAATTCCTCGTTTTTCTTTCTTGTTTTCCAATTCCAACCCCCCTCCCCATGATGCCATCTTTGCCTGTGCCTGCTTTTTGCTCTAGGACACAAACTGTGACAGCTCAGCTACACTACAAGTAAACGTAACTGGGTTGGTTCTCACCTGCACACTCTTGAAAATCCGGTTTCACGTTTAGAAAGTATCACCAGGTAATCAATAGTAAAAATCTATAAAGAGAACTACTGTATGCAAAAGCAAACCCTCAAATAATCATCTTTTTACATCTGATAGATGACTAAGAAACTCAACAAAGGAGACATAAACAGGAAATAAAATATGATGATAATTTCATATTTATGGAGAACTGCTACGATGTGGGCAGAGGCTGTGATCCTACTCCAGAGAAAACACCAATACAGTCTCTGCAAGGATTTGCATTGTCCTTGTTGTGTTAAAAAGTAAACTACGGGTTTTCACTAATACTAATGTACAGTAAGTCATTATACTCTCTCAAAGAGCAGTTCTGTGATCTAATTTTCCTTCTTAGGTCCATAAGTAATGGAGAAGTAAGTACTTTTATAGAACCCTATGATAGCTTTTACTAATGGCACATTTTAGCATAATTTATCACTATTTTAGCATAAAATGATAGGTTAATATTTTATAATATTCAGGAAGGGGGGGGTTCCAAAAATTACATTCGTCACTTAGCTACTGGATAGGTGATAAATGTATGATCGCCACCACCAAATCACTGGAACAGGGGGGGGGGGGGGAACCTCAAAACTCCCCTGTCCATCCTCATTGCAGGAGTGTTGAGAGGAGGAGTTTGAATGCAGCAGCGGTTGAGTATGCATGATGCTGCTCCATTGGGAGTCTGTGCAGCTGACAAAACTAGTGATTGGTAGAGGTCCCAGCAGTTGGGCCCCCAGCGATTAGACATTTTCACCTATCCTGTGGATAAAGTAAAAGTAAATTGTGGGATATCCTCCTTAATATATCTATATATTTCAAAGACTTTAATGTATATGACATAAGGAAAACAGTTCTTAGCATGTTATTTAAAACAAATTAAACACTATGCTAAACAAAACTATACTCTATACCTATTAGCCAAACACTAATGTTATAGTAGTTTAAGGGCAGTAAGTAAAAGTCTAACTTACATAGACATGTCTCCTTCATGAGTTGAGCAAAATATGGGAACTGAGATCAAAAGAAAAAAAAATGAATTCACTTTAAAAAAATGCCACTATTTACAATACCAACGATTAAATTAATAGTGATGGATGAAAAAAAGGCTACAAATTAAACAAGGAACACATAAGAAATTCTATTCTTACCATGTTCTGTCACCACTTGGCATGAATGAGTGTGATATTCACTCAAATGTTTGGCCATATCATCTAAACCAGAAACGTCAGTCATGAAGTCACAGTTCAGGCACACCACAGTTACACGCCTAATGAAGCAAAAATATGGCTAGTTATTAAAACTTCTGAAAAAACATATTATGTATATTATAAAAGACAGATGATATATTTAGAACTCCAGTATCAAAAACAGATCTTAAAATGTATCTTTATTCCAGTATTATTCATATTGTTTGTTTCAAAAATTTGTAGTGTTTGATTTTCCCTACATTTAAATGGGTTTTCTGTGGAAATACTATTAATGACCTATCCTCAGGATACGTCATCAATAGTTAATTGGCTGGGGTCCGCCGCTCAGAGCCCGACCGTTTAGCTGTGAAGGCGCAAACTGTCAGTGCCAGAAGAACAAAGGTCAGTGCAGAAGATTCCACGCCGACCTACCATGTTGTGGCCGGCACTCGTATGTGCAGGCGCAGCTCTCATTGAAATCAACACAGAGCCCGGAGCAGAGATCTCCGCTCTGACCTCTGTTATTGCAGCTCTGACAGCTTGCGCCCGCACAGCTAATCATCGGGGTCCCGAGTAGCAAACCCGGCCAATCAACTATTGATGACCTATCCGGAGGATAGGTCATCAATAGTATTCCCACGGAAAACCCCTTTAACCTCTACCCACAGGACAGGTGATAAATGTTAGATTGCTGGGGGCCTTACTGCTAGGACCTTTCACTTATTAGTACGAGTGACCCAAGTCCATTGGTCCTCTCACTTTGCTCCTTCCATATTTCCCATACAGTTGTAATGAGCAGTAGTGTACATTCTTGACCACTGTGAAGTAAGAAGGGGGCTCTTGGGTCCGCATACTAGTGACTGGTGGGGCCCCCAGCAATTTAACTTTTATTACCTCTATTGTAGGTACGTGCTAGATGTGTGTCGGAAAATACTTTCAACAATTAATTTTTATAGGTCTGGACCTTTGTTCCTCTCCTATAAAATAAAAGTGGACATTCACTTTATGGAGAGAAACAATGAATTGATTAGCCAAATCTGCCCGTGGCTCCTAATCCCGGAATTAGCCAGCCATGTGGACGAGATTTTGCAAAAATCTCGTCCACACAGGGCGGCCAATCCGTCGCAGCAAAGCTGGGCGGAACCGTCGATACGGCGAGGAATTTCTTTTTTTTTTGTGTTGCGACCTCACCTCTCTCTATGCAGAGAGAAAGCCGCAACGGACTGCCAGCGTCCAAACCGCTCCAAAACCCAGGCGATATGCCGCGGGTTTTGAAGCTGCAGCTCTCCCGCGGAAATCCCACAGCTTTTCGGTGTAGCTGCGCTGCGAGATTTCCACCCTGTGTTAACCCGGTCTAAGGGTCTTAAAATAACGCTATCTTACAAATAAATCAGAACTGTACTAAGAGCATTTATCTTCCAACAGCTAGCATACCTTTTGTCATTGGGGCCCTTCTTAGAAGCCTTGGAACGTTTGCTGGAATTCTTGCTATGGTACCTGCATGAAAAGAACACAAGATTAGTTGTTTAAAATTTTGATTCCCGGAAAAAGCAAGGGTGAGAAGTGTATTGTGGCTGAGACGCCACCTGCAAATGTATCTCATGCAGGCATTTTGTGTGCATATTTTACAACTTTTATAGATCTAAGTGATTTGGGATTTATATGCTCCATATATGTGCACTTATACTTGTAAATTTCACTGCTTATTATACATATGCCCTAGATATGGGGACTGACATTTTCTACAATGCACTATTGACTAACATTATACTATTGTCACTTCCACTGGATCTAGGTGATATATACATCTTCAAAATGATGCTCTTTCATTGGCCATCACTTGTTAATTATACTTAGGCCTCATGTCCACGGGAAGGTTGGGTTCCGTGGGCGGAAGCCCCGCTGCGGGAAGCCCACCCTGCCTGTGGCATGAGGACATTACCTACAAGTCTGGATGCGTGCGAGTCGTCCGTCATCTCCTCTGTGCATGTGGGCGGACACGTCGGCATGTGGAGATTTAAAAAAAAAAAAAAAAATCTCCTGCTTTCCCGCGGGACCCGTAGCACACCTGAAATGACAGTTCCGGGTGTGCAGCAGATCGGACGGCTTCCATTGACCTCAATGGAAGCCGTCCCTGCGGGATCCGCGGCAAAACGGAGCACGCTGCGGTTTGTTTTCCGGACCGGAAGGTCCAGAAAACAAACCCACATGCTTTAATTAAGCTGCGGGCGTCCATGATTATCTTTGGGCGGCTTGAACTCCGGATCATCCGCGTGGGTGCCCCACGCAGATCCCAGAGTTCAAACTCGCCTGTGGTCATGAGCCCTAACTTATAGGTGAAATGAAAACCACAAACCCAGAAGGTAAATGATGCTTATTATCCAATCTATTATCCTGCAAGACAATGTCTCATATATACATTCTACTGCAGTGTACTTATGTTAAGTGTACAAATACATATGTATTCTAAATGAAATTAACATTTAAAAGGGTTGTCAGACTTAATTTTGTTTATTATTTAGTGTTCCCCGTACCAAAACTTAACAAGATTTGCTATACTCAGCTTTCCAAGTCCATCATTGCTAGTGCCAAGCTTGGATGAGACAGGCGGCCGACACCCCACCCTGTAAAAAACTTGCTATGGAAATGACAAGAGAAGCAAATCAAACATGATCAAGGAGAGGTGAAGAGCACCATTTAATGATTGTGGCAGATAAAAGTCGCCAAACCACCATTTGCTGGTTCCCTCTTCGTCTGCATTATATGAATATTACCTTTTTTGTACTCAGTTTGGGATGCATTATGTTGACCACTTACTCCCTGTACTCTATTTATGGGTATCTATATAATTTGATGCATTCTGCGACTGTGGATATTGCGTGTGCGCATTTCTTGCAACCGATGCTATTTTTAAGTAGCCATTTTTCTATTCCGTTTATGCTTATTTCCATCTGGGCATGCACACTTATGCTGCCTCCATGACAAAACTACAAGTGATTTTTCCCACTCCGATTCATTTGTTAGGCAAACAAGTATATATTTGTTTATTAGGATCATGTCTACTACTTCCCTAATGAAGCCTCAATAGTTGACACGAGAGTGGCTTTTCCAGATGTATCACAAGACAGGTTTTACCATCACTCAGATTTATCAGTATTGATCAGGTCTTCCTTACTATATTAAGTATGGGTACTTTATTGTGTGTGGGTGTGCATTATATTTATGGTGGCTATATTTTATACCTTTTGCCTTAATTTTGGTTGCACCTGCAGTGACCTGACATTTTATTGTCTATGTCTGGTTGGTTATATGTTTTTTTGTAAATGTTTTTATTCTGTCTGATGGTCTTTTTTTTGTCCAATAAAAATTTGCTATTTGTGGAATTCTGGGTCGTCCAACGTTTTGTTTATGTGAGCCTATTTTCTTTATTATATACTGTGTTTACCTCAAATCTGGTTGCACCCCTATTCCCCCTTATATCTTTTTGTGGTGCTTATCGGTAGTAGAGTACAGCCAAGCGACATTTTGGGACAAAGTATGTTTAAATATTATTTCAAAGCAGTTGATTAGCCCAGCTACTTTATGAATTTAACTGGTATAAGATGGACATCCCAGGCATTTGTGAAAAGAGATAGACAAGAAAAGGGAAGATACCACACATATCAACCAGCGACTTAATATTTTCCAATGACAATGCTTTTGTTACCTGCTCAAGGTGACTTACCATGATCAGGTTACAAATTAAGAAATTTACCGCTGCTCTGGTACACAGCCACTTCACTCCCGAGTCATCGAATGCTGACTCCATTGGACATTTCTACGGTTCCATAAGTCAAGAGTGGCAAGAATCGCTATCTTACGGAAACCAAAAAATGGAAAGCGTCGACAGGGCAGGTAAAAGATCACCTGGTGACATACATTAATAGAGGACTTGCACACTGTCGACTTTTCATGGGATGATGCCAAAACTGCTGCCTTTGACTGCCAGCAATGTCATTATTTTGTTACCAAATTTGTTGAAAGGTGTGGGAGGACCTAAGTAAAAGGCTTACCTCTTCTGGCTCCACACATGTCCCCCACTACTTCTCTGTCCTCTGTGCTGGGTTGGTTTTGACAGGCTGCAGACAGAATGTGTTTGGAACATCACAGGGTGCTGCAGCCAATCAAAAAACTCAATGTTTGATCGCTGAGGTCTGTGAATGGCTGCAGCAGCCTGTGAGGTCCCAGAAACATGCTGCTGCAGTCTGCAAACACACTGTCAGATGGAAGACCTGGAGCTGCCAATACGGCACGCGGGGAGATCTGAGAGAGGTGAGTATAGGTTATTTTATTATGTTTTGGCATGGGGAATACTAGTTGAATAAAAATTTAGCCCAGAGAACTCCATTAATTTCCTCTGCATTATTATGTCTTTAAGGGTATGTTCACACACAGCAGATCTGGTGCAAATCTACCACAGTGGAAAAAACTGCACCATTTGGTGGGGATTTTGACATGAATCCACACCATATTTAACACCTTCAATTGAAGTGGTGCGCATTTTGATACAGATTTCGGTGTGGATCTTTCTACTGTGGAAAATCCAGACCAAATCTGCTACTTGTGAACACACTCTCAATTTACTTCAGAAATACTGGTCACTTACCTCAGTACATGGTTTGTATAGGCTTTTTTACAGTTGGTACTGAACTTGCATTTGCTGCAGTGCACATACATGTGAAAATGACCTTCAAAATCTACCACTTGACGGTGACACTCAATGCATTTATGTATTCCTGGGATAACCCTGGTCAGGACAAAAATATAAAAGGAATGCAATTATTTAAATATTAACTGAACACGACAATATACAATCTGTTCTCTCTGAAAAATGCATAAACGTAGTGTAAGGGCCTTTAATAACCCTCATTTACACAAGCAATGTTATAAGACACCATAATGCATTTACTTGTTATTCTCTGTTGTGTCTCTAAGCAAAATTTTCTTTGGCTTTCTTACAGTCATTACATGTAAATGCAATAAATTCACGGTTGGTCTTCAATGGGAACCTTAGGGTACCTTTACATGGGATAACTATCGCCCCTGTGCTTTCACTCAATCCTTCAATGAATAGAAATGAAGCATGCCAGTGATCTGTTTCAGCCGCCCCCCTCATTCAGAGTAAACAGACAGTCGTTCAATGAACGGCTACATGTTTAACCCTTTCAGGACTGTAATTGAATCAATCGAATTTGAAACAGTTTAAAACTGTGGGACAAATATGTCCCTTGCTCCTCAAATGATTAAACAGGTCAACAGTCACTTAGTTTTCAGGTGAGCTAAAAACCCAAAACTCCAACTCGATCGTTTGTGCTATCAGGTTCCATGTTTACACAAAATGACAGGCACCCCAGTGATTACTAGGGCGGCTATTGGCCCACGTAAAAGTAGACTTAGTTGTAAACATTCAAACACGTAATTAAGCGTGTGACTGCTAAATCAAAATAATCACTGCAATGTCTTCCAACCCCTACTGTGCAAGGAAGTGCAGTTGGCCCTATTCACTTGAAAAACAGTGAAGGGGCCACAGCACTTAATCAGTCCTGTAGCCCCTTTATTTTCAGAATCAGCCAGGGTCCCACAGGTCAAACCATCACTGATCATAAAGTAATCGCATATTCTAGCGATATACTAACACTTAATGATATGGGTCTACTCCTACGAAAACAGAACTCTGAGTTTTTAGTTTTTCTGTATTAAAATAAACAGAGGATAAAGAAAAAGAACTAGTGTTCTAGCTGAAAAAGGGAGATGTATGTATTCTTCCATAGGATTATGAAAGTAGCTGTATGCATTACAGTACATTTAAAAATGACTAGTCACATCCTCATGTCAGTGAGGCCAGCTGCATAGATTTGCAGTTGCAGCTCTGCTAATACTGTCGCCACTCTTCTTTTCTCCCAAGTAACCCCTGTTCTCCTGTCCAAACTATCCTTAAATTTGGCTGATGCTTTAATGTGCTGAGAGAGCGGTCTCCACTACTCACTGCCAGTTGAAATTCTGACACACTAGACATTGAAGTCACATAAGGATGCATTCACAGCATGTTTTAGACTAGGTCCCAGGGTTCCATTCCATGGTTATGCAGTAATCCCTGAAAATGAAATTCGCAAAGAACTTGACAAAACCAGAGAACCTTATCGCTGAAATGTACCAATAAGGTCTTCATTTGAGTAGATGTTTCTTTCTAGCACTTCTGCTGAAGAGAATAATCCAGTTGACCACGCTGTCGTCCCATTGGTCTTCTTCTAAGCAATCAAACTCTTTGATTCATTTTACATTCTGTTTTGTCAGGATTCAGATGTAACCCTGGTATGTAGTCTAAAATATGGTGTGTGCACCAACTAAGGCCTGGTGCACACTTAGTGTAACTGTGAGTTGTGCTTAAGAGACACAGGTGCAATTTGCGTAGGTCAGCACATAGATACCAGAACATATGCTGTCCAATATATACGGACACGGCACATTAACATGTATTGGCATGTCCTCTTTCTCATCTGTGAACTGGACAGAAATAGGATATGCAATGAGCTTTTCACGTAGACCACCGATCCATGTGAAAAACTGTCCACGTGTAAAGCCTCATAGACTATAATGGGGCCATGTGCTGTCTGTAGAATTACACACTGAGCCAGCAAATATGATCGTATTTAATCTGAGACTGCATTTTTTCTATCCTTATTTTAATTCCTTCCAAACTTTTTTCTCTTCCAGGACTTCACAGTATCAGTCTTGACCATTTTTAGAGGTAGTTCCAAATAAACAAATTACAAATCTGTAGCTGATAATCTGGAAATTCAATTACGTTACATGATGGAGACCAGACCAACTAGTTAAGTACATGGAATGGAAACTACACATACTAGGGATCATCATTCTATTTCTCAGTTAAGTTTGTATTGATATCACTGCTGCTAGAAACGTTTCTGAGATGCATAACAGAACATTTGTTTTTTTCATATCATGGTAAATGTTGAGTACCTTAGTTTTTGCAATGCTGTATTAATCATTTTATTTCTTTTTGTGGTGTTCACAGTCACATGTTTCTTTGAAGAAGACTTGATTTTTGAAGACGGAGTATTCTTTTTAGCTGTTGAATTCTGATTATTTATAGAGCTTATAGGGTTTATGGTTTTCATTGTTGGAGGTGACTGGGGTAATGTTTGAGGAGGCTGCTGGGGTGAAAATGCAGGTGGGTTTCTGTAAATAGGTGAAGTGGGAGGAGAAACTGGATTTGAAGGAACGCCAACAGAAGCCCGAATTGTGACCTTAGGTTTTAAAAAGAAAAAAAAAAGTTAATGCTTTATTTAATGATGTGTCAATAACTATGACAACCACCAAAGTCGTAAAAGAACAAGTCTCAACGATCATTTCAATGAAGGGATGACCACATATTCCATTCTTATCTACATTAATTAAGTAGAGTTACAAAAGAAAAAAAAATCTCTATTTTTTTCATATATCCCATCAATTCCAATGAATATCACCATCATCAAAAAATAAAAAAAGTTAACAATATGAGCAACAATGCTTAAAGCTACCCCCTGGCTTCGGGACAAAATTCTGTCCTGGGACAAGGAAGGGGAGGAGGTTATACTACTTGCAATAGTTGTTCTTTGCTGCCCTCTGATCTGCAAATTTTGGGTCCTGATTTAAGCTGTCCTAGATGGCTGCTGCAGTTTTCCAACTGCCCAATGCAAACTGTGTACTGCTCTGATTGGCCAGCAGTGATCACATGAGCAGAGCTGTCCAATCACAGAGTAGGTATAATGCATTGGTAGTCTAACACTACCAATGAATGCACTGTGGGGCTTGGGTAGTCTGAAGATTACATCGGCCATCTTGTATGTCTGAAAACAGTACCCAAAACTGGTGCATTAGAGGGATGGCTGAGAAGAAAACCTGTAGGTAATGAAACCCCCTGTCCCACTCTGGTTCTGGAACACAATTTTGTCCTGAAACCAGAGGGCTGCTTTAAGCATCAGACAGTGAAAATAAAAAAAATAACATTAGCAACACAAAATGCGAGTTTAAACCAAAAGCATAATGTAACTTGAGTACACAATGCAGCATGAGCGGGAGAGAAGTTAAAAAGATGTTTAAATGGCTGTGTATGGCCTGCCCACCTATTTTGTCATTTTGCAAAAATATATATTTTTTAATATACCTTTGTTCCTGGAGGTAAACCTTCTAGTTGTTTTGGCTTCTTGAAAGTCCTGTGATGCTGAGTCTTATGGTCAATTTTCTCTTTACAGGTCAAAAACTGCAGTCTGCACTTAGTACATCTATAAACACCTTTATTCTGAAATGGAGAAACATTTGAACATAAGGATTGCAAAAAAAAACAAATTATGTTGAAATGCTCGAGGTTTAGGTCGTTTCCATAACTGTTTTCAATAATGTTTGCTCTGGTGAAAAAAAAAGTGTAATACAGATAATCTCTTGTATATGACTAACCTGGTGCTTCATATAATGCTGCATGTAAGGCTGCCCAGACTTAATAACTTTCAGACAAAATGGGCATAACAAACTTTTCGTGTTCTCATGGGTTTTTCGAAAATGATTATCAACATCAACAAAAATTGAAGACCTGTAATTGCACACCTACATGAAAGAGAAGGAAACAATTAACAACAGAAGTTGCCCTCTTATGTAGGGTATAAGCTTATGGTTTATTTTTTTGAAAAATATAAAATAATAACGATGTGTCCCAATGAAATGTCATAGTACCAGATTTCCTAATCCTGTCTAACATTTAGACCAGATAGTCTTAACGATGCACCAAATTTATGGTAGTGGCCTGTGCTCTATGGTCAACTTGGTGCTTCTTGCTAGACATGTTACATATTTTAGCCTTGTGGTGGTGTAACCTTTTGGTTGTCTTAGTTTGTGCCAATTGAACATTGATGCATGTTCTTACATTTTAAGCACCGCCCCTTCTAACTAAGCCACACACTCTTTTCCTCTAAGTTATGAATTCTTGTCTAACACGGTCTAAAATTGTCAAAAACACATAATGTGGTACAAGGCATGTACACCCGTTTTTATGGTGCAAATTGAACCCAAATTCTAGCACATTAATGAATTTTAAAATACATCTCCCCCACAGTTTTTTTTTTACAAGAAATTATATATTTGTAACAATTTGGCACTGGCCCACATTTATCCTTTTTTGGCGAATTTCTCTCCAAAATAGCCCACCACGCAACATATTTTTTTAAGCATTTGCGAACGAATTCAGTACCATTTGTGCTCTGCACCTCAGTTTGTAAAAGTGGAATGACTTACTATTCGTCTAGAATCTAGATACACTTATGAAATACAACTTTTTATAAAAGTCACAAGTAAGAAAAAAAATTGCATATTTACTTCACATAAACCGTGGCATAAAAAAGGTCATAATTTTAGTGACTGTGAATTGCAGTGATGCATGTTGTGACACATTTATCAAAGAAGACAAATGTAGCCTTAAACTTGTCGCAACATATGTCAATTAATTAGTCATATTAATGACACCACTTTTGATATATATGGGTCACTGAATTGGTCAGTCATTTTAAAAAACAAACAGCAAAATTGTCTTTATTTTTCTACATTCCTCCAAGATTAATAAAACTTTACCAATAAGTTATGGCTCTCTGAATATGGCAATTCAAAATTAGTTGAAAAGAAAAAAAAGCTTGTGGTCCTTAATACCAAAATGGGTTTGATTCTCAAGGGGTTAAAATCAAGAAAATGCCCGGTTCTGAGACTTGGGCTCCTGTTCCTCTCTTTCACCAAAAGCAGTTATCTAGTTAAAAGAGTTTAATAGTCATTACCTGACAAACATATGGCATCTCCCCAGGTTTATGACTGTCTTTCATATGTTGTAAAAGAATCTGTTCGGATTCAAATGATAATTCACAGATCTTGCATATGGCTGGAAAAAAAAATATAATTTTTTTTTACATGGGACACAAGTTTGCTAGAATGGAGAAGAACTTTCACAACATTCCTAAGCGAGCTGTACATTTCACAAAATCTCATGTACGCCATTCAATAATTAAACACTTCCTCTAGTAGCCACTAAAATCAGACTGCAGCTTTTTCCACTTGCAGACAAGTGACCTATGGGTTTAGCTACACTTTGTAACCATGTTCTGAGCTTAGCCAATGCACTACTTTCTGTGAACTGGAAATCAGAATTCTAAAAGGTAACCATTACATAGGAATGGAGAAGAAAACACAGTGCAACTCAAAATCAGTACAAAATAATGCAACGCATAACACTTTTCTGCCCCAAAATGTACAATTTCCTCATCAGAGTGAACTAACCTAACAGTATGTCAGGAGTGCTGCTTGTGTGATGACCGTGGAAGACTGACTTTGATAGACAGACTCCTGCTGCAATGGATAGGATCAAACATAATTTAGATCCGAGACGTTTAACCGCTAAGATGCCAAGGTCAATGCTTACTGTGGCTCCTCAGTGGTTTACAGCGGGAGTGGATTTGGCCCCTGCTGTCACCTCCTTTACATGTCCCCCAATAAAAAAAATCACAGGGTGCTGACAGGTGCTATGGCAGCTGGGGGTGCAATAGTGGACCCAAGGCCACTATTTTAGTATAGCTATTAGACACTGGCAGAGGCATTAGGCTGAAAGGCATAATATACAGCAATACAGAATTATTGCAGTGTATACAGATGTATTGTATATACAGCATATTATACAAGTGAGCAAGCAACAGTTTAGTCCCCTGGTTGAACTAAAGAAACAAGAAAAGACTTTGATTAAAAAAATATCTGACAGTCACCAGATATATAAAAAGCTTTTTTTAAAGCTATTAGATAAAAACATAATTTGTTTCTTCTATTTTCAAACCATTACAAAAAATACGGGTGGAGCTTCAGTGAATGTAGGTCTTACTTGAGGATTCATACAACGTGTGAGAACTCTCAATGTGGCATTGCAGTTGGAAGGGAGTGGAGAATTGGCGGTAACAGTGGTGGCAGGTGGTGTGGTTTTCCCAACTTTCTGTACTTTGCTTCTCAAGCTCCAAGTGATGTTTCATGTGGTTCATGAATCTATCATAAACAAACAAGAACAGGTGCATTGTTGGTAACAAACAGCGGGATGACTGAAAAAATAGCAATAATATAAGTAATATGTAAGTAACAAAAACGCAGACAATCTAGATTTTAATCATATGAACATACAGTATATGAACATGTAAAGCATACTGTAATATTAAAAGGATTCTGCATCCTTTACTTTCATCCACTTAGAAACATCAGACAAGGATTTTTAAACAAATTAGTAGCCTATCTAGGTATTATTATTATTACAAGAATACATAATTAGTTTTTGTACAGGTATAATGCAAAGCTAAGTATTAATTACATCACAGACTCACAATCAAAGACCTGCAAGAATATATACAAAAAGGACCATAAGGATTGTAAAAGTATTGCTGCTTTTAACCCAATTCCAACCCAGCGCTGTGCTTGGCCCTGGGCTTTAAACCCATGTCACTGTAAATGTATAGCGCAGGTTTAAAGCTCTCATTGGGTGCTCACTTGTCAAAGACACCCAGGGATCCTGATGAGAAGACAAAAGTGGTTTACAACCACCTCGGTCTTCTCATTTCCAGCCTATATAGCACTCAATGAATGCTATGTAGTGAACACTGGAAGCAGCAGTGTTGCTCTCACTACTGGACCCAGTGATCACATGATTGCAAGAATGGCAGATTCAGCTCAGGTTAGTTAGTGACTAATGTCACCATAGGGAGATGTTTTCACCTATAGCTTGGGCTCCTATAAATGTCCTAGTTATAATGGAAAATTGTGAAATAAGAAAAAAAATATGAGATTGTGACTGACTCCCAGAAGTCTTATACGACATCATAGGGACATACAAATTTAAAAAAATATTGTAGAATAAAATACAAATATATTTAAATAAGGAAAAAACATGTCTAAATCTTAGCTATAGTCACCCTGTGATCAGACAAATTAAACATAAGAAAACGAGGAACTCATTCCTATACTGCAAATTAATTTAAGTACAATTGTGCTCATTTTAAAAATAAAGTAGCATTTTTTAAACATTTTTTGTACAACTAACCCTTAATACAAAAACCTCTATATGTCATTAAAAAAACACAGCTAAAATTTTTGGGGAAATTTTGGTGCCAATTTGAAAAATGAGCATAATTTTTTTTTTCACTTTTTCTGTACATTAGCTGTAATAAGAGAAAAACAAAAGAAAAAAATATTGGAAAAGGTAATAAAACAACACAATATGTCATAAAATAAAACCACAGCAAATATAAATTTGGTAGCCAGGGAGGCTCTACTATCCTGCTGGGCTGCTTCTAGTTTGAATGCAAGATGTGATACAGGCGGGCATCGAGGCATACAGGTTCCGTATGGTATCCTGTGGCACATCCCTCTACATCTGCTGTACCTGAGCCTCTAGATCGAGCAAACTCATAGGCTGTGGAAGTTGGCATCTCAGATGGTCCTATACATGTTCTATTGGTGATAAATCTAGCGACTGGGTAGACCACAGAAATGTGACAATGTTGTGGAGATATTCCTGTGACCCCTTGTGTGTGCGGCTGAGCATTATCCTGCTGGAAAATGCCTCTTGGAAGCGCTGCCAAGAGAGGAACACATATGGCTGCAGGATGTCCTAAACAGATCACTGAGCGGTCATTGCCCTTTTTACCACTACTAGGGGTGACCGACTGCCATATGAGATGGCCCCATGGATCATCACACTAGCAGTGGGGGCAGTGTGCCGCTAAACAGCAAAGGCAGCGTTTAAATGATGAATATACACTTTAATAAGACAAATATTAATTACAGTTCACATGTTTTACAAGTCCTTTTAATAGAAAAAGCATGGAATAGTTTGCTTTAAAGGGTATATTCAATATTCCAGGTCAATCAAACATAGGCACCAGGCAAATCATACTAAAATGATATTTTTGCCAAAAATATACCCTTCACAGCCCTGTGCCATTTTACAAGGGAAAAAGGCTTACAGCAGCCAAAAAGTCATGACTGACATGTCTTCACTACATACATTAGTTCCCTGCTGTTTGCAAGACAAATTGCCTGTGCTTCAACCTGCATCCTTGCTTCTAAGTGTATGTAATAGAGATTTTAATGTCTGCAATTACAAGAAGCTTTTGTTTTCCTTAATGATACTAGCAAAGGCAAGTCTGTTCATTTTAGCTTGCAGACTATGCCCTTTGTAGATTTAAGCTATTCTTCAGCTTCACATTCTGCCATTTCAGCTTCTCTTTACGGGTCTGTATGCAAAAGATCTATGACCTTCTCAGCCAAGTAGAGGTCTTAAGACAAACCTGTCTCCCTAATGAAAATGATCAAAATGTCCTTTTTTAGCTGATTTGGAAACCAGAAGTTACTCAATCAAAACAGCAAAAATACAACAATTATTTATGTGTAGTTCGCAAACAGACCTATGCTGATTACTGTGAAATGTAATTAATCTGAATGGCTTAGTGCAGCAGAAACTGCTTTCATTTGTGGTTGAAGAGGATTCACTAAACATAGTGGGGTCAAATATGAGTTGTGACATCATGCCCTTTAACCAACAGCAATGCAAAAGTCTTCATGTCAGCACTGTTGTGCTCCTTATTGGAGGCCATGAGGTTATGCGGAATTCGGTTGATTCAAATAAATTTATAGGGGTTGTTTAGTTACTGGACAACCTACCCTGTTTAGTGCCTACTGTACTTAAATAACAAAAGAAAGTGTACTTACCTAACCTCTGCTGACGCAATCTAGCATTGCAGATCCACTGTGGTCCCGGCGTTTTTTGTGACAGATGATGTCACTGGAATTTAGGCCAATTAGAGGATGCAGCGACACCACTCGTTCTCCTGGCATGAGCGCTTACACTCTGAGCACCATGATGCTAGGAGTTTGGGGAGTTGATGCTGCAGTCTCTGTTTGGCTGCAGCAGTCACCCAGCTTCTGGTGACATCATCTGTCACAACAAATACCGGGACTACTTTCCTTAGAACCCCTTTAAGTGGGTGCAGAGCTTTCCTTCACTAGAATTTCAAATAATCCCAATTTGTAGTTAGAGAGGGCCAGATAGTTCTCCTCATGTATCTGATTCAGTAGATACTTTTATTTTCCATGAAATAACAGTGCCGGATATTTTTTTCTCAGAATTCCGCGATGTGCTGTTGCACTGTTAAGCTGCCTAGGAATTTCTGAATAAGTTAACAAATGGTTGTCACAATGCCCCTTGTTAATGGGGCATGTCCTTTTACATTATGATACTCTCAGCACTGACTGGATAATGTTACATAGCCCCAACTGGAACCATTCATTCTTTATGAAGTTTTTGGAGGAATAATACAAAAATAGCACAACACATAGTTATTTGATAAGACGTTGCAACATTATTTCATAGAAAGCATTTACTAAAACAGACATGAACGGAATAGTGACTGGTCCTCTTTGATGGCCATCACTGTGGTTCGCTATAGTTTCCGAACTTTAGAAATAACTTTCTTCTACCCTAGACTACCAAGGTTAGTGACCTGAAAGGTTACAAAGTTAGTGAAATTAACCTATCCAATTCCTTAAGTCACTAGAAACATTTTCCATTGTCTAAAGCTGAGCGCATCCTACAGCCAGCTACATCTTATAGTTCAAAAAATACTGTATGTGTTGCTGTAGATGCATCCAGTAGGGGTATTTAACAGAGGACGACTATACTGGAAAGAGGCTTGTTCACATCAGCCCTACTGTATAACTTTCATTTACAATGGAACTGCTAACATTGTGCCTGATCCATCATTACAAAATGCATCAGCATGCCACCTGATAAACCTCAGTAGACGTTTAATGGGGTATATTGGTGGTCTGTTAAGGTTTCCGTTATTTTGACAACAAGCATAATTATACATAATTTGCTCCTCTTGTCTGTACATTACTATGGGGACTGCCATCTTGCCTGAGGTGCTTTAACAATATTTAGAGATGCTTTACAGCAGAAATCATGTGCCATTCACACCATGGACAGGAGAGAACCCATCGCCTTCTTGTTATATAGGAAGGAGGAGTAGATAAACTGTGATTATCACCCATTTCAAATAGTCGATCCTGTGTTATATATAGATAAGTGTTAAGTGCCTTGTAATCCTACCTGTAATGAAATGAGATGCCAGTTGGAATGTTTTCTTCACAGAACTGGAAGTGTCAGACTATTATTTTGCTTAGTGGTCAGTGTAAAAAATACAGGATTTTAGGAATTTTTTAAAATATAGCTCATGACATGAAGAATAAAAAACACCAAAAATTCTCAAAAATATGTTTGACATAAGAGCCCGATTTAGGCATTATGCCCATGGCCGGGTCGGGTTCCGACTGTGAAATCATGCAGCGGAATCAGACCCTGTGCCCCGGCATTGACCTCCGTGTACCTGCTATGACGTCTTTCTGCTCTGCGGATATGGCGGCTGGCGCACCGCCGCACATGCGCAGTGCAGAAGGGTCACACCGGCGATGATACGGATCCTCTTCGACTCGCCACAGGACAAACGGCTTCCACTGACTGCAATGGAAGCCGTCCATGCGAGGCTTGCACTAGAATAGGACATGCTGCGATTTTCCACAGCGAAATGGAAAATCGCAGTTATTTCCTCTCATGGGCATAGAAAAGCGTTTTCCATAGCATGTCTACGGGCAGTATTTTCTGCGGGATCCGGAGGCGAACGCCCGCTCCGCATCCCGCAGTGCAAATATGCGCTTGGGCATTCAGCCTTATGGTATACAAATGGTAATTTTCTAATTATATATTCATTTTAAAGACGCTTCAAATGCATCTAAAGTTAAAACACGAATACTGGAAGTTCTCTATAATTCAGGTGTGTCACCATGCGTTTTAGGAAGAGATTTTCTAACCTTGTTGCATCTCTGTCTAAATATATTTCAGTGTATCCAGAACTTATTTTCAGCACTATACTGCAATATAACTTGGAATGTCTGACTGAGCAGAGGGCCTTCTTCAAATAAAAAAAAACAAAATGATAGCAGATTAGTTTCCTTTATCAACCCTTTTAACTGAATTTTACATAGTTTTCTATAGCTGTGCAATAATTCAGAATATTTAATAATCTACCCTACTTCGGGAATTTTACTGGGCTTGCTACAATTAGAATTTGAAAAACATTTGAATGTTCCCACATACAGCTGATACTTCTATGCACTAATTACTTTAGAACTGTGTGTTCATTGTTTATATAGTTGCATACTTACCAGGAAAATTCTTGCATGAGTATCGTACCTTTGCATGCAAAACATCATGTAGGCATATACACCAAAGATATTGATGTACAGTGGAACAGGCTCTCTTCAATGATCAGGCACCTATAACTGTGGACTGTGAGCTTGATCTTTTGAACAAAAAGGGAGCAAATATCACATAAGTCGTCCATGATTTCATAGCAGGCCTCTGAAATGATTCACTTACTTTATATTGTTCTTGAGGAGTTTCTGACAACTGAAACACTTGAATGTGCTGTGAGTCTTCTCTTCTTGGTGTACAAGCTGAAAATCTCCAGAATAACATCCATAATAAAAGTCGCTAACGAGCATGATCAACTTTCCTTTCTCATTATCTTCCATTGTGTTTAGTGGTTTGGGAACATCAAGGTTTGTTAATCCACTAAAAAAACTCAGCATTTTCTCTGGACAGCAATACTGCAATATAGAAAATGTAAGATTTCATGAATCACAAATGAATTCTGATAACAAAACAAATATATACTGAACATCTAGATGAATAAAACAAATTGTATTTTATGCTCCAAGGAACTGAACTGTTAGCCCCCATGAACACGGGCAGAAATTCCGCGGCGGGATTTCCGGCAGGATTTCCGCCCGTTGCTGCTGCCATAGGATTGCATTACAAAACACAATCTTAGGCAGACGACCGCAATTTCTCCTCGTGAAAATACACACGGAAAACAAATTGCAACATGTTCTATTTCTATGCGGGTCTCCCGAGACCGGCACAGAAATGTCAGTAGTGCCGGGCCGGCTGCGCTCTGCGCATGCACCGGCTGGCCGGCACATCACAGAGCCGGAGCCGCGGGAGCAGGTGAGACCTGCACTGGTCCCTGCAGGGGTGCGGGTCGGATCCCGCTGCGAGAATTCTCGTAGGGGATCCAACCCGGCCATCTGCAGGTGGCCTATATCAATAGAAAAGTTGGTTTAAATTTTACTTTGGATGTAATGGCACAAATAGACAAAAAACAAATCAAAATCTTGACAAATCAAAAAGCTTTTTTCTCTGTTTGGTATCCAGAAATGTCTTCATGTAAGACAGCTGTCTTGTATTAAAGGCAATGGCTCATGTATTCAATTGTAGATTCATTAAATGCGGTATTGGCATTTCATCCAATCACGGGCAAAGATTACTTTGCAATCAGCACTTGGGAGTATAGAAACAACCTAGTGGGCTGCGCTACTCTTTTTCTGTAACTGCCATGGCAGTGAAAGGAAATTATGGCAAAAGCAAGCTATGTGGCTTCTATAACTCAGAAGCTGTGGAAGCTGCGTTATTCACTGTACTAAGCTGTTTCTGTAATTCCCATTTATTTCTGTGGGAGTTACGTAAATAGCCTAAAAAATAGTTACATACAAAAAAAAAAAATCACCACTAAGAACTTTCTAAAAATTATGTTTTTAATAAAACTCCAATTTAAATTATATGTGATTGTTAGATGATAATTTCCCTTTTATAACCTTCAAATAGCTTCTTAGCAAGCCATGTAGTGGAGACAACAAAATTTGCATTTCTACTTTTTCTCTAATCTAAAGAAAGGTGCTAAATAAGTTTTGTACAAACAAGCAATGTTTTTCCCTTGAACTACCACTGGGGAAGTGTGACGCTTCTCAAGGAAGTAAAGGTTGCAGCCCCCACCTCAGACATTGTAGATCATGTTGTTTGAACAATTATATTTGGCTTATAAATTTCCATAGTTCCCATATGTTAAAAGTGCATCTAATTTAATTTTATTACACTTTGCTATGCTCCTTAATTCTATAAAAGAAAAATACATTTATTTCGTGCAGAAGGTTTATAGATAATAAAACATATCGATTATGCAAATATTAATTTTATTTTACACAACTGTTTGAGATTTGATTAACGAAGAACGAAAGTGTCTAATATAATCAATGAGCTGACTTATGATGCTATTACACAAGCATTATTGGCCACCGCTAAGGCTCACAAATTACTCCTAATTGCCGCGCTCAAGTTGTAAGTTCTGACATTTAACGGTAAATGGCTAGCTTTAGCAGCGGCTGCTAACGCTTGTGTAATAGCACCCTTAAGGTCAGTCTACACGCAACAATTATTATGATTTGTGCGTTTGAGTAATTTTATCAATAAATATTGCAGTTCGTATATGGTAATTAGTTCAGTGTGCATGGACATGTTAAGCAGATAGCGGCTAGAATAACAACAGCACAGCCACAAAGCGATAGGCAGCACAAAATCAAAGCCCGGATTACCAAGTGCTAAAGCGTGTAGTATGTAAGGCCTCATGTCCACGGGGAAAATCAGGCCCGCTACGGATTCTCCATGGAGAATCCGTAATGGGTCCCTCCTGCCACACGGACATGAGGCATTAAAATAAGAATTAATAAGAATTAACTTACCCGCAGTGGACTGGGCACCTCTTCTCTTCTTCACGGCCGGATCTTCTTTCTTCGGCCGGCGGATGTACTCGGCATGTCGGCGGCGTGCCGCGCGCATGCGCCGGGCACATCCGCCGGGCCGAAGCAAGAAGATCCGGCCGTGAGGAAGAGAAGAGGTGCCCGTTCCGCTGCGGGTAAGTTATTCTTATTTTAGGTCTCGCGCGGATCCAGACGGCTTCAATAGAAGCCTGCGGGAGCCGTCCCGTGGGAGACCCGCACGAAAATGGAGCATGTCACGTTTTTTTTCATGCTCCTTTTTTTAAAAATTCCCTTTTATTGACCATCCGCGGGTATTTATCTACCCGCGGGTGATCAATGCATCCCTATGGGGTGCGGTTCCGCGGGCGGGAGAAGAGTTAAAATCCGCTGCGGATTTTAATTCTTCTTTTGCCCGTGGACATGAGGCCTAAAAATTGCCTATCCTCTAATTGCATCACTCACTACAGAGTTCCAAACTGTTTCTAGAAATGACATCAGCATAACAGCGCTGCTCCTGGAGCTTCATGAAGCAGATTTCCATTGTCAAATGGCTGCATTGCAAGCCTAGACCTTTATGCCCAATGCCAGGGGCTATTCTACATGCTATCACACTTCTTACCAATTGGAGAAGAGTAGAGGATATGTAGGGCTTTCTCACTGTCACATTTAGGTTTGTTTTTTTTAATCAACAGTTGCACATCTCATAACTACCTGCACTAAATCACACTATTCATCGACTTCTTGACTTGGATATTTAACACCAAATATTCCTCAGGAAATTCGGAGTACTCATTGTTGTAAAATTTAGTTGATGATGGATAATTCTAAGGGGGTTTTATTTCCGTTTTTGGGCTAGGCCCCTTATGTCCAGAGAAGGGTCACATCAATGCGACAACATTCAAAGACCATTGCTGCTTTATGGTAATAGTTTGGGAAAGGCTCTTTCCAGTTTCACTAATGATTGTGCACAAAGCGAAGCTCATAAGCACAATCTGGCGAAATTGATGTGGAGCAAATCACACGGGTCCCTCTCCAACTCTTGTGAAAAGACTTACCAGAAGAATGGAGGCTGTTGTAGTCACAAAAAAAAGAGCCAAACACTATTTAGACAACTATGGCTTTTGAGTAGTATGCCCAGCTAGCTCATTTAGTTGTCATTGTCCAGATAACGTATAAGACAATAATATGGCAAAAAGGAAGTGTAAGTTGCAATTGTCTGACTTCTACCTATAGAACTTATATCAGTGTGAATATAGCAATTGCGGTGATGTAAATGGCCATCTATAGGGTGATAACTATTTGACTAGGGAATAATTTGACTACTCTTTAGTTGGTCGTTTAGGTCCATTTCTACATCCTAGTTTTAAACATCTTCTGACATTGACAGAGTTGTCAGAATATGCCTTACCTGTGGGGCAGAAGATGTATGAGTTAGAGAGCGGTGCACACAGAGTGCAAAGCCCCACTGATGACATCTGATATACTTCAGTGTCATGTCTGAAAAGATATACAAGTGAACCTACAATTTTATATGCTCAATTATTTCCAGTAATCCTAAATGTTATAATGGGCTTATATTCTTAAATATGTGACTGGTTGTGATACTTTGAGCAAACAATATTTAACTAGCAATATTTAAGAGCACTCAGTAAGCATTATTACCGTCATATGTTTCTTCAAAGGTTCCAAAAGGTTGAAATGTATGTTGCACTTTGGACAAGCTCGAGGGAATGGTGTTCCATTTTTTGTTGGTGTTGTAACTGCATTAGTACCTAGTTATAGGAAAGATAAGACGACCATTAGGATGGTTTCAAACAGTTTAAAACACCACTTGTTTGTGCCTTTCTTCATGACATTTTTTTTAAACATTTGTTCCTCAAAAAGTGCTGTAGCCAAACTTTTAGGGTTTTTCGAGATAAAATAATAAATGCCAAAGTACATATAACTGTGTATAACAAAGACAAGAAAAATACATTTTCTTTTTAAATGTGTCATGGCTCAAGCTTCACCATTCCAGTCCCAGAACCTCCGTCAGCAGTCACATGCTGCTCACGTACAAATAACTTCTGAGGCCAGCGATTGGCTTCAATGATTACGTAAAAGATGGATTATATGTGATTGCTGCAGGAGTTTCTGCTACCCGAGCGACTGGAACTGTACTGGGAATGGTGGGACATTTAAAAGGCAAGTCATGTTTATTTTTTGCTTTGTTTTACCCAGTTATCTGTCCTCTGGCAATTTTTTTTTAAGTTTAGAAAAAGCCTTTTAGCCCATGCGGATCTAAAATTTTGATGGTGTTTTCTCTCACTTTTAGTACATTTTTTTTTGGTTCAGTGCCAATTTTTTTCAAAATGCAGTATGCTCAACGTGTGGCATCTTTTTCATGTGTTTTCCCATTGGCTTCTCTGAATGACTAGAAACCCGTGTGAAGAAAAAACGAAACAAAAAAACTCAATCCTAAAATGATTTGAAAGAAAACAAATGGAACTAAAAAATAAAAAAAAAATCTGCAAAATAAATTTGTGTAAAGGAAGTCTTAAAATAGAACCTGTCACCTCGAACATGTTGTCCAAGCTACAGGCATCATGTTATAGGGCAAGAGGAGCTGAGCAGATTGATATATAGTCTTATGGGGGAAAAAAAAATCAGTATAATTTGTATTTTATTCATTTATATCTGTGCATATTCTGATCTTAACAGTCCAATGGGCGGAGCTATCAGTGATTGACAGCCTTCCCTTTATGTACAGTCATACGTAGGCCGTTGTCAATCACTGATAGGACCGCCCATTGGACTGTTCAGCTCAGGATCTGCAGAGGTTTAAAGGAATAGAATACAAGTTATACTGAATCTTTCCCCATAAAACTCTATATCAATCTACTCAGCTCACCCCTGCCCCATAGCATGCTGCCTGCAGTTTGGACAGCATGTTCAAGCTGACAAGATTCCCTTCAACCCTTATTTTACTAAAAAATACATAAGCCAAAAGAATTAAAGGATGTTTTAAAATACCTTTAGAAGGGATATTTTGTGGTAGCGCAGTTGAAGACATTGGGTTCGATGCTGTAGTAGATGCTGCAGTCGTCCTTTTATCTGTTATATTCTCGTTGGTTTTTGGCTTTTTTGGGGAAACATTAGTCAACTCAACAGGAGATGGGCGCTTTTCCATTAACACATTTTCATTTCGTCCAATATTTGCTTTAAGGATAAAAAAACATTCAGAGTTTTGCGTTTAGATTTTACACAATTAAGAAATGTCCTGACTCTCCCTCACATCATCCCAAGCAATATGGAGCTTTAAAGTGTACCTATTATTATAACTGTTTTTCATGGTAAATGGTCTTCTGCCTCATTGGGGTTTTTTGCCTTCCTCTGGATCGACAAGCAAGGGGAGGGTGGAAACAGGCTGAACTGGATGGGCATTTGTCTTTTTTCAGCCTAACAGACTATGTGAATATATGAAATATGTAGTAGTATATGTTAGAAATACGAGCAGCAGCCAGTTATTCTCCTTTTCCAGCCTATAGACTCTCTGTGAATATCTAGAGACTATCTCAGTCTCTAAAAAAAAATCCGCCTAGTGTAAAACACTACAAGGGCCTTCACACTTGCGATAAAATTGTGTGATTTTCGCATGTAAGACAGATTGAAAAGGCAGAATTAGGAAACTAATGACTTTCAATAGTTTCATTCCCATTTCTGATATTTTCATCCATGTGATGTGGAGTGGAAGAAAAAAGAAAAAAAAAAAAAAAATTAAAAAAAAAATAAATCGCAGCATGCCCTATATTTCAGCATTTTGTTTTTTTTTCTAACTTCCATGTTTCCCTATGGAGCCTCCTTTTTACCGCAAAGAGATTTTCGTGCGATGCAATGCGTTTTTAATATTTGTAATTCCTATTCTCTATCGCAAGAAAATCGCAAGCAGCAGTGATGTTTTTGCAAGAAACAGCATCACTGATTCTCAGGCATCTCATGAGCAAAATTGCAGAGATCTGCAGGCGGCCATAGTCTGATTGCAGGTCAAAATTAGTGCAATGCTTTAATTTTTTTTTTAACACCATTGTTTAGTCCTTCAAGGAAAGCTGAAGATGCAATTGTGATCGTTAGCACAGTACACTGCATTACTTACATAGTGTATTGTACTATGCCTATGACGGCAGGGTCTTCTAGTCTTGCTTACATAGCAGACACAGAGAACTTCGTCAGACCTCCGGATGCCATAGGATTGCTTCAGCATCCTGCGATTGCATTGTGGGGATGCGAGTGGGTGACGGAGAAAGCCCCCTCCCCATGTGAACCGCTTAAATGCCACAGTTACTATTGAGTGTGGCATATGAGGGGTAGAACAGCCTTGATTGACGGTTTCTATGATCCTGGCAGTTAGATCAAAAGCTGGGCTTTCAGTTGACAGCTAAACCTCAGCTCTTCCGAGCACAGTACACCCTTGCCATGCTAAATCTGCAACACTGCAGGAAAGCATTGATGCAGGTTTAAAGCCCATCAGTGGCCCACCGTAAAAAGGTGTATTGGCAGGCACTAATGGGTTAAGGCTTCACATAAAGCAATGCTGTGAACTCGGAGTCAATGCGGCACTTGTATTACAGACTTGTAGGCACTATATCATGCCTCTATGAGGCACGGCATTGCTTCTTAGAAGCACAACTACTACAGGAGAATACCCACAGTTATATGGCATTCAATGTAACATGCCTCCATGAGGCTTGCAAAAATAGAAAAACACAGCAGAGGAAGGGAAAAATATATGAAGGCCAGATGCACTACCCAGAAAAGATATGTATAGCTGCCTGATGAGTGATTGCTTTTTGTTTAGTTCTTTTGTGCTTTAAACAATAGGTACACTTTAACAAACCACTTTTCTCCCTTATGAAACGTGTAAGTGTGTATCATTATTGCTGTTCCCATTATGCTATATCAGAAGTAATATAGGCTCAAAATGTGTGGAATTTGTTTTCATCTCAGTTTTTAAATTCATTCTGATACCTGCTGCATTTTGCATAAATATAGTTTGTTGGGTTTTCTGGTTATGCAGTAGTAAAGGCTGCTGAAGTCCTGGTACTAGGTGGTTAACATTTTGCGTCATCGATGGGACTGGAGGAGGAGGTCTATGCATAAAAGTGGGAGCTGTCCTTGCTGGAGATGAAACAGGGCGGAATTGGGGTAAAGGTTGCAGTGGCCGGACTAATGGAGTAGAACTTCCTGTAATAAATATAATACACTAGGTTTACCACAAACCACTTGGACAGTCATAAAGAATGTAGACATAAACATTATTTCCAACCCATAAACTACTAAAAGGCACATTTTATTAATAACATTATAAGATATGTATGAAATATCAATTGAACTAATTCTGTAAGTGAGCTTTCTTCAACAGATTAACATTTTTGCAGACTAGCACCTAATGAATATGATGTACATATTACAATCCTGGCCAGTGCAAAGTGTACAGAGCTGTCTGCTTCCAATTCCAAATACAGTGATAGCTGTACAGCAAGCAGGTGATTGACTGGGTTGCTGATCAAAAGACTACCACTAGAGATGAGAGAGCACCCAAATGCTCGAGTCCGCGTTATTCGAGTCGAACTTTTCCTAAAATTCGAGAGCTCTCTCTCTCTCTTTCGTGGTAGCATGGTAAAAGATAAAATGGAAACCTGTTTCTAAATGTTAAAACTACTCAAAACAGATGTGTCATATTCATTATGGATATAAAGCATGAATCTATTATTTCAAATATGATCAGAACCTTAGTAATAATAGTGTTTTCAGATTTTATAACAGTAAAATATTGTGATCAACAAATACACTACTATGGAAACTAACAAAACAAAGTACATGCCATGAGAATTATGGACCTGTGCTCATTACAAGCTATGTATACCTTCACAATATAACCATAAGAAATGGTTACTTCATTTTTATTATTCAGTGGATGTACCATATTTTGGATGAACCCTATTTTTCGGACTGTAAGATGCACCCCAGGTTTGGACAAGGGAAAAGTGGAAAAATATTTCATACTGATTAAAACATTCCTGGTGATGTGACATGATTACCTTGTATAACATGATCTAGACTGCTTCTGTACAGATCAGTTACTCCTCAAAATACTAGGTGAAAGCAGCAGTGAGACCTCATATAAAAGGGCAGCTAAGCAGTATAAGGGTATATGGCCATAACCTACTTTCCGAGGCCAGTGAAATACTTCTGAGCTTGAATGCTAACTACACCCAGCAGACAAGGGCCACATAAATAAAGGAAAAAAAAGGAGACAAAGGATGGGGAGCTGTAGTAGGTAAGACGACGAGGGGTTTCATCCTCACTGCTGGGGATGATATTGTCCCTCATTTTACATATACTTAGTAGACTTGATGTTTGCTACGTGAACATAAAATAAGTTCATTCACATTTGCGACGTTTCCCTGCATGACATTGCGTTGCCAGCAGCAGCAGCAGCAGCTCGGGCCCCAGTGAAAACGATGGGAGAATATGACAATGCCCTGTCACGGCTGTGACAGCCACGCCGGGGAATTTCTTCAGCCCCGCAGAGAAGCGAGGCTGTTTTCATGTGAAAACGCCTCACATATAAAGGGGTTCCACATAAATAGCGAGGCCGATATTGGGCTGAGACTCTCTGTGTAAAGGAGCCCTGACTCTCCCTAGTGGCGCTGTTGACTAAAGCAAAACAGGGCCGCTAGACTTAAAGGGGTTGTCCCGCGCCGAAACGGGTTTTTTTTTTCAACCCCCCCCCCCCCGTTCGGCACGAGACAACCCCGATGCAGGGACCTAAAGAAAAATCCGCACCGCGCTTACCTGAATCCCCGCTCTCCGGTGACTTCTTACTTACCGGCTGAAGATGGCCGCCGGCATCTTCTCCCTCGGTGGACCGCAGGGCTTCTGTGCGGTCCATTGCCGATTCCAGCCTCCTGATTGGCTGGAATCGGCACGTGACGGGGCGGAACTACACGGAGCTACCCGGAGCCCCATTGAGATAAGAAGAAGACCCGGACTGCGCAAGCGCGGCTAATTTGGCCATTAGACGGCGAAAATTAGTCGGCTCCATGGAAACGAGGACGCTAGCAACGGAGCAGGTAAGTGAAAAATTTCTTATAACTTCTGTATGGCTCATAATTAATGCACAATGTACATTACAAAGTGCATTAATATGGCCATACAGAAGTGTATAGACCCACTTGCTGCCGCGGGACAACCCCTTTAACATAGGAACTTTGATCTGGCCTGTCAGTTGCTCAATGCATCAAACTCAAATTTTATGATTTTACATGGTGGTTAGAATGTAAAAAAACTAATCACACCAAAATCAGTGCGGTGCAAGAAAAAGCCTGAAGGCTTTTTTATATTAGATATCATCCTCACCAGTGAGGCTGAAGGCCCATCTCCTCTTATCTACTACAGCTCCAATCCTTTGGTTCTCTATATACTATAGGCGAGTATTCAATTTAATTTAATTTTAAGCCCATGTAATGGATTTTTTTGTCAGGAAGGGGGGGTGGGGTGGCCGAACCCCTTTAATTGTTTAACTGATATTGAATGACAGCTGAGAGCTGCCTCTAATTGGTCCCTGCGCTCAGCCAATCAGAGGCAGCACTCACTCACCCATTCATGAATTCATGAATCGGTGCGTGAGAGCTGCCTCTGATTGGTGAGGGCTGTGACCAATCAGAGGCAGCCCATTCAGCAGGCGGGGATTTTAAATCCCCGCCTGCTGAATACTACAGAGAGCAGTTCAGGAGAACTGCCAGCCGGACGCGGCTGAACTCCGGCTGCAGGAAAAAGGTGAGTATTATTTTTACACATTTTCAGGATGGTTTTCAGGGAAGGGCTTATATTTTAAGCCCTTCCCCAAAAATTCATCCAGCGCTTGCCGGCAGCCCATTGCTTTCATTGCTGGGCCGTTTCGCTGAAAATGCTGCTAGGTGCAGATTTTTCAGTGAATCGTCAGCCCCGGTCACACGATTTGCGGATGCGCATCCGTTATGCGATCCGCAAATCGCGGGAGAAAACGCCCGTGTGACTGAGGCCTAACTTTGCACTAGGTCTTAATTAAAAATGTCATACCATTTTGGCTCTACAGCTCTGTAGAGTCTAATCCTGCAGTCCTACTGCCTTCCATTTGTTCCCAACCTTATGTTAACATTCAGTGGGTTACCAGAAAGTAGGGGGACTGGTATGACTGCAGAATTAGACTATACAGACTTTGTTGCTGTTACCACTAAAACGTTTAGGCTTACATAGTAGCGGTATGAATAAAAACAATAGGCAATTTTCAATCAAGGCCTACTGCAAAAGTTACTTTATTTTATGGACTGGCTTAATGCTGTAAAGTGATTTTAAAGGTGTACATAGGCTTTAAGCTCTTAAGTGCAAGGTACTTGAGGAAGCCATGCAATCTGCACTAAAAAAGGGGGCAATTTAGGACATTATTGAAATGTATAAATTTTATTAGATTGTCTAAAACCATTACAAAATGTAAAATAGTGAAAATGAATTCATACCTGATGCAGTGAATGTTTGCACATTTTGGTATTGTGTTAACGCTGTGCTTGGTCGTAATGCAAACATTACATTAGAATTATTGGAGGCAACCTGGGGAGAGTTCATAATGTAACCCTGAGGGAAAAAATGTACATGTAAATATAATAAAAATGACAGTACAAAAAACATGTCAATAAGTATAATTATAGTAATTGGAAACCATTTTTTCTCAGGACTAAAAGGAATCCCAAAGGTTTGTTCTTCATGTTATGGCACATCCTAGTGATATACCATTTAACATTTTGTGATGGGAGTATGCCTTTATATCAGGTTATAAGGTTTAAAAGGGCTTTACCAAGATTGACTTTTATCACCCATCCCCTTTAACTATACAGTGAAATAATGAAGTCAGACACATTTAACATACAGTTTTGTCATAAATGTTCGAAGTTTGTATAAGCAGGATCAGGAGTTGATCCCGCTCCATACCATGTGAGTGTGGGCGGTCTTTGACTGATTGCGTTTTTTAATTCTGACAGCAGCATTTAAATGTCCCCGATTGGAGTTCGGAGGTCCCGAATATCCAGCGCCCCTCCTGTGAGGAGATTGTGGGGTGCGGTTTGCTTGCCATGGCAGCCGAGTGCCATTGCAGAATGCCTTTGAAGCCATGCTTGTGGCGTGCTTGATAGACTACCTGTCAGATGGAGGTATAATGCAATATTATGGTATTACAATATACTGCAGGAGTGATTAAACAATCACAAGTTCAAGTCTCCTGTGGGTACAATTTTTCTTAATTAGTACAAAAACTTTTATTATTAAAAAAATAAAAGTTAAAAAAACGATTATATTTCTAATCATTTAAAAAAATATTTTGAATTGCTCCATCCGTAAAAATCTGATCAATTAAAGTAATTATTATTATTTATCCCACATGGTGAACATCGTCAGAAAAAAAGCCCACAACACCAGAATTGTGCATTTTTGGTCATTCCGTCTCCAAAAATAAATTCAATTAAAAAAAAAAAAAGATCAAAAAGTCATATGTATTTCAAAGTGGTACCAATAGAAACTACAGGTTGTCACGCAAGAAAATATCTGCAACACAACTATGTTGACTGAAAAATAAAAAAGTTATTGCTATCAGAAGATGGAAGATGGCGGCAGAAAATAAAATAGCTTTGGAAAAGATTAAAATTATTTTTTAAAAGCAGTGCAGCAAAAAAAAACAAAACACATAACTTTTGTGTCATTGCAATTATATTGACTCATAGAATAAAGCCATCCTGTCATTATTGCTGCAAAAACCCCACCAGACAGCTACATGGATGCATAAATAAAAGTTATGATTCTTTGAAAATGGGGAGGAAATGGGGGCGTGGCCAGGCAATGGGAGAGTGAGGGCGCACGGCATTTAGCTCCGCAGCCGCTGCCATACAGATAGCCGGATACCAGAAGCCAAACCTCGGCAAAATGCTTAGAAAAGCAGGGAAGAAGAGGGGAGAACCTCCGACAGCCGCCGGGACCCAGATGAAGCGTTACCTGCACGGAGCGGGCGCCGCTGCCCAAGCCGGAACGGAGAAGTCCCCAGCAAACATGGCGCCGGGAGCGCACGTGGAGCAGGCACTCCGGAGCGGAGGAGAGGCGGGGAGCCAGCGCACACAGGAGTCTCCAGGCTCCGCTAATAAGGTCAGTGCAGGGGACAAGGAGCGGAGTCCAGGGGAAGCACCAGACCTTCCCCCCGCACTAACAGGCAGCACAGCCAGCAGAAACCCCGGTGTGAGCCCAGACAAGCCCTGCAGCAGTGGAGGAGAAGCTGATCAGGGAAGGCAGGAAGACGCCGTGCAGCAAATGTACTGCACCCCCACGGGCCCCAGGTGCACCCTAAGCAAAGGGAGCTCAACTTCCCCACACCACAATGCAGCACCCCCTAAGGAAGATTTGAACCACAGATCCCCCTCCCAGGCCACAATGACCTCGCAGTGCGAAAGCGGAACGCCAGAACGCGAGCGCCCAGAACCGCCTTTAGATGTCACCCAGACCCTGCAGGCACTATGGGTCATGGTCCGCGCCCTACCAACCAAAACGGACCTAGAGTCACACCTCCAACGCCTAGAAGAGAAGCACGAACGGGCCATTTCAGCAGTTAATCAGACCGTACAGACCTTGTCGGACCGGGTCACCGCCCTGGAACAGGCTCCGAACGAATCCTCTGTGGACTTTCAACAACTTAGCATCACGGTGGAAAAGCAGCAAAAACAGCTGAGAGATTTAACTTTTCATCTTGATGACATAGAGAACAGAGGAAGACGCAACAATCTAAAGCTAAGAGGCATTCCCGAGAGCGTACCAACAGAGGCATTGCACGAGTACGTGACGATCATCTTCAACAAACTGCTGCAACGTCCCCAAGATAGGCCTATAGAAATGGACAGAGTCCACCGCCTGCAGGGCGGGAGAACACGGAACCCAAACATCCCGAGGGACGTTATATGCCGCGTCCATTTCTATAGACAGAAAGAAGAGATTCAGCGACTCGCCTGGGAACGGGGCCCAGTAAACTTCGATGGGGCGGAAATTACAATCCTACCGGATGTCTCAAGACTGACCCTCAACTGCCGGAGGCTCATCCGCCCGCTACTGGAGGCCGCCCGAGGAGCAGATGCGACATACAGGTGGGGGCATCCTTTTCATCTGGTTCTTCGCAGGCATGGCCGCCTCTTTACAGTCAGATCCCCTGCGGACCTTGAGGGGGCGTTCGCCTTCCTAGAAGTGCCAGCGTTTCAGGTCCCGGACTGGACCACCCCGATGGACTTTGCTCCTACAAACGACTGATTTCCAGGACTCCGCTGACCCCCAAGGCTCCAAGACTGGTGAGTTCGCTGGCACGAGACCAGTTACCGGGACATGACCCACCGACTTGACCCTCCCACCGGAGTGGACTTCTCCACCCGTTCTACCCTCGAGCAGAGAAGCAACGAGATGGACATTATCTTTATAACCATTCTTTTTCCTCCCTGAGTAGGACGCGCAAATTGCGGCCAAGCGGCTAGGCCAAGCATTTATATTGTTTTTTGTTACATAATACCAAGATAGAAGAGGACGCTGCCTCCTCTATCTTTCACTGCACGAGTTTGGAGTGCCGTAGCGCCGCTTCGGACCCTACGCACTGCCACGTTACCCCGAGTAGGGTTTCAGGGGCACTGGTTTCTCAGAGGAACAGGCCCTCTGAATAGTTTATAGTACCCTGCTGGCTTTACGCTAGCAGTTAAGTTTTTTTTTTGTTTTTTTTTGTTTTTTTTTTAGTGTACGTTTTTGTCTGTGTGTACCTCCCCCCTCTCTCCCCCCTCCCCTCTTCCCCCACGGACCCATCCCCAGGGGCACACCTCTGACCGCAGAGGCATCGTAACGGCACCTACCGGTACACCAACCTCAACCAGGTCAAAAATGCCACCCGATACTGCTAACCTTACGATTGTGTCCCTAAATGCACAGGGCTTGAATGTTCCGGAGAAAAGGTCCTCCATTCTCCATCTCCTGTGGAAAAGAAAAGCACAAGTGGCCTTCGTACAGGAGACACACTTCCGGACAGACGCAGCCCCCAGGTTCCGTGATGCCAGGTTTCCGAACGTTTACCACAGCACGAACCACGAATCCAAGTCTAAGGGGGTATCGATCCTCATCGCCAATTCGGTTCCGTGGGAGCACGTGGAGACGCGCGCTGATGCAGGAGGCAGATCTCTCTTCATTAAAGGTAAGCTGGCCGACACTCCAGTCACACTTGCAACGGTTTACCTCCCTAACTCCAACCAGGTGACTTTCTTGGAGAGGACCCTGGAGGACTTAGAGGAGTTCAAGGAGGGCACCCTGATATTGGGGAGAGACTTCAACCTGCCATTAGACCCACACATAGACACCTCTAGGGGGAGTAGCTGCCTATCGCAAGCCGCACATCGTAGAATCCGAAAGACACTCCACAAATACCAACTAGTGGACGCGTGGAGGATCCTACACCCCTCTACAAAGGACTATACGTTCTTCTCCGCGCCCCACAATACATACTCCAGGATAGATTACTTCCTGGTGCATCACTCAAACCTGCCCGCCCTAGTCACAGCGGACATAGGCAATATCACCTTCTCAGACCACGCCATGATCACTATGTCAATAACGCTTCCCAATGTGTATGGCAGAGCTTGGCATTGGCGCTTAAATGAATCCCTGATCAATGACCCGATTACTTCCAAAGAAGTTAAGGAGGCACTGCAAGACTACTTCGCCCACAACACCACAGATGTAGACCCATCAATGATATGGGAAGCCCACAAATGTGTCATCCGTGGCTTTTGCATCAGCCTCGGATCCCGCATCAAGAAAGAGCGAAATGCACACCTCCAGGGACTGCTCTCACAGATCCAGACGCTAGAACGCACCCACAAATCCTCAAGTAACGACAGGGGGACAGAACTAGCTCAGCTCAGAGAGAAGGTCCGCTCATTCTGTCTAGGTCGAGCAAAGGCGAATCTGACAAAATGTAAACGCCACTTCTTCGAATTTGGGGATAAGCCCAGCCGCACACTAGCCCGTGCACTCCGCACCACCAGAGCCAGGACATACATACCACACATCACAAACGGCGGCGGGCATATGCACCATACACCTCAACAGATAGCCGAAGCATTCAGGGACTACTACCAGGCCCTGTACAACTCGGCCCCCACCCTGTCAGAGCAGGAGAGGACAGCCAGACGAGAAAAAATGAGAGACTATCTTCAACACTCCAATTTAGGCAAACTCCCATGTGAGGCCATAAAAGCGATGGAGGTCCCGATCACACAAACAGAACTAGCAAACGCCATAGCAGACTCCAACACAGGGAAGGCACTAGGGCCAGACGGTCTCACGCTCACATATTACAAAAAGTATCTAGAGGTCTTGTCCCCTCACTTTACCCGGGCATTTAACGCAATTACGTCAGGGAATAAACTTCCAAGGGACACCCTAAAAGCCCACATCACGGTAATACCAAAAGAAGGAAAGGACCCATCGCAGTGCCAGAGCTACCGCCCCATCTCACTGCTAAATACAGATTTGAAACTATTCGCCAAAATTCTAGCCAACAGGATCTCCCCATTCCTACAGGGCCTGATCCATGAAGACCAAGTGGGCTTTGTCCCACTCAGGGAAGCAAAAGACAACACGACGAAGGCCATAAACCTGATCAACATAGCAAAAAAAAAGCTCGCTCCCCATCAGTCTACTCTCCACAGACGCGGACAAAGCGTTCGACAGAGTAGACTGGGACTTTATGTTCACCACGGTCGCCCATGTGGGGCTGGGCCCTAACATGCTATCCTGGCTAGCAAGCCTTTACTCCAACCCCTCAGCATCGGTCAAGGTGAACGGCCAGCTCTCCCCCCCATTCATGATCAATAACGGCACGAGGCAGGGCTGCCCCCTATCCCCCCTAATCTTTATCATATGCCTGGAACCGCTATTAGGACACATCCGCTCCAACCCGGATATTAAGGGAATCAAGCTAGCAGACACAGAGCATAAGATAGCGGCATACGCAGATGATCTCCTGTTCTTTATATCAAACCCACGAATATCGCTCCCTAATCTAATGGCAGAAGTAAACCAATACTCCACCCTATCGAATTTCAAAATTAATTACAACAAATCTGCGGCGCTTAATGTATCATTACCCCAGACCACGGCGACAGAGCTGGAGGACGCCTTCCCTTTCTCGTGGAAAGGTGACCACATACAGTACTTAGGAACTAAGCTGACACCAGAGGTTGAGGGACTTTATGCGGCTAATTTTCCAGCGCTCCTGAACAGGGTGAGACAGGATCTCAACTCCTGGACGAAAGGCCTGTTCTCATGGTTTGGTAGAGGGGCAATTATCAAGATGAATATCCTACCCAGAGTACTATACCTGCTCCAGGCCCTCCCTATCCAAATACCGAAACAATTCTTTCAGCACCTAAATTCCCTGATGACCAAATTCGTGTGGGCAGGTAAGCCCACCCGCATCGCACGTAGCACTTTATCCAGACCAAAAAATGAAGGGGGTATGGGGCTTCCCAACTTTACGCAATACTATCAGGCAGCTCATCTAACACGGATCGTAGACTGGCACAGGCACTTAGTATCCAAACAATGGGTCACGATTGAACAGCACGCTACATCAGTCCCGCTTAAAGTTCTACCCTGGGCACAAACAGGAATCCCCCCGGAAATAGCAAACCACCCCACGATTGGCCCCACATTGGCGGTAGCAGCAAAAACTTTCCCCAGAGCAAACATCTCCCCTAAGCCCTCACCATTGTTCCCAATCCTGGGCAACCCTGCCTTCCCTCCAGGTACCGAAGACAAGGCATTGAGAAACTGGCTCGCGGAGGGTGTATTCAGGGCAGAGCACTTTATACAGGAGGGCCAATGGCTCTCGGTGGACGCGCTACTAGCAAGGGGGACAGGCAGAGCACCACTGACACACTGGAGGGCGATCCAAACACGGCACTTCCTCACCTCCCTCCCCCGACCCAACACCTTCACGCGCCCCAAAACACAATTCGAAACCACCTGCATTCAGGAGGGACCTTCAAGACACACACTCTCCAGAATGTACAATCTACTCAATTCACAACCAGAGACACCGCCCCCGGGATACATACAGAAATGGGAAACAGAGCTCGGGATTATGCTCTCCACAGAGGAAAGGGGGAAAATATACAATATCACGCACTCCTCTTCTATATCTAGCAAGATACAAGAAGCAGGATACAAAATCCTCTCACGCTGGTACAGGGTGCCCTCCTTCCTCAACACAATATTCCCGTCGGTCTCGCACCTGTGCTGGAGGTGCGGTGCAGAACGGGGCACGTTGTTGCACGTGTTCTGGGAGTGCCCAGCATTAGCGAACTTCTGGTCCGAAGTCTGGCGGATCATATCAAAGTTCACAGACCACTCGGTTCCGAAATCCCCGGCCTTCTTCCTCCTGCATCATAGCGACATACCGCTGGCGAGATACAAAAACTCGATCGTGCGCCATCTGGTGAACGCGGCGAAATCCTGTATCCCCAGACTGTGGAGGCAGACTGCGCCGCCCACCCTACACATGTGGCTTAACATAGCCAACTGGATCATGGAAATGGAGGACCTTACTGCATCTCTAAAAGGGACACAAGAAAAATTCAGGAAGACCTGGTATCATTGGATAGCGTTCCAGGGTTCGGAGGAATATCGGCAATTACTCCGCACTTAAGGTACCAAGTACCCCACCCCCTGAATCCCTACCACGTTCCCGCCCCCTGCTCCCACTGTTCTTCCCTTCGTGAGATGTTTGTAAGTTACGTTGACATGTTCTATATTTCTGCAAAGGCACATGAGAGCAAGCACTGGCAGAAGTATACGACTACAGGTGGAGCAATCGGCCGCTGGGCATAACAGTGTTTTGTGACACGAAACCCCCCGGCGATCGACTGCCCCCATGCACACTACTTCTCTGCGGCTGCTATACCCGTGCCCCGTCCAGCCAATGGTTATACGCCTAACAGTCGGGCAAAGAGCACCACAGAAAACGGTTCTAATAACAAGAGAATGATTGCTCTCGCTGTCCTCGGGGCGGTACTCCGCCTGAGGAGAGGCGAATACAGAAGAACCCTAAAACACCACGCTACATAATAGCAGCTGAGATGAGACAATGTACAGGATGTCCAAGTTATGTTCAGACAAATGTTTGAAGATGTTTAATGAAAATGTCATATTTTTCCGTTACTATGTCACTGTAATTGAAAATGAAAATTGAAAACGAGAAAATAAAGATTTAAAAAAAAAAAAAAGAAAATGGGGAGGAAATAACTATAAAAAAAGGAAAAAAAAAGGGGGGGGGGGGAGGTTAATGGGCACACACAGTGGAAATTTTGTAAAAAAATCTGCACACAACCTTGCTGCTGATTTTCACGGCGGATTTCACTCCTTTCAATTGCAATGAACGAAATCCATGGTGCAAAGCAGTGATTTTTACGTGACACTTAAAAACTGCAAATTTGCAGCATGACTAATTTTCGCTGTGAGTAGAGTTTGCCAAAACCCCGCTCACTTACATTATACTGTAATTTCGGCACAGATTCCACAGCTGAAATTATACAACAGTTGTGCTACGTGTGAACTTAGCCTGTCTTTCTGATATTTTAGCTTACAAGTCCTACATCACAACTTTAAACAATCAGGTCACTTTCTAGAAGAGAAACCGAAACACTAACACATGCAGAGATATATTTAAATCTTTGTTGTCTGTAAAGTGAAAGAACTGTCTACATTATTGATTGCATTTAGAATTTAAGATTTGAGATATTATTAAGATTTCACCTGATTTAGCATTACTGGCTGTGCAGAAATAGTGGCAACAGGTCGAAGAGGTGGCTGAGACCCTGAAGGAATTGCAGGATTTCTACATACTGGAAGATGGTTTGGAACAAATGTCTGAGGTCTACAAACAGTTTGCATGAGCGGATTTGCTCTGGGTGGCTGCTGTGCTGGCATACATCCAGTTGCAGGTCGTCTCATTGGCTCTTGCAAACCAACAGGTCTTTGCAGTGGTTGAACAGCAGCAGGACTAGTTACCGATCTAGTAACAGGTTGGTACATAGGTGTGGCTGGCTGCGTTACAGCATGTGTTGCGGCGGGGGGTTTGTAGTGGTTATTCGGCATCTGAAATGCATTGTTTCCTACAGTATAAGAAAAAAACTGGTAAATACTTCAAATATTTCTACCGTTTTAAATGACTAAACTTTTCAGGTATCTAAATTACCTCTATTAGGCACACCATTCTCAGTCCGTGCAAATGAACCACCTTGGCCTCCAGTTGCTTTGTCTGTTAAAATGAATCACATTTTAGTAAAAGATACAGTATTTGCAATAAAGTTTAAATTATAATGTTATAAACGCAAAGACATTTTTCATTGCTTATATGGTGATTCAAATGCAATTTTCCTAATAAGCCGCAGTGTGGCAAGACAGCGAAATCATGACATTGCACTGCATCTATGTGCATGGTTATAGGGGTGTTATTGTTTCTTGTCACTAGCAGAAGAATGGGTGGAGACAAGATACACGCTCACAAGAAAACGTCCCCAATGTGATTGGCTGGGCTGGAGGATGTCAAGTGATGATCACCCCTCCTTCCTCGCTCACTCACCCCTCCTCGGACACTTGGCTTGGCCTTGGTCCCCTTCACTGCATGGCGATCCCGCTGAACCACCGCGCTGCTGCTGTAAGTCTGTGCCGCTGGCCATGTCATTCTGCTACTGCGGCCCACCACCTGCCTTTGCTCACCCATGCCTCGGCGGCTGTGCTCCCTGGGCTGGTGTCGCCACTCTGTCAGCTGATGCTGTCAGTGTGTTCTGCTGACGTCGGGGCCAGCGCTCCATTACCCTTCCACAGTGCTCTGTCGTCCTGGCCCGGCTTCCGTGGAGATGGGGGGGGGGGGTATGGTGGAGGTATGCCACAGCCCCAAAGGTCGCCATACCAGAGAGAAGCAGGAAAAGGGACCAAGGCCAAGGCAAGTGTCTGAGGAGGGGTAAGTGAAACGAGGCAGGAGGGGAGATCATGGCCTGCCATTCTCCAGCGCAGCCAATCACATTGGGGGCGTTTTCTTTTGGGCGTGACAAGATACAATAATACTGGTTATAGGTCTCTTGTCAATTGCTCTTATAACTAAAGAGCAACAACTGAAATACTTCAGAGAACATACCAATAATGTAAAGGCTCAATCCAAATCTTCAGGTGACCCAGTAGTTGGCTGCATCCATGTTTCACTGCTTAGTGACCGGCCTATTTTGCACCTTAATGATCAAGTAAATTGTTTTAGGGCTCCTTCACATGGCCACATGCGTTTTTAGGCGCAACTAAGCGCAACATATTTGCACTATGAACTAGTCTTTCTTGCACATGTATTAGTGTATTTAATGTACTTTTTGTGCACACAGGGAATATTCATTTGCACGCGGGAGACAAACACGTCCTGATTCAAATGTATATTTCGTATTTTGCCTAATGACTTTCAGATGTGCTCTTTTTTCATCGAATTGAGTAGTGTTTCACACATTCCCTGGCATATTATGCACACCCCCTCCCCACCCCTCCACCACCATAGACTTCTATCAGGACCTTTGGCACACAAATGTGCAGGAAAATTGAGCAAGTTCTATTTTTCTGCACGTGTGAAAAATGTGAATGAACCCATTGAAATCAATGGGCTCTATTCCCTGCGTAAGATGCACACAAATTTTGCAAATGCAAATACGCCCATGTGTAGGAGCCCTAGGTTTTCCACGGTCATGTTCTAAGAACGATAACAATTTTTTATTCTATGATCGACGTAGCTGTATGAAGGCTTATTTGCCGGCTGAGTTTGATTTCTTTTTTTTTTATATACAAGCGATATAAACAACATGTTAACTTCATTCTGCGGGTCAATATGATTACGCCAATACCAAATTTATACTGTATTTATGTGTAACTACTTCTGTACAATAAAAATACTTAACAGGATTGTAGCAAGAATGTAGGTTATTCTGTATCCACAGGATAGGGGATAACTTGCCAATCTCCAGAACGGGACTCCCATTCTTTGCCTGTCACTGCAAGGGTCACTTTTCTCAGCACTGAAGGGAGCACTGGCTGAGCACGCGCAGTTAAGAGTTCCATTTATTTTAATGGAGCTGATCGGAGAAGAACATTAGCGCTCCATTCACTGTCAATAGGACTGCCAAAATACCTGAGCGGCACCTGCTCGGGTATCTTGGTAGTCCTATTGACAGTGAATGGAGCCCTAATGTTCTTTTGCGATCAGCGCTCCATTCAGTCTCCTCCTCACTGTGCAGGAGTAACCAGCTTTTTCATGCCTGGTTCGTAGTACAGTATGTACATTACAGGAATTCACCGTTGCACCCTTGTAAGTACTGCCCTGCAACGACGTCTCGGAAACACAAATCTAATGCAAGTGCTTGCGATATAGCAAATAACAGACAAAGCATCACCATGGAAAATAAAGAAGAAATAAGATCAGAGAGAGATGAAACTCCATCATCCATTGCAGAGCATTTGGCTACAGCCGGTCAACAATCACAACGATTTTAAAACATAAAGATAGAGTAATGGAGCTTGTGAGAGGCCAGAGCCCTATGAATGCTACGGTTATTACCAAGGAACACAGTGGTTTCATTCTCAAGGTGGAAAGGATTTTGACAATTTGGATAGAAGACCAAAGCCATTCTTTTTGACCGAAGTTAAAAAATATACCTGTTCCAACTTGCATACAAATTCCACTTAGGAACAAACCTACACAACCTATCTTGTTCATAACCCGGGGCCTGCCTGCACACCTTTACCCAGGACATGAAAAAAGTATTGGTCTTTGTATATAAAATTTTTCCAGGTTCTATAAGATAAAATCGGTCATATTTACTACATTTACCACTTCCCTGAAAATAAGACAGGGTCTTATATTAATTTTTGATCCAAAAGATGTGCTAGGGCTTATTTTTAGGGGATGTCATTTTGATGACAGCAGGATTACCCGATCTGTGTGAGAGAGCCTGGCACTTCCATCCCTTTTGGTCGCTCACATGAGCGCCCAGACCTTTATTGTTATTGGCGTTTTTAATGCGTATTCTGAGCAGTAAAAACGCTGACAAAACCCTCGACCGCCAACACAGGATCACTTTATGGTTACAAGAATCATAAATCACACCTCTACAAAGCGATGGCTGTGATTGGTTCTTAGGCCTCGGTCACGGCAGCACTCACTCACCTATTCATGAATTCTACTCATAGCAGTTCAGGAGAACTGCCGGCCAGCCGCGGCTGCACTCCGTCTGCTGGGGCAAGGAGATTATTTTTTTTTTTTTACTTTTTACACATTTCTGGATGAATTTCAGGGATGGGCTTATATTTTTAAGCCCTTCCCGAAAATTCATCGTGAGATCGCCCGCAGCCCATTGCTTTCAATGGAGCCGGCTGTATTGGCGGCTCCATTGAATTCAATGCGCTGGACAGCGCTGCACTGCTTCGGCCCGTTGCTAATGAAACGCGGCTAGGAGCAGATTTTTCGGGCGATTTTTCGGCCCCGGTCACGCGATTTGCGGTTGTGCATCCGTCATGCGATCCGCAAATCGCAGGAAAAAACGCCCGTGTGACCGAGGCCTTAGAGAGCAGCATTGATTGCCTGAGCCACGGACTGCAGAAACCGCCCCGGGGCTCTGGAGAGTAGCTGGAAGGATCTGAACCAGGTCTACTGGGTAAGTGATTCATATGACCTGCGTGAAGAGCACTGTAAAAATGCAGCAATTGCATTTTTACTGCCCTTTTCACGCACCTAAAGCATTCCTATTGACTTTTTTGTGAACTGTAACTAGGGTTTATTTTCAGGGTAGGGCTTATATTTCAAGCCTCCCCGAAAATCCTAAAGAATCATGCTATAGCTTATTTTCAGAGTAGGTATTATTTAAGGGGAAACAGGGTACATGAAGAATTTACTGTTGCCTGCCTTTTAGACATAGTTGTTGTCTCGACAGGCTGTACACAAAGACAAAGACATATTTGGTCCAGTAGTAGAGATGAGCAAGCATACTCGCTAAGGCAAACTACTCGATCTCTCTCTCACTCTCTCCCCCCCGCTACCCCTTGCTCACTCCCGCAACTCACCGCTCCCCTCTGCCGGCACCCGAATCTTTTGAGACGAGCGGGCAGGTACTCGCATAAGGCACTACTCACTCGAGTTTGCCTTAGCGAGTACGCTCGCTCATCTCTATCCAGTAGTTATGACTTTGTATGTTAAGTGACATGAGTATAGCATTCTACACTTCAGAGATATATATATTATATACATATACACACGCACAAGGGGGGGAGAGGAGAGGAATTGGAATTCCGTCAACTGTGCCATGATTCCCTCACAACTGGGGGTCAATAAATAAATTACCTGAGAACACTGCGGAATAATTTGGCGCTATACAAATAACTAATCTCTTCCCCCCCTTCCATTAGGGTGCATTCACATGAGCGTATGCGTACATAGGTGCGCACAAAACTGCGCACCCACATGCGTGCACAAACACACGTGAATGCAGATCCGTGCAACATTGCTGCTGCCTGCGATCCTTGCAGTGATTTTCACTGAAAATCATCCCTTAAAGGGGTTGTCCCGCACCAAAACGTTTTTTGTTTTTTTTCAACAGCCCCCCCGTTCGGCGCGAGACAACCCCGATGCAGGGGTTAAAAAAGAAAACCGGACAGTGCTTACCTGAATCCCCGCGCTCCGGTGACTTCTTACTTACCTGGTGAAGATGGCCGCCGGGATCTTCTCCCTCGGTGGACCGCAGGGCTTCTGTGCGGTCCATTGCCGATTCCAGCCTCCTGATTGGCTGGAATCGGCACGTGAAGGGGCGGAGCTACCAGGAGCCGCTCTCCGGCACGAGCGGCCCCATTCAGAAAAGAAGAAGACCGGACTGCGCAAGCGCGTCTAATCCGGCGATTAGACGCTGAAAATTAGACGGCACCATGGAGACGGGGACGCCAGCAACGGAACAGGTAAGTGAATAACTTCTGATAACTTCTGTATGGCTCATAATTAATGCACAATGTACATTACAAAGTGCATTAATATGGCCATACAGAAGTGTATAGACCCACTTGCTTTCGCAGGACAACCCCTTTAAAATAAATAAATTTAAAAAATACACAAATACTCACTTCTCCGCTGCTGCTGTGTAAATATTCCCCGCGGGGAGACCCCTTGTCACTGAACACTGTGACAGTGACAAGCGGACTCCCCGCAGGGAGTAAAGAATCCCCTCCCACAACTGTCACAGCTGTGGCAGAGGATCGCGATTGCTTTCAATGGGACCGACGCTTCTGCAGTGAATTCAATGAATGGGCGAACGCTACCTGTGATTGGCTGAGCACTCAGCCAATCAGATACAGCCCTTTCAGCAGGCAGGGATTTTAAATATATCTGTTTACTTTATTCTGGAAGCACATTTGAAAAACTTTATAGTTTTTTTAACCATTTAAGAGACCTACAAATTTAACATTAGTTATTAAAATTTTGTTTTCCTACACGAAGCCAAGATTGCAAAGGCTCATAGGTGTCAGAATGATAGATACTCCCACAAAAGACTCAATTTTTAAAAATACATGTATTCGCTGAGGATTGTCATGAGTATTTTAACCCCACAGTTTTTTGCTTTTTTTAGAAATTGATGCAATTTAGAGGAGAAAAAATAAAATTTCAAATTTTTGCACGTATATCAACGGGGCCGAAGCCGTAAAAAGCAGCTGGTGGCTTTCAGAACAGAAATTTTGCTTAAGGGCGGATTTTACATGCCTTTATTCGCGCGTGAAAAAAAATAAAAGTGTAAAAAAAAATTTGCGTGACCACGTCCATTGACACCCATATGTTCTATCTTTTGTAGGTGCGAATTTTATGCGCAAGTTTAAAATCGAACATGTGACCGCTACTATTGAAAAACATTGGTTCTATATAGAAGCAATTCGCAAATGCAACAAACATGCACAGCAAAAAACGCCCATCTGACTGAGCCCTGAAAGTGTTTCAGGCCTCATTGTACACTTGTAGAGGCCTTGAGCTGCCAAAGTGATAGAAACACCCCCAAAATGAACCTATTTTAAAAACCAGACCCACATAACAAATTCATTCAGGAGTGTACTGCGTATTTTGACCCCACAGTTTATGAATGAATCTGCACAAAGCAGAAGGAAAAAAATTACGTTTTTCATTTTTTGGGGCAACTGTATTATTTTAAAACCATTTTTTTTTGTACAGCATACATATTAATGAGAACTTGCACCCCAAAATGGATACCCCTGTCTGTCCCGTATTCAGAAACATATTCAATGTAGCCCCAATCTGCTTACAGGACACATGGCTAGGCCTGTAATGGAGGGAACACCTATTGCCTTTCAGGGCACAACTGAAAAAATTTCAGGCCCCATTGCCCCATCGCACACTTGTAGAGCAATCAAACTACCAAAACGATAGAATGGCCCCACAAATGACCCTATTTTTACATCTTGGCCCCCTTAGGGCTCATGTCCACGGGCAAAATATGATTTAGGATCCGCAGCGGATCTCCCGCGTGCGGATCCGCATCCCATAGGGATGCATTGACCACCCGCGGGTAGATAAATACCCGCGGATCGTCAATAAAAGGGATTTAAAAAAAAATGGAGCATGGAAAAATCCGGACCATGCTCCATTTTCGTGCGGGTCTCCCGCGGGGACGGCTCCCGCGGGCTTCTATTGAAGCCTATGGAAGCCGTCCGGATCCGCGGGAGACCTAAAATAGGAATTTAAAGTATTTACCATCCGGCGCGGGCGGGGAAGGTCAGCTGTTCCTCACGGCCGCATCTTCCTTGCTTCGGCTCGGCGGATGTGCCCGGCGCATGCGCGCGGCACGTCGGCGACGTGCCGGCGACGTGCCGCCGGCGTCAGGAATTCATCCGCCGGCCGAAAATGAAGATCCGGCCGTGAGGAACAGCTGATGTTCTCCGCCCGCGCCGGATGGTAAATACTTTTAAATTCTTATTTTCGGCGCTCATGTCCGCGGGGCAGGAGGGACCCGCTGCAGATTCTCCATGGAGAATCTGCAGCGGATCTGATTTTCCCCGTGGACATGAGGCCTTAGTCCATTTATTTAAGTGTGTACTGAGCATTCTAACCATACAGTTTTGTGCAAAACCTATTCTACAGCAGATGAAAAATAAAAAAAATGTCATTTTTTCACAAATATGTCACTTTTAGGGCTTATTTAGAAGACTGTATATCGGCTGGGTTTTCATGCCCGGCCAATATACGGTGTTCTTGTCTGCAGGGGGAGGAGGTTGGAAGAGCCAGGAGCAGGAACTGAGCTCCCGCCCCCTCTCCGCCCCTTGCCACTATTTGCAATAGGAGGGGGCGAGATGGGGGTGGAGCTAAGTAATGCAGCTTAGCTCCACCCCCATCCCGCCCATTGCAAATAGTGGCGAGGGGCGGGGAAGGGGCGGGAGCTCAGTTCCTGCTCCTGGCTCTTCCAACCTCCTCCCCCTGCAGACAAGGACACCATTATATCGGCCGGCGTGAAAACCCAGCCGATATACAGTCATCTAAATAAGCTCTTATGCACAGTTTTCTTTAACAGCCAAATCTTTATGTCTAATACTTTTATCCAAGTACACAAAATGTATTTTCGGATGTAAAGAACCCCATCATCATTTGTATAAAATTGCCACCAGCAATTAACAGAGACCTTGCAATAACTGTACTGTATGATATTTTTTGTTGAAATGGAAAAGGATTTCCCATAGTTGTAAATATTTCTCCATATTCTAGTTAGTGAAAAATATTAAAAACACTAATTGTCCATGTTGGTACTTGGATGTGTTATTTAAGTGGGACATTTTTGCAGCACGGAAAATGAGAACTCTCAGTGTAGATAAATTAACTGAGATAAAGTAACTAAGTGAAATGTTATAATTCTTGTTGCTAAAATTGCTATTTCATATTACAGTAAAATAATTAGAAAAAATTATATAACTTGTAATGTTTATAAAATACATACTGAAAACCGTCAGCATAGATTGTGGTTACCGCTCACAATATTTCCCATACAACACAATATACAATAACACAATAAGAACTAAATGGGCACTGAAAACTGTGCACCAAGAAATAAGCTTTAGGAGAGATGGAAGGAATAAACACTCAGCAGTTGCTTCCAGGTGATTAAAAGCATTCTGAAAACTTATTTAAGAAGTCAGGAACTCTCATTTTCCTTACACCAGTTGATATCACATTTGGTACCAATAGTAAACTGATGGGACCTTATGCATTTATGAATCTATATGCATACCATAGCGGCAGACACCAAGGTTCAAGGTGCTGCTTAATAACGGTGAGGGCTTATTCACATCTCGTGTGAGTTTTGTGCGTTCCGAGACATGTGAATATGAAATGTATTCTTTTGAATTGACTTATTCAAATGAGCAATTTTTTTTCTTGCAGTGATAAGGCAAGGCTAAAAAGCGCAGCCTGTTCTATCTTTTGTCGCCCCCCTCGGAACACTTCGCCCATTGTTTTCAATGAGACCTTAAAAGACATTGCACTAGCACTGCATGTGATGTGCATGTAAGTGCGATGTGATGTTTCCCATTGAAATCAATGGGAAGCACTTATGATCCTCTGACGCACGTAATACACGTGCCTGAGGAGCACAACTTCACAGAAGTAATGGGAGGCATTTTTGAATGAAAAACGTCTCACATAGGCATGAAAAACGCACACTAGCAAGAGCGATATTGCCTGATATCACATTTGCCCGTGTGTATGTAGCCTTAGACAGGAGGTAGATAGAGTCCCCAAGTGCCAATCCACAAATCATGATTCACCGTTCTTGTGATTCCAGCCTAGTCTGTGGACTACTGAACAAAAAAGGACCTTTTTTTGTTCTTCAAACAGCACTTTCACATAAATGTGGGGGAAAATTTTGCCTTTAAAAATGGAGTTTCTTAACATCAACCTCCTATTTACCTAAAGCTACTCATAATGGTATGACATTATTAAGATATGTCATAAGATTATGATTGGTGGGATTTCAGCTTCAGATTGAGGGTTCCTTCAGTTTATCCTCTGCACAACGAAGCACTAGGCCACCCAATGTGCAGAGAACTGCAAAACTACGCCAATGAATAGGGCTATGTTGTAGTTCCCTTCACAGCAGGTGGCTGGGAGGGTCACTCTGCAGGGTAACCTGTGAAGGAGCAACAGTGCTTAACCAGTGTCGCTACAGCTTCACACACAGGACTGGCATCAGTAATATTGTGGACCACTTTTAAAACTGGCGCAGGCTGCATGGTATATTTGTTTGCCCAGATTCCTTTCCTGATTAGCATTTAAAATAATTGTATCTTGGCCAAAACTTTGTATCTCTTCCTTATGACTAAAACAGCATATTTCAACCTGTGAATATGCACCCGAAGGATAAGGAAGGTAAGTAAAGGATGTTGTTAGCCATTTAGTCGTTCACAACCCTCGATGACCCTAAAGGCGAGCTGCCTCCAGGTTTTTTGGTTTTGCATTGCTTCTTTCAGTTGGTTGATATATATGCCAGTATCAGCTTTGACAGTATCAAGCTGATAATGGCATTGATATCAACCAACTGAAGGAGGGAGCTCGCCTTTAGGGTCACTGAGGGTTGTGAATGGCTAACAAGAACAACAACAACACCCCCTTTACTTGCCTTCCTTACACTTAGGGCGCATAGTGTAAAGGATAAAATGGTGCATATCTTTGTTGATTGAGTGGGATAATCTGATAATCTTCAAGCCATATCTGTTATAAAGAAGTCACAAGCAATCAGCAAGGAACATGAGGTTTTGCATATACACAATGTCCAGCTTTACCTACCCGTAAGGGCTTGTGCAGACGATTTTGTAGTTGCTATTGCACTAACCAACTAATGGCTCACTTAAACGTAATGATTATCGCTCAAAATTCATTCGACGAAACGCTGGCTTCTCTAAACGCAGTTGCATCAGGGAGAAAGGTAAGACAAAGGAGTCATTGCAGCCCAGAGTGATGAGAAAGGGTAGGAAGAAATAGGCAGTTTCTGTGTAGGAGGAAATTAGATCACACAACAGGAGGGAGGTGCATGTGCACTTTGCTGTAATAAGACAGTGTTCATACAATGGGAGGGAGCAGAGTGCTTGGGGCTCATATCAACAAAAGGGAAAAAAGTTATACCTTTTCAGGATGGCTCCCCTGAAAAAAAAAGTTAAAAGCAACATGAAAAAGATAGATATTAATTATTTTTTTTTGCAATCTATCTTTCAAATGTCCAGGAGCTCTATGAGCAATCCAAAAATGTCCTGGAGACAGATTCTCTTATTTTCTGAAGACTTAAGGCCCATTCTCATCTGCATTAGGACTTTTTTGTCTCTTTTCTATATTTGGAGTAGAAAAAATGGAATTAACACAGAATTAAACATTTCCATTTTTTTGCTCCTTCCCCTTGATTTCAATGGGTTTAAAAAAAAAGAAAGAAAATGGAATACTTTCCGTTTACTTTAGCTCTGTTACGTTCCCATGTTTTATAATGGAAGAAAGAGCACAATCTGCAGCGCTATCTAAACAGATAAACAAAATGGAAGCAAATTGAAAAAAACTTTTTTTAAACCCATTAAAATCAATAGGTTAAAAAAAAAAGTTAAGTTTAATTCTGTTTTACACTCTCAAAAAGAAATAGAGACACAAAAAGTTCTAAAGCAGTTGTGACTGAACCCTTAACCCTTTCCAATCCAATTTTAGATTCAGGCTTTCCTAAAAGGCTTTCTCTTTTTGCTGTTATACAACGGTGCCATCTGCTGGCTAAAGCCAGTGTGTGTGCGCCAGAGAGGCTCCGACAGCAGAGAGGCTGGCAATAGACGGTAAGAATACCCTGTCGGATGTCTTCTGACATTGGAGCTGTACAAGCTTCAATCAGAATGTAGAAAGACGTCAGACAGTAGATTGGAAATGGTTAAACACCCTTCTTTAAACTAACCCTTGTCTATCAACTTTGAAAACAGACACTGCTGCCATGGTTTTGAACTTTCCCTGAATGCATGTCTAAGTTGCAATATCTCTCTAAACTGTAGATCATAAGTATTCATTTGGTTTGATGTAACAATTTAATATAAAATACTTAATAAAAAACGAACCCGTTAGCTAGAACATGCAGTCGATTCTGCAGACAGCAGGTTGTAGAGCCAGAGGAGCTGAGCAGATTGAGTTTTGTGGGAATAGATTCAGGGTGGTTTCACATCAGGGATGTTCTATTACAGATCCGGCTGAAAGTACCAGAAGAAAAAGTGCTGCATGCAGGGGTCCGTCCAGCAACAGAACATTTCGTCTGTGGGGATTCCGCATTCCAGCTTCCCGAAGGGAACAAGAAAGCAGAATCCGCAGCACAAGTGTGAAAGCACCCTAACTTATGTTTTATTCATTTATATCTCTGCTTTTTTCTGAGCTTAGCAGTCTAGTCAGTGGTCCTAACAGTGGTTGACAGTTAGGGCTTACTCACACGGGCGGATGCCACCCATGTATCACATGCATAAAATGGGGTGGTAAAAGCTCATTGTCCTATTTTGGAGTGTAATATGCACCAATATAGCCTATGGGGATTTATGCACAGTAAAGGTACACACATAATATGCAGCGCACATACACCCATGTGAGTGAGCTCTTAATTCTGTATGTACAGATATGCATGGAAAGTTGGTAATCACCATCGCTGGACCTCTAACCTTCAGAATGAGCCGAAATATAAATTAATAAAACATAAGTTTCCTACAAAACTATCATTCAGCTCAGCTCCTCCTGCTCTATAACAGGCTGCCTGTGCAAGTTTACAGGTTCCCTTTAACTGGAATATGGAAGACAGATAAAAGCCTTACTTGTATTGGTTGTTTTAGAAACACTAATCTCTCGAACGAAAATTGGTTCGTCATCATCTTCATCATCGATTACGATTGCTTTAGATCTTTGCTGCCAGGGTTCAAGCTCTTCTTCTTCACATTCCATTAATAATTCGGCCATAGTTTACTAATAAACACATACAACGAGACAGTTAATTCTAATGAGTAGACAGAATTCAATGTTTTCAAAGACAATATATTTCTAGGTAAACATGCAAGCAACAAAAGCACTTTACACTATAAAAGGTGTTGAATAGGGAATCATGCTACGCTATTTACAAAGTCTTTTTAGTCTAGGGCAACGTGGTTTGTCATGCTAGCAAGGCGCTTGGGTCTTTCAATAGTCAAGCTCTGAACTTGCAGGGTGGTCATGGTATCTGATTTTAGAGCGACTCACATGAGATGCCACAGAGTCTTAGCATTATACTACAGAAGTCTATGAGCAGGTGGATTCAAACAGATAGCATCTATTTAGATATTAATGTTCTGGATCTGTCTTAAAAAAAAAAAAACAAAAAAAAAACATTCTTAAAGAACAGGCATCATTATTATTTTGTGTGAGTCAGCAATATATGTGTAGCAATAAAATATTATATTTTATTAGGGAATAATGTGTTTTTCCTATTCTATAACTAACTAAAACAAAAGCTGGACAAACTCTTAAACCCTTTTAGGCCCTGTTGACCAACCAATTTTTCATTTTATTGTTCCCCATCATTATATTCCTAGAGCCATAACTTTACTTTTTCCATTGACAAAGCCAAATGATAGTATCATTTTGGAATACATTTTTATAAAACTTTTAGCGGTTTTGTTTAAGAGGGGGAGGGGCAAATTAGAAAATAAAAGGAATCCTACCATTGTTGCTTGGATTTCATTTCTATGGTGTTCACGGTGCAGAATAACTAATGTAATAACATTATTCTGAGTCAGCATGCTTACAGCAATATGAAGTTTACAGTTTTTAAGTTTTGCACACCAAAAACACTTTTAAAAAGGAAAAAAAAGGTCTGCTTTTGTGTTGTTGCATTCCAGGAGCCATAAAGTTTTCTTTTTCTCCATTGGTGGAGCTCTATGACTGCTTGTTTTTGCCAGATGAGCTCTAGTCTTCATTGATCCCATTTCTGGGAACATATAACATTTTGATCACTTTTTATTACATTTTGCTTTACTAAAGGCTGAATTAATTAAAGGGGTTTTTCCAGGGAGATACTACTGATCACCTATCCTGAGGATAGAAGCAGAAACCAAAAAGCGGCAAAAGCACGCAAAATACATTTACTATCAGAAGTATATATACCTATACTAAATACTCTAAGTACATTAAATAATGCAAGGTTCCTGGTATATAATTTGATCAAATCATATTAGAAGTTGGTACGGTAGATGGGCCAATATGATTTGATCAAATTATATACCAAGAGTATTTATTATAGGTATGTATACTTCTGATATTGTATTTTGCGTGCTGTTGCCACTTTTTGGTTTCTGCTTCTATTGTATGTTGCAGCCATGGTTTAACGTGCACATATCGATTTCTATTGGGAAGTGCTGATCTATTTTATCCCTTTTTCTATACTGAGGATATGTCCTCAATAGTATTTCCCTGGAAAAGCCCCTTAAGTCTACAATTCTGTTTTGTTTGTTTTTGATTGAAATTTTTTTAACAACTTTTATCATAGTTGCATAATAACTTATTAAATTAATTCTGCTGTTCAGCACGATTACATCAATAACAAATTTATATAGTTTATATTTTACTTTTACGCAGGTTTTTCTATTGCCACACTCAAACATTTTTTCCCCAATGGGGATGTGTGAGGTCTTTTTTTGCAGGACAAGTTGTACTTTTTATTAGTGTGGTCATATGACGTTTTGATCGCTTTCACATGCACAGATACCAGTTGTGATTTTATTTTTAAACATTTTTTTACTATTATTAATTTTTTCTTTGCTTCAATTATTATTAAAATTTTTCTTTTTGTCCCACTAGGGGACCAAAAATGTCATTAGGAACAACAGTTTCTGGAATACATGGCAATACAGTATTGTAGTGTATCACATTGGCCTACTAGACCACACCTCTGGCAGGGCCTCATAGGCCACCATACATGGCAGATCCGGAGGCCACTGTCAAGCCATTGAATGCATAGCAACCCATCGCCATCCCTGGATCACAACGCAGGGGTCTGATGGGTGACTAAGTGAGCCCCCTTACATGTTACGGTTGCATTGACTGTGGCATGTAACATCTGGGATCAAAGGTTTCTTCATTCCTAGTTAGAATTAAAGCCAAGCCCCCACTATTGCATCAGAATAGTCTCTTTACTGACGGCCATGAAAAGGCATATTGGAAGTCACTAAAGTGTTAATAAAAAAAAGTGAGGAAGGGGATGCAGCTGCAGGTTCTCAATAAGGGTATATATTTAGACCGGATGTTTGGGTGAAGTTGAAGCCACATCAAAGAAATGCATGTGGTTGGGGCAGCAAGTGCCAGGAAGCTACACCATCAATATTAAAGTCCCAGAAAAACCTGGGAAAAAAAGATGGCACCCATTTTGTACTTGATTTCATTTTACTCATCTACTTCTGTATGTAGTGGGACAATATATAACATGCTTTACATTAGTGGTAGAATTTTCAAAAGTAGAAAAAGACATATTCACATGCTATACACGTAGCTACATTATATCATTTTTAAGACAGCGATTTTCAAGCGGGACCGCATTTAATACAGATTCAATAACACTGATACAACATTTTAAGAGATTGAAGAAATGGGGACGTTACTGCCTTCTGTTTAGATGCAGATCAGGACATTTTCTTTTAAGGCATATTTGCAAAAATCAATCTCACTCCAATCACATTCAGTTATTTCTCAGCTTAAGCCAATACCCTGAAGATGGGCTGCAAAATTTAAATTATAATAAAAAGAAGCGATCTTCAAACTAAAGAAGATTCTGACAGCATCCAGAGGCTGCAAATCCTGCTTGACAATAGATAATAATATTTGGTTTAAAAGGAAAAACAAACACCAATCATTAAGTTTGTTCTAATATTTATAGATGGCAACTTTGTAATATGGACAGCTAAAATGCTGACATAGTATGGTCATCCACATTAAAGGGAATCTGTCAGCTTGAACATGCTGTTCAAAGTGTAGGCAGCAGATTATATAGTAGGAGGAGCTGAATAGATTGATATATAGATTGATGAGGAAAGATTCAGTGAACCTTGTGTATTATTCATTTATGTCTCTGGTTATGCTGAGCTGAACAGTCCAATGGGCGGAGCCATCAGTGATCGACAGCTGTGAATGATTGTGCATAAGAGATAGCTGTCAATCACTGACCTCCTATTGGACTATTCAGCTCAGAAAAAACAGAAATATAAATGAATAATATAAAAGTTATATTGAATCTCTTCCCATAAATCTATACGTCATTGTGCTCAGCTCCTCCTGCTTTATAACCTGTCTGCAGTTTGGACAGCATGTTCGAGCTGAAGGATTCCCTTTAACTGTAATGTAAATAACAGGATTTCTAGGCTCAGAGTTGTTCATACACAGGATTTGGTCAAAATGAAAAATGATACACAAACAATAGTTTGACCGGATTAGTAAATATGACCCATTCCATTGTGCAAATGACAAGGATTTTCACTGAGGACTTCAACTCTTCAAAGTATAAGATGAAATCTGCAGTACAATCATCATGTAATGTGTGGACTTTGCTATAGAATTACAATGGAAACATTTTTTGCTGTGTCTTGACTTGCCCCTTTGCTAACTATCAAGGTCCTTTGATAGTCTGATAGGCTGTCAAGACTCTTTAGTCCTACAGAACACCACCCATTCCTACTAATACATGTAGGGACAAATAACACTGCAAAAAAGGACCTTGCAACTATCTGCAGACATTTTGAAGACCTTGGAAAGAAAGTAAAGGAACTAGGAGCACAGGTGGTCTTCTCATTCATCCTCCCAGTGGATGGTCATGGAATGAGAAGATGGAACAGGATTCTAGAGGTGAACAACTGACTATGTCGATGGTGCCATCAACAAAGATTTGGATTTCTAGACCATGAAGTGAATTGCCTATATGATGGACTCCTTGTAGAGACTGGTTTACAAAAACATGTAAGCATATATTTGGTGGACGCCTTCCTTCACTAATTAGGAGAGCTTTAAACTAGAGCAACATGGGAAGAGAAGTGAGAGGCCAGGTAAAAAAATACAGCTAATTAATACATTTGAGAACCTTGCTATTAGAAGTGGAAAGAAAAAACAAAGACAACAAATTCAGAAGGAAAGTAGAAGAGTAAGAGACACCGATAAACTAAAATGTTTTCACAAATGCACATAGCATGGGAAACAAACAAGGAGGATTGGAGCTCCTAACACAGGAACAGAAATATGATGTCATAGGCATCATAGAAACTTGGTGGAATGGTACACATGATTGGAATACAAGACTTGAAGGTTACAACTTATTTATAAGAAACAGACCTAATGAAAGGGGAGGAGGAGTTGCGTTGTATGTTAGGAAAGCATTAATCTCCACCGAGATTCAAGCTTCAGAGCATGGTAGTTCTGTAGAAACTGTTTGGGTAAGAAAACAAGGAGAGAACAACAGAAAAGAAACTGTTGTAGGCATTTACTATAGGCCGCCTGGACAAGCAGGAGATATTAATGAACTCTTTCTACATCAGATAGCCAAGCTGTCAAAAAATCATGACATAGTGATCATGGGAGATTTTAACTATCCAGACATTTGTTTGGTATCTCTCCCAGGCAAAAGTAATGGATCCAAAAAATTCTTATCCACTCTTGCTGACAACTTTATTTTCCAAAAAGGTCAAAGAGAAAACAAGGAAATCTGCTATCTTGGACGTCATTCTTACCAACAGGGAGAGAATGGTTGAGGAAGTAAGGATGTCTGGGACTCTACGAGGCAGTGATCATGCATTCCTTGAATTTTGAATAAAAAGAGGAGGAAGACATGAGAAGACAGACACCTCAAGGTTAGATTTTAGAAAGGCAGATTTTAATGAACTCAGAAAGAGGATAGGAAGAATCCAATGGCTGGATGTTCTTGAGGACAGAAATGTCCAAGAAGGTTGGGAAATATTACAAAATGAGATTCTCAGAGCACAATCGTTAACAATCCTTAAAAGAAGGAAGAATGAGAAGCATCTAAAGAGACCAGGATGGATGAACACAGAACTTGCAAACATGTTAAAAAGGAAGAAAAATATGTTTGTCAAATGGAAAGAGGGGGGAATATCTAAAGAAGAATATAATACTGTCTGCAGAAACTATAGGGAAACTGTTAGAAAAGCTAAAGCTAATAATGAGTTGAGGCTTGCAACAGAGGCCAAAAGCTATAAAAAAAAAAAAGATTTTGGAGGTATGTCAAAAGCAAAAGAAAAGTCAAAGATGCTATTGGATGCTTACGGGATGAAAATGGTGAACTATTCAAGAGTGATGTTGAGAAGCCCAAACTTTTAAATTCCTATTTTGTATCTGTTTTCTCTGAGAAAGTAGATGTAATAGCAACTGATCTTCCCTGTGCTATTGGGGAAATAAAATAATGCAGGCTATCTATAGGCAGAGAAATGGTGAGGGAATTGGGAATGTTTAGCTTACAAAAAAGAAGGCTGACAAGAGACTTAATAGCTGTCTACAAACATCTGAAGGGCTGTCACAGTGCAGAGGGATCAGCCTTATTCTCATTTGCACAAGGAAAGACTAGAAGCAATGGGATGAAACTGAAAGGGAGGAGATACAAATTAGATATTAGAAGAAACTTTCTGACAGTGAGGGTCATCAATGAGTGGAACAGGTTACCAAGGGAGATGGTGAGTTCTCATTCAATAGAAGTTTTCAAACACAGACCGGACAGACATCTGTCTGGGATGGATTAGTGATCCTGCACTGAGCAGGGGGTTGGACCAGATGACCCTGGAGGGCACTTCCAACTCTATTTCCATTCTATGATTCTATGGCTATAAGGCAATGGTACTATGCACAAATATGTGACTTGGGGCATTACTATGAATCTGACTAACAACTCAATTTTGGCTGCAGTTAGAGATGAGCGAGCATACTCGATAAGGCAAACTACTTGAGCGAGTAGTGCCTTATTCGAGTACCTGCCCGCTCGTCTCTAAAGATCCGGCTGCCGGCGCGGGCGAGCAGTGAGTTGCGGCGGTGAGCAGGGGGGAGCTGGAGAGAGATCTCAAGATATTGTAATACATATTTTGAGACAGCTATTGCTGGCCATGTTCAAAAGCAAATCAGCTGTGGATTTTCAGTGAAATCTGTGGTTCAAGTACAGGTTATGATTCATTTTTGTCTGTATTTTGACTGAAACATGTGAATGAGAAATGAAAAATAAATAAACTCTCATTCACATGCATTGCAGCAGTTCCCGTCCAAGTTGGAATTCATGTGTAAATCCAGCCAAAGTCTACAGTGTGAGCACGGAGTAACATGGCGAATCCTTTGTTCCCCAGGAGATAAACCAAAGCACAGGATCTCTGTTCACTCCTGCTCTGGAGAATGCTGGGGGACCGTGGGTAAGGTTACTTTCACACACAGATGAAAACAAAATCCGTTGTATTTCTACATCAAAAATCTGAGAACCAAAATCCTCAATGAAATTTGCATGATGATCTTGTGGATTTAGCAGCAGGATTTCACTCATTACACTGAAATGAATGAATTCTGCAACTAGTACATGATGTGTGAAACGGACCCAACAGTCACGTGACTGAGCCCCGTGTAATTCTACATTTCCCCTACAGTGGCCACAGATGTGGCTACCACAGAAGCTGCTAGAAAGAATCCTGATTGAATTGACAGGACAAATTCTGGGTGTGATTTTGTGCCACAAAATGCAGCAGAAATCCGTGGATTTTTTTTCAAGCAGAATTCATGCAGAAAAGTATACCTTAATATGCTGCACACAAACCCACAGCATAAAAAGACATGCAGCATATATAGCAGGTGTGAACATACCCTATAGCTCTTATGTGTAATCAGTATTTATTGGAAACTAAAGTTTCAGTACAGAAGAGAAAATGTACAAACAATGAGACGCGCATCCTCGGTTATCAGCAAACATCTGCACAACAGAGCATATCAAATGGAGTATCACACGGGAGTGAATGAATGCCATGGGGCGGTTTCACACGGGCGAGAAAAATCGCACGATATTTGCCCGATGTGATAGTCAGTTAAAAATCAGATTAGGAAACAAATGATTTACAACGGTTTCTTTCCCACTGGCGATTTTGAGAGAGTAAAAAAAAATTATATATTTCTGTCATGTACGATTTTTTTTTATCTCCCATGTTTCCCTATGGAGGCTCTTTTTAATCACATCGCAACGCAACAAACGTGCGTTGCGAAAAGATTTTAACATTAGAAAGTCCTATTGACTTTTGCAATAAAAAAAAACGTGCAATTTTATTGCGGGCAGCAGGGATGCGAGATTATTCTCCAAGAAAAGCATAGCTGACATTCAAAAAAATAGCGGAAACAAAGACGCAATTTTCTTAGGTAAAACTAGCCATAAGAGGATGAAGAACGTTTTTGGCTTGTTTGAAGTAAAACAAACTGAACCAAAACAACCAGAGGACTTAAACAAATCCACAATACTGTTAGGCCTCATGTCCACGGGGAAAATCAGGCCCGCTACGGATTCGACATGGAGAATCTGCAGCGGGTCCCTCCTGCCCCGCGGACATGAGCGCTGAAAATAGGAATTTAAAAGAATTTACCCATCCGGAGCGGGCGGGGAAGGTCTTCTCTTCCTCACGGCCGGATCTTCTTTTTTGGACGGCGGATGAACTCTTCACGCCGGCGGCCCGTCGCCGACGGGCCCCGCGAATGCGCCGGGCACATCCGCCGAGCCGCAGCAAGAAAGATCCGGCCGTGAGGAAGAGAAGACCTTCCCGGCCCGCTCCAGTAGGGTAAGTTCTTTTAAATTCCTATTTTAGGTCTCCCGCGGATCCGGACGGCTTCCATAGGCTTCAATAGAAGCCTGCGGGAGCCGTCCCCGTGGGAGACCCGCACGAAAATGGAGCATGGTCCAGATTTTTTCATGCTCCATTTTTAAAAAAATCACTTTTATTGACCATCCGCGGGTATTTATCTACCCGCGGCTGGTCAATGCATCCCTATGGGGTGCGGATCCGTGCGCGGGAGAAGAGTTAAAATCCGCTGCGGATTTTAATTCTTTTGCCCGTGGACATGAGCCCTTAACGCTGAAAAGAAGAAATATGTGAGTTGTTATGGTAGCAACATAGATAATATTAGAGACTCAGATATTGGGCAAAATGACAATGACAACCACAAAAACGGGCTAGGCAAGAAAAAAGAAAAGGGGAGGTGGGAAGTAGAAGAGAAGGAAAAAAGAAGCAAAGACGCAGGGAGAGGGAGGCCAGGGTAGCGATAATAGATGTGATATTATGTCACCACCCAACACATGCAGGCCCAGAAGGGAGTCAAACAATGTATGGAAGAGTGTCAGAGGTCTTGAACATAATCCAATGTGTTCAGATCCCAAAAAACCATTCCTGGGAATCTGCATCATCAGGCAGAAGACCCTCCATCAGCATAATATTGTTTAGCTCTTGCACCCATTCTGTAACGGGGGGGCCATTGGAGGAGCGCCAATGTTCAGGGATCATAGCACAAGCCACAACCAGAAAAAAATAAATTATATATAAAATCACAAAATGCAAACATTTTATCCATGGAATGGAGTCAGAGATAAAGATAACAGGGCCGGGAAGGCCGTATTAGGAATCAGAGCCCCGCTAACCTTATGATAATTCCCTAAAGCCCGATCCGAGAAGGTGCACATCAGCGGGTAGGCCTACCATACCTGTAAGTATGTTCCCCTCTCCAAATTACACCAGCAGGTATTCAAAACTGCAGGATCAAACAAATGGACCTGAACTGGGTATCTATGCCAGCGGGGTAACAACTTAGAATTCCTATCTTGGGCACAAGTAATTTTTAGGCATGCGAGATCGTGTAAATCTTCTGTCTAGTGGAATCATCCAGTTGCACCCCCAGGGTAAGTTGCCCCTTTTATTTATAGAGAAGGTGGGTGAGTTGAGGCAAGTAAGCATTTAAATGGGGGTGAGCTCCAAAGAGTAAGTAGTAAAAAACACAATATTCTTAAAAAGGAATGTAGTTGATCATAGGAGAGCCAAAAAAGTGGTTGGTTGGTCGCCCACTTGGGCCTGTGGTGAGGGTAAAAATGGCATTAGCCATTACATGACGAAGCTGAACCAATTCACCTGACTCCCAAGCTAAAAATCGAGATACATGCATACCAGACAGGAAGGCAGGGTTATTAGACAAAAGGTGTAAATGGGCCAGGCCATTGGAAAATAGACCATCTTCCAAGGACCAATCCCAGAGATGCAGGACCAGAGGCACCAAGAACAACAGAGCAGGCCGTTCTAGTCTATGAAGGCCATCTAACCATGGAAGAGAACATAAAGATAATGGGTTAATACTCTATTCCAGTAATACCCACTACTTACTGCAGCCATGAGACAGGCCTAACGGTAAAACTGCAAACCCAGAAGTCCAGAACCCTCCTAGATTTAGGACATAAAGGGACGTATCTAGCAATGTGTAGTCTGTCCCTGTCCCACCATGAATCTAGTAAAAGCAGGGGACAATTGATGACCCTATAGCTTTTTAGCTACAGTTTTGAAAATGAAAGCCGAGCTTCAGCCACCGTGAGCAACAACATTGCTTCTTACCTAAAGAGTTCGTTAGGTTCACATTAACGTAGTTTCCATTTAGAAGCCAGTTCCTTCAAATTACATCCAGAGAAGTTAGGGTGCGGGCAGACGAGCGCATAAACGGCGCGTTTTTGCGACCAAACGTATATACGTGACCATCTGAGGCAATGGTTTCGAATGTATTTGTTCACATGGGCGATTTTACGGCGCGTAAAAACGGCAATTCGAAAAAAAACGGAACATATGCGACCGAAATACGCGCCAACGCATATTCGATCGCCGAAAAGACCGTTTGCAAAGTAGGAACAAACGAAAATACGCTTTCTAGCTCTGGTCGTGATCGGTGAAAAACGATCGCTCGGGCGATTATACGTTGCGCTCGTGCGAACGTAAATACGCCTACGCTCGTCTGCCCGCACCCTAAGGGTGTTTTTACACCTACGCTCAGGGTTATGCTTTCCTGCTCTTTTCAGGGAGCAGGAAAGGTTAATCCCGGCGGCCGAACGGCTCTGTCTCAGGACGGAACCGAAAAGCGCTGAATGGACCCCACTGACTGTATTAGGGAACCCATAGCACCGAGTAGTACTGAATAGACCTGATTAACTATAGTAGGGAACCCGTAGAATAGAGTAGCACTGAATGGACCCCATTGAGGTACTGGTGTATCTTGACGCTACCAGGAAGTACTAGTGGAGACAAGATTGACAGGGGGGTGACGCCCTCTGTACATGATTGGCTGCACAGCTGGCTCAACTGGAGGTCCTGGCAGCCCACTAAGGGTGTATGTTAAATGCACACAGCGGCCCCCGCGGCAGCGGCTCAGCCACAGCTGCAAGAGCCTTCCCTGCAATGGGGCCCAGAAGGCGCCGACCCCTCATTGTTGAAGCGCTGAGCGGCCTCGGCAGCAGAGAAACCACAGCGCCCTGAGGCGGCTTTCCCACGGAGGGCCACCCCATGTACGTTGGTCAACGCGGCCGGCAGCAGGGAGGCCAGGAGCCAGCGGCCGCAGACTGAAGGGATCTCGCAGCGTTGCAGGACACTCTGATAACTGCATCAGGATAGCAGGAAGCCTGTGGACTGTGACACACAGCCGGGTAACAGTGGTGGAGTTCAACGCCGGGTAATAGTCAGGGAGCGTGTCTCCGTGAAGCATGCAGCCAACAGCGCCGGTACTGTGACACAGAGCCGGGTTACTGGGGTGGAGCGGCGGCTAAGACACATGGAGCGCTAATCACTGACATCCTACGCCGATTGTGCCCCTGATCCACTGCAGGACCTTGCGCTATTCTGCCAATCGGGAGCTAGGGGTGGGACAGGGGCGTTCCTCCATGGAAGCCCTGTCAAAGCCCTAGCTTCCTGTTGGGTCAAGATACACCAGTACCCCCCATTAACTATAGTAAGGGACCCATTGAACCAAATAGCGCTGAATGGACCTCACTGACTATAGTAGGAAACCCATAGAAGCGAGTAGCACTGAATAGACCCCATTGACTATAGTAGTGGACCCGTAGAACAGAGTAGCACTGAATAGACCCCACTGATTATAGTAGAGGACCCATTGAACCGAATAGCACTGAATGGACCCAATTGACTATAGTAGGGACCTATTGAACACAAAAGCACTGAATAGACCCAATTGACTATAGTAGGGGACCCAATTAACCAAATAGTGCTGAATAGACCCCACTGACTATTGTAGGGGGTACATTGAACCAAATAGTGCTGAATAGACCCCACTGACTATTGTAGAGGACCCATTGAAGCAAATAGTGCTAAATCGACCCTAATGACTATAGTAGGGGACCCATTGAACCAAATAGTTCTGAATAGACCCCATTGATTATAGTAGTGGAACCAATGAAGCAAATAGCGCTGAATTGACCTCATTGATTACTGTAGGGGACCCAATGAACTGAATAGTGCTGAATTGACCACGTTGACTATAGTTGGGGACCCATTGAACCAAATAGCGCTGAATGGACCCCGTTGACTTTAGTAGGGGACCCATTGAACCAAATAGCGCTGAATTGACCTCGTTGTCTATTGTAGGGGATCCAATAAACCGAAGAGTGCTGAATGGCCCCCATTGACTATAGTAGTGGACCCAATTAGCCAAATAGCACTAAATGGACCCCATTAACTATTGTAGGGTACGCATTGAACCAAAAAGCGCTAAATGAACCCCATTGACTATAGTAGGGGACACATTGAACCAAATAGCACTGAATGAACCCTATTGACTATTGTAGGGCACCCATTGAACCAAATGGCGCTGAATGGACCCCATTGACTATAGTAGGGGACCCAGTGAACCAAATAGCGCTGAATGGACCCCACTGACTAAGGAGGGGACCCAAGGAAGCAAATAGTGTTGAATAAACCCCACTGCCTATTGTAGAGGACCCAATGAACTGAATAGCGTTGAATGGACCCCATTAATTATAGTAGGGCACCCAATTAGCCAAATAGCGCTGAATGGACCCCATTGACTATAGTAGGGGACTCAATGAGTAAAATAGCACTGAATGGACCCCATTGACTATAGTAGGGAACCCATTGAACCCAAAAGTGCTGAATAGACCTAATTGACTATAGTAGGGGACCCATTCAACCAAATAGAGCTGAAAGGACCACAATGACTATAGTAGGGGACCTAATGAACCAAATAGTGCTGAATGGATTCCATTGACTATTGTAGGGGACCTATTGAACTGAATAGCGCTGAATGGACCCCACTGACTTTAGTAGGGGACCCAATGAACCAAATAGCGCTGAATTGACCTCATTGACTATTCTAGGGGACCCAATGAACCGAAGAGTGCTGAATGGACCCGATCAACTATAGTAGGGGAATCAATGAGCCAAACAGCACTTTATAGACCTGATTGACCATAGTAGGGGACCCAATGAGCCAAATACCGCTGAATGGACCCCATTGACTACAGTAGCGGACCAAATTAGGCAAATAGCGCTAAATGGACCCCATTGACTATTGTAGAGGACCCATTGAAGCAAATAGTGCTAAATCGACCCTAATGACTATAGTAGGGGACCCATTGAACCAAATAGTTCTGAATAGACCCCATTGATTATAGTAGTGGAACCAATGAAGCAAATAGCGCTGAATTGACCTCATTGATTACTGTAGGGGACCCAATGAACTGAATAGTGCTGAATTGACCACGTTGACTATAGTTGGGGACCCATTGAACCAAATAGCGCTGAATGGACCCCGTTGACTTTAGTAGGGGACCCATTGAACCAAATAGCGCTGAATTGACCTCGGTGTCTATTGTAGGGGAACCAATGAACCGAAGAGTGCTGAATGGCCCCCATTGACTAGAGTAGTGGACCCAATTAGCCAAATAGCACTGAATGGACCCCATTGACTATTGTAGGGTACCCATTGAACCAAAAAGCGCTGAATAAACCCCACTAACTATAGTAGGGGACACATTGAACCAAATAGCACTGAATGAACCCCATTGACTATTGTAGGGCACCCATTGAACCAAATGGCACTGAATGGACCCCATTGACTATAGTAGGGCACCCATTGAACCAAATGGCGCTGAATGGACCCCATTGACTATAGTAGGGCACCCATTGAACCAAATAGCACTAAATGGACCCCATTGACTATAGTAGGGGGTACATTGAACCAAATAGGGCTGAATGGACCCCATTGACTATAGTAGGGGAATCAATAAACCGAACAGCGCTGAATTGACCCCATTGACCATAGTAGGGGACCCAGTGAACCAAATAGCACCGAATGGACCCCATTGACTAAGGAGGGGACCCAAGGAAGCAAATAACATTGAATGGACCCCAATGACTATTGTAGGGGACCCAATGAACTCAATAGCGTTGAATGGACCCATTACTTACAGTAGGGGACTCGATTAGCGAAATAGCGCTGAATGGAACCCATTTCCTATAGTAGGGGATTTAATGAGCCAAATAGCACTGAATGGACCCCATTGACTATAGTAGGGGACTCAATGAGCCAAATAGTGCTGAATGGATTCCATTGACTATTGTAGGGGACCTATTGAACCGAATAGCGCTGAATGGACCCCAATGACCTTAGTGGGGGACCCAATAAACCAAATAGCGCTGAATTGACCTCATTGACTGTTTTAGGGGATCCAATGAACCGAAGAGTGCTGAATGCACCTCATTAACTATAGTAGGGGAACCAATGAGCCAAACAGCACTTTATAGACCTCATTGACCACAGTAGGGGATCCAATGAGCCAAATACCACTGAATCGACCCCATTGACTATAGTAGGGGACCCAATTATGCAAATAGCGCTACATGGACCCCATTGACTATTGTAGAGGACCCATTGAAGCAAATAGTGCTAAATGGACCTTAATGACCATAGTAGGGGACCCATTGAACCAAATAGTTCTGAATAGACCCCATTGATTATAGTAGGGGGACCAATGAAGCAAATAGCGCTGAATTGACCTCATTGACTACTGTAGGGGATCCAATGAACTGAATAAAGCTGAATGGACCCCATTAATTATAGTAGGGGACCCAATGAACTGAATAGTGCTGAAAGGACCCCATTTATTATAGTAGGGGACCCAATGAGCCAAATAGCGCTGAATGGACCCCATTAACTACAGTAGAGGACCCAATTAAGCAAAAAGCGCTGAATTGACCTCATTGACTACTATAGGGGACCCGATGAACTGAACAGCGCTGAATGGACCCCATTAATTATAGTAGGGGACCCTTTGAACCGAATAGCGCTGAATGGACCTCATTGACTATTGTAGGGGATCCATTCAACCAAAAAAGTGCTAAATGGACGACATTGACTATACTAGGGGAACAATTGAACCGAATTGTGCTGAATGGACCCTATTGACTATTGTAGGGGACCTATTGAAGCCAATAAAGCTGAATGGACCCCATTGAGTATAGTAGGGGACCCAATGAGCCAAACAACACTGAATGGACCCCATTGACTATAGTAGGGGACCCAATGAGCCAAATAGCACTGAATGGACCCCATTGACTATAGTAGGGGACCCAATGAGCCAAATAGCACTGAATGGACCCCATTGACTATAGTAGGGGACCCAATTAGCTAAATAGTGCTGAATGCACCCAATTGAACCCAATAGCCTAAATAGACCCCATTGACTATAGTAGGGACCCACTGAACCAAATAGCACTGAATGGACCCCATTGACTATAGTGGGGGACTCAATGAGCCAAATAGTGCTGAATGGACCCCATTGACTATTGCAGTGGACCCGAAGAGCCAAATAGCACTGAATGGACCCCATTGACTATTGTAGGGGACCCAATGAGCCAAATAGCACTGAATGGACCCCATTGACTATTGTAGGGGACCCAATGAGCCAAATAGCACTGAATGGACCCCATTGACTATTGTAGGGGACCCAATGAGCCAAATAGCACTGAATGGACCCCATTGACTATTGTAGGGAACCCAATGAGCCAAATAGCACTGAATGGACCCCATTGACTATTGTAGGGGACCCAATGAGCCAAATAGCACTGAATGGACCCCATTGACTATTGTAGTGGACCCAATGAGCCAAATAGCACTGAATGGATCCCATTGACTATTGTAGGGGACCCAATGAGCCAAATAGCACTGAATGGACCCCATTGACTATTGTAGGGGACCCAATGAGCTAAATAGTGCTGAATGGACCCCATTGAACCCAATAGCCTAAATGGACCCCATTGACTATAGTAGAGACCCACTGAACCAAATAATGCTGAATGGACCCCATTAACTAGAGTAGGGGACCCAATGAACCAAATAGAGCTGAATGGACCCCACTTACTATAGTAGGGGACCCATTGAACCAAATAATGCAGAATGGAGCCCATTAACTATAGTAGGGGACCCAATGAACCAAAGAGAGCTGAATGGACCCCACTTACTATAGTAGGGGACCCATTGAACCAAATAATGCAGAATGGAGCCCATTAACTATAGTAGGGGACCCAATGAACCAAAGAGAGCTGAATGGACCCCACTTACTATAGTAGGGGACCCATTGAACCAAATAATGCTGAATGGACCCCATTGACTATAGTAGGGGACCCATTGAACCAAATAATGCTGAATGGACCCCATTGACTATAGTAGGGGACCCAATTAACCAAATAGAGCTGAATGGACCCCATTGACTATAGTAGGGGACCCACTGAACCAAATAATGCTGAATGGACCCCATTAACTATAGTAGGGGACCTAATGAACCAAATAGAGCTGAATGGACCCCATTGACTATAGCAGGGGACCCATTGAACCAAATAATGCTGAATGGACCCCATTAACTATAGTAGGGGACCCAATTAACCAAATAGAGCTGAATGGACCCCATTAACTATAGTAGGGGACCCAATTAACCAAATAGAGTTGAATGGACCCCATTGACTATAGCAGGGGACCCATTGAACCAAATAATGCTGAATAGACCCCAATAACTATAGCAGGGGACCCAATGAACCAAATAGAGCTGAATGGACCCCATTGACTATAGTAGGGGACCCACTGAACCAAATAATGCTGAATGGACCCAATTAACTATAGCAGGGGACCCATTGAACCAAATAATGCTGAATGGACCCAATTAACTATAGCAGGGGACCCAATGAACCAAATAGAGCTGAATGGACCCCATTGACTATAGTAGGGGACCCAATGAACCAAATAGAGCTGAATGGACCCCATTGACTATAGTAGGGGACCCACTGAACCAAATAATGCTGAATGGACCCCATTGACTATAGTAGGGGACCCACTGAACCAAATAATGCTCAATGGACCCAATTAACTATAGCAGGGGACCCATTGAACCAAATAATGCTGAATAGACCCCAATAACTATAGCAGGGGACCCAATGAACCAAATAATGCTGATTGGACCCCATTGACTATAGTAGGGTCCGTCAGCTTTCTTCTCAGCTTTTGCACGGAAGAAAAAGCGCTGAACGCAACACTTTTTCTTCTGGTATTTTGATCCAGATCTGCGGCTGAAGCTCCGTCCGGAATATTCTTGCCATCAATAAGACACACACTTATCCGAAACACATTCACCGCCAGAAGTGGCAGACGAGAAGGTCCAGCACCATTGTACAAAATACAGAGCCTGTAGAAATCCATGGTGAAAGAACCTTCCAGAAAATCTGAGCTGATGGCTAAATAATCGAGAACAAGCGTCAATGAGAAATACAAATGTGGTAACTAATGTGAAGCGGCTACAATAATTTGATACATCCTCCTGCAAACGATACAAATGTAACATTTAGCAGACAATCCCACTCAGGTGCGGTGATCAGCCTGGCAGGCTGGCACTGTGGCACGGTGCCACCTCTGTGTGTGACTGGGGAGGGTGGGACTGTGCAGCCCGCATTAACACTATTATTATGTACAGCGGCAGATGAGCCGCCGCTTATTAGCAGCCGTCAACAAGAGGCGCAGGTAGCGCCGGCGGTGTCAGGGAGGGGGAGCCATCATCATCATCCTCCCTTTGTGTGGCGGCGGCGGAGGCACGGGCGGCCGGCGGAGGGCGAGCGGCGGCGGACACACACGGCGCACGTCTACTTAATGACAGGAAATTCGTCCGTGTGACGACGCTTAATAATCTCCCCGCTCACCCCGCCGCCTGTTTGTGCAGCTGCAGCAACAACACGCACGGCTCACCAAAGATGGCGTCCGACATTAGTCGCTGGTCGGCAACACCATCTCTGGTCTTTACCCCACCTCCCCCTGCGATGTGCCTCGGCTCGGGGACTGCACGGGAAGACTAGACAGGAGATAAAGAGCCCCGGCGGCGGGCGGCTGCAGCGGGCATAGAAGGAGAGCGGGCTTACCGTTGGTAGCTATGGCGGCCGGCAGGGCACAATGGCTCGGGCAGGTTGGCAGATAACGCGCTTGCAAGCCGCGCCGGGGCTGCTAACGGGGAGTTCGCGTGAACTCGCTGCGGTGAATGCTGGGTAATCTAGGTCGGACAAGGCTGCCTGTGTGCTGGAGGCGCGCAGGCCGGGGAGCATGTGCTGTCCTGCCCCGGCACAGCGCCATGTGCAGACTGGAGGGAAGGGAGAGGAACCAGTGCCATGGGGAGCCTGCCAGAAACCTCCCTGTGGAGAGGAAGCCTGGGATGTGCCACCTCCACCAGGCCACACAGCACAAATAGCTGCTGCTGCCATCTTATCTTAGCTTGTGATTTGGGAAGACCAGATTGATTTTGTTGGTGATGGTTTTTAGAAGGCGCTTATCATTTTTAAAACTTAATGGAAGGCGCATCTAGATTTTTTTTGTTTTATAAAAGTTAATGGAAGGCATTTCGAGATTTAATTTTTTTTAACTTAATGGAAGGCGCCTCGAGATTTTTTTTTTTAAGTTAATGGAAGGCGCTTCTAGTTTTTTAATTAGTTAATGGAAGGCGCTTCTAGATTTTTAATTAGTTAATGGAAGGCGCCTCTAGATTTTTTAAAATAAAAGTTAATGGAAGGCGCCTTGAGATTTTTTTTGTTTTATAAAAGTTAATGGAAGGCACTTCTAGATTTTTTCCTTTAAGTTAATGGAAGGCGCTTCTAGATTTTTTCCTTTAAGTTAATGGAAGGCGCTTCTAGATTTTTTCCTTTAAGTTAATGGAAGGCACTTCTAGATTTTTTCCTTTAAGTTAATGGAAGGCGCTTCTAGATTTTTTCCTTTAAGTTAATGGAAGGCACTTCTAGATTTTTTTCCTTTAAGTTAATGGAAGGCGCTTCTAGATTTTTTCCTTTAAGTTAATGGAAGGCGCTTCTAGATTTTTAATTAGTTAATGGAAGGCGCCTCGAGATTTTTTTAAAATTAAAGTTAATGGAAGGCACCTCGAGATTTTTTAATAAAAGTTAATGGAAGGCGCCTCGAGATTTTTTAATAAAAGTTAATGGAAGGCGCCTCGAGATTTTTTAATAAAAGTTAATGGAAGGCGCCTCGAGATTTTTTTTATAAAAGTTAATGGCAGGTGCTTTTAATTTTTAAAAGGGTAATGGAAGGCGCTCCTAAGTTTTTTTTTGTTTTTTTTTAAAGTTAATGGAAGGCGCCTCGAGAGTTTTTTTTTTTTTTAATTTAATGAAGGCACTTCGAGATTTTTTTCTTTAAGTTAATGGAAGGCGCCTCTAGATTTTTAAAAAGTTAATTTAAGGCGCTTCGAGATTTTTTTTTAAAGTTAATGGAAGGCGCTTCTAGTTTTGGCGCTGGCTATTTTCATACGTTTCCGTTAAGTTACTGCGGGGTTTTTTTTTGTACGTTATTTACTATTTTTCTATAATATGCTAGGAAGGTCTTCTTCGATTCTGGTTAGAAGTTTCTATGATCTCAAATTTATACCACAACATGCGGTAGATGAAATATCAAAAATATTCTTATCCCCCCGAAAAATAAAAAATGTTTTATAAGTGTTTCACAATTTTTAGGTTTTTCTTTCTGCCGGTTTTCTAGGCTGGGGGACTACAGCACTTTAAAAGGGAATTTCATTTTACAATTTTGCAACAGTGTCGATTGCTGCAGAGGGGGACAATACTTTCATCGTGTGAACAATAGCGAACAACTCAGATGACAATATTGGGGCTTCCGGTTTTAGGGCCACAAAATAGTGTTTTTGGCAAAATTGCTGAGTAATGTTAAATTTAAAGTAACAGTTGAGAAGATTAAACAATGACAGAGGTGCTTTGAGGACGGGCGCACATCAGTGTTTTGTTTTCCTCTTTTGGTTCCATTTTAAGATTTTGTTCACAAGTTGCTGATTTGCTACGGATTTTGTTGTGAATTTTGGTGCGGATCTGCAGCGGATTTTACCCCTTTATTTTTCATTTTAATTGAAATGGTGAGATGTGCTGCAGATCCGCATCAAAATTCACAACAAAGTCCATAGCAAATCACGTGTGTGAACGCACTCGAGGCCACTTCCACTCGGGCAAGAAAATCACGCAACATTTCTGCATTGTGAGACGCACAAACATAAACCCTATTCTTTTGGATGGGGTCATATACATGAGCGATGCAGGAAAAAAAATTGCAGCATGTCCTATCCTTGGGCCTTCCCGCGGAACGCCTCACCCATGGTTTTCAATGGGGCTGGAAAACTCATCGCGTGGCGTGCGAGGTTTCCCACTGACACAAACGCCCCGCATCGACGGGTATCTCACTCGCGTGAAACTAGCCTAAGAGCAAAAAACGGAAAAGAAAACTGATCCAGTAAAATCCCCATTGATTTCAATGAAAACCGTTTAATTTCAGTTTTCTTTCATTGAGGGTGCATTCAGACGATCGTATATCGGCTGGGTTTTCACACCCAGCCGATATACGTCGTTCCTCTCTGCAGGGGGAGGAAGCTGGAAGAGCCGGGAGCAGTGCTCTGAGCTCCCGCCTCCTCTCCGCCCCTCCGCACTATTTGCAATAGGAGGAGCGGAACGGGGCGGAGCTACATCCGGAAACTTAGCTGAATGCACCCTCAGTCTGGTTTCTGCTTTTTTGATGGGGAAAAATTGACCTGCTAGATTTTTTATTTTTTTTTTGCCCATCCAAAAAAAGAAGAAAAAGACACATAAAAACTGCTCTATTTGTATTTTAACATCTGTTTCATACAACGGCGCATGTCCAGTTGTAAAATAAAGGTAGCATAAATTTAAAAAATCATCACTTTATAACTGACCACAACGGGTGTCCGACTGATGCTGCTGCTATTTATTGTGTCTCATCTGTTTTCTTGTTCTGAAAAGAAAAAACAAATCTGTAGATAACGGATACATTAATGCCGCTGTGAAGCCGGCCTGAACTACATTATGAGTGCCAACTGATGAGATCAGCGCTAATATAAACGGCTCAACGCAGGCTGATTCGGACTCGGGATATGATGATCTCGTGATCGTTTGTCTCTCCCCATACTTTTTGATCAATGTCAGCAGCACACCCCTTGTTTACACTGGGAGATGTGCTGCCAACAACGATGGTCTTGTAGCACTGTACTGGGTACCACAGTGCTTCTGAAAATGCCATATGGCTTCCAGAAATTCTTCCATCCAAGTCTCCTTTCCTACTGAGTCCTGCCGTGCCTCCAGACAGCAGTTTACATACACATACGGACATTTCTGTACGCAGCAAGATATCGGGTATCAAATGTTATGGTGCTATTTCTCATATGGCCCCTTGTAAAAATAAAAAAATTTTTTTTTTTAAATTGTAATTTTTTTTTTTGATGGCTCTATGTTAACGACTACCAAAAACACTCACTAAACCCTGGGATTAATTTTTTAAGGGGGTCTAATTTTCAAAATAAGAGTTACTTTTAGGGTGGTCTACTATATTGGGTCACAAATTGTGACATGGTTGTTTCAGCAAAAGCCAAGTAAAGCTCCTTTATTTCTGAGCCCTACCATGTGCCAAAGTAGCAGTTTTACATCCTCATATGGGGCATTTTAATACTTGGGTAATTGGGTAACAAATTATGGGGTGCTTTTTCTCCTATTGCCCCTCATGAAAATTAAACATTTGGGGCTAAACCTATGTTTTTTGGAAACATTGTAGTTAACTTTCAAAGCCCAATTTTAAAACACCTGTGGGGTCAAAACACTCACTGCACCTTTTTATGAGTTTATTGATGGGTGTCGTTTCTAAACGGAGTCTTATTAGGGGTGTTTCTTCTCTCTTGGCACATGTCAGATTTGAAAAATGGGCCTGGAGGAAGCTGGCTGCAGAGGGAAGGGGTTAAATATAGATAGCCATTCAGACAATTAAAGCATAAATGTTTAGCATAAGACCTAGGGATGAGCGAGTATACTCGCTAAAGCACTACTCGTTCGAGTAATGTGCTTTAGACGAGTATCTCCCTGCTCGTCCCTGAAGATTCGGGGGCCGCCGCAGCTGACAGGTGAGTTGCGGCGGGGCAGAGCGGGCGGGAGAGAGGGAGAAAGAGATCTCCCCTCCATTCCTCCCCGCTCTCCCCCGCCGCTCTGCGGTGGCCCCCGAATCTTTATGGACGAGCGGGGAGATACTCGGCTAAGACACATTACTCGGACGAGTAGTGCTTTAGCGAGTATACTCGCTCATCCCTAATAAGAACCTAAAGGGAATCTGTCAGCTGGAACATGCTGTCCTAGAGCAGGAGGAGCCGAGCAGATTGTTATATAGTTTTATGGGGAAAGATCCAGTATAACTTGTATTTTATTCGTTTAACCCCTTAGAAACCAAGTTTGTTTGAATCTTAATGACCAACTAATTTTTTCATTGTGATATTCAGGAGCCATAACCTTTTCATTTTTCTATCGACATAGCCATATAAGGGCTTGTTTTTGCGGGACAGGTTGCATTCTTTAATGGGATCATTTTTGGATACATATGATATATGGTATAACTTTTATTAATTTTTTAGGGGGATTGGGAGGAAACGCATTTTTGATATTTGTTTTTAGGATTTCATTTTTATGGCATTCAGTGTGCAAAATATGTTATGACATTATTCTCTGGGTCAGCACTATTCTGCTGATGCCAATTTTATACAGCTTTTTATGTTTTGCTATTTTTGTACACAAAAACACTTTTTTTAAAGATTTGCTTTTGTTTTGCGGCATTCGAAGGACTTATTCAGACAATCGTATATTGGCCGGGTGTTCACGCTGGCCGATATACGGCGTCCCTCTCTACAGGGGGAGGAGACTGGAATAGCCGCGAGCAGTGCATTGAGCCCCCGCCCCCTCTCCGCCTCCTCTCCACCCCTCGGTACTATTTGCAATAAGAGGAGGCGGGGCAGGTGGGGGGACTAAGTTCCAGGACTTAGCTCCGCCCCCGTATCACCCCCTCCCATTGCAGATAGTGCAGAGGGGCGGGAGCTCAGGGCTCTGCTCCCGGCTCTTCCAGCCTCCTCCCCCTGCAGAGAGGGACCCCATATATCGGCCGACGTGAATACTCGGCCGATATACGGTCGTCTGAATAAACTCTAAGAGACATATTTTCCATCAACAGAGCTCTATAAGGGCTTGCTTATTGCAGGATGAACTGTAGTCTTCATTTATCTAATTTTTGTAACAAATAACATTTTGATTGCTTTTTAATTTTTTTCTAGAGGAAAGATTAACAAAATCTGCAATTCTGGCATTATTTTTATTTTTAACAGCGCTCACCATGCAGTGTAAATGATATGCTAAAAAATTCTGCAGGCCAGTATGATTATGTTAATACCAAATTTATATATTTTTTTTGCAACTTTTTCACACTTTAAAAAAAAAAAAAAAGTATTTTTTGTTTATCACTGCATTTAAAGACCCCCCCCTAACATTTTTCTTTTCTGTCAACTGTGCTGTGAACGGGTTTTTGTTTCCTTTTTTGCAGGATGAGTTGCACTTTTTAATAGGTCCATTTGTAGATCCATGTGACGTTTTTGATCACTTTCTATTCTGTTTTTTCAAAGGCCAGATAGGCAAACTGAGCTGTTTTTGCCATGTGCGGGTTACATAATGTGCCAGCTTTTTCTCTGGGTCATTATGAATGCAGCGATACCACATTTTCTTTACATAATAATGGGGGGGTTTTGAGGTCTTTATTATTTTTTTTAATACTGTTTTCCCTTTTTATTTTGGTCCCAGCTGAGAGCAGGGAGATGTCACCGGGGTTCGCAGTATGCAGTTCACGTGATCCCCGTTATCTATTGGATTATGTAAAGTTAAAGAAAAGTTTAAAAACTTAAAGTTTCATCTTCCCTCATGGATCATATCCGTGAGGGGAGGTGAAATAATTTACCTAAGGGCCACAGATTTGTCCCTCGACAGGATCTTTATCCTTGCTACTGCGCATGTGCCCATCGGCAAAATGGCAGACGCAAGCGCAGAAGCTGGGGAGGGCCCGGGAAATTTAAAATCTGGTAGCTCTTGGCTACTAAAGATAGCCGAGAGTCTGGAGCAGTGACCGAGGGCCATGGTAAGAGGTCCCCGGTCATGTGATCACAATCATCCAATGGTATAAAAAGGTAGCGATCTACCTTAAGCCAGTCTCACATGACCATATAGGAATTGCAGATTCCGCATGTGCTTGATCCGTGGTAATACGTGGATCAATCAAATGCATTGAATTACACAATTCTGCTTACATTTGTGGTTCAAAATTACATAATCTACTTGCAGAAATCAGAACACAGCATGTTCTATTTTACCGCTGATATCCACAACATAAAGCCCATTGTGCTCTATGATTACGGACATACATGCAGCCCATACGCAATTACATTGTGTACGGTCTGTGTGTCCCGCGTCATGGCTAAGCAACGGCGTGGGAAATATAAACAGTCAAAAGGTGTGCTGCGCATGAATGCCTGCATGAGTACGCAGTTATGTGCAGTACATTACACTGCCGTACACAGGACCGCGACCAGGCTCACAGCTGGATCTACTGCGGGCCTCCACAAACGGATTCCATATACGGCCATACAAGCCTGGCATTATTAAGATTGCTTCCTGTAATACGTAATTTACATGAAGCCCCGGGGAACGTTCGCATTCCTACAGTTCCAGGAGGAGCTTGTTGAATGCCTTCTGGGTGAGACCACCACACCTCAGCAAGCTTACGAAGCCTCACAGAGCGCCACGTTTTATACCCCATCCCTGTGACTGAGGTCAGGGAATACCCCCAAAAAGTGTCAGGTTTGCAGCAAGCATGGGAGGAGGAGGGATACCCGGTTTTATTGCCTCTTGTGCCGATCCCAACTAGGCCTCCGTAATTACCCCTGTTTTGAGACCTACCACACAAATTAGAACTACAATGGGTATGTTTCTGAACACAGGACAAACAGGGGTATCCATTTTGGGGTGAAAGTCTTCATTCATATGTAGGCTGTACAAAAAAACCCTGTTTTTAAACTGATACAATTGCCAAACAAATAAAAATAGTTTTTTCCCCTCTGCTTAGATTCTTTCGAAAACTGTGGGGTTAAAATACGCAGTACATCCCTAGATCAATTCATTAAGGGGTCTGGTTTTCAAAATGAAGTTATTTGTGGGGGTTTTCTATCGTTTTGGCCACTCAAGGGCTCTACAAGAGGGCAATGGGGCCTTAATCACCCTCAAGCAAAATTTCTGTTCTGAAAGCTACCGGCTGCTCCTTTCGTTTTGGGCCCTGTTGTGCATACAGACATTAGATTAGGGCCACAATTGGTATGTTTCTGAACACAGAACAAACCGGGGTATCCATTTTGGGGTGCAAATCCTCATTTTCCTGTGTACAATAGAAATAAAAACCGTCTTTAAAATTACATATTTGCAAAAACTTTCATTAACTCCTGAAAAAAAACTGTTGGGTCGAAATACTCATGACAACCCTCAGTAAATATATTAAGGGGTGTATTTTTTTTAAATGGGGTCATTTGTGGGGGTATCTATCATTCTGACACCTATGAGCCTTTGCAATCTTGGCTCAGTGCAGAAAAACAAAGTGTTCCCCGCAACCTAGCACAGCTCCATGCAGCATCCTAGAAATCTCCTGTAACCGGGCTATACATAGTCTTAAAAAACGTGGCATATTGGACTTAGAAGCAGCGGAGACCAGCGGCGGCAGATCTGGTGACTGCGGAAGGCATGATGCGCGGGAAAGAGAGAGTAAGGAGCAGAGAGGCTGACAGTCGCGGGATTCAAGATGGTGCCAGCCAGCGGGAGCTAAAGACACTGATCCCACAGCCCCATAGCAGCAGCGGTCAGGTGACAAAGAAGCTGGCAAGGTATGCCAGGGGGGAGCAGGGGAGAGAGGAGGCACAGCGAACCCTCAGGAAGCAGGGGAGCGGTATAATGGAGCAGGGGAGAGCCAATGCTGTGGCATCATAGGGGAAGAGGACATTTTGAAGGAAATAAACCATGCAGTATGTCAGGAGATTGAATCTGCTGTTAATGCACAGGAAATCAACAAGAACGTAGTTGAACCCACTTTGAGAGATATTTTTGGCGAAATTACTAAGTGTAACGCAACCCTAAACGCCCTTTATACTCAAGTGGGATCTATGCAAGCAAACATGGGTCTGTTATGCCATGACATGCAGAAAATATCAGAAAGTATGACTGAAACGGAAATACGACTAAGTGATATGGAAGATGCGGTGCAGCCACTCCAACGTGAGGTTGAAAACACTTCTCTCCAGAACAAAACTGATGATTTGGAAAATCATTCACGACGAAACAATGTATGAATAGTGGGCTTCCCTTAAAAAGCGGAGAGAAATAATCCATCAGAATTCTTTAAAACTTGGCTCCCAGAGATATTTTTGTTGAAAACTCGTTAACGGACCTATTTGCCATAGAAAGGGCCCACCATGTGCCTGCTAAACCCCTCCCCCCCCACCCCCGGTGCTCCCGCAAGACCCGTACTGCTAAAAATGCTGCATTTCGAGGACCGCGATGCTATTTTACAAAGGCTCACAAGAAAGGCGAAATCCGATTCAATGGAGCTAAAATTTCATTCTTTCCAGACTTCTCAACTGAATTACAAAAAAAATCTCGCAACATTTATTGAAAGTAAGAGGCAACTACAGAATCTGCATAAGTCATACGCAATGATATACCCTGCAAAACTAAGGCTCGCTGCATTACGAACAACACATTTCTTTGAAAGTTTGAAAGAGGTTAACGATTGGCTGGAACGTAATGAAGACCAAATCCGGATGGAAAGGCCGCTGCACAGATCTCCAAACAGAAATGCTATCAACTGAATAATAGAAAGATATGGCTGGAATGCAGTTTCTGCCACCTGGGATACTATAAGGAGCAACGAACGAACAAATGAAGTGAAGCTCCTCTAAGTTTAGAGCTTGCACTACGCTCCCTGGATAATGGAGAACTGGTACCTCGGTCTGGTCGTATTATGACAGATCCGTGAGTTTTTTGTTGGGGATGTTCAATGTTTGGTGGTGATGCCGCTTGACGTACCAGAATTATATATAGCTAACGCAGAGATACCCTTGCAATGTACTAAGACCTTTAAATACCTGGGGGTTAATGTTACTAGACATGTTGCTGATTACGGGAAAATAAATCTGGAACCTCTCCTTACCAAATGGAAATCAAAACTCCAAATATGGCGTAAACGTCCTCTATCTGTTATCGGGAGGGTGAATCTAATTAAAATGGTGTGGATGCCGCAACTCCTCTATCTGATGCACAACTCCCCCCACTGGATAACACAGCGGTTTTTCCATAAAGTTAATGGAATGTTTGAGGGAATTCATATGGTGCGGCAAAGGGGCATGCATTAAGCTGGAAACACTGTGCAACCCTAAAGATAGGGGCGGTTTGGCTCTACCTAACCCCACCTCATACTTTATTTCCTCACAGTTACAACATTTTAAGGGTTGGGAGTTAGAGGAGACAAGGGATGCTGGCTTCTTGATGTTAAGGGAGGGCTTTGCCGGGTCACACCTATTTAAGGCCTTGGAGAGGCTTGTCTTTAAGAAAAATAGATGGACCTTTCCTACGTTGCTACTTATACATAAAATATGGTGGAAAGTCAGGAACATGATGGGGATAGATAGCTGTACTCAATATACCCCAATATGGAATAACCTATGTTTGTCGGAAATTTGTAAACTGTAGGGTTTTCAGGAATGGAGGTCCAGAGGTATCAAGAGACTGTCACAGATATTAGGAGGGGGGGAAATAAAAACCTTTGAACAGTTGAGACAAGAGTTCGATATACCAAACAGTGAATTCTACAAATACTTTTAGGCCTCATGTCCACGGGGAAAATCAGGCCCGCTACGGATTCTCCATGGAGAATCCGTAGCGGGTCCCTCCTGCCCCGCGGACATGAGCGCTGAAAATAATACTCACCTCGCCGCACGCTTCGGATCTTCCCTTCTTCGCGGCTTGATCTTCTCTCCGTCGCGGCCGGATCTTCTTTCTTCGGTCTGGCGGATGTGCATGGCACGCCGGTAGCATGCTGCGCGCATGCGCCGGCCTGAAAAAAAAAGATCCGGCCGCGACAGAGAGAAGATCAAGCCGCAAAGAAGGGAAGATCTGGAGCAGGTGAGTATATTCTGATTTTAGGTCTCCCGCGGATCCAGACGGCTACCATAGGTTTCAATAGAAGCCTACGGGAGCCGTCCGTGTGGGAGATCCGCACCTAAATGGAGCATGTCCATTTTTTTTCCATGCTCCATTTTTTAAAATTCACTTTTATTGACCATCCGGGGGTATTTATCTACCCGAGGGTGGTCAATGCATCCCTATTGGGTGCGGATCCGCGTGCGGGTGATCCGCTGCGGATTTAAAATCATCAGTTTATACAGTTTTAATACGGTTTAGACATGCTCTCCAAGCAGAAATGAATCTAAGAAAGGTGATGTTATGCTCACATATAGTAGCAGATATGATTGGTAATGCAACCACCACAGCATGGGAAATTTTACAGACATATACATATATTCAGGATGTTGTGGACACAAGCAACCCAATCTCAATCAAAATGAAATGGGAGGCGGACATCGGGCCTATTGAGGAGTCACACTGGGAGGAGATCCTACAGATGACGCCTAGATTGTCGCTGAGCGAGTCACACAGCTTACCACAGTTATATCTGATACACAGGGTATACTGCACGCCGGACTTTTTATATAATATTGGAGTAAGAAATACACCTCTATGCACACGATGCAAAACTCACAAAGGGCATTTAATTCATATGCTGTGGCGATGTCCTAAATTACATTGATATTGGATGAAGGTATGTGATTTGATTGGCACAGTGTTTGGGGTAACCATAGATCTCACACCATTTGTGTGCATTCTGGGCTACATCCATGATTTGGCATTGGATGAACATGAAAAACTCGCAATAGCCAGATTACTGTATCTAGCTAGAAAAACAATAACCCATCACTGGTTGGATGAGGCTCCTTCGACACTGTGTGAATTTAAAAACAAAGTTACTCAAATCCTTCCCTGGGAAAGAACCATATATTCTAAACGTAAGACCAGTCAAAAATATTATGATATGTGGCTTAAATGGCTACAGGTACATGGTCTGATGGGCTTATATCCATCTGTGGGGTAGAGGATCTATATATATGGCAAGATGTAAATACCAAATGGATTGATGGCTATACACATATATATTATCCAAAGAAAGAGAGAGGAGAGGGTAATAAGGAGACCAACAAGTTAATTGTTATACACTCTGTTTAATAATGAGAGAATGTCAGAGAAAATAATACATAGCATGGAGGGAGAGACCAAGCAATTGAACAACATATTTTTTCTTGTCCCCTGAGTGGACAAAAATGACTCCTTTCTCTCTTGACATTGCTATTTTTTCTCTTTATTTGTGTGAATAATAACCGGCAACTCATATCTTGTGAAACACCGCGGCAGAAATGAAGATGAAAGAGGATGGTACAAACAGACTCTAGTGCAGCAAACCGGTGAGGCTCTCCTTGACAGCTCACTGACTTTCCCTATGGAGACAATGCAAAAGAGACCCTACTGTCTATGTTATATTCTACGGACCTTAGAATGGTTAATATGAGAGAGACTTTGAGGGGGAGGGAAGGGGGGGGGGGTGTACAAATTTAGAATGTTTTGTCAGCAAAAAAAAGTATATGAAAAATTTTTCAATAAAAAGGCTTAATTAAAAAAAAAAGGTAAATCCACCGGTATTATCAAAATGTGTGGAATGAAAACACTTTCTCCTTTTGCTATTCCAGTCATAACAATGGCTAATGGCTCTTACAATATTTCACCCCAGGTGTGTAATTTGTAATCACGCGTCGTTACAGTTTTGGCACATCAAGATTACGCATTATTAGAACCGGAACACCAACTTTTAACCTCAGTTTATGGAAAGGCGCTCCTGATAACTCCAAAGAGTTAAGGGTGTGAGGTGACTTCTTCAGAGTCCATAACATTATCGCACATATACTCTACAATTTCTCCTTCGACTTGTGAAATATTTTTTTCATTTATCCATTCTACAGTCTCATCAGTTGGTGCCAAAATTGCCCTTTGACACAACCATTCTTTATCCACCATATTGGGTTGCAGTTGAGAATAAACCTTGCAAAATATGTCTTTGTGTCGAACAGCCCAGCTTTCATTTGTTACACTGCTGAGGTAAAATAAAAGCAGTGCTGTGATTGGTGGCTATTTCTTATACTGCTGAGGTAAAATAAAAGCTGCGCTGTGATTGGTTGCTATGGGCAACACAGATTTTCTTTAAAATTTCAATTCATGTTAATGTGTCTTTCGTTCAAGTTTTAATTCCAGGCTACGCCAGGTATCCCTGCTAGCTTAATAATAACATATGTGCGGCAACGACGTCTGCCCTCACGTGTCTGCCCATGTGGGGAGGCCTAGCTTATGATGTGCACCCTCTTCCCCTTCGCTCTGCCGCACTTAATCGCATACGTGCGGCAACAACATTTGCCCTCATATGTCTGCCCGTTTGTGTAGGCAGAGTTTATGATGTGCACCTCCTTCCCCTCCGCCATGGCAGCAGAGCAGAGTTGCGCCTGCGCATCACCAAATAAATCTGTCTGGTCGCTCTCCCTAGAGAACTCTCTAAATTTTGGGGGTAAAATATAGCCTATATCCTTCCTCAAGATGCCAGCTATCTCCCTGCCAAATTTCATCAAAATCGCTTTAGCGGTTTAGCCGTGAAAAGGTAACAAACAGACTGACAGAGTTACTTTCGCAATTATATTAGTATGGATTAGGGTCCTTTCACACAGGACAGAATATTCCACAACAGTGTAGTAGAATACACCATACTGCGGAATATTCAGACCCAAAATCTGTACTGCATCCACAGATTTTGGTGCGGAATTGAAAATGGCAAAATGCATATTCTACCATGTGCGAAAGGTCTCTTCAGCCTCATGTACACAGTAGGTCCGGATTCTGCAGCGGATGACCCTGTGTACCTATCGTCTTCTTTTTCAGCGTCCACGCGGACCTGTCTTTTTCTGGCTTCTCTGTACTGTGGATGGCCCCCCCCCCCCCCACATCCAATCTCTGGCCCAAACATCCCACCTGCACCTCAGAAATATTGCTAAAATCCGTCCTTTCCTCACCACGGACACGCTAAAGATACTCGTGGTCACCCTCATCCACTCCCGACTCGACTACTGCAACTCGCTATTCATTGACCTTCCCCGCACCAGACTCGCTCCACTCCAATCCATACTAAATGCGGCAGCTAGGCTCATCTTCCTATCCAACCGTTTCTCAGACACTTTTCTTCACTATGCCAGTCGCTGCATTGGCTGCCCATCTACTGCAGAACTAAATTTAAACTCCTCACCCACAAAGCTCTGCATGGCACTGCGCCACCATACATCACCTCCCTCCTGTCCCTACACCACCCAGCCCGCACACTCCGATCCGCTAACACACTCAGACTAAACACTCCTCTAATACGAACCTCACATGCTCACCTCCAGGACTTCACCAGAGCAGCACCCATCCTCTGGAACGCTCTACCACAAGTCATCCGGACAATTCCCGATGCAAGAAATTTTAGATGCACCTTAAGGGAAGCATACCAAATCCCCTGACCTAATCCCCTTGCCCCTCCCTATGCCTCCCCAGCTCTTCCACCTTGCCTATCACTTCCGAGCTCTACCCCATGCGCTATACACATAAAGATTATTATTATTAGCGAATCCTGAAAAAGTGCATTTGCCTCCACTGCATATAAAACTGATACTGATGTAACAATTTGTCAAAGCAATTGATAGAAATTCTGCAGCGTTTATGCATTTAAAATTTAAATTTCCCAAAATTAGTGATACGCAAAGCAGTGATTTAAAAAATATATCTGTACTGCGCCTGTCCGACGGCGAGCTGTTTGGACCATCCGCAATACTGATAAATACAGGTACGCGCGGACGCCGGCCAGGCACAGGGTTGGATTTTGCTGCAGGCTCCTGCATGCAAAATCCGATCCGTTCATCTGCAGCCGGCCTTATGTGGTTTCAGGCAAATTTGACTTTTGTCTCTAGCGGAGCTATTAATTCTATATAAATGACTCATCAAGCTAAGTATACCATAACCTGTATTTATAGAACCTAAACTCATTTCTTTATGACCTTGATATAGCATGTGAAAACGGAATTGACAAAACATGAATACAATGTGAAATAGCCAGGTATATTTGGGCCAGGGTGTATTAGTGTTGTTGGCCTGTCACTTTTTCTCAAGTCAAAGTGTTGGGTGTAGCTGAATGCCAGCAAATGTAAGCATCAACGACTTTTTAAAGGCCCAATGTACAGGACCATATTCTCAGTTCAAGTGCTTGCCAGGTCTACAGGTGACTAGACTATCATAGTACCGTTCTTCCCTGAGAATAAGACCTACCCTAATAATAACCCTTACCCCGATTTTCATTTGGGGTTGGGAGACTGAAATATAAGCCCTCCCTCGAAAATAAGCCCTAGCTACACTACAGGAAATAAAAATACTCACCTCCTCATCCCTCTCACTGCTCTCTAGACAATGCGGCAGTCTTCCGTGTTGTCCTCAGCAGTGACAAAGCATTCTCTTCCTGGTAGTGTGGGTTGAATACGCCGCCTCCAGCAAGGGAATGCTGTGATTGGCTCAGGACCGCAGCCTCAGGCAATCCCAGCCGGCGCTCGATGAACCAATCACAGCCATTCAATGATGTAATTCACTGAATGGCTGATTGGCTCATCAAGCGCCAGCTGTGATTGGCTGAGGCTGTGGTCCTGAGCCAATCACAGCATTCTCTGTGGTTTTGAATTTCGGCTGTGAAAAAGCCACACCATTTTCTGTTACATGTGAATGTACCCTAAGGGCTCATTCACACAACCGTATGCAGAAAGCGCTGCGTTGGTCATACAGCATTCTACCAGTCTGGGTGAGCCAGGAGAGAGCCAGCTATCACTGCATATGGCAGCAAGTGTATTGCGCATGACCGCTTATCTTACGCACGTGGTCATGTGCAGTGTGACTTTCATCTGTTTCGTCTCTCTCATAGGGGAGTTGCGTATGCATCGTCGCCCATATGCAATTTATTGTGTATGGACAGCGTTGAATACGCTACCCATAGAAAAGAATAGGGCTCACGCTGCGTGGTACGCGGAGAAGTAGAATATGCTGCAATCTTTTTCACATGCATATCTGCACGCAGTAACTTAATAACATAGTAACATAGTTCGTTAGGCCGAATAAAGATAATGTCCATCTAGTCCAGCCTGTTTATCCTCCTGTGTTGATCCAGAGGAAGGCAAAAAACCCCAAGAGCAGAAGCCAATTAGCCCTTTTGGGGAAAAAATTCCTTCCCGACTCCCTAATGGCAATCAGACTGTTCCCTGGATCAACCCCTAATAGTTGCTACCTGCCTGTATACCCGGATTAACAATTAACCTAAGATTTATAACCTATAATATCCTTCCTCTCCAGAAAGACATCAAGTCCCCTTTTAAATTCCTCTATTGATTTTGCCATCACCACATCCTCAGGCAGAGAGTTCCACAGTCTAACTGCTCTTACAGTAAAGAATCCCTTTCTATGTTGGTGATGAAACCTGCTTTCCTCTAGACGTAGCGGATGCCCTCTTGTTACCATCGTAGTCCTGGGTATAAACAGATCCTGGGAGAGATCCTTGTATTATCCCCTCATGTATTTATACATAGTTATTTGGTCGCCCTTAGCCGTCTTTTTTCTAGAGTAAATAATCCCAATTTGGATAGCCTCTCTGGGTAGTCCAGTCCCTTTATTCCATGTATCAGTTTAGTTGTTCTTCTTTGAACCCCCTCCAGTACTGTAACATCTTTTCTGAGCACCGGTGACCAGAACTGCACACAGTATTCCATGTGAGGCCTGACAAGTGCCTTATATAGTGGGAGGATAATGTTCTCGTCCCTCGCCCCTATACCTCTTTTAATGCACCCCAAGACTTTATTTGCCTTTGCAGCAGCTGACTGGCATTGGTTACTCCAGTTTAGTCTACAATCCACTAGTACTCCCCGGTCTTCTTCCATATCACTTTTCCCTAGCAGTACCCCATTCAGTGTATATTGGTGACATCCGTTCCTCCTGCCCATGTGCATAGTCTTACATTTTTCAATATTGAACTTCATTTGCCATTTTCCTGCCCAAGCCCCAGCTTATCTAGGTCCGTTTGTAGCCGCACATTGTCCTCCGTTGCATTGATTATCTTGTATAATTTTGTGTCATCTGCAAATATTGATATTTTGCTCTGCAGTCCCTCTATCAGGTCGTTAATAAATATATTGAACAGAATGGGGCCTAATACTGAACCCTGTGGTACCCCACTAGTGACTGTGGTCCAATCAGAGTATGAGCCATTTATTACCACCCTCTGCTTTCTATCATTGAGCCAATTCTTTACCCAATTTTACATGCTAATGTGAACGGATCAATGAAAATCCATTACTTTCATTTACTGCATCATACATAGAATACGTGCCAAAATCACTGTTGTGTGAATGAGCCCTAAGGGTACATGCCATGCATATGGGCAATTTAAAAGTTGTGCCCGAGACTCTTGGGCACAACTTGCATCCGAAAGGACTTGGACACCCCATTTGTGTCCTATCTGGTGTGCGGGAGACCGCACATTCACGTGCTATTCTCATCTGAAAATTGTGAGTTGTGACAAAAGTGGGATTACTTGGCCTTCTTGTAGTCTTGTGCACAGGAGTAATGCAGTGAACAAGGATACAAAAATGTACATACGCACCAAATGTACACATACACAAGCATTGAACATAATGCGTTTTTCAAGGACTAAAGCTGCGTATGCCCATGTGAATGCGCCCCAACAGTCACACAATTCTTCCTATCCCACATATGTTTTCCCTTCGTAGATTGGTGCAGGATAAAGAAGCTGAGTGCAATAAGCCTACAATAAGTACACCACATTTATTCTCCTATCATGGCAGAGAAAAATCTGCGCAGTGATCAAGTTGCCACTAGACCAACAATGATGTTTTTGTAAATCCACTTAATGTTATGCACTCAAGCACTGGTTTGCCAGAAATATTAGTTGTAGCCTGATAGACCGCAAAGGACTGTTTTTATTAACACAATCAACAGCAAGAATATAATTGAAAACTGAAGCTACCTGACTCCTTGGGTTAATACTTTATAAATACTGGACCACTGGGTATGGTATAAAATCATTGGATCACCAGATATGACTTCTGAACCGCCTGATATTGACACTGTATATGAAATTCGAGATCTTATGCTTTAAATGATAAAAAAAGAAGAATTGTTAGCAAAGGAAACAGGGCACTGATGGCTCCTTTACATCAGCGTATACATTTTTATGTTCGCCCGCACATGCCGTAAATTTGCATGAATGGATGATTTTCCGCGATCAAGTCCCGAGCTTAATGAGCATTTTCTCGTTACATTCACATGGCTGGATACGATATTTTAGTGAAAAAATACGCTGCAGCCCGGAAATCCCTCGCTCAGCATAAATCCTCGGAATGACCTCAAATGCCTAAATAGAGGCACCTGTAAGCTTTCTGCAGCGTTGGACGCTGCTAAACTGCCTCGCCCTCCCTTTTTTCCCAGCTCTCTCTTTATTCTATACTGTACTTTTTGGGCGCACTTGCGCGCACAAAAATGCCTGCAGCCACAGTCCCGTACATTGAAATGGCTAATTAGCCTAATTAGTTTCATATGTTCATATGTTCTAACCTGTGCAAATGCACAGAAAAATAGAACATTCATATTTTTTTTCACAACCAATTGTGCACACAAAATAACCGCTTGCGGACGAACCTACTGGGTTCTATTCACAGCATATTGCACGCATAAATCTGGTTGTGTGAATCAGGCCTTGGACATGCAGATTTTACCGCAGATTTTTCTTCTTGGTGGAATGCTCTGCATCATTTCAGCATATATTAAAGCAGCCTTACGTGGGCAGATCATTGGGTTCGCTTCAGTAGACCCGCGGTCAGGCCAGGACATTCGTCTATAATATGGGCACATAAATGCACCCAGTAATATACAATACTCGCTTGAAACTGTCCTTATGGTCATTGTTTCATATCTGCATTGTTGGTAAATAGTGTCGCAAGAACTTTCCTTGTACAACCTTGTCTATTTAAATGATTAGGGTTTTTTTTGTATAATTATTATAATTACCCTGTTTGACATTTTTGTTCAGTATCATTGGAGTGATTGGCACTTTGTAATTATAGTAATAATGTCAATCAGTCTATAATAATACTGTTATAATAATGAATACAAAATAAACTGAAGTCAGGTATGTCTGCCAACTTCACCGTGATAGCCCAAGCACTTTTCTTTTAGAGTGTTTGTTGTTTCTTTGAAAGTCCTATATGTTTGTATCAATCCCAACTCTTAGTGGGAGTTGCTTGTAGCAGCATTGTGCAAATCAATATCGATAATAATTATAATAAAAGACTAAGAAAAGGTGTGTAACGCAGCAGGGGAAGGATGATATAGAAAGTTCATGCATCTATATAACATCTATGGTAAATAACAAAGAGTGTTTAAATGTTGAATCCGAAAAAAAGTCATAGTTGACAGATCGGCTATAGTGGTAGTTGTCCACCTGGTAAAACTAGTCAATCAAATTAAAATATAGCAATGAAGTTAACAGGAGGTAAATAAATTACAGAGACACAAAAATCGTATTTATTCAGCATAAATGAAATAGACCATAAAGGATAATAACATTTCAAAAACAGCTATCATCAGAGATTGCATTTTGGAGCTTAACATCTGTTTAAATACTTTCTCGCAGCATGCTAGAACCACAGGATGTTCCATTTAAAGTCCTCCCACTTCCCAATTATATGTCAGGTCTTTGCAGGTGTCTTTATCTATTGCTGCCAGAATCTGACGTCTTTAAAACAAAGAATTATGTTAACCTGTTTATCACTGGAGTATTCTGAGCTTCAGCTTGGTTTCTGTTACATTCTTTGTATGAGGCTTGGTATGTCTGAGCAATGAATATGTCCCTTTTATAGGTTTCTAAGATCCACAGACTTAAAATGGATTGATCAAACTGTGAAGCCTCCTTGAAACAGAAGTCACATGTAATACTACTACTGAACGGGAAATTGTGAATTTCTATTTACACACTACGCTATGTTGAATTGCCGTATTTTGGTATGTACAAAGCCGGACTGCAGAAGTGCTGTGAACCCAGTTGATGGGACTGCTGATATAAAATGGCCTTGTGAATATCATTGTTTATTAGCAGTATTATTAGTATTAATAACAAGGGCTCTTTCAGATTTGTCGATGGGAAGGCCCATTTAGACAACAAGTATCGCTCAAAATTCGCTCAAAAGCCATCTTTTGAGTGATAATCGTTGTGTGTAACTGCACTGACATGGTGCAGTTTTCGATAAGCAGCCACTGTTCATTGTCTTTCAGCATGCTGAAAGACAACGATCAGCCTTATCAGGAATTCACAGCAGGATACAGCTGATACTATTGTTTCAGCTGTATCCTCTGTATCCTGCTCCCTGAACACATGAGGGGTATGAAGAACACAGCGGTTCAGCTGTGTTCTTCATACTCCACACGGAGCGCACAGCTGTATACCAGCTGAGAGCTCCGTGAACAGCCGGAGTATGAAGAACACAGCGGTTCAGCTGTGTTCTGCATACTCCGCTAAAAGCGCTTGGCTGTATACAACCCGGGTGCTCCGAGCAGAGAACAGCTGGATGCAGAAGACAAGCAGCCCCGCTTGTCTTCTGCATCCCCCGCTCGGAGCGTAAAGTGATTGCTCAAAGTTTGAGCGATCACCTTGTGCTTAAAACACAACGATTATCGCTCAAAAGTAGAGATGAGCGAACGTACTCGGTAAGGGCGATTTCGCAATCGAGCACCGCGATTTTCGAGTACTTCACTACTCGGGTGAAAAGTACTCGGGTGCGCTGTGGGGCGGGGGGTTGCAGAGGGGAGTGGGGGGTAGCAGCGGGGAACAGGGGGGAGCTCTCTCTCTCCCTCTCCCCCCCACTCCCCGCTGCAACCCCCCGCTCACCCACAGCGCACCCGAGTAGTGAAGTACTCGAAAATCGCGGTGCTCGATTGCGAAATCACCCTTACCGAGTACGTTCGCTCATCTCTACTCAAAAGACATCTTTTGAGCGATAATAGTTGTGTCTAAATGTGCCTTTACTTTGCTTGTTCTGTTCTGTTTTCTGTTCCGAATCTGGCATTTGCCAGACGCTAACACCATTGACTATAATGTGGTCCATTAGGTTTCTGTTCTAGTGTACAGCATTTCACTAGAAAAGATAGTGCTGCATGCAACTCTTGTTCTTTCAAGTAATTTAATGGGATTTGTAATACCAGCTCTGAACAAAATCTTAGATGTGAACGAGTCCTAATAGATGATATATAAGTTGTTATATTGATGATCTGGACAGGCTCTGAAGATGATCTGCAGACTTTCCACAAAAACTTCAACACGTTCCATCCAACAGTCAACCTTACTCTTAACCACTCAGGGTGTCATATGCATTTTATGGACATGAACATATACGTAAAAAAAACAATATCATACACACATCAATCTGCCATAAACCTACAGGCAGTCCTATGTATCTTAGATGGAACAGTTTTGATACATGACACAAAGTTGTCCATTATCTACAGTCAAGCTCTGAGATACATCCAGATCTGTTCAGACACTGAAGACAGAAAAAAAACACCTATAATTTCTGAGGAATCCATTCCTACCATCCACTGGTGATAAATGAACAAATCCACAGGGCCACAAGGATTCCACGGAACAGCCTCTTGGAATACAAACAGAAGGACGAGAACAGCAGGGTGCCCCTAGTGGTCACATATAACCCACAGATGAACATCTTGGGAAAAAAAAATCACTGCTGATCTCTAATCCCGATTCCACAAAGACAATAGACTGAAATGTATTCCCAGAGTTACGTCTCCTCTCATGCAAATAACTACTGCATCTAAGGACTCTCCTTGTAAATTCATGAATCAATAGGAACAAAATTATTCTATTAGAATTGTTAACTCATTCGTACACGTATGTAGAGGGGGGGGGGAGAGGTTCTCGCAAAATGCCGTACATTTATCGCCTGTAGATGGCACAGACTCGGGCTGAGCCCACGCCATCAGCAGCAAAAGCCAGCTGCTATTGACAGTTGGGGCAATGCTGCAATGGGAGGGATCAAAGAGAACACCAATCCCAGCCATTAAACCCTTACAGGTCATGATCAATGTTGATTGCAGCATGTATGGAATTAACAGGAAGAGAGCTCACTTGGTGAGGTTATTGGCCCTGACCATCCAAATGTTTAGTACTGTTGGGTTGCCATGGCAGCCAGGCATCAATTAATGGCTTCTGGGACTGCCACAGAAACTACTGGCAACGAAACTCGATATTACACTGCTGTACAGAAGTACAGCTGTGTCTTATCAAAGGGCCCATAGGATCAAAAGTTCAAGTTCCATACACAGACATAAGAAATCTTTTTTAAAAAATCCATTCTTTTAATTTTTTCCCCCAAAAAATTAATAAAAAAAATAAGGTTGGTATTGCCGCATCCATAACAGCCCATAAAAAAGTTGAACACACTTTTTATCCCGCATAGCAGGCATTATTTTAAAAGAAAGCAAAACAAATAGAGCCAAAATAATTTTGGGGGGACAAAGTGAAAAAAACACAAGGCAAAATGAACAAAAAAAGGAATAAAAGTAATGTAATACATTATATGTACCTCAAAATGGTACCAATAAAAACTACACAACATACAGACCCTTATATGTCTATGTCAATGGAAAAATAAAAAAGTTAATGGCTTTTAAAAAGTGGAGATGAAAATCTCAAAATATAGTTGCATGCTTAAAGGGTCTGTCGACTTCTAGCTGATTTTCTGCAGGAAGCAGACAGCTCCATAAGTTGCACAGTGGCCCAGATTGGTACTGAAGGCTCAGTCCTACTGAAGTGAATGGGATTCAGCCTGCAGTACCAACCCAGGCCACTGGGCAATGTACGCAGCAAAATAACTACCGTAGTAGTAGGACAACCCCTACCCCTTTAAGTACTGAACTAGGCCATGTCTTTGAAGGGTTAATGGTCTTTTTTTTTTCTTTAAATGGTTCTGACTGAAATTGATTGAAATTCAATATTACTACCTTCGATAAATGTCTGTCAGGGCATTATAGACTGGGATGATGCATCAGGTTAGGGGTAACCTCAGAGGGAGGTCCCGGAGTCTGCAAATGTAAATGAAATATAAATATTAAAGTAATCAAAGAAAATGTGGTATAATTGTTAACAGTTGAACAAGTCATTAAAATGCATTAAGACTGAAAATATAATGGCTCACTTTGGGAAGAAAAAGTTTACATTATTCCACTGATTAAATCTACATTAAATGTTGCATTCATTTGCAAATACTTTTTTATTCTTTGTGCATTGACTTAGTTACATGATGTCTTTTTCTCCATTTAGATGAAAAGATAAATTTGGGAATTCAATAGTTTGTTGTTGCCACAGTCGCAGTGTATTGTGATGTTCAGATGACAGCTACACAATTAGAGGGAGGCTAGTGCTACATGTCAATTAAAACGACATGCTACTTCTATTATTACCATGCAACTTATGACTGGAACATTTTCAACATATCGAACCAGAGATATTAAAGTCCCATATACCCCTAGCCTTAATTGTTGTGTACACCTTTAATTTTTTTTCATTGTTCATTTGCTTCCTATATGCAAAATTAAGCGTCCTCCAAACATCCTGCCATTTTGCTCTGGTGGAGTTTGTGTAACTCTTTCACATAAGTAGCTGAATAATGTATGATGGAAGCAGATACTTTTGGATGGCATGGAAATAAAGGGCAGACAGAGATTAGAACAATTACCAGGAATTTTAAAACTTGTAATGTACAATAAATTGCACACTATCAACTCAAGGTAAAACACATTACTTTATACCACAAACACAATGCCAATCAGGCCTTACAACCACATGGGATAACAAATGTCTCCGACCACAGTTCTCAACTCTTTCAGCCTAAATGGTTAACTATATACACACACATAGTCTCTAATTGTCTCCAGGCAGGATCTTCACTCAGTGATCGGGCAGATCAATCTTTAAGCCTTGTGCCCTATCACAAAGAAAACTGTGCTGCTGCTCTGATCTGTGATCAGTGAAGAGGAAGCAGAATGTGATGGGCACATTCAGGACTCTGTAGACATCACTGCAGCCTAAGGCGATGAGTAATGCACTGATGGACAGCGGGTATTAATTAATAGCCGATTATAGACCATCTTGGAAAAGGGCATTAACACTTCTACCACCTCAGTCCAGCAGGGAAACGTGCATCAATCTCTTCATTACCCAAGACCACCAGGGAACAGGGCATGAATCCCTTCACATACAGCCCCTTCATAATGAACAAGGAAAAGGACATCAACTTCTTAACTATCGTAAATCCTAGATTCTCAACCTGCAATACGTATACCCCAGCGGGTATATGCAGTGTTTCTGGGGGATACTCTCATTGTGCTCATGAGGTGCTTTCAATGTACAACAGTGTATAGACATAGCCTCAGGAGTATTAGGCTTAGGTAGACACTGCCCAGCACGAGAAACAGGCATTAATCCCTCTAATACCCTAGACCACCAGGGAAAGGGGCATTAACCATCTACTACTCTGGATCAGGCAGGCATTAACCCCATATCCATCAATGTTTTACTCCTTAAGTGTGTGTCATATTATGCTTACTCTTGCTGTTACACATATTTACATAAGGCCCATCCATTTTGAGGTCCAGTTTGAAGAACAGTCCTGTGAAATATAGGATTGTTCGGAGCAATGATTAGTGATGAATGAAAGGGAAGGCAATCTGGGCACTTGGCCCAGGACGCCCACGAAGAAAGAGAAAGTAAAGGCCTCCATGAGAACATCTAGTCAAGTAATACCAATCACATGACATTTTCATTATGTTTTTGCCATGAAGTGTGGTAAAACCAATGATGAAGCTGCAATGGGTAGTGCTCCTTCTAAACACTAATATGTGCATGACCTGTTATTGTTTAAGTGTTGAAGCCAGTTAGTTGAGCTACAAAGCTCAATAGAGAAGAGTGTGAGCAGTTCTTTGTGTCTGAAGTCTGTATTTGGAGTAGGTTGTATTTAGGGAACTTGATATAGCGTCTTTATTTGTTTAGGGAAGGTCTGTAGTTATTTTTGGGGTCTACTTATTTGGGGCAAATATTTATTCAGGGGTCCTTTTTGCATCTGGTATGAGGCATGTACTTTTACTAGAGTATATTTATTTAGAGGGTCTGTATTTGTTTTAGAGGTCTATATTTTTAAGAAGTCTTCGGCCTGCAGTTTATTTATTTTGTGGTCTGATGTGGAGTTTTAACTTCGTGGTATGTATTTATTCAGCTTTCTCTATTCTGTAGCCTTATATGAGGTATGTATTTGTTCTCTTGTCTGTGTCTATTTTGGGAGTCTGTAGTTATTTTTTGGGGTCTTATATATTTTTGGACAAAGTAGAAAAGAACCCCGCGCTTCTATGCATTTAGGATGGTATGAATAGTACGAATCTAGTCAGACGTATGACTTACTTAGTTAAGGAGCCCTATATGCAGGATTCCTCTATATCCAGGAACGTCCTTAATGAGCCAAGGGGAGTCATGGGAGATTTCAACTTTTAATTGGTGAAGAGACAAACAAAACAAGCTCCTTTTTCAAGCACAGATCTGGGAGTCTCTGCTGCAGTCTGGTATTGGTGTAATTATATATTTTCGGATCTGTTTTCATTCTGGGATTGATATCCATGATTCTGTATGCTAAGATCTGGTCCATTCATGGGGGTTTGTGCTCTGTATTTATTCAGAAGTCTTGTGCCAATGTAAGGGGGTAACCGTGCTATGCTCCTCCATTGTTTTTAGCTGATTGTTATTTATATATACATATATCTAGTACTGTTGCTTTAAGGGGACATTTGGTGGTGCCGGGGGCAAACTTGCTCCTCGAGCGGGAACCAATTGTGCAGGTTTAGTGAGAGAGAATGTCGAGGGGAAAAGCATGCTGCAGAAGGTTCGCTGTGGGATGTTCCCATTCTAGAGCTTGTACTCTCTGGACTCTGTCTGGATCAGGACCCTCTAAAAGGAAGTGACGCCGCAACAACAAAAATAAGATTGGATTCATTTGCCTCCTCGCTTCTGAGAAGTGTCTCGTGACCAGCAGCATCACACGCTTTCTAACACGGGCAGCTGTTAGAATATACAGTGAGCTAAAAAGAGATTTTTTTGCTGCAAGATTATTTCTTTCTACTGTTTCTATTAAAACAAGTTTGAGCAAGAGCAATAAGTGGCTGCATCCCATTACTACACTGCTCTATGTGCCATACATGGTGAGAAACTCCTGTGACCAGGGCTACATCTCAGCCCAGACACTCCTGTATCCACCTGGGCCCTTCCGCATGCAAGAGCCAAAATGCACAGGTTGCTTCTCTCCATCTGCCCACCTAGCCACATCCTGCCTTGTCGTTTAATTTACTTATGTTGGGATCTGGTCTTAGTCTGTATTTATGTGGATATTGGGGTATGGGCTGTTTTTTTTTATATTATAGTATGGATTTATTATTTGAGCACAGATAGTATTCATAAATGCTGGCCTTGAAGTACAACCAGATTACTGAAAATTATGCCAAATACTTTTTATGTCAACTACTAAAACGCTATTTATATTTTAAATGCACATCTTTAGTAAAAACTGTAATTGATTTGAGCAATATCTGCCCCATCTTTTTAATGTCTAGGTATGAACTGGCAACAGAAAGAATTAGCCTTAGATAAATAGGGAGCATAGTTGCAACAAACAAGCCAAAACAAGGACAAATTTCAAATGTGTCTTAAAGGGGTTGTCCCGCGGCAGCAAGTGGGTCTATACACTTCTGTATGGCCATATTAATGCACTTTGTAATGTACATCGTGCATTAAATATGAGCCATACAGAAGTTATCAAAAGTTATTCACTTACCTGTTCCGTTGCTGGCGTCCTCGTCTCCATGGTTGCCGTCTAATTTTCGCCGTCTAATGGCCAAATTAGACGCGCTTGCGCAGTCCGGGTCTTCTGCTTTTCTCAATGGGGCTCCATGTAGCTCCGCCCCGTCACGTGCCGATTCCAGCCAATCAGGAGGCTGGAATCGGCAATGGACCGCACAGAAGCCCTGCGGTCCACCAAGGGAGAAGATGCCGGCGGCCATCTTCACCGGGTAAGTAAGAAGTCACCGGAGCGCGGGGATTCAGGTAAGCGCTGTCCGGTGTTCTTTTTTAACCCCTGCATCGGGGGTTGTCTCGCGCCGAACGGGGGGGTTGAAAAAAAAACAAAAAACGTTTCGGCGCGGGACAACCCCTTTAAGTAACCTCAGGTCTTAGGTTAATAAGATTACACTATACTTGACAATTAAATACATTTGCTTAAATGCTATGGACACCTTTGGATCACATTTTATTCTATTTAATTGCATTTTTTGGTCTTAATATCATTTTTTGTAGTAGGTTTTAACTAGATAGTTGGACCATTTGGCTTCTGCAGCCTGTATGTATTCCAATACATAGCAGACTGCAATTCACTAGCAAGTCCGTCATTCTGGTGGCTCAGTCTCCAGCCCTTCACTCTCTCCTCTACTGAACAATCTTCTAAGCTGATTTATGACTAAATCAAAGCCTCTCTCTCTTCCCCTAAATGTTCTTCTTAGCTGTTGTATAACCAAATCAAAGTTCAACTTTGATTTAGAAATAAATCAGTTAGAAGATTGAAACAGTAGAAGAGAGAGATAGGCTGGAGACCGAGCCATCAAACAAGTCTGATGCATTCACTGCTGAATGGCATTTAGCTGCTTGCTATGTATTAGAATAATATAACAGAAAAAAAGGGAGTCCAGCTTATCCACCACCTTCAAACCACAGCACGGACACATTTGGTCAACCACTGAATAGAAGTATACAGGAAAAATCCAGTTCATCCAAGATTTGAAACAATTGTATATATTTAAAAAAAAAAGCTTTATCACGGTATGTATAGAAGAGTTACCAAGATGGTGAGTGGTTTGCAAACCATGCCCTATGAGAAATAGTTTAAGGATCTGGAAATGTTTATCTTGCAAAAAAGAAGGCTGAGAGGATGCTTAATAGCTGTCTACAAATATCTGAAGGGCTGTCACAGTGCAGAGGGATCAGACCTATTCTCATTTGCACAAGAAAGACTAGAAGCAATGGGATGAAACTGAAAGGGAGGAGACACAAATTAGATATTACAAAAAACTTTGACAGTGAGGGTGATCAATGAGTGGAACAGGTTACCACGAGAGGTGGTGACTTCTCATTCAATGGAAGTCTTCAAACAGAGACTGGACAGACATCTGTCTGGGATGGATTAGTGATCCTGCACTGAGCAAGGGGTTGGACCAGATGACCCTGTAGGTCCCTTCCAACTCTATTTCCATTCTATGATTCTATGGCTATAAGCAATGGTACAGTGAGGGTGATCAGTGAGTGGAACAGGTTGCCACGGGAGGTGGTGAGTTCTCCTTCAATGGAAATGCTCAAACAGAAGCTGGACAGACATCTGTCTGGGATGATTTAGTGAATCCTGCGTTGAGCAGGGGGGTTGGACCCGATGACCCTGGAGGTCCCTTCCAACTCTACTATTCTATGACTCTAAAGATGACTACAACATGCAAAAAATATTTCTATGCTTGCTGATGTATTTCCAGTGGCATCCAGCACTCCTAGTTGACGCCATTGAATAAAATCAACATGTATTTAAAAGCAAAACCATGTTAACAGCTGATACCACTGATTTAAGCCAACATGGTCTGAAAGAAAATCACATGATCTACCAACATCTGCAAATCATCAAACAATACCTATGCATATTGTCATGTTACAAATTAATACAAGTGAAGCTTGTCAGGTCTCCTAATACTCAAATACACATTGTATGAAAAAACACTATTAGAAACAAATAAAAATGTTCATGTGGTTCCATGTGCAGATGAGCCCGCATTCAGAAAACACACAACTTACTCCGTGCATGAAAAGGTGCCAAAATAATAGAAAAGAAAACATTAATGCTGCTGGGTTCAGTTGTTCCATCACAAAACCTATCAAGCAGATCAGCAGCATAAAGATACATGGATACTACGCATCTAAAATATGGGTGCAGTTTACTGTCTGTGACCTACCACAATTCTACTGAATGGGATGTAGATCAGTATAGGATATGTAACGATATGAATGTGGCCACAATATACGGTAGGTGCTATAATACACCCATATTATGGCCAGTTTTACGAAGTGCAGTTTTTGTGTTGGCATTCTGCCAATAGTTTGCCTTTCGATTTCACTCTTCATGATCCAGTCCCGGTTGTGGCTAAAACATTTGCGCAAAAATTGCACTAAAACTAAATTGCGGCTATAAGTGACAATGCATGAATTCATATATTACATCTCCTTAACAATTCCAGCCTTTAAAATAAAGCTGAAAATCCATGAAAATGCTGTACATGAACATGGCCTATATAGATTCACGGATTTCATAAAAGCCGTTAAGAGGCTTACAATATATCAGTATGTGATGATATCTGTGCAACAGAAAACAACAAATGATGTTCCAGGTGAGAAAATATGACTGAAATTGTTGTCAGTTCTGTACATTGGCTACATTTATGTTACACTTAATTACATCTCGCCGGACGTTTAACACAGATGACGATAATTATTCATGCTCAGCACACTATTCAGGATCCATGCTCCTAGCTTGAATTTAACAGTGTGGTGGCAATTGCTGACTTTTCTCTTCTATGGCTGGAATTAAATTAGCTTTAACTTGCTGTTTTTCTAGCTGAGATTGTGCGATTCAGACTGCAGGACTCATCTGAATTGGCATAATCTTTCTATTTGTCCTAGTAAGAATGTAATGGACAGCATGTCAGTTTTACTCATTTTAAGGTTGGGAGTCCTCTCTTTTCTCTACTTCTGTCTTTAATTTCTGAATTTAGAAGTGTGTTTTAGGGAGCACTATATTGTCATCCTTTTTACTCAGTAGGATACTACATTAGACAAGAACATGTGAAATAAGAAGCTTTGGAATATAAGGAATGGAACGTCTCAAATAGCCTATTAGAAATGCAATGACATTAAAATGAGCTATAGCTCTAAAACATTGTTTAAGGCCTCATTCACACAAGCATTTTTTTGCTGTGGAATCCTGTGCAGGCGTCCGCCTCTGGATTGTGCAGCAATAACCCCCTATAGCATGCAATGCAAAACTATCCGTTCACGGATGAAAAACCACAGCATGCTCCATTTGACTGCGGTTCCCACACGGACGACTTCCATTAAAGTCAATGGAAGCCGTCCCCCCCATGGCCCGTGTGCTACGACATTGCAGACAGGCTGTGGATTCTGTGAGAAAAGCAGGATTAAAAAAAAACCAAAAACATCTGTACTGCGCTAGTCCGATGGCGAGCCGTGCAGATCATCAGCAGTACATAGAAGCCGGAAGAAGACAGGTCCGCTCAGACATCGGTGAAGCAGATGACAGGTACGCAGGGTCACACACCGCGGTCAGGGCAGGATTCCGTAGGCGGAATCCGGACCTGCCGTGTACATGTGGCCTAACCTGCTTGATTTATACCAGCATTTCAGGACATGAAATACATATATGAGCCTAAACTACTGTACATAGGGGATTTTCAAGCGCCACTAAGTTCTAAAGGGGTACTTTTTAACTCAATATTCACAGAAAATACATTGTTTTGAATTTTAAAAATTTTTAAAAATTTTTTAGCATACCATGTCCAAGACAGAACAAGCAGTAAATAGATATAACTAAGTTGGGTCACTGTATACCAATATAATAATATATACATCACATCATCATTGTTTTGGTGGGCAAACATTTAAAAACAAATCATGGCCAGAAAAAGAAAACTTCTTGTGATTTGTCGGTAAGTTTATGGACAGTTGGCAACCCTGATCAACTTGCTCCTGTTTCATCTCTTGGCTTTCGCTAGAGTTGTTGACAGCCACCATACGAGTCACACTTGCTTGCAGGTGCTGAAACAGGCAGGATATTCACCTGGTTTCCTCTCTTGGCAGTCAATGGGGTCGCCCTTTCTATTCTAGTGACCCCATTTTATTTGTAAGTTTTTGTGAAGAGGTATTTTGCAGTGGCCTTTTACGGTATACACTGAAAGCCTTCCCAGCAAATGTGACAAATGTATACATAGTCCCACAAACCTGCCGTTTGTCCTTCCTTGGGCTTATATATGCCTAAATCCTTTTTTTTTGCTGCATGGACTAACACAGTCTGCTACATTACTCCATAAAGAGTCATCCTGTCAGAAATCGCTGCATCAATGGGAATCTTGTATCGATAACTTATTATGTAGCAATAAAGCAAAAGGACAAATAATTAAGTGAGACTATTTACTAAAATGTTGAGGTGTGAGGTGATGATAATATTAAATACAGCTGGGGTACAGTGACACATGCTCCATCGGAGGATGTAACGGACAGCTCTTACTGGGTCACGATGTGCAGGACATTGGTGATCTGAACTTGGCTGTTCCGCAGACAGTAATAAATGGCCGCACAATCTTCACTTCTTCATCTTTCTTGAGGGTCGGAAGATACAAGCATTACAATAGTGTACCACTCTTGGCTTGGACTATGATAGATGCTGCTATTGGCTTGTAATTTAGCCTCTCCTATACTTTCTATAAGAGCAGTGATGGAACTTATTACTTTATACTATACTAAGGGCTTCTTACATTATACTAAACTAATGCTCTGCACATAGGGAGTGGCACTGGTTCATGTTAATGAGACCCCCTCCCCCACCTAAGGTATAGTGCATTAGATCAGTTTAATGTAAGAAGCCCTCAGCTCCTGTATTCGCAGCTCTGCACTCTGGCAGTCAAATCATGTTTTTTCTCCTAAATAATGCAAATTTGCTTCAAAATGCCAGAGTTCTGCGGGGATTTTGAAATAATCCCTGTAAAATTTGATTGCAATATGTGAATGCACTGAGAAGCATAAGAACTGTCAGTAGAAGGACCACCAAGCCCAGCTGCTTAAATGTTTCAGTAGTTCAACTTAAGGCCCATTTAGACACAACGATTATCCCTCAAAAGCCGTCTTTTGAGCGGTAATCGTTGCGTCTAAATGCGCAGCCATCGTGCACTGTTTGTTCGTTGCTCATTTCTAGCCAGCTAGAAATTAGCAATGAGCCTTATCAGCACCGCCCACTGATATAATTTTTTCAGCTGTAATCCCGCTGGCAGTTCTCAGCAGGACACCACCTGAAAGCGCCGGTAACAATGCAGCTGTTTGCATATTCAAAACAGCTGCAATGTTCTTCGAGCTATTGCGGCGGTATCCCGCTTCGCCTGCATATCTCGTAAGTAGCTAATTAGCTACTTAAAATTTTTTGCAAAGACGACTGCTCAAACTATCGTTTGAGCGATTTTTGAGCGATCACTGCTCCGTGTAAATGAGCCTTTACTCATAGCCTGTAGTAAGCTAGGATAGACTTCCCTAAAAAAGCCCTGTGAACAGCACATGACTAACATCACATGGTAACAGGTATGTTAAAGGAAAAAATGGAGAAACAAATGTAACCCACCAGAATTGTTCTAAATAACATAACATTATAAATAATGCAAAACGCAGTAAAGAGTAAGTGTGTACAACATAACATAAATCTTCAAATACAAACTAACACAAGAGAATGATTCCATTCAGGACACTAGGAAAGCCAATTAAATCCATTATAGCTAACAATGCATTGCTCACATGGATTGTTACACTGCCTTCCTAGAGTTTTGAAATGCATTCTTCTCTTGTGTCAATTTGTATTTGCAGATTTATATGTCATGTACACAATTACTATTCTCTACTTTTTGCACTATTTATAATTAGAGATGAGCAAGCATACTCGCTAAGGCAAACTACTCGAGCGAGTAGTGCCCTATACGAGTACCTGCCCGCTCGTCTCTAAAGATTCGGCTGCCGGCGGGGGAGAGCGGTGAGTTGCGGGAGTGAGGGGGGGGGGGGAAGAGTGAGAGAGAGATCTCCCCCCGTTCCTCCCTGCTCTCCCCCGCCGGCGCCCGAATCTTTAGAGACGAGCGGGCAGGTACTCACATAAGGCACTACTCGCTTGAGTATAATGGCTTTTATGATCAATTCACGTGTGTTATATTGTTTCCTTTTTACCTACTTGTAACCATGTGATATTAGTCATGTGACATTCACAGGGCCTTTTATTTTCATAGCCAATACTTAAAAGTATTATAGAAAGAAGAGAGAAGGCATGTTATAATATGCTGCCATGGGAAGAAATCTCACAATGCAATTGGCAGTGTAACCATGTATTCTTTTCATATAGTTATTGTAGGAGAGAACACTGCTATCCCTCATGCATGTCACATGACCAGGTCTTTATGGGACTGATAAGCCCATCAAGGTGGACAGTCAAGTCATGATCATATGAATCTTCGATAATACTGTACTATTGTGACCGGCACTATTATTAGATAGGGAGCATTAAAGTCAGTCATACAATTCTTACTTAAATAGATTTATTTATTAGTATTATTCAACTTATTTGGATCCATTTTATTTTGATCTATTATAGTGCGATCCATTTAACCTAGTGGTGGCAGCACTTGATGAAGGGTCTATCAGACCTCATCAACGTCAGAATGGTTGTTGATCCAAGGATTAGGGCTCCTTCCCACGGACGGATTTCTGAAAATCCGCCGCGTTGCCCGCAGCTATTAGGTTCTATTGAACCTAATAGCTCAATGCTCACGGTGCGGAATTCCATTGCGGAATTCCGCACTGTGAAATCGCCCGTCCTCACCCGCGGCATGCTCTATTTGCCGCGGGTGTATGCGCGGACGGCTTCCATTGCAGTCAATGGAAGCCCGTCCGTCACGCTATCTTCCGCTGTAGCACAGAGGAAGATGGCTTGAAACCGCTTCCCCGCCCACTGCTAGCCATGTCATGTGACACTGTGGGCGTGTCATATGACACGGTTGGCGCGTCATGCGGGACGGAAGACGCCGGATCCGCAGGTAAGTATGGGGTCTCTGGGGGGGGGGGGGGCGCCGTGACGGGCTCCGCGGAATTCCGCGGCAGAGCCCGTCACGGCCGTGTGCAGCTGGCCTTATTCTGATTGCCAGATTGAAGTCAGGAAGGATTTTTTTTTCCCTATTTTTTTCGTCTTCCTCTAGATCAACATTGGGGAGGTAAAAGGCTGAACTGGATGGACATATGTCTTTTTTGGCCTTACATACTATGTTACTATAATGTATTTTGAAGATCCTACTCATTAAAAAATCTGTAACAGGGTTTCCCACCTACACGTGCCATTTATAATACTAGTGTCTTCTTGTATTGCAGAGGCTCAGGTGTGATTGCTACCTCTGCAGCCTCTATAGCTACTACCTTGGCCATCAATATTAAAGGGGTTTTCCAATTCAAGCTAGAGGTCAGATCTTGGATAATGGTGGTGGGGTGGGGGAATGTGTTCTATATAAAAAAAAATAAAACAACACCTCTCTACTGTTGCGCTGCTCCCCCTGCTGCCACTCCAGTCCTCCGGTTTTCGGTTTACTTTGGCTGCAGCAGTCATATGGTTGTTTACCCACTGACTATCACAACCAATAGGAGGCTCTGACAAGGAATGTCATCATTGACGTTCCCTAAACCTATATTATAAGCCCATGTGACAGGTTTATGGGATATTACAAGGCCAGAAGACACTGGCATCACCTATCAGATGTCGTGGCATCGGAGTTCTGAAATGACACTCCAGTGCCACAGTGACTACATTGTTTTTATATAGTTTTGGGCAAGAAGAGGCCCCAAACTATGTAAAAAATTAAGTTGCACAACTCCTTTAAAGTGTTTGTGGAGATCCCCCCCCCCCCCAAAAAAAAAGTATTGTAGCTAGCTTCAGGGTTTACATGGGATAGCTATTGTTCGAATACTCACTGCAAATAGTCACTACAGTGAGTTGTTTGCATATTAACTATTGTTGTACCTGTAGTTTTACACAGAGCAATTGTTGTTCATGTTCACGATTGCTAAGGGGGCATTTAGACACAACGATCATCATTCAAAATTCGTTATAACGATCAAAAGTGAGCAATGGTTTTGTTTTTAAAGACGGACGTTTTAACCTAACGAAAATTGTTGGAAAATGGACGTAGCGGCCGGGCATTTCGGTCATTAGATTATTGTTGTGTGATAGTTTGTTTGAAAGGCGTGTGTATTTAGTGAAGGGAGAAAAAGAGCTTCTTAGTATTGGCTCATGAAAATCGTGGATGCACTTATCTTGTCTTTAAAAGAACCGAGCTGTTTGGCTGTGACAGAAAGAAACTAGATGACTAATATAAAAGTAACGAAAAGATGCCTATTACAGGCGATCTATGTTAAGGAATTGCAAAAGAGTTATATGAAAAAAACTAGGTGGTACAAACAATAGTATTTTTGTCATTGGGATGTAAACGATCTCATAGTCATCCATGTCAAAAATACATGTAGTTTAGTGTATTGACTAGAGATGAGTGAGTATACTCGCTAAGGCTAACTACTCGAGCCAGTAGTGCCTTAGCCGAGTATCTCCCCGCTCGTCTCTAAAGATTCAGGGGGCGGCGTGGGTGACAGGTGAGTTGTGGCGGGGAGTGGGGGGGGGGGGGGGAGAGAGATCTGTTCCTCCACGCTCTCCCCCGCCGCTCCCCGCCAGCCCCTGAATCTTTAGAGACGAGCGGGGAGATACTCGGCTAAGGCACTACTCGCTCGAGTAATGTGCCTTAGCGAGTATACTCGCTCATCTCTAGTATTGACCTATTAGTGACCTAAAATCTAGTAACGAAATCTGCGCAAGCCTAAATAAAAATAATCAGTGAATCCGAGACCTTGGCACATGCATTTAAAAAGGCAAATTAATTTTTCAATGGTCTTGGTTGCTGCTTGCAGGGTACGTCACAACGGCACGGCCAATGATTGAGCACTAGGTGGGCATGTTAAAAATCGGAGCTTTGTCCTCCCGACAGCCAATCACTCTGCCTTTAGCCGGCTGAATGTACGCCCCGCCAAATGATTAAACACTCCCATCAAATCGCTGAACGGCTGAATGAATGTCATTTAAACCAAATGAAAAGCAATCTGCCGAACGATGAATTTTAAGCGGACTGAAAGACAACGATGAACGGATAAGTAACGAAAAATTCAGGATGGCCCGCGTTTACACACCAATTATCGCTCAAAAGATGGCTTTGAGCGAATATTGAGCGATAATCGTGTCTAAATGGGCCTTAAAATATACACTTCCCTGCAAAGTTTATTGGCTAGTCGCTGAAAGATAAACAATTGCCTGTTTATGCTAGACAATAACTAATCAACCAGTGACTATTTTATGAGAGATGAAATGACTGGCGACTAGTGAATGAATTATCGCTGATCTCCCTGTTGCTGGCCCTGTTTACATGGAACAACTATTGCTTACATTCACTCAATTGAATGAATTATTTGGGCGCTAGTTGTTCTGTGTAAAGGCACCCTTAACTCACAAAATAATATGAAAATAACATTATTTAAGGAAATACATTCTTCTCATGCTTTCTTTTCTTTGTTTATAGTCTTTTATAACACCGCATATCCTGCAGACATAATACATTGAATGATAAATTCACGTGTTTACCGGATAATAAGAGTTGTTTTGAAGTCCAAATGCAAATGATGGAGTTTAATTTAAACACAATCACTTCCTGTTTCTTGTGTAGGAGCCAGAATCTTACCGCAAAATACAACTGTAGAAAGTTAAATATAGACAAATGCAGAATAGAAGCAAAAATGGGAATTATAATGAAGAGACTCTTAATTAGTGATTATATATCATATACATGTGTTGGCCATAACAATGCAATATGACACACAGAACATATTTAATTGTAATTGTATACTTAGCACTAATCTTATGCAAGCAAGTAGCAGTTAGCAGTACCCCAACAAAATAGCCATTTAATTAACTTACATTGTGAATGAGACTTGTAGTTCTATTCAAGCAATACATTTCCATATGTTTTCCATTAACTGCAAAAGAAAGTAAATGTTTTCATACTTTTTGTGGGACAGAAAAGCGAAGTAGGCTATGCTTCTTTCATGAAAAATGCTGTATATGAAACCAACGTGTCACAATGCATAGCCGTGGCCATCAACTTGCCCCTCCCGGTCGCAGCAGCATGCACTCCGTTCCTCTTCTTGCAAGCACCAGTCCCTGGCATCTGCACTGGCTCTGACAGCTACCTGAAAGGCACACACGTACATCCAGGCGCACTTTTAAAGAACCAATGCTTCCAAACTAAATGTTCCCCTCCAATTATTATGGACATTGGGCTATATCAGGCATCCTTCCCCTGTGGAAGGTGCCTGAGTATTCAGGTCCTTTTGGTCTGCTCAATGTGCTTTACAGATTCATTCTGACTCCCAGGATTCCCTATTACTTTGATTACCCTGTCCGCTGCCTGCGCAGACATCTGGCCTGAAATACCATTCTGGTCCTGTTCTCCAAGACCCAACCTCTGGCTTTGTTCCTTTTGCTGAAGTGTGCCACCTGGCCCCAATGCAGACTGTCTGACTATGCTTCTGTTCACAACCTCAGATACTACGCCAGACCTTTAGTATAGTCAACTGCCACTGTACTGAGACCACTTCCTGCAGCAAAGCCCACAGCCTGACTAGTGAGGCTAAAGTGTGAAAATTGGGGTACAGCAGGTATCACTGCAGGACTGGGCCTAAAGCCAAACCAGTCTGTGGCTTGGTTGATCCACATCCATTGATTCTAACACACCTTTAAGCTGGCCATATGAGATAGCTGATAGCTGTCAGCTGAACTAGCAGGTTCAATTGACAACTATTTCATAAATGCTTAAATATCGGATTGGCTTTCAAAACTTCAACTACATGTAGCAAGAAAAAATCTGCATAGAATTCATTGTACAATGGGAATTTAGTTGCAGATTTGCAGCAAAGCCTGACAGAAAATGTCAGCTACAGCTGTGCTTACCCTGCAGGATACTTCTAGTTATGATGCTGACTGCCCTCCACTCTGAGGTCTAAAAGTGATGGAGGGAAAATAAGTTAGGAGGCTTTTGGTGTTGATTGCCCAGGTAGCCTAGTTGCCCACCCTCACTTTTCAACTTTTTCCACAAAACACAGTGAGCAGCATAACTAGAGGTATCCTTTGAACTTTCTACGCAAGTACTGGCAGACAGGTATCGACTAGGATGTAATCTTACATGTTAATTTCACATATGGTCATAGAATGGTAAAGGTGGAAGGGACCTACAGAGTCAACGGGTCCAACCCCTTGCTCAATGCAGGATTCACTAAATCATCCCAGACAGATATTTGTCTCGCCATTGTTTGAACGCTTCCGTTAAAGGAGAACTGACCACCTCCCATGGTAACCTGTTCCACTCGTTAATCACCCTCACTGTCAGAAAAAAATTTTAATATCTAATCTGTGTCTCCTCCCTTTCAGTTTCATCCCAGTGCTTCTAGTCTTTCCTTGTGCAAATGAGAATAGGGCTGATCCCTCTGCACTGTGACAGCCCTATTGTAGGCAGTTTCCCCTCAATTCCCTCCTCCACATTATTTATAAAAATGTGGAACAACACTCAACTCAGGAGAGAACCTTGTGGTACCCCACTTGACACATTCTTCCAATTGGATAGGAAGCGGTTTATGACCACTTTCTGAATACGATCACTCAGCCAGTTGTAAATCCACCTTACAGTGTGTTATGGATTACAGATGTGGACCCATTGAGCTAACCAACCAGCCTGGCTTTTGGACCATACTGGGTGACTGGCAGCTGACCACAGCAGAAGGAGTGCCTACAGATGAGTAAATGGCCCTAAGGTAATTAGGGAGGGAGTATAAGGGGGCCCTGCCTACAAGCAGAGTAATTACCCTGATAAGGGCAGCCCCATGCTGAAACCTTGAGACTGACTAGTCAAGATAGAAAACAGGGATGAAGTACAGAAACACAGTAATGAAGACACTGCACAGAACTAACTTGCTACAGAGAGGAGGATGAAGCACACACAGTAAGGAAATGGACACATATACATATACAGAGCACAAGGCAAAGGAACAAGCAGGATAAGCAGATAAAGGTCAAAGTAGATTTGAACAGTCAAGAGACAGAAGACCTAGAAGTGGAGGGACCAGAGCAAAACACACCAATACTAAGGCCACAAGGAAGTGCATCAGCTCAGCTTAAATAGGGATGTGATTGTCCATTAATCCCACAGCTGAGCTGAGAGCCAGAAGACTGGTAAACCCTCTCAGTGCAGGATGAAAACAGACAGATAGGGTCCATATGCACAAAAATAGCAGAATGATGCTTGTTGCTGCCCAGAACCACAAGAAGGTGACAGACATGAGTGGCAGACCTTACACAGTTGCCTTGTCAATCCCATATCTGGTCATTTTTCAATATGTATGATATGAGATACTTTGTCAAATGCTTTACTAAAATCAAGCTTATTAGCTCTGCTACTCATGTCTCCTGCCCTCTTGATTTTCCAGGCAAACATGGGCATCACTCTGCTTCTTCTGTATAAATGTACTTGTTTCTTCTACTTTCTATCAGCACTGCACTAGTTAACCTTGCTCAGTTCTCACAGCACAGCTGCAGTTTCACTGGCAATCACCTTCCTATTTAAAGGAGCTGGGAATCCTCCATCTTGGCCTTAGTATTGATGTGTGTTTGCTTCAAACACCCAGCATATCTAGGTAGCCTCTTACAGGACTGTTTTGTCTGTTTGATCTTGTTTCCTGTATCTGTTTATTCTGTATGTTCTTTGCACTGTGCTTCCAGTCTGTACATCATTCCTGTCTCTGTGCTAAGTCAGTCCTGTTCTGTGTGCCCTATGCTCAGTACATTGTCTCTGTGTTCTATCAGGGATAGTTAGCCCCAAGGTTTCATCAGGCAGGGGTATTCCTGAGTAGCTAAGGGCAAGTTTCCCATCTGAGATTTCCTTCAACGGTATATCTGACCACTGGAGTCAGCTGCCAGCCACACCAGGTCTGGTCCAAAAACCAGGCGGGTTGGTGAGCATAGTGGGTCCACATTCAGAGTCCCTAACAAAGCTATACTATATCTACTGCATTTTGCTGATGAACCCAGTAGGTGATTCTGTCATAGAAGGAAATTAGATTTGTCTGGCATGACTTTTTTTATTACAAGCCCAAGCTGGCTCTGGTTAATTACTCGATTTTCATCCAGCACTTGCATGCATGCTGTTTAATAATTTGTTCAAATACTTTTCCTGATATAGAAGTCATGCTAACAGGCCTGTAGTTTCCTGGATTCACCTTTTTACCATTTATGAAGATAGGGGTAACATTTGTCCTTCAACAATCTTCTGGAATTTCTCCTGTTTTCCAGGAATTTTCAAAGATTGTGGTGAGTGGTTCAGCAATTACCTCTGCTGCTTCCATTAGTATCCTAGGATGTAATTCATCTGGACCTGAAGACTTGAATTAATTTAAGTTATCTAAGTGTTCCCTCACCATCACTCTGCTTATAGATAGCCTGTGTTATTTTATACCTTAAATAGCGCATGGAAGATCAGCTGATGTTACATTTACTTTCTGAGAGAAAACAGATTCGAAATAGAAAAATTTAAAGTTCGACCTTCTCAACATTATTTTTAATCAATTCACCATTTTCATCCTGTAAACTACCTATAGTATCTTTGAATTTTCTTTTGCTTTTAACATACCCCCAAAATTCTATTTTTTTTTGCTTTTAGTCTCTGTTGGAAGCCTCAATTTATTATTATCTTTAGCTGTTCTGACACTTGCCCTACAGTTTCTGCAGACCACATTATATTCTTCTTTAGATATTCCCCCCTCTTTCTATTTGATAAACATATTTTTTCCATTTGATAAACATATTTTTTCCATTTGATAAACATATTTTTTCCATTTGATAAACATATTTTTTCCATTTGATAAACATATTGGTGCCAGCTTTGTGCTACCAAAACATCCTTATTAGGGTAAATAATTTAATTTACCAAAAAGAGAAATTACTTCACACCAGTAGATTTACAAACTTTAGCGGCATCAAAGCAGGGGGGGGGGGGGAGTTAATTTTCAAATACTTTTCCATTTTGTAACAAGAGTCTGCAATTATAAAATCATGTTGGGTCTTACAAGTTGATTACCTGAGTAAAACTAATTAAATTGAAAACATCCAGCTTCAGAAACCCCCACAGATTAGCTGTTACTGGTGGGTGAAGCTGAGCCTGGTCATACATTTAAACAACATACATAGTGGTGCATGCCAGGCCTTCAAATTAATGGTCGATCATATAATGCATGAACAGTCTGGGTCCGTGGGAGATGCTGATTTTCAGCAACTTTATGGCTATCGTTTTGTCAGGAGGCCTATATGAAATGCAAAGTTACAGTATAACGTTAAATCTCACTTCGCAATGAGGCCTACATAAGTATGTCTTTATTGTATTAGCCCATTTAATAAGCCACTTGCATTTATAAATAGAATATTTTTGGAGTTTGCACAAACAGTAAGTAAAGTTCCTTTGAGGTAAAGCAATAACTTTCTGAGTTTTGCATTCTGCTTCCTGCTCTTATTACATGCTCTATGTCACACATCTTGCCTTAGACCGCGCACGTTATTGTTATCTATTTATAGTAAATTTGCATTAACTCAAGATCCACACAAAAATAGCCAGCGATATATTTATGAAGGTATTTAACTTGCTTTCTGTAAGCGCATCATAAATGTCAAGTTATAAGGAAAGAAGATATTGTTCCAAGAGAGACTAAAACTTATTTTAGCAGTTTACCTTTAGAATCATCTTATAAACATATCTTTGTAATAATAACCATGCTAATGATAGAAAATACATTTATAAACTAAGGAGAACCCAATTCTTTATTGACGATATCTCATATAGAAAATAAGCAGTCGGTTAATGGTTAATAAAAAAAGGTCTGCCAACAATAATTTGTAAGGGCTCCTTCCCACTGGCGTTGCCCGCAGCTATTAAGTTCTATTGAACCTAATAGCTCAATGCTTACGGTGCTGAATTCCACCGCGGAATTCCGCACCGTGAAATCTCCCGTCCTCACCCGCGGCATGCTCTATTTGCCGCAGGTGTACGCATGGACGGCTTCCATTGCAGTCAATGGAAGCCGTCCGTTCACGCTATCTTCCGCTGTAGCACAGCGGAAGATAGCGTGAAACCGCCTCCCCACCTACCGCGTCATATGACGCGGCCGGCGCTTCATGTGACACTGTGGGTGTGTCATATAACGCAGCCGGCGCGTCACGTGCTCTATTGCGCATGCACGCCGAAGCGACTCCGGATCCGGAGGTAAGTATTGGGGTCTCTGGGTTTCTTTATAGAGACTCTGGTCACCTACTTTTAGCCCTATAAACTAAGCTTTTGGGCTGAAAGTAGGTGACCCACTGAGTCTGGAGATATGTTATATTTGTCTTCTCCGTCTTTCCACCGGTCTGAACACCGTTTAGTGCATTGAGCGGTGCTGCTAATTAGTCCACCCATTATAAAATTAAAACAGGTGAACTACTTAGCATGCTGCTAAATGTATTGAATGGCGTCTTTCAGCACTAACACTGTGGGAACAGCAGGTGAGGTAAGTATAACACTTACATCCCCGGACTCAGCGGGTCATCTCTTTTCAGCCAATAAGCTTAGCTTATAGGGCTAAAATTAGGTGACAGATTTCCTTTAGGATCTACCTGATTGTTGTTCTTACTGAGGTTAGTATGTTAAGGCCCCATTCACATCTGCGTTTCTGCTTCGTTAGGGCTCTCCATTTTTCTGTTCCATTTATAGAGAAAATGAAAATAAACTGAATTTAAATGTTTTTTTCCTACTGAATTCAATGCTAAAAAAAATGTTTCCGTATTGATCAGTTCCAATTGATTACTGTCTGCCGTGCTACTAATGCTGTAAAACTACAAGTCAAAACGGAAACATTTCCATTTTTTCTTATCATTAATTTGAATGGAAAAAAACTGATCCACTTAGGCCTCCTTCACACGGGCGATACAGTATCGTCATGAGAAAATTGCAGCGATATCGCATCACTGGTCCATGTGATATCGCTGAGGTTTCTTGCGGCAATACCACAATTTTGTAGCACTACAAAGTTGTACGACTTTGTAGCACCACATGCAAGGATTTTCGGGAGGGGGTGAGGGGAGGGTCTTGAAATATAAGCCCTACCTTGAAAATAAGCCCTAACTGCAGATTTTTATTTTTTTAAAGAATACATTACCTTAACCCTTTCCAATCCACTGTCTGACATCTGAAGACATTCTGATTGAAGGCTGTACAGCTCCGATGTCAGAAGGCGTCTGGCCGCTCTGTTGTAGGGGGCCTCTTCAGCATGTCCCATACCGCAGTACTGGCTCCAGCCAGCAGATGGCGCCATTGTATAATGGCAGAAAGAGGGAGGCCCCTAGGAAACCTGAATCAAAAATTGGATTGCAAAGGGTTAAAAGTGCTGTCCAGCTCCATTGCAGCTTCTTTCCGGTCCCTGGCACTGGTCTTCATCTCTTATGGCAGGGGATTAAAAAATCTCCGCCTCCTGGAAGCACTGGCTGTGATTGGCAGACGCTTAGCCAATCAGAGCCAGCGCTCGATGAAGGGTTGTGATTGGTTCATTGAGCGCTGGCTGTTATTGGCTAAACGTCAGCCAATCAGTGGCAGCGCTTCCAGGAGGCAGGGATTTTTCAATCCCCAGGCCGGAAGAGATAAAGGAGAATAGTGCCGCGGACCAAGGGAGACGATGCGGCCAGCTGACAGTGCTTCTAAGGTGATGTTTACTTTTTTTAAATTTTTCCTGGTGATGGGATGCAACAGAGAGGAAGACTCCATAGGGAAACATGGGCTGCAAAACCTCACGAGTCGTGTGCATATTGCGGGACCCGTGATGTTTTTGTGTTTCGGGATGTTGCATGCTACAAAACATTGCATGTATGAGTTAACCCAGAGGAAAGCATGGGCTTCACATACATGCGATTTGTAGCAACAAGACAAAGTCACGCGACTGTCACCCGTGTGAATGAGGCCTTAAATTCAGTTTCTCTGTTTCAAAAACAGAGAACTGGAAAGCGTTAAAGGAGCTCAAACGCGGATGTGAATGGGGCCTAACACTGATCCTGGCAGGTGCTTTCTTTCTGCCATATAAAGTTTATTTTCTAGAAATAGTCAGCTACTAGTAATTACAGTCCTCATGTCCTCTGAGAATGCCTCAAGTCTCTCAGCTAGATCTATAAGCTCTAGAGAGTTCATACTGGTTTAGCAACCACTGAGTGAGATATTTCAAACATAATATAACATTTATTTGGGTACCTTTATTATACAGTTGCCTCTCTGACAGTATGCTTTTAGGAAAAGTAATGTAGACATCCTAAAGAACCATGTCGCTGTCTTCTCCAATAAGAAGGGTCCACCAATCACAGGACAGCAGCATTTAAATGTATTGCATGGTTTTTGCATTGTTTTTGACATGCAATATTGTGCAGGAAGATGATACAACCTCCATGCAGATATTGATTTTGAGCAGAGTCAAATCCAGGACTCAGCTCTGCAAGACAATAATACTAACCACTGAGTCACCATGCTTCCTCTCTTTCAAGATTGCACTTTGATCCAAAATAATCTTAATTATTTTCTTATGTTGTCTTTCACTGGCTGCACACACCACTCTCGCTGGCCTCCTGTCCAATGTTCGCTGCCTAATATCTGAGAACAGTATACATGTGCCATAGCATTTTGAGGAACACTTTGTTTTCCTACACCAAGCCAAGATTGGAAAGGCTCATGAGTGTCAGAATAATAGATACCCCCACAAATGACCCCATTTTAAAAACTACACCCCTTAGTGTATTCAATGAGGGGTGTCATGAGTATTTTGACCCCACAGTTTTTTTTCAGGAATTAATTCAATTTAGAGGAGAAAAAGTAAAATTTCATATTTTTGCAAATCTGTTATTTTAAAGACATATTTTTTCCTATAGTTTACATGAAAATGAGGATTTACACCCCAAAATGGATACCCCTGTTTCTCCCATGTTCAGAAATATACCCATTGTGGCCCTAATGTTATATCTGAGTCCACAACGGGGCCCAAAATGAAAGGAGTAGTCAGAGTCTTTCAAAACAGAAATTTTGCTTGAAGTCCTTTTAGGCCCCTATAGCACACATGTAGAGTTCTTGAGCGCCCAAAACCATAGAAAACCCCCACAAATGACCCAATTTTAAAAACCAGACCCCTTAAGGAATTTATCTAGGGGTGTACTGCATATTTTGACCCCACAGTTTTTGAATGAATTCAAGCCAAGCAAAAGGGAAAAAAAATGTGATTTTCGTTTTTTGGCAATTCTGTCATTTTAAAAACAGTTTTTTTTGTACAGCACACATATGAATGAAGACTTGCACCCAAAAATGGATACCCCTGTTTGTCCCGTGTTCAGAGACATACCCATTGTGGCCCTAATCTTATGTCTGAATGCACAACAGGGCCCAAAATGAAAGGAGTAGTCAGTGGCTTTCAAAACATAGATTTTGCTTGAAGTCCTTTTAGGCCCCATTGCCCACTTGTAGAGTTCTTAAGCGCTCAACACCATATAGAACCCCCACAAATGACCCCATTTTGAAAACTAGACTCCTTAACAAATGTATCTAGGGGTGTACTGTGAATTTTGACCCCACAGTTTTTGAATAAATTCAAGCAAAGCAAAAGGAAAAAATTAGGATTTTCGTTTTTTTTGGCAATTCTGTCATTTTAAAAACAGCTTTTTTGTACAGCACACATATGAAGGAAGACTTGCACCCCAAAATGGATACCCCTGTTTGTACTGTTTTCAGAAATATACCCATTGTGGCCCTAATATTATGTCCGCATGCACAACGGGGCCCAAAATGAAAGGAGTAATCGGTGGCTTTCAGAACATAGATTTTGCTTGAAGTCCTTTTAGGCCCCATTGCCCACTTGTAGAATTCTTGAGCGGCCAAAACCATAGAGAACCCCCTCAAATGACCCCATTTTGAAAACTAGACCCCTTAACGAATTTATCTAGGGGTGTACTGTGTATGTTAACCCTACAATTTTTGAATAGATCTAAGCAAAGCAGTAAGAAAAAATTACGATTTTCATTTTTTGGGCTATTGCATCAATTTAAAAACAGGTTTTTTTGCACATGTATAATTGAAGACTTTCACCCCAAAATGAATACCCCTTAACGAATTCATCTAGGGCTGTACTGCGTATTTTGACCCCACAGTATTTGAATGAATCTAAGCAAAGCAGAAGGAAAAAAATTACAATTTTCAATTTTTTTGGCAATTTTTTAAATTTAAAAACAGATTTTTTGTACAGGGTACATAGCAATGAAGACATTCACCCCCAAATGGATACCCCCGTTTGTCCTGTGTTCAGAAACATACCCATTGTGGCCCTAATTTACTTACAGGACCCATGGCAAGGCCTATAAAGGAGGGAACACCTGTTGGATTTCAGGGCACAACTGAATAAACTCCAGGCCCCATTGCTTATTTGTACGGAATAAAAATTGACTCCCTAAAAATTTCCCCCCCGCCCACACACACTCTACGCCCTTTTCGGCGTTCGCAAATCTTAGATAAAAGTAATAATGTGAACTGTGTGGTATTTCTGAAGACAGGGGTAGTTACGGAGGCTGGTTGGAATGGGCCCATGGGGCAATAAAACCGTGTATCCCCCCTCCTCTCATGCTTTTTGGGGGTCATTTCTTGACCTCAGTGGCGGGTATGGGGTGTAAAAAGTGGCACTCTGTGAGTCTCCGTAAGCTTGATGAGGTGCGGTGGTCTCGCACAGAAGACGCTCAACAAGCTGCTCCTGGAACTGCATGAAGACGAGCGTTCCCGGGGCTTCTTGTAAAATACATATTACAGCTAGCGGTCTGAATAACGCCGGGCTCACGCAGCCGTAGGCGGAATCCGCTTGCGGAGGCCCGCAGCGGATCCCATCTGTGAGCCCGGCTGTGACCCTGCGTACGGCCGCGTAATGTACTGCGCATAACTGCCTACTCACACAGGCAGTCATTCGCAGTACAAATTTTTTGTTTGCATTTTCCGCACCGTCGCTTAGCGATGACGCGGGTACCCGCAGCCCATATACAAGGTAGTTGCGTATGGGCTGCGGGTAGATCTGCGACCATGGAGCACAATAGGCTCTATGCTGCAGATAGCCGCGGTAAAATAGAACCTGCTGCGTTCTCTTTTCTGCGAGTGGATTACACAATTCCAACCCGCTAATGTGAGTGGAATTGTGTAATCCAATGCGATTGATCTGCGTATTACCGCGGATCAGTCGCATGCAGAATCCGTAATTCCTATCCGGTCATGTGAGACCGACCTAAGGTAGATCGTTACCTTTTTATCACGTGACCGGGGACCGCTCAATGAGGCCACCCGCCACTGCTCCAGACTCTCGCCGACCGTTGGTCGCCGAGAGCAAGGAGATTTTAAGTTTTCTGGGCTTCCCACCTCCTGCGCATGTGTCCAGTATTTTGCCGGCGGTCACATGTGCAGAATCCGGGTAAGTTCACGGATGAGGATCACGTCGGGGTGCAATTACGGAGGCCTCCGGTAAAAAGTTTCATCTCCTTTCACCGATCGCATCGGTGAGGGGAGATGAAACTAACTTTAAAAAAAAACTTTTACGTGACCGCCATTATCCATTGGATAACAGCGAATACGTGATCAGGAACCGCTCACTGCAGCCCCCCGTGAAATTTCCAGGCTCTTGGCTAAGTTTTGTAGCCAAGAGCAGGGAGATTTTAAGTTATCCTGGCAATCCGCGGCTTTTGCGCATGCGTCTGCCGCTTTGGCGACGGCCGTGTGCGCAGAAGCTGTGGTAAGGTCCGCGGATAAATCCAGGGGCCTTAGGTACGTAATTTCATCCTCCCTCACGGATATGATCCGTGAGGGGAGATGAAATGTAAGCATTTTAAACTTTTTTTTTTACTTTTTAAACTTTTTTTTAAACTTTTTTTAAATTACTTTTTTTTACTTTAAATGATCACTGCTATCCATTGAATAACAGTGATCATCTCTGCAGGGACATCCCTCTGCTCCTGGCTACACATGGCAGCCAGGAGCAGAGGGATTTTAAATTTCCCAGGTCCTGAGCCCCTCTGTGCACGCGCCCGATGTCAATCATCGGGCGCGCATGCGCAGAAGGGGACTCCGGTCCTGGAAGACCGGGACACCACTGAGGACTGGGGGTGAGTATTTTCACCTCCCCTCATGGATCTGATCCATGAGGGGAGGTGAAATTAACTTTATTTTAACTTAAAAAAAAAACTTTTTCGCAATCGCCGCTATCCACTGGATAGCAGCGATCGCGGGTCCGGGGTCCCCGGGGACATCTCCTGGTTCTCAGCTACCTTCAGGAGCTGGGAACCAGGAGATTTTAAACTCCCCGGGGTTCCCATTCTTCTGCGTATGCGCGTGACGTCATTTGTCTGGCGCGCATGCGCAGAAGAGCCGCGCCGGGTCCCGGAGGACCCTTTTACCTGCAGCAGATATCGGGGAAGCCGGGTGAGTACTTTCAGCTGCCCTGATGGATCCCATTCATCAGGGCAGCTGAATCTTTAACTTTTTAAACTTTTTTTTCCACTTTATTGAGATCGGCGCTATCCATTGGATAGCGCCCATCGCAATGCCAGGGGGGGACTGCCTGCAGCCCAGGATGACAGCTCCATGCTGTCGGCTACCTGCGGGCACCAACAGCATGGAGGTGTCACGTCCAGAGCCCACGGGGCTTTATTCTCTGCAGGACGCATGTTTTTACGTCCTCAGAGAATAAAGCCCACTTGGGCAGGACGTAAAAACACTATGGGCTGGTCGTTAAGGGGTTAACTCAAAATCTTACCATTTCTCCTTAAAGTGGTATTCCGGGCACATACTAACATTTTAAAATCTAATGTCATAAGTCAAATCTAAGGACAATAAGTCATTTTACAATAGGTTCATTATATCCGGTCTAGTTACTGCCTTCATTTTCTATCTATGTCACATGACTACACATGAAAATATCTCGACTTCGTCTGACATCTTGTCCGCATTTGCTACTTTCTCTCCTTTCCCTATCACATAAGCGACAGTCGCAGGATTTTCTCATGTTGTGACAAATTGCATCTATGTGAAGCCGATGCTTTCCCATGGGTTCCTTCACATTTGCGATGTTTTGTAGCATGCGACATTGCGAGTCAAAAACCTTGCGGGTTTCACGATATGCCGATGTTTTGTAGCCCATGTTTCCCTATGAAGCCTTCCTCTCTCTGCAATTGCACAAAAATGCGGTTTTCGTGCGTTGTGATGCAACTTTGACAGTAGGAAATGCTACTGATTCCAAGGAAGAGTGGCAGCATAAGTGATGCAAAAATATAAACAGACTATATTCCTCCAATATGCGCAACGTTTTGGCCTGCTTGACAGAGACCATACAGGTCGAAACGTCGCACATATTGGAGGAATAAAGTCTATTTATATTTTTGCATCACTTATGCTGTCACTCTTCCTTGAAATCAGTTTGGATATTGTTTCTAGGAGTATTGGTCCTGGCTCCCTAGTGGCGTATTACATATATAATAAATCAGCCTCAGCAGGATTTGCTTTGAATAAGTGAGTGCTGTTGGCTCTACTTTCTTGGAGATGAGTAGGAAATCCTTCTGTCAAAGCCCTAAACTAAGCCCTCACTGCAGAAAAAAACCACATACATCATCAAAGAAGCGCTGTCAGCTCTGCTGCGTCTTCTCCCCGGTCCCCAGCAGTTGTCTTCAGGCATGTTTTCTAGCCAGGGATTGGAAATTCCCCACCTCCAGCCAGCGCTTAATGAACCAATCACAGCCATAGCACCACAACCCTCAGCCAATCAGAGCCAAAGCTTCCCAGAGGCGGGGATTTTCCAATCCCTGGCCAGAAGATGTGCCTGAAGACCAGTTCCAGGGACCAGGGAGAAGATACAGCGAAGTCGGGCAGTGCTCTTAAAGGGGTTGTCCCACGCCGAAACTGTTTTTTTTTTTTCAATAGCCCCCCCGTTCGGCGCGAGACAAACCCGATGCAGGGATAAAAAAAAAAAACGGGTAGTACTTACCCGAATCCCCGCGCTCCGGTGACTTCTTACTTACCTTGTGAAGATGGCCGCCGGGATCTTCACCCTCGGTGGACCGCAGGTCTTCTGTGCGGTCCATTGCCGATTCCAGCCTCCTGATTGGCTGGAATCGGCACACGTGACGGGGCAGAGCTACGAGGAGCCGCTCTCTGGCACGAGCGGCCCCATTCAGAAGACAGAAGACAGGACTGCGCAAGCGCGTCTAATCGGGCGATTAGACGCTGAAATTAGATGGCACCATGGAGACGAGGACGCCAGCAACAGAACAGGTAAGTGAATAACTTCTGTATGGCTCATATTTAATGCACAATGTACATTACAAAGTGCATTAATATGGCCATACAGAAGTGCTGAACCCCACTTGCTTTCGTGGGACAACCCCTTTAAGGTGAGGTATGAGGGATCTTTTTTGCAGCTGGGGCTTATTTTCGGGGGAAGGGCATAAATTTCAAGCTCCCCCACAAAAAAATCATCACACGTGGTGCTACAAAGTCGCATGACTTTATAGCGACACAAAATCATGCTACTGCTGCGAGAAAACACAGCGATATTGTACAAACCACCGATGCGGCAGCTGCATAGGACAAAGAAAAGGGTCCAGAACAGCAGATAAAAAATATTGGTTGCCGATACTTAGCTGTACCTCTGAGGTTTCAGCATTTTGAGAATATCAATTTTGCGCCCAGAAAACCCCTTTTAAGCCCCTGACATTGTTGCAGACTTGGACATCATTTAGATGTAACGGAAAATAACAGTGAATTGAGGGCTGTATTTTGCTAGGATAACCAATATTATTGTGACTGATATTGGTCTGACTTCTGGGATCTGCAATGATCTCAAAGAATTAAGGGACGTAGCTCCCTTTGGCCTTCTTCCTGCACAGTGGTGCTCCTGGCCAACTGCTGTGCAGGGAATGCAGCAGAGCTCTACAGTGAGTGGTCAGGAGCATTGGTGTACAGGTAATGCAGTAGAGAGGAAAGTGCACAATGTGTCTGAAACACCTAATTTTGAGCATGTCCTGTTTTTCACTTTTTTTTAAGCGCAATTTGTGCCAGAACTAGCAAACTTTGTTTAGTAAATATGCGCCAGTAATACAAAAACAAGCACTCTACCATATTTCACATTGTCCTGTGTATTCCTCTATAAATGCGGGCCTAAAAGTATATTGATGGTACTGAAAACACACACACACTCTTAGCACATGGTCATAATAATGGTTAAATGTGAGTGATGTGTTCTTCAGGGGAAATGATACAATAACTTGCAGCAGCTTTATCACCAGCATTTAGAATATTTATGAATATAGCCATACATAACACAGTTAACCCTTTGCAATCCAATTTTGGATTTAGGGTTTCCTAGGGGGCTTTCTCTTTCTGCCATTTCACAATGGCGCCATCTGCTGGCTAGAGCCAGTACTGCGGAATGGGACATGCTAAAGAGAGGCCCCCGACAACAGAGCGGCCAGTAATATACAGTAAGAATAACCTGCGGGACATCTTCCGATATCGGAGCTGTACAGCCTTCAATAAGAATGTCTTCAGACGTCAGACAGTGGATTGGAAAGGGTTAATGGCATTACCGCTGGCAAAAGTTTTAGTCTGGTCACTAATACAAAAACTGGAACATGATTGGATGATTGTTTTTTTTTAATAACTGGCACATACAATAAGTGATGCTGTAGTGCCGTTGGGTGCACAAATGAACAGCGCTGTGAGCCATATGAATACAAATAAGACACTGAATTCCATAGCACACAAGGACAAAAGTTCTTCTAGCTTTTAGCACGCTGCTATTTTCAGTATATTAGATGACTATGATGATTTTCTTACCGAACTGTAGATGCAACCTGTCATGATTGAATCTTCTCCATCAATCTTATTCAGTATCACTGTATTATTGCATTTTACAAACTGCTACTGAATGACTATGACTGTGATCTCTAGTGATTACAAATATGCTCCATATTGTGCCTTCCAACTTATAAGACTACAGATTTCTTTTCTTGCAGCTTGTAAGAATTACTGCTCTCCATTGAGAAGATCTTAATTAACTGAACTAGCAATCCCACAGGAGCAAGATGCTGACAGCGCAGTTTCAGATAAACCGGATCATTCTTCCCATACGCTTTCCTGTGTGTGTGGTTGCATCACGCGAGTGCTCATAAATGAATGATATATCTGCACTTGAATCCCCACAGGTGCAGGAAGTGACTGGATTGATTTATACCAAGCGTTTGTTGCTTGACTGTAGCAATGCATAACAAGAAAGTCAGGCATACTAATATAGTATTGTCACTGTATACAGCTGCTGTACTTTAACAGAGGTAGAAATACTTGTGAATTCCAAAATTTAGAGACACGGCTGCATTTATTTGTAGTATTTTAGACATTTAACTTGATTAATTAGCAACATCTGATTATAAAAGGCAAAAATATATATATCATGTCAGCAGCACAATACATCTGATTTATCTCACTGCGAACAGTCACGTGTGAAATGGTATACTAGTAGTATTTTTCCTGTTTTCTCAAGACAGTCATATTTGTTAAACTAGTTTTGTATCTGAAAGTTGGACTATATATTTTACTCATTGCCGTAAGCAACAAAGGTGAACAGGGTGGATCCATTTCACATATTTAGGCTACTTTCAGAAGAGCATATTTTTACTCAGTATTTGATCTGTGTTTTACGGACCATAAATCACAGCTAATGTAATTCTAATCTGTAATCCTGAAAAATGAAATGGAACGGCTCAATACTGACCTGTTGCGTATCAGCGAGCCTCACTGGATAGGCAATGGTTTTTTTTCAATAGTGATGATTGCACCGTTTTCTACTCAGGCAATGACACCATTAGACGCAATGGAGTGTCATTCATCGCAAACAAGGCAGTCGCCAAAGCTGTCCATTGTTTCAATGCCATAAACGATAGGATCATATCCATACGCATCAATGGGAATCCTCGCTCGATCACAATTCTGCAAGTTTTTGCACCCACAACTGATGCAACAGATGAGGACATTAAAAAATTCTATGCCGATCTCCAGCAAGCAATCAGACCGCTGCCAAGGATATCACTTTTATAATAGGGCAATTCAATGCAAAAATCGGCTCTGGAGAAGACCTACCAGTCGTTGGGAAATTCTGTTTGGGTGAGCGGAACAATGCAGGCGACCGAATGGTCCAATGTTGCACGGAAAACTACCTATCAATCATGGTTTGAGCAGCCAAAATGCCATTTGTACACATGGACAGCCCCAAATGGCATGCAAGGAAACCAAATCGACTACTTCCTATGTCAACTGCGTTGGAAAAGCTCAATTCTGGCCATGAGAACACTTCCGGGTGCAGACTTCGGCTCCGATCATCAGCTCCTAGTTGCAAAAATCAAGGTCAGATTCAGCATCATCAAAAGTTCAACAGCAGTACGCTGTTTTGATGTAGACAACATCCCTTCACGATATGCAGTCGAAGTAAATAACAGATTTGAAGCGCTCAGCACCATCGGAAAAGACCGTAACGAATTATGGGAGGAAATCAAATCTATCACATGGAATACAGCTGAACAAATCATCCCCTTTCAAAAAATCAGCAAAATGACCGCAATGGCTATTGGATGAATCCATCAGAATTGCCATCAAGCACCGAGCAGCTAAAGCAGCGGCTAACATTGTTGAATTCAGACAGCTAAATGCGGAACTTCAAAGAAAAGTCAGACAAGGCAAAGAGTGCTACTGGAATGACCAATGTGCAAAACTGGAAGAAGCAAGCCAGCAAGGCCACAACCAAGCTCTCTTCACCCATGTGAAGCAGACTCGGGCACCGTTCACATTACACAAGGCAGCAACCATCAAAGACTGGGATGGAGAATTATTACAAGAAGAAAATCAAATCAAGCATAGTTTGCGAGAATATACAGCAGAGCTGTATGCAGGCAATCAAACAGGCAACTAATTGGATCACGTACGTAAAGTAGAACAAGAACCGGGCATTCTGGACAAAGAAGTCACATGGGCCCTGAAACAACTGCCAAACAGAAAAGCTCCAGGCATTGATCACATACCAGCCGAACTGTTCAAACCAGTGTCAGTGAAGATTATAACTGACCTATGTCAAAAGATCTGGAACTCGAAATCGTGGCCCAAAGACTGAAAAAGATCTGTCTTCGCCACACTTCCATAAAAAGGTGATGCTCAAGAATGTTCCAATTACTGCACCACCGCCCTCACACCTCACGTGAGCAAAATTCTTTTAAAGATCATACAAAAACATATTGCAACAATTTGTGAATGGGAACTGCCAGACGTTAAAGCTGGCTTCCACAAAGGATGTGGCACCAGAGACCAAATCGCGAACCTGCACTGGATCATGGAGAAGACCAGAGAGTATTAACCCCTTCCCGCTGCAGGGCGTAAGTTTACGTCCTGGGAGCGGGGTACTTCCCGCAACAGGGCGTAAACTTACGTCCTGGAGATAGCGCGGGATCACATATGATCCCGCGCTATCCCGCAGCTGGAGCCGGCTGTCAGTCACAGCCGGCGGCTCGCTGCAACAGCTGGGGGACATCTGAGATGCGCCCGCCACTGTTAACCCCTTCCCTGCCGCGATCTAAGTAGATCGTGGCAGGGAAAGAGTTCACAGAGGGAGCGGACTCCCTCTGTGTCTCCGGCCGGAACTCGCGATGTCATCGCGAGAGCCCGGCCTGTCACCATGGCAACAGGACGCCAGACACTTGCGTCCTGTATTGCCTATGCCTGAGATCGCTGTATGAGCGATAAGGCATGGGAGAGCAGTAGCTCTGCCATGCCTTATGACAGCAATCATCAGGGCAGTGGTTAAAGTCCCTCAGAGGGACACAAACAGTGTAAAAAAAAGAAAGATTTAAAAAATGAATTTAAAAAAATGTAAAAAAAAGAGTAAAAAAACCATTTTTTATGCTTTTTCTCAGATTAGCATAAAAAAAGGTAAAAAAAAAATAAAACCCCACATATTTGGTATTGTCGCATCCATAACGATACGTACAATAAGTTGCACAGGCTTTTGACTGTGCACGGAAAAAAACGCTAAAAAAAAAGCTAAAAAACTGAGGCAAAATGCTCATTTTTAGCATTTTGCCTCACTAAAAACGCAATAAAAGTGATCAAAAAAGCCGTATGTACGCCAAAATGGTACCAATAAAATCTACAGCTCGTCTCGCAAAAAATAAGCCCTTATAGAGCTCTGTACATCAAAAAATAAAAAAGTTACGGGACTTTGAATGCAGCAATTTAGAATAGAAAAAAGATTTCCAAAAAAAAGTGGGAAAACCTAAGAAAAATGTTAGAATTTTGGTATCGTTGTAACCGTACCGGTCTGCTGAAAAAATGGAAAGTCTCATTTATGCTGCATGATTAACGGTGTAAAAAAAAAAAAAAAAAAATCTATGGCAGAATTGATGCGTTTTCTCTCTGCTATCATTAAAAAAAAAAAAGAAATTTTACAATATAGTCTATGTACCCAAAATTGGCATCGATAAAAACTACAGTTCGCCACGCAAAAAACAAGCCCTCATACGGCCACGTCGACGGAAAAATAAAAAAGTTATGGCTTTTGATAAACGGAGAAGAAAATCCGCCAAAAATTCTTGCGTCCTTAAGCCCAAAATAGGCCATGTCATGAAGGGGTTAAAAGGAAGTGTACATGTGCTTCATTGACTACAGCAAGGCATTTGACTGTGTCAAACATGACAAGCTTTGGAAGTCTCTGAAGCAAATGGGCGTCCCAGAACATATTGGACAGCTTATAAGGTCGCTTTACAAAAACCAAGAAGCAACAGTCAGGACAGCTTATGGAAACACGGATTGGTTCAGAGTTGAGAAAGGCGTTACGGCAATGCTGCATTCTATCACCAATCTGTATGCAGAAACAATGATGAGGCGATGCAATTTGGACAAATTAGAAATCAGAGTAAAACGGACCTGGAATACCTTATCCAACAAATGCAAAAGGAAAGCGAACGCATGGGACTGCACCTCAACAGCAAGAAAACAAAAGGCAACGGAACAGTGAACATAAAAATTAACAACGAAGAAGTCGAGACGGTCAATTGCCATGGGCAATCTGAACCTGAGATCAAGAGACAGATTACACTTGGTAGGAATGCAATGCAAGGAATGGAAAAGATCTGGAAAAGCAAGGATATTAGCATTGCAAGAAAAACCAGACTGATCAATGCAATTGTCTTTCCCATAACTACGCATGGTTGCGAAAGTTGGAGGCTCAGGAAAACAGACAGAGGAAAAATTGATGCGTTTGAACTCTAGTGCTGGAAGAGAATGCTACGGATACCTTGGACTGCCATGACAATGAACAAGTTAGTGTTAGACCGCATCAAACCGAAAATATAATTAGAGGGCAAAATCATCAAACGGCGACTCTCTTTTTTTGGACACGTGATGCACGTGAACTCACTGGAAACAGTACTGCTGCTTGGCAAGGTCAGTGGAAAGAGAAGATCAGGACGACAAAGAACAAGATGGCTAAATACAATCAAGGCCACCACGAACATGTCAGTCGCGGAACTGAAAGATGCAGTGAAAGACAGGAATGTGACTAAGGGACGGATGCAACTGAACGGATAATCATCATCAATGTAATTGTATTTGTATATTTACATGGCTATATTTTTCATGACTGTGTTTTAAAAACATAGCATGCGCTATTTCTTTCCATTTTTGCCTCTGTGTTTGCTTTCATTGGTATTATTTTCTATTGGGCAAATATGGATCCATATTCACCCAGCAGAAAGTAAAGTCAACAACAGCAAATACGTAGGCAACTACGGATCCAGCAATCATGAAATACTGATAACATTTCGTTGCAATGTCATCTGTAACACATCTAAATTACGAACTTGTGACAATGCACTTGTCTCAAACTAACCTGAAGGGCTATTCCCACCACACCAATTTATCTCCTATTCATAGCATAGGGATAATTGGCTGATCGGTGGGGGTCCGATCATTGGGACCTCCACCAATTCTGAGAATGTAGTCCCGGCACATCCTGAAGTTAGGGCAGCATGTCTGCATGTCTCTGCTCCATTGAGTTCCATGGACCAATGAGATTGCAGAGTTCAAGAGAACTGTCTGGCAACAACTTTGAAGTGAATGGAGTAGAGGTGCACATGTGCGTCCTCTGCTGCCCCTACTTCAGGAATGCGCTGGGGCTGCGTTCCCAGAATTGATGTGGTACGATGTGAATCAGAGATAACTTGCTGTGGTGGGAAACCCCCCCTAATGTTTTTCAGAAAGGTTTCCTTACTTTTCACTGATTGGATTCATTTTGTTTTTGGCCACATAGATACTGATCACACGCAGTCTAAAAATATGGCCGTCCGAATGACCATTAAAGAGCATTTCCCCAGGGAATTACTCTTTAGCACTGAGCAATAAGCACTACGACTAGATTCTGATATTAGACCATGTTTATATGTTGTAGAAGAATTATCTAAAGAGTGCAAATGGTAATTGCCTTGAGCAACCAATCAAATTTCCACTCTAATTTTCCAGAGACATTTTTGAACATGACTGCTCCACTTCTTCTCTTGCAAAAGTTCTGATTAATCTTCCCAATGAGTTTGAGAAATTGGCCAACTATAATATTTTTTATGGCAGCTGGTTGTGGCCGACGTTGAACCATACGTCCTCTTACATGTCCCCCATGTTGTCTTTTTTAGCAGATGCCGCATCTCCTGTCTGTTTCCTGGTCCCAAGAGAGTATGTACACAGGGCCAGCGCACTCACCCACCTTTTATATCTCCAGCCAATTCAGACAAGCCTATAGCTATCTTAGGCACCTTCTCCCTACTAGCAGGTGCCTAAGCAATTAGGCCAGCTTGATATGCAGAGGTATGCACTTGTTCTGAATGACTTCTCGTGTGACCTGTGCTCATTCTGCTCAGCTTACTTACCTTCTTCTCTCTTGATTTTGACTTGTTTTGCACAATCTCTGTCTGCTGCCTGCCCTGCTATATCATTATGCAAGAATTCCACCTGTCTTGATCTTGGCTCTGTTCCATGACCAAGTCTCTGCCTGTTCCTCCAATACCGCAAAACAGCTATCCCAACCAGTTTGCGTCAGCTGCTACAACAACAAGACTACTTCTGGAGGAGGGGTTAAAAGGTGAATACAAGGAAACCTGCAGGTGTTGTCCTTGGAAGTAGCCGTAAGTCAAATTGGTTTGTTGAACAGTGGGTCCTCTCCTGTTGCTTGACAAAAAAAAAAAAACAAGAAAGGGGGGGGGGGGATTGTTATTTGTATAGCCCCAACTTATTTTGCAGCGCTTTTAGGTAATTTGTTTATTACCCCCAGCCAGCTGGGTACTCATTTTACCTACCTTGGAAGGATGCAAAGCTAAGTAAACCTTGAGCCAGCTACCTGAGCCATGTGGAGATTGAACCCGCAACCTACAGGTCGTGAGTGAGAGCTTAGGACTGCTGCCTTAACACTCTGCGGCACACAAGGCCCAAAAGAGAGCCTTGTCACTGGATGGGCTTGAACCAACAACCTTTTGATTGACAGCCGAACACGCTAACCAATTGCAAAAAAACACATGGTAGTATATTGCATTTGGCAGGGAAATGCTATACGAAAAGTGGTGTCTACAGGTAATATATATAGTATTAAGTTACATGCCACGTATGGCCTCTGGCAGTCTTATGATTTGTATATTGTACAATTGAGATATTGAAACTTGTTGGCTATAGTTAATCAGGCATATACATGTCTAATAATAACTAACATCTCCATGCCATAAAATGATATCAGTCACTGTGCTGAAGTATATTAGCATAGTTTTTAAGGCAAAAAAGAAGCATGTTGATGCAATTAAGCCTATTAATTGCCATGATGATCCAGAGGAAGGCAAAAAAAAAATATGAATTTGAAGCCAAATGTACTTATCTTAGGGAAAAAAAATAACATTTCTCCCTCTAGATCTTTCAATCAAAATAAATCATTGCATCTACAACCCATCTGTAATAATCTTCTAACCATAACTTTTAATTTTGTTACACTCAAGAAAGGCATCCAAGCCCCTTTAGTACTCTTTTAGTGAGTTCACCATCACCACATCCTCAGATAAAGAGTTCCTTAGTCACATTGCTCTTACAGTAAAGAACCCTCTTCTTTATTGGAGTTGGATTTCTTTTACAGGATTTCTCACATACCATATTTTTTGGACCGAAAGACACAGTTTTTAGCAATAAAAAGTCTTGCTAAAAAGTGTGCACGTCTTTTGGTCCAATGTGAGAAGGGTATGGCAGTGCTAGTCCCCTCTAACTGCTTCCATAATGATTAGTTAAAGCAAATACGCTGTAACTGATCATTAAGACTGGGTATACCACCAGGAAAAACATTACCTTACCCGCAGAGCTCCAGTCCCGGGGCTGCTGATGATCATGGGCCCTGACCTCCGGACACTTCCTCCCAGCATCTGAGTGTACAGGGAGTGCAGTAATACCACAGGGGGAAGTACCAGAGGTCAGAGCCTGTGATCATCAGTGGTGCTGGGACCAGAACTCTGCAGGGAAGGTAAAGTACGTCCTGGTGGGGTTGCTGCCCCACTGGAGATACTGTTAACACTGCGGGTCCCTGTTACCACTGGGACCACTGAGGGCCCCTTTTACTACTGGGGGCAAGATTACCACTTTGGGCCACTATTCATACGGATACCACTGAGAGTACTATTAGCATGTGTGGTCATTATTCCTACTGGGACCATTGGGGGGGTGTCACTTTTAGTGGGAACACTATTACTACTGTGACGACTGAGGGACCACTATTACTACGGGCTCTATTACTACTGGTGGCCACTATTACTACTGGGACTACTGAAGGCCATTAGTACTGCTGGGGGCCACTATTACTACTTGAGGGCCATGATTACTATTGGGGGCACTGAAAGGGGGGCATGATTATTATTGGGGCCGCTACGGCCATCCAAGTCCACTTTTGAAAGTAAAAAGCTATGAATAAAGCTGGTCATATATGTGAAATAGTCAATGGACAGCAGTTGGCTGAGCAATCATTCATATGGCCAATTGCCCCAAACACACAAGCGACAAATATCCTAGACACCGGCCTCAGTAAGTATTGACCTTTTTCCCTCTGACAACAAATGGGTAACTATGATTGTGTCACTATAATTTACAGGACACGGTTCTTCTTGAGAGTTTCACTTATCAATGCAAAAAACAAACGATTTAGTGTGCATCTTTCTGAAGTCAGTTACAAACCAGCCGCAGGAAAAAGCTATATGCATCATGAAAGCATTAACACAGGGCTTTTTTCCCTCTATTGTATTTCAGTTCAGTAACCAGATGTGCAAATGTTTCTAAACGGGAATTTAAGACTTCTCGTTCACGCATTGGAACATAAGTCACCATTAACACACTATTCATTATAGTTCTGTAGCTCCTGACAGATTTGGTATAAATTACTAATTAACCTTACTCTTTTTTTGAATTGTCTCATAACTGCAAGCTTACCCCAAACTTCCAAACTTTACACAATCGTCTCTCTTGCAATACTCTGGACCCTTTATGGCCTGAAGGATGTGGCCTACTTTGGACCTAAGTCCAACACTGTTCTCTTCCAGCTGCACACGACTGGGTTGGATTCCAGATGCGGGATCCCACTGTGTAAACCGACCCTGTGCCCAATCGATGACCCTGCGTACCTGTCAGTCGTCATTATCTGTGCTGTGTATGGTCCAGATAGTTCGCTGTCGGATATGTGCAATACAGCTTTTCCCACGCCCTCACTAGGCGATGACGCAGAATCCTCGACCTGTCTGCAATTTTAATTGCAGACAGGCCACAGGTCGGGTTAACCTTCAATGGAAGCTGTTTGTGCGGAACCTGCACTAATAGTGCATGCTGCGATTTTTCCTGCACGAGCAGAAAATCGCAATTGATTTTCACTCATGTGCAGGAAAAAAAATGCTTTTCCATAGCATGCTGCGGAATCCGGGGGCAGACACCCACTCCAGATTCCGCAATGCAAATATCCCCATGTGCAGCCGGTCTTATACACCTCTGCACTCTAAAAGCCATAGTTTATTTTTACATTTTTTGTCTACATCAGCCGTATGAAGCCTTGAAAAATTGTGGGGTAAATGGTATTTAAAAAGGCACATTTTTAGGGTGCATACAATAATTTAAATAACTTCTCAGAATTATTTTTGGAAAAAATAAAAAGTAATACAGTCATCATCAGGGTAAGCTACTTACTTGACTGCGATACGTGTGGGCTCTGTGATTACAAATTTTCTTATACACCTCTTTATTTCTGTAGCTTGGATTCACATATATCCTGCAGGACAATATCTTATAATATAGGTTATTTGTGTATGCCACATCATTGGAATCTAGTACTCAGTTTATATGATCTTTTGAATTCAATATACTGTATATACTCGAGTATAAGCCTAGTTTTTCTGCACATTTTTTTGTGCTGAAAAGCCCCCCTCGGCTTATACTCGAGTCAGGCAAGGCTTAAAAAACAAACAAACTCCATACTCATCTCCCAGCCAGCGCTTGTGTCCCGGCGGCGGTGCGGCAGGCTGCTTGAATTCTCTCCGCTGTCATCCCCCGCCGTCAGTGCTGTGATTGGATCGAGTGTCAGCCAATCACAGCCAGTGCTCGATCATTCACAGCCAATCAAGCTGCTTTAGAATTCTCCCTGCTCGGCTTTCAAATCCCCTGCCGTCAGTGCTGTGTAAGTTGGAACTGTGATTGGATAGAGTGCCAGCTGTGATTGGTTGGCGCTCAATACAATCACAGCGCTTACTTACACAGCACTGACAGAGCCAAGCAGAGAGGACGGTGGGGGATGACAGTGGGGAGAATTCAAGCAGCTTGTCGCACAGACACAGACGCCGTCTGGGAGGCGAGTATGGAGTTTGTTTTTTTACCTAGTATATACTCGAGTATAGCTCGGCTTATACTCAAGTCATAAGTTTTCTCAGTTTTTTGTGGTGAAACCTATTGTCTCGGCTTATACTCGGGTCGGCTAATACTCGAGTATATACGGTATCTTTGATTTTATCTTAATGCTTACAATATTTGGATATCCTTGTCCTCCATCCTTATGTTTGGCTGCTCACTATTGTATAATATTCTTATCTTAAATCCTGGTCTGTTTTCTCCCAATTTTGGTTTTTTAAGTGGTTTTATCTTCCCGTCAGTTTGTCTTTGTATATTTTTTGGACACAATAATAATTAGCATTCCTATTATTTTGGGTGTGCAAATTTTTATGGATGTGATTTCTTTGTTGTATGGGCATATGTGCTGTTACAGTATATCACCATTGGCAGCCTATAATCAAAAAACAGTGGGCATCCACCTGATCATCTGTGCCAGATTAGAGGAAGAATGAAGAAGTGAGTACTGTTTTTTAATTATTTTTTTTTAAGTCATTTTAGAAAATTTTCTACTTTTTTTTGACTACTGAAGGAACTTCTTTAGCAGCAGATTTTGATGTCTGTGTCAAAATCTGCATATAACAGGTATTAAAGAGGTGAAATCTACACTGAAAATCCACAGCATAAATTTAAATGCTGGTGATTTCAAGTCAGCACTACAGGCCCATTAATACTGCCTATTGTTTTCAGCAACATGTGAACGGGATTTTGAGAAATCCTCTTCACTTTTCTGTTACTGTAATACACTGTGGATTTTTTGCTGTGGAAAACCCGCAGGTTATTCCCTATGTGTGAACATAATCTAAGGGAGGCCATGGGTTTCAAAAATACTGAAATGGTTAGTTGCCACTTCCTTAGCAGTCTTGGGCAATGAATGGCACATCCCTGTTAGCCTAAAGTAGGGAAGGGAAAAATAGGCAAAACTCTGGTGGACAAGTGCAGGAAAAGGGTTAATGGGCACATTTATGATGATGTTGTAGAACAAGAAGGTTTAATGGGGTACACCTTTAGTGGTCTAAAGCAGGGAAATCTTAGCTTTGCCTGGGGCATACTGTATGACCTAGTTGACAGCTACTCTTTGTAATGTAGTAAACTTTATAGTAGTAATGTAAACGGGCTCTATATTATATCTAGATAAAAATATTTTTTTTATCTAGAACATTGGTATTTTTTAGACCATGTAAATAGGCAGTCATTCATGTATGGATGGCTGCCTGTTTGCCGTGAATGGATGTGGGCGGCTGGAATAGATCTCCGACGCACTCCAGCTCCATTCATTGAACAACTATTACTCCTGTGTAAAAGCACAGGCATGATAGTCGCTGGGATGACTGGTGGACACGTCTCGAGGGTTGTCCTCTGTACAGGTATCTTAAGTTACTCATAAAATTTGTGTCACTGTACAAATACTCCTGGACCGAAGTGAACTTTGACATTTTTCTAAATGTTTCTCCTTTGCGGTTTTGTGGGTGCCAACAACTGAGTGACATTCTGCATTTCTGACTGCCAATACAAACTACACTCTAATGCAGCATCATCAGTATGATATCTAACATGTTGGGAAATGGCTTCTCATTCCTCCTTCTATAATGTTCCTAGGAGACAAATTAGCTGTAATATTATAACATTCACATACTCATTCAATACATCATTATGGCAGCCAAAATCCATATAGGAACTGAATGATGTTCCCTCTTTCTGTCTGCTGCAGCTGTCAAGAACAGAACCGGCCTCATTATGCTCTAAAACAGAGTTTACAAGATCAAGTATTTTCTTTCAACCTCCGTCAAGGCCCACCTTTCTTATGCAAACTAATTGTTCGTGGATCTGTTGATTATTTTACCTGAATTTGGTTCGTTCTCTGTTCTCTTATTATTCTGACTATTGTTTTGCTTTATAATAATACATCATGGATACAATTATAAGTACTTCTTGTCCAATGGTAATCATATCTTTTTTTCACTGGTGACTCTCGTTTTATTAGGTTATGTACATGGGCAGGAAAAACGGATGTCACCAATATACACTAAATGGTGTACAGCTCGGGAAAAGTGATATGGAAAAAGACCTGTAGATTTAACTGGAGCAACCAATGCCAGTCAGCTGCTGCAAAAGCTAATAAAGTCTTAGGGTGCATTAAAAGAGGTATACGGCCGAAGGATGAGAACATTATTCTCCCACTATATAAGGCACTTGTCAGGCCTCACATGGAATACTGTGTACAGTTCTGGACACCGGTGCTCAGGAAAGATGATGCAGCGCTTGAGGGGGTTCAAAGAAGGGCAACTAAATTAATACATGGAATGAGAGGACTGGAATACCCAGAGAGGCTATCAAAATTAGGATTATTCACCCTGAAAAAAAAGACGGCTAAGGGCCGATCAAATAACTATGTATAAATACATTAGGGGACAATACAAGGATCTCTCCCATGATCTGTTTATACCCAGAACTGCGACGGTAAGAAGAGGGCATTCGCTACGTTTAGAGGAAAGAAGGTTTTATCACCAACATAGAAAGGGGTTCTTTACTGTAAGAGCAGTGAGACTGTGGAACTCTCCGCCTGAGCATGTGGTTATGGCAAAATCCATAGAGGAGTTTAAGAGGGGACTAGACATCTATCTAGAGCGCTATGATATTACAGGATATAGACATTAGGTGACCAGCAGGTTGTTGTTGTTGATCCAGGGATTATTCTGATTGCCATTATGGAGTCGGTAAGGAATTTTTCCATTTATTTGAATGGAATAATTGGCTTCTGCCTCTTGGGGTTTTTGCCTTCCTCTGGATCAACAAGGGGGGTGAAACAGGCTGAACTAGATGGACATTGTCTTCATTCAGCCTAACCTACTATGTTACTATATTATTAAGCCTGCTATATTCTTGATATACAGTTAGGGCCAGAAATATTTGGACAGTAACGCAATTTTCGCGAGTTGGGCTCTGCATGCCACCGCATTGGATTTGAAATGAAACCTCTACAACAGAATTCAAGTGCAGATTGTAACGTTTAATTTAAAGGGTTGAGCAAAAATATTTGATAGAAAATGTAGGAATTGTACACATTTCTTTACAAACACTCCACATTTAAGGAGCTCAAAAGTAATTGGACAAATAAACATAACCCAAACAAAATATTTTTTGGTTCAATATTTTGTTGCGAATCCTTTGGAGGCAATCATTGCCTTAAGTCTGGAACCCATGGACATCACCAAATGCTGGGTTTCCTCCTTCTTAATGCTTTGCCAGGCCTTTACAGCCGCAGCCTTCAGGTCTTGCTTGTTTGTGGGTCTTTCCGTCTGAAGTCTGGATTTGAGCAAGTGAAATGCATGCTCAATTGGGTTAAGATCTGGTGATTGACTTGGCCATTGCAGAATGTTCCACTTTTTTGCACTCATGAACTCCTGGGTAGCTTTGGCTGTATGCTTGGGGTCATTGTCCATCTGTACTGTGAAGCGCCGTCCGATCAACTTTGCAGCATTTGGCTGAATCTGGGCTGAAAGTATATCCCGGTACACTTCAGAATTCATCCGGCTACTCTTGTCTGCTGTTATGTCATCAATAAACACAAGTAACCCAGTGCCATTGAAAGCCATGCATGCCCATGCCATCACGTTGCCTCCACCATGTTTTACAGAGGATGTGGTGTGCCTTGGATCATGTGCCGTTCCCTTTCTTCTCCAAACTTTTTTCTTCCCATCATTCTGGTACAGGTTGATCTTTGTCTCATCTGTCCATAGAATACTTTTCCAGAACTGGGCTGGCTTCTTGAGGTGTTGTTCGGCAAATTTAACTCTGGCCTGTCTATTTTTGGAATTGATGAATGGTTTGCATCTAGATGTGAACCCTTTGTATTTACTTTCATGGAGTCTTCTCTTTACTGTTGACTTAGAGACAGATACACCTACTTCCCTGAGAGTGTTCTGGACTTCAGTTGATGTTGTGAACGGGTTCTTCTTCACCAAAGAAAGTATGCGGCGATCATCCACCGCCGTTGTCTTCCGTGGACGCCCAGGCCTTTTTGAGTTCCCAAGCTCACCAGTGAATTCCTTTTTTCTCAGAATGTACCCGACTGTTGATTTTGCTACTCCAAGCATGTCTGCTATCTCTCTGATGGATTTTTTCTTTTTTTTCAGCCTCAGGATGTTCTGCTTCACCTCAATTGAGAGTTCCTTTGACCGCATGTTGTCTGGTCACAGCAACAGCTTCCAAATGCAAACCCACACACCTAGAATCAACCCCAGACCTTTTAACTACTTAATTGATTACAGGTTAACGAGGGAGACGCCTTCTGAGTTAATTGCAGCCCTTAGATTCCATTGTCCAATTACTTTTGGTCCCTTGAAAAAGAGGAGGCTGTGCATTACAGAGGTATGATTCCTAAACCCTTTCTCCGATTTGGATGTGGAAACTCTCATATTGCAGCTGGGAGTGTGCACTTTCAGCCCATATTATATATAAAATTGTATTTCTGAACATGTTTTTGTAAACAGCTAAAATAACAAAACTTGTGTCACTGTCCAAATATTTCTGGCCCTAACTGTATACTGTAATAAACTTACCGATTCAACTAATTTTGTTAATTTACTAATATTAGAAAATTGCACAATAGTTTGTAGCATTCCTGCACTACATCCAACTATATACAACCTTCACATAAAGAAACAGACATTAAGTTTAACTGTATATCAGGAAAGTAATAAGTTTTATTCCACTTAAGAGATTGCATTCAATGTCTTTTCAAATATAAAGGCTACAGATTTCTGGATCTCTTCAGGATTAGATTTAGTATTTCTGATAAACAGACTTTGTTTTGGATGCCAGTTTGGCTTATTGTTATAAATGGCTGACATAATGGATGATATGATGAAACTGTATCATAAGCAATTGCCTTTGGCTCTGATGTTAAAATGAAATTACATGTTTGCAGTGTCTCTTGTGAGTCTAAAAAAATCCAGTTAGAAATACTCTTGAGCTTCTCGTTTCAGTTGTCATAACACTCAGACACTACATTTTAATTAGACTGTATAATTATATAGCTCATGGATTTTCAGATGATGAAGTTAGAAGGCCGAGTTTCATAAGCAATTTCCTGGCAAAATATTCTTGGGCAAAAACATTGTGTTCTACATTATTTTAACAAACGCCCCACATGGTCATCAAAGTTTAATAAGATGTTTAGTTTTACAAGTTACTGGTAAAGTTTCCTTCATCTGGGTACATTCTCCTTCCTCCTTTCATCCTGCTAAGTGGTATATATCAGGTGTGTTCTAAAATACACCTCTAAAACAAAAAAACATGTTTTGCTAGGCCTTGTTCATACTCTGGGGCACATGAATAAAAAAGTAATCTCTATTCCTAAATTACAGGATGTCAATTTAGAAACGATTGCAGGGCACCTACTCCCGATTGGCAGCATGTGCAATGTGTTTTACTAGGATAATGGGGCATTGTGCAAAATTATTTATAAAACTAATAATATCTGTCTGCTTCACTTTTGAAATGATTAAGGGTTTGTTTACATCCGCGCTTAAAACCACCTTCGCACATGATGTATTTGCTGCAGGCTTTCTGCAGCAGACAACCAACAGCAAATACACGCCAAATCTGCAATGGCCAAATTCGTATTACACCACTGGAAGTAGTGGTGGAGTCAGGATACTTGGTGTTTTACAGGGGGTTCATGCTCCCTGTTCGTGATTGGCTCTCCTCCCAGAAGAAGAAGAAGCTGAGCGTTCTCTGGCTGTCTCCCCCATCATGGGCCGCGGCATCAGCCTCCTAGCAGCGGCCTGGCAGCAGCGCTCAAGAAGCAGAGGGTTCTCCGGCTATCTTCCCCGTCCTCAGGCTCACAGGTGCATTCGGCAGTGGTGAGGTGAGAGCCAGTGGTTGGGAGTTGTGAGTGCTGCAGTGCCACATGCAAGCGCTGGCCGTGCAGGATCGCTGAGCGGCAGGGGGGCCAAGAATGATGAGGTGAGCAGCTTGTGCCCCTGCAGGCGCGGTCAGTGCTGCAGAGCGGCAGGTGGCCGCAGTGGTACCAGGAGCGCTGAGCAGTGCAGAGCGGCGGGGGCCCCGCACTGTAATCAGACAAGCAGTTTGGCAGCAGCACCGTCGGGAACTGTATGTTTCCTGGCAGCAGGAATCCGAGCCCAGGCAAAATGAAATCCAGGACCTACATGAAGGTAGTCAATCGGGAGTTAGGGGTGTGACAGGGGCGTTACTGCAGCCAAGCCCCGTCAAACCCCTAGCTTCCGGTAGCGTCAAGATACAATAATAACAGCCTAATCTGCACCTGAAGTTTGAATTCTGAAGCATAAATAGACTGCTGTGGAATTACAAAACCACAAAGAAAATAAATCCTAGGGTCAAACAGCAGGATCATAGTAGAAATCTGATTTATAGCCAGTATAAAATAGAGAGAATTTACTATACTTTGTAGGGGGGCTCCAAATGAGAAGATCCTCCTAAATCCAGGTATATCAAACTATAATCTCATAGCCATGTCTTAGGAGCCAGGCTTGCAGAGGTTAGGTAAAACCAATTTACTCAAGGTGCACATAAAAACATGTGTGCAATGCATTTTGGAGGACAGGGAGCCTCCTTATCAAGCACATACAGCAAAGATAATATACAAATACAGAGAATACATACAATAAAAGATTACCTCAATTTACATACATGTGTATTGATGTCAATGTGGAAGGTGTGATCTGATGTTCCTGCCTTCGCCATATAGCGCGTGTACCACTATAAAACCCGAAGTTACCATTTGCTGAAAGTTCCCATGTGAGTTGAGTGTTTGAAACGCACGCATCTGCATTCCCAATTCTGTAAAAAATGGGCGCTTCCGGGAGTGTGCAGAATTGCATTCCAATTCCCAAAAAAAGATGTGCCCCAGCGACTGGAAGTCAGTTTAGTGTAATCTCAAAGCAGCTTATTAGAGTCATGAAAAATATCTAAAATAGATTACATAATCAGAGTATTCAAAGTGAATTTGGTCTAAATGTGCAGTCATCGAGCAGGCTTTTGTGGGGAGACAGCGGGAATAAGATGGTTGTCTACAGTGACTCTGCCGTCTCTCCTCAGAATATCAAGATGCGGCCTGGCCTAGCTGCACACAGTGGTAAAACTAATAACAGTCGTGTAAATGCTATGACTTGAATGATTTCGTGACGCCAGTACATTTTCAATGTTGCGTTCTGGTGGCGGCGGAATAAAGAGTCCAAACCAGGTTTGATAAAGTAAACCAAAGGTACACCGTTTACTTAACGCTTGGAAGATTAAACAGTAGTTTACAGTTTTTTTTAATGAGCATCCACTATAGCAGTGTTATGGTGAAAACAGTAAACTTCACATCCTAATTCCTTTCTCTCTGTTTGGGAAGATAACCACACCAGTCTAAGTTATCTGGGGTTCCTTCTGGGCAGTTATTTGTAGAGGAATGGAGGTCTCGAGCAAGGTTGACTGTACTTTCACTAACTCTCAACTACACAGGGGTTACACTCACTGTTTTGAGAAGTTCTCTTTTTGTGGATTCCTGCTCCTCACTGTGACTTGTTCCTGAGTTGATTATTCCCTTGTGCATTCTGTGATTTGATTGGTTGTATGTGTACTGCTTTTCCTATTTAAAGTGTGTCATGATATACACAATTGAGCTTGACAAAGACTTGGTTGCTAGTCGAAATGTTGCTGCTGTATGGGAAAATAAACGCACTTGAATTTCTTTGCACCATTTGATGCTGCCACTTCATCTTTATTTCTGCAACTTTGGGATTTGATCTGTGTCCCGGTGGCTGCTGCATCGCAGGTTCCTCCCACCCCCATGGGGATTTAAAGTGCTGCTGTTGTGGATATATTTTTCGTTTACTGTGACTTGTTCCTGGTGCTTTCCTCCAATTCCTGCCCTCCAGTAATTTTACTTTACTGACGCTCCTAATACTGCTTCCCCACTTCTCCAACTCCTCGACTCCTCCCTCACTTCCTGCCATTCTCCTGCACTTTTTCGCTTGCCGAAGACTCACTTCCTCCTCCACCCTGCTCACTTTCCCGGGCTTGACTCAACTCCTCCCACTCCACCAATCAGGGAATTTACTAACAAGCAGCCAATCAGAAGCGAGCTGTTGCTGAGCTGAATAGCTTTGGCCCTATTTCAGGAAAAGACAGTGTCTTTCTCCTGCAAAATACCCTCTATATCTCTATAGGAGCTCATAACCAGGTATTTAGACTGTTTTCCTACCCTGTAGTACCCTCTGGGTCACTACAAATGTAATAAAATGATAAGATAAAATCCCCAAATATGCATAAACTTGTTAATAAAAAAACATACTTATATCAGAAAAATAAAATGAACTAAATATAGTAACGGGAAAGAGGGGTACATACAAATCTAAAAGTGTCAGAAGATTCCAAAGGAACCTTACAATTGGTATGGATCCTCCAAATTACAACATACAAAAGGAGAGTGTGAATATTGTCAAATTTAAAACACAACTTTCAATAGAATAAAAATAAAATATATGATGCCTCAATAAGTGATGATAATCAAAATTCCAGCATGCAAGAAATATATAATGATCACGCCATAACACATGTATATAAAAGACGAATAGCCATACAAAATTCACCTATGGCAATATGACTTCAGTGATAACGATGAAATTAGATTTTACCACTCCTGTAGGCCCGTCCAAATAGCTGAATACAATCTTTTATAGGACTTGTAGGCCATCCATAGGAGTTTTCCTCTTGAGGGTGAAATGGGAAGGGAATAGTCCCTAAATATCCCTAATGACTAAATCACCCTATGCAGAAACAGGTGGGGTGATCGCTCTGAAAGCTAATAAAACCTAAGAGGAAAAAACAGTAGAAAAGCACTGATAACATTAGAAAAAGGTTTTGTACTGCAAAAACTTTAAAAAAAAAGGTAGGTACGTAAGTGATCATAAAAGATACGGAATCACAGCACAGCATTACATAGATTGAAAAGTGCCAAAATTCCCTATTATGTAGCATACAGAAGGGCTCACCACCCACCTAATAAACAGTCAGGCAGCACTCAATATTACAAAAGTTGCTGTGTAGCAGTACAAAAGCACAATACATATGGCATTAGTGCTTAATGGCAGACACCAAAACTGCAGTCTATGGCCAGTAAAAGCTGCATATAGCAGCAATAACTTAAGCGCCATTTATACGCAACAATTATCACTCAAAATTCGTTCAGAATGGCATATGACTGATAATCATTGCGTGTAAATGCTACCATCATTTACTTTTCGGCTGAACGATGATTTTAAGGTGAGCTTAAAATCCATCTTTCAGCCAGAGAGTAGATAACACTATCCCCTACTAGGGGCTAGTAAATGTTCATGTTTGAGGGGAGGAAAGAGAAGAGGGTGGCACATTCACAGTTTTGCTATGGAGCTCAGCCTTTTCCACTTATGCATATAACATATTTCTTTTTCTTTGGGGGGGTTGGGGGGGGTACATTTTTTGCACAGGGGCCCTCGGCAATCTGTTTCCGCCCATGTCCTTAATGACGGACTTAACTGTTCTGAAGAGAAGCATTCAGTTGCCTTACCTTTTCTTATTCATTTCCTGACTGGTACTTTTCAATGACTGTCAAAGTGTCCCAGTTGTTTCAGGTGACTTTTGAAATAAGCTGTCGTGTCTGTGCATTAGGAGTACTAAGAGTCCATTGGCACAGTACTGATGTAGGCATGGACCTTGTACAGTGGAACACAGAATCCCTCCCAGTTCTTATAAGGCAAGGATTACACTGAAGCCTCCTTCACACAGGCTTTTAAATTGTTAAAGCCATGATGGATTTTTCATAGTTTAATTTGCGGCAGAAATCAGAGTTTTGTTGTGGATCTTCATTCAGATCTGCGTGTGGATTTAGCCCCAGTCAATGGGTCAGATCTGCATGTGGCCTCCCGTCTGTCTCTGCACTGAGTTTTGTGCCAACGATTCGAAATGTCGACTCTTTTTTTTTTTAACACAGCCCACATTTCAAAATCTACACTGTATGAACTGCAGCACAGATTTTTGTAGCATGCTAAAATGGTGTGGATTTTGCAGAGGATTTGTTAGCAAAATTTGTGTCCACATTTGCTGTGACATTCTGTAGTGTGAACGAGGCCTAAGACTATTTGTAGTCCTACTGTTTGCTTTTAACTATAGGACTACAGCTGCAGACCAAAGGAATACAGTACATTGCAGTTACCAAGATGGCATACAGCTCAATCACTCAAGAGTTAAAATCAATCAGCAGCACTACAAAAAGTCTCAGTGCAGATCTAGCCTAGCCTAGCCTCCTGGTGCCCCTGTAGACATGTAAAATTCAACCCCATGGTCTCAATCTACGATGATAGACTTGCAGCTAGGCATGTATGTTAAGTGAATATCAAAGGGATCAAAAGAAGTGCGTACACAAGAGTCTACATGCTATTGAATGTTTTCCATATTAAACTGAGATGTGCAAATTGATAATGAGACTAAAGGCTAAGCACACAGGCGTATTACGGTAACATTTTGCACAGAATAGTAATAGGCTTCAATTTAAAGGTGCTTTCCATGGAAATACTATTGATGACCTATCTTCAGGATAGGTCATCAATAGATGATTGGCTAGGGTTCACCACTAAGCCCCCCGGCCAATTAGGGGATTGGGCGCCCGCCGTCAACACCACAATACACAGGGGAATGGAAAGGAAGCTTGTAATTGCAGGTGCAGCTCTCATTAGCATCAATGGGAGCTGTGCCTGCAGTTACAAACGCTGGCCACTACACAGGGGTTGGAGCAGCAGTTTCCACTCTGTGTCCCTATGTACTGCTGCCCTGACAGCAGGCACCTGATCAGCTGATTGGCCAAGGTTGCGGGTCCCAGCCAATCAAATATTGATTACCTAATCTGCGAATAGGTCATCAATAGTATTTCCATGGAAAACCCATTTAAGTGCAAGAGCCTATATTGTACCTCCATATGTCTGCCAATGAGAGCCAATACCCAGAGCATTATTCCTGTAGCCATAGTGTAAGCAGGTGCATGTCACTAGCCCACCTCTTAAAAGGCCAGTGTGTGCACCCAGCTTTCCTGTCCCTAACCAATCCAGGCGGTTCTCTGGTTACTTAAGTCGCCCTCCCCACTGGAGGGTAACTAACTAAGCAAATGGTTCTGTTGATGTGTTCCAGTTTCCTTTTGATTCCTGGTTTTGGCCCTTACCTCTATATCCAGCTTTCATGGATTCTGCCTGTCCTGACCTTGGCCTGTTCTTTGACTATAATTTACTTGATTGCCACCTGCCCTAACCTTCTGCCTGTTTCTCTATTTTCCATAAAGTCCACCTCTCCTGGCCTTGGCCTATTATATCGGCTACTTCTCTGCCTGTCCCTCTGGTACCTTGATATGGTGCCTCTGACCTGTCCATGTCAGCTGCCACTGCATGGAGATTACTACTGGGGTAACATCCTAGACAACGCATGAACTTGGGATTTTCATGCAATGCATTTTTAACATTAGAAAGTCCTATTGTCCTTCTCGCGAGAAAATCACAAGTGGCAACGATGTTTTCGCAAGAAAAAACATCACTGATGCTCAGTCACCTCATGAACAAACTTGCAATTTTGCCGCGATTTACTCATAGCAATATCGCGATCCCCAGTGGGAAACTACTGGGTAGAAAGGGCAGATGGTAACATACCCACCTTTCACTGTTGTGCTATCCCAAGCACAATGTTGATTATGGCATGCAATGAGACTTGGTTGCTAGCAGCTTCCAGAAGCCAGACAGTGAGTTGTGCATAACCAGAATAAAGATAAATACAGAGATCAAAGATAAGGACTTGTTGGCGCTGCTGACATCAGAGACCAGGAGGACTTATTATAATAAGATTAATTTTATTGATGAAGCCACCATTCTGGTGTTGAAACATGTTGCCATAATAAAATTAATCTTATTATTATAATAAGTCCTCCTGGTCTCTGATGTCAGCAGCACCCGCAAGTCCATATCCTAGATATTTTTACTCAAAATAAAGGCATGGTTCTCAGGAATATATAATTTTCTGTTATATGATTTTTTTATTTTCATGTAAAAACTGTTGAAATGCTTCCAGGACTCATTGTAAAAATAGTCTGTGAGCCCTGCTTCCCTCCACACCTACAGAGTGCTGACTACTTTTTCTGTAGTTGGTCTGAAAGGCTTTCTTTATGAGTCCTGGCTGCATTGTAACAGTTTTTACCTGACAATACTAAATCAGATTACCATCATATGTTATGTGAAATTTATGAAAACAAGGTGCATATGGCTACGTAAAAATTACAATAACCACAGATTTTTTTAAAAAATCTCTGAATTATCAATCTATCAATAGCTGGCTTTATTGGTAAAATAGCTTTGATTGTCCTGTATATAACTGGCTGATATACTGATTCTTCCTGAATAGTACAAAGCAGATGATATTCCTCCTGAAAATACAGCGTCAGTCAGGGGGGCGGGTGGTGGGTGTAATATTTGGATGTAAAGTATTTGGTATCTGGTTTGTAAACCAACTTTTTTCTATTTTATATAAGATTGTGGATTAGTAATTTTACGGCCCATGAAAGATGGAAAATACTTTCAATATGAGCCTCTGTGACCAGTGCAGCACATACTGTATGCACTGAGTGGAATGAACCTGATTCTACAGTGCATAGATTAAACTGGTCCATTTACTTTCAATCATGACAGCATGGCATAGAAGATTTACAGAAAACAATAGAAAAGCAGTGTTAATGGCAATAAAAGTTAGAAGAATTCGATCATGATCTTCAGGCCAGTTTCATTATGGGTGCATTTATGTTTAATCTGTTTGTTGAATTTCAAAGAAGTTAATAAATAGACAAAAAAACAAAAAAAAAACAAAATACAAACCAGTGCAGGACGCTTGGACATACAAGTGTCAAATGAAGTTTCACAATTCCATTAAATAGCAGGTTAGCATATAAGACAGCATTCAGCTGTGTCATAGAGGGGGTCGAACAGGTTATGGGAGTCTATGACTCCCGCACAAGAACCAAATGTGTGGATCTTGAGAAGGAAGAGAAAAGAGATGAAAGGGAAGGAATACATGTGCAAGAGGATATGAAAGTACACAAAGGTAACAACCGAAAGGTCAGGTTGAGAATCTTAATGAACTAAAGTTTTGAAATCTAGAGAGTTTTGGAATGTAGTTCAGGGTCACCGCAGAATCAAGCATTTACAAGGATCAACAGGGTCCTCTGCCACTAAGTATTACGTTCACAGGATATGGTGCAACTCCTGAATTCATTTCACTACAGATGGAGGCCTGCTGCTTCTCCAATGCCTCCAGATAACCGCTATAGCAGCAGACAAAAACCTGTAGAGTAGGTATTTCTTTATTGTTGAAATAGCTCTTAGGATTGAAGAGAGCAATCCTATTAAGGCTGGCTTCACACTAGCGATAGGCTTTCTTGCGAGGAGAGAGTGAATGAAAATGCATAATGAAACCAATGATTTTCAATTGTTTCATTCTCATTTGCGATGCTTTCACTCAACCCTCGCAACACTAAGAAAAATTTGTGCTATTGCCTATTGTGTTCAATGGGGCCAGTGGCAGCAGTGCCAGCCCCATTGAAGAGATAGGGAGTATATCACGCTCCCCTGACACAGCTGTAACACCTGTGACAGCTATGGCAGGGGATCCCTTCATTATGAAGGAATCCCCTGCCATAGCGGTCATAGCTGTGGAAGAGGTCCACGATGCTATCAGATTACTTTCAGTGGGGCCGGCACTGCTGCCACCCCATCAAAAGCAGTTGGTTGCAGGCAAAACCCACAGTGATGATTTTCAGGGAAGGGTTTGAAATATAAGCCCTTCCCTGAAAATCATTCCTAGCTGTAAAAAAAAGGAAAAATAAAAAATAACTTACTAGACAAGCTGTGCAGCTCTTTTCTTTGGCCTCAGCTGTTGCCTTCTGGAGGCCGGAGATTGAAAAATCCCAGCCTTCATAAAGCGCTGCCTCTGGTTGGCTGAGCGCTGTGGCCAATCAGAGGCAGTGCCCAGACGTCATTAAATACAATGAAAATCATTGGTTTCATTATCTTGGGTTTTCACTCACTGTCGCATTGCAAGAAAGCCTATCAGCAGTGTGATTTCCGGCCTAATGGAGTTGATGCAATGGATTGGCCTGTCACCTTCCCATATAACAGGTAAAACCATGTACCAGAAGGGCCTGAGCTGCAAACAGTTCCACCAGATGTACAATATCGTATCTTGTTCATAATCACACCTTTAACAGGTTTCAGGAACTGTCAGGTAGTAATGCAGGACACCTGTACTACCGAGTGAGCAGTTTGTATGTCTTTCTCTGTGCTACGCAGGCTAAGGGTAATTTATGAAACAAGTGGAATGACTTACCCAAGAGGCGTAACTTGAAGCTCCTGGGCCCCAATGCAAAACCTGTAACAGGCCCCCAACTATAATGCTTTATTCATAGTACGGGGCTCCCTATATGGAGAAGCGAGGTCTTATGGGTCCCCTAAGACTCCTGGGCCCGGGTGCAACCGCATCCCCTGCATCCTCTATAGTTACGCCAGTGACTTACCCCATGCCACTTCTGAGATGTCAACAGACTTCTCCCTTTCCCAGGACTCAGTGAACAAAGGTTTTCCCGATATACCACGTGACAAGAGTAAATTATAGATAGCTGAAGGTATGGGCAGGGGCAAGTCTCTCAGAAAAATCGTCCATATCTGTGGGTGCTGCTGTGCAAGGAGAGTCTTGAAAAGCCAATTGACCCATTTATATGCCCACAATAAGTGCTATAATAAGAGCCTTATGTCAGGACAGTGTCCGGGATATGGGGGTCCCTGAGATATCCCGCAACCCCTGTCCCTGCCTACTTGCCCCCCTGGGCTAACCCTCAGGGCGACAACTGGGCGGCGGTCCCTACCCTCACTAGGGAAGCGGGACACGGGAAGACAAACAGACACTGAAGACAAACAAACGGTGGAGTGGTCAGACAATCCGGGTCGGCAACAGGAGGGTACGCAGTACAGAGGGGTCAGGCAAAAACGTAGTCAAGGTCCAAAAGCAGAGGTCAGGAAGGCCGGGGTCACAAAGAGCAGTCAGAATAAACGCGGGTGCAGCTGGAGAACCAAACTAACACTGGCAAGGGCTGGAAGGAAAAAACACACACTTTTAAATGCTGTCAGAGCTCCCGCCCCAGCAGCAGATTGGGGCGGGGAGCCTGACAGCAGCAGGGCAATCAAGGAGGTGCTGGGGACACGCCCCCAGCCTTGCAGAACAGACCGTTACCAGGGAAGCCAGCTAGGTAGTCAAGTGACTAGAGAAGCATCTGCTGCCTCCCTAGCAACCTGGCGGTGACCAGTCTTACAGCGGCCCGGGGAGATTACTAGAACCGGGGCTCCCCTACGCCGCACTCCTGCACCGGTGGTGCGGGCACGGCGGCCGCGAGAATTGCTGGTTCTGACAGTAGCCCCCCTTCTATGGGGGGACACCGGACCCCCATGGCCAGGAGCGGGCTTGAGCGGGAAAGCCCTGTGGAATGATCGGACTAGGCGTGGCGCATGAACATCCCTGGCAGGGACCCACGTCCTATCCTCAGGGCCAAATCCTCTCCAGTGGACCAGGTATTGCAGCCCACCTCTAACCCGTCGGGCGTCAACAAGCCTTTCTACTTCATACTCCAGTTCCCCCTGTACCAAGGAAGGAGGGGGCGGGTTCTGGGTGGGTAGAACTGGAGTCACGTACTTTTTAAGCAAGCTTTTATGAAAAACCTTGTGGACCTTCCAGGAGTCCGGAAGTGACAACTTATACGACACCGGGTTGATAACCTGCGACACAGTAAATGGGCCAATGAACCGAGGAGCAAGTTTCAGGGAGGGAACCTTAAGTCTCAGATTCTTGGATGACAATAAAACTTGCTCCCCGACCACAAAAGGTGCCGAGATAGTACATCTTTTCTTGGAGTATTTACGTAGTTTCTCTTGGGAACCCTGAAGGTTCTTACGAACCTGGGCCCAAACTGTGCACAGTTCCTCAGAGGATATGTCAGCGGCCGGATTCTTCGAGACAAAAGGAGTAGAAAGCGAGAACCGGGGGTGGAACCCATAGTTACAAAAAAAAGGTGACAATTGGGATGACGAGTTAACATGGTTGTTAATAGCAAATTCGGCGAGAGGTAGGTAGTTGGCCCACTGAAACTGGTTATCAGAGACAAAAAGTCGCAGGTACTGGATAAGTTCTTGATTCATCCGTTCCGTTTGTCCGTTACTCTCGGGATGGAAGGCGGAGGAAAAAGACAAATTAACATTTAGATTTTTACAAAAGGCTCGCCAGAAGCGAGCGACGAACTGTACCCCTCTATCAGACACAATATCCTCGGGGATCCCATGTAGCCGAACAATCTCCTTGATGAACATTTCACACAGAAGTTTGGCGTTAGGCAACTTGCAAAGCGGAACGAAATGTGACATTTTAGAGAAACCGTCAACTATGACCCAAATGACCGTATTCCCCAGCGAGGATGGCAGATCAGTAATAAAATCCATTGACAAATGGGACCATGGCCTAGACGGAATGGGCAAGGGAAGAAGAGGACCCTCAGGACGTCTCCTGAGATTCTTCCCCCTTGTGCAAACCGGGCACGCGGACACAAATAACCGTACATCCTTGGCCATATGCGGCCACCAATAGAGTCTGGATACTAACTCTAGAGTACCCCTGATACCGGGGTGTCCAGCTAGGACTGAAGCATGTGTCTCCTCTAACACTTTCAATCTCAGTGACAACGGAACAAAAAATTTGCCTTCCGGAAGGGCTTCAGGGGCGGATTGTTGAGCGGCGTGTATGAGAGGTGAAAGGTCGGAGGAGACAGCAGCGAGCACCACCCCAGGGGAGAGAATACTCTCAGGCTCAGACTCGGAAGGTTCCGGGGAACCAAAACTCCTAGACAGGGCGTCTGCCTTGACACTCTTAGAGTCAGGTCTATAGGTAACAACAAAATTGAACCGTGAGAAAAACAAGGCCCAGCGGGCTTGCCGAGCATTTAACCTCTTAGCAGAATCTAAATAGGTGAGGTTTTTATGGTCTGTGAGTACCGTGATCTGGTGACGAGCTCCTTCGAAAAAATGCCTCCACTCCTCGAAAGCCCACTTAATAGCTAGCAATTCCTGGTTGCCTATGTCGTAGTTCCGTTCGGTGGAAGAGAACTTTCTAGAAAAATAGGCACACGGTCTAAGGTTAGTGAGTGTGGAGGGACCTTGGGACAGTACCGCTCCCACACCAAACTCTGAGGCATCTACCTCCACAACAAACGGGCAGGACAGATCCGGCTGTACTAGGACGGGCGCTGAAGAGAACGCCGCCTTTAGGGTATCGAAGGCCCTAAGAGCATCAGAAGACCAGGTACTCACATCTGCTCCCTTTCTGGTGAGGTCCATTAGGGCTCATGTCCACGGGGAAAATATGATTTAGGATCCGCAGCGGATTACCTGCACGCGGATCTGCACCCCATAGGGATGCATTGACCACCCGCGGGTACATAAATACCCGCGGATCGTCAATAAAAGTGATTTTAAAAAAAATGGAGCATGAAAAAATCTGGACCATGCTCCATTTTCATGCGGGTCTCCCGCGGGCTTCTATTGAAGCCTATGGAAGCCGTCCGGATCCGCGGGAGACCTAAAATAGGAATTTAAAGCATTTACTCACCCGCAGCGGACCGGGAAGCTCTTCTCTTCCTCACGGCCGCATCTCCCTTGCTTCGGCTCGGCGGATGTGCCCGGCGCATGCGCGCGGCACGTTGCTGACGTGCCGGCGACGTGCCGCCGGCGTCAGGAATTCATCCGCCGGCCGAAAATGAAGATCCGGCCGTGAGGAAGAGCAGAGCGTCCCCGCCCGCTACGGATAGGTAAATGCTTTTAAATTGCTATTTTCGGCTCTCATGTCCGCGGGGCAGGAGGGACCCGCTACGGATTCTCCATTGAGAATCTGCAGCGGATCTGATTTTCCCCGTGGACATGAGGCCTTAGAGGTTTAGCCACCACGGAGAAGTCTTTAATGAATTTGCGATAGTAATTGGCGAAGCCGAGGATGCATTGAAGAGCTTCCAAGGTACCTGGCCGGGCCCACTCCGTGATGGCTTTCACCTTCCCAGGATCCATCTGGAAGTCGCATGGTGTGATGATATACCCTAGGAATGATATCTTTTGTACCCCAAAAACGCATTTCTCGAGCTTAGCAAACAGCTTGTTTCGTCTGAGTCGAGCTAGCACGGTCTGAACATGAGTACGGTGACTTGGCAAGTTGGAGGAAAAAAATCAGAATGTCGTCTAGATATACAACAACGAACACCCCCATGATATCCTGAAACACAGAATTCATGTACCCCTGAAAAATGGCGGGGGCGTTACACAATCCAAAAGGCATTACTAGGTATTCAAAATGACCGAGAGGCGTATTGAAGGCGGTTTTCCACTCATCCCCCTCCAGAATGCGAATGAGGTTGTACGCTCCCCTGAGGTCAAGTTTAGAAAACCATTGGGCACCAGCGACCTGGTTGAGGAGGTCAGGAATGAGTGGAAGAGCATACTGGTTTCTGACTGTGATTTTATTTAGCTCTCTATAATCTATGCAGGGCCGGAGACCCCCATCCTTTTTCTCGACGAAGAAAAACCCAGCACCCACCGGGGATTCTGAGGGCCGTATGTGCCCCTTGGCCAAGCTGTCCTGGATATAGTCCCTCATGGATTCTCTCTCTGGAACCGTAACATTATAAATGCGGCCCTTGGGAAGTTTGGCCCCAGGAATCAAATCAATTTTACAGTCTCATTCTCTATGAGGGGGCAGGGCTTCAGATAATTGCTTGGAGAACACGTCCGAGAACTCGGAGAGGTAATCTGGTAGGGGAACCCCCTCGCAGGTGGAGATACCCACCTCCACTGGACATAGGTGGTTGGCACAGCGGGGACCCCACTTTACCAGTTCCAACATGTCCCAATTTACTACCGGAGTGTGCTCCCGAAGCCAGGGGAGACCTAGGATGACGTCCACAGACAAATCTCGCATCACCAGAAATGTGCAGGTTTCAACGTGTAGGGCTCCTATAGTAAACCTTACCTCAGGGGTACCAGATTAACTACCCCTGCCTGCAATGGAGTGGAGTCTACTTCTGAAACAAAAATCGGAGTCTCTAAGCGTATCAAAACGCTGGAGAGTTGAGCAACGAAATTAAAATTAACAAAATTTGCAGCAGCCCCAGAATCAACGAAGGCTTGCCCAGTACGGTGGAAAGAATGGAATTCTAGGGTGCAGGGCAATAACATCTTGGACAACACAGGGAGTACCTTGGCTCCTAGACAGTCCTCCCGACAACTGCCTAGGAGCGGACGTTTTTCCTGCCGTGGCTTCTTGGCGCAGGTTGCAATGCGGTGACCCGGCTCCCCACAGTAGAAGCAGAGATTCTTCTTCAGGCGATATTCCCGTCGTTGCTTGGGGTTCATGGCTCCCAGCTCCATGGCCTCGGTGGTGGGAGGTGAAAAAGTCGGGTCAGTAGAAGAAGTGGGCGTGGGGAGTGGAGTGGTCCGAGCGGCGTATCTGGCCCTCAAACGTCGGTCGGCCCGAATAGCCAGCGACATGGCTTGCTCCAGGGTTCTTGGCTACGGGTGGGCCACGAGTAGGTCTTTAAGACCCTCAGACAGACCGGTCAAAAATAGGTCTTTTAGGGCGGCATCATTCCACCCGGATTCCGTACAATGTTGGCGGAATTGGGAACAGTAGTCCTCCGCCATCTTGCAACCCTGGCGCAGGGCCAGAAGCTTGGAGACTGCGTAGCCGGCCTGGTCGGGTTCATCATAAATTTGACCCAAGGCGGAAAAAAAGGCGTCAAGGGATAGTCGGACGGGAGAGCCAGCTGGTAACGAGAAAGCCCAATTTTGGGGCTCTCCCCTCAGGCGGGTAATTACAATTCCCACTTTCTGGTATTCAGTACCAGAGGAGTGGGGGCGGAGATCAAAGTAGAGCTTGCAGCTCTATTTAAATGCAAAAAACTGACCTCTCTCTCCGGAGAAGCAATCCGGAAGCGTGGCTCGAGGTTCTGACATTGTTCCTGGAGTGGAAGGGGGCTGCATGGGACCCGCAGCTGCCGCTTGTTCCTGTGGCTGCATGCGGCCGGTTAGGTCCTGGACAAGGTTTGTAAGGACCTGGACCTGGTTCGCTAAAGGCGCCACGGTCTCCATCGAGGGGTTCAAAGTTGCTGGGCAGATGCAAGGGTCTGACCTTCATTCGGCCAGTGTTACTGTCAGGACAGTGTCTGGGATATGGGGGTCCCTGAGATATCCCACAATCCCTGTCCCTGCCTACTTGCCCCCCTGGGCTAACCCCCCAGGGCGACAACTGGGCGGCGGTCCCTACCCTCACTAGGGAAGCAGGACATGGGAAGACAAACAGACACTGAAGACAAACAAACGGTGGAGTGGTCAGACAATCCGGGTCGGCAACAGGAGTGTACGCAGTACAGAGGGGTCAGGCAAAAACGTAGTCAAAGTCCAAAAGCAGAGGTCAGGAAAGCCGGGGTCACAAAGAGCAGTCAGAATAAACGCGGGTGCAGCTGGAGAACCAAACTAACACTGGCAAGGGCTGGAAGGAAAACACACACTTTTAAATGCGGTCAGAGCTCCCGCCCCAGCAGCTGATTGGGGCGGGGAGCCTGACAGCAGCAGGGCAATCAAGGAGGTGCTGGGGACACGCCCCCAGCCTTGCAGAACAGACCATTACCAGGGAAGCCAGCTAGGTAGTCAAGTGACTAGAGAAGCACCTGCTGCCTTCCTAGCAACCCGGCGGTGACCAGTCTTACAGCGGCCCGGGGAGATTACTAGAATCGGGGCTCCCCTACGACGCACTCCTGTAAGCTGGGTGGCATGACCGGTGGTGCGGGCACGGCGGCCACGAGAATTGCTGGTTCTGACACCTTATAGATCCCCATTATGCTTTGTGTTCGGGTCAGTATACCCATGGTCAGGCTGGGACACTCGTCCATATTACGGCACATAAGTATGTCCATAACATGCTTGTGTGAAACTGGCCTTAGTCTATGGTTAAAAAAAAGCCACAGACAAAGAGAAGACATAACGAGCCACAGCACTAAATGAGAGGCAGGACCATATACTGTATAAGTGAGTAAAAACCATGCCATGGGGTGAAGATGGCTAGGAGATATAATTAAAAGTCATAGTTAATACTTTTAGTATTTTAAAACTAAATGGTAAATGTATTAAAATTATGGAACTTCTAAAAAACAAATGAGGATGCCAAACATAAAATGTCACTGTGAAAAAGTATCAGTGATATTTTGCTTATAATGTCCATTATAATATACTTACTCAGGAGCCATGTTTTTTGGTCTGATAAGAGCCACTCACAAGGCTTTAATTCTCCAAACATATGAACTGTCAGTCAAATGGCTACTTCTCCAGACTCCAACATAAACATGCATACTTAGTTGAAAACAGAGAATCAAAGTGATAACCTATATTGAAGGGGTATTTCCAAAATCACATTGGTTGCTCACTAACCTTTGGTTGGACTATTGTACAGGACAAGCACTTTTACTTTTTGTTCTCCCTTTTCTTATAAGCTCTGTCTTTATAAACTCTTGTGAGCAGGGCCCTCACTTCTATCGTTCAAATTGTCTCTTGGTTTAATACTGTGTGTTAGGTCTTATTTTGTCTATGTTCCCTTCGGCTTGTGAAGTGCTTTGGAACATGTTAGCACTATAGAAACAGAGATTATTATCTTTGCAAATACACTCATTTTTTATTACTTTTGAAAATGCACCAGTTCTGACTTCTTACCCCCTAAACATCCTATTCCCACCCTCTAATTAGCTTTTCTTGCTCCTGCACATGACTTTCAGTAGTTCTTTACTGTGGTAGAGCATGCTTAGTTAATCCTGTCTTCACTTCTACCGTAATTGCTTTGACCCTGTCTTAAGCACACAGGGTTAGCATGTGCAGAAATGGCAATGGGGCAGATTTGCTAATACTATCTAATAGACAATGCCGATTTAGACTAGACAATCTTAAAATGCACCACATTTATCACAGTGGCTCATGTTGGAGGATAAATCTGGTGTATATTTAGAGTGTCTAGTATAAGCTTATATCACCTATTAGTTGGCTCAGTTTACAACAGATTTTGTGCTAAAATTTTGGCTCAAATTTGGTGCAATTTTTGTTGCATTTATGCCATGTTTGCTTTTTGCTATGCCACACCCTTTTTTTTAGACATGAAAAAAGTGTCTAAAACCCTTCATAAATGTGGTGCAAGGCATGTAAGACAGTTTTCTGGTGTGACTTGTGCCAGAAAACTGGTGAATTTTCAATCTGCCCCACTTTGTCTTTCCTCTCTGTTTCCTGCACTGAGTAATGGTCTTTTTACATTGGACAAGCTGTTGGGCAGATGATGCCCGGCGGCTTGTCCCAGTGATGCTCCTCATGTGCTGTTTACAATATTCGGAGCGAATATTGCTGGCATCGCTTACAGCACTGCCGAAATAGAGATGGTGCGGTTCAGGGAATGTTCTCCCCTGTCCGCCTCCATTCACTGTAAGTATTCACCGCCACGTCATTCAGTTTTTTGCATGCAGAAATTGAACAACTGAACAATTCTCGTTCAGTCGCTGCATGTGTTTACATAGAAAGATTATTGTTAAGATTCCCACCAGAGCGCAGGAATCTGAATGATACTCGTCCATTGTAAAAGGGCCATAAGCTCAGCTCCTCTGACAAAAGCTTAGCCATTTCATATGCACAGGTACAGTTCAGTTGGTCTTATCAGGGCTATGCTAAGTTTTGCAGAGCTCTAGCCCCCTCTCTTCTTCACACTGTGTAAATAAAGCTTAGGGGGAGGACAAAGAGTTGTTGAGCTCCAATTAACCCTTTCAGGGTGATTATTAGCGATCATTCGTCTTCAGAAGGCGATTCTTGTCCTTCTTAAAAAGAAAATAAAACAAGCGCCAAGACAAGTGTGTAAATTGGCGCTTGGTACATTGGGCTGTGAAATCGGCTTGTGTAAAATGACCATTATTTACCATTTCTAACCAATTGCTACCCCCGTCCTAGTACTAGAATACCCTTGTAGAAACCTCAAACATCCTGATAGTCGCAAGCTCTCTAACTTCCTTGTAACACTTCTTACAATTTAATCACTCCAAGAGAAAGAAGCAGCCACTGCCTTCTATAACTCCAGAACTTCTTCAGCACTTGATTCAGCCGCCCCTCTCACACACAAAAGGACCAAAGGAATCAGTAGGCAATGCTGGCACATTGACCCAGCAAATAAACTGAGCCAAGCTTCAAGAGTTGCAGAGAAGTATTGTGAGAAAACCTACTTCAAGAAAAATTTCACAACATATAAACAGGCAGCCCTCCACTTCAAATCTGCACTTACTTCTGCCAAGCTAAATTTTCCTACCTTTATCCTTTCTCTTCCACCACCTCAGACAACTATTTAACAGGTTGAACTCCCTTCTCTGTCCTCTGATACTCTCTCTCTTATCTCACATCTGCTTTAAGGACTTTGCCACACAATTCAAACTCAAGAGCAGCAGTATAAGAATAAAATTTCTACCTATGGTCTGTACAGCATCTCAGTCTTCTATCACCTTAACCCGCTTCTCCATCTTTACGGAGGACAAGCTCTCCATCCTTCTTTCCAAGTCACAGCTCACTACCTCTGTAATTGACCCAATCCCATTGCACATCATCCCTAAATTTACCACTGTGTTAATCCCAGCCTTTATCCACCTTTTCCACCTTACACTGACAACTGGTGTCTTCCCTTTATTCTTTAAACATGCATCCATTATGCCTGTCTTTAAGAAGCCATCCTTTGATCTTTCCTCTTTCCAGCTACTGCTCACCTTATTGCTCCCATTTACGTCAAAAATCCTAGAACAGCACATCCACCTAGAACTGTTCTACCACTTCTCATCCAACTCGATATTCAACCAACTGTAATCTGGTTTCTGACCCCATCACTTTATTAAAACCACCCTAAACAAATTCACTGATGATCTGCTAGATACAAAAGCCTCAAAACATTACTTCTCCTACAAGACCTGTTCTCTGCCTTTGACATGGTCAACCACTCTATTCTCCTACAAACTCTCCCCTCCCTTGCCATCACAAACTTTGCCCTCTCCTGGATCTCCTCATACCTCACTGACCGAATATTTAGCATCTCCATATCCTAGCCTTGCTCTTACTCTGTTAGTGTTCTCAAGACTGTCTTAGAACCTCTCTTTTTCTCTGCATACATCTTTGGCCTAAGACATCCTATAGAATCCCAAGGTTTTCAGTCCGCATTTATGCTGAAGACACAAAATCTACCTCCCTGGCCCAGTTACCTCTCTGCTATCCATAATCACAGAGTGTCTATCAGCTATATGTTCCTTCTTCTCTTCCCGCTTATTAAAACTCGACATTGAGAAAACTGAATTCATCATCTTTCCCTCATCTCACTCAATACTCCTACCAGACTTATCAATCACAACCAGTGGCTCCATACTTTCACCAGTCCCACAAGCCCGCTGCCTTGGTGTAATATTTGATTCGATTCTGTCCTTCAAATCACACATACAAGCCCTCACCACCACCTCAACTCGAAAATGTCAGACTGGCAGATGTGAATCTGCCTTACCACACACCAATTTAACTCAAATGAGGCAGCACTTGAGGAACACCAGTTTTCACTCTTGACCCCTCCAGGCCAGATTTGGTCATAGCTGTGGGGTCCCAAAGTGATTACTCGCAAGGATAATATCAGTTGTTTGGCTGCTGATGCTGCACAGGGCTAAAGTGCGGTACCTAATATAGTGAACAGTGTCTTATTCGTACACATAGTAGTGATCAGGGCTGGCAGTAAAACATCAAAATCGATATCCAGACAGAGGTTAGGGCAGGCGGGAGATAGCAAAGTACAAAAACATAGCCAAGGTCAAGAGCACAGAAATCAGGGAACAGGCAGAGGTCACAACCGGAATACAACATGAACTGAGGCTTTGTAGGAAACTAATTGCTTAGGCATCCTTCATATGGGGAAGATGCCTAATCTAGAAAAGGCTAAGTAGCAATTAGAGGAGGACAGGTTTAGGAAGCGCACACTGGTCCTGAAGCAGGCCCCCCTCTCTTTTGGCTGCATGAATGGAGGTGTGGGCTGCTGTCACTCCTCTGTGTGGCGCTCTGCTGCCTCCACACTCATAATGCCGCTGGTCAGGACCCTGCTGTGCTGTCTCCTCTGTGCGGATAGGTTTTGTAGTGGAGCTGAGATGGCAGCCTGGCACTCGTCCACAATGACCGCAAACGCTAGCAACAACAAGCCTAGCAGCAGCCAAAGGAGCCCCACGGGGAGTTTACATGGGAGAAGGCCAACAGCGCCGCTAGCAAGCATGCCACTTGCAGCAGAGAAAGGAGGTCATCGGGGAGCTTACATGCCAGAAGGACGACAGCGGCGAAAGGAGCTAGCCAAGACAGGAGCTCAGCCAATCAACAGCTGTGGGCGCATCCCCCCCAGGACAATCCCAGATCTCCACCCATTTTTCTGGTGGAGACAAGATGCACCAGTACCTTAAGCACCTTCCACCCTCAGTTACTGTCTCCTTCCCCCTCCATGGTAGTTTATAAAGGCCCATTTAGACACAACGACTATTGCTCAAAATACGCTCAAAAGCCGTCTTTGGAGCTATAATCATTGTGTCTAACTGCACTGAGACTGTGCAGTTTTCATTAAGCTGTCGCTCATCGTTCTCTTTCAGCATGCTGAAAGACAACGATGAGCCTTATCAGGGATTCACAGAGTTGATACAGCTAATACTATTGTTTCAGCTGTATCCCGCTCCCTGATGACAGGCAGGGTATAAAGAACAGAGCGGTCCAGCTCTGTTCTCCATACCCAGCTCGGAGTGCTCAGCTGTATAACAGCCGGGCGCACCGAGCAGAGAACAGCTGGATGCAGAAGACAAGCGAGACATCCCGCTTGTCTTCTGCATCCACCGCTCAGAGCACTCGGCTGTATAACAGCTGGGCGCTCGTAGCGGGGAACAGCTGGATGCAGAAGGCAAGTGGCCCTGCTTGTCTTCTGCATCCTCCGCTCGGAGCGCAAGGTAATCGCTCCACGTTTGAGCGATCATCTTGCGCTGTAAATGACACAAAAGACATCTTTTGAGGGATAATCGTTGTGTCTAAATGGGCCTTAAGATATTTAGTACATGTTTATTGTTTCTGTAGTTTCCTTATCTGATGTACTTAAACCCCTGATCTCATATGTAGAACAATCTAGAATTAATGGTGACTTAAAATAAAGAATAAAAGTTCTGATAAAACTTAATAGTCATAATTGTGATACAACAAGGGGAAGGAAAGAAAAAAAGTAATCATAAGAATGAATCATCATTAACATTTGGCAGGTAAATCATTCTATTTGTGATTATTAAAGTACACTGTCCTATTCGTGTTTAGTTTCAACATATGAGTCAAACTACAGCTGCTGTGTGGAGATAAAAATATATACAAGTGCATTTAAGGAAAACAACGATTTGAAAAGAAGTGAGATCTCCTGAGCTACTGCTGCTGCTGATGCTGCTGCTGAGTCACTTGCTGCGGCTTGCTGGGTCCTGAGTCAATGTAGCATTCTTAAACACCAATCTCCATGGGTGTTGCCAGCCAGTTTAAGTGACTAATGTCTTCTGTGTGTGTGTGTGATAGGGCAACCCCTATGCTTATGATGGCTGAATTTCCATTCCCTGAAGTCATGTAAGATCTGAAGAAACAGATAAGGCCATTTGATGTTTTCCAGAATTACTTTCCATTTAAATGCAAAACGAATTGCTTATATCAAGGCTGTAGTAGAACATTCACAATTGCTATCACTGCGGATGAGGGGCATATGTTTTAAGATACTATCTAGAAGACTACAGACTGTTGTAAAACAACTGTTGAAGCACAGATTGCGGTATCTGAATTTGACTAGCAAAATATAGCATATACGTACAGTGTCCTACAATGAGAAATTATGATTTATTGTTTTTTTACATAATTTTCTAATTAAAAAGTACTCCCTCCAAAACATAGATCTTCAAGCAGCACCCAAATAATGTAGTTAACATACTGTACTAACATTTTTTTTTTCAATTTTGTGTTCAATTTCTCAGTATAACGAAGACAAATCGAAATTATATTGGTTCCACTTTTTCGTTTAAGAAAGGTGTAAATGTTCAAAAACTGTCAAAAAAAGGGAAAAATCTAAAGAATATCAGTAGACTAAGGGTGGTTTCACACATGGTTCGAGAGTCAGTAAAAAAGCAGATTATGAAACCAATGATTTACAATGGTTTCCTTCCAATCTGCAGTGTTTTCACTGATACGATGTTGAGAGAACAAATATCGCGCCATGCTCTATCTGTCTACGATGTGAAAATTTTCGTCTCCCATGTTTCCCTATGGAGCCTCCTTTTTATTGCATCGCAACACAACAAACTTGTGTTGCGATGTGATTTTAACATTAGAAAGTCCTATTGACCTTTCCATTAAAAAACGCATGATTTTCTTGCGCAATTTTAACACGGGTGCAAATGTTGCAATGCGAGATTATTCTAAAAAAAAAGCATCGCTGACGCTCAAATCACAGGAACAAAGATATGACTTTGCTGTGATTTTCTTGCAGCAAAATCGTGATCGCCCGTGTGAAACTAGCCTGAGAAGTAAAAAAAATGTTTACTTTAGAAAGCATTATTATAAAGCGCTTTAATGACTTTTGGCCCTAAAAGGATTAATATATACAATTTTTTTTAAGGGTTATCGCTCATCAATGAGATTTACTGAGCTAAATTTTGTCTCATTTACACCAAAAATTGGCATACAATAAATGCAGTACAAGCCATGTATTTTTAGACACTTTAATCCTTCATTAGGCACAGAGTATGGCTTAACATTTTGGCGCAAATTAAACCAAAATCTTACGCGCTCTGTGTAAATTTAGACAAAAGTCTGTAACATTTTTAGGAAAACGCACCAAATCTATCACACAGTGTTAAAGCACATTTAAGGCCCATTTACACTGGACGAGTGTCGGGCAAACGATGCCCGACACTCGTCCCTGTGTCTCTGCGCTCCCGTGCTGCTGCACGGGAACTAGCACAGCTTGCTTGCACACAGAGCGGCCAGCTGAGGGGCAGGGCAGTGTAGGAGATTTCTCTCCTCTCGCTACCCGCCCCTATCCATTGAGATACAAAGCGGCCGTTCGCTATTGAACGGCGGCTGTTTTTAACTGCACAATGAGCTTCATCGCCCATCTTTTATACAGCATAAAAGATGAGCGATAAAGCTCATCGTTCAGTTTAAACAGCCGCTGTTCAATAGCGAATGGCCGCTGTGTATCTCAATGGAGCGGGGCGGGTGAGCGAGAGAAAAGAAATCTCTGCACTGCTCCGACCCCTGCTGGCCGCTCTGTGACCCAGGAGCACGGGACGAGTGTCATTTGCCCGACACTCGTCCAGTGTAAATGGGCCTTTACACTCAAAGACAATCTTCGAAACGATTGAAAGATTGATAGTTGTAGCAATCGTTTTGCATAAGGTGTTATTGGACACTAATGTCCATTAAAACACTTATCAGCTTCATCTGTGTGTAAAAGTGCCTCTGGGAGTTGTTTGCAGAGCACAGCATATGGTCTGAGCTCTTCACACAGCTCCATTGTTCTCACACAGGCTATCAGGAGAATGTAATCTCCGACTCCCATGCAGAACACAGCGTATGGTCCCTGTTGTCTCTCTCCGGTTGAACGGTGGATTGTAAGCTCACCTTAAAATCATCATTCAGCCAAAGAGTGAGCGATTGGAGCATTTACACGCAATGGTTATCGCTTAAGTGCCATCGCTTGAACGAATTTTGAGCGATAATCGTTGAGTGTAAATTGGCCTTCAGCCGCTATGGAAAATTTGGCATTTCCTCGGGCTCCTGGCAAAAGTATAGATTGTTATAATACGGTATGATAATCTTGTGATGAGCAATCATCCACAATTCCTGGACAGTCTACAAAAATAGGGCACTTTTTTCCAGTGTCTGGAAAAAATATTAGATGCGTCTGATTTCTTTTTTTAAGCTGGTGGTACTTGAGTAGGTTATTATGATTGTCATTATCATCATTTTACAGCTTACAGTAAATGCTGATAATGAGTTCATCTCAGTATCTGACCCATATTCTACTTTAAAGGAAGTCTGTCACCTAAAATTAACATCATGAACCAAACCTAAGTAAAAATTGTGAATACGATATACAGACAAGTGTAACTATATGACTTTATTCTCTTCACAGCCACTATACAGCCGCCCGTTTTGCCATTTTTGCAAGGTATGCAAATTAGTTGCAACTGGTCCTTCAGTAACAGGAATGCTCCGGGCTGGAGACGTCGATCATGAGCCAATAGGTGCGGTTTGTGCCAATGGAAAAGGGCAACCCAAACCACTTCTGTGATTCTACCACCATCAGACTAGTTACAAGTAATTTTAATACCCCATGGGCTATGAAAAAATAGTGATTTTGGAACCATGGAATGGCCGGGGAGCCAAAAAAATAGTATTGTTGCATTTATCGGCATATTCCCCAGCTTTGGTAAGGTCTGGTTTATGTTGTTCATTTTCGACTTCCTTGACAGACTTCCTTTAACAAAAGTTTACTATACTCCGTTCCAAGTCGTTCAATATAATTAAAATGGGAAATCTTAAGTTGGACAGCCAGGTGTAGGCACAATGGGCATGTGTAGTGTTAAGCTCATAAATATAATACAGAGCAGTGAGAGGACTGCTGGGGAGCAGGTGTAGGAGGCTCCTGTGAAGTACAAAGAGTGAGCACATGAACACAATGAAACACTTCTGTTTGGCTGAAGAAATTAATATTAAGGGGAAAATTCCCTTTGCCTTCAGCATTTTTCTAATATAAAGCTATGTCTGCGTTATTTCACTTGGCGCCTATTCCAGAAGTCCGATTTATAATATTTTATTCCATGGAGAAAAATTAAGGTTGAACACTAGTCTGGTTGTAAACAGTGGTCAGTGCTGTTTTTATAAACCCCAAAAGGGCAGGTTGTGAGGAGTACTCTTGGCAACGTAGACTAGAGCATGCAGGGTTCATCAATGTCACACCGTGTGGTGTATTTATCTTGCACTATAACACCATCCCCAAATTCACCCCCATGACAGCAGAATTCAGCGGGGCAATGTTTTATTCTAAACTTATTGCAGTATAATACACATCAATGGAAACTGTTGGGTACAAAATAACAAGTTATTAGTATTATTTATAGTACCAGTGTTTCTGGTGGCACAATGCGCCACTTATAATATAATATTGAGAAAGTACAGGCTCATAAAATGGAAGAATCTGTCTAAAATGGCCGCTAGATACAAAATGGAGCATTATAAGATGTAAATAAGCTTGTGTGTAGTGAAACAATAATTCAAGCAGAAATAGCTTTAGAGCATGAGATTCGGTACAATGTCTAATGATCTGCCTCTGTTCTTCTTAATGAGAAACAAGTCTGGACACAGTTCTTATCAGAAGAAACCCTCCAACGCCTCCATTCGGAGTCTTGGACAAAGGAACTGACTGTACTACAGCCACCTGAATAACAAAGTGAATACAAGGGAGGACCAGGGAGGACCAAGATAACGCTGGGAGAAACAGACACTTGAGAACATAACAGATATAGTCTCACTACACAGATTGCTGAACAATGCATGATTCTTAATGTTTTTCTAACCCAATAAGATTAACCCCGTGACTAATGACGCATTCCTTTCCTGTATTAGAACTATACCAAGTCAATAAACGCTGAGAGTACGCACGCCTTAAGCAGAGTGAGCTGTATATCTGCCGCGGCTCAACTCTACGTATCTGTGGGAACTAATAACTATAAATTATATAGTTTTTGGCCTCCTTGATGCATCCAGGTACAAACTAATTTGGACCTCAAGACTTGAAAGGTTATGTGGCGGCGCAGCGGTCCTTAACAATATAGTGAATGACATCATCACATGTAACTTACTGAAGGACCTGTGATGACGGTTGGAGTTGGTCAAAATATTGAAGGACCTCTGATGACATCACCGTCATGTGATCAGGGGTGGAGCTCAGAGCTCCGGTGATTCAGCTGCTCACTGAAGTACCTGTGATGACGTCACCGTCATGTGATCATGGGCGGAGGATGTAACTCACTCACTCGATGAAGGACCTGTGATGATGTCACAGTCATGCTCTGCCCCTGATCACAAGACAGCGACACTCATCCCAAGTAAAAGACTTACATGCTCCGCCCCTGATCACATGACAGTGATGTCATCAAAGGTCCTGCATCTTTGTGCAGATTATGGGCGGACTACAAACCCCCTGCGGCCTCAGTTGCTATGGAATACTAACCAACACATGATATCATTGAATGGCTGTGATTGGTCAATCCAGCGCCGACTTTCATAAGCTTCCTGGAGGCAGGGTATTCAAGCCCCGCTTCCAGGAAGAACTGCTCTGTCGGCTTGAAGAAGGACGCGGCAGCCTGCAGCAGCAACGGAGACCATCGCGAGGACCGGAACCCTGTGCCCCTGTAGTGACCTATGGAATGCCGGCGGGATGCAACTCTGTGCCCCTGCAGTGACCTCTGGAACGCCGGCGGGATGCAACTCTATGCCCCTGCAGTGACCTCCGGTTTACCTGTCCGGCGTCTTCACTCTGCTGTGTGAATGTGCCGGCTGGCGCAGAGCCGCACATGCGCAGTGCAGAGCCGCTGCGGCTGTGCGAACCTGTCCGAGGCTTGCACTGAAATAGGACATGCCGCGATTTCCACCCCACGAGCGGAATATCGCAGCTGGTTTCCGCTTGTGGGCATGGAAATGCATTTTTCAATGCATGTCCTATGGGCTGTGTTTGCTGACAGATCCAGATCCAGCAGTGCAAATATGGCCGTGTGCATTAGGCCTTACATTGCTATTTAGTAACTTTTACACCAATAACATTTTTTTAGTGGAACAGTTTAGCATGATCAAGCAATAGTTTTATCATTGATCCTTTTCATTGACACTGGCCAATCATTACGTTCCTCAGGAAGAGCGAATCTTTATGATTACTGGCCTCTGTAAATGGGACTCCAAGTGAATTTCCATGTTCTTACCATGATGTCGTTTTTTGGGTCCAAAATGATGTAATAATTAATTTTTTAATACAGTGGAGTACCACTGTATTTTACAGTGGTTGGAGCTTTATTTTTTTGTTTTGATATAGAGCTCCCCTGCATAAACATGTTTTTTAAAGGGAATGTATATTTTCTTTACTAATTAAAACCAGTTAGGCTGCCTGTCCACCAAGCTCTGCACAGCTTTCCATAGCATTGCTATGGAAAGCGCAGCGCCGGCATCCATGAGCAGAGAGTCATAGCGATTCTCCACTCACAAGATTTAAACCGTGGCATGCTGCGATTGCTGCGATTCTTAGCAGTGAGCCTTTCTGTTAGATAGGCTCACGGAGGAGACCTGTCAGCTCTCCCCCCCCCCCCCCCCCCCTTATCCCCATAGCGGAATATCGCCTTAGTGAGACATTTTCTATTTTTTTAATCTGTTTTTATTTTGTTCTGTTGTCTATACATGACTATGGGGGGCTGCAATCCTGCCAGAGATACTTTTAACAGTATTTAATGCTTTTAGTGATATGCTTTACAGCAGTTTCATGGGCCATCCAGACAATGGTACTTGAGAAAGGCCTACTTGTGTAAAGGCTGAAACGCGTTGTACTGCACTTGATTAAACTGTGGAACATTCCTGTTGCCTATTACTATCTACACACCGACCGGGATTGGGGGTGCCTTATCAAAGGCACCTCCGTGAAGTAAGTTATATGCTTCTATACCATTCCCTTTGGAATAACAATACTGCCTGAGCGCTGAAATTTTTCTTTCTGTTCATATCATTGTCATCTATGAAAGACTGTTCTAGGTATGCTCTGTGACCTATGTAGAGGTCATTGTGCAGAGAGGTGGAGGAGGTGAGCTGTGCTATCACCTATTGTGAATTATGGATCCTGTGTTATCTATATAAAGATGTTACTTTTTATTGTAATCCTGCCTGTGATAATGAGATGACTGTTGCAAAGTTTTCTCCACAGAACAAGAAGAATGTGCCTATTAAAAAAATGCATTTTTTTAAATATAAATTATGACATCAAAAATTTCAAATAAAATAACCAAAAATGTAAAAAAAATATGAATAACTTAAAAACCTGATTTATACGAGACGTCATTTTTGGTAACACATTTAAAGGGGTTCTGACATGAAAAAAATTTTTTTTACTTACCTTGCCTGGCCAAGACCGATCGTCAGGTATGTCCCCTCCGTCAGGCATCTTCTTCTGTGGCTTCTGGAAGCAGAGCTGGAGCGGTCAAAATGACCGCTTCCTGCTCTGCTCCATCTGTCAGCCACTTTCGAGGTGAACGGACGGGTGCCACGTCACAAGCAGTGCTTGCTGTGGGCGGCCCGTTCGTCCTGGATGAACTCCCGAGTTCTGCGCGTGCACAGTGGAGAGGGCTCCTGTCTTCTGCGCATGCGTGCAATCCCGGAGGTGGGCGGCCCGTCCAGGCTCGTCGGAGGAAGAAGAGAGCCTGCTGGAAGATGACCCCCGCTGCACAACAACAACAGGAAAAAAGGTAAGTATAAGGTTTTTATGCTTTAACAGCCATTAATTGTGTGTTCCCTGTGTCCATTAGGCAGACCAGGGAACAATGGCTGTTAAAACATAAAAACATTATTAGTGTCAGAACCCCTTTAAAGATAAAATGCTGGGTATCTCTGCAGCCATCACTAGAAGGACCAAAGTTCAAAGTATGCAGTGAGCTCCTAAGCTCCTTCTAGTGGTAGCTACGGGTAGCTAGCATATTAAGCTTGAAATCTCTTGATGCTGGGAATTTGGAGCTTTGTTTAGGAAAAAAAAGCACTCCAATTTATTATTACAGAGTTTCAAACTTAATTAGAAAAAAAATCCAAAAACAATATGGTATACAAAAGAATAACATTCACTTCAAGGATCAACCCTCGGACAATTTAATTAAAGGGTGTGTTCAGGATTAGAAAAATATGGTTTCTTTCTTTCCCAAAAATATATTTTTCTAATCCCTTGCAACCACTTTTAAATAAAAGCCATGACGTAACCTGGCAAGCACACATTGGTATGTGGTCATTTTCATCCAGTATTGCTAATCAATACTGACATGAAACTTTTTTTTAACATTATAGCTCTGCAACAACAGCTTCTTATCCCACATTTAATTCATAGGGAATAGGTAGGAATTGTCTCTAGATGAGAATCCAGGGACAACACCACCAAAATCATGTCTCTGTTAACGGGTCCATCATTCTGGGAATCCGCTTAGGAACGCATGCCTGCTTACTGTGAATGGAGATAGGCGAGCCGGAACGATCCACTTCCATTCAGTCGGCACAGTCAGCGATGCTCGCTCCTGTGGAGAAGCACTGAACGATTATTGCTGGGACCAGCTGTTGGACATGGTTTGCCTGACAACTCGACCCATATAAAAGTACTCTTAGAGCTGCCTGGACTAGGAAGACCAGGTCAAATATAACAACCTTATTACGATTTTGTGTAGTATAAATGAAATGTTACTTTTATTCTGCAGGTCAATATGATTACGGCAATACCAAATTTATATAGTTTTTATGTGTTACTATTTTTCTACAATAAAACACAAACAGCTAATTGCGTTTGCATCGCCGCATTCCAAGATCCATAACATTTTTAATTTTTCGCCCATGGAGATATGTGACTTATTTCTGCGTGATAATTTGTAGTTTTCATTGGTATAATTTTTGGGTAACTGTGACTTTTTGATTGTTTTTTATTGCATTTTTTTCGAGACAGAATAAAAACAGCAATTTTGGCATTTGGGTTACTATGCTGTATAAATAATATTCTAACTTTATTCTTTGGGTCAATGCCATTATTGATCTGTTACAATGAAAACCCCTTTTAATAAAATAATTGCACGTGCATCACCACTTTCCATGACCCATAACATTTATTTTTTTCACCAAATGAGCTGTGGGAGGCCTTGTTTCTTGAGAGATAAGCTATAGTTTCATTTTCTACCATTTTGGGGTGCGTGCAGCTTTTTGAGCACTTTTTACTGTGTTTTTGGGGAGGTAGAATAGTTAAAATATAAATTTTTGCATATTTTTAATTCATTTTTTATGCTGTCTACTGTGTGGGATAATGGACATAATATTTTTCTAGTACAGGTCATTAAAAACATGGTGTTACATAATCATACCTGGTATAGCAGATTTGGAGGCCTTAATGAGGCCTCCAACTGTCATGGGAAGCCATCGGCACGCTGTGATTGCATTTCGGGGGTCCCGATGGATGACAGGAGGAACTACCTCAGTTTGTCACCAAATTTGATGCCATGATCTCTACTGCTCATTGCATGCAAAGGGTTTAACAGTCAGGAACAGAGGTCATCTGACATCTGGGACCCAGCTCTTCCTTGCACAAGATTCCTGTGGGTGCCTTAGATTAGGCTGCCATAAAAACATAGTAGTCTAGCCTAAGGTCATAAAAATCCATATGGCTAGTCCCTAAAGGGGTTAAGTAATAATGCCCCCATGGCCTAAATTAAGCAATAATTAATGCCACTCATGGCCTACCGTATATTAACTAATAATGAACTTTATATATTAAAACAAAAAACTGATATACTCAGGGGTGGTTTGGCCATTAAAGCCACCGGTAGAATTCCCAGTGGGCAAGTCAGGTTTGGGGAGCTGAAGGTGCCAATTATTTTTTTTTCTTTTAACCTGGGGAAGTAACGTCACGTGACCCCTCTACCAGGACAGTCACAGAGTGACACAAGAGAGGTGAGAATATGTTTTTTGTTTTATTTACTTTCCCAGTGAAATTTAAAGAATAGGCTCCTCCACTGGCCCCAGGGCCTGACCGACCCACTGGGAATTTCCAGTTACAGAGGGGACCTATTTAAAAAAGCAAAACTCATAACACAGCATCTGCCTGGGGTCTATTCTGATCGTTTGTGTACCATACAGGTAAGTAAATAGCAAGTAACTATCCTAGCCCTCAACCTATCTCTCAAACTGCAGAAACTATGTGAGCATAGTCTCAATTTAACGGGGGGGAAACTTTACATGAATGACTATTGATAGGGGTCAATCATTATTAATCAATAATCTAACATAAGAAAGATAAGGAAACAGTGTAATAAATGTGACATTAGTTATTTGGTTATATAATGTTATGTATTATATGTAAAACATTCCGGAAGTTGCTAGTAGAATTTGGATATAGAATCATATGTAAAAAGGTATATTCAAGCGTTTATTTGAATATTGATTTTAGAATACTAAATGTATGATTAATTAGATTTTATTCAGCTATCTTACTGAATACCAACTTATCAACTTTATGCTGACTCCCAGTAGGTGGCTGGACCAGTTTTGTCTATGTGAAAAGTAGAAACAATGTCCCCTCTTTTGATGTGCAAATTGTTGATGGATCTTTAAGATTACATTCTGACTAAGTAGGTACTCAGACAGCCAGGAGACAATCTTTATTATCACATGTAATTGTTTTATGTATAGTTCAAACAGCTTTGTTGATACCTTTTGTTTAAAAGGCTTTTGATTTACAGCCCTATTGTAATCTGTTGGAATGAGGGTTTGGTCAGCAAAAGTAGAATGAAACTAGGTATTGGAAACGCCTTCTTTACAACTTGCATATAAACTAGCAATGTACAACAATAAACAGAATTCATACTGATATCACTAGACGGTCTGTGTAGTGGCTTATTATGGTTCTCTATGAGTACTCTATATAATATTTCCTCTTAATTTGGATACAGGCAACATTCGCATTACGGTCTGCGTTCCAGACCCCCCACAGTTTATTTGGCGCCCGACAAGTGGGGCAGAAGCTAACTCCTTACCTGCAGCCGATACCTGACTACACTACCTGCCGACCAGCCGGACGAGAGGCCACGGGACCCCAGATCTACAAAACACCGGTATACGGTAAGCTCTTGACTTGCCACTCAAGCTCTGGGCTCTCCTGACTTCATTCAGTCCTCGTGTCGACAGGGGGTGAGTTGCTGTATGTTATATAGGACGCTTCTGCCTGTTATTTACGGTGTTCTTAGTGACCGTGCTAGACGGAAGAACTCTTGTGTGTATATTGCCATGTTGCCTGTAGTAATTGTTGAAATCTGTACGTTGATAGTCTGTGTCGTGTTAGCCATAATTTGCTTTTACTGAGTCTGTTATAATATCACCAGAAGTTCCCTTAGAAGAGAGGTCTGGTCTCCCCTAAACCCCCCCTTAAGGAGTCCGTAAAACTATTCCAGGACCAGGGGTCCTTAGTGTACTCTGTGAAATAGAAGCCTGTGTGAAATAAAAGCCTCTGTGAAATAGAAGCCTGTGTGAAATAAAAGCCTCTGTGAAATAGAAACCTGTGTGACAAATAGAAACCTGTGTGACAAATAGAAACCTGTGTGACAAATAAGGTTCTGTGTGCCATAAGCTGTGTGAGAAAGGGAAGGGGGAGACGATTGCAGACAAGTGTATAAAATATAGAAAGATAGGACTTAGAAAAGCAGGAACCTTTAACTATGAGTTCTGGCAATAGTACGGGAAAAAGCATGAAAGATATCAGAAACGCCGGTCTAGAAAAAGGAGTAGAGGCCATAATAAGATATAGCAAAAACGTAAATGTAGAACAATGGGATTGTGCACCGAAGGATGACGGCATACTTGTGTACTCATCCCCGGTGCCAAACCCGGCTAGGATGTACCCGGTCCTACCAACCGCGGACAGCTCCGACATTCTTCTTGACTGTCAGGATTGTCCCAGGTGCGGACAACAAAACCCTTTACGAAGACAAATGGCTTTAACTATGTGTAGACGGGAAAAGAATGAAACTATTGAATGTTATTTTAGTAGGCTGGGAACGAAGGCTAGGGACATTGGTTTCACCCTCTGTGCAGATGAAGTGTACTACCCAATGATGTGTGAGGTGTTCATGCAAGGCATCGGCCCATCATTGGCAGATAAAGTAAAGGCATGTACCCCCGGCTGGCGACAAGCCAAGCCCATGGACTTGTATAAAAAGGCAGTAGGGTTTGCTATGGATGAGAAGCGCCCTGTAGCGGCGGTTAAATACTATAGCAACCAAGGGGGAAAGGTGCAGTTCCAGGACAGACCCAACAGAGGAATACGTAAGTGTTATAATTGCCGCAAGAATGGCCACCTGGCCAAGAATTGCCCTTGTCCCAAGAACCCTCATGATCAGGAGACAGATCAGGGCACCACTCCCAGCGGCGACAACGCACCGCATCGCCGGAATCTGTCCCAATGAAAACCACTATCGTTTGTCTTGTAAGTCTTGTTGTTATGTAAACTAATCTTTGTTGTACGTCTTAGTGTTCTTGTAATGTCTAATTTCTAAGTGTAAGAAAGTTATACCCCACTCACATCTGTGGGTGTTCAAAAGAACAATGAAGTATATATATACTGGGTGGTTTTTTTTTGGTTTTTTTTTTTCCTGAGTGTAAAGAAGGTATGAGCTATGGGGGGGTTGTATTGTCTCTGTAGTAAGGAATGGTGTAAGCAGACTGTGCAGGTTAATAGGGAACAAAGAAAGTGTAGTATAACTTGTTAAAAGAAAGAAAAAAAAAAAAAAAAGCAAGTCAATGAGTTAAGGAAAGGTAGAAGGTTTAACAATGCACGGTAATAATAGTTGCTATCTGGAGTGGTGAATATAAGTATGTGGGTGGAAATGGGCATAAGTTGTATTATGTTTGTCATTGGGTAGCCTATTCTGAGCGAATCGTGTAAAAACCGCGGTACTAAGAGTTTTTCTTATCTATACATAATTCGCTCATTATTGGAAGTCTGGTGTACAGTAAATACAATCCCAATTTCTACTTCACATATTATCAGTCTGTATGAGTGAATTAAAAACCCCAGTGAGTGTGAATTCGTGTATTAATGAAGGGCCCGTATGAGAGTTAGATTGTGTTATATGGTATATACTGTCCGGTGGCTAGAAACTAAATGAGGCAAGAAAGACCAAACGCTGAGCCAGACCACAGGGGGTGGAGCTAGGTGATGTAAGGAGATGGGAGGGAAGAACAATAGGAAGAGGTGTTCTTCCACCCTCAACACAGACCAGCCTAGGAGAGAAGTATACGTCTAGTAATTACTAATAATTAATGCTGTTTAAAGTCTGAATGTTTTAGTTGCTTATTAATATCTTAGCTATTGTTTCATAGAGATAAAATTCAGGGTCATAGAAAGGAAGACAGACGCTGATGAAATAAGAAACTTGTAATGAATTATGTGAATTATACGGTCTTAAAAATAGAGAACATATAGGGATTTTTTTTTTTTTAAGATATATTTTAGTTTCTTTGCTTTTTGTGTAAATGTCAGTTCTGTGATTGGTTGGACGTCTATATCACTGCTAAATGCTGTTAGTACTGCACTGTCTCTGAAAGAATGTTCTGTAGGAGAGACATGCAAACGACCAGCATCGAAGGGGTGGAGCTAGATAATGTAAAAGTAGGTAATGTTTCATCCTTCTTTTGTCTACAAAGGAGGGGGTGAGGAGCTTGGGCAGTTAGGAAATTTTTTTTTCTTCTTAAATTTGATGAGACATTGCAGGCAGGATCAGATTAATAATGAATTTGCTTAAAGAATATCATATTCCAATATGAATACATGTTTGTGGATTATTCTGCCTTGTTGTAATTCATGTCTGTTATTTGTACTAATATCTTACAAGCCTTATCTGCATCCATCAAATTTTCACCGGATGGATCGGTACGGGTTGAAACCTCAAGTGACAGTTCAGAGGAGGTTTTGTAAACTAACTGCTCTCTTGGTAGATCCGGCTCATGTATTTGTCTTGATAGCCACTGCAGAAACTCAGCTTTCCGCAGGTCCTGACAAATAGTAAGCCACTCCAAGACAAACTCCAATTCCTGAGTCATTGCTTAGCCCAAGGAACTGGATATCTGACATAGGTGATCCAGGTATTGCAGGTCAGCAATTTCTAAATTTTTAATTTTTAATTTTGCTACAAGGTTCTGATCTATTTTAAATAGAATACCAGCCTGATTGTCTAGCAGTAATTGGTGCAAGGGGTTTCAGGAGTGCCGATTCAGCTGGCAGAAACTGAACCACTAGAGGTAATGTTTAAAGGGTCACGATGCCTCATGCGCTTCCTTGTGCTGGAAAGTCCTGAAAGCATATTGGGAACCGAAATGATGGGATCCTTGGGATCTTGTATCGAATTTCACCCGTCCGGTGAGGCTCGTATACACCCCAGGTCTGAAAGTCACCCGACCTTCGGTCGGATGGCAGCAGACCTAGCGACACCTCTCCCTGTCTTCACTCTTACGCACGCAGAGAAACAAGTTCTTAGTGTCGTTCCTTTGAGCCTTTGGGCTACCAGTCAGACGGACCTCGACAGACTGTCTGTATTTGTTTGTATTTAATTTCAGAGGAAAGCAGTACTGTTGGATAGTGCTGCCACAAGGGGCACAGTATAGCCCAATACCAGTTCACCAGATTCATGAAACTGGTATTAGACGCCTGGCCAATTCGCGAGGGCACCGCCCTCTTGTAATATGTTGATGATTTGTTTTTAATTTACTTTTATGTACTGCTGACAGTTACCTCAATGCATCACTAAGCCTTTTGTGTTTCCTCCATCAGAGTAGAATGGCTGAAAAGCCAGCAAAGAGAAACTTCAGTTCTGCAAGTCTCACGTAGTGTTCCTGGGCCACTGCCTAGGTCCAGGTACTAAGCACCTGACGCCGGAACGCACGAAGGTGGTAAGTGACATGTAACTTCCCACCTCCCATGCCCAGTTGCGTACCTTCTTGGGACTGGTTTCATACTATTGGCAATGGACGCTCTGCCTCCATGACCATGCAGCCTCTGTACGACTGTTTGGGTTCACGGCCATTTGCCCTGACCTCGCAGGCCGAGTCAGCCTTCTATCTGCTGAAAGTACAGGTAACCGGGTGCACTGGGGCTGCCAGACTATGACAACCCTTTCCAAATGTACGTCACTGAGATGGAGGGACACGCCACCGCTGTACTGACACAAAAAGCGACCTGTAGCATACTACAGTGCCCATCTTGACGCGGTGGCTAGAGGGTCTCCATCCTGCGTCCGAGCGGTTCTAGCAGTTCAGGCACTAATGGACAAAAGTTCTGACGTTGTCCTAGATCACACCATGGTGATCTACACCCCACATGACATACATGGTATCCTGACACAGGTAAGCCATAGACATCTGTCCCGTGCTAGACAGATCAAAATGGAACTTGCAGTACACTCTTCATCCAATGTCTCATTTCAACGTTGCACCACTTTGAATCCGGCCACCTTATTGCCATTAGGTGACACTGATTCAAATGGGGGAGTAAGTACAGAGGACCAGCTTTTTGCAAATTCTCTGACTAATGATGAAGAGGAGGCCTTTGACGCAGAACACCAGCATGATTGTGACAGCTGGGTTCGCACATGTCACTGACAAACCCCTCCTAAACCCCCACCTTGAAATGTTTGTGGATGGATCTAGATACCTGAATGACAAAGGAAGGCTTGTAACAGGTTTTGAAGTAGTCACACTGAATGAGATACTTGTACAAAAGCCACTGCCGCCATACATGTCAGCGCAGGAACTGAGGCCTGTACGATTGCGAAAAGTACCACTGCCAGCATCTACACTGATTCCAGGTACGCCTTTGGTACTGCACACGATTATGGACCCATCTGGCGGTCCAGGAGCTTTCTCACGGCACAAGGCAAGCCCATTAAGCTATCATGTTGCCAGGACAAGTGGCCATAATAAAGGTTAAAGCACACACGCAGGGGCAGTCACCAGAGAACAAGGGGATAGGGCAGCCAAGGCTGCAGCTCTCCTAGGACAGGACGCAAGACCCCTTGTGCTGTAAGTTGGATCTTGGTCCCACCGCTCTTGTTGATTTGGAATTTGGCGTCCTACGGGACGTAGATGATGTACCAGCGGCTGCATACACCCACCTCGCCGTCCTAGCTCACGGGAAAGTGCATGCCTCTCGGAATGCCATGGTTTCTGTTATGGACAAGGTATGGTATGCTCCAGGGTTCGACAGGTTGGCAAAGGCATATGTGAAGGCATGTGAAGCGCACACCCAGACCACTGTATCCTATTCAGAGATTACAAATCGATTACATCCAGCTTCCCAAATCAGGCAGGTATGAGTACGTCCTTGTGTGTGTGGACCTGTTCAAAGCCACCGCACAATGTACAGTGGCTAAACTTGTGTCAGAACTTGTATGTAGATTTGGGGTACTAGAGACAATTGAGAGTGACAGAGGTACACAATTTACAGGTTAAGTGATGCGAAAGGTGATGTCAGCCTTGGGGTGGAACAAGCGTTTTACACTCCATACCACCCGCAGAGTTTAACAGAGTTGAAAGAACTGAAATGATATGCTTAAGTTAAAAGAAGTGTTTGGCTCTATGCCAAGATTAGGCCTGTACCATCCACAGGCCCTACAGCAGGGGTGTGATAAGGTTATTGAATATGTACAAGAACTATGTCGTAAACTGAAAATAACACCCGATCTAGTGTTTTCCCCAATTCCAGACCCTGACAATCTAGAGGGGACTCATTTCTTGCAGCCTGGAGACTGGGTGGTCGCAAAAAAAAAAAAAAAAACAAAACAAAAAAACCTACTTCTGTAAAAGTGGATACATGCCTCCCACTGCAAGAAAGTTCCCGAGCCAGAGGAAAAGTGATGGGTGGGATCCCGGCGTTGTTTGGGTGGGGGAGGTAATGGACATTTTGATTTTGACTTTTGCATTTGTCTTATTGGACTATCTTCTTATTGGGAAACACCACTACGAACGATCCACATGGAGAAGCGATGGACTGGATGTGCAAATATTTCCCACACGTGTATGCCCAACCTCAGGAGTGGAGAGGACATTTTGCGGACTTGTCTATTATCTGTCCCCACTCCTGTAGAGACTCTTCGAGACATACCCAAAAATACACCCCTTTAAGTGTCTAATATGACAATGACGATATTGATGTTGATAAATCTAAGATTACTGTATTGTAAACTTGATTGACTTGCAATATTTGATATTATGTCTTCATATCTTGATGGACATAGAGTGCACCATTCCTACCTGGGAACCCGACACCTATGGGTGACAGAACCAGGAGATAATGGTGGCTCTGATGTCCAAATGAGGGAATGATAGGGGTCAATCATTATTAATCAATAATCTAACATAAGAAAGATAAGGAAACAGTGTAATAAATGTGACATTAGTTATTTGGTTATATAATGTTATGTATTATATGTAAAACATTCCGGAAGTTGCTAGTAGAATTTGGATATAGAATCATATGTAAAAAGGTATATTCAAGCGTTTATTTGAATATTGATTTTAGAATACTAAATGTATGATTAATTAGATTTTATTCAGCTATCTTACTGAATACCAACTTATCAACTTTATGCTGACTCCCAGTAGGTGGCTGGACCAGTTTTGTCTATGTGAAAAGTAGAAACAATGTCCCCTCTTTTGATGTGCAAATTGTTGATGGATCTTTAAGATTACATTCTGACTAAGTAGGTACTCAGACAGCCAGGAGACAATCTTTATTATCACATGTAATTGTTTTATGTATAGTTCAAACAGCTTTGTTGATACCTTTTGTTTAAAAGGCTTTTGATTTACAGCCCTATTGTAATCTGTTGGAATGAGGGTTTGGTCAGCAAAAGTAGAATGAAACTAGGTATTGGAAACGCCTTCTTTACAACTTGCATATAAACTAGCAATGTACAACAATAAACAGAATTCATACTGATATCACTAGACGGTCTGTGTAGTGGCTTATTATGGTTCTCTATGAGTACTCTATATAATATTTCCTCTTAATTTGGATACAGGCAACATTCGCATTACGGTCTGCGTTCCAGACCCCCCACACTATTATGGTGATGCAGGCATTGAGCATGTATTTTATGACTACTTCTGCTGCTTTATGTTAAAAAGAAAATAATCTGTTAGCTTTAAAATGTTTGCTTATCCAGCAAAAATAATTTCTGGCCATGAAAGGGTTATGTTATTATTTTTTTCTACAACAGCCCACATATAGAGGCAGTTGCAATATATTTTTCTGCTATAGCAATGCAATTTTGATAATATGTCAAAGAAAACATTTTATTTACCTTTCCTTTGGGTCCAGCTTGTAGATAAATATTTATATACTAATGTTATGATGTGTTCAATACTATACCATGACTTTGTAATAATGCATCTACAGCTAGGAGTTGAAAAGGATATATAAATACCTGCATTTCAGTTATGTGCCTGTGAAACAGTCACATATGGAAATCAGCAGACTTTGTAGGAACATATTACCCATGGGGGCAGGGGGAGTTTTGCTTGGAGCCACAGTCAGTATCAAATTTCCCAGTCTTTGCTGTCATGATGAAACAGTCCTTTGCAATATATGTAAAAGCAGCAAGACAGAGCCTGCAGGCCTTCAGCCTGTCACAATGTATAAGGAGTTGTCTCGTCCATAGCTCAGAGCCGGGAAAAATACTGTGTAAGGGTAAATAATAACTTTTTCTAATATAGATAAATCGAATATCTATCTTTACAAAGGAGGAAACGCAACTGACATAAGTGCACAAATATTTTGTATTCTTTTAGAGAAATTGCATTCCATTTACAGTGCAAATATAGGAACTAGAGATGAGCGAACACGTTCGGCCCCGCCCCTTTTTCGCCCGAACACCGAACTTTGCGAACACCTCGGTGTTCGGGCGAAAAAGTTCGGGGGCCGCCGTGGCAGCGCGGGGGGGTGCGGCGGGGAGCGGGGGGGAGAGGGAGAGAGAGAGGGCTCCCCCCTGTTCCCCGCTACTGCCGCCCGCGCCGCCGCGCATCTCCCCGCCCCCCGGCGGCACCCGGACACTTACGCGCGAACACTCCAGTGTTCGCTAAAGCCGGTGTCCGGGTGCGGATGTGTCCGTTACGGACACGTTCGCTCATCTCTAATAGGAACCTAAGACATTATGCAGAAACCCTTCTTCAGATATGCCCCTTCTCATATATTATTACAATAATGCTGATGCTAAAGCTCTATTTTGCAAGTAGGAAAAATATATTTGGCCACCTCCACGCATGGTATAAAATGGTTTTATGACAAACTTCATAAAGATACAACTACAGACGCTTGAAAATCTGTGATAGTAATTACACATGTGCACATTCTGAAAATTTTACCCCTGTTTCCCCCAAAACAAGAAGAAACAAAAAGTTCTAATAAAGTCATACACTTTATATTAAATGGGTATTTCCTGAGATTGGAATAGCTGCCATAATGCCACGGCCGCTGGTGGCTGGAATACAGAAATAGCTGTAAACCCTGGTGGCTGTGAAGGTAAGCCAGAATGGGTCAGAGGCTCCAGGTTCTGGAGACAGGATGGAACCCTCACCTATCAGACATTTATGGCATATCCTGTAGATAATGTATATACCCCTTGAACTGTAATATTAATCTTTTTAAAGAAGCTCTACACTATTGTAAATATATGTTACACACTGCCAAGTTCCAACGCCTTGCAATATACAGTATATTTAGTAAAAGTTCTGCCTCTACAAGCAATTACAACATGTACAGGTTAATAAGGAGCTGTTTAGAGTGGCTGCAGGAACATCCTTGTGAGATGCCACACAGACAAGCCTAGTTCCATAGTTCCATTCTGCGGCAACCAGTTCATCCTTCAACTAAGCAAATAGAAAAATAATCATTTTAAAGGAATTCTATCATCAGGGTCATGCTGTCCGAACCATTGGCAGAATGAACTCGACACAGGGATGCCTGTTGCCCCAATGGGTGTTTTAGTTTGAAACACTATAGCGTTTCAGAACAAATCCACTTGAAGTTTTGCTCTGAGCTGAGCTGCTCCGGCCTCTTCCTGCCTGCTGTATGCATACTGACAGCTCTCTCTCTTTTCGTGTATAGGGAGGGAGCTGTGACTGTGCATGCAGCGGGTGTTTAGAGGCAGGCACGACTCGCCTCCACAACCTGGAGCACAGCTCCTAGTGAAACCTCAAAGTGTATTTATTCTGAAATGCTGGTGTTTCAAAATAAAACACCCATGGGGCAACAAGCATTCCTGTCCCGGGGTCAGGCTGTCCATTGTTCGGGCAGCATGAACCTGATGACAGTATTCCTTTAAAGGTGCCCATGCACATTAGACTCAAGTTGATGAAATTGGACAATTTGAACCAAAACTATCGTTCATCAGCTGAAATTCAACAATGAACGATTTTTTTAGCTTACTGGTGACAGAAAGAAGTCCGTCACATCTGAATTAGTCATCCAATAGTTGGACAAATGGTTATGATGAAAGATCGGTCTTTGTCTATCTGTCTGCCACTTATTTTGACTGTAGCCAATATCGAAATCCTAAAATGAGTTTGTTACTGTATTACATTTATTGTAATAGGTCAAACTGAGTTGTATTCACCTGCAGCCTGCAATGTTCTTCTGTGTGGTCCCTAACCTTTGGGACACAGACATTGTTCAGAGAAATAGAACTATCAAAAGATCCTGGCAAAACTGCAGCTATATTATACCTACTGATGCATGATTGACCAGTATTCTGTCTAAATCCATGTAACATGCACATTCCCAATAGTCATACCACAAGGCATCACTTTTAACATAGTTCTGTTCTGAAGGAGTATTTGTACTTTCAAAAATGTAATATTTGATCTTTGGGACTCCATATATTAGGTTAATGAGGTTTCCTTGATCATTTGGTGAGTATATTTGCTGTTCTCCATTGCAGTTTATCAGAGAAACAGTAAGGTGTTTCGATAACCTTCATAAACTACAATGAATTAAGCCATACACTTGTGTAACCTTCTTCTCTCTGTGGTGTTGAGTGGTAGAGCAGATACCGTAGGCAGGAATCTCTGAAATGAACCCCCACTTATCAGATATTATCATATATACTGTTTAGGCTTCATTCATGTCTGTGTGAAGGCCTCCTGTACAAATTCTGCTGTTGAGTTCTGTCTTCGGAGAGGAACAACCAAAATACCAGAACCAGTGGCACATGAACCCAATTGCCTACAATGGGGTCCATCCAGCGTCTGGCATGGCAGCTGAAATTTTCTGGTCTTTTGTGCTGAATTTGTGCCAGAGACTCCAAACAGAGCCTCTACTGCAGATGTGAAAGGAATCGTATGTGTCATAATTGTGTCAGATGGGAATGCACCAGTTTTACTGTGACCCTTGGGAGTGGTGCAATTTTCAATGTAACCCTTGGACCAGATAAGGTTGTGCACCCTTGATCTAGAATATTAGCATTAGAGCTATTGGTTGTCTTGGCATTCATCCACTTTTGCCATTCTTTTTAAATGTAACAAAAAAGTTAATCAAAGGACTTTAGAAGATAACATTTTTTAAATCTACTGCAAAGTTTCTTTTTGTAAGTAAAGCTCAAGTAGCAGCTCTATTACAATAGAAAGCACCCCTGGATTGTTACATTTCTTATGGCCATTTTAGACACAATGATTATTGTTTGAACGAACAAATTAATGACTTTTTTGCTTAAAATGCTGAACATTTAGGCTGGGTTCTCACAGGGCGGATTCTTGGCGGAAATCTCGCGGTTTGGCTGCAGCGAAAAACCGCGAGATTTCCGCCGGGAGAACCGCTGCTGCAAGACCCGAGGCGGCTTTGAAGTGGCCCAGCCACTCGCTCTTCCGCTGCGGTCGGAGCTGGCTGGCTAATCCCGGGATTAGTGGCCGCATGCGGATTTGCCACGGCTAAATTCTGCACTGAATTTTCGCGGCAAATCCACCATGTGTGAACCCAGCCTTAAATGTACAGATTAGTATCTGAGATCCTCTTTATTTCCCTTATTAGCTAAGGTAAACAGTATATATGCTGCTTGCTCAGGTGTGTGTGTGTTTATTCAAGGAATTTCTGGCTGGCAGGATTTTAATTAGTGTGAATATAAGTGATTATCTACTGCAGGCATGAGTAAACAAGTAGTCATTGTGTTTAGCATGGCAAACAATCACCCTTCCCCTTAAAGCTCCATTTAGACGTGAGGAATGTCAGGCAAAGGATGCCCGACACTTGTCCCCACATACACTTGCTCCCCTGCTGTTGCACAGGAGCTAGTATTTCTGGCTTGCTCACAGAGCGGCCAGCAGGGGGGCGGGGCAGCTGCAGGCGATTTGTCTCCTCTCGCTCCCTCGCCCCTCTCCATTGACTTAACATAACGGCCGTTCAGTACTGAACGGCTGCCATTTACACTGAACGATCAGCGATTAGCTCATCGTCCATTGTTTATGAAGCATAAATGATGGACGATGAGCAGATTGCTGAATGCTCAGTTTAAATAGCAACCATTCATTTGCCTGAGTGAATGAGCTAATGATGTTTTATGCATGATTATTCTTGAGAAACCACACAATAAGTGTACGAGCCAGCGCTGATGTTTATGCCAACTGAAACAGGACAAATGAGAACCGCACGATTCGCATTTGACTTTCCATCATTGGCTTACGTTTAAACTGAGTGATTCATTCAGTTTTGCTCGTTTGATAATTGTTCCATCCAAACAGCATAAGACATGCAGCAATGTTTGCATAACGTCTGACTGATGGTGCATCTATCAGTAAGAGAGTAGCATCTCTTTTTGCTGCATTAGATACTTGAAAAGTGTCCAGGCATCTTTGTCTCTTCTATTTATATAAAAATGACTGTCTGTCTGTCTGTTCTTTATGCGCTACTACCCCATTCATCCAATCGCCATGAAACTTTGGGAAGTTGTTGAGTACACTCCTCCGAAGATTACTGGCATAGTACAACTATCCTACGATAGGTGGCGTGCGTGCGAGCATCGTCAACAGTTATGCCCCCCAGACAAAGATCGTTCAATTTCCATCTCAAGCACGAAAGCAAAAGGCATTACGAGCAACGGGATGAGTGTTCAACCAGAAAATGATGCATCCGCCGAACGTTTTGCAAAACAATTGCTGGACATTGGAAATGCTGAGGTAAAATGAAAGCTGCGCTGTGATTGGTTGCTGTTTCTTATACTGCTCAGGTCACATGAAAGCTGCACTGTGATTGGTTGTTATATATTATACTGCTGAGGTCAAATGAAAGTTGCGCTGTGATTGGTTCCTATTTCCTTTACTGCTGAGGTAACATAAAAGCTGCGCTGTGATTGGTTGCTATTTCTTATACTGCTGAGGTAAAATGAAAGCTTCGCTGTGATTGGTTGCTATTCCTTAAACTGCTGAGGGAACATAAAAGCTGCGCTGTGATTGGTTGCTATTTCTTATACTGCTGAGGTAAAATGAAAGCTTCGCTGTGATTGGTTGCTATTTTTTATACTGCGCAGGTCACATGAAAGCTGCGCTGTGATTGGTTGCTATTTCAAATACTGCTGAGGTAGCATGAAAGCTGGGCTGTGATTGGTTGCTATTTTTTATACTGCGCAGGTCACATGAAAGCTGCGCTGTGATTGGTTGCTATTTCAAATACTGCTGAGGTAGCATGAAAGCTGGGCTGTGATTGGTTGTTATTTCTTATACCACTGAGGTAAAATAAAAGCTGCACTGTGATTGGTTGCTATTTCTTACACCGCTGAGGTAACATGAAAGCTGTGCTGTGATTGGTTGTAATGTATTATACTGCTGAGGTAACATGAAAACTGTGGTGTGATTGGTTGTTATTTCTTATACTGCTGAGCTATACTGAAACCTGTGCTGTGATTCATTGCTATTTCCTATAGTGCTGAGGGAACGTGAAAGCTTCGGTGTGATTGGTTGCTATTCCTTATACTGCTGAGTTAACATGAAAGCTGTACTGTGATTGGTTGCTATATATTATACCGCTGAGGTAAAATGAATGCTGCGTTGTGATTGGTTGCTATTTCTGTATTGCTGAGGCAGAATAAAAGCTGCGCTGTGATTGGTTGCTATTTCTTATATTGCTGAGGCAACATGAAAGCTGCACTGTGTTCGGTTGTTATATATTATACTGCTGAGGTAACATGAAAGCTGTGCTGTGATTGGTTGTTATCTATATATATAAAAACAAATGTATGTCTGTCTGTCTGTCTTCGCAACAACGCGTGACGGGTAGTTTTAAATAAAAGTGGTTTCCTGATGTTTTCTAACATTTGTGACAGTGGGGAGAATGACACATATATTCAAAAACAAAATAAATATTCACCTCTCCACTGCTGTGCTGCTCCCACTCTGCCTCTCTGGTCTTCCGGTGATTTGTTTACTTTCTTTGCAGCAGTCACATGGTTGTTTATTCATGTGACCACTGCAGCCAATAGAAGACCAACATGGGATCAGTGACTACCCATAAATAGGCCCTGGACTTCTACATGAGAAGACCACTTGACATGTTTACAGGATGTCACGCTGTGTTAATAAAGTATAGTTTGAGGCAATGGGACACAAATTTACAAGCAGAAAATAAGTCGGACAACCTCTTTAGGTCATTAAATTATTCTTATTCTATCCATGTGACACGCTATTTACATTCTAGTCTTAGAGTTTGCCAAGTAGTCAGCAACAAAAGAGCACTTGCCTGGCAGGTCCTGCCATACATTAATGGAGTCATCTAATAGCAACAATGGAAATTAGTTTTGTAATTTAAAACAGATATCATGACCGAATACCACTATTACAGAATTTACCCAAATGTACACAAATTTCTGTTCACACTCTATGTCTCAAATGAGCATAATCAAAGCATACTGTTTGGTTTTGCTCAATGTAAATTATGGCCAGGGCCTATTTACATAATCTTGCTGTTGCAATAGAAAAATATTGACCATCATATCTACAAAGTGCAGACATAAGCTTTAAAAAGGCAATTGGTTGACTAGACTAGTATCAATTTTTAAAAACACAGTAATTCTAATGTTCAAAAGGTGTACCTTAAAGGGGTTATTTGGAGAAAAGAGGGGTTACCTCACCCAATTTCCTGCCTCGTCCACCCAATTTTTCTCAATCCCCAATATAGTTTACTTCCTGCTTGCTTCAGTGATTACCTCCTGATACTGAGACATGTAATCACTTGACGAAGCAAGCTGTTGATAGGGACATGGGACCACTGTAACCAATGTTGGCATGTTATCAATGCAGCAGGAGGTAGACAGTGTCTTGGTGGTCCCACACTGACAGCTCAAGACACGAGTGAAAACCATTAGCAGCATCTACGTCACATAAAATGCAGCCATACCATTTGCCCTATAGTTAAAGTGGCTCTGCTTGTAACTGCAAATAAGATTTGCACAATATCGAGGAGGAATTTTGGACCATTCAAAAAATTCCTTTCAAATGTGTTTGTGTTTCATCAATATCTCTGGTATACTTTACATGCATAGCCCTCTTCAGGCTATGCCACAGTATTTCAATAGGGTTAAGGTCAGGACTCTTTGTTTCAATAGGGTTAAGGTTAGGATTCACAACTGGCTGAGTGATCGTAAATGGCTGCATATCCAAGTGGAAGAATGTATCAAGTGGGGTACCACAAGGCTCTGTCCTAGGCCCAGTGTTGTTCAACATTTTCATAAATGATCTGAAGGAGGGAATTGATGAAAAACTGATCAAATTTGCCAATGACACAAAGCTAGGAGGGATAGCTAACACTAGGAAAGAGAGTTTTCAAAAAAAATCTAGAAAAGCTTAAATAGTGAACGGTGACTAACAGAATGGTATTTAACAAGGTGAAATGCAAAGTCCTACATCTGGGCAAGAAACGTGAAAAAAGCACATACAGAATGGGAGGCATTGGGCTAAGCAGCAGCACATGTGAAAAAGACTTGGGTTTACTAATAGATCATAGACTAAACATGAGTCAACAATGTGATGCAGCAGCCAAAAAGGAAAACACAATCTGGGATGTATTAAGAGAAGCAGAGTCTAGATCACGTAAGGTAATAATCCCCCTCTACTCTGCCTTAGTCAGACGTCATCTGGAATACTGTGTCATAGACAAACTGGTGCAAGTTCAGAGAACAGTTACCAAGATGGTGAGTGGTCTGTAAATCATGTCCTATGAGGAACGGAAAAGGATCTGAGAATGTTTAGATTGCAAAAAAGAAGGCTGAGAGGACTTGGGTCATTCTCTTGTTGAATCACCCAACGTCTCTTCAACTTGAGGTCATGTACCGCTACCCTTTCAATTTATTGTAAAATGATTTTATACACATTAGAGTTCATTGTTTTCTCATTGACTGCAAGGTGCCCAAGGCCTGAGGTAACAAAGCAGTTCCATACCATGATGCTCCCTGCACCACACTTCACAGTTGGGATGAGATGTTGGAGTGCAGTGTTCATTTTACATAGCAAACATAGCATTTTTCCTTTTTGTAAAAGTTCTACTTTTGTCTCATCTGTCCATAGAACATTTTTCCATAAGTATTGTGTAACATTCAGGTGGTGGAGACAAACTTGCCATGGGCCACAATGCTTTTCTGACAGCAGCGGCTTTCTTCATGGTATCCTTCCATGAATACCATTCTTTTTAAAAGGGTTGTACCAGAATTTCAAGTGCTAATCATAGGGGTGTCATCATTGAGATCCCATCGATATCAAGTTCAGGACTCCTGTGTTGCTTATCCTCCCGCAGTGACATCACTCTGAATGGAGTGCTGACTGCACAATTCATTTCAATGGGGCAGGTGGAAATACCTGGTTGCCACTCAGGTATCTCGGCAGTCCTATTGAAAGTGAATGGAGCATTGGTACACTTGCACGATCAGCGCTTCATTTAGTCTCCTTCTCACCGGGGTGCGGTGGGGGGTGAAGTAAGCTTGCAGTGAGGAGGTTAGGGGACGAGAGACACCCCTTCTTGAGATCAGCAGTAAGACCCCCATCCATCAGCAAGTTTTCCCCTAATCTGTGGATGAGGGAATAATTAGAAATTCTGGTACAACCCATTTAATGTTTTCTTCTAAGGCCTTAGTCACACGGGCGTTTTTTGCTGCGATTTGCGGATCGCATGACGGATGCGCATCCGCAAATCGCGTGACTGGGGCCGAAAAATCGCCCGAAAAAACTGCTCCTAGCCGCGTTTCAATAGAAACGGGCCGGAGCTGTCCAGCACATTGAATTCAATGGAGCCGGCAATACAGCCGGCTCCATTGAAAGCAATGCGCTGCGGGCGATCTCACGATGAATTGTCGGGAAGGGCTTAAATATATAAGCCCTTCCCTGCAAGTCATCCAGAAATGTGTAAAAATAAAAAATATATATATACTCACCTTGTCCAGGCAGACGAAGTTCAGCGCGGCCGGCCGGCAGTTCTCCTGAACTGCTCTCTGTAGTATTCAGCAGCCGGGGATTTAAAATCCCCACCTGCTGAATGAACTGCCTCTGATTGGTCACAGCCTGACCAATCAGAGGCAGCTCTCACTCTATGTCTCATAGAGTGACCAATCAAAGGCAGTTCATTCAGCAGGCAGGGATTTTAAATCCCCGGCTGCTGAATACTACAGAGAGCAGTTCAGGAGAACTGCCGGCCGGCCGCGCTGAACTTCGTCTGCCGGGACAAGGTGAGTATATATTTTTTTTTTATTTTTACACATTTGTGGATGAATTGCAGGGAAGGGCTTATATATTTAAGCCCTTCCCGACAATTCATCCCGCACTCGCCGGCAGCCCATTGCTTTCAATGGAGCCGGCTGTATTGCTGGCTCCATTGAATTCAATGGGCAAACATCATTCTTCTCTGCCACAGCTGTTACAGCTGTGGCAGAGGAGAATGATTTGTCTACTATATGTTCTCAATGGGGTCGGCGCTGCTGCCGCCGGCCCCATTGAGCGCATATAGAGAAGAGAACAGGAATCGCAGATCGCAGATAGGTGCGATCTGCGATTTCTGTTCTATAATTTATCGGACGAGCGCATAAAAAGCGCTCATGTGTCCGATACCATTGCAAAGCAATGGTTTTGTAAAACGCCGGACGCATGCGCAAATCGCGCGAAAATACGCCCGCCTGACTAAGCCCTAATAGTGGGCACATGAGCAAAAGTTTGCAGTTTGTAGAGTCTACTGTAGGGCCCTTTGCTGCTATCCTATAATAAACTATCAGCATCTTTCAGACTGTTTCAGAGCTCTGGCAGAAAAGTGGCTCAGGAATGTTGTGCTTCTCTATATTACTTGGCATTGCACCTTTTATAATGTTGTTGTTTCCTTGGCTGCAAAGGTGTGAGATGTGTTAATTCAGATTATGAATCAAACATGATTAAATGATTCCTCAAGGCAATGTAAAATATTTCCTTTCCACTACTTGACTGCTTCACACCATTCCCGAAAACAGTGTAGATCAAGACACAAAATCGAAAGAAGTAGTGAAAACAGAAAGAGCAGATGGGCTCAGATGATCGAAATCAACCTGCTTTTACCATTCGGATTTCTAACTCTCAATAAGAATGCCTTGGGGACTAAACACACAAAACCACAATACATCTAACCCTTCTTATGAATTTGCTGAGTAGTCATGTGACTGCTGGTCAGGTCTTATTTAACTAAAAGACAGCTGGTAAAAAAAAATGTAATTGTTGAGAAATTATGTGGTCACATCATATGTAAAATATATTTCTAATTTTACGTTTCCTGCTGTAATTGTGTAAGAAAAATACAGTCATGTGAATAAGTACATTTTTTTGTAAAATGTTTTAACCTAAGTGGACATATCAGTATTTGATCTTCATTTAAGCAGCATAACATGATAAAGCTGACATAATTGGACAATAACTAAGAGCAAATTGACTAAAGGCTCATGTCCACGGGCATTTTTTCACTGTGTATTACGTGTAATATGCAGTGAATCAAGTCAGTGAAAGTCAAAAGACTTTAATTGATCCATGCACATGAGCGTGTGGATACGCATGAGAGATAGATTGCAGCATGCTCTATTTCTCGGCATACCATGCATACTTTTGTATAGGCAGGGTATGTGAACCCTGTCCATACGCAATATATTGTGTATAGGCGGCGATTTCATACACAACCCCACTATGAGACAGAGAAGAGAATTAAACCAAAAAAAAGACATGACTGCATGTGTGTGATACATGGGCATGCGCAGTACACTCCTTACCTATACACAGTTTCTACCGACTCTTTGCCGGCAGAGCTGACACTCACAAACACGATGTGGGGAGACCTAGTCTTGGAATTTCATGGATAAAGGGCTACCTGTGAGTCCTACCATGTGTTGTTGCCAGCTGCAACAGGCTTCCCTTGCCACTGATGGTGGGGGAGCTGCAACTTCCTGCTCATCGACCATGAGCCATAGAGCTGTGATCACTTCTGGATGCATTCCTGCTGCTATGGGGAAATGCTCTGCTCAAGCTGCTTAACAGTCTTTCCTAATACTACTGCATTTTGAAGCCTCTCTCCACTGCTGGAATAAAATTTGTCATTTTAGCCTTGTAGCGGGAATCAGGGAGGGTGGACACCCAGTAATGATCTGATGTTTTGATGTGGGCTATGTTACAGTCCTTCTGCAATCACTGCAACATAAAGGCACCCATATGCCTCAAAGTACCCACTGGTGATGGCTCACATTCCTTGGCCTAAGATAATCCTCCGGCTTCCTCTGGACATATATTACTTCCCTCCTCCTCTCCTTCCTTGTCCTTTTTTTCCTCCTCTATATTTCTTCCATGGGTGGAAAAATGTATTGGAGAAGATGCCCCCCTTTGATGCCCAAGGCCACCCACTCTGTGGTGTTGGGTAATGGCAGACTTACCAGACAGTTGGGAGATTGTGTCTGTTCCAGCAGCCTCTCGACAAAAAAAACTCTCTGTGTTCAGAGGCTACTGCATAAACAGGGAGGGATACGGAAAAAAGGCAGCTACAACAACAGAAGAGGGAACAGATTGAATCTGTTTGCCCTGTGGCCCAAAGCAGCGGGTGATTGAAGTTCATGTGGCTGTTCATATATGTTACATTGAGTTTGTTTACATTCTTGTCTCATTTCAAATGCTTACCGCAAATCTTAGAGATGACCACTCTTCTGTCATCACGCACAATTTTGAAGAATGTCTAGGCTGCACAAGTCCTGTGAGAAGACCTGGCTGTGGGCCTGATGTTGCTTCTCTTGCAGCTAGTAATAGTTGATGGTGGTGGTACAGCCACTTTGTTTTTCTGGGACACACTACTCCCTGTCTTCAGAGGGTGCTGCCTCGTAACGTCCACCTCTTGCTACTACAGGTGTTGTTGGTGTTAGCTGCTTAGTCGTTCACGACCCTCGGCGACCCTAAATGCTAGCTTCCTCCATGTTTTTCGGTTTTGCACTGTTTCTTTCAGTTGTGTGATATCCATGCCAGTATCAGCTTTGACAGTATCAGCCATCGTGTTCTTTGGCGGCCAGGTCTTCTTTTGCCACTGATCTGTCCAAGCATTATAGATTTTTCTAGCGACTCTGCTCGCATTACATGGCCAAAATACGTGAGTCTGAGTCTGGTCATCCTTCCGTCCAGTGATATATCAGGTCTTATATGATTCAGGACTTCTCTGCTTGTTACTCTCGTTATGCAGCAGCTTTCACCAGCACCAAAGCTCAAACGCATCAATCCTCCTTTCAGCTTATTTAGCAGTCCAGCTTTCACATCCATACATGGCTATGGGGAAATGGTGGTTTGCACTATCCTGCGATTACTTGCGACGCCGATATCTGTAATTTTCCAGATTTTGTCCATGTTTAGCATCGCGCTTCACCCCAAATGCTATCCTACATTTTATCTCTGGCATAGATTCTCCAGCCTGGTCGATTTTTGAACCAAGGAAGATAAAGTCTCGCACGCATTCTATGACCTCATTGTCGATTTTGATTTGAATTTGGCCCTTTTTTACAGTTGTCATAATTTTAGTCTTCTTTAAATTCAGGTAGAAGCCCATTTTTTAACTCTCAGTTTTAATCTTACACATCAGCTGCTTCTGACCTGCTTCTGTTTCTGCAAACAGAGTTGTGTCATCCGCATAACAGAGATTGTTGATGTTTCTTCCACCTATTCTCACCCCGCTTCCCAATTCATCTAGGTCAATTTTCCCCATGATCACTTCCGCATATAGGTTAAACAAGAAGGGTGAGAGGATGCAGCCCCGTCGGACACCTTTGCCGATCCCAAACCACAGGTACAGTATGTACATAGCAATCTAACACAGCAAATTCAGAACTTTAAAAAATATCTGATACTAGAAACAGAGCACATTTTTTTGTTATTTCCCTGTTTTTGTTTTAGTTTACTGAAAGCCACAGGCAGATTAAATTGAACAGCTGAAGTGCACAGAATACTCTGCAGACTATATTCCCCACACTTTAGAGCAGTTTTTCTGTATGTTGGTATAAACAGTTAACACAGTACGAATGTTATATGTGGCTGGGTCATATGATGCAGGTGTGCAATGAAAAGTGCTACCCATATGCAACATGGAGGACACATTTGCTGACATCATCAAGGTGCCCTGCCTGCTGATTCCATTATGGGAAAGTTGTTGTTCCAACAATTTTTGCCAAAAAATGGGGTCGGGCTGACCCAATCCGATTCTGTGAAAATTGGCCCAATTTTACCGACTGGACGATCATGACAAGCAAGCCAACTTACAAATGTTAGTAGGAATGCATTTAGATGAATTTGTGCTTTAGATCTGTACTTCCTTATTATTGTCAGTATTTAATATTCAGTTTATGTTCCCATCCTATGATATCACTATGTCTGTATTACGTGAAGACAAAGTTACATAACCATGTGGTGTGAAATTATTGGGTTTAATTGCACTGTGACATCACAGTGTGGATTACTTCAGTACGGTGACTTCATTGTGTCAGTTATTCATACCCTACGACATTGCTTGCTTTCTATTCTGTGTGCTAGGAGATCATGGTTGTGTGGATTATCCCTTATAAGAGATATCATTGTGTTTATTATCACTCTGCTTTAATAGTACACTGTCTATTATCCTTGTATTAACATATACATATTTAATCTATCACAATTCAGATATTGCTGGCATATCCACAGCATATACCATAAAGGTCTGGCAGATGTGGGTCCCAGCCCTAGGATCCCACAACTATATTAAGGATTTGGGATGCATCCAGATAGAGGAAGAATGGAGAGTTGGCTGCATAAATATGCACAGTTATCTCCATTCTGCCCTAGGAATTATGGAAACGGCCAAGTAAGCGTGCTCGGCTGTTTACATAACTTCCACAGAAGTGAATGAAGAGAGACACGCAGATGCACAGCCACCTTTCCATTCATTCTTCACCTGGATGCAGCAGCCAACAGCTATCTCACCAGGCAGGATGGGGTCAGGGACCCCATTCGGAGAATTAAGAATACATTTCTGTCATATAGAGAAACATATTTACATCTGATGAATAAAAGCAAGAACTAGACGTCATTTGCAGGTTGAAAAAAAATACTAAAAATAGCATATTGAAAACGTGATTCATTTAGAAAACTGGGGAATTTTTTCACAAGTTACATTTTAAGTAATACCAATGCCTGGGTTTTGAGGTATTTTATAATTAAATACACTATTTGTTTGGTTCTTACCCCAGCAAGGAAAATGGTGGCTATTATAGACAATTAAACTGAAATTAGGTGCATTTTACAGACTTTTAAAGGGGCCATAGAGTACAATGGGCTTTATGCCACGGATATCCGTGGTAAAATGGAACATGCTGTGTTCTGTTTTTTGCGAGTGGATTATGTAATTCCAACCCGGAATTCTGTAATCCAATGCATTTGATTGAACCGCGTATTACTGCTAATCAAACGCCTGTGGAATCCGCAATTTCTATCTGGTCGTGTAAGGTAGATCACTACCTTTTTATCACGTGACCAGGGACCGCTCAATGAGGCCACGGTCACTGCTCCAGGCTCTCGGTGACAGTTGGTACTGGAGCAAGGAGATTTTAAATTTCCTGGGCTCCCTGGCTCCTGTGCATTTGTCCGGTATTTTGTTGGTGGGCACATGCGCAGTAGCCGAATAAGGTCTGTGGAGGATGATACAGGGACCTTAATTATCTAATTTCATCTCCCCTCACGGATACAATCTATAACGGGACATGAAACTTTTTAAACTTTTTTTATCTTTACACTTTTCAACTTTACATGATCACTGTTATTGAATGGATAACAGTGATCATGTGACTGGGAACCGCATACAGCCAGGTGCAGGAGAATTTTAAATTTGCCGGGCTCTACGGCCTTTTGAGCATGCACAGTCCGTGGCAGCTGCAGATCGCCGCAGGACATCACAGAGGACAGGGGTGAGTATTTTCCCCTCCCCTCATGAATCTGATCCATGAGGGAAGGTGAAACTTTACATTTTTGCAAACTTTTTTTCACTTTTCCTTGATCGCCATTATCAATTTGATAATGGCAATCACGGGCCCGGGGACAGTCACCTCAGTCCCCGGTGACATCTTCTGTCTCCCAGCTACCTTCAGGAGCCAAAAGCCAGTAGATTTCAAATTTGTCGGGACTTCCGGCCTTCTGCGCATGCAGCTGACGTAATGCCGCCTGACAGGCATGCGCAGAAGACCGGCGTCAGGTCTTGAAGGACCAGATCTCCATGAGACATCACGGAGGACAGGGGTGAATACTCTCAGCTGCCTCTATGGATCCGATTCATGAGGGCAGCTGAATCTTTAACTTTTTGAAACCTTTTTACACTTTAATGTGATTGGCGCATTGCCCCCGTGACTGCTCCATGTTGTCAGCTATCTCTGGGAACCGACAGCATGGAGCTGTCACATCCATAGCCTATGTGACTTTAAACCCCAGAGATAGCATGTTTTTACGTCCTCAGGGATTAAAGCCCACTTAGCTAAAACGTAAAAAGTCTATAGGGTGGTCACTAAGGGGTTAAAAGACAAAAATAAATAATAAAGCATTAATAAATTTTGTGCATTTTGACCTGTCAAACTTGTAGAATGTCAAATATTTTTCTGGAATGACCTGGTATAGTCTTGAGCCAGAAATTCTTAAAGGGGTTTTGTCATAAAAAAAAAATCTCTACTCACCTATTCCTCCCCAGGCAGTCACCTCACATCCAGCTGGCTGGATCCTCCTCTTCTTGTTATGAAGCGAGCATTCCTCGCATCTTCTTCCTGCCCAGCAAGGTACGCTACATCCCTGTGACGTAGCGTTCACTGGCTAGGAAGGAATGCTGATCTATTGCAGAAACAGCGCACATGCACAGTCTCTGCAATGGCTCAGCAATCCCTGCTAGGCTGTGAACGCTACATCACTAGTGATGTAGTGTACTTTGCCAGGCAGAAAGAAGAGTGCCTGTGAATGGACACTTTGTCACAGTAAGCAGAAGAATCAGCCAGCTGTAGGTGAGGTGAACCCCCCCCCCCCCCGGGACTGCAGGAGATAGGAGAAGATGAGGTAAGTAGACTGCGTGGGGAGGAATAGGTGAGTGTATGTATATATATATATATATATATATATATATATATATATTTTTTTTTTTTTTTTTTTAAATGACAGAACCCCTTTAAAGCATTTTAATACTTGCAGCAATTTTGCATTTGTGTCCCCCGCCCCAATTCACCTCTAAATGGGCTATGCAATGCATAAAGAGGACTTCTGAGTGCACACACGTAATGATGAGGACTAGTCCTCTTTATACATCAACCTGCAGTTTGAGTCTAATGCTAAAAATTACAGATTGGAATTAAAGGTACTTTAGACTATTCACAGCCATCGCATTGTCATGTCACCTGCTGAAAGAAACTATGACATTGGAAAAAATAAAATATTAGCCATTAAAGTTGCCCTCTCTGAATAGAAACACCTTTTGGAAGGTAATTTGTAATTGTCCTCACTGTCCACAAAAATCTAAAATTTATCTGCGCAGCTAAAACACTGTCAGGAAGACAAGCACATTGGGCCTTACTCTTCTCCAGATTTAACTTTACAATCTCTTATGAGCCTGGTTCAAGAAATGGCAAGGCAGATGCCTTATCTAGGATCCTGGCTGAACTGGAGGAGGGGTCTAATACAGACTGTACCATTTCGTCCCCAAAAAATTTCCTAGGAATATTTGACTCCAAAGAATTTTTAACAAAGTTCAAAGATTAAATTATTCCTTTTTCAATCATACTTCTCAGGACATGGACCTCTCTTTTAAGAAGGGGTTTTGGATGCAGGAAAACAGACTGTATATTCCCGATTCATATTCCATTCAACTTGAAGTTCTTAAACTGGTCCATGATTGTAAACTTGCAGGCCATCTTTGGGTCATGAAAACTTTTGAACTACTGCTTTGTTCATTTTGGTGGCCTAATTGTAAGAACGATGTGAAAAAAATTGCCTCTTGTGTAACATGTGAGCGAAACAAGATGCCATGATTTCCTCCATTAGGACATCTTTAACCACTTCCAGTCCCATCCAGGCCTTGGGGATCAATGTCAATGGATTTTACTGTGGGTCTTTTCCCCCTCAAAAGAAATGTCTACTATCCTTTTGTAGTGGACCGACTCACAAAAATGGCCCATTTCATTCCTACCAAAGAGATTCCTACTGCTGAACAAACTGCAGATTTAATGATCACGGAGATATTTAGACTGCATGGCATTCCTGATAGTGCAGTTTCTGATAGAGGTGTTCAGTTTACCTCAAGATTTTCGAGAAACTTCTGTACTGCCCTAGGGATTACTATCAACTTGTCTTCCTCTTTCCACCCCCAGATGGCCAGACTGAAAGCAATACTCTTGAGCAATACCTCCACTGTTTCATTTCCTACCTCCAGGATAATTGGGTGGACTATTTACCTACAGCAGAATTCGCCTACAATAACACTAAACATAGTTCTATGTCTCAAAGTCCCTTTTTTGCCAACTCTGGTCAACATCCAGTGTTCATTTTTGATCTTCCCTTGAATACTTCCACTCTTACTGTGACTCACAGGCTTACTACACTGCAGGAAATCCAAGAAAAACTAATTGAGGTGCTACAAGAAGCCCAAGAGAACTCTAAGAAGGCAATGGATAAACACGGCAAAGCCCCTCCTTCCTTTCAGTTTGCTGACAAGGTTTAGCTGTCTACAAAGAATCTAAAACACAGGTACCCTCTCCTAAATTGGGTCAGAAATTTATAGGACCATTTTAGATAACTGCAAGAGTTAGTCAAGTAGTTTTCCGTTTGAGGCTCCCTAACAAAATGAAGATTCATCCTGTGTTTCATGTCTCACTGCATAATCCAGTCACGGAGAACAGATTTGTGGGACAATGGGGGGTGAGACTACAATGTTCATGCCCCTAGGCTAATAGGGGCTTTCCATTAAAGATATCTGGGAAAACAAGCCGCTGGGATGTCTGGGGGCCATCCTGGAAGGAGGGGACTATTGTTAGGATTCGAACCAAGAACTCCTAAACCCCAGGTGGCAGCTCGACCTGCTGAGCCATCCAGCCCTTTGGACAGCTTCCCTGTATGACCTTAGCTTTGTTCCCAGCTCCTGCAATTCAGTCCCTGTTTTAGCTCTAACCTTTTTCTGATTGGACAGGCTATAAAAACCAGGCTCTTCCACTTCTTTTGCATGATTATTGAGCTCTGCTACAACTGCTCCTCTCTAAACAATTGCTGCTACCCGTAACCAACCTCTGGCTACATGCTGACAACGCTACCTGCTTTCTTTTACTGCAACTAATTGCTACCAGTTACTGACCTCTGGCTACATTCTGACTAGACTACCTGCCTGCTCCCTTGTACTGTAACAGATACGTACCCATTACTGACCCCCTGGCTTTTCTTGACCATGCTACATGTCAGCTCAGGTTACAACACGAGGCTCCGAACCTGCACCATGTCATTACACTGTGGTTTTGGAGTGTATGGTTTAAAAAGGTTTTCCAGGCAAATAGTTTTGAGGACCTATCCTCAGGATAAGTTATCAATAGTTGACTGCAGCGGTCATTTATTTTAATGAGAGCTGTGCCTGAAATTACTAGCGCCGGCTACTACACAGGGGTCAGATTCATTTCCTTCCACTCTGACACCTGTATATTGTGGTGCTGACAGAGGGTGCCTGATCAGCTAATCAGCTAAGGTCTCGAGTGGCAGACCCAGTTGATCAAATATTGATGACCTGGCATGATGATAGGCCATCAATAATATTTGCATGGAAAACCCATTTAACACAGTGTGATTTGACTCTGTAACAGCACATAGTCCCCTGTACATATGCACATGTAACTTATCTCAGCAGATAAACTATACAATATCTGTTCTATATAGATTGCAAAACATTTACTAGCACCAGCCTGGTGGCAACCACAATACATGTGTAAGCAATAAACAGTTGGCGGTTATAGCTCAGTTTGTATGTTTGTGATACGCAATTGAGGTTTCAAGGTTTCAAGACTTTCGTTGAAAAATAGTTGTTATGAGTAACAAAGATTTGACCTTGTAAACAACACATCAATTTGTCCCTCAAATTCTTGCAACTAAATCTGCAGTAGTTTTTGCTATACGTGGTAATGGCTTTCATTTTTGAATGACCTAGTAAGAGCGACAGATGCTGAAGTGGAAAGCAAACAATTTCACACGGATAAGGCTCGATTCCCTGTACTCCAGCACAGAGAGATGCTTTGAGGAAATTCTATTTGCACAGCCACTGACATCACTCTAGCAATATTCTATAAATGGGAATTTCATGGCATAGAACAAACACCTGCACACTGAAGTCATAATGCATAAACAGGACACGACAACTCAATAACAGAACGAAAAAAATATTATTCTGCAGCTTAAAAGTAGGTTGTAAATATATGATCTGTACTAAATAGGTTTGTATCATAAAAAGATGAAAAATAGTGAGATCCCTTTCTAGAGATGCAGTAATGATTATTGTGACAATAGGACTCACCTTCAGGAATTTTAAGGTCCCATACAGTAAAATTGCTAGAGCCGTTTAAGGCCGGGTTGCCCGCAGCTATTAGGTTCTATTGAACCTAATAGCTCAATGCTCACGGTGCGGAATTCCATCGCGGAATTCCGCACCGTGAAATCATCCGTCCTCACCCGCGGCATGCTCTATTTGCTGCGGGTGTACGCGGGAACGGCTTCCATTGCAGTCAATGGAAGCCCGTCCGTCATGCTATCTTCCGCTGTAGCACATAGCGGCGAGCCCGTCACGGCCGTGGGCAGCCGGCCTAACAAAGTCAGAATAAGGCCTTACACATAACATATCGGTCAAACAGCAGCTATCTCACCTCCTCCTCCAGAAACATCCACTCTTAGGGCGAGCACCCACTGGCGTTTTTTTACCTGCGTTTTGCGTTTTGCATTTTTCCTGCACAGGCATAGAGATAACATGTGTTCCTGTCCACTGGCGTTTTTTTTGCGTTGCGTTTGCGTTTTTAACATAGGAACTGTCAGTTGCATATGTGTCCTTATTTTTCTCCTAATGCACCCATGAATGTCAATGGAAATTAACGGAAAAGCCGCGAAAACGCAGCGAAAACCGCCGCGGAAAAATCGCGGGAAACGCGGCGAAAATGCTGCGTTTTTTTCCCACGGAAAACGCAATCGCCAGTGGGTGCTCGCCCTTAGATTAGCTGGGTTTATTTCATACGGTGTTTTACCAGATGCCAGTACTTGTGGATGTCAGGTGGAGAAAAAAACTTGTGGTTTAACCAAGATTAAGAGTTTATTTATTTTACACAGTTTCCGTCCGTATGGTAATTAGACCTGCAGCACATTATTGAGGAAAAACTACATGGAAAAATTGGTGCATAAGTTTGCATCAGCAAAATGCAGGGGGAGTTCCTCTGATAGCAGCTGGCACCTGGACTCACAAATTCAAACAATATTATGAGTCCAGGTGCCGTTTCAATCAGTTCAGCTCTGCCTGTGTTTTTCAGGGGAGAAACACTGTAGTATACTAGCACCTCAATGGTCCTTTTACACAGGCCGATAAATAGCCTATACTCAGTGCTGACTGCTGATATGGCAAGTTATTTAGACTTGTAAGGGTACTGTTACATGAGTGAAATTAATGCTCATTGAATAGCACTAGAGTTGAGCGTACATACACTGCCGAGCTTGATGCTTGTTCGAGTATTAGCATACTCAATGGTGCTCGTTACTCAAACGAGCATCATGCCATGTTCGACCCCGCCCTAGTTTTTGGCCCCTCCCCGCTGTGACGTGCCTGTTTTGGTCCCTCCCCGCAGCGACGCAGCGCGTGCCAATGGCAAATTTTTTGTCTGGCAGGCAGGGGAGAGAGAGAGACAGAGACAGAGAGAGAGACAGAGACAGAGAGAAACCTAGAAGAAAAAAAAAGCTCGGCACCTGGCGTCCCACATACAAAAATGCTCAAGTCTCCCATTGTAGTCAATGGGGTTCATTACTCAAGTAGAGCTCTCGAATTTTACGAAAAGCTCGACTCGAATAACGCAGACCTGAGCATTTGTGTGCTCGCTCACCTCTAAATAGCACCTCTTGATATCTCTGATAGCCCATATTCGGCCACAGCTACCTTTTAAATGCTACTATGAATTCTGCCAGTGGCATTTAAATTACCAGACAGAGGCAGGGAGCACCCACTGTCAACCGCATGTTTTGCCTCCAATAAGATTGTGATATGACATTTGGGTGTCGTGGTAGTTTGGAGCCTTGTGAAGGTCCCCAGGGCTGCCATGTATTTCTGGTGATTAAGTTGTGCCTGCCGCATGTCTTAATAGAATGCAAACAGTAATACAATATACTGCAGTATTGCAATATATTGTATAAGCGATCAGCTGATAGCTATTTAAAAATAAAGGAAACTTAAGTGAAAAATTTTCTTTAATAACTGCAAAAGTTAATCCTTTTTCCATTTTAGACATAAAACACACAAAAAAATACACATTTGGTATTACTGCATCTGTAAATTCTAGTCAAATCTATTAAAATTTGATTAAATAGTCAAATTTATAAAAAAAAACATTATTTACACTACACAGTGAACGCTAGGAGTCGGTCACGGCTCGGTGCTTGCACCAGGTGACTTACTTTTTACCAATAATGGGCCAAATAAGTTTGCCTGAACGTTCTTTTGCTTGATCACCAGACCGTGTATAAGTAAAAATGATCAGCTGAGAGATGAACAAATGCTCATTCGTCAGCTGATCATTGGCATTTATATGAGCATAGAAATGCTTGCTGGTGGCTGTATATGTACCCATCTAAATGCAGAGATGTGCAACCGCCCAATGACAGCTCTATGGGGACAAATAATCATGTTAAAGGGGTTGTCCGACTTTCAAATACATTTTTTTAACTGCTGGTCATGAAATACAACAATAAGAGAAACAATACTCACCTCTCTTCTCCTCCAAGAAAGGTTGTAGCAGGTACTGTGATTATCCCAGTCGGTACTGAGAACGAAAGCCAGGTGACTGCTGCAGCCAATCATAACGCATCATTCTTGGCATCATGGTGCACAGGATATGAGTGCCAATGCCAGTTTAACAGATGGTGATGCTCTGGCCTCTGATTGGCTGCAGTGGTTACCCGACTTCTCCTGTTGGTATAAACCAAGACTGTTGCCAAACCCGCTGCACCATTTGTTGGGGAAAAAGAGAAGCGAGCATTGTTTCTTTTGTTATTGTATTGCTTGGATAGCTGTTTTAAATTTTTAATTTAAAAGTTGGGCAACCCCTTTAATAATCGTCCTCTAAGGGCATGTCCACATGGGGCAGATTTGCTATGGCAAAACTCCACCCAGTAAATTGACCTGCGAGGGGATTTTGGATCTTCAAGATGTCAATTACAGCACTAGATTTTTCCTTCTTGTCAAATGAGGGGCTGAATTCTGCACCAAAATCTGCATCAAATGCTGCAGATTTTGGCATGAATTTTGCACTACAAATTGTGGACACACCATAGCCAATTCCCGCATGTGTGTGTGGACCAGTAGGGGAGCACCAATCCTTCTCCAATGTAAAGAGAAAGTGATGTGTTCCTATAAAGATACTATTCCGTGACTAATGTATTGAGTTGATAAAAGAAACTGAAAATCACAAAGTGTACTCTCAATACTATATACGGGCCAACAGGTGCACATGTGAGGGTATATATATATATTGCCATATGTGTTTTTTATGCTTTTATACCTATATGCAAGTTTTATTCAATTCCAAATGAAAAAAACTTATATGTCGCCTTACATCAGATATTTCAAGAGAGATGTTCTAGAAATTCAGAGAAAACCACCGAACCAGACATGAAAGACGCATGTACTTGGCTGTTTTCCCAGAAGCCCATATCAAGATGTTCAAATGTACATAACTTTCACTGTCTCAGGCCCGAAATCCGGACTTCTTAGAATTGAGTGGGTGATTCTTTGTACTGGAGTTAATTGAATACGTGATTTTCTGTACGTAAGCCAGAGGCGCCAGTATCAAGATAATGACTGTTGTATGACTTTCACTGTCTCAGTCCGCAAATCCGGACTTCCCATATATGGTTATGAGCCCATCACCCCCTAGTGGTGAGGGGACAAAGGGTATAAGATCTCATGTAATCTGTAATAAAGCACGGCGTCGACGTGGGCACAGCTGAGAGCCATGTCCCGTGTGAGAAACTATACCAGACCTCTGTGTGGTGTCTATTCTTACGGCCGGCAACGGGGCAAGTGGGGTGGGCCCGATTGGTGCTGTATTTAGAATTTTAACCCTCATACACAGAAGACTTTAGTAGTCAATAATGCACCCAACATGGCGTTTAGTCTAGTTGTACAGTTTTAATTTATCCTCTGCCACGGATGGAACTTTTGTAATTGCAAGGTTGCTTGAACCTTTCTTTCATAAGTAAATAATTGAAGTTGACTGTTTTACACTATTTTCAATTTCCTTTTCACTATATCTGAAATGTCTAATTATGCAATTATGTATAAAGACATTTTGCAGGCATAAGCAATGCCCACATAATGTGCCATACAGTACTACTGTACATGGCCTGAAGAATAACACAGCTGGTAGAATAAAGCAATGGTAGGCATGTGGAGATGGGTGAAGGCACCTCTGTTGGTATCTTTTGAGAATGACCAAAAGTATTTACATAGTGTTGTCTAACAAACAAATATTTTAAAAAAATTATAATCAGATGTAAGTTTAGTATATATAATTTTGGGAATATTCAAATATATATATATATTTTTTTTAATTATATTTTTGCATTTTTTTTTAAATCTTAAAAATAAACAACAGATTCTACACTTAAAGGGGTTCTGTCCCCCAAAAATTCTATACTTACCTATTTCTCCCGAGGCAGTCCTTTTACCAGAACTTCTCCTCCCTGATCTTCTCCTGTCTCCTGCAGTCTGGGGAGGCCACCTCACCTCCAGCTGGCTGATTATTCTACTTCCTGTGAGGTTACGTACATTCATAGGTAGTCTCCTTTCTGCCTGGCAATGTACGCTGTGTCACAGTTCACAGCTGAGCAGGGAGTGCCAAGCTACTGCAGAGACTGCTCATGCCCGCTGTCTCTGCAATAGATCAGCATTCCTTCCTAGCCAGAGAACGCTACATCACAGGGACGTGATCTTCACTGACCTGCAGGAAGAATAATGCAAGGAATGCATGCTTCATAACAAGCCGTCTTGCTATGAGGTGACCCAGGGGGGATGGGGGGAAACACTGAACGAGATCAGTGAGTTGAAGATGTCTTAAGGAGTTTGCCTGAGGAAGAATAGGTGGGTAATAGAATTTTTTTTTATGACGAAACCTCTTTAAAGGCAAGCATGAATTCAAGGCCCTTTTTACACTGCATCTACAGTTTATATTTATCAGAAGCGCTGGGAAAACTCCCTGTGTATATGGTAAACAAATCCATAGACTCCCATTCACCCAACAAAGGCCAATTCCTTTAGATAGCACCTATTTGGGTTGCTGTGCTTTTACTGCATGGAAAAGCGCAGCAGGCTGTATTATTAAATACAGAGGCATCCAGCAAAAAAAAAATGCATATACCACATGGTTGTCGGATGCCCCTAAGCGGCATTCATTAAACGTATACATCCAAGGTTTGTCAGAAGTTCTTCCAAAGGAAACCTCATATGCGTACTGCAGAAGTCTAAGAGAAACCAGAAAAATAAAATCATCAATCCTTACTGCCACCCAGGAAGCAATGGGTGCAGGTCATGGTTATAGGGGCACTGTAGGGTTGTGACAGTTTTATTTTAAGCAAAAAGGAGGAGTATTCCACACAAAATTATTTCTGTGCTATGCCTAGTGAAGGTCCGAGGGGCAACATATAATTGGTATTCCCTCTTTGATGCTCCTAAAGGAGTTTTCCAGGACTGAACTGTCATGGCATGACGCCACCGCTCACCCTGCTCACCTGGTCCTGGGGGTGCAGCAGGATGCTCCCATCTGTCAAATACTGTACACCGCACCTCTGCATCCCTGGTGTCAGCACTGCTACCCCTCTTATAAAGGGCTAGTGCACTTGCTAGATTAGGCATCCACCCAGTTTGTTCACATTAGCCATATGTGATTCCAACTATCCTGATTTTTGTGCTCCTTTGCCTCAGCTCTGTATTTTGGACTCTGCTACTGCCTATATCCTGCCCTGACCTTCAGCCTGGACCTCACTGGTGCACTTGTGCTGCCAGTCCTAACCACAACCTGTAGTCTTGCATGACTCCTGTTCAGACCTTCAGGTACCGCACCTTGTCTCAGTGCACCGTCAGCAGCCACATTACTGATACTTAGTGTAACGGTTTGGGGACCCCATAGAAAAGTCAGTATGCCATTTGGAGGGGTTAGGCATGAAAACTGAAGTTTCCCAAGTGCTGCCGAATGCCAAACTGGCTTGTGGCAAGACAGATCCACAACCGTCTGCCTGGTAAACTGTTGATGAGCTTTCCTCAGGATAGTTGATTGGCACAGGTGTGATGATCCCCACTGATCACCTAAACTGAAGAGGCACCACTGCTCAGTTAAGTGCTGAGGCCTCTTCTCAGGCCTGTGATGTTATGTTCATTGGTCCAATAGCCTGAGAGCATTTCAGTCCCATTCAAGTGAAAGGGATTTAGCTGCAATACTAGGCATAGCCACTATATAACGTACAGCACTGTGCTTGATATGGATTGAAGTGCCAGTGGTGCTCACCCTAGCACACTGTCTCTTCAGTCAGCTGATTGGTGGGGATCCATCAACAGTTTACATTATAAAAACTCCTTTAACCCCTTAGTAACCGCCACATAGTGTTTTTACGTCCTGCAGTTGCAGGACATGTATGAAGGGAGATCGCGTGGCTATCTCCATTCATAAATCCCGGGTGCTGGCTGTTTCTTACAGCTGATAACCGTCGGGAACAGCTCCGACTAGCCATGAGGCTCATAGGGGGTATTAACTCTTTAAATGCCACTGTCAAAAAACATGGAGGCAGCTCGCCTTTAGGGTCACTGAGGGTCGTGAACGACTAAATGGGTAGCAACAACAACAGGGTGCATAAGTTGTGAACCATCATGATCTGTGCTCTAAAGATTTCTTTGAGAAAATGTATTTGCCTGTGGTTATTCATACCATTTTTGCTGTGGACTATTGGTGCTGAATCCACATAAAAAATGCACAACAGTGCAAACAATCCATGCAAGTTATCTGACAATAGCCATCACAGCAGTGGTGTAGAATTTATTTTGCTCTTTTATGTGGGATGCACAGAGCTTTATTTGACAAACATTAAGGTGTCACCTAAAAATGTTCCTTGTCATGATAGGTTATATACAGGGTGTCCACTCACTGGAGGCCTGAAAAAAAAAATCAGCTAATCAACACATTTTTAATGAAATTTGATCAAATTATACCTTACCCAATGAGAATCGTGAACCCATAACATGTTCGTTGAGCACTGCTACCACTGTCACTCTGGCAGAACAGCTAGACTGGCCATCCTGCTCGGTACACCAAGCCAGTCCGAAAGATACATTTTGCTTTATTCATGTAGTCAATCGGAGCTTATATGCCCCCTGAAGGGGAAGGTTTACTGGAATAAGAAGTTGCTGCAGTAAGGCCGGATATGCTCACCAGTATGTTCAGCAATATGGAGCATTGGGTTCAGAAGTGCTTGACTGATAAAGGATTCCGGCACGTTATTGAGGGTACCTAATTCTCATTGGGTAAGGTATGTTTTGACCAAACTTCATTAAAATGTGTTCATTAGTCTTGGAGCTATAGCCGATTTTTCTTGGCCCCCAGTGGATGGGACACACTGTATTTAACTAATATTTGGGCATACTTTAATAGCTACTTGAATATAATCACGCAACTTCCCAGGACCAAGGGTTTCCTTTTACAGAGGCAAGCTGACTGCTTACATCCACAGGGTTTTGTTTTAGAATTTCAAAGGGGAACACAAGCCCTTGAGTATATACTGCATTCACACTAGCATGGGGGAGATCGCAGGTGTTTCTGATCTTTGCCAAAAAACAGTAAGTTTAACTGCAAATGAAAGCTGAACTTCTTATGCCATGCGTGTCTCACACCAAATCACCAAGTAAGACACCCTTAGGGATGTTTCACATGGGACGGAATTTGTCCGCGCAGACATTTCTGCATTACAGCGTTATCCCTATGGGGCTTGAAATCCACAACTGTTATAATCAGCCCCTCTCTACTTGAAAACCGCAAGATTAAATTCCTCTACTGAAAAGCTTTCTGCTGTGGAATTAAGCACATCTTGTGGAATTGTTGTGGATTTCTAGCATACAGGAGATATAATTCCGCCATTGAAGTCTACGGTAAAAAACGCAAGAAATTCCACAAGATGGTCCGTAGAACGCATTCCTCAGTTAAAAACACAATAAAAGCTGCGAGAATTGGCACAATCCACATCTGCGCTGCATCCTGCGGACAATGCCGGTCCAGGTGAATGTTCCCTAATAGTCCATAAAATAATACAAGTATATCTGGTTCTTTGAGTATACAAGTAGACACAGAGGACCAGATAACATGTAAACTAGAAAGACCATTTCCTGCTCAAAGAGAGCAGATGGACACCTTTCATTTTGTGGGTTCACAGAAAAAAAGAGCAGGAAATTGGTCTTGTAACATGTTGACCTGAACACAGCAGGGGAGCACACAGGACAATTACTTCTACTTAACACCTAATTTCCAATGTGTGGTATCATTAAACTTCAGGCTATGGCTCTTGTGTTAAGGTCCTTTTACACACAAAGATGATCCATCAAAAGATGGCTTTTGAGCGATCATTTTGCATAAAGTGTTAATTGGTACTAATGCCAATTAGTAGCTTATTAATGCATGTGAGACACCAGGAGCTATATTCAGAGAACAGGGGGTGGTCTGTTCTCTGAATACATTGTTCTGCCGCGGGGCTGACAGCTGAGACAATGATATAAAATCATCAGTCGCCAGAAAAATGAAAGATGGGCACGATTATCACTCAAAAGATGGCTTTAGAGCAAATGTTGAGCGATCATCATTGTGTGTAAAAGGGCCTTTAGCTATACAGAGCTAATTTCTACCATACTGTGTTTTCTTTTTTTCTGGTTACCAGGGTTAAATACAGAAAATATGCACATTATAGGCTTGTTCACACGAGTGCATTTGTGCAGCATATTACGCACGCAAATTTTGTAAGTGTAATATGTAGTGCATAGAACCCATTGATTTCAAAGGGTTCATTCACTAGTGTATTTCTCAAATGATTACGTGAAAAAATACGCAGCAGGACGTATTTTCGTGCGCATTGCAAGAGCCAATTGAAATCAATGTGCTACGCATATATGCACAAAATCAATGTAATTTTTGTGTGTATTCCTTTGTATGGAAACATGCAGTGCATTTGCGCACACAAAAACAAGCTGCAGCACCCGAAAAACGCGGGCGTAAGTGATTTTCAGTCACGCAAACACATGGCATATTCGCACAACTGAAATACTCTTACGTGCGTGTGAACATGCCCTAAAAGATTTCTCTCTCACAGAGTCATGAGACCAGTTCGACCTTTGAATGCCACACCAAGTTCAGAATACCTACAAACTAAGGCCTCTTTCACAGGAGCGTATATCGGTCGCCATTTTCACGGCCGGCCGATATACACTACGATCTGACAGTCATTTTCTATATCTACCATTGAAGCTTTTTCTGACTGGACTGATAAAAAAATAATCCATTTCATAGGGACTTCTAAGAATGTACTCTGTACAGAGCTTATGTAAGATACAGTCATCAAATGTGTCAAACGTTATTTGCATATTTTCAAATTATTTTGTTTGGAGTCTGTTTCGGTCTCATATCTGAAAGTCATTGAAAACCTTGCTTGATCCACACTTAACATGATTTATTCAATTTCTCATGAATCTTGGGGTGCTCTAATAATAAGAAAAAAAATCACATCTCTATTTATTATGAACTATATACAAAAAGCAAGGAAAAAAATAAGGTGCCCGTGCTTTACCTATGGCCTAGAGCAGTGATGGCGAACCTTTTAGAGACCGAGTGCCCAAATTGCAACCCAACACCTACCTATTTATTGCAAAGTACCAACACGGCAACGCAACCGGAAGGGCGGTTTCAGAGGCGCGTGAGCGCATAATTTTTGCACCTGAATGAGTTTTTTTTGCTTGTTAAATGTCTGTTTTACGGCTCTCCCCTAGACTTTGATGAAGGTCTAGGGTTCACAAAACGGACAAAGATAGAGCAGGTCATATCTTTTTACGTTCAGTGAAAATTACGGGAGCAAAAAGAGGTAGTGAGAATGAACTAGTTGAAATCAATGGGTTCTATTCTCGGAGTTATGCATGCGGGAATACCCCCACAAATAACAGCCCCATACGCATTAAATAATGCATTCACTTACACCTTTTGTCTTAAAATTAACACAATAACGGAGCTTTCAATGATGCTAACAACGTTTTATTGAAAGGTAAAAGTTTGCATTTGGCATGCTTTAGAAGAATTAATGTGATTTTTGCTGTTGTATGGATGCTGATAATTTGTCTAACCTTGGCTCATACTTTGTAAGTTTGAGAACAGCACATGCAGCACTCAGGTCATCTGTTAGTCGGTTCCTGGTGTCAGATTTGATATAGTTCAAAGCTGAAAACAGCTGCTCACAAGCATAGGATGATCCAAACAAAGTAAGGATAGCAATCCCAAGTGCCTTCATTGACTTAAAAGTATTTTTGAGAGAATTCCACAGTTTAAGGATTTCATTTTCAGAACTAAGTGTGCTGTCATTTGTCATCCCTTCTATCTCCTCAAGTTGTTGACGCAGGTCAGAGAGTTTATTTTTCCAGATACTGTTTTCTTGAAATTCCAAGAGCTCAATTTCCATATTACCTAAATCTAAACTTCGTAAGCAGGAAAGATCAAGATCTTCAAATTTTTGCTTCATCTGGATAAGTAAGAAAATACTGGGTTGTCTCCAACTTACGGAACTGTGAAAACCGGTTATTAAAACTCACTTTTGCAACTCCTACAATGCTAGAGAATTCCTTGTAGATTTCCCGATGGCTTGCAGAATTGTCTCCAAATGTCGTAGAATTGTCTAAATGCCTTTTTAGACTTGGGAAATATTTGAGCTACTCACTTCAAGGTCCCTTTCAAAAACCTGCCGTTTTCTCTCATATGTTTTGATATCATAAAACATCCTTTCTGCAGTTTTCCCTGCACCTTGCAGCTGTTTAGTGCACTGAAGTGTAGCATAAAATCTGTAAGGAACATGAGGTTGGTAAGCCAGGCCATATCGGTGAGCTCTGGATATTCCTGCTCTTTTTCATTCATGAATAGCCTAATTTCATCCAAGCAGGCTACAAATCTCTCCAGGACTCGGCCTCTGCTTAGCCACCACACATTATTATATATGAGCAAACAATTATACTGTGCCTGAACCTCCTCAAGAAGTGATGTAAATTGTCGACAATTCAGAGCACGACCCATGATGTAATTCACCATTTTTGTGACATCTTTGAGGACATCATCAATTTTTCTGCTAGTTTCTCTGGCACAAAGAGCTTCTTGGTGTATAATGCAATGGAACTGAATGGCTTGGTGTTTTGTTTCCTTAACAAAGAACTGTATGAAGCCCGATGTTGCCCCCACCATAGAAGGTGCCCCATCACTAGTAATGGAGACCACTTTTTCTGGCCTCCATTACAGCATTGTAGATATCTATCCTTTGTGTTCTTTTAGGCATAGACACCAGTTTCACCAGTTCTTCTCTCATTATGTCACCAACTGCATAACGCAAGATTATGGCTAGCCTTGCATGATTATTTATATCTGTGCTTTTATCCAAGCAGATGTAACAGGCTGCATTCTGTAAGTCAGTGGTTAGCTGGTGAGCTGCTGACTAACATCACTTGCCATGCGCTGGACTCTATCTTTAAGAGTGTTTCTGCTAAGTGGCATCTCAGAGATGCGTTGAATAATTTTATCTTTGGTTGGGAAATCATGAAGGAGAGAATTACTCCCAGACAACATGGCCATTTTGATCATCTCCCCATCAGAGAGGGGCTTACTATGCTTTGCTATACACAGAGAAATTTAAAAACTGGCAGCTGTCAGATGATTTGTTTCAGAAAGGTAGTTGCAAAAACTAAGATGCTGGGAATTATACCTCCTCAATTTTCCTTCTAAAAACTCTTTTCTTTCTGTTTCACCAAGTTGGGAAACACTTTTGTGGTTGGTGCCAAAGTGTTGTCTCACACTAGATGTGCGACACGCAACACTTTCATTGCACAGAATACATAAGGCTTTTCCATTGCGTTCAATCACTCCAAATGACTCTGTCCAGGTCTCTTGGAATGATCTTCCACTATCTGGCTTAGATTTTTTTGCTGTACTCATTTTTGGGAGTCGACAAAAACACAAAATAATAAAATTAAAGAAAATTTAAAAATGAAGCACCCAATACTAATCTCTCTCTACACCAAAAATAGCTGACAATATTAGTAGTAACCCGTGACGGACTTATCCTCCAGAAATTTGTCCAATTCCCTTGTAAAAGCATGTAGGCTAGATGTCATCACCATATCCTGTGGCAAGGAGTTCCACAGGTTAATCCATTAGCACTACAGGATGTACAGTTACGTCCTGCAGGTTTTGGGTTTGTATGGAGGGGGATTGCGGGGTGACCTCGTTCCATACAATGCCCATACCCACCTGCAACAGCTCTGATAAGCTGCACTGTTCATTGGAGCTATTAACCCTTTAAATGCTGTCATTAATTCTGACAGCAGTATTTAAAGGCCCTGACCGATTTTCAGGGGTCTAGCACTGCCCCTGTGATAAGATCGCTGGTTGCCATGAGGTTGTCATGACAGCCCGGGGGCTTTCTGAAAAGCTACAGGGCGGCTATTGCAGATTGCCTATAAAACCAGGCCTGTGGCTTGGTAGATTGCCTGTCAGATCGCAGTATAATGTAATATTATGGCATTACATCTTACTGCAGTAGCGATCAAACCATCGCAAGGTCTTGTCCCCTCTGGGGACTAAAAGACAAATGTAAAAATATATTTGGTGTTGCTGTGTCTGTTAAATTTCGATCTATCAAAATTATGCATTATTTATCCCACATGGTGAATGTAGTCAGGAAAAAAAAAAGAACACAAAAAATGTAATAAAAAACAGTCATACATCAAGGCCAATGGATAAATAACAAAGTTATGTTTTTTTAAACGGAAGAGGAAAAAACGAAAATTGAAAAAAAAGAGCCAAGTCCTTAGGGAAGGGGTCTTGTTTCTATGGCGTACATACTGCAGCAACATAACTATATTCTATGGGTCAGTACGATTACTACGATACTAAATTTATAGCTTATTGTTTTTTGCTGTTCTGCTATTATTTTTTCCCAAACATAATAAATGTTTCAAAATTATTTTCTGCTGCCATCTTCTGATCCCAATAACTTTTTTATTTTTCCATTGACATAATTGTGCAAGGGCTCGTTTTTTTTGTGGGACATCCTATAGTTTCTTTTAGTACCATTTTCAAGCACATACGACTTTTTGATCATTTTTTATTACATTTTTTTATCTTGGAGATGGGGTGACCAAAGAAGAGCAAGGAACCCCTTCACCTCAGACTGCCATCTGCGCTTCATTTAAATTGCCCACTTTACCAGTGACAGGGGAGTAAGGAAGTGCTTTGATTGGGCTGATATGCGTGCACAGGGGCAGGGGGTACGAGGAGCAGCTAGATTACAGCGCGTGCCCTCAATCCCGTTCACCCCACGCTGCCGTCAGCACTGGATTTCAACTGCCTGCCTCACTTTTGACAGGGCAGGAAGCTTTTGTATTGAGCTGCAGTGCGGACAGGCAGGTGAGAGTAGCGAACAGCATGCGTGCCGGCAGAAAGGGCTAGGCGTGCCCTCCCCGGCACGCGTGCCATAGGTTCGCCAACACTGGTCTAGAGCCTTTTAACTACATGTAAACTCAGGAACAAGATGTTACATTTCTCATCCATAGGGCTTGTTTACACGACCATATATCAGCCGTTGTTTTTATACTCTTCCATCTGAGCTGTCTTCCCCTTTCCCTCCCCATCGCCGGCTCTCTGCCACTCTTTTTCCCACCGGCTGTTTCCAATAGGAGGTGGAAGGGAGGGGTTGGGTCAAATCTCCGCCTTGCCCCTCCCATTGCTGGCTGCGGACAAGGGGTGGTAGCTTAGCTCTGCACCCACCCTGCCCCTCCCATTGCAAACAGCCGGAGAGAAGGTTATCTCTGCCCCTGTCCGGACCCTCCCATTTCAAACAGCCAGAGGGGAGGTTAGCTCTACCCCCATCCCGCCCCCTCCTATTGCAAACAGCTGTAGGGGAGGAGAGTGGCAGAGAGATGGCAAGGGGGAGGGAAAGGGGAAGACATCTCAGATGATAGCGCATATCGGCCGGCTGTGAAAAGGGTGGCCGATATACGCTCCTGTGAATAAGCGCATAGGCTGCAATTGGTTTTGTGCTCCCTAGACTAGGGTGTGAAGTCTAAAAGATCGCCTAGTATTTACCATTAATTCCCGCAAGGAGGCATGCTCTTTAAGCGAGGATCAAAGTACACAATCTGCAGACTATTCACCAGCTGTCAATGGGACGCAACACCAATGACAGGAACAGATTAGACATGGAGCGTGGAACATTACTATGGAGTGTGCAACAAGATTGTGGTAAGGAGCCAGGAACAAGACCATAGTCACAGGAATCCGACTTAATGTGGTCTGCTCCTCACTCAGTCACTGGCAGTGTTAACACTGAACAATTACACTGTTCTACATCAAATTTGCTGACCGCAGCTTTTTAGCCATGTCAAAAAAATTGCCCAAAAATTGCGACCATCTGAAGCTTTGGATTCCAAAGTATTCATTCAGATAAACTATTTTTGGTCACGGAAAAATAATTAATAATGGTTAAAAAAGTACATCGGCGATGAGATAAGCAAGAAGCCCCCATAGACTTATATGGATGTGGGAAGAAAAGGGAGGAGGAGGGAGTTACTCGGTGTACAACACTGTGAAAAGAAGACAGCTAGCTGTATTTAAGTATTAGTAGTAGTCTTTCCGCGGATTTCTGCTGATCGATGGATTTATGTGCTCCAGCGTATTTTTTTTGCCAATACGCAGCAGCTGCCAGTGTGAATGGCAGAAAATCCGTGGCTAAAGTTCAGGACTTGATGGCGGCAATTCTTCATACATGTGATTTTACGGCGCGTACGGGCAAATGTATAAAACGCACACGGGCGTATGAAAGAGCACTTAAGATGCATTTCCTCCACAGTCATCTTAATTACTTCCCCACCACCACCAAATCTTGGAGTTTTGAGTGAAGAGCAAGAAGAACACTTAAACCAGGACAATCAGACCATGGAACACAGATATCAAGGCACGTCGAACAGAAACGTGATGGCAGGCTACTGCTAGTGTTTGCAGCATAACAACCCCGATCATACCTATTTTAGAAAATAATAAAAAAGACAATTTGGGCCAAACATTTAGTTATTTATGGAATTATTGATATTTTCTTCCATTTGCAATCTTATCTTTTTCTACTAGTCCAATATTATATGTTTTATGTTCTTCACAAGTTTGGTAAATCTTCAATTTAAACTGAACAATCTGTAAACCAACTTTCTCATTTGTAAAACATTTTGACCTGATGCATCATTTCTGACTTCATATTTGGAACCAGCACCTTCCTGTGTAGGATCAGTACAAGTAGCTAAGTCAGCATAAAGGCACTGTAATATGTAGACCAGTGTTATTGTTCAGTTTTGCACAACCAACCAATAAACTAAACAATAATTGTTCCATGCAAAAGGGCCCTTAGCTAAAGCAATGGGTGTGATAATGCAGTAGGAAGAAAATATATGATCTTGGACAGTTACTGTTCTATGTTGTCACCCAGCAGACAATTAAATGCATCACTGGATTGAATCCCATCATTGGCATCAGAACACTGCATATGCAAGGAGCAGACATGGTAGGCTGACGTTCATGCAAGGAGTAGTGAGTATGGTGTTGAAAGCAATGTTCGCGTATGTTCACATGGAGCATACATGTAGAACCTCCGCTGTATAATTTCCACAGCGGAAAATTCAGTGGCAAATTTCTATTTTCACATTAAAAAAACCCACACCATTGGCGTGTATTTTGACCAAGAATTAGCTTTGTATCTGCAGCTGATTTTAGCAGCTACAGCACCCCCTTTATCTCATAATACGTCCTGCCCCATCACACATCACCTGGCAGCATCTTGTGAGCGCCGAGCAGCTGGTCAGGTGATTTGGGTGACGTCTTTTTGGCAGACTGTTTTTGCGGGGTGGTTTGCCATTGCCTTCCCCAATCATCCTTATCCCCAAGCAAGCTGGGTACTCATTTTACCGACCCTCGAAGGATGAGCCAACCTTGAACTGGCTCCCTGCACAGATTGAACCCACAACCTTCAGGTTGTGAATGAGAGCTTAGGACTGCATTCTGCTGCCCTAACACTCTGTACCACACGAGGCTCTTAATTTGGAAGTGGCATCACCAAACCAGCGGCTCGGTGCTCATATAATTCCAATGAAAACTGCAGGATTGTGAACGCCAAAAATGAAATAAAATACAGCTTCGTCTAGAATACACTTTCTTCTTTTTCTTGCTTTTTGTATATTTTGTCAACCATACTTAATTGGGGAAATAAACTCTGTTGACAATGCCTTTGAGATGAATCCCCACTGCTTACAGTAAAAATAAGAGATCACATATCATGTAAACACTACACATAGAATAATAAATATTGGAAAGCTCATTTGAATTATGGGAGGAAGAAAACAGATTCTTATACATCCTGAGACTTGCATGGTGCAAAGGAAAAAGAAAATTTTTTTGCAGGAAAAAGTAGAAATAAAGAAATCTATTACAGTGCACGTTAAAGTCTTTTTATTGCAGATGATTTTAACTTTAATTTTTTAAACTCGTTGTACTTTTTTAATCCTATGGGGAAATATTGAATATTCACATTTATTTTTTAACTTTGTAATGGCATATACCTAAATATGTCCTAACAATAGAGGTCCACAATCAGCGCTGATCACCGTATTCAAAGGGCACTATTTTTCTATTTTTCCATTGTCATAGCAATCGGAGAGTTTGATTTTTGTGGGACGAGTTTCATTGTTCAATCATACCATTTAACATACCATATAATGTACTGAAAGGTTTCAAAATGTTTGAGCAGAGTGGAAATAAAAAATAAATGCAGCTGCACCCACCATCTTTTGGGGGTTTCACTTTTATAGCATTCACGGTACAGCAAAAAGTACATGCTCACTTTGTCTCAGTACAAACACAGCGATACCAAATTTGTATCTTCTTTATTTTTATGGTAACACTTTTAAATAATTATAGATTTTTTAAAATTACTTTGCTGCATAACTTTATTTTTTCATGGATGGGGCTGTGTGCAGGCATGTCTTTTGCAAGATGACCTGTAGTTTCTATTGGTACCATTTGGGGGTACATTCAACATTTTAATCGCTTTTTGTTGAATTTTTTCTCAGAGATGGGGTGAGCAAACAAGTGCCATTCTGCCATCGTATTTTCGTTTTTTTGATGTGATTTTCCATGTCAAATAAAGAACTCACCACAGTCTTTTGCAGCATCTGTTTTACATATAGACATCTGAAATGTGTCTCGGCCTGATCACAGGTCTCTGGACCCAAATTCTCAGCATCATACGCGTGTATGATGTTCTGACCTAGAGTCCAGAGGCCTATGGTCAGGGGCCAGGACACATTTCAGATGTCTGTATGTAAAACAGATGTTGCTGTAAGGCAGTGTGGTTAGCCCATAAATAATAAGCTAAAATAATATGTTAGGTTATTAGATTCGACTTTCATGAATGCGCAATGCCAAATATTAAATACATTTTTTTAATGTTAACAATGGGAAAAGGGGTTTTATTTACCCTTTTATATTTTTGGTCATATGTGAAACGATTTTTTTTTAAATTATTGTTACTCTACATTTTTAGTCACCATAGGGGACTTAAACTAGTGATTGTTTGATCACTTATACAATGTACTGCAATACTTTGGCATTCCAGTATAGTATATTTCTGCAGGCAATCTATTAAGCCCTGCTACAGGTGTTTCCTTAATAGGCAGAAATATATGGCAGCACGGGGTGCCTTCACAAGCTCCCAGGCTTCCATGACACTCTGCAATCTCTGTCCTGTTATATAAATGCCTCTATCAAAATTGACAATGACATTTAAATGGGTAACAAATCTGATCAGAGTTAATGCAGATCATGGCTATTGTATGGCAGGAAGGGGTTAAACGGCCCATAGTAAAGTTTAAATAAAGTTCAGGAGGGAAATATTTTTATTAGGAGACTAAACATAAGAACAAGGGGGCATAATTTGAGATAAGTTGGGAGGGGGAGATCAGAAACAATGTCAGAAAATATAAAATATTTTACTAAAAAAGTAATAGATGTTTGGAACAAACTTCTAACAGATGTGGTTGGAAAGTCAACATTAAATGAATTTAGACATGCCTTGGATAAACATACACAGTATCTATCATAAGAGAAACAGATAATTTAAGGTAGACTGATGAATACAGGATCTGTTTCTGCCCTCAATCTTCTGTGTTTATAGAAAAAAAAAATGAATAGTGTAGTAAACTATGCTATTCCATACTATGGTACCCTGTAAAAAAATGGATACCATAATGTGATTCTATGGTGTGTATGTTATGTCACTATCATAAAAAAATTGCAAGCAGCTGAGCACAGCATAAAATTAACAAAAACAGACTATACTCATATCTCTTTGGGCCCCGTGATGGAACAGCTCTTACATCACTAGCTTCTGTGTGTACAGCTGGTGGAAGTCAGGTGAATGCTGCAGCCAATCGGAGGCCACAGCATCACCATCTGAACTCCTGGCATCACTGGTGCTTACATCATGGGCACCATGATGCCAGGAGTTTGGGATGGTGATGCTGCAACCTCTATATGGCCACAGCTCTCACTAGACTTCCACTGGTTGTACACCTGGAAGCTGACTCCAGGGCCATAGGAGGCACTCGGCTGGTGTGGTAGTGATAAGACCTCTTTAAATAGTGGCCAGAAACATGATGTGAGCAGAATTTTGAATGACAGCTTGAATCAACTTCAGAAAACGGTTAAATAGCAGCTTGATTGGAAAGCTTGTTCTATCATTTAAACTCTCTTTCACAGAGACTTTAATGCTAATAAAAGAAGCTTATTCAGCACCATAGGTTCACCATTATACACATATTGAGAACTAATAAAATTCCATGAGAGACTCAATGCATTCCACTCCATTATAAACCTGACATTAAGCTGCTGTAGTGGCCCAGAGTTAGTGGGGCCCCTCCATAATGTTCTACGTCTGTCTCATGCCATTGTCTTGTCAGTGTCTTGTTTGTGGAGTGCATTTGATTTATGTATATTGAATGGTTGCAGGACTGAAAGAGTCAACTTTTGGCATGTTCTGTCCTGTCTAGAAAATGTATTGCATTAAAGGAGATGTCCCGAGGCAGCAAGTGGGGTTATACACTTCTGTATGGCCATAATAATGCACTTTGTAATGTACATTGTGCATTAATTATGAGCCATACAGAAGTTATAAGAAGTTTTATACTTACCTGCTCCGTTGCTGGCGTCCTCGTCTCCATGGAGCCGACTAATTTTTGGCCTCCGATGGCCAAATTAGCCGCGCTTGCGCAGTCCGGGTCTTCAGCTTTCTTCTATGGAGCCGCTCGTGCCAGAGAGCGGCTCCGTGTAGCTCCGCCCCGTCACGTGCCGATTCCAGCCAATCAGGAGGCTGGAATCGGCAGTGGACCGCACAGAAGAGCTGCGGTCCACGAAGGTAGAAGATCCCGGCGGCCATCTTCAGCGGTAAGTATTGAAGTCACCGGACCGCGGGGATTCAGGTAAGCGCTGTGCGGGTGGTTTTTTTAACCCCTGCATCGGGGTTGTCTCGCGCCGAACGGGGGGGGGGGTTAAAAAAAAAAAAACCCGTTTCGGCGCGGGACATCTCCTTTAAGTGTATCGTTTTGTGGTTGCGTGATTAGGATATATGTGTTTGTGTTTGCAAGAATGCAGAACAGAAATGAGATAAGAGGAGAACAAGTGAGAAAGAAGGAAAGAAAGGAAGAAAGAGAGGATTGAACAGAGTGGGTGAGCCACACAGACACCGGACAGATCGACTGCCTGGGGAAGCATAGAGGAGACCGAGCGACTTCTTCGCACTCAGCCTGGGCCCATTCGACCCAAGAGACCTCGGTGCTTCTGCTGAGCCCTGAGAGAAGGACAGACCACTTTATAGCGAGAAGAGGAGAGAGTGAGTGTTTGCCGGTAGAGAGAGAGAGTTTGCTGGGGAAAGGAATTTCACAGATAACTTGGACTGTGGATTATCCAGATGCCCGAGAATCTTCCCAGTTGCACCATTTTGACCTGTTGTTTCTGTACTTAGTCTGTTTTGTTTGGATCTCAGTTCAAGAGTTTACAGGAAAGGAGCAGAACCAACTGTTCCTTGTTCTTATTCAGAAAGTTACCCTGTGTGTGGACTACTTTCTTACATCTGAAAGATCCACCACAGAGAACAGAAAGGTGGCATCACGAGTGACAACTGGATTTAAGGTAACCCCCGTTTACTACCCCTGTGATCTCCCCCAGCGGGAACGGGGTTGGGTCCCGAGCTAACCTTAGAGGGAGAAGATGGTAGAGCTCTGTGACAAGGCCTTTCTCTAGCCCGCTGTCTCCTCAGTTGTGGGCCCACTCCTCAGATTCTGCACTACTCATATACTGAAATCTACTTTTTGGACACCACTATAACAATTTCAGACAACTCAATACAGACATCCCTATACCAGAAACCGATTGATCGGCCCACATACCTCAGATGGGCCAGTTTCCATCCTAAACACATCTATTTAAGTTTTTATTTATTTCTCTACTCATCCTGTTCTGGAAAAAAATGCCTTTTAAGTGCAAATTAATCACATCATGCCTTGTCATATGTATGTGTGTATATATATATATATATATATATATATATATATATATCAAAAGCGCTGCAGAATAAGTTAGCGCTATAGAAATAAAGATTATTATTATATGCATGCCTCTTCAGATTTATTTCATTATGCCAATGGGAAGAATGGAGCTGCTGCTGCGCATGTACGACCAGTGGCTAATTCGCCAGTACACTACAGAAATGGGATAAGGGGTTGTCAACATGGGTGCCCCATTCTCGGGATCGATGGGGTCCTAGAAATCTGACCCCCACCGATCGATCAGTTTTCACTCATCCAGTGGATAGGTGAAAACTTGTAATTTTAACCACTGACTGGAATAGTCCTTTAACTGACAGCCTTTCCTATATGTGTGTGCATAGAGAGATGGCTATCAGTCACTGAGTAGGACTACCAACTGGATTCCTAAGGACAGAGTGGGTAGAGATGGAACTGAATAAATTACAAGTTAAACTGAATCTTTTCCCACAACACTATATCTCAACCCACTGCAATCCTCCTGCTCAATAGCACACTGCCCTCAGATCAGACTGCTCAACGTGACAGGTTCCATTTAAGTGCAGTAATTGTGGGCTATCTTAAGCTCAGTCTGTTGTGCTCTGGACTTCTGCTTGCAGTTTCTGACTCATGAAGAAGTTACTTCCTGTCAGCCTTATTAGCTCTCATGGGGATAATTTGTCTTCCAGTAACAGCCTACAAGATCTGTCTGCATGTAATTCTTCTCCGATGGGTTGCTATAACTGCTGCATTGAAGAGTCATTTTTACTAATAGATGTAAAAAAAATATTGGAATAGTATCTGCCATCTTTAATGTTAATTAAGGCTGGCAACACATGGCAAACATAGCAGACTTCTATTTTATAACGGCAGCCAGCACTGTATGCTGATCACTATCCCCTTCTACCTTGTAGTCAGAATTGGAAGCACTGTTGGCTAGAATGAATACTCACTACTCTCCTCCTCAATTTGCATAACAATATTGTGTTCCTCAAGAGGCTACACCTTATGCAATAGTTAAAGGGGTATGCCCATCTCATTAGTCAATGTTGTGTCTAATAAGTGAAATGAAGCATTTCATCTATTTGCTACATGTGTCCAAAACTCAGTGTTGCAGAGATATATTGGCTTTTCTAACCTCCCTGTGTATAGCTGATTGTCAAGTAGACCAACCACCTCCTGGCCACTTCTCTGCAATTCATCTCCATAGGACTTCTGGGCATATTCAGTAGCACATAAGCCATTCAGTAGATCTTCTTTTTATGACAGCTACTGAGCACTTATCAGGGCTGTCAGTGTGCTCCAAGCAGGGGCATAACTATAGAGGATGCAGGGATGCGGTTGCACCCGGGCCCAGGAGCCTTAAATGGCCCATAAGGCCTCTCTTCTCCATATAGGGAGCCTAGTACTATGAATAAAGCATTATAGTTGGGGCCCTGTTACAGATTTTGCATTGGGGCTCAGAAGCTTCAAGTTACGCCTCAGGCTCCAAGTGTCTGTTAACTTTATATAAATTAGGCTAGGTATACACTTGCATAAAAACACTTGTTACGTCCACAAAAAAAAAAGGATGTTTTTTTCATACACGTGTAGTTCTGTGTAGCATCCTGTTTGATCCATGCCTTTTTTTCTCTGTATGCCATGCGTATTCACATCTGTAAAAAAAACAAACACTGAAAAAAGCCCAATCCTTTTTTTCCTGCATCTTTAAAAACAAAAAGCAGACAGCTCCCAGATAGTATCCGTGTGCTCTCTGTCTTTTTAATCTCCTCAATAGCTTGAATGGGAGAGTCTCATCCTCAAAATGGATCAGAATATTGCATGCGATGAGATTTTTTCACACAGTCCTTGTCTGCGTGAAAAAACTCAGGAGTGTGTATTGAATCATAGAATAACATGGGTCCTTATACTGTGTATGTGTGGGTTTTTTTTTTTTTAAACAAATGAAAAAAAGGTTAGTGTGCTGGAGGCCTTAGGCTACTTCTACACGGGCGATCATGATTTTGAGAAAATCGCATCAAAATCGCATCTTTGTTTCCACGATTTTTGAGCGTCAGCAATGCTTTTTCTCGAGAAAAATCTCACATCGCGCATAAAGTCGCAATAAAATTGCGCAATTTTTTTAATCGTGAAAGTTAATAGGACTTTCTAATGTTAAAAGCGCATCACATTTGTGTGTTGTGATGCAATACAAAGGAGGCTCCATAGGGAAACATGGTAAAAAAATAAATAAAAAAACAGAATAATCGCAGAAAGATAGGGCATGCCGGGATTTTTTTCTCTCGCAACATTGCATCAGTGAAAATATCACTAATGTGAATGAAACCATGGAAAATCATTGGTTTTATAATTCTGCTTTTTTACTCACTCTCGCATCGCGTGATTTTATCACCCATGTGAAGGCAATCTTTGGCCGCTTTCACAAATCCAGCTCAACATACCTGAAGAAAAAGCGCTATATGCAGCACTTTTTCATGTAGTAAAATACCAGACAGCTGAGCGGAAACCAACTCAAACTGCTTAGTAGTCAATTGGGTCCATTCAGTGTTGTTAGGTTCCGTCATAAGATGGATCCTTGTTGGCCAGGGATCTAGCAACTTACCGGCACTGGGTAGGAGCCACTGGTGTAGTCGTCAGCTGGTGTCACGTTTGCGGTACAAATGGATGAGGTGGAAAACATAGTCAGACAGAAAGCCAGGAGTCGTTATCGGGAAGTCTCGGTTGCAGTATGAATGGATGATGCAGAAAACGTAATCGGGAGGAGAGCCAGGAGTAGTCAACAGGTAGTCACAGTTCACAGGAGAGGAGCAGGTTAGAAGATGTAGCTTGATACAGGCAATGGAGCCCAATAATTACACGCTAGTGCAGTTGCAGGGTCAGGCTTTTATAATAAGCTTAATCAGGAAACAGAGTCGGGGACAAGACCAGGAGGCAGAGACTAGATTACTGGAATCAGGGAACAAGGCTGAGAATTATGCAAGGGAACTGTCCACAGGGCTGATGGCTCAATAAGAAGGGCTACTGCTTGGAGTGTAGGAAGTTCCCAGTTTGTGTCCTGACAAGGGGATTCCCCTTTCCTGTTTTCTGAACAGAGCTAACAGTCCAGAGTTGAACAGGACAGATGTAGATGGTGAAAGCAAACTGGAACAGGTGGGGAAACAAGGTATTGATCTGATGCACAGCACGTTAGAAAAGCCGAGGAAGCAGTGATCAGGAGGCAGCTACCTTCGGTTTCTCATCAGTCAGCTCTGAGAGAGGCCATGAGATGGGTGACATAGGCCATGAGATGGGGTTCGAAGCTCTAATGTCAGAGGCAGAGTCCCCGTGAGGGCGTCAGGGAGAGCTTGTGAGGCTCCATGAGAGATTGCTGTCATTGTTTCCATTAGTTGATGGAGCAACACATCCTTTGTATTTGCCAAGGACATCAAGTGGGAATCGGTACAGACAACCTGATGTGGGGCGCTGAAGGAGATGGTCCACATTCTGGGAAATTAGATTGATATGGGGTCTATACTGCCCAGGCAGTTGGAGGCTAGTTTGTTTTATAGTGTGCTGGAAGAGTTAAAGAAAGGACTGGTTGTTAAAGCAGAAGAGTAGGCTTGTGGGGAGTCAGCCGAAGGGCTTTTCAGGGGAAGACAGCGGCATAGCAAAATTGTGGGCAGCCTTCGGTCAGAATGCCTTGTCAGTGGTTTCAGAGGTTAGATCTCAGGACTCCTTGAATTTACTAGCTTCTTTTGACAAGGTGAATGAGTAAGAGTGCGAGAGACAAGTTTCAAAGTGGCAGACATAGATTTGCTGGGATTTTATGTAGCCTTTGCGGGACCTCTGGGGTTCATTTGAAAGAAGTGAGAGAGAAGATCGAGAAAAAGGAATTCCCAGAGACTTTTCCCCTACTGCCATTAGAGGAATTTCTGGAGTTGAGGGATTTGGATTTGACTGATAATCAGAAAAGGAAGGAGGAGGAAGAGGACATACTGGAAGATACCTAAAACATTTGGCAATTAGTTGAGGGCTTTTTGAATTTTATATTAGTGTTTGGGGGAAGAAACATCTCTTGGAATGTGTGTTTGTTTTTTTCATATATTGATAGTATTTGGGAGGCGTGTTGCATGTATGGGGGTCTCACATCGTTTAGATATGATGAGTATTTTTGGTAGCAGTTGGCGGCTCATGAGTTCATGAAATGGGAGCAGATGAACCTGCCATTGTGGTTAATGATGCTGCAGAGTTTGCAACCCTTTCAAGGTGGGGCTGTGGAAAAGCAAGGGTATTGCAGTCAATTCAATGAGAAGCAGTTTAGAGTTGGCGCCAGTTGTAAGTTTTGCCATAAATGTTCAGGTTGGGGGGGACAACATGCTTTTTAGTGCAGGAATCTGGTTTGGACATGCTACTTGTGAAGACAGATATGGAATTCACCCAGGCAGACAGTATTTGTTGGGGTGTAATTTTCAGGAACAATTTTATGTGAATCTGTGTTTGCCCATGGGTTGTTCTATATCCTGTGCCTATTTTGAGGTATTTAGTACTTTTGTTGAGTGGGTTTGAGAAGTGTCTGATCACGCAGGCGTTATTTACTACCTGGATTAATTTTTGTTTGTGGGTGTGGGTAGGAATAGAAAATGCCAAGCTGCACTTAACACTTTTGTGAGAGTGACTACATTTTGTGGTATTCCCACTGCAGTGGGGAAACCGGTGGGATCTATTAAAAAGCTTAGTTTTCTGGATATAGAGTTGGACACCATCGCTGGGATTATAAATTGGCCGGAGGATTAACTAGAGGACATACTCTCTGAAGTTCGGCAAGCAACATGTAGAGTTAAACAACTAGGACACTTCATTAAACAGATAAAGGATTTGCAAGAGGATTTATTGGTTTGGACAAGTTTTTTGGGAAAATAGAATAGGATAGAGATGTTTCAAGAGTCAACAGTTGATTCGCTGGATTTAGGAGTGCAAGCAATTTGGTACCTTAACTCGGTTTTGGGGCCATTTTGAGTACTTATAGGTGTACTCAACATTGGCCAGTGCACTGGGAGGAGTCCTCCATGATGCGGAATTTAACATGTTTGAAACTTTTCCCAATACTGGTGCCTGCTTGAGGTAAGGATTTTTGTAATAAACAGGTGATCTTTTGATCAGACAACAGTGGAGTGGTTGATGTCATTAATAACCTGAGGTTCGACTTGGTCCTAGTTTTGGCTATATTGAAGTGTCTAGTTCTGGCCTGTCTATGGCTCAATTAGCAATTTAGAAACCAGCATGTACCAGGTAAACTGAATATTGCAACCGATGCTTTATCACATCAACAGTGGCTTCATTTCTGGAAGGCAGCAGCTGAAATGGATGACATTGTTGCGCCATTTCCAGAAATCCTTTGCAGCATGGTTCCTCTGTGATGGACAAGATGCTACTGTCTTTGTTTACACCATTGACTCAAGTTCTATGTGTTAGGTATAGGGTTACCGCTGGGGGCGCTGGTGGCCGCTGGTCGCGCTCTGCTCCTCCTGGCACCGCGGTTGTCAGTGCGGGCGGCTCTGGTTGGGGTTCCCCCGTGTTGGTGGTTACCTGCTCCCGTCGCATGTGACGTGCCCCGCCCCGCTTGGGGACGCGCTCGCTCCGGCCGGCAACACGGTTCTTTGTAAAACACACAGCCCCGGGGAGAGCCGGTCTTCTCATCTCCCCTATCGGCGTGTCACCTTTCACATATCAGGTTGCTGAGTGCTGGTGTATGGTTAGACTTAGCTCTGCTAGCACCCGCTTATACTGTTCTTGACTTTTTTGCTCTCTGACCCATTTATGCCTTTGACTCCGCTCCTGTCTTGCTCCTTTTGTACTGCGCACATGCCTCCCCAGTTTGACTCGATTTTCCCTGACTACTCTCTGTGTTACCCTCTGTCATTTTGCTCTTGGTAGGTTTTGACCCGGCTTGTTTGACTGTCCGTCTCCTGCCCCTCTCCCTTGGGGTCCCTGTCACTAGGCCAGAGCAGGGACCGCTGCCCAGATATCGCCCTGGGGCTTAGCCCAGGGGGCAAGTAGGTAGGGATACGAGAGTGAGCTGGTGTAGAGACCCTACCATCTGTCCCCTACCAGCCATAACAGAAACACTGGCCCAAACGATCTCGGGTTTTTCTCTCCGACCTGCCCTGTTGAGTCCAGATATGGAGGCTGTATCCGCTCTGGCAAACCAGGTGCAAGCCCTAACTGGTTTGGTGCAGGATTTGTCAGCTTGACTTCAACAGCAGAAACAACCTGCTACCAGAGCCCCACCGGCTGCCCCTGCTGTTCCGGGAGCATGTTGTAAGCCTAAGGCCCAATGCCAGACGTCTTTTCAGGTTACCACAGAGCCTTCTTTTCTTTCCGGGAGGGTTGCAGGCTATACTTTAGTTTGCGATCCCACTCGTCCAGTTTTGAACACCAAAGGGTGGGCTTGATTATGTCATGGTTGAGGGGTGACCCTCAAAATTGATTGTTTTCGTTGCCTCCTGACTCACCACCCTGTCAGTCCATCAAGGCTTTTTTTTTCGGTCCTTGGTCAAATATATGATGAACCTGCTGGGGCGGGATATGAGGTCAGTAAGCTGTTAAAACGTCGCCAGGATAGATGCTCAGTGGAATAATATTGTTTACAGTTCCGTCAGTTTTGCGTTAAGTCCCGATGGAATGACCGTGCTTTAAAGGATTTGTTTCTGACTGGGTTGTCTGAGGCAGTAAAAGATTTGTTGTTGTCACATCCTGAACCAGAGACGTTAGATCAAGCCATGACCTTGGCTGTTAGGGCAGACCGACGACTTAGAGCCAGACGCAACCTTTAGCACAGAGTACCTCCTGCTCCTCCGGGGAACCAGACCCAGGCCTCACCTACCAAAAGACGCAGAACCTATGGAACTAGGCTCCATGTTCCCACAAGAACATAAGGAGTACTGGCTCAAGCACTGGTTATGCCTCTACTGTGGAGATCCAGGACACTGGGATCCAGGACACCTGCCGCAAGAGACACCCACAGGAAAACTCCCGCTCCTAGGTGATGACAGGAGGGATCGCCTAGGAGCTCAGGTACTTCCGGAATATATTTAAAATTGTTTCTTCCTTGTGCTATTATTTACGGTAGTTACCATTTTGTCGGCCGAGCGTCTATTGATTCTGGTGCGGCCGCAAATTTTGTGAATTTTGAGTTTAAGCCCATGTCTTAGGCAGGGTTCACACGGGGCGTATTCCCGTCGGAAATCTCGCGGTTTGGCCGCAGCAAACCGCGGCGGCTTTGAAGCGGCCCGGCCGCTCACTCTTTCGCTGCGGCCAGCGCTCCCATAGAGGAGAGCGCGGCCGCAGTGGAATGAAAAAAAGAATGGACATGCTGCTTCTTTTGAAACCGCGGCTGCGGCCGCCGCAGCCGCGGTTTCAACCGGATTTACCGCAGTGGATTAGCCGTCCTGTGTGGACGAGATTTCTGAGAAATCTCATCCACATGGCTGGCTAATCCCGGGATTAGCGGCCGCGGGCGGTTTTGCCGTGGGCGTATCTGCTGCGGCAAAACTGCGGCAAATCCGCCCTGTGTGACCCTAGCCTTAGTGTCTGCACACCGAGACCTGTTCTTTTTTGGTGATGTTCTCTGACCCATTTATGCCTTTGACTCCGCTCCTGTACTGGTCCTTTTGTAATACGCACGTGCCTCCCCGGTTTGACTCGGTTTTCCCTGACTACTCTCTGTGTTACCCTCTGTCGTTTTGCTCTTGGTAGGTTTTGATCCTGCTTGTTGGATCATCTGTCTCCTGCCCCTCTCCCTTGGGGTCCCTGTCACTAGGTCAGAGCAGGGACCACCACCCAGTTGTCGCCCTGGGGCTTAGCCCAGGGGGGCAAGTAGGTAAGGATACGAGAGTGGGCTGGTGTAGGGCCCCCCTCTGGCCATCTGTCCCCTATCAGCCTTAACACTATGAGAATGTTTGAGAAGCATTGGAAGGAAAAAATAGGTAAGGATTAGGATCTTTGTTGTAGTTGCTGGCGTAATGGCAGGGTAAACATTTTGCTATGCTGTTTCCTGTATCATACAGGCAAAGCAGCATGGGCAGTCTTAATTTTTGGCCACTTGTACATCTTTTGGGTCCAGAGGAGGTGACCTAAAAGATCTCTCTGCATACAACACAGGCGCCGGCCGTGTCTTACAGCTGACACCTGGTGCCAACATCTCTGATCAGCCGCGAAGAGATCACAGGGAGCCATGCGGGTGTCATGGCAGCTGGGGGCCTTCTGAAAGGCCCCAGTGCTGTCTTGGTAGAATGCCTATCAAGCCATCCCCGTGAGTTGGCTTCATGAACTGCCTGCCCGATAGCAGTCTATCTAGCAGGAGCGATCAAGGTATTGCAAGTTGTTGTCCCCTAGGAGGACTCAAAAAAAGTAAAAATCAGAACAATAACGTTTTTCTAATTATTAAAAAAAATAAATAAAAGTTAAAAAAAAAACTTTTGCCATATTTACAATAAAAGAATCTAAATAATAAAACTAAAATACATATTTGGTATCGCTATATCTGTTCACCTTACGGTGAACGTTGTCCGAAAAAAAAAATAACGCCAGAACTGCACTTTTTTTGGTCCCCTGTCTCCAAGAAAAAATGCAATAAAAAGCGATCAAAATGTCAAATGTATTTCAAAATAGTACCAATGCAAACTACAGGACGTCCCGCAAAAAATGAGCTCTCGCAAAACTATATTGATGGAAAAATAAAAAGGTATTGCGCTCAGAAGATGCAGCAGAAGATAATAAAAAATATATATCTTTGAAAAAAATATATAGTTTTTTTCGCTGTACTACTTTAAAAGTTTGGTATCGTAGTAATCCTACTGACCCATAGAATAAAGTTATGTCACTTTTGTTGTAATTTGTGCGCCATAGAAACAAGACGTAGAAAGATGGTGGAATATCATTTCTTTTTCATTTTACTCCATTTAGAATTTTTAAAAACTTTTTTCAGTACATTATATGGTCTCATTGAAAAATACAACTCATTCCGCAAAAAACAAGCCCTCATACAGCTACGTCGATGGATACATAAAGGAGTTATTAAATTTTTAAAAAACGAAAATGGAAAAAAAAAGGGCTGGGTCATTAAAGGGTTGATGTGATGGGTTAACCAAGATCTTGTGATTGCTGTGATGGGATACCCAAGTACATGTTCACTTGGAGGGGGAGCCTGGCTGGGACATGACTATTATATTTAGGCTTTATTCACACGAGCGTATATTGACTGCGCTTTCACGCCCAGCCAATATTCGCTGTCCATCTGATGCATTGGTTTACAATGCATCAGTTCAGATGTGCATATTCACGTGGCGTGAAAGAGCCTAGCCGGCCAAGAAAGCACTTTTACGTCGGCCAGGAAAGATAGTTCAGGAACTATCATCCTGGCCGTAATATGGTGGCGGCTCCCATAGACTCCTATGGGAGCCAATGGTAGCTGCCGGAGAAGGGAGATGGAAGGAAGTTTAGTAGGGTGTCTGCTAAACTCCCATCCCCTTTCCTTCTTCTCTTCGTCCCTTGCCAACTGTTTGCAATGGGATGGGGTGGGAGCTAGTTGCTAAGCTCCCACCCCGTCCCGCCCCATCCCACCTCCTCCCATTGCTGGCAGCCGACAAGGGGTGGAGATGGGGCGGGAGCTTAGCACACTATATCCTGACCCCCTCCTTTGCCAAGAGGCAGTGAGGGGGTGGAAAGGGGAAGGCAGTTTAGCAGAGCCCATTCACTCGTTTTTTGGTTGCGCTGTGGCCGTGACATGACCAACCAAAAATCACTACGCTTGTGTGAATGAGCCCTTAAGATGGGGTCCCTTGATTGACAGTCTAATTGGGAAATGTTGTTGATTATATTAGCTTTTTGCATTTAATAAACCTGCCTTGGCCCTTTTACCACCATAAAGCCTGTTTGCAGTTGCTTTTTTTCTGATTAGTTGGAGTGTGACTAGAACTAAAATAGGGAGATAGGAACACCCTTTTAAGCATAGTTGAGCCACTGCTTAGGTAAAGCATGTCTAAAAATAATGTAATCACTGAGTTTGACAGTATCACTAATAAATAAATAATCATTATGTTTCACAAAGGGAGCTGTTTTCAATAGTGAACACTGCCAATAAGAAAGGCAATCCTTTTATTTATTTTTCTCGCATTAATACACTTGTATTTGCCTCCGGGAAATATGAACATCAGTTAGTAATACTTAACATAATGTTCTTTTTCGTTCATGTTCTTTTGTTACCAACTGATGACGTTTAGTAGATGTTTGGCATATTTGTAATATTTTACCCTGTGTCTTTGAGAAAACCTCTTGATGTAGCTTAGTTTTTAAATTTCAGCTTCTGAATTTGTAAAACAATGAATCAGTTAATAGAACTCTTTAGTCTAAAAGTCTTTTTATATCTCCGCTAACTACATAAACATAATATTCCAGAAAATATTTATAGAAGCATGCCATGTTTTTTTCCCAACAGAATTTTTTTTCAGTCAAAAGTGTTGCTTACTGTATTTGTCATCTGTAATCCATATGAGAGGACCTCTGCAGCAGTGGTTCTCAACCTGTTTCAGCCTAGCGGCCCCTTCAGGTATTGGGATGTTGGCCAGCGCCCCCCAAGCCTTACTAGTTTAAACCCAGTCAGAGTTTACCTTGTTTACAAAGTTAAAAGTACAAATTAAAATACCGAATATTTTTTTTGGAAAGTTTGATAGTGTTTAACAGATAAGCATTAATTGTGAAAACATGTCACTAAAAATTACCAAAGAAGTATTTTAGTCAGTTAAATTTTAGGTGCTAAAATGTAGGTGCTAAATATTTAAAAACAGGTTAATTGTGGATATAATAATAAATAGGTTTTATTGCAGAAGCTACTTTTGGGAAACAAGCAATAATACCATCATTAATTATCATTCGATAGAAACATACAAAGAAAATGCAAGATACACCTTAATCCTTAATGGTCAGAAAACTAATTAAAATGCAAGAACAGTGAAATTTGACTAATAATAATGTTTGCCACAATCAAACTGTGTCATTGAAGGCTGCCTTGGGTCTGATGAGCGGATGCCAATTTTGTGACATCTGGTTCTGTCTTCGTCAACCTCAGTCTAAAGTCGCCCCTTACACATATCTGAAGTTTGTTTCTCGCTTTTGTCAGGAGCTGCTGAATTACACTGAAGCCCCTCTACACTAAGTATGTAGATTGAAAAACTAACATGAGCAACTTAACTTCCTGCCCCAGGATAGGAATTCTTCACTTTCACCCAAAAACATTCATAGCCACATTGTTGTAAAAGTGCTTGGGCTTTGCTATCGTGTTTCAAGTCGATCAACTGCTCTTGTAATCTGGGATAAATTTCTTCTGTGTCTGCTGAAAATGGATTGAGTATCCTCGTTGGTATTTCAAGGGTACATAGATCATGAAACCTAGTTTGCATGTCTTCTTTGGTTTGTTTGAAGTGAGAGCAAAAAACATCTAAGTCTGCATCTTGAAGTTTGTCTTAGTCTTTGCGTGCCATTTCTTAAAGACTCTGAAAATGACAGAGCTCACGTCAACTTTGGGTATTAGTATATAGGTCAAGTTGGCAATGAATTAAGAGATTACACCTTTAGCCTTGAAATTCATTTTGTCTCCTTGTAGCTTTGTGTTGACCTCATTGAGTTTGTCAAATATGTCTGCAATATAGGCAACATCAAGATGTCATAGTTCAATTGCATCACAAAGGCTTGGGTCAATCGGCCAAAGAAACTCAACTACTGTGTCAAGAAGTTTGTAGAAGAATCGTAAGCACTTTCCTCTTGACAGTCACCTCACTTCAGTGTGTAGGAGTAGACGTTTGAATTCTTCATCATGACAGAGCTTGCGGAAAAACGTTCGTTCAAAAAGTGCGCTTTTATCTTGTTAACAGCATTCATTACATAGCGCAGAGAATCATGCAATCTCTCACATAAATGTTCAGCAACAAGGTGCTGCTGATGGATCACACAGTGGACTGCCATTATGCCAGGTATAGTAGATTTTAAATGGGCTATAAATCCACGATATCCACTAATCATGGATGCAGCTCCGTCGGTTGCATAAGCAAGTACATTTGTTAAAGGGATGTTTTTTTCTTGGAAAAATTCTTCCACTCTTTTGTATACAGAGGAGCCTTTCATGTTGGTGGTTAAATTTCTAGTAAATAGCAGTTCCTCCACTATATCTTCATTCCAATTAATGAAACGAATGTAAGCTAACAGCAATGCTTAATTGTCTCTAACCCTTGACTTGTCAATTTGCATTACAAATTCTGTGTTCTTTAACACATCCAAAAGTGTTTCTTGCACATCAGCAGCCATCTCATCAATTCTTCTTGAAACGTTGTCATTACTCAAAGGAATCGATTCCCCCACAAGGGCCCAGCATAGTACTGACAATTTCTTTAACTGCAGGTAACACAAGTGTTTCCCCAATAGTATGTGATTTGCCACATTGCACTATTAGAGAGACTTTAGAGGAAGCAAGGAGGCCTTTGTCAGCATTGAGAGCAGATTTTCAAAATAGCTTGCCTACAGTGCTGCGGTTCGCAAACTTTGGCTTTAAACCTTGGAAAAATGAAATAGGCTTACCCACTTTGTATGAATGCATTTTTACAAGGTGATCTCTCAGTTTTGAAAGCTTCATAGCTTCATTCAAAAACGCCTTTTCACAAATGAGGCACAAGGGAAGCTGTCTGTTTGTAGGAGAAGGGATGAATCCATATTTCAAGTATTCATTTGAATTAATATATAATTTGCAATTTAAAGTATGCTTGAAGAATGCACTGCTTATGTCGCTCTATCGTATAACGATGTATGACTTTTATAACTTCATGACTCCGCTACAGATCAATCACACTGGATAACCTAAAGAACAACCTAACTCGCTGCATTCCATAATGCTGATGATTGGCTGAAACTTTCAATTGTGTGGGTCTCTGGAAGTTGTAGTTCATATCAGTGTTCTGAAAAGACACTTGGCGTCCACTAAGACTACAACTCCCAGAGACGCACACAAGTGAAAGTTTGAAGTGGTTCCAGCCAATCAGCGGCATTATGGAATACAGCGGGTTAGGTTGTGCTATAGGTTATCCAGTGTTATAAAGTGTGATTAATCTGTAGTGGAGTCATGGAGTTATAAAAGTTATACATTATATGATAGAGGTACGCAGGCTGCACACAATTCCCATTACATGTAAGTGATTCATATGGAAATAATTGCCTCGGTTTTTGTCGGTTTCAGATTTCACCCATTGTTTTTGGATGGATTATCGACAAAAACCGAGGTATCACTACTAGATGAAAAAAAAGATCAACAAAGCAAACATGGAACACCGCCCTACCACCCCCTTTATGTTCCAACCCCCCTGCCTCCCCTTTTTTTTCCACCATCCCCTTGAGAAGTAAAAATGCCCCCACGGGGGAAATAACACCCACTATGAGAACCATTGCTCTACAGTACAATGTGTCTAGAAATGGACACTAATGACCTACAAAAGGAAATGTTCTGCTTCCTCCAACTGTAAACATTTAGTTCAAAATGTTACTTAACCATGAGCATCACGCTTCATTCTGCTGATGAGGCTTGCTTTTATTTCAGGAATTACAGTAATTCCCACTTAAGACGTTTTTCAGGGGACCAAGCAAATTAAACTTCTTAAGAGGGACAGAGCCCCTCTTAAGACATTTTTAATGGTAATACATAAAATAAATTTCTTAAACAGGATATGCCTGATCCTTCTTTCCCCTAACATCTGATGGGCCCATTAGAATGGATAGTTGTTCCTGCCAGTGTCTGTGCAATGTCTATGGTCACCTTAAGTGTATACTTACAGAGCACTATGCAGTCAAGATCATTCTGGTAAGAAATGCTGGTCAGCAAAATGTGTCTACTTTAAAAATAAGGGAGATGGAATAAATCCTCCACAGTGCCACCTATTGAAAGGCAGCATTCCTTCAAGTCAAAGTCAGAATTTTTATACAAGCCTTGTTACAATGACTGGGAATTAAAAGCAAAGCCAGACTCCATTGTAACAAGGCTTGTATAAAAAGTCTGACTTTGGCTTGAAGGAATGCTGCCTTTCAATAGGTGGCACTGTGGAGGATTTATTCCATCTCCCTTATTTGCATATTACCCAGAGGAGCGTGCATGGCCATTTGAGTCTCCTCACTTAGTTTATAGTATATAGTTGCTCTCCCTAAGGAGAAAAGAGCGTACTTTAAAAATGGCATACATATTTACTCTAGTTTGAAAACACTGAAGCCATGATTAGAAAACTGTATTGACTATAAATTGGGTGTAACTGCAAATTTATAGTATAGAAAGTAGAACAGAGTTGTCTTGTAGTCTTCTATTTAAGCTATGAATTCCACAGCCCTCTTAAGCATACAAATTAAGCGTCTGTTTACAGTCCTTCCATATGGGGAATCGCAGAAATGCCTCACAATTAATCACAAAGGCTCTACAAATATGCCACGTTAAGGCTCTTTACAGCACGAATACACATTGGGGACTATGCAGTTTTCATACTTTGTCCCTAACCAAGCCGTTTGTCCAATTAATGTTCTTTCCAGTGTGTCACAGGACAAGACATGTGTCTTTTAACACCGTACACTAATGGCATTTTCCCCCACGAGAACGGAGGTAGTGAAACAAGTCAATACACCAATGAACTGTAAGCATACAATAAATCTTACCAGAGGATCATTTTGCTAATATGTTGATTACAGTACTAACCGGGAGACTGTATTATAAACTGAGTGGCAAATTAGAGTATCGATAACTATGCCAATGCTGTTATGTTACGCAGACAGCAAATGAAAACTAATATATTACATCTTAGTTCCAGCTTATTAGGAAACCAATAATTATATTGCAGCTAAAACTATCTAGCTGGAAGGTTGTTGTTGTTGCCTTTGTGATATATACAATCTCATCGCAAATCAACCACAAGAGTATAGGCCCTTTTATACTGAATGAATTGTTCAGATTCTCACTGGGTTGCGGGAATCTGAACGATTCCTCAATATAAATGCCGGCCACTACTAAATGACGAACGATAGCTGCCTCGTTCAGTTTCTGCAGGCATAAAAATCAAACGCCGATCGGCCTGTATAAACAGGCAGTTGTTAATCTATGAATGACGACCTGTTTAATGTGAATGTAAGCGGGCGATCGGAGTGATCTCTGGCCCACTCCACCTCCATTCACTGAGTGATCCTCACTCTTGTGTGAAAGCTGGGCAGATTGCTAGGGCGATGTCAAGCACTGAAGTGTCTAACAATCGTCTAGTATAAAAGGGCCCTATTTAACCTATTAATGACCTCATAATGTACATGCACATCATGTGGTTATGGCATGGGTATGGCACACTCCGAGACCACTACATACCAGGTAGGTTCCAGCTGTGTTAAACACCTGATACCCGCCAGCAATGGCTGCGAAAAATGATAAAATGCGACCTTTCTTTGTTTGCTTGAACCTTAAATGAAGACGTAAGAAAAGAATCAGGATGTTGATGGCTGGCATAACTATATGAAAGAAAATTGTATGGAGCTTTCCTAAACCGTTTTTTAATGCTTACTACATGCTAGGGTACATTTATTTAAAGTTGTGTATATTTACTGATCAGCACTTAAATAGTGTCTGCAATTTTACCATGAGACAATGGCATAAGTGATGAATGTTATATACCTGTTATGCTGCTCATCCATCAATGGAAGCAATGTAAAAAGCATAGGGCCCAGTAAAGTAACATTGAAGAATATTTCTACATCTTTTTTTTTTGCAGAGTGTGAGGTAATGAGGGCCGTGATAGTGGATGGTCGCTACGTCGCCCCTAGGTTCCGTTATTATGCCTAGTGGGGCTGGAGGAAGGTCATGTCCCACTGTTTGAGACATGAAAGTCCAGGATTGCAATGTAATCTCCAGCAAATAGTTGCTGGAGATTTTTTCTTTAAAAGGGTCTGGGCCTGGATTTTTGGAATGGATGGCAGGTTGGTAGTGGGGCCATCCATTCCACTTCCTCCACTCCAGGTCATGTGCAAGGTCAATCAGCACAGGTGCTGAGGGTGGGCCAGGAAGAGGTATATATAAATAATTTCTTTAAAAGGGTCTGGGCCTGGATTTTTGGAATGGATGGCAGGTTGGTAGTGGGGCCATCCATTCCACTTCCTCCACTCCAGGTCATGTGCAAGATCAATCAGCACAGGTGCTGAGGGTGGGCCAGGAAGAGGTATATATAAATAATAGCGTGCACTGACATAGGGGGAGACTGGATGGCTGCCGGACCCAGTCAGCCTGATATACCTGCTGGAGGTAAAAGCCCTGCTGTGTGGTGCACCTGCTGAACGTGACCTGTGCAGGTAGGGACTGCCTATTATCCTAATGCTGGACTATCGTTTTCTTGCCTGAAGCTAAGGCTGGATTTGTTTTGGTTTTCTGGACTGAAATAAACACAGGTCATGCCTGTACTTGGACTTTAAATACTTGTCTCCATCTCTAACTGCCGCAAACCTACACTCTACCGAGCTGTCTTCCCACAAGAGGTAAAATACAATATACTGTAGTACAGGAGCCCGGCCTTAGGCCTCATGCACACGGGTGGACTTTTGCTGCGGAATTCGGGGGTGACGCCCATCTATGGGTTCCACAGCAATAACCCTCTATAGCATTCAATGGAAAAATGATTCTTCATGCACACGAGCGGAAACTAATTGCAGTTTCCTCTCGCGGATGAAAAATCGCAGCATTATTAAGTTTCCTGCAGTTCCCGTAAGGACGGCTTCCATTGAAGTCAATAAAAGCGGTCTGACCCGCAGCCCGTCTTCAATCGATATTGTGAATGGGATGCAGATTCTGCAGGGAAAGCAGGAGTTTAAAAGAAAAATCTGTACTGCGCATGTCCGACAACGAGCCGTGTGGACTATCCGCAGTACAAAGAAGCCGGAAGAAGAGAGGTCCGCAAGTACGCTGGCAAGGGAGACGACCAGTATGGTCAACCACCGCAGTCATGGCTGGATTCCACAGCCAGAATCTGGACCTGCTATGTGCATTAGACCCTATTTGTACATACTTGTGTCCCCTGTGAGGATTCACTATTTCAGGTATACAGGCAGGCTAGTCTAGATTTCACAGAAAAACTAATTTAGCTAAGCACATTTAGAATGAAAAACAAAGGTCACTATAATGACTTTTCAAATGGGTTTGTGCCCACCCCAAATGATAACGCCTTGCCTTGCTATAAATCCTCATTATGTGCACTTTCTTTTAGCAGATTGTGCTAACTGCTGAATTACTAGTCAACAATTCTTACCAGCACTTCACAATACAAAATCTCCAGCAAATGAATCACATAGCATCTGAATGGCATAGCTGAAATGCCACTGGCAAAACAGCTGCTGCGATACTCTAAATCTACTCTGTTATGAACAGCACATTCAAAGCATGTAAGAGCCCAAGGAGATGGTGAAGTAATGTAATTTGTTCACTGATCATATAATAAACCTTTTGAAAATAAAAAGTAAAATATATTGCATTCTTGTCAGGAAACATACTATGTAATTTTAGGCCCAAAATAAAAAAAACACCAATAACTTTCTATTATCATAAACAGCCATATGATCATGATAGACTCCATAACAATATGTTCTGTAATGTTTCCAATTTCATTCTATTCACTGTGGTCTATTTCACGCCTTTCTACTTTGCTTAAGTGAATACATCAGAACTACAAAAATGAATTTTACTGACTATTAAAATAGGACTCCAGGGCGATAAATTGCACGTGAATATCGCACTGATACAATCTTGTTAGATTACAGTGTGATATTGCACAAAATGGCATGAAATCACATGCGTACATGAGATTGTATGCAACATCTATATTGCAGTTGCAAAAAATGTTACGATTTCCCTTCTTGCATCTAGGTGTATGGTCAAGTGATGGTTTAATCATTAAAGTGGAGCAAAAATGGTTAAAAGATGTATCCAAGCAAATAACGTATACAGTACCTTAGAGAAATGCATGATACATAATTATTGTATTAATATAATATTCAATCAAGCATAAGGTTGTACAATGAATATGCATTTTTTCCACTATGTAGCATACAAAACAGTCAATTGAATCAGTACAAACGTTTCATTTGATACACTTGTTCAGCTTAGACTTTGCTTAAAATGTTTACAGAATGACAGATTTACCTTGCAAGTATTCAGCTGCTTCTTATATTCAGTGATGTTTGGGAGTAAAGTATTCACCAGACAAACCATTGTCACGGCAGAATGCTGGACACTATATCACATTATATGACGAGAGTACAGTATCAAAAACTTTGCATATAAACCGTCTTCACAGCTGAATCATGTAAGTAACTCATTCACACTTTGTAGACTTGGTCAGTGTTTTGAAACAGCATTCATAAGCCAAAGACAAGACTGGATCCCAAACACAGGGGAAGTATAATGAAATTAATTTTTCCTTGTTATCTTCCTAATTTTGGTTTCATGTAACCAGTCCAAAATGCTGACCAAACCTGCAGTCTGTAAATATTCCGACGGCCCAGGTGCAGCGAGTATACGCTGCACCTGGAATACCATAGGGTGGGGAAGACAGTTTAGCTCTGTCAAACTTCCACACTCTCCCCTCGCCGGCTGTCGGCTAGTGTGCTAATTTCCCGCCCTGTCTGGCCCCCTCCCCTTACTGGCAGGTGGCAAGGGGCGGAGAGTGGGAGGGAGTTTAGCAGAACCTCTGCTTAACCGCCTCCCTTTTTTGGCAGCTCCCATAGAATTCCATCGGACCGAATGCCATATTCTGGCCAGAAGATAGTTCTAGAACTATCTTTTCCAGACGGCGTAAAAATGGCTGACCGGAATGCGCACCATATGTGCTATTTTTTTCTGGGTCGGCTGTTTTTACACACTGGAAATTCAGCCATCTGAACTAATCCCTTGGAATCAGATGGTCACATATACGTTCGTGTGAATAATCCCTTAGACAGTATTAAACACCTATGTTCAGAACTGGTATTGATCGAGCTAAACCAGTAGAACAGCTTTGGGTAGAATTTTGCTAAAAGTTCAGTTGGCAAGAATGTGAACTAAGATTTTAGTAAAGTTTGACCTGAAACAGAGTTTTAATGTTTTGAGTTACTTAACACTACTGATCGCACCCAACAATATACTCTTCCTCTGATTTCTAACAACCAGTTTCAATCAGGTCCTAAGAGGACACTCACCTGATTGTCTGTCACACTCTGGGAATATTCTATGCAAATTGTAGTTGCTTCCATGAAGTGCAGCATCCTGTCTGATACTTCTCAGACACCATTGTGATTTTTAGACTTTCCCTTGCTTTCTCTTCTTGTACGCTGTTAGCAATCCAACAACGCAGCAGCACAGAATTGCATGACCAGGTACAGCCAGTATGATCTCTGCTTTCTGGGGGAACAATATGATTATCATTACTCTGTATATTCGCCTAAATAAGCTGAAAATTGTAAATACACAATCAAGGGAGCATGAACAATTTCAGACCAACAAGCTAATACTAGCCAACAGCTATATACTGGGGAAATATTTACATAATTAATAAATAAATTTTTTCACCAGTGGCCCTTTAAAAGAAAAACCTTTTAAGGCAGGCCCATCACATTTCATAAATTGACTTCTGTCCTTATTATCATTGTTATTTCCATTATTATTCTCCATTCCTTCATTCAACAGTAACCCCCACACTCCTTGAACTCTAATGCACTTAATTTCTCAGCACACGCAAGTACTGACTGGGTGACTGGCTCATGCAGCTTTATGTAGCACCACATTATTTAGATGTCAAAATATGTTTATTCAAAGTATTGCATATAACATACAAATTGACAGACCTTGAAATCAGATTAACATATCTGTTGAATGAAACACAGGTGACAAATATGATGACAGGATCAATGACAAAGCTGGGAATTCGGTGCAAGTGAATGGCTGTAAACTTTAAACAGTAGAATCTCCCTGGTCACTGTTATGCATTTTATTGTCACTAGGCTTCAGGGTCTGTGCTCAACAATCAGCTTGAAAATACCAAAGTAACTACTGCAATTTATTAGACTATATAGGTTACTTCTAAAACGAATAAATCTTATAAAGGAAGGATCGATTCAAGGCGATCCTGGACTCAGAACAAGTGTAACATATTGGGGGAAAGATAGATAGGATGTAGATAAAAGGAAAGGAGGTAATGGTTAAGAGGGAAGAAAGAAGGTGAAAGTTGGTTGGAAGGAAAAAAGGGATAGAGAAAGAAGAAAAGAGAAGGGAAATAGCGTCTTGAGAGGAAGCCTATGGCGGGACCCCTTCCGTCAGTTAAGTGGGTAAGACCCCATTCTCAAGCCACTGCTCAAACTTAGTGGAACTACGCAACGTCGTCCATACCTCCCATACAGCGTAGTACTTTGACCATTTGTCGTCTTTGGCTCTCAGCTCTTCCATGTACCTAATGTCTTCTAAGGCCACTGCCCAGTTCAGGTGTGTCGGCATCGTCTGGGATTTCCAAAGTCTAGAGACCCCCATTCTCATGGCTTAAAGTAAGAATCTCAGCGATAGATCCCGGCAGGATCGAAAGGAGAGCGATCTCCGGGGAGAGTGTTAATGAGCTTCTTTTCAGGGTATTATATAGGGCCAATGTCTCTGTCCACAAGCCCCCAATCCCTGGGCAGGACCACCAAATATGTGTGAGCAATCCTATTTCGCTCGAGCATCTCCATCATGCAGCAGAGGAGCTGGGGTATATCTTGGCCAAAAGTGCCGGGGTATGATACTATCTCGTGATTAGCTTGTAGTTCATCTCGTGATGTCTGCCCGAGACCGACATTCTATGGGTCAAGTCGACACCTTTGGTCCAGTCCTCGTCAGACAGGGACTGTTCCAGCTCTCTCTTCCATGCTCTACGGATGCCCCCCTCCAAGTCCCGGGCTCCTCCAGCTACCAGCATGCCATAGACTGTGGTGATTTCTCCTCTCGATTCTCGAGGATTTGCACATAACTTTTTAAAAGGTGTGAAAGGAATGGACAACTCTGAGACTGTACCCTGCACTCTAATGAAGTGGCACAGCTGTAAGTATTAAAACCACGCACCCGTCACGGCTCCCCCGTCTCCCACAAGCGAGTTCAAGGGTCTGACTCCGTCTTACCGTAGAAGATCATGTATTCTTGGGATATAAACTCCCATTCTATCTAGGAGCATCAGTCCCCTGACTCCCAGAGGGAAATCCGGGTTTTTCACCAGAGGGGTCCAGGGTCTCGGAATGGTAATCAATCTACTTCTACTCGCGAAGCTGTCCCAGATCCATAAGAGTTAATTTAGGAAGGGTGACACCTTGATTCCCCGTCTACCTAGGTCCCCCTTAAGCCAGAAAAGACCCTGAGCCCGATAGCGGGCAGAGCTCTGCTCTAGTTCGACCCACAGTTTGGAATGTCCCCTGTGCATGAGGTTCAGGACGGTCCTACCTATTGCAGCCCCGTAATAGAGTAGCATGTCGGGTAGACCCACACTGCCGTTCTCTTTTTTCTGAGTAAGGAGTTTATAGCTCAGGAGTGCTGTAGCCCCTCCCCATACAAAGCGCATCACTACCTTTCGCAGTTTGATAAAATAGTTCCGTGGTAACTGTATTGGTAGAGTCTGGAAGAGATACAAGAACTTCGGGAGAGAGTTCATCTTAATAGTGTTTATTCTACCGAACCAGGATAGTGTTAGCGGTCGCCACCTTTCTAGGTCTTTCACTAGGGAGGAATATATGGGCTCGTAGTTTAGGTCTACCATCACATTATTTAGTATAAATGATGGACCACTGGACAGAACAAGCATTTTTATATCGGGTGTCAACTTTATTTCTTCATAGATGGTAAGTTCTTGTAATACTGTGCTTAGATGGAACAATTGTTGGTCAGTTGTTGGCTCGTGCGTAGACTGAACGATTATAATCCTTCACTTTCGCTCATTTGAACGATAAATGAAAATCATTTGCTTCTCATTTGTCGCTCAGTTCCTGCAGGCATAAAAATCATCGTTGGGTCATTCGCTTATCATTCGGTTTAAACAGCAATCGTTCAGTCCCTGTATTAAATTCTCGTTTGAACGAGCCAACAATGCATTTGCCTGTCTAAACTAGCTGCATGAGTGCGAAGGAATTAGCGGTGATGTCACTCGCTCGTTCAAACTAGAATTGGCTCATCTAAAGGGACCCTGAACATGCCTCTCTATTACAATCAGCAGGAATGCTCCTGTTTCATCTTTTGTCTACTAGTTTGCTGTTGAGGAATTTGCTATACAGATGTCTCACAGCTGATCCATTAGAGTGGGTTAGATGATGACACTGCTGCAGTATAGGATTGTTTGCAGAGAAGACCATGATTGGTTAGCTTTTCTTTGACTATTTCTGGCTTCTGCAATGAATGTGTTGCTATTTATTAGTAAAATGCATTTAAATCTAGTATTTCTTACATGTTTCTAGTATCTTTTTCACAGTCTACTTCTGTTTCTTGTCAGAGTATTCTTGTTCCGGTTTTTATTTTTAGTCCAGTCTTTGCTTTTTAGCGTTATTATTTGCTTTTTATAAACCTTGTTGTCTAGTATCTGTCTTTGTCTTAGTTCTTCTCCACTCAGCTTGGTTCATTTTTTTATGTGTCTTAAGGCCCTTTTACATGCAACAATTATCGCTCAAAATTCATTCAAACCGCCGAAAGTGAGCAATAATTGTTACATGTAAATGCGGCCAGTCATGCACTATTCATTCACTTGCCGCTTAGCGCTGGTTTTTAGCTGGCATAAAAATAGTGGTCAGGCCCTTCAAAATTCACTCCATTTAAATGTAAATCGCCTAATATTTTGAGCGGCTTGCGGACCTGAGAGAAGAAAACAATGTATTTATTGTGTACGACATAATGAGTACATCGTTTACTCTGCTGGAAGAAGACGATTGAATCCTGCCAGCCAGACAATCCCTTGCATAAACTCATGCGCACCTGAGCAAACAACTAGTTCTCCTTCTATAAAGTTTACTCTAGCTAATGAGGGAAATAGAGCCATTATTTTAACATGTAATTTTATGCTAAAATGTCGTCAATTCATTCAGTCGTTCATCTGTTTAAGCGATTATCTTTGCATGTAAAAGGGCCCTTAGTGTCCTCCCACTGTTCTTCAGAGTCAGTGTTTCAGATAGAATTGCCATTAGGAATATTTTAAGGGTACTTAGGGATAGTGGTATCTAGTGTTAAGGTTAACACCTGGGATAGATTAGGGAAAGATTTATGGAAACCGAGAATTAGGGTGTTATCAGTTGCTCTTCACATCACCTATTTGCTCCATTATCTGAGCACTACTGATAAGCAATTAGTGATATAGCTGGTTCAGGGTCTGTATTTGGCCGATTTCATAAAAATCCATTGTGAATCGAGACTGTTGATTCCGACTCCTATTAAAGTCAATGGGAGTAAAAATTGGGTTCACCGATTTGCCCTCTAGAAGTTTCCCAATACAGCCAAAGCTCCAAAAATCACATGGGAATATAGCCACATCTGGGGAACACTGTGCTCTTCACAAAAAATGGTCAAAATAGTGTGTATTAGTGTAGGGGTCAATCATAGCACACAGGTGTTACTAAAAAAAGAAGCCTCACATAGGGTCTCTAAATCAAAAATCACTTAAACATGGGCCTCCTCCTCCTCCTCCTCCAAGGAAAACCAGTACAGTTATCTTAACCTTACTGTTTTAAAAAGCAATGTCATAAAGTTTACAGAAGAACACATTCTACCATGTGAACAGAACAGCCAAGCATAAGCCTCCTCCAACGAAAAGCTGTAGAGCTACTGCTGTTTCTTGTGCTTTAGAAAATTTTTGTCTTGGGAAGAGGAGGAAACATAGCAGAAGCGGGAGAAGGAGAGGAGCAGCAGTTCCACCACCAGCAGAAACAGCATCTTGAAGGCCGATTGTGCTTCTCCTAGACACATGAGAGCTGTAGCTCTGTATTTCCACTATACTGGCATTTTTCACCACTTCCTCTTCCTCCTCCTGTGAGCTGCAATCATAGCTCTCCCAGTCTGTCCATGTTGGATCAAGCACCTCATCATCTTCCACCTACTCTTCCTCTTGGTCGTGCTTCTCCTGAGTGGACTATGTCACAATGACCACAGAGAGCTGTCAGAGGAAAAAACTGGTTGAGCATCAGAGTATTCAATGTCTTGGCCTTCTCCCCCTGTTTGTTTAGATACCCCCATTGATATTCACTACATTGAATGACCAAACAGCTCCTCAGACTAATCCATGTGGACTGTGGGGAATTTAGCATGGAGTGCGGCAGAGGAGGGATGCTTATGGCCGCCTGCAGACGAGTGGAAATCCCGCGGCGGGATTTCCCGCGGGATTTCCGCCGCTCAAAGCCTGCATAGGATTGCGTTAACAAACGCAATCCTATGCAGACGGCCGCGGTTTGGCCGCGCGAAATCTCGCGCGGCAAACAAACCGCGGCATGTCCTATTTTTGTGTGGGGCTCGCAGAGCCTCACACAGAAACGTCACTCACGCAGCCGGCGGCTCCGGTCTGCGCATGCGCCGGCTGCCCGGCAGCCGGCACATGAAAGAGCCGGGGCCGCCGGGCGCGGGTGAGTATGCGCTCATCCCTGCAGGCGCTCAGGTCGGGTCGCGCGGCGAGAATTCTCGCCACCGGATCCGGCCCGCTCGTCTGCAGGCGGCCTATGGCTGACTGGTGCAGACTGAGTATTGTGTGCCTGTGCCAGGGAGGAAGAGGAGGTGGTGGTACTTGAGGCATGCTGTATGCTGTTCTGCATGCTACTGATATAACACATGGGCAGAACCACTTCTAAAGAATAGCAGCAGGCTTGCCTCGCCCCTTGCTTTCTTCATGCCTCCTTTTAATTTATTTATATTTTAATTAGGGTTTCTTGTTTACTTTTTAGTGTAGTTTTATGTAACTTATCAGCTAACTTTGTAATTTGCTAGCTACGTAATGTTAGCAAATAATTCATAGTGGCCGGACTGGTGACTTTCAACAACGTCTGAGGCCTCAAAGGACAAACTGCAATATTCCCCACGCCAAAGCATAGTTTGTCTGTTTACTTTGCTGCTACATGTGTTGACAGCAGCAGAAATATATCCTCTTCTGATGTACAGACCACTTTTTATTAAGGCATATAAACGTGATAAACACAGTTTCTTTCTCTATTCCCTTCAATAGAACCCTGTTTAAATTCCCCGCTGTATACAAGCTTTCACACCCAGCAGGAATATAATCTCTGTAGAATATCTGGCCCTAACAATAGACCATGTGTTATATAGGCATATAAACGTGATTCTACTTCTGTCCTTTGCTCAACCTTAAAATGGCCGCTGGTTACACTGTGCCTATTTTATTTATGGCTAGGTCATGTAATGTAGGCATTACGTGAAACTGCTGCGTATATGTAAGATAAAAGACACATTTGGTGACCTTAGCAGGGTGTCCTGGCTACTAATTGGCTGCACGCTGACCTCTGCAGCAGGCACTATTTTATTTCCCTGTGATTTTGACCAAAAATTGGTTTGGACTTACCTGATTGGATTTAGCTACAATCGGGGCAATTTTATCACCCAGGTGATCAAGACAAATAACACTATTGAGCACCATCACCATCTATTCCCTTATCAGACCAGCATCATCAATTTGTGCCATCAACTAGTTATACATGTTAAGTGCTTCATATCATTGCTCATTTGACTACCTGGTTGTTGAGTAATTCAGCTCTACTCTAATTCCTGCGAATGGAGTAGTGGCGGACACTGCTAGTACATGAGAAAGTGACCGGTATAGCTGAAGTCCAGTTCTGTCATCTAATGTCCAGCCAGCATCGTTACACCCTATTTTCGCATGTTAGAATTAACCCATTAGGGACAGTCAGTGAGCCGTTTTAGGTTGGTAAATGATGGGTTTTAAACCTGCGCATACTTTTTTTTTATAGCAGTGGAGGTTTAACCCAACATGAGTGTTCTGTGCTGGGAACATTCGGGCTTTAACAGTCAAAAACAAAGAATCCTTCAATCACACCAATTTAAGCACTTACATGCTACAGTCAGTAGTAACTATGCCCTATAAGTGGTTGACAGGAGGAGTGAACTCTTCCTTTCATCTATCAGTGATGTGCTGATGGGTTCCCATGATAGTAGGAGAAAGCATATGTAATGAAAAAAGAAAAAAAAAATCTGTGCAAAACAGCCACTTGCAGCACATAAATAGGAATAAAACACCTGGACGCTAACTAGACAGTACTTTGCTCATCTAGTAATAACATGCAGAGTTTGTCAGCAAATAATCAGAAGTTCACCGTGGACTTGTGTTCATTCCCAGCTCTGACCCAAACTGTCTGGGATTCCAGTCTTTTTTTGTCCCAGTAACAAGCGCAGTGAAAACTGCTAAGTAGGACCCAAGAATAGGTCCTGTACTGGATTTTCATCTCACCCAGGGTTAGGGCCCCTGCACACAGGCTGAAATTCCGCTGAGGGATTTCCCGCAGAATTTCTGCCCGTACCCTCCTGCATAGGATTGCATTAGATAATGCAATCCTATGCACACAGCAGTGATTTGTCAGCATGAAAATACACACGGAAAACAAATCGCGGCATGCTCTCTTTCTGTACTGGTCTCGCGGAGGCCCGCACAGAAATGTCAGTGGTGACGGGCCGGCTCCGCTCTGTGCATGCGCCAGCTGGGCGGTGGCCAGCACACAGCGCAGAGAGGAGACGCCGGAAGCGGGTAAGCCGCAGGCCTCTGCAGGGGCACGGGACTGCATCCCGCTGCGAGAATTCTCGCAGTGGGATCCGACCCCGCCGTCGGCAGGCGGTCTTAGACTCTGGGTGAAATGTATACTACCTGCAGTAACTTTTCTGTCACATGCCTATAACCCCCCCACCTTCCTCTTTTCCTGGCCAGAGGGCTCAGTAGTTTTGACCATCATACAGTACACCCTAGACAAGGCGTCAGTATTACTCTGCGACTTGCCGGGTCTATATTTGATGATAAAATTGAAGTACTGTAATAACAATATCCATCTTGTCCTCCTTGCATTTTTCTCTTAATTCTGTTTTATGTTAGGTGGGCATGGTCTGATACCAGCCTAAACTTTCTGCCCAGGAGAGACTGAAGTACCCACTTAACCATTAAACACTCACAATCTACGAAGGCATAATTTTTCTATACAACTTTTGTCTCAAGTACATTACTGGATGTTCCTCACCATTTAGCCTTTGAGACAACACTGTGCCCAAGCCTGCATCAGAGGCATCTGTTTTACTATAAATTCCTGGGTGAAATCAGGGATCATTAGTACTGGATGTTGGCACAAACCAGACTTCAGGCTCTGAAAAGCCTTCCCTGCTTCTGGAGTCCATGTCACCATTACTGACTTCCGACCTTTAGTCAAGTCAGTCAATGGCGCAGATTTAGAGGCAAAATTTGACACAAACCTGCAATGTTATCCCATGATACGAAGGAAAGCCCTGACTTGTTTCCTAGAGTAAAAGCCTAGGCCTAAGCCAACTCTGTAGGGATTCAACCTTGTTAATCTGAGGCTTGATTACTACTACTCTGACAATGATGTAGCCAAGGCTTTTGGCTTCCTCCAAGGCTTTTCCTTTCTAATGCCCGAGGTACCCAAATATTGCCTATACTTATTGGGCTTAATTAAATTGATATGGTAAATTTGGTAAGGCTTTCTTTTCCCTGATTAGTGTGCTTTATAATTTACTGCACCAACCTTCTCTACGATTTCATAGGGGCTTTGCCACTTGGTGAGAAATTTGCTTTCAACCATGGGCACTAAGATTAGGAATTGGTCCTCAGGGTTAAAAATTCTAATCTTGGCAGACCAATTATGCATTCTGCTCTGGGCCTCTTGCTCCCTCCCCTCTGCATGTGTTCCCTTACATTTGGCATTACAGTAGCAATCCGGTCTTGAATTTTTGCCACATGCTCAATAATACTTTTGTAAGGAGTAGACTCTGTTTCCCATGTCTCTTTGGCTATATCTAGCAGACACCTTGGGTGATGACCAAAAACCAACTCAAAGGGTAAGAATCCTGAACATCAGATATACTATAGATGGTTCCACTCACGCTCATCTTTTTCTACTACCCTTTTCAAGATCTGCTTTAGAGTCTTGCTAAACCTCTCCACTAACCCATCTGTCTCAGGGTGGTACACAGAGTTACATAGGTTCTTGATTTTAAAGAGTTGGCCTAGCTCCCTCATTATCTTTGAAATGAATAGTGTCCCTTGGTCAATAAGGATTTCTTTAGACATCCCCCTCCTGGAAAATATAAGGAGCAATACTCTTGGTAGTCGTATTTCTTAAAGGGACAGATTCAGGATAATGAGTAGCATAGTCTAGCACGACCAAGATACACTGATGTTCTCTTGCTGACTTGACTATGGGACCCACTAAATCCATACTAATTTTCTCGATAATAGGAAAAGGGAGTAATGGGCTGGCTCAGTCTCGAGGAGTCCTGGTGATGCAATATAAATTGTCTCCCCAAATAAAGAGTGATGCCAACATCCATCACTCCATGAATGCAGTTTTTAATGTGCAGTTGGCTAAGATATGACCCAAAATCTGGCACTTCGAACACCGCAACAGTCCTGGTCTTCTTGGCAGAAAGTCCTTGCTAGGGCTGACTATGCCTTTGGGCTCCTCAGTCCCTGGCCTGCGTAATGCCACCATTGGAGCCCTTGTCTTTTTCTCTGCACTCACTCAGCAGATGGAAATCTCCTACCAGCAGTAGGGCAGACACTCCTAGGGAGGTCTGGTCAGCAGGAATATTATGGAGATGGCCCTCTGTTGCAATAAATCCATTCACAAGGTCAACTAGGTGGTTAACATCTTTGGGGTTTCCATGACTGACCCAGCGTTGCAACACCACAGGGAAAGCACTTATGGTTTGATCAATCACAAAACTTTTCATGATCTGGACTGGTGTGCAGACATCTGGTTTCAGCCATTTCTTGACAAGGTGGAAAAGGTCAGACATCTAGGACCTGGCAGGCTGGTCGACCTTGTAACAAACATAGTAACATAGTATATTAGGCTGAACGAAGACAATGTCCTTCTAGTTCAGCCTGTTTCAACCCCCCATTGTTGATCCAGAGGAAGGCAAAAAACCCCAATGAGGCAGAAGCCAATAAGCCCATTCGGGGGGAAAATTCCTTCCCCACTCCATAATGGCAGTCAGAATAATCCCTGAATAATACCTGACTGTTAGACCCGGATCAACAACCAGCTGGTTATTTAATGTCTACATCCTGTAATATCATAACACTCCAGAAAGACATCTAGTCTTTCAGCTTTGCATAGTCTTTTAGATCATGCTTGAAGATATCATGGTAGGCTTTTTGGGAGTTCAGCAGTGAGATACAGTGCGGGAACCTCCACCCATTCCGCTTCTGGGTATTTCTTTCTGCAGTCCTCTTAAATACAGTTGGATATGCTTTTATATCATCCTCAGTAGTCATCTTTTGTAAAGACCATTGCATAGCTTCTCTTGCACTTACAATCACAGAGGCCCTTTCATCCTTCCTCTCAGGGTGCCCCAGAAGTGTTTATTTAAGCAGAGCAATTGTTTTCTGCTGCTGGGTGTTTTCCTGAATCAGCTGCTTGATGACCTGCCCTAAAGCAGTGGACTGCGATTGCATATTAGGCCTCATTTACATGGGCAACACGGCATCGCTGTGAGAAAACCGTTGCGATATTGCATCGCTGGTCCGTGCAATATTGCTGCACCTTATTGCGGTGATTCCGTGACTTTGTAGTACTACAAAGTCGTGTGATTTTGTAGCACCACATGCAAGGATTTTCGGGGGAGGCTTGAAATATAAACCCTTCCCTGAAAATAAGCCGTAGCTGAAGAAGAAAAAAAACAAAACAAAAACACACATATGAGGTTCAATCACTGCATTCATCGAGTGCTGGCTGTGATTGGCTAAGCGTCGGCCAATCACAGCCAGTGCTTTCAGAAGGTGGGGATTTTTGAATCCCCAGCCAGAAGAGAAGATCACTGTGAAGGACCCGGGGAGAAGATGCGACCGGGCTGACAGCGCGGGAGAGGTGATATATGTGTGTTTTTTTCTGCAGCCAGGGCTTAAATTTTAGCTTTGACAGTAGATTACAAAGCAACAGAGTGGAAGGCTCCATAGGGAAACATGGACTACAAAACCTCACAAGTCGTGTGCGTATAACAGGACCCGCAAGGTTTTTGTGTCTGATTATCGCATGCTACACAATATCGCATGTGAAATAACCCATGGGAAAGCATGGGCTTCTCATACATGCGATTTGTAGCATTATAGCAATACTACAAAATCGCGCGACTTTGTCACCCGTGTGAACGAGGCCTTAGAAGCACGTTTCACTCAAGATATAAGCCAATTCAGACCTTCAACATCAAGAAGTTGTTAGGCTGTTTCCCCTAGCAATCAGGTTGGTCTGCATCCTCCACCATATATGGCAATGTCTGGATTGGTGGTAGGCATCGCCAAGGGTACAGTTCCTCACACAGTCTATATAAGGTCCAGCAACAGAAAAACCAGTGGGAAACAGCCACTTGCAGCACTAAACTTTGTGCCATACATAGAAATCAAACACCTGTCTGCTGGGGCACTAAATAGGCAGTACTTATCTCACCTAGTAATATTATGCGGCGTTGGTCAGAAAATCAGAAGTTCATAGTAGACTTGTGTTCACTCCCAGGCTCTGACCAAGACTGCCTGGGTTTGCAGCCTTTTATTTCCCAGTAAGGAGCTCAGTGAAAACAGCTCAGCTAACTGGGACCCAAGAAGTCCTTTACTGGATTTTCATCTCATAGCATCTGAATGAGACATACAATCCTTCCAGTAACTTTTCTGTCACTTGCCTAGAATAAAATATATATAAGCACAACATAAGAAACCTAATTCCCAAAACGTTGGGATGCTGTGTAAAATGTAACAACATTTTAAGAAAAAAAGAATGCAATGATTTAAAAAACTCATACAGTTAGGGCCAGAAATATTTGGACAGTGACACAAGTTTTGTTATTTTAGCTGTTTACAAAAACATGTTCAGAAATACAATTATATATATAATATGGGCTGAAAGTGCACACTCCCAGCTGCAATATGAGAGTTTCCACATCCAAATCGGAGAAAGGGTTTAGGAATCATAGCTCTGTAATGCATAGCCTCCTCTTTTTCAAGGGACCAAAAGTAATTGGACAATGGACTCTAAGGGCTGCAATTAACTCAGAAGGCGTCTCCCTCGTTAACCTGTAATCAATTAAGTAGTTAAAAGGTCTGGGGTTGATTCCAGGTGTGTGGTTTTGGATTTGGAAGCTGTTGCTGTGACCAGACAACATGCAGTCAAAGGAACTCTCAATTGAGGTGAAGCAGAACATCCTGAGGCTGAAAAAAAAGAAAAAATCCATCAGAGAGATAGCAGACATGCTTGGAGTAGCAAAATCAACAGTCGGGTACATTCTGAGAAAAAAGGAATTCACTGGTGAGCTTGGGAACTCAAAAAGGCCTGAGCGTCCACGGAAGACAACGGTGGTAGATGATCGCCGCATACTTTGGTGAAGAAGAACCCGTTCACAACATCAACTGAAGTCCAGAACACTCTCAGGGAAGTAGGTGTATCTGTCTCTAAGTCAACAGTAAAGAGAAGACTCCATGAAAGTAAATACAAAGGGTTCACATCTAGATGCAAACCATTCATCAATTCCAAAAATAGACAGGCCAGAGTTAAATTTGCCGAAAAACACCTCAAGAAGCCAGCCCAGTTCTGGAAAAGTATTCTATGGACAGATGAGACAAAGATCAACCTGTACCAGAATGATGGGAAGAAAAAAGTTTGGAGAAGAAAGGGAATGGCACATGATCCAAGGCACACCACATCCTCTGTAAAACATGGTGGAGGCAACGTGATGGCATGGGCATGCATGGCTTTCAATGGCACTGGGTCACTTGTGTTTATTGATGACATAACAGCAGACAAGAGTAGCCGGATGAATTCTGAAGTGTACCGGGATATACTTTCAGCCCAGATTCAGCCAAATGCTGCAAAGTTGATCGGACGGCGCTTCACAGTACAGATGGACAATGACCCCAAGCATACAGCCAAAACTACCCAGGAGTTCATGAGTGCAAAAAAGTGGAACATTCTGCAATCGCCAAGTCAATCACCAGATCTTAACCCAATTGAGCATGCATTTCACTTGCTCAAATCCAGACTTCAGACGGAAAGACCCACAAACAAGCAAGACCTGAAGGCTGCGGCTGTAAAGGCCTGGCAAAGCATTAAGAAGGAGGAAACCCAGCGTTTGGTGATGTCCATGGGTTCCAGACTTAAGGCAGTGATTGCCTCCAAAGGATTCGCAACAAAATATTGAAAAAAAAATATTTTGTTTGGGTTATGTTTATTTGTCCAATTACTTTTGAGCTCCTAAAATGTGGAGTGTTTGTAAAGAAATGTGTACAATTCCTACATTTTCTATCAGATATTTTTGTTCAACCCTTTAAATTAAACGTTACAATCTGCACTTGAATTCTGTTGTAGAGGCTTCATTTCAAATCCAATGCGGTGGCATGCAGAGCCCAACTCGCGAAAATTGTGTTACTGTCCAAATATTTCTGGCCCTAACTGTATAACCATATTTTATTCACAATAGAACCCATATCCAAGGTTGAAAGTGAGACATTTTTCCATTTTATTTTTAAAAATTTAGTAATTTAGAAATTGATCGCAGCAACTCATCTCAAAGAACTTGGGATACAGTTAACAAAAGGCTGGAAAAGTAAGTGGTACTAATGAAAATCAGCTGGAGGGTCAATTTTCTACTAAGTCACATGACTGTGTATAAAACTAGCATGTTAAAGAAGCAGAGTGTCTCAGAAGCAAAAGTGGTCAGAGGCTCACCAATCTGTGAAAAACTGTGTCTAAAATTTTCTGAAAAGTGTTCCTCAGCATAAAACTGCAAAGACTTTGAATATCACATCATTAACAGTACATAATAACATCAAAAGGTCCGAGGCCGCTGGGCAATATTGGATGATCGAGATCTACAGGCTTTCTGGCAGCACTGCATTAAAAACTGGTATGATTTTGTAATGCAAATCACTGCACGGGTTCAGGCATACTTCAAGAAATCCTTGTCCATGTGTTATATCCAACCTGGATGTGCTGGATCTGTCACTCGCAGATATACCAAAAATGTAAATAAACTACAAAACAAGAATGGAACAAAAATATGGGAAACACTGTCCCTATACAACCAAACCCTGGGAAGGGCCCTGGCTGAAAGCAGAGCAATCGCCCTGATAAGGACAGTCCCGACCCTGTGCCTCGGACTCTAGTTGACCCTACATGGGGAAAGGAAACAAAACCAGGAAACCAATATAACAATGCAAACAAATGCAGTACTTCGCTTTAGATGCAGCAAGTAACTGAACAATCCAGCAGAAACCTACTGACTGCTAGCCCAGTAAGGGAGAGACTGAGAATCAACCGCAGTTCAGCTAAGTATCAGGCCAGGTTAAATAACCCAATAATTACCCACAGGTGCAACCAAGCACGTCACACCTAATACCACACCCACTGAGCCAGAAGATGTAGAAACACATCCAAAACCAGCACCAGACTATCAGCAGGGCAGCAATTCCAGAACCGCTGCAACACTATGAACACAGTTCCCTGTGTATTTCACACATGCATGATAAAGCCGTATCATACAAGGAAGAAGCCATATATCAACACAATCAGAAACACTGGCCTCTGCTCTGGGCCAAAGCTCATTTAAAATGGACTGAGGCAAAATGGAAAACTGCTCTGTGGTGAGATGACTCAAAATTTGAAACTCTTTTTGGAAATCACAGACGCTGTGTCCTACAGACTCAAGACGATAGGGATCATGCAGCTTGTTTATCAGCAGACAGTTAAAAAATCTGCATCTCTGATGGTTTGGGGTTGCATTAATAATAATCTTTTTTATATAGCGCCAACATATTCTGCAGTGCTTACAGAACAGAAGTATTAGTGCCTTTGGCATGGGCAGCTTACACACATATTTTAAAAGGCAGTACCTATGCTGAGCAGTATATAGAGGTTTTAGAACAACATATGCTCCCATCCAGACAATGCCTCTTTCAGGGAAGGCCTTGCATATTTCAGCAAGACAATGCTAAACATACTGCATCCATTACAACAGCATGGCTTTGCAGAAGAAGAGTCCAGGTGCTGAACTGGCCGCCTGAAGTCCAGACTTTTCACCAATTTATGGTGCATTTGGCGCATTATGAAATGCAAAGACTGCCAATGACGACCCAGGACTATTTAGCAGCTAGAATCCTAGGTCAGACAAATATGGGAGAGCATTTCTCTCCCAAAACTCCATCAGTTGGTCTCTTCACTTCCCAAACCTTTAGACTGTTGTAAAAAGAGGAGATGCTTTTTCCATTTTCTGCATTCGCTGAACTTGCCACGGGCGATTTCCGAGATGACAATGCTTGAAAGACTATGAAAAACGACCTTCTAAGAAAGAGAACTTTATCCTTACTCTATAATTTACTGAATAATCCTAATATAGAAGGCAAGATCCCGTTCATGCGAAAATGGGAAACGGATTTACAAATCAATATGTCAGAAGAAAGATGGTACCACTGCTGCAAAACCATAACTAAAGGCAGTCACCAGGTCACCCTAATGGAGACATCCATCAACATCCTGCATCGAACACATTTAGTACCAGTTAGGATAAATACATTTTCCCCCTCAGTTTCGCCCTTATGTTTCAGGGGATGTCCAGACATGGGATCCCAAGTGCATATATGGTGGAGGTGCCTGGTGGTAGCCAGACTTTGGTCCCAGGTTCACAGATTACTACATAGGTTGTTTATAGGCCAATTTCCGAAATCTCCAACATTGTTTCTATTAGGAGATCGCCCTCCAGGAGTTAAGTATCAAGCTCATAAGCTAATACAACATATATGCACGGAGACCAGGATCCATATAGCGTATCCATAGAGGAGAGTGTGGCCACAGCGGGAAAAAAGAAATAGACATGCTGCGGTCGGCAAATCCGCGCCGCAGCAGCGGCTTCTGCCGGCTTAGCCGCAGCGGATTTGCCGTCCCGTGTGGACGAGACTTCTGAGAAATCTCGTCCACATGGCTGGCTAATCCCGGGATTAGCGGCCGCATGTGCATTTGCCTCGGCGAAATTCCGCACAGAATTTCCGCGGCAAATCCGCCCCGTGTGAATCCAGCCTAAAACTTCTTTCTTTGTACACGCACTTGCTGAAATGTGAAGTTCTGCAGATTATGTCGCTATGTAAAGAATATTATTACACTGATATGATAAGGAGCAAACCAATTTTAGACTCAAAACCAGGGGAATTTCTTTTTTTGTTTTTCGCTTCCTTGTATTGCACCATGTAAAATGTTTTTATTTTAAGACTATATTGAGGCTTTATATTTGTGTATCAAGTATTAGATTTTTTGGTATCGTTTTAGGGTATATAGAAGTTATGATATAATCTATATGAATTTGGTATCATGGCGAAGTTCAAAAAGACAAGCCAGTAGGAATTCATTCATTTATTTATTTTATGCTGTTCACCTTTTAAAGGGGGTTTCCAGCTTTAAACTATTGATAACCCTCTCAGAATAGGTAATCAATGGTAGATTGGCAGAAGTTTGCTTTCCAGGACCACTGCCAATCAGCTGATTGCCTAAGCAGTGGTCCTAGTGCACAGCACTAATGTGTTGGAAGCATACAGCTCCATGCAGTTTGCAGTTCCCATTAGAGATGAGCGAACGTACTCGGTAAGGGCGATTTCGCAATCGAGCACCGCGATTTTCGAGTACTTCACTACTCGGGTGAAAAGTACTCGGGGGCGCTGTGGGGCGGGGCATGGTGTGGTGGAGCGGGGGGTAGCAGCGGGGAACAGGGGGGAGCCCTCTCTCTCTCCCTCTCTCCCCTCTGCAACCCCCCGCTCACCCACAGCACACCCGAGTACTTTTCACCCGAGTAGTGAAGTACTCGAAAATCGCGGTGCTCGATTGCGAAATCGCCCTTACCGAGTACGTTCGCTCATCTCTAGTTCCCATTCATTTGATTTGTTTATAAACTTTTTTATTTTGCCAGATCTGTTGTATGACAGATACCTCCAGTGTTGCCTCCTGGTGTGCATGGACTGTCAATGGGGTACTTCGTTTTGATGGGAACAATATCTGTCAACAAATGGGTTGTTGCTGGGATCTTAAATTTGGTGTATTTTTTCTGATTAACTTCAGCCAAAAATGAAAGCCAGACAACTAGTTTTATAGGCATATTGGAAAACCATAAAAATCTAAAAATAAAGTGATAGTTCATAAAAGAGTTATAGACCTAACTAGTAACATTTACTGTGAAATGTAATATGATAACTACAGTTGCAGTAAAGCTGTGTTCACATCTATGTTAGAGACTTCATTCAGAACCTCCAATGCAGACCCAACATAGAATGCTGGACAAAGTAGCACATCATACTGCACTATTTTATCCAGAAAAATGCCACAGGGCATGATGGAAACCTGATCATTGTAGTGAATGGGCTCATCGAGCATTATTCCTGACCCTCATGTGGCGGATCTGAGATTTGAATTATTTTCCTTGTTTAGCTCCTGTGACGGAACCAAACCACAGTAACTAACAGCGATGGTATCTTCACCCCCACCAGCATCTCTACTTTCATTTTAATCGGGAATCTATCTATTTTTTTTCAACGATAGTGGGATGATAAACATGCCCATATAAAAAAGACAAACTTTTTAGAGGTGATAACTTTTATTGGTTAACCAGAAAATTTATATATGCAGGCTTTCGATGCTTCTAGGCCTCTTCGTGAGGCTGGTGTAACAACATATATCTGAAGAAATGTGCATGTATACACTTTATAAAAAAAACCCCAAATCAAGCCCCTAGAAGGAGTTGCCGTTTTGCTGTATAAACTCAGCATGCAGTTACATGTCAAGCACACATGCAAATGATTAGAGTTGTGGCGTGATTAAATGGACGGTCTTGCCACTTGAGGTCCTAAAAGTGGTTCCACTTTTGGCATCTAAAAAGGCTCTCAGAGGCTACTTGTGTGTAATGACCTCTTTTTCCCCTTGTGTAGAGCTTGTTGACCACTAGACGCCTCTATGACTCAATGAAAGAAATTTTGCCCAGTTAACAAAGTTTGAGCCGGGGCGCATTATTGGAATGCGAGAAGCTGGATGTGTCTGCCACCCGAGCTCTTCCGACCTCACTGTTAGGAAGTGTTTGGACCAGTGGATGTGTGAGGGCAAGCACGCAAGGTGACCGGGCTCAGGACGCCCTCAACAAAACCACCAGTACAGAGGATTGTCTAATCGTCCAACAAGCATGAGCAACTTCAACTGTTTCATTGGCAGGGCTTCCAAGAGGTATTTTCCAGCAGGATAACGCTCAGCCGCACACAGCAAGAGTGTCACAGGTAGTCTCCACAACATTGTCACACTTCAGGTTTATCGCCAACAGAACATGTATGGGACCATCTGGGATGCTATCTTTGACAGCCTACGAGTTTGCACAATCTAGATGCTCAATTAAAGCAAATGTGGACCGATATGCCACAGGATACCATACGGATCCTGTATGCATCCATGCCTGACTGTATCACATCTTGTATCCAAGCTAGAGGCGGCCCAACAGGGTACTAAAGCCTCCCTTCAAGTGTTCAGTTTTCTGCAATAAATTTATCCTTTTCTCTGATATTGTAAATACTTATGTCAACGTTACAATCAAACATAGAAAGTTTCATTTCTATGAAAGGGCACTTCTGACAAGGAGATACCTTGAGTTTGGTGGATAAGGACTTTCCAGACTAACACATGGTCCAAATTTAGCCCCTGGCTATATGTCCTATTACTTAGACACTTACACCCATACAGAGGCATAACTTGAAGCTTCTGGGCCCGGTGCAAAATCTGTAACAGGGCCCCTAACTATAATGCTTTTTTCATAGTACTGGGCTCCCAATATGGAGAAGAGAGGCCTTATGGGCCCCCTAAGGCTCCTGGGCCCGGGTGCAACCGCATCCCCTGCACCCCCTATAGTTACGTCCCTGCACTCATAACAGTATTTGCAACTTCCTAGTTATCACTTCTTCCCTTTTCATCTTACAAACAAACATTTTATATGGAATGATTAGCGTTTAATTTATTGCTGGAATAAACAAAACTGATTGATAAATATTCAGCGTAAGCACGGGTAGCAGCTAAACAACAACCAATACTTTGTTCACCTATCGTTCATTGATTAGTTTATGCAGGCGTAAAAATTAAACGACAATCACCCTGCATAAATAGGCAGTCGTTCATTTATGAAGGTGGGTGGCCAGAAGCAATCTCTGGTGCGCTCCTCTTCCGTTCACTGAAGGATTATTGCTCCTGTGTGAAGCACCCTACAATCCCCCCTTGTAAAAGACCCGTAGTCCTTTGATCCTGGTTTAGCATTATTTAAATGTTGTGCTCTTCCTTTTAGTGTCTCAATTGTTATCCTGCCCTTTTTGTGAATGCAAAATATCTCATCATGTCAGTACTCTGTTGTTGTTACACAAGCCTGATGAAGAGACCTAGCAGCCTCAAAAGTTTGCTTACATTTTTCCAGTGACATAGCCATGTGAGAGCTTAGTTTTTGACATTTTAGGCTGTATTTTTTTTAATGACATAATTTTGTACATAATCATCTACTGTATTGTATAACTTTTTTTAAATGGGAGTTTGGAAAAAAGAGAAGAAATTCTGCCATTTGTTTTTGGAATTAATTTTTTATGCCATTCAGAATGCAGAATAAATAATGCTGTAACATTCTCTGGGTCAGCATGATTCTAGCGATACCGAGTTTATAATTTTTTTTTCTTATCATACACTAAAAAAAAAAAATACTTTTAAGGCCAGTTTTACACGTCCGAGAATCTTGCAAGAATATGAACCCCATTCTTTCGAATGGGGTCATACACATAAGTGGTGAAAATCCTATCTATGTGCCCTCGCACCACCCATTGTTTTCAAATGGGGCCAGCAAGGCCTCGCACCGCAATGCAGACAATGGGAAGCACTCCACGATCTTCCGCCGTGGCTGTAAGCCGTGCCAGAGGATCACTACTTCCCTAAAGTGATGCGAAGAGTTATTGATACAAAAACGCCTCGCATCTACGGGAAAATTGAATGTTGGTGAGCGCAATATTGGGCTATGTTTCACGGCTCAATATCACACTCACCCATTTGAAATTAGCCTAAAAGTTGCTTAAATAATGTATTAACGTTTTTCTTTTGTCATGAACACGGCTATACCAAGTTTGTGGAGTTTTGTGGGTTTTTTTTCAGCATACAAAAGGAGGAAATATGGGGTTTTGATGTCTATTACATATATAATCTATATATTTTATTCTTTTTTTGCCATTTCTTTAACCCCTTGAGTGGCACGCCCGGAAATTTTCCGGGACGAGCTCCACTGCCGATAGTGATATAGCCCGGAAGATTTCCGGGCTATGTATCACTATGGGAGCTGCAGAGCACAATAGCATTGTGCTCTGCCTGCACAGTCCCACAGAGAACAAAGCAAGGGCTTTGAACAACAGAAGCAGAAGATATTGCCGATATGCTGGCAATCTCCTGCTTCTAAGTCTCCTGCTTTGTTTACAGGTTGCCATAGAGACCATCGGCTTGTCAGAAGCAAGCCTAAGGTCTCTGTGGCAGGGAGAGCTGGTGCTTAGCTGTCAGAGGACAGCTAAGCATCAGCTCTTACAGCAGAGATCAGAGAAAACCTCTGATCTCTGCTGTGTTAACCCTTTACATGCTGCAGTCTATGTGACTGCAGCATGTAAAGGGCTGTCACTGCACCATGTAAAGGGCTGTCACCATCGGACCCCCAGAAAGTGATCAGGGGGTCCTGATGGGTGTCTGTGGAAGTCCCCTAAAGGGACAAAAAAAAAAAAAGTTAAAAAATTATTTAAAAAAATTAAAATAAAAACACTTGTCTCCATTTACTTTGTAAAAAATGTAAAATAAAATTATACATGCGGTATCCGTGCGTCGTAATGACCCAGAGAAGGAAGTTAATACATTATTTAACCCCTTAATGATATGGCCCCTTTTTTTCTTTTTTCCCCATTTCTTTTTTTCCTCCCCCCGTTTAAAAAATCATAACTCCTTTATTTATCCATTGACGTCGCTGTATGAGGGCTTGTTTTTTGCGGGACGAGTTGTATTTTTCAATAGTGCTATTTAATGTACCATATAATGTACTGAAAAACTTTAACAAAATTCTAAGTGGAGTAAAATTTAAAAAAAAATGACATTCCGTCATCTTTCAGGGCATCTTGTTTCTACGGCGCACAAACTGCAACATAAATGACCTGATAACTTTATTCTATGGGTCAGTGCAATTACTACAATACCAAACTTGTATAGTTTTTTTTTTTGCTGTAGTACTTGTATTTTTTTCAAAGACATTTAATTTTTTTAAATAATTTTTTGCTGCATCTTCTGCGCGCAATAACTTTTTTATTTTTCCATCGACGTAGTTAAGTGAGGACTCATTTTTTTTGTAAGATGTCCTGTAGTTTACATTGGTACCAATCCAGAATACATACTACTTTTTGTTCGCTTTTTATTGCATTTTTTTCTGGGAAACAGGGTGACTGAAAAAGTGCATTTGTGGCGTTCTTTATTTTTTTTTCGGACTACGTTCACCGTGCGGGGTAAATAATGCACTACTTTGATAGATCGGACATTTATGGACGCGGCAATACCAAATATGTATTTTTCTTTTAGGATTTAGATTTTTTTTATTACAGATATGGCAAAAGGAGGGTGATTTAAACTTTTATTACTTTTTTTTTTAAAGTGTGAAAAAGTCATGAAAAAGAAAAAGAACTATTACAATTTGGTATTGGCATAATCGTACTGGCCTGTAGAATGACTTTAATACATTATTTATACTGCTCAGAGAATGCAGTGAAAAATAAAAATAAAAAACATGCCAGAATTACAGATTTTGTTAATCTTGCCTCTAGAAAAAATGGAATAAAAAGCGATCACAATTTTACATGTTCCAAAAAAATAGATAAATGAAGACTGGAGTTCATCCCGCAAAAAACAAGGCCTTCTAGGACTCTGGCAATGGGAAAATAAAATGAATACGGCTCTTGGAATGTGGCGACACAAAAGCAAACCTTTTTTTTAAAAAAAAAAATGCTTAAAATGTACAAAAATAGCGAAACATAAAAACTGTATAAACTTGGTATCGCCAGAATCGTGCTGACTGAGAGAATAATGTTATCACATTTATTCTGCATGTTTAATGCTGTAAAATGAAATCCAAAAAACAAATGGCAGAATTTCTTTTTTTCCCCCCAAACTCCCTACAAATGTTTTCACAAAAGTTATGCAATACATTATATATACCCAAAAATGATGCCATCAAAAAGTACAACTTGTCCTGCAAAAAACAAGCCCTCATATGGCTGTGTCAATGGAAAAATGAAAAAGTTATGGCTCTTGGAACGCAACTGCAAATTTAGTTGAAATTCAATGATTAGACCATTTAAAAAACCTGCCCTGGTGGGCACGACAGGGTGGTAAGGAACCCGCCACTCAAGGGGTTAAAACTGTTTACTTGTGTCCAAATAGGGGACTTGAATTTCACCACTTTGCATTGTTCTTATAATAGACTTCAGTATAGCAGTGTATGTTTTCTTGCGATGTGAGAGCGAGTGAAAATGCATGATTATGAAACCAATGATTTTCAGTGGTTTCATAGTCATTTGCGATTTTTCACTCAAGCCTTGCAGCGCTAAGAAAAATCTGCGATATCATTCATTGTTTTTAACAGGGCCGGCGGTAGTAGTTATTTTCGGGGAAGGGCTTGAAATATTAGCCCTTCCCGGAAAATCAGCCATAGTTGTAAAAAATAATTTTTACTCACCTAGAAGAGCAGTCCGGCTCTTCTCTCCGGCCCCAGCAGTCATCTTCTGTCTTCTGGAGGCCGGAATTGAAAAGTCCCCGCCTCCAGAAAGTGCTGCCTGTGATTGGCTGAGCGCTGTGACCAATCAGAGGCAGCGCTCAGCTGTCATTCAATGACGGCTGGGCGCTGCCTCTGATTCGTCACAGCACTCAGCCAATCAGAGGCAGTGCTTGCAGGGGGCAGGGATTTTTCAATCCCTGGCCTCCAGAAGACAACTGTCAGGGCCAGAGAGAAAAGCCGGACTGCTCTTCTAGGTGAGTAACATTTTTTTTTTTTTACAGCTAGGGCTGATTTTCAAGGAAGTGCTTACATTTCAAGCCCTTCCTCGAAAATCATTGAGGCAGGGGTTGCCTGCAGCCCATTGCTTTCAATGTGTTCGCACCACGGGGATGAAGGAATCCCCTGCCATAGCTGCCACAGTGATCACAGCTGTGGCAGAAGTCTGTAATGTACTCCCTACGTTTTCAATGGGGATGGCACTGTTGCTGCTGGCCCCATTGAAAACAATGAACGATTTCGCAGATTTTTCTTAGTGCTGGGAGGCTAGAGTAAAAAATCACAAATGAGTATAAAACCATTAAAACTCATTGGTTTCATAATCATGCGTTTCCACTCAGTGGGTAGGCGCCCTAAAGCCTATAAAACTCAGCCAGAGACTGAACCTCATAGGCCGCCATACCTGTTAAACCCAGAGGCCATTTTCAACCCTTGGGGTACCATAATTGTCTGCGTTTGTGATATTGCAATTAAGTTAAAATTTCGTTCCATCTGTGTCTATTTAAGGGGAACAACACAAAACCCATATCCTCTCTGAATAAGACTGGAGACCAACATGTACCTGCTGCTACATGCACTGCCATTACTGTCCCACATTTTGCACAGGAGCCTCAGCTGCCACAGAGCCACCAGGAGACTGGTCACGTGACCTAGTTCCCAGGAACGCACGTAGCCACTATGTCCGCTGTCTTCCCTGGACCACTTAGAACACGTGGACGAAAGGAATAAAGTAAACAAAGATGAAATCATTGCTGTGCCTTTAAAAGCCATGTACTACTACAGTGAAAGGACTGCGAGTTTCTGATAGGGGTGGGGTAGGACATATCGGCACTAATGAAGCCGAATGATGTTCTGACAGGGCATTTATCAACCATTTCTGACAGCATCGATCTGCCACATCTTCTCCACCACCCAAAGGGCCGCAGCTCCTGCAGCTGCTGTTCTTGTGACCGACCCCTTAGAAGAAGGACACACACTCCTCTCCAATTAGCACCGTCCTCAGACGGCTCATGAGAAAAAGACAATTCCGCCCGGGACGCACGCTGCTGTGTCAGAAAGGCAAGAAAATGGTGATGGGTCGTTCACGTATGAACCAGCTCCATCTGGTGAATGATGGGAGTCCGCTCCCATCCGAGAGCTGGAACGACTCCTGTAAGCTACATGCTGTAACCCCTTCACTGCTGGAAAGGTGAAGCATTAGGGACAATTAGCAGTTGAAAGTGACCTTCCACAAATGGCCAAACAGAGATGGCCGCATCGGCTTCTCTGACTACCTGATGCACACTGTGTATTAGTATACATTATTAGTCTAATACGCTACACCTGCTGTGATTGACCAGTGCTGCCCACATGAGCCGTGCTGCCAGTCAGAGCAGCATGTGGTGACTACCAGTACATACTAATACACAGGTAGTCAGAGAAGAGGTGTGGCCATCTAGGTTTCTCCAGGCTGGAAGGGTCACTTTAAGGGTTGTTCAATGTAAGCATTCCACTGTGCCCTGAAGCAGGTATAGCATATATAGCAGGGCCATATGGGGGCATTACACATTAAGCCCACTGAGGGATTTCTAACAGTCAACCGCTCAGGGGCCTTCTGAAGTGACATAAAGAAGGTAGCATGCTGTCTGTCATTTGTAGGTTCCTGTGGGTCTTCCAGACAGGGGAGTGCAGTCTATGGAAACCAGCCTGTCATTGTTTATTACATTAACTCTAAATCATAAGTTGCAAAAGGAAGATAAAAATATGTGATGCACCTAAAACAAGTGCAGAAATTCTAGGAAAAGTAAAATTAAAGGGGTTTTCCAATTAGTAGATACTTCAGGGGCAGTAGAGGGCTGAATATATATTTCACCTCTTCGCTGCCACTCCTGTAGCTCTGTTTGCTTTCCCTGTTTTTTTTTAAACCATGTGACTGCTGCAGCCAATAGGAGGTGCCAACAATGGACGTCATCAGTAACGTCCCATATACAGGCCGGGGCTTCTACATTAGAAGCCCATGTGATCTGTTTATAGGATGTCACAGAGCCAGAAAACCCGGTTGCATCATGGGTCAAATGCTGTGGCTTTGGAGCGCCAAAATATCCCTCTGATGCCACGGTAAGTATATTGATAGAATACAGTTTCTATCAGGAAGGCTCAAAGCTTTAACAAAAAAAAAGGGAGTTGTCGGTGAGCATCTTAATTTCCTACAAAATCTAGTCTACAGCAGAACTATCCTATGTAGCCTGGTGCTAGTCTGCTCACTCTCTCTGCCGTCACAAGATGCAGAATAATGTGATGCCATGAGTGGCATTCCAGTTGACAGCTTAGTGATGGGAATTCTGACTCCTTTTGGTGACCTGGCTCATTTGGCTCAGCTCACCAAAATAATTGGTTGTTTTGGCTCTTCATTTAAAGGGGTTGTCCCGCGCCGAAACGGGTTTTTTTTTTTTCAACCCCCCCCCCCCCCCCCGTTCGGCGCGAGACAACCCCGATGCAGGGAAGTAAAGAAAGTTTACCGGAGCGCTTACCTTAATCCCCGCGCTCCGGTGACTTCAATACTTACCGCTGAAGATGGCCGCCGGGATCCTCTGTCTTCGTGGACCGCAGCTCTTCTGTGCGGTCCACTGCCGATTCCAGCCTCCTGATTGGCTGGAATCGGCACGTGACGGGGCGGAGCTACACGGAGCCGCTCTCTGGCACGAGCGGCTCCATAGAAGACTGCTGAAGACCCGGACTGCGCAAGCGCGGCTAATTTGGCCATCGGAGGCCAAAAATTAGTCGGCACCATGGAGACGAGGACGCCAGCAACGGAGCAGGTAAGTAAAAAACTTTTTATAACTTCTGTATGGCTCATAATTAATGCACAATGTATATTACAAAGTGCATTATTATGGCCATACAGAAGTGTATAGACCCACTTGCTGCCTCGGGACAACCCCTTTAACCCTTTCCAATCCACTGTCTGACCTCTGAAGACATTATGATTTAAGGCTGTACAGCTCTGAAGTTGGAAGACAGCTGTCACGGTTCTCACTGTATATTGCCAGCCTCTCTGCTGTCGGAGCCTATCCAACGTGTCACCTCATGCAGTACTGGCTTTAGCCAGCATTTAGCGCCGTTGTATAACGGCAGAAAAAGAGTAAGTCCCCTAGGAAAACCAGGATACAAATTGAATTGGAAAGGGTTAAAGGGAACCTGTCATGTACCCACAGCACCATAAGCTAAGTTATGGTTCTGTTAGGGGAAGTGACAGGGAGCTGGGTGATAAATGTTTTAAAGTTTCTTTTGACCCTACGCTTCACTCGCTGAAGATCATGCAGTGCACGAAAATCTGACTCTAAAAGGGGTTTTCCAGGGAGAATACTATTGATGACCTATCCTTAGTCGCTCAGGAACCCAACCAATCAGCTGAGCGGGGGCATGCTGTCAGCGCTGCAAATACACAGAGGTCAGAGCAGAAGCAGTGGAAGTCTCCATGTTGACCTCTGTGTAGTGGCCGGCGCTTGTAACTGCAGGCACAGGTCGCATTGATTTCAAAGAGAGATGTGCCTGCAGTTACAAGCACCGGCCACTACACAGAGGTCGGCATGGAGACTTCCGCTCAGACCTCTGTGTATTTGCATTGCTAACAGCAGGCACACAATCAGCTGATCCCAAGCGACGGACCCCAGCTGATCTACTATTGATGACTTATCCTGAAGATGGATCATCAATAGTATTCTTCCTGCGAAACCCCTTTAGGCTTCTCATGTGCACACTCATCCATAGACTTGTATAGGAGAGTGGATGCACGGGAATCTGATAGCTGAAATGTACCCTCTAGTCAGCAATCCGTACCCTTATGTAGAGACTATCATTACTGTATATTGTGCAGTGATACAATAACAGGTTCTGTATTCTTTACAGCTCTGCACACTTTAAGGTTGAAGCTGTTGACTGAGATGTCACTGATGAGAACGTTATTCTGCATCTGTTAACAACAGAGAGAGAGGAAGTAGAATAGCGCCAGGTTACATAGGATGGTTCTGTTGTGAACTAGATTTTGTATTAAATTAAGACGCTCACCAACAACTCCCTTTAAGAGGTTGTGCAACTTTTTTTTTTTAGTTTTGAGCCCACTATTCGAAATTGTACTCTGACTGCTGTGCTCCAAGAAGCCTTATTACAGCAATTGTCCCACCCTAAATAAGCACAACACAATATCACTTTTTGTGTGGGTATGCGCCAAGCACAGCTTTATTTTATTTTAACCATTCACTTAATATTTTAACTTTCTCTTTAAAAACTCCTATAACTTCAAATTTTTTTAACCTAAAAGCCAAAGCTGTATACATTGCCCATCTCCCGGCACGCAAGTCTTCCAAGGAACCCTTAAATGGCTATTTGTTTCCAAATTTCCGCTAAGGAGGACAACAGTTATTTACTACTCTGAGCTCTAACTCCCACCCATCAGGAAGATGGCCTGCTTAATGCCACTCTGCAACACCAATAGGAATATATTGAGGCCTTTATCTGTGAAGTAAACCCCATCTTGCCTCATGAGGTGACTATTGTCTTCTAGTTGCCGACGTTTCACCAACCCCAACCAGCTACGAATAATACATGCCAGACAAGGATTTACCATGCGCTGAGCTCTTTCCACTGCACTCATATTCTGCACCCTGTTATACTACCCTGGGAATTATCTCTGACCACACATAATGAGCTCAGAAAAAAACAGGGCAACCTCTCCAGAGCAGAGCACATTATGGTTAACAATTCTGCCACATTAAGAAAGTAAAGGTCTTTTCCACCTCTCCCATGTGGATCACAAGAATGGTGGAACCTTGGACATTGTGGTTGATCCCCATAGCTTCTGGAAGAACCTGAGACTACCCACAACTTTTGATACCCCTCTAAATAATCTCCAGAAACCAAGGTTTCTTTCTCCAGCGTAGCTCAAAAGATATATGAGTGACCCACTATCAAAACTGCCAGGCAAGCTGAATGGGAAACAGACAAATTAGAGCAACAACTCCGATCTGACTTAGCCCGCAATGCAAAGTGATCGCCAACACCCAATCCACTATACCTTGGATGCTGGGAGGCCAGCCCTTGTTGTTTTTGGTCACCGTGCCAATGCAAAAAAGAGTGAGTACCAAATTCTTTTGGATCAGCCTCCAACAAAGTCAAAGCCCTGTGATACAGTGCCTGAACTGAAACTTACTTAAAGGTGTTCCATCACTGTGGCCCCAAAACCACCATCCATCACATCTGCCTGAACACAAATTCGCCACCCACTTAATTGGGCAAACGGGGCCCTGACACCAAACACCCTTACCCAACTGATCTGTTTTGGACCTGCATATATGCACATGGACCTAACCTTTCCCCACCCACCAGTTTTCCATAACCCTCCTTATACTTTGATAAGGGGACCAACTCACTAAAATCGAGGACACCAAAAAAAACAAATGCAGCAGAAAGCAAGCTAGTCTCATACACCAAATTGACAGGGCATCATTTAGCAACTGGCACAACAGCAAATAAGAAAAATGCAACATAATAACGTGGCACACCTGCTCTCTCTTCTATCCCTTTAGGGCCTACCAAACAAAGTCCTGTGAAACATCCAGCCAACTCAGTTACTTAAAATGAAATACCCGCCAACCACCGCTGTACAACAACCCCTTAAATCCTGATTCTTTTCTTCTTAAGCAAGTACTCCACCATGACCTCCAACCGACTTTTATCACTTCCAGCTACATCTGGATCTCCCACCATGCCAACTCACCCATTCCATGTTTTACTATGTAAGCGCTAGGTAGATGGGGGGGGGGGCACCAATGATCGTACCAACTCCATCAGCTGACTTACATCAGCTCCCATGAATGAAGAGGAAATGTGTGCCATGGGGAATGACTTGTATTCTTCTGGCACTAACTAGGTGAGTGTTGCCTGCTGCACCAAACCAAGAGGAGCAACCCGGAGTGAGATGAGTATGCAATGGTAAACATCATGTGGGTGAGGGGGTAAAGAGGTAGGGGAACACCAGGGCTTAAGGCCTGGGGCATCATTACACTACAAGCTACTTGGCACCGAGTGCTAGCAGACGTGACCTCAGAAGTGGGAGCTGCAGGAGGATCCACGATAATAGCTTGATGCAGAACCAGAAGGAATGGATGCTCTACCTGAGAGGCAGAACTACTCACCTGAGCACCTATATCTTCCCCAATGTCACCAGCCCTGTACATACCAGATAATGGCTCTGGTAACATGGCCAGAAGAGTGAGAGGGGCCATGTGTGCCGCAGTTTGAAACCTGGTCGAGATTAGAGCAGCAGGGGAAGGCCAGCATAGGACACTTTGTGGAAACAGCAGCCATAGGCTAGAATGTACTGTGGACTATAGCAATTTGGCTAGTTAAGGAAGAAGGAGATATAGAAGGGGTAATCCCTGGAAAACAGCAGGGGAAGTGGCAAGATATGGAACAGCTAAATTTAACCCTATCCCTACCACAGAGGCAAGCAGTCAGGGGCCATGTACGATTCGCTGTAGTGCCCTGCAATCAATATACACAGATTGTTAGAAAACAAAATCAAGCACCTAGAAAAAATTGTCGGAATCTAATGAAACCTTATATGTGAGATTGTAACGTTTATATAAGTAAGTGATTACAATATCAGAGCAAAAGGATAATTTATTGTGGAAAACAGAATACTTGAAGGGAGGCTCTAGTGCCCTATTGGGCCGCCTCTAGCTTGCATACAAGATGTGTTACAGGAGGCATGGAGGCTTTAGTACCCTGTTGTACTGCCTCTAGCTTGGATACAAGATGTGATACAGGCAGGCATGGAGGCTCTAGTACCCTGTTGTACCGCCTCTAGCTTGCATACAAGATGTGATACAGGGGGCATGGAGGCTCTAGTACTCTGTTGTACCGCCTCTAGCTTGCATACAAGATGTGATACAGGGGGCATGGAGGCTTTAGTACCCTGTTGTACCGCCTCTAGCTTGGATGCAGGATGTGATACAGTTGGCATGGAGGCTCTAGTACCCTGTTGGGCCGCTTCTAGCTTGGATACAAGATGTGATACGGGCGTGCATGGAGGCTCTAGTACCTTGTTGTACTGCCTCTAGCTTGGATACAAGATGTGATACAGGCAGGCATGGAGGCTCTAGTACCCTGTTGTATTGCATCTAGCTTGGATACAAGATGTGATATGGGTGGGCATGAGGCTCTAGTACCCTGTTGTACTGCCTCTAGCTTGGATACAAGATGTGATACAGGGGCATGGAGGCTCTAGTACCCTGTAGTACTGCCTCTAGCTTGGATACAAGATGTGATAGGGGCGAGCATGGAGGCTCTAGTACCCTGTTGGGCCACTTCTAGCTTGGATACAAGATGTGATACAGGCAAGCATTGAGGTTCTAGTACCCTGTTGTACTGCCTCTAGCTTGGATACAAGATGTGATACAGGTGGGCATGGAGGCTCCAGTACCCTTTTGTACTGCCTCTAGCTTGGATACAAGATGTGATACAGGGGCAGGGAGGGTCTAGTACCCTGTTGTACCACCTCAAGCTTGGATCCAAGATGTGATACGGGTGAGCATAGAGGCTCTAGTACCCTGTTGTACCGCCTCTAGCGTGGACAAAAAATGTGATACGGGCAGACATGGAGGCTCTAGTACCCTGTTGTACCACCTCTAGCTTGGATGAAAGATGTGATACAGGTGGGCATGGAGGCTCTAGTACCGTTGTACCGTCTCTAGCTTGGATGAAAGACGTGATACTGGCGGACATGGAGGCTCTAGTACCCCTGTTGTACGGCCTCTAGCTTAGATGAAAGATATGATAAAGGTGGGCATGGAGGCTCTAGTACCCTGCTGTACCGCCTCTAGCTTGGATGAAAGATGTGATACAGGTGGGCGTGGGGGCTCTAGTACCCTGTTGTACGGCCTCTAGCTTGGATGAAAGATGTGATACAGGTGAGCATGGAGGCATACAGGTTCCAAATGGTATCCTGCAGCACATCAGTCCAGACACGAACACTGTCATCGTCAGCACCGAAACTAAACCTGGTTTCATCGCTGATGACAACCCATTATCCACTCTGTAGCAGTCTAGTTTCGTTATTCACGCCACCACTGCAAACGGAGGTGATGGTGGGTGGGTTTCAAAGGCAGAAGATGTAATGGGCACAATGAGACCAAATGTCCTTCAGCCAGGTATCTGGAAATGGTTTTGACAGACACAGGGGCCTGCAATAATGGTGCCACCTGTCTCTGGATGACGGACAATGAAACAGTTGGAGCTGCTCAGGCTTGTTGAACGATCAGACGATCCTCACTACTGGTGATCTGTTGAGTGTCCTGAGCCCGGTCACATTGTGTGCCCTCATGTATTCACTGGGCCCAACACCTCCTAACATTCCAATCACCACGGTCCAGGTGGCAGGCAATTTATCAATGTGACTACCCAGCTTCTCACATTCCAATAACGTGCCCCCTCTCAAACTTTGTTAATTGGGTGAAATCTCTTTGATTGCACAGTAGATGCATGTCTAATGGTCAACAAGCTCTACACAAGCAGAAAAAGAGGTTTGCCACACAAGTACGCTCTGAGAGCATTTACATTGGCCAAAACCACTTCCAGGGTCTCAGGTGCCAAGACAATCTATCTAATCATGCCCCAACTTTAATCATTTGCATATCTGCCTGAGATGTAACTGCATTCCGGGTTCTGCAGCACAATGACAACTCCTTCTAGGAGCTTGATTCTGTTTTGACAATAATTTTACTTATTGTGGAGCCAGAGCACCATTTTGGCACTTGGGTGCCTTGGCATCTGAACGGTGATGTCCTTTAACCCATTAAGGAACAAGCACTGTAAATTTACAGCACTTGGTCCCGGGCTTTAATCCCAGCCGATTGTAAAAATAAGGTGGAGAATTAAAGCTCCTGCAATCAATCACAGGCAGGACGGGTTGTTAGCTGTTAGTCACAGCTGAGAAGCAGAAGGAGAAGGCTGAAGTGATTTTTAACCCTTACTGCCTTCTTGTTACCCGAGTACACAGCACTCAATGAGCACCAGGTACTAAAAAGTAGAAGTGTTTCTTCCACTACGCAACCCGGCGGTCAGGTAACCTCTGGGATCCCATGGCACAGCAGAGCTACAGGGTCCTAGCAGACCCTGCTCAGCTCTTCCAGTGACTATTGTCACTACAGAGGATGTTTTCCCTGTAACTGGGGCTCCTGTGAAAAAGTGTGTAATAAAAAAAAACCAACATATGTGAATGTACCCCAGAGGTATTATATGACGATTTAGGGGACATAGACAGTAAAAGAAAAAATTACATAAATAAGTAAAACTAAACTAAATAACGCAAAGCCAACGCCAACCAAAATTGGCGCTGTATGCGCCCTGCAATCCAAAACCATACATATTATATATCAAAAAGTCTGAAACAAAATGAGGAACTCATTTCCATACTTCATTTTAGCGTGAATACAGATGCTCCCCTACTTGCGAACAGGTTCTGTTCCAGCAACCTGTTCGCAAGTCTATTTGTTTGCAAGTCCGAACAAATGTTTGTATGGAGCGGTATCGCGGGTGGATCCAGCTCCATACAACGTTGGGTGCTGGCTGTTCTTACAGCGGACACCCGGCGGCTGCAGTTCCGACAAGCCGAGGTGGTGATGGGGGCTGTGATTGGTGCATCGAGTGCCGTCTCTAATTATGGCGCTCGAGAACCAATCAGAGCAATCTCTTGCAGGAGGTGGGGTTTTCAAGCCTCGGTACCAGCAAGAGATGTTTTGTCGGCGCTGACAACTACACGGAGACCCCCAGGAACGCCGGAGAGCAGTAGGAGGGACCTGCCAGGTGATTATAATATGATTATAATACATCCCCCCCAAAAAGACGCTGAGCCTCTATGGGGGCAAAAATTAATATAAGACAGGGTCATATTTTTGGGGAAACGCAGTAGGCATTACTGGTTACATCTATTGTCGAAGCCTCCTATTAATGGAAATAGTCACGCAGGGAAAGCACCATGTGACCGCTGCAGCGCAAGTAAACATAGTGACTGTAGCAACAGCGGGATCGCAGTGCGTCAGCTGAAGTTTCGTTTTTTTCAAATATATGTTTCATTCCCCCCCCTCACTGCAACCAAAGAATATACTAATTGTAAACCCTGTTAAATTGTTTATTCCCCAGAATGTCTGCGCTCGCGCCACACGGATCGCAGGGTTGGTTTTTCTTTAATCCTCTTGCGCAACTTATGACTTGGAATGAATGTAATAAACAATGACAGGCGGCTTTCTACAGACTGCACTCCCCTGTGCGGAAGACCTACACCCCCCTGCAAATGACAGGCAACGTGCTGCCTTCCTCCAGGCCCTGCAGAAGACCCCTGCGTGGTCGTCTGTCGGCAATCCCTCAGTGGGCTCAGTGTGTAAAAGCCCCCACAGGTCCCTGCTGTATCTGCTATATACCTGCTCCATGGCTCAGTGGAATGTTTACATAGGAATAACCCTTTAAGTGCCTGCTGCACAGCTGTGTGAGGAGCACATGCCACCTCTCCAGCAGGGAAAGGGTCACCTCCTGTGACTTACAGGAGACCTGAACCATACACAGCTATATAGATGGAGGTCCTGTGCCTATGTGACTACATGATAGGGGGCAGGATTCATGTCTGGAGGGTTGGTTGCAGCATTAGTATTACATGAAGAGCCATTAGAGACGACACTTTATGGTGACCTAAACCTAATATATGGCTCACCAAAAAAAAGAACCAGAATTCCCATCCCTACAAGAAAAGCAAAGCTGCGCCCTCATAGTTATAAACGTCCCTTGAGCTTTCATCCTCCTGTATCCCTCCGCCCCCCTTTCTGACAGGAGCCGGATCTATAGTTCTCATAACGGGGGCTCCATTCGGTCAGCGGAAGAGTTAACAAGAGGAAAAGTAGCGCCGGGTTTGTTACTCAGCTCGGGCGGAGGGATATTCATCTTGAAGCTAACGTGGTGGTGAGGCTTTGACGAGCGAAAAAAATGTCTGCCTGAGGGAGACCCACAAGTTCCTAGCGGGTGAAAAGAAAACCTTTCTGTTCGGTGAAAGCTCCTCAAACCTATAGAAACCGGGAGCCTGGAAGACGGTCTGACGGCGGGACGAGAATAGGCTGTGGCAAAGACCCCGGGAGGAAGGTGGACGGGGACTCCCGTAAACTTCAATCCAATTGTTGGATGTGTAAACGGAAAAAAAGGTAAATGTGGAGTGTTGGGGGCAGGAGAGGAGGAATGGCCACTGTGCCGGGGCGGCAGAGCCCTCACCTAGGGCTGCATTGTGGGAGCAGTCAGCCCTGGGTATGCCCTGCAGAGTGCAGGCTGCCCGGCTCCTTGTGATGGCTCCTCCAAGTCTTCACTCCAGGAGTAAGTTGCAGCCCAAGTTGCAGCTCCATTGTTGCAGTGAGTCAGTCCTGCCTGTCTTATTGTCTCGGCTCTCCTCCTCGATCTTGGAGAAGTCAGATGGCTTTTGAAACTTCTTTTGCTACAATGTTACTTTTTTGGTGAGAGCAGTGTCATGTATGTGTGCCCTCCCTCCACCCCGCTGTCAGCTGGGCATCGGTGTACAGGGGGTGCTGTGATGCAGATGGTAAGTGTCTCTCCTCTCTCTCTCCAGGAGCTGATCTGAGTGGTTGGAGATGAATCCTCAGCAGCGGATGGCCGCTATAGGCACAGACAAGGAGCTGAGTGACCTCCTGGATTTCAGTGCGGTACGGTATCCTTCAACTGTCTTATGGCTTCCTATACTACAAAAAAAAAATCAGGGGTCCTATAAGACGACTGGACGCCATCACTTTGATGTCATGTCTAGACTCTTTAAGATGTAATCGCTTAAAAAGACTACGGGGGTCAATTGGCTTATAACTTAGGAGACTAGTCATTGACCCCAAAACCATCAATCCAATTTACAGCTGCCTAAAAACCCGATGAAGTCTCCTTCTTTTTCACCCAAAACTTTTAAGAGATTATTTTTTTTTTTCTAAAGCTCAACTCACACTTGTTGCCCTTCATAAAATTAAACCCCTAAGGCTATATTTTCCAAATTTTCTATGACTATGTAAAGTTTTTGGGTGGAAGACTTTTTAATTTTTTTTTTTTTTTTTTTAGTATTCCACCATAATAGATGGAAATCTCTTAATTGCATTGTTGTTGCTTATTGAGTAGTAGTGGTGCCTTCTACATACATGACCCTTGTAAGTCAACAGGCAGACACCTCTTGTAGTTGTAGCGTGCTGCTCTGTATGTTTTAGAACAATGAACTTACAGCAAAATCCTATTCTGTTTTACAGATGTTTTCTCCACCTGTTAATAGTGGGAAAACCAGACCAACTACACTAGGAAGTAGTCAATTCAGTGGATCAGGTAAAAAAAAAATCAGACCTGCTAGCGTTCAGTACATCAGTAATTGCTAGATGTGATTTATGTCTTGTTGCGGCTCATGTCAGTGATTTGTAATACTTTTTAATTGCACTTCACATAGCCCCCCCCCCTTCCCTTTTTATAAAGTCATGCATATACTGTGCATGGAGTAAATGTAAGTGCTTCCGGTATTTACCAATGTACACCTTTTGCTTTGGCCATCCCTTTATATAATCTCTGCATGTATCGGGAGTTCATGTTTTGATCAGAACAGATTCCGGATTATTTTGACCATTTATTTTGTTTAGAAATGTCATTCTCTCCATGCTGATGTGTGATGATCTACTTGCTGCTCTGTATTTGGGTATGGCTGTTCTGGTGTCATCTTCACCTTCTTACAAGACTTTGGTTATATTTTATGTTCTACTAGAAACAAAGAGTTGATTACTAAATCTGTTGGAATGAACATGGATACCCTGTAAATTGGCTCCACATGTTTTGCTGCACATCCAGATGTAGCAAGACAAATTGTGTTATGATAATGTGAGATGTTGTCTGAATGAATAGCATCATAGTCACTAAACTGCTTTCTAGAATTGGCACCTTTCTGCTTCTATCGTTTTCCATATATATATATTTTATACTGTATTAGTATGAGACAGATTTGAGATTTTTTATTATTTTAGTTAGGTTTAGACTTTTCTAAAATATTATAATGCAATTATATTAATGGAAATGTGAGTTAGTGCTATACCACACACCTACAGCTTGTATACATGAGGGTGTGTTCACACTTTCAGGGTTTTTGAAGCCAAAACCAGGTGAAGAGCATAACGTGGTAGAAAGAATAAAGGGGGATACAGCTTCTGATTTCCCCCCCCCCTTTTTTTTTTCTTCTTGTTTTGTTTTTGATTCACTTCTCAATTTGGCTTCACAAACTGCATGTGTGAATACACCTTAAATCCCTCGGTACGTTTATGATGATGACCATCACGTTGTCTTGGGTTTAGCTTGACGTTTTGTGGCATTTTGGTTATTGTCTTATCTGTTACTTTAGATTGGACCATAGTTGAGTAGGTTTGTGTCTGTTTCCTTACACTAATGTGTTTTGAGTCTTGATCTTGGAGGCCCAGTTGTCGATTTGGGAAAATGCTTATGCCAAAGTTTAATGGCAAACATATTCTTACAATATGGTTTGTTTGTGCCTAAAGCTTAGCTTATTTACTATATACTAAACCATTTTCTGTATACATAGGTTAATATGTTCTGAGGGGGTTTATCAAAGGGCAGAAAAAGAAAGTTGCCTCTAAAGCATTTTTTTGCTTGTCAAACTTCTTAGCACAAGTATCATCCACTTTATGTAGTTGAAAAGTGATCATGGGTGCGTAAATATGTTTAATTAGTATAGCACAGCGTGCATCACATCAGTCAGGTCCTTAGACCTTCTTTTTTTTTTTTTTTTTAGATAACCAATGAAATGATTGTCGAATATGCTTCTAATGTTTTTTTATTAAAGATTTGTGACTTGACAAGAATTCGCCTCCCCCCCCCCCCCCCCCATACACTTCATTCACATGGTGTCTTTGAAGGAACACTAATTAAACAAATGGCACAATGTTCTACAGCAATTGCCAGGCTAATACTTGATGACTTATCAGGTCCAATGCCTGACTAATGTAAGCATGCTCATATTTGCATCCTAAATAGTGTTTTGTCTCTAATTTCTATTATTTTTCCTAGTAAAAGCAAGAACGCCATAAATGGGGTGATATTTATTCTAACATTTTGAAAAAAAGAAGAGATTATTGAAGGCAATGGTAGCTGAACATACAATATTATTTACTGCATTTTATATCTCGTATGTTGTATTTTTTTTAAATCAATGTTTTCTGTACATCTTAAACTGAATAAACATGTAATCCCATCAGCAGGCTGGACAGATCTGGCAGTGTGAATTTCCTCTGTAGCTCAAGCAGTGATGATATTCTAAAAATTTGCATTGCTGAAAAAGTATACTCCCTCCACATTTACTATCTGCTACACATAAATGCTCAATCTTTGGAACAAGAGCGTTTTATTCCAGCTATGTGAAGGTTTTTAGCCCTCGCCTCTTTGCTAAAATTGAAACTGTGTGTTTCCACTTTTGTCATTCGTATACAAAGTGTTAAAAATAGCAATTTTAGCTAGTTAGCAACATTGATGCTGGCCAGTTGAGAGACTGTGGTTGTCATGACCTGTTCAGCCAGTAAATTATATGCATGTCTTGGGCTGTCTAAAATGAACATCTTATGTGTAATTGCTCTGCCTTCGTTTAGGAGGGATAGTACATTTAACAATTGTTTGCTTCACATTTGTGCAATAGAATAGCAAGCAAAGAACAAAGCTGTAGTGGTTATTTCTGGGGATTTGGGTTAATATTGTGCACCTTTTTGAACGTCATACGTTTTTTGGTTTTTTTTTTTTGTTTTTTTGCAATTCTAATATTTTGTATGTATTTCCTGCTGACTTAGGCCACTCTCACACATGTGCTTGTAAAAACACAGCATTTTTAGCTGCGTTTTTGACAGCGTTTGACTGAAAACACAGTAAAAAATGGGGTAACCACATTCTACTGCGTTTTTAGCAGCACTGAAGGCGCATTCCATCCATTTCAATGGATAAAGCATCGCGTTTTAAGGCTTCCATCACACACGGGCCTTTTACAGCGATTACCGCGGCGCTTTCAGCACCTCGCTAATCGCGGTATAACGCTTCCATTGTTTTCAATGGGACTGCTCACCCTGGTGCAGATAGCCACTCAAGCTCCACTGTTCTTGCAGGCTTTCGTCCAGTTGTCAGCGGCAACAGAGCATCTCTTGGTGGTAACAGGGATTGAATGGCTGTAACCGGTGCATCGAGCGCTTGCTCTGATTGGTTCTCGAGCGCTGGCTTAGCTAATCAGAGCAATCTCTTGTTGGAGGCGGGATTTTCAATCCCCGTTATCAGCAAGAGATGCTCTGTCAGTGCTGACAACTGCATGGAAGCCTGCAGGAACGTCGGAGAGCAGCGGAAGGGAGCCGGACGGCGCCTGCTAGGTGAGGATTGCCTTTTTTTTTTCTTAAGCTTCCTTGGCTGCGTTTTCACCAAAACATTGACAGTAAACACAGCGTCTTTACAAACACCTCCAAGGCGTGTGAGGGAAACTTAAAACGCATGAAAATAGAACAGACCGCGCTCGAAAGACACAGCATTACAAAACGCTTGTCTGAGAACTTCCATTAAAATCAACGGGTAGTCATTGACAGCCTTTAGCGTTGCGCTGAAAATGCAACGTTTAACACAGAAGAAAAACGCTCTGAGTGTGGCCTTAAGTATATGGGATGTAACTAATTAAGCCTTTTCTATGGACATGCTCAGAGCTAGATGCGTAAGGAAATGCTGGCTGTACACAATGTATTGCGTATGGACAGCTTATCATATACAGCCCGTAGAAGGGCTGCGTATTACACGCAAAGAAATGGGGCATGCAGCAATTTATTTCTCTTGCGTATCGATACGCTGTGTCCACACGCCGGTGTGAATGGAACAGTGAAGGAACAGTGAAAGTCCAGTGACTTTCATTTCCTCCATTCACCGCGTATCGTGTATGCAACGCACTTGTGAAAACCCAGTTGTGGAAAGCAGCCCTTAAGCTGTGTTTTAGACAGAAAGTTGTCCATCGAGAATTGTGCAGTCTATACGGGCTTCCTGAGTGTGTCGAGCTGGCGATGACGTCACCTGCTCATTCACTCGGGCAAACAAGAAGCGTGAGATTCTGCTTCTGTCTAAAGGCCCATTTAGACACAACGATAATCGCTCAAAAGATGTCGCTCAAGCGACTTTTGAGCAATCATCGTTGTGTCATTTACAGTGCAAGATGATCGCTCATGATGAGCGATCACTTTGCACTGCCAGCGGAGGATGCAGAAGACAAACGGGGTGTCCCACGGGGTGTCATACAGCTGAGTGCTCCGTGCAGAGGATGCAGAAGATAAGCGGAGTGTCCCACGGGGTGTCATACAGCTGAGTGCTCCGTGCAGAGGATGCAGAAGATAAGCGGGGTGTCCCACGGGGTGTCATACAGCTGAGTGCTCCGTGCAGAGGATGCAGAAGATAAGCGGGGTGTCATACAGCTGAGTGCTCCGTGCAGAGGATGCAGAAGATAAGCGGGGTGTCCCACGGGGTGTCATACAGCTGAGTGCTCCGTGCAGAGGATGCAGAAGATAAGCGGGGTGTCATACAGCTGAGTGCTCCGTGCAGAGGATGCAGAAGATAAGCGGAGTGTCCCACGGGGTGTCATACAGCTGAGTGCTCCGTGCAGAGGATGCAGAAGATAAGCGGAGTGTCCCACGGGGTGTCATACAGCTGAGTGCTCCGTGCAGAGGATGCAGAAGATAAGCAGAGTGTCCCACGGGGTGTCATACAGCTGAGTGCTCCGTGCAGAGGATGCAGAAGATAAGCGGAGTGTCCCACGGGGTGTCATACAGCTGAGTGCTCCGTGCAGAGGATGCAGAAGATAAGCGGGGTGTCCCAAGGGGTGTCATACAGCTGAGTGCTCCGTGCAGAGGATGCAGAAGATAAACGGGGTGTCCCATGGGGTGTCATACAGCTGAGTGCTCCGTGCAGAGGATGCAGAAGATAAACGGGGTGTCATACAGCTGAGTGCTCCGTGCAGAGGATGCAGAAGATAAGCGGGGTGTCCCCGCTTATCTTCTGTATACAGATGTTTTCTGCACAGAGCGCCCGGCTATTATACAGCCGAGCACTCAGTGCCGGGTGCTGCGTTTTCGAAGGCAGTGATAAACACTGTAAAACACCTCTTGATTTCAATGGGGGTTCTCAGACAAGCATTTAAAACGCCGCTCTTTTAATGCAGCGTTTTTCAAGCGATGTCTTGATGTTTTCAGCCGTTTCAGCGTTTTTAAATGCAATGCGTCGCCTATTGTAATGAATGGGGAGCGTTTTCAGCGCTGTCAAAAACCCATGTCAACGCAGCTGAAACCGTGTTTTTTTTTCCTACAGGTGCCTGTGTGAGAGTGGCCTTAGAGTATGTGTGTCCATTATGTAGGACAGAGTATGTATGCGTTACGTATGATTCAGAATTTGTGTACTGTGTTTGCATGTGTGGAATTAGTTCAACTATAGGAGGTACTAGATCACAAATGCAGTATCTGTACTTTAGTAACATCCCCCAGGGTATTGTTGAAAGCAATGCCACGCTAGAGATGGCTATAATGCATAGCTCCAAAGCTTTGAGTAAGGCCTCATACACAAGGCACAGTGCGTGTGCGGGCGGCTGCATAGAGGCACACAGTGTTCTGGAAGTGGGTATCTTATGGGAACGTGTGAACCCCCACTTTTTTTTTTTCCAGTTATGAAATAAGGCATATAGAAGTATAAAGGGACTCCATTTAAGTCTATGGGTGCTGTATTATTGCTTCATATAACTGAGGTTGTATTGAAGCTGAACATTCACTATCTCGCTTTAATGTGACCTAAACTAGATGACAGGCAAACAGAAAATATTCAACGTGGCTTTATTTACTTGGTTTATGATCAGAAAACTTCCAATACTAAATTTCTTAAGACATACATAAACCTAAGGTGCTTTTATACAGAATGATTATCGTTCAAGAAATCATTGATCGTTCGAATTTGAATAACAGTTTCATGTAAATACGGCCAATACTATGACTACAGGGGCCATTATGGGTCACTATGGGGGACCCTATTACCACTCGGGCCACTATGGGGTTCGCTATTACTATATAGTCTTACAATTACAATCGGCCCTTTGAAGGCAGCCATAAGGCTGATGTGGCCCTTGGTGAAAATGAGTTTTATACCCCTGATCTAGACTAATGGACCTTTGACACACAAGAACTGCACAATTCCCCGTTGTTTGCCCAAACACATGAGTTGGGGACGTGGTCCCCTCTTTGCTCGTGCAACCTGTTTAGGCAGGCAGGTAATCGTTGAGAATTGTGCAGTTCTCGTTCAGTACTTTCTATGTGAAACCCTGAATGATCAGTGTTTAAACGCAATGAGAAGTGAATGAGCTGACGCTGACTTTCATGCGACTGAAACGGAACGACGAACGATTCTCATTCATCGTCTAATCGTTGGCTTGGATTTAAGCTGAACGATTATTGTTCACTTTCGTTCGAGCGATTTTCAAAATGATGATCGTTCTGTCTAAAAGCACCATAATAAACTGTAAGTAGTTGTCATAGTGAGTGGTGAGAGCCACAAATGTATCTCCCTTCATGATCAGTGCTCCATCTTCTAGAACTCAGTTCTTCCAGAGACATTTATGTACATGTGAGTGTTGTCAGCTAAACAGAGTTCAGAGTGATAAAATGTCTTGTCCATTGCATTTTTTTGTTTTATGCATGCATTAAAATTAGTTTTTTTCAGTGGTCTATCCCCTTGAATAAATGGGGATCTTCCACCAACAACGTAAACTGGTTCGTTCAAACTGCTGCATGATGATTGCAGCATGTAAATGGGAAAACATAAGGAGCGACTTGCTGTACTGTTAATTAGCACTTGTTAGGGCAATAACTTAGCCCATGTAATATCAGCGTTGATGCGCTGGATTTTTCAGCAAAGTCCACGTGCCACAGATGCAAGCTGTCAGTGGCATTATACATGGAGTCTGGTTTCAGTGGAAAGATCACTGTATATTGAAAATTTTGTACCCTTACACCATTGTAGCCATAATGGATCACTGTGTAATTTTATGGCCATTTCTGATGTAAATAATGATAAATCAGATGGGCGTGTGAGGCAACACCCCTATCATTAAAGGGGTTGTCCCGCGCCGAAACGGTTTTTTTTTTTTTTTCAATAGCCCCCCCCCCCCGTTCGGCGCGAGACAAACCCGATGCAGGGATAAAAACCCCCCCAAAAAACGGGTAGTACTTACCCGAATCCCCGCGCTCCGGTGACTTCTTACTTACCTTGCGAAGATGGCCGCCGGGATCTTCACCCACGGTGGACCGCAGGTCTTCTGTGCGTTCCATTGCCGATTCCAGCCTGATTGGCTGGAATTGGCACGTGACGGGGCGGAGCTACGAGGAGCAGCTCTCCAGCACGAGCGCCCCATTCAACACAGAGAAGACCGGACTGCGCAAGCGCGTCTAATCGGGAGATTAGACGCTGAAAATTAGACGGCACCATGGAAACGAGGACGCCAGCAACAGAACAGGTAAGTGAATAACTTCTGTATGGCTCATAATTAATGCACGATGTACATTACAAAGTGCATTAATGTGGCCATACAGAAGTGTATACCCCCACTTGCTTGAGCGGGACAACCCCTTTAAGCCCCTCCGCATTCACCACTTTTAAAAAAAAACCTCACAAATATGGCATTTATCAAAATCGGTGACTTTTGTGTTAGATTGGTAGGGGTCTGATTACGAGACTAGAGAATAGCAGAGTATAGCTTGGCTAGCTATGGCCGTCCCATAGAGATGAATAGAAACTGCAGCATGCCTGCTTGACTGCCGCTCCATTCATTTGGGGGGACGTGGGACCCCTGATCATACACTTAGCTAGAGGCTAAGTATTAAAGCTGTCCCAATCCAACAGAAAATTACCGTAACTGTTTTCAGGAATGGTTGACTTGTGGCTGACTAGAGAGTTTTAAAGATTAGACATGTTTGTATTTTATGGTCTATTATTAGAGATGAGCGAACACGTTCGGCTCCACCCCTTTTTCGCCCGAACACCGAACTTTGCGAACACTTCAGTGTTCGGGCGAAAAAGTTCGGGGGCCGCCGTGGCAGCGCGGGGGGGGGGGTGCGGCGGGGAGTGGGGGGGAGAGGGAGAGAGAGAGGGCTCCCCCCTGTTCCCCGCTACTGCCGCCCGCGCCGCCGCGCATCTCCCCGCCCCCCGGCGGCACCCGGACACTTACGCGCGAACACTGCAGTGTTCGGCAAAGCCGGTGTCCGGGTGCGGATGTGTCCGTAACGGACACGTTCGCTCATCCCTATCTATTATATATAGTTTGTAATATTAGTCAAGAAGATAGGTCATCTATCTGTTTGTGCCTTTTTTATGGACAATTTGTCAAAGGTGGAGCCAGGACCCCCACAGATAAAACCGTTTGTTATAGGACTGACCCGGGTTTTGGCTCAAGGAAAAAAAAACTGCCAGAAAAAAAAAAACCTAGATGTTTCCAACTTTATAATCTATGCAGGAGCAGAAGAGTTCCTGGTAACGGCTGAAAATGATCCGTATAGTTTGGTAACAAGCGGCTTTCAAGAAGCACATAGTTATAATTAGAGCAATTATGTATTTTATCGCCTAAGGATAATTCTCTTACTGTAGTACTTGCGACATGTGTAATTGTTTATGATGTCAAAGAACCAGTTGAAGAGAACGGGAGATCTTGCTTGTTTTAGTGAGATCTCAGTTTCTGGCTAATGTGCTTTCTCCCTGTATTAGGGCTCCTTCACACTGGCAATAAAATCGAACATGTTTGGTCCGATGTGAGAGTGAAAACGCAGAATTATGAAACCTATGATTTTTAAATGGTTCCCTTCACATTTGTGATGTTGCGAGAAAAGAATTTGTTGTAAGCCCTATCTTTCTGCGTGTGATTTTTTTTATTTTTTTTTTTGTATTTTTTTTTTATTTATTTTTTTTTTAAATATATCTCCCATGTTTTACAATGGAGCCTCCTTTTTATCGCATCACTAAGCAGGAACTTGTGATTTTCATGTGGTGCGTTTTTAACACTAGAAGGGCCTATTAACTTTTGTGCTAAAAAAAAAAGGGCAGCAAAATCGCAAGTGGCAGCGATGGTTTTTGTGCGAGAAAGCAGTTCTGATGCTCATAAATCGTGCGAAAACAGTTGTGATTTTGCCGCAATTTTCACGCGGCCATATCTCGATCGCCAGTGTGAAGGAGCCCTTAGTAAAACAGTTGTCAATTGATCAGCTTTAATACAGAAGTTATTGATTGCCAACTGTTTTACAAATACAGTAGAGTCTCTTAGTGAAATGCGCAATCTCTTATTCTGAGTATGGAGGCTGCAGATTAATAAGTTTGCTACCTAATCGGGCATAAGGAGGCATTCTGGCAAAGCAGCATTTCTTGTCTTATGTATTTTTTTAAATTTTTTTATTTGTATGGTTCATATTTAGTACGTTTAATCTTAATTTTTTTTAGGTGGGGGGGTAAGGGACTGTTGACACTTTCTATTTGTCAATTTTTTTTTAATAAGACTGGTGTGCATTTTTTTTTGTTTGTTTTAAGGCTATTGTCAAGAGATCACCAACAAGTATAAATCCTTTTTTTACTTTTTGGCGCAGCTAATTCATTTCTTTATTTGGGCTTACATTTAATCTTAAAATTAATGAAATGCTTAATTTCCTAGCATTGTATTTGGTATGCTGATGAGTTGAAGACCGATTCTTGCTGCTATCGGCATGTTTCGTTATGTTTTTTTTGTTTTTATTTTGTGCGAGTGATTAAAAAAAGATCTATACAATTAGTATGTTAAAATGTGTCCTGAGAAGCAAAACTTTTTTAAAACCTTTTTTTCCCATATATTAAGTATTTCAGTGATTCCTTTATCTCATAAGTGTGATTGCCTACGACTTAAAAATGTGTGAAACCGGTAGTCTTTGCTTGTGATCCTTCTTGAAGATTAAAATGGTATCTTTCATCAGCTAAACACCTGCCTCAAGGCATTAGGAATGTGTTACAAATGCTTCTTTGTTTTCCTGCAAAGAGCTTGCAACATTAATTTCTTATTCTGGGTGAAAAAAGTAGCCAGTGTTTGACTGGAGTGCGAATGAGGAGTTTCCTTGGCATGTTCCTCAGCTATGTTACTTTGGCCCCTTTTACTAAAGTCCTTTTATCAAGTTTTATTGTGACCTCTACTGAAATTGTAAATGTGCTATAATGCTTCCACTGAATAATGTTATGTCACGTCTGAAATGGAGCTGCATTTTGCTTGCTAGTATATAGTATATTGTAGGGCTTCTATACATCATTTACTAGTGATTCTGGGGACAGGTTTGCTTTCTATTATGCGATACTGGGATGAGATAATTGGTATTCTCCCTGAATAGATGCTTTGTATCGCTGTATGTATAAAACAAAGCTGTGTTTGTAAACATAACTTACGAAAAAATAAAGGGCATACTTTCTGGTGAAGATGTTAACTGAATACCAAGGGAGAGTGGGGAGAAAAAGACACTTTTGTTTGCCAAATATAATAATGTAGCCTGAATTTCAGTGAATTGTGTTACTAAATGTCTCTAATCTTATAGAGCCCTTTTGTAAAGCTTCCTTTTATGAATAAAGCAATTCCTATTGTTTACCATGCTTTTATCCTTGGCATGTACCGGGGAAGACTCTCGGTAGAACACTTCACTGTTTATTTACTGTGCATCAAAGTATGTCTCCATACGGTACCTTTTATGAGGAGAAGAAATGCGACAGACTAGTGCGAAAAATAAAAATACAGCAGGGATCTTTTCCCAAAAAGCCCTTAGCTTAGGTCAGTCTTTTCTCAATTGCTTGAAGCGTACCCACACTTTTCAGGTGACTTTTCAGAATAAGCGGCTGTGTGTGTATGAGGAATAACACTATTTCTGGATACTATTTGACTTGTATATGCCATTTTCCAATTGTTTTCCCCTCTGCAGGCTGTATATTTACTTAATTTTGAGTTCTCTCTAAACTGGTTGGAGGAGATTGCTATGATGGTTCCCACAGACTGCACATGGAGAAAACAGGAAATTTTGCTCCCTAACTTTCTTCAGAGCACACAGCATTGAGGACACTATAGACGTGCTGAGCAGTGTACATGTGATTCCTAGTAGCTAGAAATCACCAGTCAGCGTGTGTGTCTGTCTCTCTACTTCTTTCTCCCTCCTCGTTCCTCTCCTTCCCACAGACCTCTATGGGCAGCGTACGTCATCACCCTCCTGTTAGTTTTATCGGTTAGTAGAGATGGATTTCACCTGAGAGCAGATAGTGGACAGCCAATTAAAACGAATCAAGACCTCTATTGGCCAGCAAATTAGAATAAATTTTTAGCACAAAACATAATTTCAGGTAAATAAAATAACTTTCGCTAGTTATGACATTGGCTGTCATACTAACGAAAGTTGTTTCAAAATGGAGTGACCATTTGAAAATTTTTACTTGTGTGTTTTTTTTTGTTTTTTTTTGTTTTTTTTTACTGCACATGACGCAAGGGAATGGAGTTGGTTTAAAAAAAAAGTTAAAGTCCAGAATTGATTTTGTGAAAATATATATATAATTTTGCTGCAGAGCTTAGAATTAAAAAAAAAATTAAAACCCCATTTTTAATCATCTGAGAAAATTATTCACAGAGCCAGCAGCTTTGTAGCATTGGAATTACTTAGCACATGCCCCTTTTTATAGTCGTCATCCAGGACACTTGACTCTTCTCTGACTAATCGAGTTCAGTGATTTTTGTTTTACGCATTTCAACTGCAGATGTCTCTTTGAAGAACACTTACTAATCTATGTGCTAGCTTTTCAACTTTGTCATATGTTTGGCTTGGATAAGTGCTATTGATTTGGATCCACACAATATCCCTGGATATCTGCAGCATTCCTCAGAGTAGATCACCAACTTGCCCTCAGTATGCTCTGCTCTATTGGCCTTTAAGGATACTACTCTCTCTCCTGGTTTGCCTCCTACCTTTCTGACTGCTTGTTCAGTGTATCATTTGCTGACTTCTCTCCCTCTTGCTGTTAGGGTTCCTCAGGGTTCGGTCCTAGGTCCTCTCCTCTTTTTTTCATCTGCACAACCCCCTATTAGACCAACTACCATGTTTTCCCACATTGTGTAGGCGACCTTTACGAATCGACTGAGCCACGGCATCGATTGTTGAATTCATAAATCCCGCCTCCACAAAGCGACTGCCTTAGTCGGTGAGGGGCCTATGATGTCAGTCAGAAGTGGTGTTGTGTCTCCTTAAGGAGAGCACCCAAAAAGTGTGTGGGGACTCTTGGGGGACGAGTGGATATGGGGATGGTATAGTCTCTCCCCAAGGAGAGCACCCAGATGGGGTGTGGGGACACCTAAAAGCTAAGTAAGGAGACTTATAAGGCAATGCTCCTCTGGGAAATTTTTGCAAACGGACTAAGCCAGAGACCTACTAAACACTGATGAGGGGCAAACACAGTCTGTATATGCATGGTTTCTGGCTTGGTTTAAAAATCCCAATCATTGTAGACTTTTTTTAATATGGTCGCTTTGAATTGAAGGAATACTGCCATCCAATAGATGGCGCTGTAGAGGTATTTTTCCATCTTTCTGATTTGCATGAATTTCCTAGAGGAGCATTGCCTTATAAGTGTCCTTACTTAGCTTTTAGCTGTTCCCACACCCCTTCTGGGTGCTCTCCTTGTGGAGAGACTATACTATCCCCATATCTACTCACCCCTAGGTGTCCCCACACATTTTCTAGGTGCTCTCCTTAAGGAGACACGACACCGCTTCTGACCCGCAGCTTCTGTTTACAGGGCCCGACAGTCATTTGGTTTTTAGTTTCTGGTTGTTAGTTTTCAGTGAGAATTCAGGTGACAATGTAAAGATACCCTAAGTATAGATTTATCAAAAACTTTTTTTCTTGCCCTGATCCATTCTCAGCTTGACTACTGTAACTTAATATTGATCAGTCTTCCTCTCAGCAAACTCTCCTTTCTCTAATCTGTCCTGAATGCAGCAGCCAGATTTATCTTTTTGTCCAACTGCTGCACTGACTCCTCCGCCCTGTACTGGCTACCTGTCCAATGTAGAATACCATTTTAAACCCGTCACTCTTATCCATAAAGCTTTCCACAGTGCTGCCCCATCCTATATCTCTTCCATCTCTGTTTACCACCCTACATGTGCTGTCCACTTTGCTAAAGAAATTAGATGTAGTTCATCTTTAATCCAAACCTCCATACCTATCTACAAGATTTTTCCTGAGCTGCACAAGTTCTCTAGAATGTACTACCCCAGACAATCGTGTTAATCCCCAATACCCTTAGTTTTAGGTGTGTCATTAAAACCCATCTTTTTAGGGAGGCATACCATATTCCCTAATGTAACTCTTCTTCACTTACCCTGCTTTCCGTACTATTGTACCTTGTCGAAACCAGAAGTCATGGGTGTCCACGAGGGTAAGGCTGCTTGACAGCCAGGTAACTCCCCCAGTTTCTGATTGGCTGCAGGGCTGGCTCCTGTCCAGGTCCTGGCACTCTAGTCGGCCTTTAGGGTCTGCCACTCCCCCTCCATACTTCCTTTTCCTTTTATTTTATTTACTCTTTCTTTCCTTTGCCTCTACCTTTGCATCTCCCACTTCACCCCCCCCCCCCATCCTTTGTTAATGTATTCCACTTTGGTCCCAAGGAGCCATAAAGAAAGGTATTTCCAAACCCAATAGTACTGTTGGTATCCAGGGTCCAAACTCGTTTATCTTATGCAGTGATTTGTTCGCTTTCTAGGCTATTCAAGCCAATAGTGCTAGAGGCAAGTTTTTGAAAACATGTTCATCTCCGTTATACTTGACAAAGTTGTATTTTATTTAGGGTACATTTTGGAAAGACTAATTTTATATCTATATCTACGCTTTAGCTATTGGTATGGTTACTTTCTCTTTTGAGATCATCGAGGTGCTAGTACTCTGTGTCGCTGATCGTCTGAACATAGAAGAATGACATGGATTGGCAACCTGTGGCCTCAGAACAGCACCATAAACTAAGGTGACAGCGAGTCGGGGGATCCACATTTTTGTTTTTATACTCCTCCAATAGTGAAGTCTACGTCCAGTTAAAAAAGTTTATTTTTCAGACCGTGTGTGCGTGTGTGCGTGCGTGCGTGTGTGTGTGTGAGATATAAAAATTTATTTTTTTTATTTCTTTCTTCCGCCCGTGGATTATGCAATTTGTATCAGAGTGTGAACGAAAAAGTGAAAGTGCATGCTTTTCAATGCCCAAGCATTGTGATCGCGGATTCCACAATAAGCTCTAGCTGCCTTGAAAAAAACCCAAAAACAATACATCACCGAACAGATGTAATCTGCTCCGGCGCACCTGCTTATCCACTCTAAAAAATAGAGCATGCTGCCATTTTTATTTCGGCACGTAGTGGCCGTAAGTAAAATCCGCTGGTGTGCATGGAGAGAAGAATCTCCACGCACATCTGGGCTCATGGAGCAGCGGACGACCACGCCTGCTGACAAGGGGGAAATCTGCTGCTCAGTTTGCTCCGTGTGCATAAGGCCTTAGTCAGTGGATTCCATTAGGATCAGTCGTGCTGTCTGTTATAATCAATTATTGTATACATAGACAGAGAAGATATTTACCTGCAAAATCTTTTCTATTCCTTAGTATGGCTGATTAAACGTTAAATGTAGACAAGGTTTAAACTGAAGCCACGATATTTACTTGCTGGTTGTAAAATAAAAAAAAAGTGCATTTTCTTCATTTCTTATCTGTGGTAGGCTTAATGGAAAGTTGAAAGAGAAGGCCATTTTAAAGTATTGCACCTCTGCCAATAGACAATTTAGGGCCCATGAAATACTACATAGTGAGAGTGGAAAAAAAATCTTTACCAGTAAGGTATATTTTCTGTGGTATATACAATGCTTTACTTTTAGATTTGAAGTTTTTCTGTTGCCTATATGAATTTTAATAGTGGTATTAAAGAAGACCTGATTAGCCGGGCTGTAGAATTGGAATGAGTATTTTGGTTGGGGTTAGTAAGGCTGCTTTCACACCTGCATTAGGGCTCCATTCAGCATTTCTCTCTGCTCCAATTTTGGAGGACAGAAACTGATAAAAAAAAAAAAAAACCCTCATACAGGCATGGCCTACTACAAGGCGCTTGATTGTATCGCCACCGGGGTGGGAAACCCTGAAATAGCAATCCGCAACAACACACTTCTTTTAGGTGGGAAGGAGTTAACCTGTGTGCGAGATGTCATCGAGCACTGTAGCATGAGAACTCTCATGGATTTAAAGGGAGAACCCCATTTACTAGAGGGGTCCTGGCTGCTGTACTTCCAACTATACCGCTATATCACCGCACTTGCTCCACTTATGGGCCTAGTGGTGGATCTCACTCTGTTTGAACGATTTTGCACCGCAGAGGAGGTGCTTACACATTTGATTTCTGTAGTGTACACCTTACAGATGGAAGAACAGGCGGAGACATCTGAGCCTAGCTGGATCAAGAAGTGAAAGGAATATATCTCTTGGATTACAGGAACTCAATTTCCAAATCTCACAGTGGTACAGAACCCCGGTCAGACTGCATAAAATCTACCCCTCAGTTTCTTAGCAGTGTTGGAGATGTATGTCTGATACAGAATCCATAATACATATGAGGGGATTGTCCTCTCATAGCCCCTTTGTGGCAGGACGTGTACAGGCTGTACAGGACTTATATGTGCATCCTCACTCCATTTCACACCGGAGTTGGTTCTCCATTCTATCCCACCTGGCCCAATCTCACAGTTCATATGAGGTCTACTTCGGCATTTTATTATGGCAATGCGACAGATCATTCCCAGATACTGGAGCAGAGTGTAGCAATACCGAGAATAGTGTGGCTGGAGGCCATGGACTCCCTGAAGCATATGATGGAACTCGGGTGTAGGGATATAGAAACAGAATTCTCAAAATTCTATGCTACTCAGACGGTTGGGTGGAATTCCGAGACTCCCTTCTTGTGCAGATTGGCTTAGGAGCAGTAGGGTTTTGTGAGAAATATGTGGTTTCACACAGAAATCTGTCCTCCATTAATGGGTGCAGTCTACGGTACCAGGGTACCCCTTTCCACCCCTAAAGTGTTCTTTTGACCCTTTTTTCTTTTGTTGCTTCCCAATTTTTCTTTTTCCTCACTCTTTAGTTTGCTTCATTAAACTCTATACATAAACTTTCATATATTTTTAAGACTCAATGACTATCAGATAGGGCAGAGTTGTGCTCGATGGGCTCTCACTGGGAAGACTTCCTGCTCAACACTTCACAATAGCTGATGGTCGCAGCTCAGGTCCTCCTTCTTCCTGCACGGAGACCTCCTGTACAGAGCATGTATACAACATACTCATAGAAATCAGTAAGGGCCTTTTTACACGGTCTGACCATCGTTCAGATTCTCACTGGATCGGGGGAAATCTGAACGGGGATTGCTCAGTGTAAATGCATGCCCCGACTAAACAATGAACGACTTGTTTAGTTTATGCACACACAAAAACTGTTAATGGGTCTGTGTAAATAGGCAGTCATTCTTCTATCAAAGACTTCCTGTTTACTGTGATTGCTCTTGTGTAGAAAGGCATCTGCGCCCTACAATGGTCCCATGTAAAAGGGTTCGAAGTCATCTCTTGATAATTTCATATGTCCATATTGTTTCTCTAAAGCCAATCTCAGAGCTGCTGCTCATTTTAGAGTATCGGCGTAGACAAGTTGGCCGTCCCCATAAGAATTCTAGCTATTAAAAAAAAAAAATTAAGGCTGGGTTCGCTACAGAACTACAGTAGGTTGTTCCATTGTTCAACTTCGTCCTAGTAGCTGAACTCTCTGGCGTATGTTGCCTCTGAATGACATCGAACATTCCCCATTGACTATAATGAGATCCTTCCGGCTTGTGGGCAGAAACTTTCCAAGATGAAAGTCACAGATGTGAACATGCACGAAGATGATACTTTTAAATTGTGTGACTATAGCACTCGTTCAATGCATTTCGGCATTATTATGTTGTTGCTGCTGTGGTTTCTCCTGGTATGAGATTTCGCATCAACTTTTTGTAAAAAATAAATAAAAGTAATTAATTACTTAGATTGTAGATTGATTTGTCGTTTTGCTGCAAAACTCGGCATGCAGTTACATCTCGGGCAGATATGCAAATGGTTAGAGTTGGGGTGTGATTGGATGAACAGTCTTTCCACCTGAGTCCCTTAAAGTGTTTCCCCCTTGACCTATAAAAAGGTTTTCAGAGGTTACTTGTGTGTAGTGACCTCTTTTTCCGCTTGTGTAGAGTTTGCTGATCACTGGACGCCCCTACAAGGCAATCAAAGAGATTTCACCCCGTTAACAGTCTGAGAGTTGGCGTATTATTGGAATCTGAAAATCTGGATGATCATATTGACGAACTGCCCGGCTCCTGGGTTGTACTGACCAGACTGTTAGGTGTTGGGACCAGTGGATGCATGAGGGCACACACCCAAGGCGACCGGGCTCAGGATGCCCTCGACAGATCACCAGTAGAAACGATCATTTGATTCTCCAACCAGCATGTGCAGCTTCAACTGTTTCATTGTCCACCATCCAGAGACAGGTGGCACCATCGTTACAGGCCTGTGTGTCTGCCGGAACCATTTCTAGGCGCTTGCCATGAGACCAAATGTCTTTCAGTCGTTCATTATGTGTTCTGCCTCTGACACACACCATCACCTCCATTTGCAGTGGTGTCATGAATGACGAAACTGGACTGCCTTGGAGTGGAACTCGATTTTCTTCAGCGACAAATCCAGGTTTAGTTTTGGCACGGATGCCACCCATGTTCGCGTCTGGTGACCTAGGGGTGAGCGCCTTTGCTGTGGAGTGGCACACTGCCCCCACTGCTGGTGTGATGGTCTGGAGGGTCATTGCATACGACAATCACCCCCTAGTAGTGATACGAGGGACAATGACAGCTCAGTGATATGTTCAGGACATCCTTGCAGCCACATGTCTTCCTCTCATGGCGGCTTCCAAGAGGCATTTTCGAGCAGGATAATGCTTGGCCGCACACACAAGGGTGTCACAGGAATGTCCCCACAACATTGTCACACTTATCAAGCCTGCCGGGTTGCCAGATTTATCGCCAATAGAGCATGTATGGGACCAACTGGAACACACAATTTTGACAGCCTATGAGTTTGCACGATCTAGATCAACATGGGGGGTGGGTAATAGGTTGAACTAGATTGGCATGGTTTTTTTTCCGTCCTAACATACTATGTTACCATGTTTAGAGGCTCAGTTACAGCAAATGCGGACCAGTATGCTGCAGGATACTATGCAGAACCTGTATGCTTCCATGTCTATCACATCTTGTATCCAAGCTAGAGGCTGTACAACAGGCTACTAGAACCTTTATGACCACTTGTATCGAAGCTAGAGGCGGTACAACAGCGTACTAGTGATATGGACGGGCATGGAGGCTTATCTAGTATACAAGCTAGAGGCGGTACAACCGGGTACTAGAACCTTTATGACTGCATGTATCACATCTTGTATCCAAGCTAGAGGCTGTACAACAGGCTACTAGAACCTTTATGACCACTTGTATCGAAGCTAGAGGCGGTACAACAGCGTACTAGTGATATGGATGGGCATGGAGGCTTATCTTGTATACAAGCTAGAGGTGGTACAACAGGGTACTAGTGATATGGACGGGCATGGAGGCTCATCTTGTATACAAGCTAGAGGCGGTACAACAGGGTACTAGAGCCTTCATGCCCATCCGTATCACATCTTGTATCCAAACTGGAGATGGTACAACAGGGTACTAGAGCCTACATAACCGCCTATATCACATCTTGTATCCAAGCTAGAGGCGGTACAACAGGCTACTAGAACCTTTATGACCACTTGTATCGAAGCTAGAGGCGGTACAACAGCGTACTAGTGATATGGACGGGCATGGAGGCTTATCTTGTATACAAGCTAGAGGCGGTACAACCGGGTACTAGAACCTTTATGACTGCATGTATCACATCTTGTATCCAAGCTAGAGGCTGTACAACAGGCTACTAGAACCTTTATGACCACTTGTATCGAAGCTAGAGGCGGTACAACAGCGTACTAGTGATATGGACGGGCATGGAGGCTTATCTTGTATACAAGCTAGAGGCGGTACAACAGGGTACTAGAACCTTTATGACTGCATGTATCACACCTTGTATCCAAGCTAGAGGTGGTACAACAGGGTAATAGTGATATGGACGGGCATGGAGGCTCATCTTGTATACAAGCTAGAGGCGGTACAACAGGGTACTAGAGCCTTCATGCCCATCCGTATCACATCTTGTATCCAAACTGGAGATGGTACAACAGGGTACTAGAGCCTACATGACCGCCTATATCACATCTTGTATCCAAGCTAGAGGCGGTACAACAGGGTAGTGGAACCTTCATGCCAATCTGTATCACATCTTGTATCCAAACTGGAGGTGGTACAACAGGGTACTAGAGCCTCCCTTCAAGTGTTCGGTTTTTCGCAATTAATGATTCTGTTGCTCTGATATTGTAATAACTTATATCAACGTTACAATCACACAGACAAAGTTTCAATTTCTTCTGACAACTTCTTGGTGCAGGATTACTTTCAAATTGGGTGGACTGAAATTGGATAAAAGAGGGCATAGGAGGCTTGACAGGCTGGACTAGATGGACATTGTCTTCATTCAGCCTTACGAACTATGTTACTATGTAAGTTGAAGCATCATAAAATTACCTCCTGGCAGGTATCCCCTTACTTTGCTTTTGGGGCATTATTTAACTCCAGCCAAAAACTGGAATGATTTCGTCTGAAAGATTACCCTCTTCATCAGGTTTTTCTAACTAGTATTACTCCTTCTCAGGGGTAGGAATACATAGTCTGTAGCGAATACACCCAGTGAATCTGCATATGCGCTGTGGTTTTAAAGTGAACGTGTCACCCGCCTGAAGCACCATAAACTAACTTCCATTGCTGTTAGGGCAGGTGGTAGGGAGCTGGGTGAGATTTTTCATACTTGCCCGCTTCCTGGTTCCCGTGGTGCATGTCTGAAGTCTGTGTTTGGGCCAAAAATCTGTCTCTTTTCAGTGTCCCATGCACTCCCATAGACTTGTATAGAAGAGTGCACACATGGGACTCTAAGAAGAGCCAGATTTTCAGCCACTACGTGGAATTCACAGGTGGGCAACTCGGGCAACCGGAAGTATTGTGGGGGAGTTGTCTAGTAGGACTAGGAAATTAACAGACCTCTAGGGCTTGTCCACATTGCAGAATCTGGCGTGGTTTTTTTTTTTTTGTTTTTTTTTTTTGTTTTTTTTGCGCTTTGATTCCAAAAAAAAAAAGTTGTAGAAATTTGCACCTGTATTAAGGGGTTTCTGCCATTGCTATACAAATGCATGATCCACAAGTGGTTTCAGTGGACAAATCCTCCCCCCCCCCCCCCCCCAGCAGTCTGCTGCTTTAGAGAATCTAAGCATTGGCACCCAGGGCCTAGGGTAACTGCTATATTTTAGATTGGCAACCAGGGATTTTCTTCCCACGAAACTGACAGTCCAGAGTTACTTCATTAGGACTGTGAGTGGGAAAATTCACTAAGACCATTATAAATGCAGGTCTTGGGGTGCCTCGTGCCCCCGGGAAAATTATACCAGTATGTAAAGAGGTGCAGGCCTCTTTATGTATTAGGCAAATCACAGTATCTTCATGCGCTTAGAAAGAAATGTGCCCCAAGTCCAACCAGCCGTACTTTTCTAGTTTCTGGCATAAATTATCCAGAAATATGTTGCTCCATGCTGTCCATGCCTTTCTCAGCAATTTCCGCGGCACGCAGTGCATCCGCTGCTAATGCGGGTATCTGCAGCGGATGCACTGCGGATCATTTATAAAATGCTTAAAAATGATTTTTAAATGCTTGCGGGTGATCGCAGATTTTTTTTTGTTGTTTGTTTTTTCCGTGCGGATTCTACACGTGGAAATATTCTGCAATCCCCACCTCCAAGCCTTTTCCCCCACCTCTCTAATTGCTTCTAACCTTCAAAACTGCTGCGATGTCATGTGTGAAAATATGAAAATTCAAATGTTGAAGTAGTTTCCATAGTTTGATAATTATGCCTTTTTAGATTGTTCACAATTATACTTTGGTTTCATGTTGTATGATGTCATAGGAACTGCACAATGGAAAAAAAACAATAATGGAATTGCTGTTTTCCTAACGGAAAAGGCTTGTGTGACGCCTGTCTGACCCCATTGAAAATTATGGCTCATTCACACTAGTGTATTTTCACGTACATAGGTTTTCATTGATGCATTCACACTTATATATAGTTATTGCAAATGTTGCGCATGCAAGAAAAATGACAGCATGCTCTATTTTATCGCAAATTGCATATGTAAAGGGCTAATGTCCACGGGCGTATGCATAGAACACCTACACCACATCCATATGCCCTGTCAGGAGAGGCCGCGTATGGGCTGAGTATGCACTGCGCATGTCCGGGAGTCTGACGTCATGGACATGCGCAGTGTGATTTCTCTCCCCCACCCCCTGCAATATTCTGCTCTGCTCATAGTAGGGATGTGTATCGACATGCTGCCCTTTGCAATGCCTGTGTGGGGACAGAGTCTCATATGCAGGAATAGAGCATGCTGTGATGTAAACTCTGTCCCCCTGTCAGTAAAGCCTCTATTGACTTTCATTGTCTCCATTCACCATGTAGTACACGTGTGAATAATAATCGATGAAAAAATGCCTGTGGAGTCATTAGCCCTAAGAGCACTATTCTCTATGGGTGTGTAGAATACGCAATGCATATGCAAGTGTCAGCGTAGCTGTTGCGTTTTTCACCTATGTTGCTAGAAAACATGCTATTCAATTAAAAAGAAACTGGAAAAACCTTTTCTGGGCTGTTTTTCCTGATTGCATTTTTTTTGCACATGTAACCTACGCACTACATACACAGATATACAGTCACAAAATTACTGCATACACGATCATACACAGGGAAAATGGAACAATATGCGTGTCACACTGTGACATTTACACATACACCCGTGTAAACGAGCCCATATGAGGTCCACTGAGATTGTTTATGCCCTCCTGCAATTTGTTGGATGAAGTAGTGCAACATGTTGCACTATTTTGTTTTGCCGCCATTTGTGCTGAATTTGGAGCCTCAGTGCAAATGTGAGCAAGTCCTTAAAGAAATGTTATTGAGGTTTTTCTTTTGGTTCTGGTGACCATTCGGACCCCATGAAGTGCAGCTTATCTGTTCTTACCGTTGAATAGGACCAGTGGCAATAACGACACTTTATTAACGATGGACTGTTGCAGTCCGTCGCTGCGCTCTCTGCATTACCTTTTGCATCTGTCATTAGATAAGAACAGTGACAATCTCATTGGCACCTTTTTGTTTGTTTTTACCTACGGTGCTAACCTCTGATAAAGCTATGGATATTGTTTTGTTCGGTAGGCAATCCACTAATTGTAACTTAAATGTATGCCATAATACTTTTATGGCAACCATCGTGTACTCTGCAGTAGGACCTTGTCTCGGCAATTAGATTATTTCAGAGACATTGTCTCTCGTCTTTAATGTCTTCAATGAAGTTAAATGGAATTGGAACAATTTGGTTTTAAACCAGCTGAAAAAGCACAGTAGGCAGCAGATGCATTAAATTGGTTGAAATACTCCCTTATCCGAATACATCTCTATTCTGGTTTTAGGACAGATTAAAAATTGTTGTTCCTTTTAGCAGCAGAATAAAGTTAAAGTGTTGCTTAAAATGACACAAACGCACGCAACATTCTTCTTTTTCTTGCAGACAGTAAATTAATAGTGTAATTTTTGTTACGTTGTAGCAAGTCTTGTTCTAGATTGTATGAATATCCCTCTTTGTTCTGATTCAAAGAGGTCTTCGTACTGCGCTTTATGCCTTTTGGCTACTTTGTAGTTCGTGCGCTGCAACTATTTACTTCCTTCGTGTAGGCTGTGAAATGAAATCAGCGGTTCAATAAATGTACCATACAATCTAATTTTGCGAAGCTGATGTGTTTATTAAAAAATTGAAATAGTCAATGCAATGCTTGTTTATTGTGGAAGTGTTACCTCCAGGCTGAATTAACATGGTTGTCCGTCTACTATGTATGATCTGCTGTTTCCATGAGTGAAGTGTTGAATAAGTAGTTTCCATTTCGGTATTACAGCGTGCCCCGTTGTAAGATGCTGACTGCGTAAAAATCTTAAGTCAAAAAAGCAGCTCAGCTTAAACCCTGGTATTTATTAGATCCTAGAAATAGAAATCTACTGCTAGGTGCATAATCTGCTCTATACACAGCTGTACGTCTTTGTAATTGGAGGACAAATTAAATGAAGAATCTGCAAGAATGATTAATAAATATTCAGTTACCAAGCAAATGCAGCTTTTCGGTGTGTGCCCAGTTAGGGAGGAGGTTTGTAAACTGCTGGATGTGCTTCGTGGACCTTTTTACTTCTTCATCAATTAGTGTTTTATCCATTAGGCTTTGTTCACATGGTCTTTCTTTTCTTCCCTCCATATAGCATACATACCAGAATATGTTCTCGTCCTACTGACAAACGTCTAGCAGTTTCATCCGTCACCTGTAGACTATCATGGCATCTGTTTAACGTATAGGAGGTGCATGAGAGATGCCGGTGGACATCATGAAAGGGTCATTATGTAGGCATGAAACAGATGCCATAGTGTAGACTTCTAATAGTATACGTGTGTGTGTGTGTGTCCAATGAGAGGCTGCAGCATCACTGGTTGTTCTTCTGGTAACGGCGCTCCCATCCTGGGTGCCATGATGCCAGGGGTTGCGGAATGTGAGGTTACAGCCTCTTATTGGCTGCAGCGGTCACCTGGTTGCTTGTGACATCTGTCACAACATATGCCAGGACCAGAGCGGAGCTGCAGCACTGGATCGCGGCGGCAAAGAGGTAGGCATAGTTAAGTTTATTATTTTAATACTCCTAAACCTAAAAGGGTGCATTTAAGTGACTGCCCAGTGTCCGACTGGGGTGCCCAGGGCCCACCAGCAAAATTCATGGAATCTTATACTTTAATACAACTTGCCAATCTCTATAAATAAAGGACACGGACACCAATCTTGGATAAATAAAGGCTGCGGTGTTTATTAACGGGGTTATTAACAAAGGGGATAAATTTAACCAATAAATGAACATAACATTACAATGTAAACTCTGTAATACAGACACAAGTTTAACTACCACCAAATTCGCCCAAAGTTTATCTGCCCACCCGCCTAATGCGGGCGACAATCCCCCATTAACTACACTGCCACAAATCTAAGGGAGGGAGGTGGTATTGGTGTATCTTGACGCCACCAGGAGTTAGGGGTTTGACAGGGAGAACGCCCCTGTCACACCCCCAACTCCCGATAGGGTCAAGGCACAAAGGTCTCCCAGTGTGCATTGCTAACTCGCTGCCCTGCTGCCTTAGGCTGACAGTGACTTCAATGTTAGCGGTGCAAGCTGGCAGCATGAAGATGTAATAATGAGAATTAACCGTCAGGCTAAGGCAGCAGGGCAGCCAGTCATCAATGCAGACATAGCAGCCATCCGTGTGAGCGGAGCGGCTGTCCGCGGCTCCCAGCTGGCCGGTGCCTCACTGCTGAGTTGTGGCAGCTGGTGCAGAGCCTCTGATCCATGATGCCTGCGACCCCGCTCACTGCCATGTTGCCGCTGCATCTGTTCCGCCGCCTGGACGTCCAGCTGGCCGGCGGCTGACTGCTGCATGCCGGCAGCCGCCGTAGCTTCTCTGTTCCCTGCAGTCCGATCTACCCCGTCAATGCTGCAAAACTACACGATAGCCGGGCGGCATTCCCCGTAGCCTCTGCTTTCCCTGCCGCCTGCTGCCTCGCTCATCCACTGCCAAAGTGGTCGCTGGGCACGCATGTGCTGCTTCACGGTCACGACACCTGGCCGGCCGCCGACTCCTCTCTGCTACGTTCTGGCTGCACTGAATGCTTAGTGGCTTTCCAGGACCTACAGGCCAAGCTGATAAGCAGCCAATCACTGACAGGGGGCATCACCCCACTGTCAATCTTGACTGGTGGCGTCAAGATGCATTAATACCGAGGGAGGGAAGCTGCTTTCTTTTCAGAAGATGACAGCTCCTCTACACAGCAGCTCCATAAATAATCTCTGTACCTTCCCGCCAGTACCGCTGTGCCAATCTTTAGCTACTGTCAAACCACCTCATCTACCTGACCACCAAGGTGAGCTCCCACCATTTACTCACAGCCAATCTAATGCACTTGGTGGCCACTCTATCACCGGGCAGAACACCATCAGATCCATCACCAGCTGACCCTGTAATGACCTTTTAACACATGGTTAGCCAGCAAGACCTTCCTTAGAAGGGAACATACAGTCTAACCATTTAAACCTAAAGTCCCCAGATTCCATGAGGCTTTCAGTCCTAACTGTTCCTCAAGCTTTACATTCTGGGAATCCACTGTACAGCTACATGCAAACATTACTTGATCCCCATTCACAAATTCCTCGCCTCTGCATTTTCCATATACTTAAGTGGAAACTGGGGTCAGAAATACTATCTTTTCTCCTTAGGGAGAGCACCTAGACAATGTGTGAGGAGTCTTAAAAGGATATTCATGATCCTCTGGGTAATATGCAAATAAGGGAGATGGAATAATACCTCCTCAGTGCCACCTATTGGAAGACAGCATTCCTTCAAGCCAAAGTTAGACTCTTTTTACAAGCTTTGTAACAAATAAGGGAGATTGAATAATACCTCCACAGTCATTGTTCCAAGGCTTGTATAAAGATTCTAACTTTGGCTTGAAGGCTTGATGCACTGTGGAGGTATTATTCAATCTCCCTTATATGTATTTTAAGTGGAAACTGGGTCATGCAAATTCAGCAACCTTTCTATTGAAAGTATGTGAAAAATGTGTGCAGGGATTGGGGAAACTTTAATTCACCCAATATATAAAGATTCTGTGCGCAGCTTGAGCGAGGATAGGGGCCCACCAGTGAATTCGCCTGTTCCCCTTTGGGTCAGTCCAATCATGTGGCTGCCAGAGGTGCTTTACAGCAGCTTTTTTCCTCCCATCTTCTGTGTATATGTGTAATATTTGTGTGCTTTTCGGTGAGTCAGTAATGCTTTGTGTGGAGCAGGTGTTAAGACAGCAGAAATGCAGTGCTAAACTCTTGCTCACGACCTGAAGGTTGAGAGTTCAATCCCTGAATGGTTCAGGTAGCCGGCTCAAGGTTGACTCAGCCTTTCATATTTCCTAGGTAAAATGAGTACCGAGCTTGGTGGGGGGTAAGAATGAAGAAAGAAAACATGAAGAGAATAATGAACATTTTGGCTGGGTTCACACAGAGCCGGTTTGCCGCAGAAATTCTGTCCGGAATTTTGCCACGGCAAATACGCCAGCCGGACGCTAATCCCGGGATTAGCCAGCCACGTGGATGAGATTTTTGAGAAATCTTGTCCACACGGAACCGCGAATCCGTTGCGGCAAAGCCGGCAGAAGCCAGTGTTGCGTCGCGGATACCAGGGCCGCAACGTGGTCCCTTTTTTTTTCCCGTTACGGCCACGCTCTCCTCTATGGGAGTTCCGTAAGCAACAGAAAAGTGTGCAGCTAGGCCGCTCCGAAACCCCCGTTTCTACTATATCAAACGTTTAAAGCAGTGACTGGTAAATGGTAAACTACTTGTCTATTACTCCTGCTAATAGAATTATCTCATATAAAATAACGCTCAGCTTTCGGTATTATCCTACTTTTCCACATGGTTATACACTGTTATTCAAAAAAGCAGGTTTGATTTTAAATTTTTTTTTTCCACACAAACTGCAAAAGAGAGGTACACAATCCACAAATTACTGAAAAGAGGAAGATTTCAAAGTTTTATGACATACCAGTAAGTTCCATTTTCTGCCACATGGCAGCGCTGTTTCTTGTTTATAGGACAATGGCGACACCACGAGAGAAATTTTTGTATTAAGTTTTGTGTGCTTCAGTTTGCTAACTGTGAATCATTGTACAACATGAATTGCGGTGTCTACCGTATATACCGGCGTATAAGGCGACGGGGCGTATAAGACGACCCCCCAACTTTCACCTTATACGCCGGTATTACAATGGAGAAAAAAAAATCATTACTCACCTCCCCCGGCGTCCTGTCGCGCTCCGGCAGGATGTCGCTCGCTCCTCGTCCCCGGCGCAGCATTGCTTTCTGAATGCGGGGCTTGAAATCCCCGCCTCCAGAAAGCTAATACACACGCCGTCAGCCAGTTACATCCATTCAATGACATCATTGAATGGCTGTGATTGGCTAAAACACACGTGGCTTCAGCCAATCACACTATTCAATGACATCATTGAATGGGTGTGATTGCTAACACACGTGCGCCTTCAGCCAATCACAGCCATTCAATGATGTCATTGAATAGTGTGATTGGCTGAAGCCACGTGTGTTTTAGCCAATCACAGCCATTCAATGCTGTCATTGAATAGCTGTACCGGCTGACGGCGTGTGTATTAGCTTTCTGGAAGCGGGGATTTCAAGCCCCGCATTCAGAAAGCAATGCTGCGCCGGGGACGAGGAGCGAGCGACATCCTGCCGGAGCGCGACAGAACGCCGGGGGAGGTGAGTAATGATTTTTTTTTTTTTACACTTTTTTTTTTTTGTATTACCGGCGCATAAGACGACCCCCGACTGCAGAGCAGATTTTTCGGGGTTCAAAAGTCGTCTTATACGCCGGTATATACGGTATTTCAAAAACAGCCGCCTTCTCACAAGCAAATTTCGGTGTGGCACGGAAGGTTTGTTGAACTTTGTTTGCATGAGCAAAGAGAAAAGCTCTGGTTAGGGGCCATAACTGTAAACCAGACACCCACTCCGTATAATACGCATGTAAAAAAAAGGAAACCGCATGATCTGTTTGGCCGTGTATTACTGATGATAGAGCTCTAGTATTCTCTGTGGGTGTGTAATAAATGCTGTATGTACTTACATTGCGTATGTGCAGCGTCTACCGCTTTTACCAGAAAATAAGACATTCCCTGAAAATAAGACCTAGTAGAGCCTTTGCAGAAGTGCTAAATATAAGGCCTCCCCTGAAAGTAAGACCTAGCTCTGTCCCTGCTGTGTGTCTGCTGTGATGAGCTGCTCCTGGTGGCCGGAAGCTGCACTGGTGTACAAGTGATGCAGGAACTGCTGTGGGTGATCGTTACAATCTCCATACAGTGTGTAGGAGCCAGGTACTTTACAGCCCTTATTTTTTGTGGCCCTGTGTGAGTTGGGCAACTAGTGTCACTTTGATTCTTTAGGGGGGATTGTTACAGTCTCCAGACACTGTGTATATGGAAATAATGGTAGTAACAAGAAATGCCTGATAGGATTCACAGTTTGTCTGGTTATGCTGGTTTGTGATTACAACTACTGTATAGTATATAATAAATGTCCTTTTTTTTTTTTCCGTTCAACAATAAATGTGAATTCCTCTTCATAAAAAAAAGACATTCCCTGAAAATAAGACCTAGCACATCTTTGGGAGCAAAATTTAATATAAGACACGTCTTATTTTTGGGGAAACATGGTAAATGCATAGTTGCTAAGTAACAGAGCGGGATTTAAAAAAAAAAAAAGTCATACTGCGCATAACAGCGTGTGTGAGATATGCTGTCATTCGCAGTGAAAAATCGCTGCCATATGCCGTCTCTCAAAGCGGTAAAATACTGAGCCCGGCCTAACCCTGTACTGTAGCCTACAGCACAGCAGGATGGATAATAAGGTTTGGGTGTTCATAGGGACGAAGTAGAAGTTCAGTGTGATTTTATAACATTTGTTGCCACACAACTAAACGAGTTGAAACAATTATGGCCGGACGTCTACAAATCAGAAACGGGATACAGTACCTAATCAAAACAGGATTAATTTTGTAGGAAAAGTGCTTCTTTTTCCTTTTTCCTTAATGACGGCACAAACATTTTCCCTTCCTTGCTATTGGAGTGCCGCAATTATCTGCTAAGCTTCTTGAGCTTTATGCTCTTTACTCCCTACTGAGAGGAGTTTAAAAAAACAAGTGTTTGGTAATATAGACTTTCTGCTCATGTTTTTTTTCATTTATCCCCTTGTTTAGGCCTCCCTCACACAGGGCGTTTGCAGAAACGCAGTGTTTTGCAACGCTGCGTTTGCTGCAGATTCCGCCCCGTTTCAGCAGCGCTGGCATACTTTATGACAGCGTTTTGGCTGCGTTTTCAGCTCGGCTGAAAACGCAGCCAAGAATGCTGAAAAGAAAAAAAAAAAGTAATCACCTAGCCGGCAAGCTCTGATTGGCTGAGACAGTCAATGAAGGGATGTGATTGGGTATCGAGCAAGCGCTGACAACCAATCACAGCACTCTATTGCCGGAGCCGGGGTTCTCAAACCTGCCCTCCAGCAATAGACTTGGGAGTGCCGAGGAAGCCCGGATCAGCGGCAGAGACCAGCGGGCGCGACCCGGACTGCAGCGGCTAGGTGAGTATTACTTTCTTTTCTTTCTCTACCTAGCTGGGACTGATTTTCGGGGTAGAGCTTCTATTGCAAGCCCTCACCCCGAAAATCGGCGAGCGGTTAACGCTGCCAAAAACGCGGCACCAAGTGTTGCTGCGTTTTCAGCAGTGCTAAAACTGCTGCCCATTCATTTCAATGGGCGACGCAGGGCTGAAAACGGCCCAAAATAGAACATGCATCGCTGTCAAAGCGCAGCGTTGGAAGGCGCTGCGTTTTCAGCCCTGTGTGAGCAGCCCCATTGAAATGAATGGGAGTGTCGTACAGCGTTTAGCGCTGGGCTGAAAAGGCAGCGCTAAACGCTGTATAAAACGCCCTGTGTGAGGGAGGCTTAAGAGCATAAAGTTTTGAATAAGGACTTCTATCACGTGCTTGGCTACATCCAGTGTGCGGTAAGTGTTGGAATGACAGACATGTATTAGTCTATTAGATGGCTGAGTGGCACTTCCCTTGACTTTTTGCATAGCCAGCGTCTTTTACAATAGGGGCTGTAAGGTGCTCTTACTAAAAGATGTGTGCGCCCTGCGGCCCAAACTAGGTGTTTTGATGGCAGTGTGTTAGTAAATCAGAGGTTCTCTCCCGTGTAGATTGCATGGGTGCAGCGACATGATGCTGCTCAGCCCCCACACACATCATATACACATCGCTGCAACTTCCTTTGAGCATCTTAAAGATATTTTTAAATTAAGGGTATTTTGTCTTCATGACAAATTCCCAGAATACTAAGTTTTGATTATGGTATTGTTTTTTCTAGGGTCATTCTGGATATATTTTCTTTATGGCAGCTGGGGCAGTTGGCCTATATACTGATCGCTACGTTCTCAGATTTTTGGCACCCCTCTGGTACCCTATCATCCCACGTAACCTTTGCTATGCATACGCAATGGCGTCTTCTGTACCCTGCAAGTGGGTTTTCTCTATAAATGCCTATGAGAGTTACATCTAGGCTCTCATAGGAATGGATAGAGTCATTTCCAGCCACATAGGGGAGGCCAGAGCTTGCAGCGCTGGTGACAGGGGACTGGAGCTAAGCTGAAATCTCATCTGTATAGCAATCTGCAAGTATGCCATCTGCCCTAATATGCTTTCTATGGCAATTGAACCCCGGGGAAGTAATAGTTTTTTCCAGAGTGCCCCTTCTCGAACGCGGCACTCTTGAGCACCGCGATTTTAGTACGTTGACTGCTCTATTTTGCCGTGATTTACACACCTCATCAACCATCAGAATCGTGGGGTGCGTTAAAACTCGATGTCTGCGTCCAAAAACGGTGGTAAAATTGCAGCGTTTTGCTGACGGCATGTGTGAGAGTGGCCTAAATCAGTGATGCAATTATCTTTCAGTGTATGTTTTTTTTTTGTTTTTTTTTTTATACGAAACATCCCAAAAGTGAAACTTTGTGATGTTTATACTGTTACATACAGTGGAGTAGATGGGTCAGTGAAGGCACAAATACCACGGAGCATTTACAAATGTCTTACTGCTACAGTGTAGGGTCCTAGCTAACCTGGCGCCTGCTACTGTTCAGTGCCACTTAAAGCGAGCCTCTGGGCCCGTTGAAACAAAGATGGCCTCATCAGCTACTTTGACTATCTAATGCACAATGTGCATTAGTATGCGTCGTTGGTCATTCTGGCCTTTTTACATAGGACGACAATCATTCAGATTCCCACTCTCCTGCTGGAAGCTGATCAATATCGACCTGTGTAAACGCATGCAGCGACTGTTTGAGAGTTGTTAAGTCGTTTAGTTCCTGCATGCAGAAACCTGAATGATGAGCCGTTCAGTGTAAACAGCAGTTGGTCACTCCTGAATGACCGTCTGCTTACTGTGAATGGAGGCAGGTGGGGGGCGACCGCTCTCCAGCCGCTCTACCTCCATGCCGGCAGCGCTGGGAGCTATGCCTGCAATACTCGCTCCTGTATAACGGCATCACTGGATGAGATGCCAGGCATAGTTTGCCCGACAGCTCGTCCCGAGTAAAAGGCCCATTAGGCATTACGTCTGCTCTGATTAACCAGTGCTGACCAGTCACATCAGCATATAGTGTCTTAGTCCAAGACACTTTCCGTCTTTTTGAAACCCCATTGAAATCAACAGGGACAAAAAAAAAAACAAAAACATTTTTTTGTTTGTTTGTTTTATTTCAGTTTCTCTCCTCCAGAAATGGAGCAGAGAGACAGAAACCCTGAACTGAGCCCTAAAGCAGGTGTGAAAGCAGCCTTAATCCCCCTAAAAGCTGCGTATTCAGCTTGGCTGAACATGCATGTTATGTTACTACAGCAGGGGGAAGTGAGTGGCCACCAGATACCTCTTGTGCAGCTTATCTCCTAGGAAAGCAAGAGGATCTGAAAGGTAAAATCCAGCCTGTCTGATCCATGTTTCTCCCAACCACAATCCTGGGTGAGTGTTGTCTGGGGCAGCTTAATGATCCTATTGCATCTCCTAATTGGAAAGCACTAGATGTCACCCCGGGTAAAACAATACTTACTAATGTGCATAAGCCTAATTCCACTGCTGTAAACCGTATGTTTAGAACTTTATACTTTTACAAAAAACAATGAATGTTTTCCCTCTAATACATTCTGCAGACAGTGGTACTCCATACTGCCGAACAATCACATCATTTTCTTTAGCATGAGTAGTTGTCACTGGGGCCATAATGTTGTCACGGGTCAATACTCTGACAGACCTCTTTGACTGTGAGATCTGTCGTGTTTCTGCAGTTTTTGCTTGACAGAACATCTGCATGTTGTGCTATAAAACTATAAAAAAAATTTTACATACTGTGAAAAAGAAATAACCCCCCAAAAATCCATCAAGACAAGTGTGAACAGAACTTTAGATCCCATGTACACAGGACCAGAATTGGCCTGCTGTGAAGAGTAAATGAATTATTTTTTTTTCATTGCTAAGGTTTGAAGTGTAAGTAACCTTTCTAATGACGTATCAGAAGTGCGATGTAGATCCTGCTCCCTACCTCTCAAGAGCAAGCAGCATTGAGGACATTATGCAGCAAAACTAACCAGTGTAGCTGTGAATACAACACTTAGGCCACACGCACACACAACCCTTTTTATCGCAATTAGCCTTCAAAAGCGCTGCTCAAAATTGTGGTAAAATGCCGTGATATTGAGTGGCGTTTTCTGAATGTACATGTGACAGTTGCCTTGGTAGAAACTGCAGCATATCTGTATGAGACTCCAGCTGCAGCCTCTTCCTCCTCCCTCCTCTCCTCTCCGTAGACTTGTATGGGCTGCAGCTGTAATCTAACCTGTGTTTGGATTTTATTAGTGCAAGATGAAGGAGGGAGGAGGAGAAGTGTTTTTTTTTTTTGTTTTTTTTTTTTAGTGAAGGAGGAGCCATTTTTTTCTTTAATAAGATATTCCATTTCCTACATTTCTTAGCACAAATAATAGCACGTTGTTAATCATCAGGTGTGTCCTGAAACTGCTTATGTATTTTCACCATTGAGCTTTATATTGTATAGTTTGAATTATTCCTTTGTAAACCATGTATAGTTGTGTACTTGGTGCTGTACAGAGGCACAATAGTTCTCTGTTACTTTACAGCTTTGGATCCTAGGATGGTGTCTTACATCAGGTGCTTGGATTGTATGTTCTAGGTTTTCTATGGGCACTTAAAACCAAAAAATAAGTACTAATAAGTGAAATAATACATCCATCTAGTCTCTATATAACGCTGCAGGATATGTTGAAACTTTGTAAGTTGTAGGAAATGTAAATATTTGCTGTATTTGTGTAGATTATCCTAACTGAAGATGTGAAACAAATGATCACGTGAGCCATGCTTTCTGAGCTTGTAATTTGTGATACATTGCAGACTTTAAGCCTGGGTTCACACAGGGCGGATTTGCCGCGGTTTTGTCGCAGCAGATCCGCCCGCGGCAAAACCGGCCGCTAATCTCGGGATTAGCCAGCCATGTGGATGAGATTTCTCAGAAATCTCGTCCACACGGGACGGCTAATCCACTGCGGTAAATCCGGTTGAAGCTGCGGCCGCTGCAGCCGCGGTTTCCAAAGATTGAGCAGGTCTGTTTACCTTTCCTTTTTTGTTTATTTACGTCGCGGCCCCGCTCTCCTCTATGGGAGCGCCGGCCGCAACGGAAAAGCATGCGGCCGAGCCGCTTCAAAGCCGCCGCGGCTTAAACTGCGGCGGTTCTCCCGGCGGAAATCTCGCGTTTTTTGCTGCGACCAAACCGCGAGATTTCCGACGGGAATCTGCCCTGTGTGAACCCACCCTAATGTTTCCAACGATGACTGTGAGCACTCGGCTACATATGTAACTGATAGTATGTTATATGAAGGTGTGCATATTAATAAGCAGTCGCCCCTCTTCCCTGGCTTACATCTTGGATATGCAGGCATTGCACGATCACACCTCCATCCGTGACAAACTATATGGACACATGCTGCATACGCAGTCTATGAAGTCCATGTAAGCCGTCCGATCCGCAGCCCATCCGCAATTGACATTGAAGATAGGCCGCGAGTACCAGAGTCATCGCCTAGCAGCGGCACGGGAAGAACAAAACTTTAAAAAAAAAATCTGTACTGCGCATGACGGACGAGCGTCCACAGTCATCCGCTGTACAGCAAAAGCAGGTACACGGGGTCAACGGACATGGGTACCCGCATGTGGAATCGGCTGTGCCATGTGCAGCTGGCCTCACGCTGTCTCACTCTCATCACTTGCTCAACATCTCTTCTCATGTCGGAGAAGTTGCAGCTACTTCAGAAGCAGCCGCTTATCACACCAGCGATCCCTCCATACAAGACTAACGTAGCACATTTAAGATGTGCTTGCAATAAAAAGTGGGTTTCCTATCTAGTTTTCTCACTTTCTATTGAAATCTTCCAGCAACAAAACTGTTTAAGAGCTGTCTCACACAAGCGCTTGGTAATTGCGTATTACGCACGTGAATTTTGCGCGCGTGCCTAATATGCTGTGCCAGAATTGCATAGACGGCCATGTTGCTGCTCACACAAATTGCGCTTAGTAGGCGCGTAAGAAAAATCGCAGCATATTCTATTTTAGCGTGTATTACATGTGCATACATGTCAGGTTAGTACATGTAAGCCGCGAGATACGCTCATGTGGGCCCGGCCTAACAGTCCTTTACTTGATGAAAATGGTCATTTCTTAAACAGATTTTTTTTCTTTATCAGTGATTAACATGAAACTCCCACAATATTTTCAAAAAGAGTGTCGGCATAAACTGTGGTGTATATTCAATGTAGGTTCATCATTCCTTAGTCCCACAAAAACTTTTTAAATTATATCTTCAGGATAGGTCAGCAGCATGTAATCTGTATTAGGTCTGACTCCCAGCACTCAGCTCTTTTAAGGGGCTGCGGCTCTCAGGTGAGTGGTATGGCCTTTTCTCAGACATATGATGTCCCCTCCATTGTGCACATGGTCTATGTGTAGCTCATTCCCTTCTAAGTGAATGGGATGGACTGTAATACCAGGCATGGCCACTGCAAAATGTACAGCACTGTGCCAGGTATACAACAAAGAGGTCATACTGTTCACCTGAACGCCACCATCTCTTCCAACAGGTGAGTATAGGGGGTCCCTGGAGTTGTCCCCTGCCCCTTTATAATTGTTGAGCTATCCTGAGGATGGATCAATAGTTTGTCCTGGAAACCCCTTTTAAGAATATTAGAAGTAGTTACAAAGCCCTGTGACCTGTTTAAGAACACTCTGGCTGTTGTGTCCTGCTTCTGTATGTGTAGAACTTCTTGTTGACTTCTCTTTTTCTATACATAATGGTAAAGCCTGGCTTCACAGAAGTGTATTTGCGAGTGCAAAATCTGCATGCAGTACATACCGCATAGAAACCATTGATTTCAATGAGTTCATTCACATTTTCGTATTTCGGTCACGCAAAAAAAAATGCGCGTGCAAAAAAAAAAAAAAGTTTATACCACCAATACTCAGCACTTAGATGCACGCTAATAACCCTTGCGCTCACGTGAAGTCGGCCTAGGGGGATATCCTCCTAACTAGAATAAACCTAGGGATACTTGATTTCTATTTGGGTAAGCTTGCTCCCAATCCAGTGATGGTCGTCTCTCCTCTGCACTGCATGTTGTGTTCTGTCCCCAGCCTACAAGCAGACCGCAGACATGCCTCTATCCACTAGAATGTGGCAAATGGTTTCAAGTGACATTCTAGGTTTTCTCCAGAACTGGTAACCGTGCAGTGTCCTCGTGATATACAATCCCTGCTGACGTGATTCATAGGCTGGATGTCACATGATGTGATTGCAAGACTATTCTGTTCCAAAACCATATACTAAATAAAACTTCAAAATGGCTTGTGGTGTTATTAAACCCTCTCGGGTCAGATCTTCAGCCCATCCCTTCTTCATACTCTGGTCAGGCAAGATGTTCTGAGGCTGCTGTCACACATGGGGACGTCTCACACAGGCGCAATGTTATACAACATGCAACATGATGTGCCGTGCGTCACAATCCGCGAGTCTTACCTCTGCATTGTGATGCTGAATTGAAAGTGGCAATTTTGCTGGCAATTCCACTTCACAGTCCACATTTAGATACAATTGTCCGCTGTGGATTTTCCCAGTGGCCGATTATGCCGTGTGTTGCTTACCAGTTCTCTAGGTCTCATGTTGTGTGTGTTTTTTTTCTAATTTCATAATTCTAAATATCAGCAGATTTTATTCCTTGCAGCATGTGACTGGGGTTAAAAAAAATCACTTTGATGTTCTGCATTTTTGCACGAAACTCCCAACTGCAGTCAGGACAAACCTCACCAAGACAGCAAATTGTTACATGCAGTCTCGTCCATGGGGAAGTCACATTAAAGGGACACCGCCAGCAGAATGGGGTACCTTTTTAACTCTAGGCTCACAGAATACAGATTTATGTAGAATTTTTGGACCTCTTTAAATTTTGACATTTAGTATACAAGTAAAATAGTTCTATATAAACTGTGTTCGTGTTGTCCCTTTATAGCATTCAGCACAAATGGTTAAACATCACTTGAGGGGAATCCATTAGTTTAGGTGGAGGATTAGAATGAGATGCCTAAGTAAGACCGGGCTCGCATGACTGTATGGTAGAAATCGCAGCGTTTTACCGGCATGTGGAGCTGCGTGTCATCATGTTTGGGATCATGCTTTTTTTATTTTTTTTTTATTTTTATTTCGCCTGTATTGTCTATTAGCAACGTTGCGTAAAAACGCTGCATATATGCATTATAATTGTGTGTGTGTATAGCGGTTTAGTACGCACCCATAGAGAACAATAGAGCTTTATCGGGCATAATACGCTGCAAAATGGAACATGCTGCATTCTTTTTTTTTTTTTTAATGCACACATTGTAAACAATGAATATATGCAAATGTGAATGGATCAATGAAAATCTATTTATTTTCACTGACTCCATTCACCGTGTATTATGCGCACTCTTATTGCATGTGTAATACACAATTTATGCTTGTGTAAGCTGGTCTAAAGATAAGCTAGACAGAGGATCAATGACTAGGGTTAACAAAAATTAAGCCTGCCTGAATGCTGAAGTGGCTGGTAGAATAACTTCATATGTAGAGGGTATTTATTCATGGTTTTTCCGGTGCTTGCCTACCTATACAATAATACGGTTTGTGCCTTGTGAGGTGTTTAGGCCTAATGTCCACGCACGGATTCCACTGCTGAATCCCGCAGCGGTATCCTGCGTGCCCGCGGCCATGGACATTTAAAGAGTTTCTTACCTCTCCGGATCCAGCGCGGGTCTGCTCCGTGCCAGCCGGATCTTCTTTCTTCAGCACGGCGTCTGCATCTAGGGGCGCCAGATGACGCGCATGTACAGTGCTGTCTTTTTTTTGTTTTAAATCTCCTGCTTTCCCGTGGATCTGCGGCATGTCCGCAATGACAGCTGTGGGTGTGCCGCGGATCGGACGGCTTCCATTGACTTCAATGGAAGCCGTCCCTATGGGATCTGCAGAAAAATGGTCCACGGCGTCCCGATGGTCTCCGGCGGCGGCGACGCGGTAAACTGCGTCCTCCTCGTCTCACAGCTGAGCATCTGCTGGTGATGGGGCTTTGAATACACCGCCTCCAGTAAAGCTAGCACTGTGATTGGCTCATCAAGCGCCAGCAGCCAATCACAGTCGGCGCTCGATGAGTCAATCACAGCCATTCAGTGATGTCATTCATGGCTGTGATTAGTTCATTGAGCGCCGGCTGTGGTTGGCTGCTGGCGCTCGATGAGCCAATCACAGCGCTCGCTTTGCTGGAGGCAGGGTATTCAAAGCCCCATCACCAGCAGAAGCTCAGCTGTGAAACGAAGAGGACGCAGTGTACCGCAGCGGTGCCAAAGACCATCGGGATGCCGTGGACCAGGTGTGTATTGATTTTTTTTCTTAGGGTGGGAGAACTTGAGCTAGGTCCTATTTTTGGGGGAGACCTTATATTTCAAGCCTCTCTAGAAAACCTGATGGGTCCAACCTGATAGTAAGACCTATTTTCAGGGAAACACTGTATACACATTTAAAGATGTGACTCGTCGGCGTGTGATATTGTGTATCTCCCCATGTATCATTCAGTAGCTCAATTGGTGCATGGAGGGATGAAGTATTACAGGATGCTATGATGTGGGTCAGGAATTGTATCGTTTTTCCTTAGGGAGAGCACCTGAAAAGTGTGAGGAGACTTGTAAGGCTATGCATGCTCCTCTGGGAAATTTATGCAAATAAGATTAAACCATGCCTCTATAGTACCACCTATTGGAAAGCAGTATTACTGCAAGTGAGTGCATACCTTTTAACAAGCTTTGTAACAACAACTTGAAGTATGAGCCAGAACCAGAGTCTTCTCTGTCAGACAAGCCAGTCCACTTCTATACGCCTCTCACCAAGCCAGACCAGCAACCCCCCCCCCGCCCAATAATTAGGGGCAAAAACCCTGAAACAGTCTTTACATGGTGGTATTTTTTTTCTGGAGAAGATGCTGGCTTTGACTAATTAACAGTCATTGTTACAAGGCTTGTAAAAAGGCCTGCCATTGACGAGCAGGAATGCTGCCTTCCAATAGGTGGCGCTGTAGACGCCTTGTTCTATTTTTCAGCTGTTAGCATGCTTTGCACAACCAGTAACATTACATGGAGCGGCTTTCTAAATTAAAGTGCAAGGTGGGGGGGGGGGGGGGACTTGAGGAATAACTGCTACTGATAGCTGAAAAGATTGGGGGAAGCTGAAAAGCTTGGGGGAAGAGAGGAAAAAATGTGTAACAAGTACTTCCCAGTGATCTTGTGAACCTTTGCGCTTCTTTCTACATAGTCGAATCGGGCTCTTATGACCTCCTCTTACTTTCAGCAGCAGCACGTAGCCCGTAAAAGAAGTAATACGTCACATGGCTAGAAATGTCCAACAGTGGTTGGAAGAGCATCACCAAGACTTACAAGTACTTTCCTAGCCCTCTAATTCCCCAGGCTTGAACCCAGTTAAGCATCTGTGGGACCACCTTGATCATTATATTTGCTCTATGGGTCCTCGCCCACTGTGTTAGCATTGCTAAAAATACCTGAGACCACCTACGAGCACCTCACAGAGTCACTCCCATCCAGTCTAGCTGCTATTTGTGCAGTTAGGCCTTATGCCTACAGGCCCGCACAATTTCCCCGTACAGAATCTTGCAGCCGATTTCCACCCATACCTGCAGTCATGAGGCCAAAAAATACATTTTACTCACCTGTCCGGACGCTGCGGGGCTCTCCTCCGTCGCAGCCGGATTTTCTTTCTTCTGCATGGCAGATGCGCTCGAGACACCAGTGATGTGCTGCGCACATGCGTTGTGCCTTTTTATAGTTTTCTTAAACTCCTGCTTTCCCAGGTCTGCGGCACGTCCTCAGTGTCAGCTGCGGACGTGCCGTGGATCCAGACGGCTTCCATTGACTTCAATAGAAGGGCTTATTCACATGGACGTATATCAGACGGGTTTTCATGCCCGGCCGATATACGCTGCCCCTCTCTGCAAGGGGAGGAGGTGGGGGGGGGGAGCTAGTGTGCTGAGCTCCTGCTCCTCACCACTATTTGCAATGGGAGGTGTGGCATGGGGCGGAGCCAAGCTCTGCCCTGCTCCTCCCATTGCAAACAGTGCCAGGGGGTGGGAGCTCAGCACACTAGCTCCTGCCCCATCCCAACTCCTCCCCTTGCAGAGAGGGGCAGCGTATATTGGCTGGGCATGAAAACCTGTCCGATTTACATCTATGTGAATTAGCCCGAAGCCTGTGGAAGTCGTCCGTGCAGGAAAAGTGCAGAAAATGAAGCATGCTGCATTTTTCCCCGCACGCTGAGAAAAAAAGATGACCTGCGCAGGTATTTAAATACCTGTGTATGCCTAATGATAGTTTGTGGGCATATTGAACTGCCCATATTATGCCTGTGGACATGAGACCTTACTCTGGATATTAGCTAGTGGTCAATACAATGTGACTCAATGCTGTATCAACCATGTCCTTCAGCAGCCACAATAATGCTCTGTGAACAGAGAGGTGTGATTATTCTAATTGTCTTACCACCCCCTTCCTGTCCCAGTGGTCCAGCAAGCATCAGCCAAGTGAGACTGAGGACTGTCCTGCTCAATGTTTACACAGGGAATTAAAAAAAAAATTGTAGCATCAAAACTAAGCACACATTAAAATTAAAAAAAGAAAAAAAAATTGCATATTGCTTAATGATGTGTTAAAAAAAAATGTATACGTAAGGGCGCCCACCCACTGGCGATTTTTTTCTTTGCGTTTTTTTTCAAGAGCAATTAGAATTGAATGTACTCCTGTCCACTGGCGTTTTTTTTTGCGTTGCGTTTTTTAACATAGGAACTGTCAGTTGCATATGTGTCCTTATTTTTCTCCTAATGCACCCATGAAAGTCAATGGAAATTAATGGAAAACGCGGCAAAAAACGCGGGGAAAACGCTGCGTTTTTCACGCACGAAAATCGCAAACGCCAGTGGGTGGGCGCCCTTAGTGTGCGTTAATTATATCCCTTTTACCACAAACCATCAAGAGAGGGACAGAGCAGTATATTATAAACAGAAATTATTTCGCTGTTAGCCAAAAACCTGTTTTGTTGTTTTTTATAATTGTGTTAAACCTTCAAATTTAGAATATATAATATAATGGCGGTCCAGCGTTTCATATAGAACGGAATGCTTTTCAGCATGTTGGCCCATTTTCCGTGACACTGTAATATAGAAAGGGGTTTCTGCAAACACTTGCAAATGCTAAAACAACAAATGTTGTGCTTGAAGCCTGAAGAATGCTGATGTTTAAGTCCCTTATTGACAAGAGTTGCATGTAAATGAGCTAATTTTGGCAAGCTCTGTAATAAAAATACAAAGTGTCACTCCCTTTGACAAAGCAAAAATAATTGAGCTTTCTGTTGAGAACAATGGCGTCTCACATTTCGGTGTGAAGACCACACACTGCTGTTTGACCACAACTTGGTGCAGAGGTCACTTTATCTTCTCTGTTTTTAACCTTTTCTCTCCACACAATCCACTGTTTGAACTAACAGAGGACATTTATTGAGTCGAGCCGGCCGCCTCGTCTATCTGCTGCGTGGGGGTGAGGAGTGGTGTGCCAGTCTGCTGTCTGCAGGGAATAGTAGTAACCCGGCCATCCATTGGCTATAGACGTAATCATTTAGGATCCATTACGGAATCCACTTTTATGTTGGCAGTGCAGAATGACACGTTTTATGTAATGGGAATCTTTTAATGACAAATTTGTGTGTAAGAAGATTATAAGGCTAGTGTTAGGCCCCCTGTCCACAGGCGTTGCGATATCCCGCGGACGATCTCCACCACGGGAGCAGGAGCCGGCAGACTGATCTCCGCTGGTCAGCCTATCTGACAGGCTGACCGCGGAGAATCGCTGCAATTTGCATCATGCTGCGAATTGCCGGCCGTGAGCGGAGAATCACAATGATTCTCTGCTCATGGACACGGGGCCGGCACTTTCCATAGCATCGGTTAGGAAAGCTTCAGCCGGAGTGATTCGCCCGTAGACAGGGCGCCTTATACGGTAATAATTTACAAATTTTTCCACCATGCAATGGTGCCCGGTCTGTATATGTTCATTTAAATATACTGGAGGGATTTGTGTGTCGCACTTATCTGGAGTTTAAATTGTGATTTGTAGGTTTCTGATCAATCACACAACAACACTCCTTAGAGGGGTATTCCAGTAATTCATATTGAAAATAATATCCGTCATAAGGTGACCTGTAATTTTGCAATATAATGTTATAACTTGCTTTACCCATTGCCGTTTAATTATCCGTTGGTAACCAATGGTTACGTCCTGTACGCTCCGCTGTCTTACTGGTCAGGCACGCTCAGTGCCGTCACATTCTGTAACGACGACACGTTTTGTACAGTTGTGAATGTGCACTCCTCAGTAACTGGCATTATGGGAAATGTACTTTTTTTGCAATCTGAATCTGACTGAAAAGCAGCGGTGGCGCAAGTTGGCAAAAAAGTCTAGATTCACAGCAGTGTAAATGTCACCTTATATGAATTAGTGACATTTTGTAGTTTAACTCTGCAGCATCATTTGACTACTAAAATATTGTAATATTTATCCCATGTGGTGAACACCGCAAGGAAAAAAGTTGCAAAATGTCAGACTTTGTTAAGGGAAGTGGGAGCTACCGTGGTAGCGCTGGCTCGCTCAGTGCGTTCAGCAGGGGGGCAGAGGGGCTGCAGGAGATTTGTCTCCTCTCGCTCCCCTGCCCCTCTCCATTGACTTAACATAGCAGCCGTTCAGTACTGAACGGCTGGTATTAACACTGAACGCTCATAGTTCAGCTCATCGTCCATGCAGCATAAACGATGGACGATGAGCTGATTGCTCATCGTTCCATGTAAATAGCAGCCGTTCAATACTGAACGGCCGCTATGTTAAGTCAATGGAGAGGGGCGGGGGAGCGAGAGGAGACAAATCTCCTGCAGCCACCCCGCTGAGAGCTAACGATACCAGCTCCTGTGGTTTGCCCGACATTTGCCCTGTCTAAGAGGGCCTTAACTCTTTCCAATCCAATTTGTATCCTGGTTTTCCTAGGGGGCTTACTCTTTTTCTGCTGTTATACAATGGCGCTATATGCTGGCTAAAGCCAGTACTGCATGAGGTGACACGTTTGATAGGCTCCAACAGCAGAGAGACTGGCAATATACAGTAAGAGAACCCCGACGGACGTCTTCCAACATTGGAGCTGTACAGCCTTAAATCATAATGTCTTCAGAGGTCACACAGTGGATTGGAAAGGGTTAAGGCTGGGTTCACACGGGGCGGAATTGCCATGGACTTTCCGCACAGAAATTCCGCCTGCAATCTTAAGCCTGAGACTAAGCAGCAAAGTGGGCAGTCAGCTGAGGCCAAGCCTCGCTAAAAATGACATGCTGTGCGTAATTCAAAGCTGCGGCATGTAAATTGTATTGCCATTTCCACTGCGGGCTCTCTTTTCTCTATGGGGAGAGATGACCGCAGCTTTCAAAACCCACGCCAAATGTCTCAGGACTTCAGCTGTGGAAAATTTACAGAATTTCCGTGCAGACATACCGCGAGATTTCCGCCCCATGTGAACCCAGCCTTAGGACTAGCACTGAAAGGTTGTCCAATATGGGTTGTGAAGGTATAATATCTGCTTAGGCCACATGTCCATGACCGTATTGGTAAACCAGTGGTCTCCCTGCAGCATCTTACCGCTGTTAGCAAATACCGGCTCTGTTGATTGAGAGTATGGCTGCGAGTGTCCGCACAAACGGTTATGCGCAGTGTGACTTTAAAAAAAAAAAAAGTTTTATTCCCCACTTTTTCATAGCGTGGTGGTGTATGAAAAGGCCTCCCATACGCAATGTATCACATACGGACAGCGTTGCATACTGTGCCTATACCACTGTATAGGGCTCACGCTGTGTGGTATGCCAAGAAATAGAGCATACTGCGATCTATTTCTTGTATCTACACACACGTGCATGGATCGATGAAAGTCCATTGACTTTCAATGACTCCTTCTACAACGCATGTGTAATAGGCGGTGAAAAACCGCCCGTGGACATGGGCCCTTATGCCAGCTACTATTGCTTTGATGTTGATCGTCTACCATAATATAAAGTGTTTTGCCGTATGCTGCCTTTGTAAGGGCATGTTCACATCACGTTATGGCCCTACATCAGAGATATGCATCAAACCTACTACAGGGCTCCATTAAGGTGGTGGAGGCCATGATTAAAATAAAAAAAAATTGTCTCCACTGGCTGAGCATCTCTTAGTACACCTTCTTTATGGTTGGCTGTATAGGTGGCATACCCTACTATGCCCATACAACCAAATATGTTGCAGCCTGTCTTCGGAGTATGCATCAGCAGCTTTTCCCAGTGTAGACGTCATGCAGAGGCTGAAAATGTGATAAGGACGGGCTCTAATGGGACCCATTTAATTTGGCTTTACTTAAAACCTGCTTTTTGAATTTTTTGATGGGCAGGCTTTAATATCCTTCTAGAAGTATAGCTTGCCCTATTATTCATGTATTTGTTGTGCAGGTGTCAGAATTAGGCTAGAAAGCAGTCACCCTGCACTCATTTAAACACATGGGTCCCATATGAATTCCTCACACCGCTCTCTGTAATCACGCAGCTACTGTTGGAGAACAAGACAAAGCGGTTTTAAACACCCATCCAGGGGTTGTGTATATTACCCAGTAAAATAACTCATGTGAGAACCATTATGGTAACCTTTCGTTTACCCTGACATGTGCAATGCATAGCAAATAGACTTGCAACTTGCTGGCACCAGTGATCTGTGATGCCAGTAGTGATTGTTAGCAGCCCGTGTCTTTCATGTGGACTACATGGGATTACTTTGCTTATCAAAGCAATATGTTTCCGACGACTGTTGTTACGGGATCCCAAACAACTCGAGACATATGGATCTGTTATTGCTATCATATCGGCAATATCTTATTACTTTAGATGAGATTACTATACTATGGTCAGATGTGTTAATACCCTCAATGCCAGTAGTAGTGAGCTGACTGGTATTCTTCATACATGTGCTTACAATGGGGGCAGAGCAATAAGCCATTGCCAGACTCCTCTGACATACAGTTGGCTTATCTCCTGTGGGGTCAACGTTCTGACCTTACGGCTGGGTTCACATAGGGGGGATTTGCCGCACAATTTACAGTAGCAGCAAAGTGGATGAAATTTTGAAAATCTCGTGTACAAGCGATGGTAATACTCTGCACAAAACCTGTGCGGAAATTGACTTGCGGAGCGGAATTCAATTCCGCAGCATGTTAATTTATCAGAAGTTTCTACTGCAGAATTCACCTCTTCTCAATTAAAGGGTGAATTCCGCACAGGCATTTGTGATAAAACCCGCTTCAAAACCAAATGGTGCAGGCTTTCCATGGCTGATCTGCCAGCTGCGGACATCGTGTGGTCCCGGCCTTTACGTCCCAAATCTGCTGTATACAGAGAGTTGGCATTTCCCCAATACACCTTAGATAAGGCCACTAAAATTGGCTGATTTGGCTAACCTTCCTCTTATGTGTATGGTCACTTTATAGGCTCTGTTCATACTGGTGTTTTTACATTCCTGTAGGGTTTTTCAGGATTTTTGATGCCAAGAGTTGTGAAAATACTGGAAATCCAGTGTGAATGGGATGCAAGTCTTTTTGAAATTGTAGGCTCTTGGGTACGCCCAACTTAATATTATCTGGTTTTCCGCATTCCGTTGTATTTCATGCAGTCTTTAGACTTCTTGGCTTGCCTTGTTGAGGGATGAGGCTGGTGACGCACTGCTGTATTTCGGCCTCCGCTTTGTGTCTGTAATACAGGAGTGCGTCCTGGCCTGATTGAAGGTCTCCTGACTCCAACTTGGAGCATCATAGGCGTGCATGATGCTGAGAGTTTGGGCCCGGAGATCTATGGTCAGGCTGTGCTGTTCTTCCGTATTACGAACACAAAACAGAGGTTGGAATACAGCAGTGCGTCACCGGCCTTAGTTGCAGCATTTACTAGATAGTGTAGTAGTGCATGTGAATGCACGCTTGAGGGCTCCTGTCCACAGGCGATTGTGCATAGCGTTACCGGCAGCGATAATCCAGTCGCGGGTAACGCAGTGCGCGCTGTCCATGGTGTTGGTATGGAAAGCGCAGCCCTCTGCCACGAACGGAGAATCATAGCGATTCTCCACTCACGGGACTCAAATCACGGCATGCCACAATTCTCCATGGCGAGCCTATCTGTCAGACAGGTTCTCTCTCCTGCTCCCGGGCGGCGGAATATCGCTAGTGGTCAGGGGGCCTTAGGAATTGTCTTAAATGCTTGTGGATTGTAATGTGTTCTTAAAAAGCAAATATGGGGAAGTTTTCATATGCCAGTCTGAATCCTAAGTATGTTGCACCAAATTTGTTGAGCAGTACACCTCTTGATAAACTTGCGCACTTAGGCCGAATGCAGACGGACGGTCGGATTCCAACTGTGAGAATGCCCCTGCAGTGACCCGCGGCTTACCTGTCCGGGGGTTTTCCTCTGCTCTGTGGATGTGCCAGCTGCCGCACAACCACACATGCACAGTGCAGAGCCGGCGCATCATCGATGACACGGCAATGCTCGCGCTTGGACATGCCGCAATTTTCATGCCGTGCGAGTTTTCCCATGGTCAAATTGCAGCTATCTGCATAGGATTGCATAAACCAATACAATTTTATGGCAGTGTGCAACGGCGGAAATTCTGCGTGAAATCTTCCTGCGGAATTTCTGCCTGTGTGTGCATTCAGCCTTACCGGTCTGTGAACCAAAAATTTTTATCTGTCTTCAAACAAACAATAGTCCTCTCACTGTTCAAATTCAGACCTGTGCAAGCAGTAAAATCCCAGGGCAGAGTAGGACTTGGAAAAATCCAAGGAATTTCAGTTTGAAGATGTTCAATATAAAAGCAAATCTTTAATGAAGAACTTTAAAATCTCATACCAGCAGATAAGCCAACATATTTCTGACTATCCGTCCTTAACTGATAAGGATCAAGCGCCGTAAATTTATGGCACTTGGTCCTGGGCTTTACTCTCGACTGATGGTAAAAATACGGGTCTGCATTAAAGCTCCTGCAATATAGCTGAGGACCCAGAGGAGATGGCAGAAGCCGTTAAGAACAATGTAGCGAAGAGAGAAAGCGGAAGTGTGAAAGATATCTTCGGCCGTCTCTCAATTCTGCCATTTCTAGGTGCTGTTTGGGTGGCCAAATGGCTGCTGTTTTCTAACTACAATATGCCCTGCTCAGAGCTGGTCAATCACAGAGTGCATTGGTGGTCCGATGTGTGGTTAGGTAGCGTAAACATGGCACAAGTAATATAGCCCCTCCACTCTCCAGTCCCGGGACAGAATTTTGTCTGAAAACCGGAGATCCGTTTTAGTTTGTAGTACATGTGGAATTTCAGAATAGGAAAAATTGTCCCCATTGTGGATAGTAACCTGAGTGCCGTTTAGGCTGCTCAATGCCGATGGAGTAACCTAGTATTCTTGTCACCGGGGAGGTTTTGAGAACTCCTGTCTGCATCCTATAGCGATGGTAAGGGAGTCACGGACAGGCATGCACAGGGCCGCGCTCAGACATAAGCTGTTCTCTTCTTGTCTTGATCACAAAGCAATAGAATTATTTCCAAAGCATATTGGATAAAGAAAAGCTGAGGCTAGGATGGAAATTCCTACCTTCAGCACTAATATATCTATGAAATTGGATTTCTTTGGGCAGATAGGTTTATTTGATCAACCTAAAACAGCTGGGGAGCACACGATGTACGGGGTGTATATGGTTTCCCTGTTTGTTGCTTTCAGAGTGTGTTGTTGTTTAAAGCGTTCTCTCTCAATATAGATCTATCATATATATCTCTTATATATATCATATAATTCGTTTTACTGCACAAGAGGAATGCTTACATTGTAATCCATTATTTGTAATACACTTGTTGAGAAACTATACATTTTTATTTCCAATGAAGGGTCTATGACCTTTAAAAAAAACAAACAAAGCATCACATTTTGTATTACAGGTTATAATTTAACGAGGTGTACGACTTTTTTCCTCTGTTTCGACTATATGTAAATTTCAACCTCTGTTAGTGGTTAACGAATGTTCATGTTTTACACATTGATTGATTTCCAATATTTTCTTTGTCTTAAAGTACTTTTCCACGTATTTGCTAGAGACCATCTAACAGGCACTTTTCTGTACTACACATGGCCATCCAATAAAGGCCCCTATGAGAGTTTTACCAAAGCTTTCCAGTAAGGCCACTCTCCAGCTTCACAGCGTTCTAGAACGGTGTTTGTAACCGTGTTCTACAGTGTTTTTAATGCACCCCATCTTTGGACGACATGATGCGGTGCATTAAAAAGTGGTGCAATGCACTAAAGTAGAGCAGACCGCGTTCGATTAGCAGGCCGTCAGAAACGCTGTGCTAAAATGCTCGTCTGAGAAGCCCTTTTGAAATCAGTGGAGGCTCAGTACGGAGTTTTTATTGGGCGTATCAAGGAAAAAATGCCTGTGTGAGAGTGGCCTTAGGCCATGGTTTATGGTTCAGCTAGGTGCCCAACCCGATGGAACCTGCTAATTGAGCCGTTTGCAGTCCTATTTTGAATACAGAGGAAAGCAACTAATGCAGAAGTGCTGAAGACAACGGAGTAAAAAATAACCTATTGTATAAAATTTTTTGTTAAACATTATTTTTTGCAATAATTTTTTGTTAAATCTTAACTGCCACGATCCATATATTTTGCAACCATCCTAAAATCCTGCCGTTTTCACTCTGACTTAAGACACTTCCTGTTCTGTAGAGATCAGTTTTCAGCAGTCTGCTCATTATCAGCACTGACAGAATTAATAGAAAGGTAATGCCTGTATATAACAGGGACTCAATCATTCATAATGTGTGATGGTCACATCTCACCTCCATGCACAATGACCATTGCACAGGTCAGAGCATGCCTAGAAAACTCTCCCAGAGAAGTCAACCAGCCCGCTCCTGTGCATTACATAAATGGCATATCACGTCTGCTACAAAACCTTTCTAAAGCAGAAAATAACAGAAAATGTTTCACTATCTGGTTTTAATGAAGAGATCTATAGCTGATACATTTCCTTTTATAGCTTCTAAGGGATAGCTAAAGAGCTTACATTTATATTGCAGGTGCAAAAGCTGTTTAGTTACATTGAATGAGTATCTGCCGCAAGCCACATGTGTAGGATAACACAGGAATCATGACTTGTAATTAGACTATTGTTCTGTCTCTCAGACCTGCATGTCAGAAAGCACAACACTTACTGTATGGGCTCATTGACACAAAAGTAATGTCACCGCGTATTACGTGGTGAATGCAGCAATTGAAATTACATTGTTTCTCATTGACCTGCGCACCCTAACGGGTTTCAATTGCATATCATACGTGTGTAAAAAAAAATAAAAAATGCGGCATGTTATATTTTACCATGTATTACACCCGTAAGTCCTGTTGTTCTCTATGGGTTGCGTATTAACCATTTCCAATCCACTGTCTGACGTCTTAAGACATTATGATTTAAGGCTGTACAGCTCTGATGTTGGAAGACGTCCATCGGGGTTCTCTTACTGTATATTGCCAGCCTCTCTGCTGTTGGAACCTATCCAACGTGTCACCTCATGCAGTACTGGCTTTAGCCAGCAGATAGCGCTGTTGTATAATGGCAGAAAAAGAGTAGGCTCCCTAGGAAAATCAGGATATAAATTGGATTGGAAAGGGTTAAACGCTGAAACTACGCACTATATTAAGACAGAACAGGCGATTAAAAAAAACTACAAAACTAGTCCCACTATGATGGCAGCGTGAGTAAGATACGCGGTCATGCGCGGAAATGACCGGCTCACACAGCGGTAAAACGCATCGTAATACACGCAGCGTTTTACGCATTTGACTGTGAATGAGCCCCATTTCTGTGGGGGGAAGAAAAAACTGTAAAGGCAGAATGCAGTTCAACCTTCTAGCAACCTTCTGCCAAGCTAGATAACGGAGACATTAGATTTTCGCATATTCCCATTGAAATGGACTGGCTACATAGCGTCATCTCTGCAGTTATTGGATGGCTTTGGATCTTCATGTATATTGTTCACTTCTGCAGTTAAACCATTTCAGCACAGTATAAGCAGGTGGAATACTATATTATTTCTTGAACTTGGCTAATAATAACGCTCTTGTTTTCTAGGTATTGATGAACGGTCTGGTACTTCCTCATGGGGGACAAGTGGTCAGATGAGCCCATCCTATGAATCATCGAGGGTAAGTGTGACCGACCTTAGTGAAAAAACAGATGTGTAATGTATATTACTATACAGTGACTGCACCTAAAATACAGAGAGGCCCTTAGACTGAATGTAGTTGTATATACTGTAAATATACCAAAGTTACTTCTATTCCCTGCATCTCTGTATGTACTGGTAAATCTCCTTTACCGGTTGTAGAAAGTAAAATAGGGCTTTAGTGCAACCAAAAATCAGTGTGCTATTGCAATGTTACCCTTTTCCGTCACATATACAGTTGTATACATCCTAACTGCACATACCCTGTGCCGTTAAAATGTATATAGACATCCACACTGGAAGTCGAACCTGCTTCATACACTGCAAATATCCTCTGTCTCCGACAGTCAATACTCGTCCGCAACAGCCACAATCGGACATAAAACTGATCAATGCTGTCAACCCTTTAAATGCCACTGTCCATGTAAAGGGAACCTGTCATCAGGTTTTTCCTATGCAATCTAAGCTATGTATGTAATATCGTTGATAACGAGATTGCCATATTGGCATATACTGTTGTAATACCCCGGTACCTTTACAATCCTCTTGAAGTTTTACCGCACTGTATTTAAATTAGGCAACCCTGATTTTCTCCGCACAGCGAGACCAGACCTTTTCCCTGGTTTTAATGGACAGGCATAGTCATTTTCTATCCTCTGATGAAATCCGCACAAGCGCTGTGTCAGCAGATGCCTGAGCTTGCGCACTAACGTCCACCTTTGCTTGCTCTCACTTTATGTGCTGAATGCGCATTCGCTTTCTAGGTCGTTACTCGCAGGGTCACCTGATATCAGATGCTATAAGTAGAAGACGTGGTAGCATCAATGGGTGTAGAAAATAAAAGTAAATTTATTCTCCCATAGTACAAAAAAGTGCGACGTTTCGGTCCTCAATTCGATCTTTGTCAAGCCAATTGGGGACCGAAACGGCGCACTTTTTTTGTACTACGGGAGAATAAATTTGCTCTTATTTTCTACAGCCATTGTTGCTGCCATGTCTTCTGCTTATATAATACTACAATACGGAGGAAGTCCAGGCTGCGTGTGGCTGCTGCATCAACTAAAAGGTCTGACAACAGGCGTGGTATACCTTATTGGCTGTTGGCATATCCGTGTATATATAGCTGATATCAGATGCTGTCTGGCCGCTGAGTTGCATGCGCTTAAGCAGTTGGACAGCGACTAATGTCAGGTGACCCTGCGAGTAATGGCCATGAAAGCACATGCGCATTTAGCTCAGTGACTGGTTGAAGTCTGATGTGAAATTACGCTGTGAGTAATGGCCGAAAAAGTGCATGGGCGTTCAGCACATGATGTGAGTGCATGTAAAGGTGGATGCTGGTACGCTAGCTTGGGCATCCTTTGACATGGCGTCTGTGCAGCATTTCATCAGAGGATAGAAAATGACTGCCAGTCAATCAAACCTGGGGCAGGATTAAAATTTAGGCCAAATAAGTAAGATTTTCATAGGAGTATTTTAAAGGTAACAAGGCATGTATAGCACTACATAGCAATATGGCAATCTGCTTATCAACACTATTAAATGAATAGGAAAAACCTAATCATAGGTTCCCTTTAAAATATCCCAATTCATCAGGATGCAGGAGCCTGCAGAGGAATCCACCCTGTTCCCAGTTGACATCTGCGCGTACGTGTATTTACTGTACTGCTGATGGGGCTGCATGGCTCGCCGTCAGACATGTGCAGTACGGTTTTTTTGTTTTGTTTTTAAATTCCTGCTTTTTCCATTGACTTTAATGGAAGCCATCCGTGCGAAATCCTCAGGAAAATGGAGCATGCTGCGATTTCCATCCGTGAGCGGGCAAACCGCAGTTATCGCTCGTGTGCATGATGAATTATTTTTGCATTGCATGCTATGGGCGGTATTTGCTGCGAAATCCGGAGGCAATTTAAATCCGTCTGTGTCCATTCACCCTTATGTAGATATGTCACCCGAAAAATAAAAGTGGGCTTGCCAGAACTACAGAATATGACTTGGGTGCAGGGGCATCAATGACCCTTGGTCATGAAAGGGTTAATAGATTAGCTCTGCAATACAAGACACAAACTACGGGATGACTGTGTAGGGGTTTTGAAAGACAGAAGCCATGTTTTACTAATTTTACTCAATCCCTTTTAAGATCCTAAAAAAGCAATTGAGGTGGGTAAAGGGTTAACTGGGTTAAAAAGTTCTTGAGACAGCTGTATGTTTTTACTTATTGTTTTGGAGAACTATGTCAAATCTTAGACTTGAAGTATTTTGTTTGGGTTTTGCAATAGTTTAGTAATGGCTATATACAACAGTAACTCGTAAGCTGTCATGTTTATAGTGGTTTGGTTGTTTATGTTGTCCCCCATGTCATGTTTTTGTGCCATCGGTTCCTGTTTGCAGATTTTCCCCAGTGTAGTTCTTGGTTGCAGTTGACCTTCTATAGTGCCAAAACATTTGCAGATGTTTATCATTTCTTAATCTAAATACACAGTTCTTCTTTTGTTACTGCTTGGTCATGGGCCACCCAAGGGCAGCAACTGTTGTGGATTTCTTTTTTTAATAGATCAAAAGGGGTTGTCCGGTTACTGAGCAGCATTGCCCCTCCAGCAACAACTGTTTTAAAATAATAAAAACAGTATTCATGCTCTTCTGCCGAAGGGATCCAGTGCTATAATGCTGCTGTGGTCCCGGTGTTTATTACTGAGGTCATCGGAAGTCACATGACTGCTGCAGCCAATCAGAGTCTGCAATGTCAGTTCTGAAGTTGGCATCATGGTGCTCAGAATGTGAGTGCTGATAGCAGGTAAAATGGGTGGTGACACTGCAGCTTCTGATTGGCTGAAGCAGTTGGGTGACTTTCAATGACCTCATCAGCAACAACAAACACCAGGACCACAGCGGGGCTGCAGCACTGAATTCCCATGACACAGGAGGGGCTAAGTAATAGTTTTTTGTTTTTTTTCGTTTTAAGACAGTTGGAGCTAGAGGGGCAATGTTGTTTGGTAAACGGACAATCCCTTTTAAAGCATGTTACGGATGACTCTCTGATTTATCTCTCACAAATAGGTTTTGGCTGACCAATATACAGGTTACTCGCGTGACGCAAAGCAGACAGAATCCATATTTTGTACAATTGCCATTCATGATTTTGGACTCTTTGGTTATTTTTAAATAGTGCTGTTTCAACTGTGCTTCTAGTTTGGGAACTTGTAGCAAGAATCTCCATGTTTATATATACTCATTCTGAGCAACCTTCCAAGCAGTTCCTGACACCTAATGTATAAGCTGTAGGCATGATGGGAATGCACTTGAGTTTTTACTTCTTGCTGTGAAGAATAATAAAAGATCTTGTCCTGAAAAGAGTTTTCCTGTTCTGATCTGCTACCATCTGTTTTTTGGGGCTGTCTGTAGCTGGGTATGTTTAAAAGTGCTTGCATGAAAGCTATATCCTTAGGGCTTGATTGAATTTGTAACTCAGTGGCCCACATAGAGGCCGCCTGCACACGGGCGGAAATCCCGCGGCGCGATTTTCCGTGGGATTTCCGCCACTGAAAGCCTGCATAGGAGTGCATTACAATACGCACTCCTATGCAGACGGCCGCAGTTTGGCCGCGCGGCAAACAAACCGCGGCATGTCCTATTTCTGTGCGGGGCTCACAGAGCCTCGCACAGAAACATCACTCACCCGGCCGCCGGCTCCGGTCTGCCCATGCGCCGCAGCCGGCACATGAAAGAGCCGGGGCCGCCAAGCGCGGGTGAGTACGCGCTCGTCCCTGCAGGCGCTGGGGTCGGGTCCCGCAGCGAGAATTCTCGCCGCCGGATCCGACCCGCCCGTCTGCAGGCGGCCTTATTAATCATTTTACACCAGTAAACTAGTGTACAAAAGTCAAAAATTAGGACACATAGCACCTCTTACAAAAAACATTTTCTACTTTTTTTTTTTAATACTTGCTAGTTTTGAAAATAATGTAGTAACAGTTTAGAAAGAAGGGGCATGGTCTACAACTTTTTAGACAGACAACACACACAAAAAAGCTGGTTTGGGCACAAATCTAAGCCTGTGATTTTATTTGCTGACTTGAGGGCAGGCCAAAATGCGCCATATTTATAAAGAAAGTATATAGTCTTAACTAAATTTGGCCTAATTCACTTCAACAACCCCTTTTTTATTAACCCCCCCCCCCCAAAAAAAAAAAGTTTGTGGTTTTATATATCAGATTAACTTTATATGTAATATATAATTTAACCATTTCCAATCCAATTTCCCTGCCACCTGCACATTTCCGAGCTTTTATTTATTTCGGGTGGGAAAGTGCTTCTTGGGTTTCTTGGAATCTACTCAACAGAAACAGAGTTATTAGGTAAATAAAAAATAAATAAATTTATATATATAATATATATATATATATATATATATATATATATAATATTTGTTATATTACAATATGCAGGAGAGAGATCAGATGTTGCCTCTCTGGACATGGGAACCATGCAATGAAATCTCCATGTCAGATGAGGTCTGACACTGGAGTGGAAAAGGTTACATTTTTGCTGTGGAATAAGTTGGCACTATGCAAATACAGATTATTATAAATTTGATCTGTGGTAGGAAATGTATCCATGGTCACTGCTTCACATGGATTCTAGAGTGTAATTGGTGGTAAACAGGATCATTTATAGTAAAGCCTTGGGCCGCTCTCACACATGCGCTTTTTTTTTCTTTTACAGCAATTACAACAGCATTTTGAATGCTGCACTAATCGCAGTACAATGCTTCCATTGATTTCAACAGGGGCCTGCAGACCTGCGCTCGAGCATGGCGACTTCTACTGCCGTGTTTTCCGAGCGATGTCTGCTCTCTTTGTCGTGTTTTTGCGTTTTAAAGCAACCAATCAGAATGATGAGATGCGTTAAAAACTGTCGTACGCGGTAGCATGTATTAAAAAACCTGATAAACATGGCTGTGTGTGAGAGTGGCCTTGGGCCACTTTCAGGTGAGTATATTGTAACACATCTCTAAGACAGCTTAAGGGCACATTACAACCGTATGTAGTTAGTATTTCATCAGTAATTGCCTCCTTTATATTTTATTTTCTACTGGGTAAATACGGATAAATATTCACCCAATAAAGAGTGGCAAAAACGGAAAAAATAAATCATGCTGCGGTATTTAAAAAAACTTGAAAAATAAAACCATGTGAATACATACCGTAGATAATTTACATTAACTCCATAACACTGTGCGTAAAGCACTGAGCAAATATGGTGTTAATACACGTGCCTCAGAAAGCAGCCTGGGCGCTCACGGCTGTAAACGTAAAGTGCTGCGTGGCTCCTGCGTATGCTGGCGAAATTGTACCGCGCACAACCGCATACTCACACATGCAGTCATACGCACTACATATGGTTTTGTTTTATTTTTTTGTTTACATTTCCCGCACTGTCGCTTAGTGATGATCCCTATATCTGCCACCCATTTGCAAGGTAACTGTGTATGGGCTGTGGGTATATACTGGAGAATAGAGAACAATGGGCTGTATCTCGTGTTTTGTACATGGCAGAATAGAACATCCTGTGTTCCATTTTGTTCTCATGGATGATGCAATTCCAACACTCTTATGTGCGTAAGGTAGTGTAATTGATTAGCTAGTGCGTATCAGACGGGCGTGCAGAGCCCTCGTAATATGCCATTCCCATCCGGTGATGTGAGCCCGGCCTCAGACAGAGCTCACTGGACGTCTCGCGGTTTATCCCTGCTTTGTGGACCTTTCTGAGATGCGGTGACAACCCTGTCTAAGCCGTGTGGTAATCCATGACTGGTCATGTTTACCTGCATGACCGGCCCGTCCAGTCGTGGATTACCACATTACTCTGGCTGTCTGACAGCTTGTAGCAGACATCCTGATATCTTGGGCAGTAAGTGGAAGGGTTGCCCTACTGGCATACGTAATGCTGAGAGCGTGTAGAATGCCTTTCAATTCCTGTATTGTGAGCAATGAAACTATCGTAAGACATGAGGCCACTCTCACACAGGCGCTTGAAAAAACGCGTTTTTTTTAAAGATGGCATTTTCTGCATTTTTAGCTGCGCTGACGAGCGCTTTTGACAGCGTTTGCGTTTTCAGCAGTTATAATGGTATATATAAGTTGCATAAGAGGTGGCATTGATTACACACCCGTAGAGAACAATGAGCGCTCTCGTGCAAAATAGAACATGTTGCGTTTTATTTTTTTTTGCGTTCGCGTATTAAGCAATGTGATCAAGTCTGTGTGAGGCAATGTATGAGTTACCGCATATCACACGTGCAATATGTGGTCATCTTGCGCTTGTGTGAGCCAGCCCTTGCACTGCAACAAGTAGTGCTTTGGGTAAACCTGCTGCTCCATCCATGCTGCAGGAAATGGACTGAAGTCTACCAAAGCAAAAAGCCAACACATCTTTAAGATTTGTAAGCTTTTTGCTAACTTTGGCTAGAAGCCAGTTGGTTTCCTTAGCAGCCGATGCTTGGAGCTGCTTATTGCTATAGTATGGGCTACCAGTGGAGATGTTTCCAGTCATGATCAAGTTATAAATGTCAGGGTTATTTTGTTTTCATGCCCATCACTTTTGTGTTCCATCAGTTTTTACTTTAGAAATGAGACATAAGCCAGTCTGGGAGTGTGCAGATCAAATTCAATAAGGGCAGGGAATAGCCGTACGTAATGTACAAGTCCGCTGTCTGCTCTGCTGTGAGGGCTCTTGTATAATACAGAACATACACATTAGTGTCATTGGTTGGACCCTCGTTCTTCCTGACTTCACCATAGACGTGCTTGGCAGAACATGCATGTCTATTTCAGTGGGGTAAAGGGGAATAAGCTGTTGGACACACTTGACAATAGCTAATCTACTGTGGAAACTAAGGATTAGGCATGTTTCATTGGGTGAGATTTAGGAAGTCCCCATGTACATGAATTGCCAGGTCTTGCCAAAATCTGATGATTAAATTTGATTGGTGGGATAGGGTTTTATATGGGCTGTAGAGATGCTGTTTTTCCTTTTTAAATGAATTAAAATTGCTTTTCATTCATGCTTTCTTTTCCAATAACTTTGAAGGGGGTTTTCTGGGAATTCGCTATTGATGACCTTTAATTAGGATGGCTAATCAGCTGTTTTAAGACGGTGTGGGCTCTTCGCTGTGCACCAGGCACAGTGTTCTTCGTTTCGGCGTGACCATGCTTGATATATCTGCTCAATCCGATTTACTTGAATGGGACTAAGCTGCTTTCTGGCCATGCAATGAATGAATGCGAAGTTGCTGACCTGAGAAGAGACTGTAGCTCTCAAGTATCGCAGTTTCTTCAGTTGATTGATGGGCTCTCTATGTGGTAGACCCTCACTGATCAGATATTGGTGAGCTATCTAAAGATGGGTAATCAAATGTTTTAGTACTAGAAAACATTTTTAATTTTTATTTTCTCTGTGTAATCAAATATTTGTTTTGTCTGCTTTGAAAAGCTTGAAAAGCTTTAGATTGTATCATACAGGGATAGATAGATGGATTACAAGTGGACAGAGTTTGTTTTCTTTTTTAAATTGTAGCAGTTAATTTAATAGTATGAAGAAAAAAAAACATCCCCACAGTACTCTCCTCTTAACCCCTTGAGTGGCACGCCCGGAAATTTTCCTGGATGAGCTCCGCTGCCCATAGCGACATAGCCCGGAAGATTTCTGGGCTATGTTTCACTATGGAAGCTGCAGAGCACACTGCCATAAGCTGCGGCAGTGTGCTCTGCCTGCACAGACCCACAGAGAGCAGTGAAGGACTTTGAAAAACAGAAGCAGGAAGATATAGCCGATCTGCTGGCAATCTCCCGCTTCTATTTTCAAAGTCCTTCACTGCTTTGTTTACAGCTTGCCATAGAGACCATCTGCTTGTCAGAAGCTAGCCCATGGTCTCTGTGGCAGGGAGAGCTTATGCTTGGCTGTCAGAGGATAGCCAGGCACCAGCTCTACACAGCAGAGAATGGAGAAAACCTCTACTGCGGTCTTTATTTATTCATTGACGTTGCTGCATGAGGGCTTGTTTTTTCTGGGATAAGTTGTATTTTTCAATGCAACTATTTAAAGTGCCATATAATGTACTGAAAAACTTTTACAAAATTCCGCCATCTTTTCAGTGCGTTTTGTTTCTAAGGCGCACAAACTGCAACAAAAATTGACCTGATAACTTTATTCTATGGGTCAGTACGATTACTACGATGCCAAATGTGTATAGTTGTTTTTATTTATTTTTTTTGCTGTAGTACTTGAATTTTTTTTTTAAAGACATTTACGGTAATTTTCTAAAATTTTCTGCTGCATCTTTTGCGCGCAATAACTTTTTCATTTTTCCGTCGACGTACTTGAGCAAGGGCTCATTTTTTGCAAGATATCCTGTAGTTTACCTTTTATTACTAATTCGGAATGCCTGACTTTTTGGTTGCTTTTTATTGCATTTTTTTCTGGGAGACAGGGTGACTGAAAGTGCATTTCTGGCGTTCTTTATTTTTTTTCGGACTACGTTCACCGTGTGGGGTAAATAATGCACTATTTTGATAGATCGGACTTTTACGGACGCAGTGATACCAAATATGTATATTTCTTTTAATTTAGATATGGCAAAAGGAGGGCGATTTTAAACTTATTCCTTTTTTTTTTTTTTTTATAAAACTGTGAAAAGTTGCGAAAAAGAAAAAAAACTAACAATTTGGTATTGGCATAATCGCACTGGCCTGTAGAATTACTTTAATACTGCTCAGAGAATGCAGTAAAAAATAAACATGCTAGAATTACAGATTTTGTTAATCTTGCCACTAAGAAAAATGAATAAAAAGCGATCAGAATTTTACATGTTTTAAAAAATTAGATAAATGAAGACTAGAGTTCATCCCGCAAAAAACAAGGCCTTCTAGAGCTCTGACAATGAAAAAAAAAATTAATTCGGCTCTTGGAATGTGACAACACACAAGCAAACCTTTAAAGGGGTTGTCCCGAGGCAGCAAGTGGGTCTATACACTTCTGCATGGCCATAATAATGCACTTTGTAATGTACATTGTGCATTAATTATGAGCCATACAGAAGTTATAAAAAGTTTTATACTTACCTGCTCCGTTGCTGGCGTCCTCGTCTCCATGGTGCCGACTAATTTTCGCCCTCCGATGGCCAAATTAGCCGCGCTTGCGCAGTCCGGGTCTTCTCCTCTTCTCTATGGGGCTCCGTGTAGCTCCGCCCTGTCACGTGCCGATTCCAGCCAATCAGGAGGCTGGAATCGGCAATGGACCGCACAGAAGCCCTGCGGTCCATGGAGACAGAGGATCCCGGCGGCCATCTTCAGCAGGTGAGTATGAAGACGCCGGACCGCCGGGATTCAGGTAAGCGCTGTGGGGGTTGTTTTTTTAACCCCTGCATCGGGGTTGTCTCGCGCCGAACGGGGGGGGGGGTTTAAAAAAAAAAAAAACCCGTTTCGGCGCGGGACAACCCCTTTAAGAAAAAAAGTTTTAAATGTACAAAAATAGCAAAACATAAAATAACTGTATAAACTTGGTATCGCCGGAATCGTGCGACTCAGAGAATAATGTTATGACACTATTTATGCTGAACGCTGTAAAAATAAAATCCAAAAAACAAAGGGCAGAATTTCTTTTTTTTCCCAATCTCCCTACAAATTTTTTTAAAAAACTTATGCAATACATTATATATACCCCAAAATGTTGCCATCAAAAAGTACAACTTGTCCCGCAAAAAACGAGCTCGCGTATGGCCGTGTCAATGGGAAACTGAAAAGGTTATGGCTCTTGGAAGGAGACCGGAAAATTAGTTGAAATTAAATGATTGGCTCATTTAAAAAAAACCCTGCCCTAGTGGTAAGAAACCCGCCACTCAGGGGGTTAAAGCGGTTGTCAGATTTTTTATTTCATATTTTTTCTTTTTTGTAAAACAGTAGTTATGCTAAAATAACAAAAGCAGCCGTACTTGCGTGTCTTTTTTCCCCCCAGCGATCCAGTGCTGCAACTCCACAGTCCTCCCAGGCATTGTTCAGGAATGCTATCCCCTGACCGCTACAGCCATTCGGAGGCCGCAGCACTCAGGTGCCGTTCTAATGGCATCATGACTCCCAGCAACTGAGTGCTGATGCTAAGAAAATGGCACACGACTGCTGCAGCCAATCAAAGACCAGGAGGACAATGGGGTAGCAGCACTGGATCGTCGGAAGGAGAGGACAGGTTATTGCTTTAGCACATCTGCATTTATACTGGACAATACCTTTAAATCTCCTGCCATTATAGCATTGATGCTTTAGTGGTCACATGTTGCTCTGCGCTAAATATAAAGAAAGGCGGCTAGGGACCACAGTAGCATCAGCGCTGGAGTAGCAAGTTCAGGTTGAGTATTGTGTGCTCCAGAGGGGTACTCTAATTTGCATGCAACTCTCTGCCTTTCTGTGGATGGCAGTTGTCAATACTTACGAGTTGTTTGCATTGGAACCCTAGCCCTAAAAGGATTGTTCAAATTAGTAAAAGGGTATATATTTTTATTTTTTTTTTTACCTTGAACTGTACCAGTGTTGTGGATGGACTTTGAGAGGTATTGAAGCTCCTCGCTATTCACATGAATTGGGCTGAGCTGGGATATTGAACGAAGCTCAAGATCAAGAGTGTTGCTGTTCCTAGCATAAAAGCAGACCCTGTTTTTCTAATCGTATACAAGCTACTTTAAGGTGGCAAGTTCTCAAAGTACGACATGGTTAAAATATCCTATGTTCACTATCAAGAAATGTGTTGGGAATCTCTCTGACAAAAGTAATGGGTCGAACAAATTCTCTTCCTCTCCGACAACTTTGTCTTCCTAAAAGTAGAATATGAAACAAAGTGATCTGCTATCTTGGCCCTATTTCTAAAGGACCATTTGCACAAAGCATTTACCAGTCTAAATGCACAGCCATCGTGCACTATCCGTTTACATTTCGTTGGTCGCTCACTTTCAACCAGCATGAAAATCACTGGATCTCTGACTTGCCGCTAAGTTTAAGCTCTCCATGCTCAGCGTTTCCCATAGAATGGGGCATTACCAACAGGGAAGAAATGGTTGAGGGCGTAAGGGTGGCTGGGACCTTAGGAGGTAGTGATCATGTTATCATTGAATTTTAGATAACAGACTTCAAGGATGAATTTCAGAAAGGCAGATATTGATGAAATCCGAAAGGGGGTAGGAAGGATCAAATGACTGGATGTTCTTAAGGACAGAAATGTCCAAGAAAGTTGGGAATGAGATTCTCAAAACACAATCGTTAATAATTCCTAAATAAAGAAGAATTAAAAGTATTTAAAGAGACCAGGATGGATGAACACAGAACTTACTTTACCCACATTCTACAAAGGAAGAAAAATATGTTTATCAAATGGAAAGAGGGGGGAATATCTAAAGAAGAATATAATGCAGTTTTCAGAAGCTGTAGGGCAAGTGTCAGAAAAGTTAATAATGAATTAAGGCTTGCATGAGAGGCCAAAAGCAATAAAGGATGGGGGTATGTCAGAAGCAAAAGAAAAGTCATAGGATGTTTACAGGATGGAAATGTTGAATTGGTTAAAAATGATGTTGAGAAGGCCGAACTTTTAAATTCCAAATTTCATATCTGTTTTCTCTTAAACTAAATGCAACATCAACTGATCTTCAAAGGAATAAAAGAAGGCAGGCTATTTATCAACAAAGAGATGGTTAGCAAACACTTAGCTAACTTTAATGAATTCAAGTCTCAGATGAATTACATCCTAGGATACTGAAGGAAGCAGCAGAGGTAATTGCCCAACCACTCACTGTAATCTTTGAAAATTCCTGGAGAAATCCCAGAGATTAAAAAAAGGCAAATGTTGTCCCTATCTTCAAAAAAGGGAAGAAGGTGGATCCAGGAAACTATAGGCTTGTGAGCCTGACTTCTGTACCAGGAAACTACTTGGATGAAAATAGAGTAATTAACCAGAGCCATCATGGGTTTGTAACAAACAAGTCATGTTAATCTTAAAGGGGTTGTCCCGCGCCGAAACGGGTTTTTTTTTTTTTTTTGTACCCCCCCCCCCCCCCCCCCCCCCCGGTTCGGCGCGAGACAACCCCGATGCAGGGGTTGAAAAAACAAACCGGGTAGTACTTACCCGAATCCCGGCGGTCCGGCGTCTTCATACTCACCTGCTGAAGATGGCCGCCGGGATCCTCTCTCTCTGTGGACCGCAGGGCTTCCGTGCGGTCCATTGCCGATTCCAGCCTCCTGATTGGCTGGAATCGGCACATGACGGGGCGGAGCTACACGGAGTCGGCATTCTGCACGAGCAGCCCCATTGAAGACAGCAGAAGACCCGGACTGCGCAAGCGCGTCTAATTTGGCCATTAGACGGCGAAAATTAGACGGCAACCATGGAGACGAGGACGCAACGGAACAGGTAAGTGAATAACTTTTAAAACTTCTGTATGGCTCATAATTAATGCACAATGTACATTACAAAGTGCATTAATATGGCCATACAGAAGTGTATAGACCCACTTGCTGCCGCGGGACAACCCCTTTAATTTCCATCTATTACAGAATCATGGGCTGGGTTAATCAGGGACATGTGGTAGATAGTATGTCTTGACTTTTTAGTAAAGCATTTTACAAAGTATCTCATACCATTCTTATTGAAAAAACTGATCAAATATGGGATCGACAGGGCAACTGGATTCACAACTGGCTGAGTGATTAGACTCAGACAGGTCATAAATGGCTTCTCATCCAAGTGGAAGAATGTCTCAAATGGAGTACCGCAAGGCTCTGTACTGGGCCCAGTGGTGTTCAAAACTTTTGTAAATGATCTAGATGAGGGAATTGAGGGGGAAACTGATGAAGTTTACCAGCGACGCAGAACTAGGAGGGATAGCTAACACTACAGAAGAGGAGAGAGAGGATTCAAATAGATCTAGACAAGCTTGAACAGTTGACAGCGACTAACAATGGTATTTAAAAAGGAAAAATATGGGCAAGAAAAATAATAAAAGCACATACAGAATGGGAGTAATTGAACTACGCAGCACATGTGAAAATGACTTGAGTATACTAATAGATCACAGACTGAACATGAGTCAACGGTGTGATGTAGCCGCAAAAAAAAAGACAAACACAATTCTGGGATGTATTAAGAGAAGTATAGAGTCTAGATCACATGTGGTAATTATCTGCCTCTACTCTTTAGGCCTTCTATATGTCCACGGGCGGGTTTGATTTTTGGAATCCGTAAAAGAGATCCGCAAATCAAGCCGCCCATAGGAAAGCATGGGCGTCCACAAATTAAAGCATGCGGATTTGTTTTGCAAACAAATCGCAGCACGCTTCATTTTTGTGCAGTCCCTGCATAGACGATTCCCATTGAAGTCATTGGAAGCCATCTGATCCGTGGCACATCCGCAGCTGACACTGCGGACATGCCGCAGATCCCGCGAGAAAGCAGGACTTTAAAAAAAAAAAAGAACTAACGAACTGTACTGCGCATGTCCAACGGCGAGATTTCATATCAATTCAATTTAATTTGTGTTTGTTTTTTTTATTTTTGTGTTGTTTTTTTTTTGTGTGAAGTAGTGTAGGAGGAAACTTGAGAGCCTGCAGGAAACCCATGCAAACACAGGGGAAAACATAAGAACTCCATGCAAATATTACCTTTGGTTGAATTTGAGCCCAGAACCCCAGTGCTTCAAGGCAATAGTGTTAACCATTAAAACACCATGCTGTCCTCTTCCTCACTTGCATATAAAAATAATGCAATATGAATCAGCTAATCAGCTGCTTGGTATTACAGATTCTGTTCCCATTCAATTCAATAGGAATAGTGCCTGCAATAATTGTCAGCTGCCATCTTCTTAAACTGATATAGCAGCCTGGCGAATGGCAGATCAATGGAAATCTCAGGTAGCTGACCCCAGCTGATCAAATATTGATGCCCCATCATCAGAATAAGTCAAAAGTATATCAGAAGCGGACGACCCCATTAATAGGCTTGCTATGAAATTTTACTCTGGAGTAGATAATGAATATCCTGTTACTATGTATTCATATCTTTTTAAAGCATTAAAGGGGTTGCATGACTTTTCTTTTGTACTCTTATTGTTCCCATGCTTAAACATAATATAATGGCTAGTAATCACTAGTCAGTCACAGAGCTCCTTTTTAAAGGGGTTGTCCCGCGCCGAAACGTTTTTTTTTTTCAATAGCCCCCCCCGTTCGGCGCGAGACAAACGCGATGCAGGGGTTTAAAAAAAAAAAACCGGGTAGTACTTACCCGAATCCCCGCGCTCCGGTGACTTCTTACTTACCTTGCGAAGATGGCCGCCGGGATCTTCACCCACGGTGGACCGCAGGTCTTCTCCCATGGTGCACCGTGGGCTCTGTGCGTTCCATTGCCGATTCCAGCCTCCTGATTGGCTGGAATCGGCACATGTGACGGGGCGGAGCTACGAGGAGCAGCTCTCTGGCACGAGCGGCCCCATTCAGAAGGGAGAAGACCGGACTGCGCAAGCGCGTCTCATCGGGCGATTAGACGCTGAAATTAGACGGCTCCATGGAGACGAGGACGCTAGCAACGGAACAGGTAAGTGAATAACTTCTGTATGGCTCATAATTAATGCACGATGTACATTACAAAGTGCATTAATATGGCCATACAGAAGTGCTGAACCCCACTTGCTTTCGCGGGACAACCCCTTTAACTCTGGAACCCCCTTTAAGTGCCACCTCTCGGTGCACTTTTTAAGACATACCATCGTCTTGGTTCCATAGGTATTGATGAGCAACAAAGTGAAGCCATAGCGAAATCTTTACTATAGAACTGATCATTTTAATGGAACATAGTATGTTAGGCTGAGTGAAGACAATGTCCATCTAGTTCAGCCTATTTCAACCCCCTAGTTGATCTAGAGGAAGGAAAAAACCCCAAGAGGCAAAGACCAATTAGCCCATTTGGTAGAAAATTGCTTCCCGACTCTGTAATGGCAATTTGAAGAATCCCTGGATTAACCTTTTGGTAGTTCCTACCTGACTGTAAGACCCAGAACTACAAAGCTGCTGGTCACCTAATGTCTATATCCAGTAATATCCTTCCGCTCGAGAAAGACGTCTAGTCCCCTCTAGCTTGGATGCAAAATGTGATTATATGCGGGCATGGAGGCATACAGGTTCAGTATGGTATCCTGTGGCATATCTCTCCACATTTGCTGTAACTGAGCCTCTAGATCATTCGAACTCGTAGACTGTTGAAGTTGGCATTCCAGATGGTTCCATACATGCTGTATTGTTGATAAATCTAGCAACCTGGCAGGCCACGGAAGTGTGACAATCTTGTAGAGGCATTCCTGTGATACCCTTGTTGTGTGTATGCCTCTTGAAAGCCACCATTGAAGACCACACATGTGGCTGAAGGTTATCCTAAACCTATAAGTGAACTCTCATTGTCCCTTGTACTATTACTAGAGATGACCGACTCGTATGCAATGGCCCCTGAGACCATCATACCAGCAGTGGGGGCAGTGTGCCACTCCATAGCAAAGGCAGGATTGAAGCGCTCATCCCTAAGTCTCGAGACATGAACCCCGCTGTCATTGGTGCCCAAACTGAACTTGAATTCCTCACTGAAGACAACCCAATTCCACTCCATAGCAGTTTGTTTCATCGTTCAAGGCACTACTACAAATGGAGGCGGCACTGGGTGGGTATCAAAGGCACTAGACTTGATGGGTTACATGGGACCAAATCCCCTTCCGCCAAGCACCTGGAAATGGATCCTGCAGACATAGGGGCCTGTAATAATGATGCCACCTGTGTCTGATGGCGTACAATGAAACAGTTGGAGCTGCTTGTATGTGTCGGACGATTAGACGATCCTCTTAACTCTGTCTGTCGAGGGTGTCCTGAGCTCAGCCGCCTTACACATCCACTGGTATCAACACCTCTTAACAGTCTGGTCAGAACGGCCCAGGTGGTGGGCACGACTATCCGGCTTCTCACATTCCAATAATACCCCTAAGACTCTATTAACGGGGCGAAATCTCTCTGATTGCGTCATAGTTTATCTAGTGGTCAACAAGCTGAAAAGTGGTCCCTACACACAAGTAGCCTCTAAGAGCCTTTTTATAGACTGAGAGTGGAACTACTTTTAGACCCTCAGATGGCAAGACCGTTCATCTTAATCACAAGACAACTGTAATCGTTTACGTGTCTGCCTGAGATGTAACTGCATGCAAAGTTTTGCAGCAAGGCGTCAACTCCTAGGTGTTTGATTTTTATTTATTTATTGACCAAGATTGTATAAAGTTTACATTAAAATGCACATTATGCCAATGATATATATTTTTATATTTCGCAGTGGCCAATTACTACTCTGAGCATTGTACATGACTTAAGAGTGTCATTACACTCAATTAGCAAGACTGTCACATAATCTGCTTAATACTTTTCTTGCTCTTCCCTAGGGTTTTGCAGACAGCCCTCATTACAGTGAACACTTGAATGACAGTCGATTAGGGCCCCATGAAGGATTGTCCCCGACACCTTTCATGAACTCAAATCTGATGGGTAAGTAGGTAATGCTTCTGGGCAGCCACTAAAAGCCTCTTTTCTATAGGAGACGTTTACCGTTCTTAGTCTGCCGCTCATCAGCTGGACTACACAATATTTAAAAAGAACCTGTCGCCTTTATATCTTTTTCCTGCACGGTACTAGAGAGCTATAACTGGGCTTCCCTAGTCTTTTAATAGTGTCTCTGAGATAAAATTCTGATCGGACATTCATTAGAAATCAAATCCTTAATTTGTGGTAATTGTGGAAAAAATGTTAAGTCATAAATCCACTATTTTTTTTCTTCAATGCTTTTCTTGGAATATACTAAAGAAGCAGCCATATAGGACACTTGATACTTGTGTTCAAAATATCAGTACCCAACTATACTGTATTTACAGTGGATGCAAAAAATGGATGTTACTGAATAATGTATGCTGATGTAACGGGACCTGTTCTTTTAAATGTTAGTATTGTAGTTTCAGGAATTGTCAAATTTGATATATTGTCAATTTAAAAGAAAAGGACCTGTTGTCTAATTTGTTCACAAGATTGTTGTCATTGTATTGGTGCGCTATACAGACCCAGTGATTTATTTGATATGGTTTACGAACTTTATATCCATCCATTTTCCGGTAAAATATTGGAGGTTTAATCTGTTGGTCAAAAGCCTTCTGGCCACCCTGAACACTTATAGTTTAAAGGGGCTGTCCAGAGTTAGGAAAACACAGTCCATAGAGTTGTGTATGGTATTGCCGCTCAACTTCTTTTAAGTTAATAGGAACTGAGCTGCTATAATGCACAATACACGGACAAGGGAGCGCTGTGTTTGGAGAAAGCAGCCGTGTTTTTCTAACCCTGGACAACCCCTTTAAGGGGGAAAACATCCAAGAAGAGCATAGATATATAAACAAAATTATTTATTCATAGAGTATAGGAACCAATAAAAAAAGCAGCGCAATTTAAGACCCTTGTAGGACTTGAAACAAAATCAAAATTTCTTTGCCCTTAGGGACATAGTCCTGTTTGTTTCCCCCTTCCCCCCTCCCAATCTTTAAAATAATCGTACTGCTTAGGCCTCATTCACACGGGTGTATTGGTGCTCCGTTTGGGCACACATTTTTTAAACAAATACAAAAGGTATAAGCCCCTTTAATTTGTATTGGGGTATTCAGACTTGGAATTTTCATGCCAGTTGAAATAAAAAATGCAGCCGAGTCCTACTTTGGTTCTTAGCGTGGACTGAAATTGCCCGTTAAAATCAATGGGATCGCGTAGATACTACATATTTATGGAAGAAGGCAGAATGACCTATAGGACCTACTTGCATTTTTTTCTGCTCAAATGAAAAACACAGTGAGTACGTGCGCAAGAAAAAGGACCAACTACCGCAGCAAAGACAGGCAGTTTGTGTACGTGGAAACAGAGTGTTTCACTGGCCAAAACTGCATACGTGATTATTTTTCTGTCAACGTGTTAATTTTTTTTCTTATTATAAATATGGGAAAAGGGTTTTTGTTTTAGGGCAGCCTGATCATGAACGGGTCTGATTCCGAATGTGGGATCCCTCAGCGGAATCTAACCCTGTGTCCGACCGGTGACCCTAGGCACCTGTCAGTCGTCTTCGTGTGCAGTTGGCCCTCTGTACTGCGGATGGTCTGGACGGCGAGATGTCGGACATGCGCAGTACAGATTTTGCCGCACCGTCACTAAGCGATGATGCCGGTTTCGCGACCCTTCTGCAATGTTCATTGTGGAAGCGCTGTGGAAGCCGTCCATGCCTTGCTCGCACTAAAATAGAATATGCTGTAGTTTTAAAACCGTGACCGGAAAATCGCAATGGTTTTCCACTCGTGGGCAGGAAAAAGCGCTTTCGCATAGCATGTAATGGCAGGTATTTGCTGTGGAACCCGGGCAAACTTGCAATGGCCTTTATTTTTCACAATAATACTCCCCACCCCTTTTTTTTCTCCACTTACGATTGTTTGATTGCCTATACTGCAATATGTGAACACTGAAAGCAACTGTTGCGGCCAGGTGTCAGCTATCAAATACAGTTTACACTGGCTGTGTATGGAGCGGGCTCGGCCCCCGAACCTGATCCATACAAACCCTGCACATTCATATGTATCTTTGGGCACTGAGGGGTTAAAACACTGGACTACTGTAGGTATCTTATTAACTAGATTTTGTAGTGTCTAACCTCTTCAGAAAGCCTGTGGAATAGATTACAAGCCTCATGGAAGCAATTAGAACCAGTTTCCTCACTTCTACCTGAAACTCCGAATGCTCATGGTGTCCGAAGACTTATGACCGGCAGCGTAAATATAAAACATATCATCAGACTATAACCTCTTGTATAAATTGTTTTTGTGGGGTTTTTTTTAAATATATTTTTTTTTTTAATTCTATTTTTTTTGTCATGATCTATATTTAAAAAGAAGTCCTAAACTTTTGCCTTTTTCGCACTGATCACCAGGCTTAATGATAGGTTTAGGCTTTGTGTTCACCATATTGGGTCTGTTGCGTTATGTTGTCTAACATTTTTGAGGACAACTGCGCTATTTTGTTAGGGGTGTCTGGCCGTAACTCTGCTGGAGGTTCTGAGTGAAGCGTCCAATACTTGTGTGATCAGAGCCTGATACATCTGCAGTACTTGCCACTTATAGATGTTGTGACAGATACTTACTGCAGTACGCAAACACTGAAATTCCTCCATAATTCTCTTAACTTAAAGTGAAGCTCTACGTTTGTCTCGACTATATCTCGTATAATGGGGAGGTTAGCAATTTGTTTTCTTCTAGGAAATAGAATTTTACTGTGAAATTGAGAAATCCAACTGTGGGGAAATCAAAGTTCTCGGTTGTTCTTCCAAAAGTTGTAGGCAGAATATAGGTAGAGTGTGTGAACCCCAGATGTAATCTGTTATCCTGGCACGTGATTGAGTCAAGTACAGTTTACTGTTTTTGTTTTGTTTTTCAAATATAACATATGTGGTCAAATTGTTGTAACTTTTATTAGGCCGTAAGTTGTCAAGTATTCATGAGTCAAGTTGAAGTTAGAGGGGTATTCACGGCATGCAAAGTTGCTGACAAATAAAGACTAATTAAATATTGTTGATAAAGTTTGCCATGCATCTTTTGCTGTGGGCTTGGTGCCGCTCTACAAACCATCACCTCCTCCCGACAGTTCAGAAGTGTTTATTCCCAGGTTGCCCCTGGATACGTCCTGTAGGCATTCCAGCACTACAGGTCGGGCGTGCTCAGTAGGAAGGACCTGGGATGGCTTTTTGTTCTTCTTCAACTCTACGGATAGGATTGCTGACCAAAAAATAAAGCAGCGCTTAGCGAAGACCTTAACAGGAAGGAAGTACTGAGTGGGGAATTGTGAGAAATGGAATTTCAAGCTGTACATCGGCAGGGATGTGGTGACCATCTTGGAAAATGGCAGTATGGTGATAGAAAGGTAATAGCTGCACAATTTATACCCATAAACTGTGCCTAAAAATGGCGCAAACACCTTTCATGTCTCTAACTTTTTGAAAATTTGCTTCACAACCAGAATACCCCTGTAACAGCCCTCCAATGTTATAGCAGAGGAATGCATAAATGACGGATCCTGAATTTATACCTAGTATCTTTTTTTTTTTTTTTTTCTTTTACAAAAAAAGCCATTTAATAGTACTATGTATGAGTCGCAGGGAGAGCGTACAGCCTCAGCTCAAACATTTTACTTTAGCCATTGATCCATTAAATCATTTTAGCACATTGTCTGTCTTCAGTATCTATTGTAGCTTGTTCATACTGTAAGGTATTATATTGTTGTCTGTGTGACCTATTTTTTTTTTGCTATCTCCGTATTGTCCTTTTAAGACACAGCCATAGTAATCTAAGTGGATTAGCTAAATCCAAATCCTGGTGGTCTGCAATTTCTTCTGGAAATCTTTCTGCTTTGTCTATATTTTCTTAATCTTTTTTTTTAATGGCATTTACAAAGGTAACTGTGGATTACTGGAGCATTTTAGTGTCTGCAGACCTGTTAACTTTAAAATACCCAATCAGTCTTATTTACGATAGTTTGTGAATGTGTTCATCAGATCTAGAAAAAAGCCTAAGGGAACTAGAATCGCAACGCTGAAACCAAGGGATTGGGAATGTATTTCACAACTATTTCTATAGTACATATTTGATATTTTAGGTGTCCATTAGTAGTATGGAATTAAAGAGGACCTGTCATGTCCTTATGCCAGCAGGGTGGGCTGCATAGCATTGCAACCACAGCTCCACTGACTCTAAGGCCCAGTTTCACATCTGTGTTGGTACCAGTCGGAGGTTCTGCCAAAGAGACGGCTCAATATACCAGAAGAAAAGCATTGCGTACAAAAGCCAGGCAGCTGGGTGGAAAGTGGGTGGACCCCATTATAATCGGTGAGAGGCCGTCAAGAGGCAAAACTATTAAGCCAATGGGATTCCCCGTTCCAGCTTCCCAAGTGGCGCAAGAAAGCAGATGTAAAGCCACCCTTTGTCTATATTTTGTTTATACTTACCCTGGCATTGGAGTCTATGTAGCAGGCCTCACGGACATGAGGATTTGACTGGTCCTTTTTAATTATGGCACTCACATTTTACTCTGAAAAATGAGTTGCCACTGACAAATGTTTAAAAAAAAATAAAAAAAATTAGTGACTGATTTTTGTATCCCACTGCAACGTTTTAGGATGGAAATGGTTTTTGACTAAATAATCTGAATAAAATCCATTGCAAAATACCTGGAAAAACCCACCTGGGTTAATTATCATACAGTGATTAATGGTATCATTAAACTATTTCTGAAAGGAATTGCTTGTTCCGGGATTGGTGAGTTTTCGGCTGGATTCAGAGTTTGAGTTTTGGTGCTGTGATGGTGTTCTGTAGTTGAATTAGTTGTAACGCCCCCATTGACACATTACCCTAAGGCCTGTTTACAAGTCATGATCTCTCAAACCGCCAATAAATGAGGAGTTGTTTGGAAATCTCTGTCTGAGGATCTGTTGCACTTTTTTTTTTTTGTAGTCCTTATAGTTGATAATGATGAATCTTTTTTTCCCCCCCAGTAGAGCAGTGTCATTGTTGTCTAGGGATTGCTCTCGCAGAAGACCCGCGCTGTGCTGCAGAGCTTTGTGTAGATTGACTAACGGTCCTTTTAGATAAGCCGATCTCTTTTAAACGTGCGAGTGACGTCACCGCGAACTCTTTCGCACTCGTGCAGCCAGTTTAGAGAGGCAAATGCATCGCTGGTTCCTTCAAATGGGAATTGTGCAGAATTTTTCCGCCCCGATATAAGTGACTAGAGGGACTGAACGATAAGTGAACGAGCCAACAATGATTTTTGTGCCTCCAGAAACTGAACAACGAATGAGAAGCGAGCGATTCCCATCAGTCACTGGCTTGCGTGTAGACTAAACAATTATTGTTCACCTTCGCTCGTTTGAAGGATTTTATGAACGATTCCGTCCAAACGTAGCTGAACTATAAGCAGTACTTCTCCTTCCCTCACACTCGCCAGTTATTACAATTGCTTGGAAAAATGGCAAATTGTAGGAATCATTGACCGGCATCAATGGGCCATTACTGAATTTGATGAGGGAGAACAATACGGAAAACTGCAAATCTGGTTTGTGTGATACATTTGTAGGCTGGTGGAAGAATAATAGTTGTGCAGTCTTGCCTCTACATAATAAAGACTTAAAGGGGTGTTCATCTTAATGATGGCTTATTTAGTCCTTTAGGTTAGAACAATAATCTCTTCAAACCCAACAATTTTCTGTAAAGAACAGTTTAATATCGCCCTTTCCCCCAAATGGGAGATGGCAATAATGGCTCTGCAGCACACCCATTGGAAGGTAGCTTCCTTATAAGTCAATATCTGACCTTCTAATAAGTCTTGCAACATGACTAAGGATATTAGCCAAACCACAATCTTCTCCATAGGGGGTGCTGCAGAGGCATACAAGCTCACGTTTCCCAGAGGAGTATTATGTGGTGCTGCAGTGTTTCTCCCTAGGTCTCCTTGATGCTCTTAACCCCCCAACCCCGCACTAGCACCTACTATATCAGTATTGTCATCTGGTTGTAATAATATAATCTTATTCTGCAGCGCTTACCCAAAAGAAACTGGAATTCATTTATTTAAAATCTATTTGTACATTTTGACACTTCGTCTCCATTTGAAGCAATGCATTTATCCAAACAGTTTTTTCACTTCTCAAAGCATTTTTTAAAACTCGTTATTAATGTCTTTTAGCGTAGTACTTGTGACGTTTTTTTTTTTTTTCTGTTTCCCCTCCAACACTAGCAAAATATTTTTCTTTTGAGGTCTATTTTAATCCAAGGAAATAAAAAAATGAAGTCGCATGGAGCCGAAATCGGGTGAATGTTGAGGGTGAGGCAAGGGCGGTAAGCAATTTGTGATGAAAAATGACATGAACACTTAGCGCTGAGTGGGCAGGTGCGTTGTCATGATGGCAGGCCTTTTACGCTGTACACTGTGACACAAGCTTTTCAAAACTTTTAATTTAAAACTTTGTTACACTATCCATCTCACATCAAAGAAACAGGCAAACATTGCTCATACATTGTTCGTATGAATCATGCATCATAAATTAGGCAAAAACCTACACCACCTTTCCCAACAAGGTTGGCTGGCTTACCTCCTCAGAATGGTTCTGCAGACATGTACTAGTAACGGCCCCTCCACCAGAAGAACACTTCTGTTTCTTTTGGGTACCCACTCTCACGTCCCCCAGTAGTCTTTACTGTGTCGGTTGAACCTCCGCCAGTCCCCCAGCTTAATGTGTGTATGACATAACTACCTCTCCCTCTGCAGTGTCCACACCGGGTCTTATTTTCTAAGTAGTCATTAATACGTATTGTCACTTGCCCAGGGCGCTATCCCACTATTTTCTTCTTTTTTTCCCTCCCTCTGCAGTGAGACCTGTAAATGTGGCAATAACCTTGCTGCTTTACCTGTAGAAGCCGCTCCTCTGCCGCTGAGCATGTGCAGAAGAATGTCCACTAAGTGAACCAATGCAGTAGTCCAATAGTCATGAATACTGACTTTTGCCATATTAAAACTTGTCAGAACAGTGAACTGGCTGCAGCTGACAAAAGGCACGGGCAGTTGTGGGAACTGTGGTTTCTCAGTGGTCTTTGCTCAATGAAGAGCGCAACACTGTCAGGAGAAATGCATTCAAAAGAAATGGAGGGAAAGCATATTGTAGGTTCTGGGCATATAGACATCTATTTACAAATGTCAGAGAGGTACTGGGATTCAGAAGGAAAGATTGGATTGTTGGATAACCCCTTTAAGGGACATTTTACGATGCTAGTTCACAAACTTATCTTTGTCTGTAACGGCAGCCTTGGGGTGAATTCATATGTGGATTTGTGGTGTGGTTTGTGCATACAATGCATGTGAATGGGGTTTTGGAAATGCCAACCATATGTAGCGGCAATTTTCTACACCGGTGAAAGAGCATGGAAAATCTGCAGCATGTTCATTCTTTTGTGAAAGTGCTGCAGAATTTACTCCTTCAATGTATGTATTAAATGTTATTAATGCATGTGGACTTTTCTGTGTCTTTGCGTCAAGATCCTTGGCTAACATTTTTCACCACGTACGGACTAGGTCTTATAAGTGACTGTCTTCAGTTCTCTGAGAATTATTATACATTGAATCTGTGGCTCTGGGAATGCTGGGTGTACAGTTATGCAAATGAACCAAATCCAGTACAATTTTGGGAATGTTCAAGTTGTTATAGAATTGTGGTGGCCATACACCTTACAGATGCAGTATACTGACTGCACCTGCTGATCTTGGCTGGTTTAGGCCATCACCCTATGTGCATGGGGGCATCCCGACTCACTTGAAAGCAGATGTCTGGGAAAATTAAGGATTGTGCAGTTGGGTTTTAACGACATAGCCTTTTGTTCTCGGGAGATGTGAGTTTCCTACACTCTATATTCAGAATATATGCACACTGGCTCAGTGTATATGTGTATGTATGGACATTAGGAAAGCTAGCTAGGAGTTACGTGGGCTGCTTCCAACAGCTATATCTTTTACATGGGCTGATGACTAGCACAAATGTTCATGTGAATGTTCGTTTGCCCAATCAACGGCCCTTGTGAATGTCAGCGACTGGCTGATGAACAAGGGAATGCTTCTTCATGGAATGGATCTTTCATGCATTACTTACAAATGCTATCTGTATAGAGATGAACATTTGTATTAACATTCATTCATTCTCAAGCTACTGATCTGTGAATGGCAGCAATCGGTGACAGTTCACATGCTATTTTTTGATAGGCGTTCAATTTACAGCAGCTGATTCTCTGCCTTATATATGTACTTTGTTTAAAAAAAATCAAGCACATAAGGAGTTGTGTTGCTGCAAAACTCGGCATGCAGTTACATCTCAGACACATATGCAAAGGATTAGAGTTGTGACATGATTAGATGAACGGTCTTGCCACCTGAGGCCCTAAAAGTGGTTCTATCCCATTCCTATAAAAGGGCTCTGTGACTGTGTGTAGTGGATTTCTTTTTCCGCTTCTTTGACCACTAGACGCCTCTACGACACAATCAAAGAGATTTTGCTCAGTTAATGAGTTTGAGAGGGGGCACATTATTGGACTGCAAGAACCTGGGTGGTTGTATCAACAAATTGCCCACCACCTGGACCGTACTGACCAGACTGTTAGGCCTCCCTCACACAGACGTTTTTGTACAGCGTTTAGCGCTGTCTTATCACCACTGCGCTATTCTCTGTACAGCGCTGCCATTCATTTCAATGGCGCTGTTCACACAAGCGTCAAAACGCAGCATCTTCAACTCTGTGCTTTGATAGTGATGAATGTTCAATCTTTGGCCGTTTTCAGCACTGCGTCGCCCATTGAAATGAATAGGTAGCGGTTTCAGTGCTGCTGAAAACGTGCCACAACTTGGTACAAAGTTTTTGGCAGCGCTAAACGCAAGCGCTAGCTGGACTACCTTAAAGGAATATTCACCTAGTTGGCGCAGTTAGGGTACCCGCTGCTGTTCTCAGGAGCTCCGGGCAGGCTGCCAGGCACTTGTCAAGCCAACAGAGGATCTTTTGCTAGTGACGGGGATTGCAATCCCCACCTCTAGCAAGAGATTGCTCTGATTGGCCAAGCACGCTGAGTGTCAGCTAGCTCTGCCAATCAGAGCTGGCCAATGAATGGCTGTGATTAGTGCATCCAGCGCTGCCTGTGATTGGCTGAGCCAGCTGACACTCTGCAACCTCAGCCAATCAGAGCAATCTCTTGCTGTAGGCCGGGATTTCAATTCCCGTCACTAGCAATAGATGCTTTGTCAGCCATGACAAGTGCCCAGCAGCCTGCCCGGAGCTCTGGAGAGCAGCGGCTGTGACTGGGACAGTGCCAGCTTGGTAAGTATTGCTTTTTTTTCTTAAGGATGCTGAAAACGCAGCCCAAATGATGTAAAAAATGCATGACTATGCTGCTGAAACCACTGCATTTCTGCAAACGCCTGAATGAGGGAGGCATTTGGAGGTATTGAGACCAGTGGATGTTTTGGGGCACGCACACAATAAGTTATGGCTCAGGATGCTCTCAACAGACCACCAGTAGAAAGGATCAAGCAGCTGCACTTGTTTCATTGTCTGCAATCCAGAGACAGGTGGCACCATTGCTACAGGACCTTGTGTTTGTCTAACCATTTCCAGGCGCTTGGCTGAAGGACAGTAGGTCTCATGGCGCCCATTACGTGTACTACCCTGGGCACCCACAACCTTCACCTCCAGTTGCAGGCGCATTGTAAACTACAAAACTGGACTGTTACAGAGTGGAATCGCGTTGTTTTCAGCAAATAAACCAGGATTAGTTTGGGCACTGACAATAGCTGTGTTCGTGTCTGGAGACCTAGGGGTAAGTGCCCCAAATCCTGCCTTTGCTGTGGAGTGGCATACTACTGCTGCTGCTGGTGTGATGATCTGCGGGGCCATTGCATACGATAGTCGGTCACCCCTAGTAGTGGTATGAGGGACAATGACAGCTTAGCGATATGTTCAGGGCATATGTGTTTCCTATCATGGCAGGGCTTCTAAGAGGCATTTTCCAGTAGTCACAGTAATGCCTCTGCAACATTAGCGAAAAGAGTGTGGAAAATTACTGGTGTGAAGGCGCAACACTCTAAGCTACTAGAAGATTAAGGTCCAATATATGATAATGAAAGCACTTCTTTTTTATTATTTAACTAAATAAAATAATAAACCAGCAAGTGAAAACGCATTTTGGGGACAAGCCCCTTCATCAGTTCTGAAGCACCTCTTTCCTCCCTGTCTCCCTGCCACATACAGCCTCCATGCCCGCCCTTATCACATCTTACTTCCAAGTTAGAGGTGGTACAACGGGCTGCTAGAGCCTCCAGGCCCACCCGTATCACATCTTACATCCCAGCTAGTGGCGGTACAACAGGGGACTAGAGCCTCCATGCCCACCCGTATCACATCATATTTCCAAGTTAGAGGTGGTACAACTAGGTGCTAGAGCCCCCATGCCGCCCGTATCACATCTGACATCCAAGCTAGTGGTGGTACAACAGGGGACTAGAGCCTCCATGCCCACCCGTATCGGATCTTACTTCCAAGTTAGAGGCGGTACAACAGGGTACTAGAGCCTCCATGCCCCCCATATCACGTCTTACATCCAAACTAGAGGCGGTACAACCGGGAACTAGAGCTTCCATGCCCCTGTATCACATCTTACATCCAAGTTAGAGGCGGTACAATGGGGTACTAGAGCCTCCATGCCCCCCGTATCACATCTTACTTCCAAGTTAGAGGCGGTACAACGGGGTACCAGAGCCTCCCTTCAGTTTTCCACAATAAATTATCCCTTTGCTTTGATATTCTAATCACTTACTTATATCAACATTACAATCGCACACCAAAAGTTTCATTCGACTCCGACAACTCCTCTTAGGTGAAGAATTTTTTTTACAATGAGTACATTTGAATTAAAGAATACTAGTGCTATTAGTGCTCTTCTGCTGGTAAGTAAATAGGAGCAGTTCCAGGCCTTGGATCCGCTTACAAGTGTAGACTTCAGCATCATATTTCATTGCTGCTGTTAGCACTTAAAAGAATCATTACTAAAACAGGAGGAATTATACGTCAAGAGGATGTTGTTATTTTGAGTATTATGCTCAGCCATAAGCGTATTTGCCTGAAGAGATAGTGGATTATAAAGTGTCACTGTCTTTCATGATGGAGCTCTTAAACACTTTAATGATCTTGTACATACCAGAAGAGAGCGAAAATTCTAACAAGGGTTGATAATGATTCAATAATGAACAATTTGCCACAGAAAGATGCATTTCCATATTCATTTAGCTATTTTTGAAGTGTGCTGTGCATGCAGCAAGGCTATTATGTAGCTTGTCTCTCGTGTTTCCAACTAATGAATTCCAGAATGATCCTGTTGATTCAGAGGCATAGAGATAGGGAGTTTGCTTTTAGCCAAGATGAAAAACGTGCAATCCGTTGGCACACGGGTAAGCAATTAGCATCAAACAGATTATTATAAGGACATCCTACTATAAAAGTCCTTTTGAGTTTTGACCATAGCTGTGATTTTCTTTAAGTGGCACTATTTAGAGTTCACATTCTTTTCTGTCATCTTTTGTAGATTAATTATGGTGCTTTTAAACATAATAGATATTCCCATACAGTACAAGCTGATTTCATCCCTCTTAGCGTTTGAGCTAGATCATTAGTGCTGGATTCTCATCAAACGGGCACATCGTAGCAAACCTATTTAGTGGTATTAAGATGCAAACGTATGAAATAATCCCCCCCCCCCCCCCCCCGTTTTATTTTTTTATGCTTTTGAAATATATTCCAGCAGTGCCTACAACTACACCAGGCACAAAAGACAAAGCTAAGATAATAAATTATTAGACTGCCTTGATTAAACTGTATGCATCACAATGTCCTCTGTTGACTGTGACTATGCCAGCTTTAGATGGCTGTAATAAGGTCATATTTAACGTGCCTAATACCATTATGAGACCGGAATCCGTTTGGTCTGCAGAAATTAAACTTGGGCCAGATTCACACAGATGTATGTGAATTGCGCCTGAGAAACTTGGGTCCAACTCGCATCGGACAGCACACAGACACTCGCTACGGTTTTGCTCTATCTCCATGGATCCTCCTCATTACATGTATAATTATTATAGGCCGTGATAGGATAGGGCATGAATTGTTTAGTGTTATGAATAGCCATATAGGCCATAATGGGGTCAGATTCTGTCCATAAATTACATGGCCCACAAAAACATGTGAATTGGACCTTTTTGGGTTCTGTGGGGATCTGAGTTCTGGCCACAATATGGATTTTACAATTGGGCCATATTGCGCTAATCTAAGGCTTCCTTTGCATATGCTATTTTTGTGGCAGGTTTTTTTTTTGGGGGGGGGGGGGGGGGGGTTTCAAGATAAACCATGAATTTCAGGTGTTTTTGGAAGTGTCTGTTTTATTCTTCTCCTCTTTTACTTGAGTCCCCCCCCCCCCCTCCCCCCTGAGGCATATTTAAAATTTTCCTATTGAATTACACCTAGAATCCAGTAAAGTCACTAAAAATAAAATGTTTTCACCAAAAAATTTGGTGTATGAAACCTTCTATAATCCACACTATTCAGGGTTCAGTTAATGCAAGATAAAGCTTATTTTGCTATGTGTATGCATGTTAAAAAAAATAAAAATAAAAATAAAATTGGGCTTATATTGAAATTTTTACATCACTATTTTTTGAAAGATCCTTCCTTTTGCCTGCTTTTAAGCATTATTTTAGTTTTTACCAATTCATTTCTAAGCCCTCCTCTCCAATATGCCCAAATTGTGTGTGCGGCTATTGATGCTTGTTCTAACATACATAATGAGAACAAATGCATCATGAAGTCAGCTGTCTGGAATGCCAGAAAGTGTAATAATCATTGTGCCTAATGTAAATAGATGTGCCATTTTTGATGGTTTAATTAAGCAAAATATTTAACTTTCTTGTTTTGAAGTTAAGGTAATGTCTTTTGTTGCTTATTCTGGCAATTTCCTTTTTGAACTTTAAGAGTAGTTCCACGTGCAGCTTTTGTGGCGTTTTTTTTAATCTAAAGTGAGACGTGGATCTAGCAGGAAAAAAAAATGTAAGTTTGCCCTTTTTATGTTTTCTATCTCTTTTGAATACACTTCTGACTTTGACTCAAAAACCTGCATGAAAATCTGCCTGCAAAAACCTGTGAGAAACCGCTCTAAAGTCTGAGCTTTTCCTCTCTATTCTCTTATGACACCCAGTGCAGATAGCGGTACACTGAGGTGTCATAATAGTGTGTAAACAGGAAAACATTCTCCTTTTTGTATCTGCTTTTATTGGCCTTAGCAATTTAGATAACATTTTTATGACACGAGATGAAAAATAATTTCTCCTGTGCCAGCTGATGTGAGTGAGCAGCACTGGAAACAAAAAGTCCTGCTTAAAGGGGTTGTCTCGCGAAAGCAAGTGGGGTTAAGCACTTCTGTATGGCCATATTAATGCACTTTGTAATATACATCGTGCATTAAATATGAGCCATACAGAAGTTATTCACTTACCTGCTCCGTTGCTGGCATCCCCGTCGCCATGGCTCCGTCTAACTTCGGTGTCTTCTTGCCTTTTTAGACGCGCTTGCGCAGATCTATCTTCTCCATTCGGCTCGGCATCACCGGCATTTTGGCTCCGCCCCCTTGTACGCATCATCGCGAAGCTCCGCCCCCGTCACATGTGCCGATTCCAGCTAATCAATATGCAATGTTTTTTTTCCCTAAATTCTGGAAACCTACATTATTTTTGCTGATAACACTATTTTAGCATGTTAACCTGTTCCCATAACTGTGGCATTTGGTTCATTTTAAAGCTTCTAGAGTAATACCCCGTAATACACATGCAATGGAACAAGCCACCTATGTAGCGTCTGAGGAGCAGGCCCACAGCCAGGGAGATGGCATGGTAGATAAGGATTTCTGTCACAGTGGCTTTACCACCACCTTCCCTGAGGGTAGCTTGGGACCTGACCAAGTTACTGCTGGGAGAGGTCATAGGGACAGAGTAACTAGCAGTTACCTTTTAGTCAGTTGTCACTTGTGATGCCACCGTTCCGTCCTCTGCGGTGAATCCTGAAGTTGTAATAAATGGTCCACACACGTATAACTTTCTGAACAAAGCGGGAACGGTCGGTAATGTCCGTTTACTTAACTACAACAAAGTTCCAACAAAAACAGACATTTGGCACAAGTTACACTTCTAGAAGGTGGTGTGACAAGGAGGCTCTCTCGGGGTAATCCGACAATACACAGTCTCAGTTATCTGTGTGATCCCGCTCCCAGCGACTTTTCCTCCTACTCTCTACCGGTCAACACTCACACTCTCTGTGTCTCTGTGCTAAGTAGTAACACCGGCACATCCTGGGTAGAGTAGGCTCATGCCAAGCTGAAGGGTACTTCTCAGCTTTTTTCATTCTTCAACCCCCCCCCCCCCCTCTACCCCACAGACCGACCAGTGTCTGTGGGGTTCACTCGCTTGCATAGGCTGACTAGACTGGCCCCCCTTGAAAATGCATATATAAACCACAGTCACATGACATACAACAAAATACATTTGCCAGACATTCAGTGCTGCAAAGGTGCAATACACATCTCCAATGCATACTACATAGAAGACCCTGACAATACAATTAGCACAAGACAAACTGGGCCACTACACCTAGTCTGTTTTAAATCGATGAAGAAAACCCTACATAACTATCAGAGGCCTTAGAGGTATTTAATATTATGGCATATAGGCAATATGTATCATAACCTTCTGACCTCTGAGACCCCCACTGATCTAGTGATTAGTGCCCCTTTAGCATTTCATTGGTACAGCAGCACTTCTGGCCATCCACTATACAAGGGACATGCAGCTCCATGAATAACAGGTTGCCAGGAGCTCTGTCATGCACGAAAAGCTGAAGGGTCCGAAGCACTGAACTAGCACTCCATCCAGCCCCCTATTTCCATGAGTTCCAGTGCTCTGATTCCTACCAGACAGAAAGTTATGGCGTATCCTGAGTGTATGCCATCACTTTCAATAATAAAAAAAAAAACTGCGTGGTATTAAGAGAGCCACATAAACTTTTTTTTTATTTTTATACCGGATTTCTCCACTGTTATTATAGAGATGCTGAGTGTGGCACAGAAATAAACAGAAAATGCTACAGCAGTTTGTTTGTGCTCTCATATACTTTAATATTCTTTTTTTAAATTGAAAAATTGGGCAGATCTCAGTGTCGTCTGGCTTGTCATGGATTACATTTTTGTGGCCTCCTCTGTGGGTTTTCTGAGGGTAGAATTAATAGATTGTCACCATTGGCTGCACTATTTGCTCATAGCGATACTTTTACAATAAGCACTACTGCTTGGCACACATCGCTTAGTATGTGTACACAAGAATGACTCTTTGCCCGGTAGGGAGGTGTTTACAATATACCAGCTGCTCGGGCCTTACCCATCAGATCCTGCACAATCATTTTTCAAATGGTAGATCATTGGCTGTTGTACAAAATTGTGTTGTATAAATGGTCTTCACTTTTCTTCCTTGTGGCCATAATCTTTCTACCTTCTACTTGTTCATTTATATATGCACTATACTAGTATTGTATACTAGCAGCATGTCTTATATATTGTTGTGTGTTGTGCTATTCAAATTTGACAATGCTGAAAAGTTTGCAAGCCAAAGGTCATTGCCCAACTTAAGCCAAACTCTGTACTGACTAGATCTGTGAAATCCCCCCAATGTATATCTCCAACCTATGCATTTGCATAGGTCTTCAGTGGCATACTTTATCAATAGGCTCCCATGTTTATATATAAACAAAAAAAAAAACATACCATTTTTTTTTTAAAATAGTTATTAAAAACCTCTGCGCCTTATGCTGGCCCAAGGAATAACAGACACCCTTTTTGCAGTCGTCAGGTCAATGGAGCCCTGTGAATGTGCTTGACATACGCATTGGGAGCTTTCCTGTCATATAAACCAGCCATAGTGGATCCATATCGGTCTAGCAGTGACCGATCAGGTCCTCTGTAGACATGAATTGGTCTACTGTAACTTTTTGATAGTTGTAGTTTTAGTCTGACATTGTGGATGAAATCATTTCTTGATGATCTGGATGAAATTCTGTACTCTAGAGATGCAGTATATGATTTAATCATGTGGATAGTCCATTGCAATTGTTCACTTGCTGATACTTTTATTAATTTCCTATGAAATACAACTAAGTCAGTGATTAATATGTATATACTTTTCCTCAACTCTACCTTCTTGTTTTTGCCCCATAGAATACTCCTAATTCTGCGCACTTCAAAATACAGCACTCATCTGGCTTTCATTTTACTTTCATAAACGCTAATGGGTTTCCAAGAAATTAAATTATACAGTCATTTAGTAGCAGCGCTAAGTGCATGGCATTTTATTTCCCCTTGGGTCTCCATACTCCTGAGCATGTGTAAAATCTGTCCTTTCCTTATTCTGCTTTAAAACTTGTATCAAACTAGCAGACTTGTTCAGGGAAACACGAAATACATGGATTCTGCTGCAATGTTTTGCTTCCTTTATATAAAAAAAACTAATTAAACTGAAAAACTGTTCTGTTTACTCAAAGTTTATTGGATTTTATGTATTATGTAGAATCAAAAATAACAATGCTGGTCGCGCAGGACCAAACCATAACAAAAGCAGAAAACAGGAATAGTTACAGTCTATGACATAGAAAATCGGCCCCATCATCTGTCCAGAGTCTCCACGGCATAATACGAGAGGCAAAGTTTCCAAGGGATAGAATTGCAGTTGCAAAGATATATTCAATATCCCTCAGTACCTCCCGTGATCAGAGAATATATCAACAACCGCGGACTGGACCGGAAGAGGATATTAATGGTAAAAACTGCTATTAGAATATAAAATATATTCTGCTTTGTGACTTTTTTGACTCTTGACTCTGAAAAATCCACTGAAAAATCATCATATACCAAAACTATCCTTGCATCATATTAAATGTTACAGTGAAGGAACAATAGCACTGCAGCAATGTTATATAATGGCAGGGCGAACAACCAGACCACTATCACTGCTGAGGGATGCCCCTTTAAAAATATATACCTTTACTCAAAGATACTTTTAAAATCGTTATTAACCCCAATATGCACACAAAATGTTGATTAACAAAAAGTACATGTGTGCTGTTTTAAGGCCCAATTACACACAATAATATTTTGATTATTGGTCAAATTTCGTTAAAACAATGGCATATGAGTGATAATCATTGCGTGTAAATGCTCCTATCGTTTACTCTTTGGCTGAGCAATGATTTTAAGGTCACTTTAAAATCAATCATTCACCCAGAGAGTAGATAACACAGACCGCATGCTGTGTTCTGCACGGGAGTGGCTGATTACATTGTATTCATGCCGACAGCCCGTGATGACAGCCAGTGCGATAACAGAGGAGCTGACCACCTGCTGAGTTCTGCAAGCAGCTCCCTGAAGCTCATTTACACGGAAATGAAGCTGATAAAGTATTAATGGGCATTAGTGCCCATTAGTACTTTATGCAAAACGATCGCTAAAACGGTCAATTGTTTGGAAAGATTATCTTTGCGTGTAAATGGGCCTTTAGGGTAAAGGGTGATGCAGCAGGCATTTATGCAGTACTCAGGGTTTGTTGACTCAACTCTGATGTTGATGGAACTATACACACAGTGTGTAGTCCTTCCCAAGGACAGCCGGCCTATATTGAAGGTAAAGTTCTGCTAGCGCATTGACCCTATACAGGACCTAGGATCACTCTGATAAGAGCAACCCCACTCAACAGAGGCTAATACTGTTGTAACCCTACAAAACCCCACTGATATGAACATCATGATGATGCTTGATGGGCATAGATGCAGTGTTTGCCTTAGTTTTGTAAGGTTACAGCATGGTTAGCCTCAATTCAGTTAGGATGCTCTTGTCGGGGTGATCGTAGGTTCTGTATAGCGTCAGTGTGCTATCAGACCATCACCTTCAATGTAGGTTGGCTGTCCCTAGAAACTTATCTGTCAGTGTAGTTCCATCAACATCAGAGTTTGAGTCAGCAAACCGTGAGGACAGCAGAAATACCTGCTGTATCATCCTCTAGGGCTCTTGTCCACGGGCGTATGCGTAAAATGCTGCGGGTCATCGGTTTTGTTGGCAGAGAGCGTATGGCTGCGAGTGTACTGTGCATGCCTGTGTATCTCACACACATGCGGAGTGTGACTTTTTGTATATGAAAACGCTGCCTTAAGGCCCAATGTGCACAGGTGGATTTCATTTGCGGAATCCATGCATCAAGCCGCCCATAGAGAAGCATGGGGCGTCTGCACTTGAACACCTGCAGATTTGTTTTTATTTGATTTGCAGATGCCACGCTCAGATAATCGCAGCGTGCTCCATTTTACCGCAGATCACGCACACGGATGTGCTCCATTCATCTCTATGGGATATTATGATCCACAGTGCATCCGCAAATACATTTACGAATTCGCTGCAGATTGGAAGAATAAAATCAATTAGGGAGGTGTGGAAAAGGCTGGGAGGTGGGGGTTGCGGATTTTTTTCTGCGCGGATCTGCAGTGCATCCGCATGGGGGGGAAAAAAGCAATAAAAAACAATTTAATGATGTTTCGCAGTGAATTTGCTGCCGAAGTCTGCCTGAAAAATCTGTGCATACCGTGGACATGACACCTTGCATAGAGAAAATGGAGCATACTGCGATCTATTTCTCGTGCGTATCGATATGCACATGTGCATAGATCAATCCATTCCCTGCGGCTCACACAGCCCTGCAGTGCACACGTGATACGTGTTGAAAGCACAGTCCTGGACATGAGTCCTTACGCTAAGACTGCACGCGTGTATTTATCATTGTGTGTAGATTTGGGTTGTTAATGGTTTTAAAGTATCTTTGAATAATGGTTAATATTTATAAAGAGGTACCCCTTAAGCAGCGATAGTTAAATGTTTCCGTGCCTTATTATAAAATAATTGCATGTAGAAGGTAATATTCAAACGGGACAAATTTGTGGCAGCTTGTTGGTGCCGATTCCACAACAGTACATAATGCAATGCAAGTGAACAAAGATTTACGAAACAAAGGCCACAATTGTTGGAAATACTGTGACATTTGGATTTATAAGCAGATTTGGCACAGATATTTTCCTCTACCTTGAAAAAGTGAAATTCTTCAGCAGGTCCTAAAATCTGCACATATTCTGTCATTTCCAAATAGGGTTTTGCTCCATCGGATTTTCTGGTATCGTATTATACGTTTTCATGGCTTTCCAGGGCTGATTGTGGCCTAAACGTCTTGCTGCATTGTTGAATGCAGTCTGTTTCTTGTAAGTAGCTGGTTTAGGCTAAGAACTTTTTGAATAAAGGTCCTAAAAAAATGTCCTTAGGAAAGATTTGCATACAGTCAAACCTCTAATTTCGTTGGTAATCCACATAAGCCACATACTAAATGCCAATAGTCATGGGACCAGTAAGGCTGCCTGTCCACGGGTGTTGCGCTTTAATGCCACCGATTTCCGCCACAGGAGGACCCTAAAGTCACAGCGATTTTCCGTGATGAACCGATCACTGATAGGTTCATAGCGGCATGCCGTGATTTTTATACGCGAGTGGAGAATGGTAGATTTCCGCTCATGTACATCGCGCTGCACATTCCATAGTTATCCTATAGAAAATCGTTCAATGCATTACCTGCGTACAGATTATCGCCGCGGATAACGCAATGCAGAATCGCCCGTGGACTAGAGGCCTAAAACCTGAGAGATAGTGCTATTAATTATGTCTCCTAATGACACCTTCTGTGCAGATCTTCTTCTTTTGTGTGTCTCGCTATCTTTCCGTTACCAGCTGTGGGAATAACCATGATTTTGGTCTGGTGAGGAATGTGCTTGATAGTGTTTGCAGGTCACAGGTGCCGGTCTTGATAATCTTTTTATCGCTTTCTGCTGCTGCCAGCTTCTAGTGCAGCTGCTCCGAAGAGCCATCTCAGTAGGCCATCTTCCTGCCCTCAACACCGCGAGGATACAGCATGTTGTTAAGTCAGGTGAAAAGCAAAGTGACGAGGGGAGCAGGTGTGCATTACTTTGTCATTCTTAAATGTGGAAAATTGAATGGAAGGAAATGTTTGTTTCATTTCTACTATCTTGTAATTACACGCTTTCAGAAACTTCAATTTGCAGGCTCTGGTGTACTGCGAAGCAAACAATTTAACAAGCGCTACAAGATTTAAATACACAAATGTATTTCTTTAAAATGTATCATTGACTGTATCGCCAACGTGCGGTTCGCTACAGGGCCTCGTTTGTTCCACATAAAGTGAAGAGAAAAGAGCAGGTTTGCTTTAGGTATCCTTGCTCAGGTGTACAAGTAATTGTCTTATTTTAAACCTCGAGTCCCGCTGGGAATTAAGGGGGAAATTATCTCCTTCCAGTAATTACGTTAAGTAGAAGTGCTGTGGAAGTAATGACCAGCATGCATGATGGACAGTTCTTTCCTGTCACTTAGCAGTGTGTGTGATATCTTTAGGATGGCGTTCATTGGATGTAGTTTACTTACTTTGGGTAGTATTGAGGGGGAGAAAATGTGTAGAGTGGCATTAAGTAAGAATGCTTTTTGCTGCTACTTCTGGATATGAAGAACATTTATAAGCTGCCGCTATAACCAGGCTTGTTTCCTTTGCCCACCTAATTTTCAATGCTTTGGTCACTTACGCTGACTATATGAATTACTTATTTGTTAGCTGAACACTTATTTGGCTAGCAGTTACGTCTCCCAGTTTGCCCATAAACTGGCACACGCCGCTTGTACATGTTTATTTCAGTGCTGAGAAATGAAACACTTAAAGGGTACTCCTATTTTCTTTTCAAGTTTTTTTTTTTTAACCCTCAAAACTAATTTTGTATGAAAAATAAACATGATACATGTTAAGAAACTTGTAGATCAATGTATCAGTTAATTGTTCTTTTATTGGATTGTAGACTAGAAGGATATAGCATGATGCTAGTATAAGTAGTGAAGGGGTTAAACAAAACTTTTTCTATACCAGTGTGTGATAGACAGACAGACGATAAGTCTCCCAGACCCCCCTTGCATTCCTTTTCACTGAATTCATAACTGTTTCATTGTACGTTATAGTTACACCTTAAGAGGTGTAACTTATGTTAATCATTTTAGTAATACCCTATCATGTATTCTTATTCATCTTGGAGGTATATACTTGTCCTGTGATGTCATTTATGGTATATAAATCACATACACCTTTAGAATAAATTAGAAATCATCTGATATCGCAACAGGCTGGTGTGATATGTATTTCTCCTGGGTCCCAGACTTTCTGCACGAGATCTGGGAGAGTCTTTGATGAATCCATAAATTCTCTTTACAGTACACTCCTCAATACTTCTTTATCCTCATATTTCTACTTTTTGACTATACAGTCAAACTAGTTCCCTGGCTTTAGTGCTTGAGTAAGTGGTATACAAAGCTTTCCCTTCGTATAACCAGCACATGGACATCACAGGGGCACCTGCATCTGCTATATAAGGACCTTTCACATGGGACGGAAAATTCTGCAACAGCGCAGCTAATCTGTGGATTTTGGTGCAGAATTGGAAATGGCAGAATCTTGCCAGAAATTGTGCATCAAAATCTGCAGTTTGCAGTGTGGATTTTGGTACAGAATTCAGGGACAGCATTTTCCTCTACGCTGTTGTGGAATATTCCATCCTGTAAGAAAAGTCCTATATAGTATTACATACAACATAGAGAACACAACCCCATGCTAAACCCCCTAACAGAATTACCTGGGCTACTGCAAATGTCCTGCAGCTGTCATATTCCCTTCTACTGTAGAGGAGAGTGGTGGCTGGGCCGTGAACTACTACACATGCATAACCAATGCACAGTTCGATAACCTGGTCAGTAGCCTAAACAATGCAGGCATATTTGTGCAAGTGCAGTGACCGTGGCACTGACCATAACCAGTGGAAATGAATAATATAAACAAATGGCAGTATAAAAGAAAAACATCTTGTGTACGCTTACAAAAAAAAATTACTGACCAGTACAGTATAATTTTACATAAGGAAAAAGTTTTAATAGTGTCTTCGAGATAAAAAATATCCCTTTTAACTCCCTGTGCGAATAATAGATCCTTCATTGTGCCACCCATGCTGTTGGGTTACTTACACACGTTAGATCATTGGCCGATATATTTTAAAGTTGGACAAACCCAGCTATAGCCATATGTCCAGCTTTACGGACCAGTGTCACCCCCCCCCCCCCCCCCGACTTTTTTTCCCCCAAGATATTTCTGCATGTGGCTGTATCTTTAGTGAAATTGTTTCTGCAATGCACATTTTATCCCTGTATCTGCATCTGTTACACACTATCTGAGTTCTCTCATTTAAAAAAACTCAATAAAAATGTTGAATTAAACTCCCATTGTTCTTGTTTCGATATGCATGAATTTACGCAAACTTGGGCAGTCCAACACTAACCTCTTCTTCATATAGTTTACCTGAATGGGAATATGCACTCCTTTCAGTCACTATGGACCTACTAAGAGGTCTACCAATTTTTTTTTTTATATTGATCATATTTCATAATGTAATTAAGTACTACCCATAATCCTCATTTGTGTATAATGACACTCGCGGCTGACTTCTGTTTCTAAGTTTGTGTATTTTTGTATATAAAGCCTGGTTATGTTGTGTTCTGCACTTTACACCCTCCGATGACAATTGTTACTGCTACACTTCTCTTTACTGGAAGGGTGCCATCCCTGGTCAGCTGCACAGCGCGCCCCATGTGAGGCCATGTTAGAAACCTAGATCACATGTCCCTGAGAAGTGTGAGCTTTGCAGAAGCGATGGACACACAATTGCTTTTTCTTCCCTTTTTATGTTGTTGCTAGTGATTTAACTGTCCCTAAGGCAGTTGCTTAGCGACCTGCATAGTAATTAAAACATTTGTTATTGCCAGCACATTATGCTAGAAGAGGAAAAAAAACAATGGGTGTTTTGGCTTATTTTTATACCCTCCGTCTAGTAATCCTTTTACTTTTTCCTCTCGATACATTGAGGTATCTAATGGATTATGTTGGTCAAGTAATCTATTGAAATTGGAGCATTAAAGGTTAAAGTGTAATGGAAGACAGTTGCCTGCAAGTTGCTAGTGAGAATGTATAGTAATAGCATTTGTAAACTTCGCAAAAGTCTATAAAGTCATAATGTCCTTTTATATCCTTTGTGTAATTTGCTTGTTATAATATCGTTTCCAAGTACAGTTATTAAAATTACTTGTATACTAACTTAAAAAAAAACATAACAAAAAACAAACTTCTGCATGTATATCATCGTGACTATAGATGTCTTCCAGATCACATTTGTAGAACGGATTTACTTGGGCATCTCTTGCATCCTTCTCTACAAATGCTTTTGCCGGGTGTATTTTTATACCCCTTGGCGTGTTTGCTGTGCCATGTTTTATGTATGTGGTTTTCAGAAATGGCACATGAACCTGCTATGTAAACTTGACATCAGTACTGTACAATGCTGGAAAATGGTTCCAAAACTTTGGAGTATATAAAACTGATCAACTAAAAGTGGATAAATAACACAGGTCTGCAAAAAAAAACTTTAAAAAAAATTGTTTTGATTTTGTTAAATCATCTTTATGTAGTTTTTTGCACAGATTTCAAAAATGACACGGGTTTTTTTCTATCACGTAAGGCTTGCCTACAAAATAAAGTTGAAGTATTTGGAAAAAATACAAAAAAACGAAACATTTTTTTAAAAATTATTTTAACATGAAGTAAAAGCAAAAACAACAACAATACCTAGCTAAAATAAGCATAATAGTGATACACATGTGTTGCAAAGTTATTATAAGTCTTTGTAAAAACGTTTTCTTTTTCCATCAAAGCTTCTTTTGGTACTTTTTCGGCTGGGTTCTTGTGAATTTTCCCTTTTTAACATCCAACAGTAGTCTGCCATCATGTTGACATTCCATCGACCTTGGTATCTGCGCTCCATTTCTTTTAGATCTTGATGGAAACGTTCTCCTTGTTCCTCACTTACAGCCCCAAGATTTTCTGGAAAGTAGTCCAGATGTGAGTAAAGGAAATGGACTTTGACACTCATGTTGCAGCCCAAGATTTTGTAGGTTTGTAACAATTCAGCAACCAAAGTTTTGTAGTTTGGGTCTTTTTTATTTCCAAGAAAGCCTGTTACAACAGGTTTAAATGAATTCCAGGCATTTTTTTCTTCCATTTCCATTTTAGTGACAAAGATTTCATCTTTTAAAAGTTTTCTTATGTCAGGCCCAACAAAGACTCCCTCTTTCAGCTTAGCATCTGATAGACCAGGAAACTGTTCACAAAGATACTTGAAACATTCTCCTTCTTTGTGTAATGCTTTCACAAACTGTTTCATTAGTCCCAATTTGATATGAAGTGGTGGAAGCAAGATCTTTTTAGGATCCACTAAACTTTGTCTTTCTACATTTTTAACTCCAGGAATAAGAGCCTTTCTGATTGGCCAGGTCTGCTTGACATAGTGTTGTTTCCTGTTACGGCTATCCCATTCACAGAGGAAACATGGAAACTTTGTGTAACCACTTTGTTAACCTAGTAACATGGAAATAACTTTCACATCCCCACAAATGGTCCATTTATGGTCAGAGTAGCTGAGCTTATTAAGAACAAACCCAAGATTTTCGTAGCATTCTTTCGAATGGACTGAGTGTCCAACAGGCACAGAAGCATATTGGTTACCATTGTGAAGAAGTATGGCTTTCAAACTCCTTTTTGACAAATCTATGAAAAGTCTCCATTCCTCTGGGTCATACGTTATGTTGAACATTTCCATGATTCCAGGTACATTGTTGCAGAAAACTAGTTCACCCTCTTGTGTAAAAAACAAAAAGGGACAAATTCCTTTTCTCTAAGTTGGTACCATGAAAATGAAACACCGGAGGCTAACATATGTCTTTCTTTAAGTCTAGACCCTAACACTTCCGCTGAATCCTTTGGTAGGCCCAGATCTCGTACTAAATCGTTCAAGTCTGATTGAGAGAAAAGTTCAGGGTCATTGGTACCTGGATCATAGCCGTCATCATTATCGCTGCTACTATGTGACATTTGGTCTAAATCGTCTAAAATATTGTCCAGGGTATCCGGAGGTGAAGGAATAGGCAAGTCAGGTCCATGAGGAACAGGGCGAATAGCTGAACGTATGTTGGTTGGGTATGAAATGTCCTTCCTGGTTTTTAAATTGAAACCTTGCACTGAACAAGAACACAAATAACAGTCATCACTGATTTTTAGGCTCTCTCCAAACCATGGGTACTCCAAAACGAAATGATTTCTTCTTACCTTGAAACCATTGTCTCAGTTCTTCAACACACACAGAACACGCTATATGGGGAGCCCAAGATTTATCTTGGTCCCCTAATTTCATACCGAAGTATGCAAAATACACCTTCTGAACAAAATTAGAAATGTTCCTTTGTTGCTTCTTGACGGTATAAGACCCACAAATATAACAAACAGTTAGGAGAGTTGACACATCTTCTAGTAGCCATTTCTTCTAAATACCGTATCACTAAACTGTTTGACGCGTACACCACAGTGGCTGGCTCCACACTGAGTCACTGACTGCAGTCAAGGTCATGCCTAGCAGACAGTTTAGATTCGTTGTCGTACGCGTACCGAACCTGAAAAACCCTGAAAATACGAAAATTTCAGGTGAAATTTGTGACTTATATAGGGGTGATGGAATTTTTTCACTATTTTTACCGTAATCAGCACAAAGAATACTGTTAAACCCACTAATTAAATATGCTACAATTTTTTCATCGCAGACCTGTGTAATTGTAGCAGTTGCCCGTATGGAACCATTGGAAACATATTGTTATAATGTTCTGTTTTGTTTTTTTTTTAAAAGAACATAATCTGATTTTGTTGCTATAAAGCAGCCGTTCTGCTTCTTGCAGTTGGTAGCTCTTAGTTATGAGCTATGTAGTTTGGGGCATCGATTGACAAATTCAGATTTGCTCTTGGAGTAATGGCTATTGGCATATATGCTTTACATGTATTCACCTGTGAATCAAACCCCATTGCTACTTATTGATTGCAACAAAAGAGTTCAGATAAACAGAATCGCTCATAATCCATGCGACTAAAATGTGGCTGCTTAGAAGCTTCTGCATTGCCATGGAAACCAAAGAATGGGAATGTACTGTTTGTTTAGTGTGTATGTAGCAATGTACACACAAGAAGCAGACACTTGGCAGGCTCTCAGTAGATGGGCTTTAATTATAGGAGTACACCGACACTGATCAAAAGAAGAACTCCTGGCTCATTAATTGCTACTATGGGTTTAGTTCCTAGTTTTCATGGCCGTTGTGTTACGGGTTTTGCCACAAGCTGTTTCAATGTGGATTAAAAGATTCATAACCATATTGGAGTATTTCCCTCTTGATTAACTTGCACAGCAGTTACAGTATATTTACCTTCATATTGTTTCCCTTCACCAAGATGATATTGCAGGTTTCCGAACCTGATAATCATTTCAGTAAGGCGATACAAGGTTCCTTTATGCATAAATGACCAATCTGTACATTTTGGCATGTTGCATGTGTGCTTATTTTTTTTGTTTTACATGACATAGGAGGATGAAGCTGACAATAATCCCACTCTTCCCTTTAGAGTTGGGGAGTTGTCAGAGCCTGCACAGAGATATTAGCTAACCCTCGCTGTATGTCTCCAGCTGTTAGCCTTCCACATCTAGATCTTGGGAGATTCATGTTCGAAGTGAAAACCAAATGCATAAGCAGCCGGCTACATTAAGAAAACATGAGTTTGTTTCTGGTGCCGAAGGATTAGTAACATTGCCAGGTGTGATCTTCTCCTTAGTGCTGCCTTTTATGTAGTACTTCTTGTAGTGATTGGAGCTTTGCATTAACTCCCTGACTGCTGGAGATGCCATCAGCCTACTGCTGTACATTTCTGGGGTTTTTCTTCTTTGTGTGTGCCTGCACAATATTTTTAGGTTCGCTTTCTGAAATAACGGAGCAGTTCTGAGATTTTTTTTTTCATGTCACGGTTGTGTATGCTGCTTATTTACATGTGCGATGTGATCAGAATCCACCTCATTTTCTGTTCATTAGACAATTCAGTTTTCATTGGCCTCATCCTATTAAAGATATGTTTTGGACCAAAACGCAGGTTGGCAACTGGGTGGAATTTTAGCTTCATTGGTGTTCACAGCTTCCCCCTCTGTGTAGTGATTATATTACACAGCCACTGGATAGAGGATTCTGGCAAACAGATCTAGACAACAGTGGGCAAAAAGAATGCTTTGTAATTGTAAATACAATCATACATGCAAGGTGCACAAGACTTGTGTTTTGTTACATTTTGCTTATGTGTTTTTACATTTTTATATACAGTTAATGTTTTTGTTACATTTTTAAGCCTACAGACCCATGTTTATAAAGCAGATCCAATTCATTTTAGACTGTAGTTATAAACTGGCGCTAAAGTGTTGCAAATGATTTACATGGCATTTTAGCAGTAAAATGTGTAACTTTTCTAGTTGCCAGGTTTGAAAAGCAACAAGCAGTGGATTGTGGTCTCCAGATTTATTGACTAGAATTGGTGAAATGTTCACAAATTAACAGTCATAAATGCATAGATTTTAATTCTTTACTAGTAAAAACACCTAAAACTTAAGTGTAAACCTTTTTTCAGAACTTGGCACAAATCACTCCCAACTGCATCCTTTAGTTAGACTGGCATAAAAACACGCAAGTCTTAGGGTGCCTTCACACTTGCGATCGCGATATCGCTGTGGTTTTTTTAACCACAAATATCAATGGGACTTTCTCATTTTAAAAACACATTGCACAAAATCGCAAAGCACAAAGTTGCGATTTTTGTGCGATGCAATTTTAACATTAGAAAGTCCTATTGACATTCATGGTAAAAAAAACACAGCAATATCTTAATCCCAAGTGTGAAGGCACCCTAAGGTACGTTTACGTAGCGCCTGACAGCCTTCCCACAGACTATCACGCCTTCGTTTACACACATGAGTAATAGCCGTTCAGAGAATAGAGGCGAAACGGGACGGAGACTTCTTCCAGCCACCTAATTTCATTTCATTGCAAACTAGCAGCAGTTAATAGATGAACGGCTGCCTGTTGACACAGGTCAACAGTCACTTGACTTTTTGGTGTGCTAAATACTAAGTGACTCCCAAAAAACCATAACAAAAAATGGACAGGGAGATTTACTAAAATGCTCTAGAATTGATTATTTAATTTGTGTAAACCTAGAATGCATGTATCTCATTTTATTGGTTAAGATACTTTTGTGCTTCACTATAACAGGGGTATTTAGAGGAAAAGAGGAGTGACTCGGCTGGAAAGGGACTTAGAATGCAACATTATGCACCAAAACTTTGGCATAAAGTCACTCACCCAGTAGACGTTGAAAAGTTGAATATAAAAAGGTCTACATGTCTAGCAAGATGCCTCAAATTTACCATACAGAGGGAACTATTGTGAAAAATGTGACACAACTTAAGGACTTATTCACAGGAGCGTATATAGGCCGCTGTTTTCATGGCCGGACAATATACCCTACCATCTGAGCGGTCTTCCCCCTTCCTTCCCACTTGCCAGCTCTCTGCCTCTCTCTTCCCCTCCAGCTGTTTGCAATGGGAGGGGGCGGGATGGGGGCAGAGCCCCCTTCCTGCCCCTTGTCCGCAGCCAGCAATGGGAGGGGCAGAGCTTCATTCTGCCCCGTCTCGACCCCTCCCATTGCAAACAGCCGGAGGGGAGGAGAGAGGCAGAGAGCCGGCGAAGGGGAGTGAAAGAGGAAGACGGCTCAGATGGTAGCGTATATCGGACGGCCATGAAAACTGCTGCCTATATACTCTCATGTAAATAAGCCCTAAGACTGCACAGTCTAAATTTTCAATGTGTGAATATTAAAAAAGGATTAGTAAATCCTATTGGTTCAATGAAATGTCACTAAAGGTGTACTCTTATATATAGCTTTTTCATCGCATGCAACTGAGATCCTATCCACCAGAAGCTGTTGTGAGGCTTGTCTATTTAATAGTTGCGATGAGGAGGACAGAAGCCAGCAGTGCATGTGTGCTGCTTTATGGCGCTCAGGCATCTGCGAGCCATACTGTGAATATTATGCACCTAGAGGCTGCTCATGCAGCATTGGAGGTAATATCAAATATGGAGCAGGGTGATCGTGCGAAATGCCACCTTTTGACCATTCTGAACACTTTACTGAGGAATGCCCTGATGTGGTGAACAGGTTGGCAGAATTTGCTCATTCAACTCCTTCTGCAACCCCAGTAAGAAATGCTTATGCAACATCTGCAGTTGTGTTTCACCCCTTTGATGGGACCTTTAATACGTTATCTCACTCTTCTGAGAAGGGTAAGCATTGCCCTTTTTTATATGCTTAACCTGCGCCTTTCCTCTGCAAATACTATTATGCAAGCCATTTCAGTGGTGTGGATATACAAGATGAACCGACTCTGAACAAAGTTTTTCTACCTGTAACTAAAAGCAGTACTATTTTTGCTTTCCTCTCTGCTCAGCCAGGTACAATGTTGGATTTATAAGACGGGATTTGCAGAAGTTACTGAGAGATTGTTTAAGGGCTCATTCACATGAGCATATGCATACAACGCTGCAAGTATCCCTCAGCGTTGTACGCACTGCCGACAGAGTTCGGTTACGGGCTGAGATTGGCACTGCGCATGCCCAGGAATCTGTTCAGGGCGCGTGTGAATATCAAAATGCTGCCCGTATGAAATGCATGCTATGTAAAGAAATAGAGCATCCTGTGATTTATTTCTCCTGCATATTGATATGCAGTGGCCACATGCAGGTGTGAATAGAAGAGTGAAAGCCTATTGACTTTAATTGTCTCCATTCACCACGTGTTGCGCACAGGAAATACAAGTGTGTAATACGCGGTGACAATACGCCCGTGTAAATGAGCCTTAAAGCAGTGTCACGCCAAGAAGTATTTGGATAAAACTCCTGTATTGTAAAGATCGGGACATCATTTGTCTTGCTAAAAATAAACTCACCTGCTTCAGGCGATGCAGGTCTTCATTCCTTCGCGGACAGATCTTCTTTCCTCGGCCCAGCGGTTGTGCTCGGCACGCCGGCTGCGTGCCGCCCGCATGCGCCAGGCACATCCGCCGGGCCGAAGAAAGAAGTTTCCGGCCGCGAAGGAATGAAGACCTGCATCGCCTGAAGCAGGTGAGTTTAATTCAGGCGCGGGTCTCCTGCATAGAAGCCTGCAGGAGACCCGCACCTAAATGGAGCATATCCGGATTTCTTCCTGCACGCGGGACCCGCGCCTGCAGGAAAAAATGACATCCGCAGGTATTTAACTACCTGCGGGTGTCTAATGCATCCCTATGGGCGCGCGGATACGCGTGCGGGAAAAACGCTCCGGATTTAAAATGTTAATTGTACCGCCGACATGAGGCATAAAATAAAGCGTTCACTGTGCACAGTCATCATATAGCTGTCTTTCCAGATTATTCAGTGAACGGATGCAATTTCAAGAAGGTTAAGGGAAAGTTGCAGGGTTTACAGATGCCATATGCTATTTTGTATCCAGTATGGCTGAGAGTTGGGATGCAGAACAAGACTTTTTTTCTCTGATAATTCTAGAGATGCTGCCTCCTGGATTGGTAACCTGGACAATATTTATAGAACAGTAATAAGTAGTCCTTTATATAGGTGGATTATTGTCTGAGTATTTAACCGCCTGAAATGTAATTTGTTAAATAGACGGGGTTCCTGGGACTGCTCCTTAGGCCTCATGTCCACTAACATATCGGAAAAACTCTGTGGGTCTCTGTTTCATAGCGTGGTTGCATATCAAAACGTCGCCCATATGCAATGTAATGCACATGGACAGCGTTTGCATACACTGTCTATAGAAATGTATAGGGCTCGCGCTGCGTGGTACACAGAGAAATAAAGCATGCTGCAATCTATTGCTCGTGTGTACAGACATGCAGTGTCTACACGCACATGTGCATGGATCAATGGAAGTCCATTGACTTTCATTGACTCCATTCACCGCGTATCACACAGCCGTGCAACGCACACGTAAGACGCGGTACAAACGCAGTCGTGGACATGAACCCTTAGTATTAGTGATCCTATACAAAAGAAATATTGTTTGGTAGCAATATGTACAATAAGTACCATCTCCGTATTCTAGCAAATGTATTAAGAAGGGGATGACATTTGTGTCTGTATTTCTGCTGTTTCTCTATTTTGGGCAATTTCAATAATTGTCTGAATCCCTGTTTAGATGGATTTATTAAGGCCTTAAGGCCCATTTACACGGAGCGATCATTTGAGCGGTAATCGTTGAGTCTAAACGCGCGGCCATCGTGCACTGCTAGCAGATCGTTAAATTCAGGCTAACCTAAAAATCATCATGCAGTATTATCAGGAGTTCTCCGCGGGTAGTGCTGATAGCATTATTTCCCGTCGGAGAACAAAGGAGCTGAAAGCAGATAAGAGCCCTTGGGCCATTAACTGTATTCAGCTAAAGGCTTCATTTGCACGCTAGTAAGCTATTAAGTTGCTGACTAGCTACGTAATAGTTTATGCAAAATGATCGCTCAAAGCTGTCACTCAAACTGTCATTTCAGTGCAATGTAGACGCTGCAGAATTCCACCACGGAATTCCGAAGCGTGAAATTACACGCAGCCTGTCCTATTTGCCGTAGGAATACCTGCGGACGGCTTCCATTGTAGTCAATGTAAGCCGCCCGTCACGCTCTACTTCTGCTGCAGCACAGCCGAGTATAGCGTGAATACGCATCCCACCACCGGCCGCGTTGAGAAATCCAGAATTTTGGCAATACACTTGTTGTTCCAGTTCACGTAATACACTTTCTAGAATAAATCTCCCGATAGGTACTCAATCTGTACATCCTTATATTCATAGAGTGGAATATCTAACACAAACTGTGTCTGATCACTCTCCACTCTTTTTGTTCATTATGAATGTTGGGGGATTTACTTTGGATATTGTTTTGTGACTAAATCCTTTTTGGTTGAACCTGCTTGATGGTAATGCTATAATGGTGTACAGGCTATGTTGGATTTTTTTCACATTTAATATTTGCTCTTCCTCTGTAGTGCAAGATGCTATGAAGGCATTTATATCCACTTATACGCACTTGGTCATTATATACAGAAGATTAGCCTATGTAAGTCTAAATCTTGGGATTCCGTTAGGGCCCTTCAGCGATGAGCTTAGATGCAGAGCAAGCATCATATATATAGTCTCCCACTAATCAGGTGGAAATTCATTGGAAAGAGGCACAGTCTCAACTTGTGGATGGTTGGAGATGTGTTGTGTAAAAAAAAGTCTTGATGAAGCAGAAGATCTTACAGGAAGGGGAAGCTAGGGGGTCATTTTTTGACTTCTGTAATTAAGACCCAATGTCCACGGGCAGAGTTCAAGCCGTCCATAGGCAACATGGGCATCCGCAGCTGAATTAAAGCATGTGGATTTAATTTGTGGATCTTTGGATTTGATCAAATCGCAGCATTCTCCATTTCAGAATGGACCCCACACGGAAGACTTCAATTGAAGTCAGTGGAAGCTGTCCGATCCGCCTCGGCCCGTCCACAGTGTCAATTTATTTGTGGATTCCATGGGAAAGCAGGACTCCTGGGAAAAAAAAACACCTACTGCGCACACATCCGCAATAAAGAAAAAAGACCCGGACAGGTACAGATGGTCCTCAGCCGCGGGCAGGGTAGGATTATGTAGCAGCATTGAGAAGGCTGATGATTCTTTGATTATAAAGGAGGATGAAATTTTTGAGACATTTTTCCTCTTTTTTATAAACCTGTATGCTTCTAAGTGAAGTGTGGGTTGTGAAGATCTTTTATGAATATCTGATGATCACAGAGTGATATTAGAGCCTCCTTTGACACTGAATGAGTTAAGTTATGCTGTAGCAACACTTCCAAGTTGCCTGGGTGTGATGCTCTTCCAAATTAATTTTTTAAGCGCTACCAGGATATGCTTCTGTCACATTTCTGAGTCATTGTATGAAGGCATACTTCAACCATTAATGATCGATGCTACAGTTGTTTAAATTCCTAAACCGAGAAAGGATTTTTCTCTTCCTGACTCCTATGGTCCAATATCTCTGACCACTGATGTTAAAATCTTGACGAAGGTACTTGCGAATAGATTACCTTTTAGCAATGACTCATTTAATACGTGAGGATCAGTTTGGCTTTATGCCAAACATCAACTGCTATTAATTTATAGAGGTTACACCTGGATCATAGTTTGTGGGAGCGGGACAGTTTTTTCACTTGACACTGCCAAAACTTTTGATGTCGAGTGGAATTTGTGGGCTGTTCTTCATTGGATGGGTTTCAATGAGAAATTTGTGGTGTGGGTTAATTTGCTCTACTCAATGCCGGAGAGAAGAGGGAAGGTAAATGGTTTCTGGACTGATGGTATTAGAGATGGGAATAAGGCAGGAGTGTTCACTGTCCCCTATTCTCTTTCCCCTAGCAATCAAGCTAAGGCAATCGCCTGATATAGTAGGATTGCAATAGGGAGAAGTTGAGTAATGTATCTTATGTCATTGTGGTAACTGCAATAGGTTGTATTTGACAAAAAAAAAAAAAAATCTAATTTTGGTTTATTGGACCATGGAGGCCAAGCTAGTGAACTAGATCAACTGCAATATGACGTATGTCAATTGACCAATGAGGAATCATCAAATTCCCTCTCTTTCTATAGGACAAATCAAGATGATGGGGGAAAATGGGAATGTTTTTTTGTCTGTCCTGAAAAGTTTAATAGATTTCACATACAACCTTTTGCAGTTACCACACAATATGCAGATGATCTTTTGTTTGGGATTGTGTAAGATTGCATACATTTTGGAATGGCGTACTAGAGATGATTAAAAATATATATTTTGTTGATATTGGTCTCAATCCCAAAACTTGTATATTTGATATTATTGATGAGCTTGATAGACTTACTTTTTTGGAAATATAGAGAGCATTGTATCGGGTGCGGAAGCTGATTACTGCCCGTTGGATGCAACCTGCCCACCTAGCAGCAGGAAATTTTGTTGCAAAGATAAGAACTTATCTTTTTACAACAAAACAACACAGTGATATTTCTCCTAAAAACTGTATGTAAAACCACCTTAAAGGAGTTGTCCCGCGCCGAAACGTTTTTTTTTTTTTTCTTCAACAGCCCCCCCCCCCCCCCCCCCCCGGTTCGGCGCGAGACAAACCCGATGCAGGGACTTTAAAAAAAAAACCACACAGCGCTTACCTGAATCCCCGCGCTCCGGTGACTTCTTACTTACCCGGTGAAGATGGCCGCCGGGATCTTCTCCCTCGGTGGACCGCGGTCCATTGCCGATTCCAGCCTCCTGATTGGCTGGAATCGGCACGTGACGGGGCGGAGCTACACGGAGCCGCTCTCCGGCATGAGCGGCCCCATTGAGAAAAGAAGAAGACCGGACTGCGCAAGCGCGTCTAATCCGGCGATTAGACGCTGAAAATTAGACGGCACCATGGAGACGAGGACGCTAGCAACGGAACAGGTAAGTGAATAATTTCTGATAACTTCTGTATGGCTCATAATTAATGCACAATGTACATTACAAAGTGCATTAATATGGCCATACAGAAGTGTATAACCCCACTTGCTTTCGCGGGACAACCCCTTTAAAGAATGTGAGTCGACACGCCTTCCCATTCAAGACCACCCAGTTATGACCTGCTTTTGATATTCTCATAGTTTTTTTTCTTCTTACAGCTACAATTAATCGTCATTGGCAGAACATCTTTCATGGTTTTTACTCTTTGGCTGATTTGCCTTGTTAAAGCTAGGAATAGAATGCACTGAATGCCATGCTTCCTAGTGAGCACATCTTGATCTTGGTGAGGTCCATAGACGTTCCCTCGGACAGTAAGGTAGTGGTGTGTGATGTAAAGCCCTTTGTCTGCACTACTGCAGTTTAGTGAAAGAATCATTGAATTGGCTTGTTGGCATTTAGATGGACATTTATAGTCCTTTCTGGCTTTTCAATTAAAAAATCCTACATCATACCACTTACTATTTGGTCACAACAGATGCTACCGACTTGTAGTCATTCATTACCAATACACCCTACAGAGCCCTACGAAATATCATAATGGCTGTTTTATCTGCTGAAATGTAAATATGCAAATGACTTGTATATGTTAAGGTGCTCTGAGCTGCTTCTTGGAGTTCCTGGGAGAAGCTCTATAGATTTAAATTTGCAGGTCTGCAGTTCTTGTGATGCATTTGTGGCATGTGATCACTTCTTACATGACAAAATGTGCTTCTTTAAGAACATTAAAAATGATTAGAAATTGATTCCTTGGACAAGGTCATCAGAATCGATCACTGAAATTAAAGATATTGTCCCGTTCCCGGATAACCCCTTCTCAAGAGTGCTGCTTGTATTAAGATAACCAACTGACCTATACTTGCCCCTCCTCCCCTTCCTTGTGGCTGCCGGGATCCAGCGCTGCAGCTTGCGGTGAAGGTTGTGACAAATGATATCACAGGAAATCACCTGAGCGCCGCAGCCAATGAAAGTCTGCAGCATCATTGCTCCTTCTCCTGGCATCGGTGTTCACCTCCTGGTCGTCATGATGGCAGGAGTTCAACAACATGACGCTGCAGTGTCTCATTGGCTGCAGTGGTCATGTGACGTGTCACAACCACCCCTTGGACTGCAGTGAACTGCAGCGCTGGATCCTGGTGGCTGCAGGGGGTAAGTATATGTCAGTTTATTTTAATACAGGCAGGGCTGTTAAAAAGGGGTTGTCCAGTAACTTGAATCATCTACATTTGCCAAATAAATGGAGATGCATTTTGGTAAAGCTTTTATATATGAAAAGTAGATTTATATTCTTTTATACAACACAGCAACATTTTAATAGGATAAACTATTTAGTACCTTTTCAGTTAAGAATTTCTTCTCCAAGCTTTGTTTTTTTTTTTGCCATTGAATAGTAAGGTCAGTAGAAAGATTTCTTTGGTAAGCAATGCCCTCACAGAAGAACCTTCCAGTTCCCAAAGGGTGGCCTCTCTTCTTGTCACTTCTTGTATGTCATTTTCCTTGGCAATAGTTTGATCAGCCAGAAGCATTTTATTCCATCTTTGGAGTTCTACTTTTAAAGATGTTGTAGATTCATGTCTGTGTGTGAAGGTCACCCTGTGAAGCCAAGTTCCTATATAGACTTTTCTTAGTTAGCTTTTCTCATATTAGGGTGTAAACAGAATTGTAGAATTTTCACTAGAGGTGCTTCTGTGATGCTATAAACCATCTTAATATTTTTCATGTGATTTTACAATTTACTTACTGCAACTGCAGCGATGAGTAAAGACGTGTATTTCCCTCTTTTACATTTTAAATACTTGAATATTTTTAAGTGTACTGAAAGTTGCACCATTTCCCTTCATTGACCTCTTCATTTAAAATTTAATGCATTTGTGATTTAAAACAGTAACGTTTTCACATTTCCTAAGTTTATATAGGTTATTTTTTTTTACTTTAACTATTAGCTGCATATCCACAGTACTAGATGTGTTAAAACGACAAGTTATGCACCAGAATCCATGAAAAAATCCACATCCTATTTACCGTATTTAAATGGGAATCTGCATTGCGGTGTTCACAGCACGCGTTTTTTTTCATCATTGACTTGAAATCAGTCTTGCAGAAAAAAAAGACCTAAGCACTTCTTAGGCCTTAGTCAGACGGGCGTTTTTTTGCGCGATTTGCGCATGCGTCCGGCGATTTTTTTAAAACCATTGCTTTGCAATGGTATCGGACACATAAGCGCTTTTTATGCGCTCATCCGATAAATTATAGAACAGAAATCGCAGATCGCACCCATCTGCGATCGCACCTAACTGCTCAGCGCCAATCAGGGGGCAGGTCTGACTCACACCCCCTTCACACCCACTGCAGGCCGGCCGCGGGGAACTCTGACTGCCGAGAGCAGGTGAGTATGTATATATTTTTTATTTTAACGCTTTTCTGGATGAATTGCAGGGAAGGGCTTATATATTTAAGCCCTTCCCGACAATTCATCCCACACTCGCCTGCAGCGCATTGCTTTCAATGGAGTCGACTGTATTGCCGGCTCCATTGAATGCAATGCACTGGACAGCTCCAGCCCGTTTCTAATGAAACGCGGCTAGGAGCAGATTTTCGGGCATCGGTCACGCGATTTGCGGATGCGCATCCGTCATGCGATCCGCAAATCGCGCGAAAAAACGCCCGTCTGACTAAGGCCTTAATGTGGAATCTGCATTAGAAATTCTGTATGCGAATTTTGCCCATTCAGAAGGCCTAACTCTGCTTGCAGATATGCGGCAAAATTTGCAGCTTGAAAGCAGATTTCTTCCACAATTTTAGAGACCAAATCCCCATGTAAACATAGTTTAAAGATAAAACATCAATTTTCTTTTGCTTATTTGCCCTAGTCAACCCCTTACCATCTGCCATATTGCTATGTATATGCAGCCCAACTACATATGCCCAAAGCAGTTAGGAAATCTATAGAAGCTCCAGAGCTAAACCCGCTCCATACACAGTGGGTATCACCCACTTACAACAGCCAGAGTTCTGATTAAATTGGGAATGGACTGTCCCGAATGCCCAGCCACGATAAGATTGTGGAGGTGCCGTCCGAGTGTCATGACAGCCTGGGGCCAGGACTGCCATAATCATTTGCTTATTAAGACGTGCCTGTAACATATCTTTACTAGCCTCTTAAAATGCAGTACACTGCAGTACCATATTATACTGCATAAGCGATGGTACCACTAAAAACTACAGGTCAACCCACAAAAAACGCAATTCTCAAACAATACTGTTGACAGAAAAATAGTTATGATGGCCAAAAGATGATGACAGAAAGCAATCTATTTCTTATAAAGTATATTTAAGTAGTACTACATGAAAGCTATATAAACTTGGCACCCATGTAATCACACTGACCTACAAATTAAAGGTAACCTCACTCATACTACACCTCAGTGTTTGAGAAGATGTAATGCCTGGGATCTCTTATTTCAGATATTCGGATGATATAAGAAATCCTGCTAGAAACACAATATCATTCTCTCACTTGATCCTTTTTCTCAACACAAGTGAAAGAGTGAGGGAGAAAAAATATTGCATTCTGCATGGAATAACAGCAGTGTCTGGACCGCCTACTGTGACGGCAGCATTTCACAACTATGCTTTTTGCGGTAGGGGAATTTGCTGTCCGCCCCTCTTCCTAACCTCACCTGGTTCATTTGGCCCCAGCAAAACATGGAAGGAATTAATAGGACATTTCCGCTGCCAGATGTTCGCAATATTGGTTTCCGGATCAGGAAGAGACAAATTCTGAGTTTTCCTGTTGGACTTTCTAGATTTGGTGTCCTGTTAACATCAATATTTTATGCATTTTACATAATGAAGTCATTATCCATTTGATGGCTCGTATTAACTAAAAGGCCCTCTTCCACTTTAAACAGCATTTTGTGTGTCCTATAAAGTCAAGTTACTTTGTTTTTTTTTCTTTAGATATTTTTCCATGCTTTTGTATTATCGACCAGAAGTTCATTTATAGTTCCGCCGGCCATATTTGGAAGCTGACAACAATCTTGCATTCAGTGTGATTTTTTTTTTTCCAGGGCTATTTTCCATTCCTAATTTAATGACCAATTAAAGAAGTTAACAAGTACCAAAATAAAGCTGTTGCAAACATTCCTCTCATTCACCACCAGTCACATGGTGCACTGGATCCATAATTTCTCCTTCAGCTGATATTGCTTCCACTCGCTGTACTTTCTCTCTCTTCCGTGAATGAGTGACGTCGGCAGCTATCTGAGTTGGAGGCATGGACAGTTGGTCGGGGCTGGATGTGAGCGTGGGAGCCAGGTGCATGCATGATGGGTCGGACCCAGATGTCTGCAGTTGGCATAAGAAGCTTCTCAGCCAGTGCTAAGGATGCTGGATATTGTAGTAGAGGAGACAGCAAGTGCCGCTATAGTAAGAGACGTTTGTACACCATAACAAGGAGCAGTAAATGTGGTGGGAGAAGACAGAACAGTGAAAACGTCTAATTGTGTAACCAGCTACTTTATCTTCAGTAATAGCGTGAAAATGGCCAGTATTTGAAAAATGCAGTTGGGGCCAGAAAACCCCTTTAACATAATGCACTGGGTCAGTTGGTTCTGCCTCTATTTTGATTAATATATTCCAGTAAATTACACTTCCCTCAAATGTAAATCATTGTCAGAATGAATGAGTTATTTTCGATCTAAAGCCCCGAAGACTCTGAATGGAATTCTGAATTATAGTTCAGACTGGAACTCCTGAACATGAGAAGAGAAGATAAGTAAAGTAAAGTAATTACAAAGGTGTGCAACTTTTTAATGCAGGGGCTCAAACGCAAATATATGCTTTACAGTAAATTACACTACCTACTACTATGCTGCATCTGCCTGCTGGCCAATAATTGACCGACCCGTCATTTGGTGGGGGATGTTCTCAAGTTTGGGGCTACTCAACCCCTGAATGACTGGTCCCTTATTGATGAATAGCAATCGATGCCTTAGCGTAAAAGGTAACTTGGTGCACTGAGACAAGGCCATTGCCTTACTTTACACCTTACTGTTGTTGGTCTGTCTGAGCCAGTTGAAACCCCGTGAAACGTGGAGGCAATGGCTCTATGGTTCTAGAAATAATAAGGATATTTTTTAGGGGAAGATGCCTGTGGTATGTTGAGTTTGCCCCGGTCATGCAGAATGCTTCGCTACATGCCAACTCTGAGGGCTGGAACTTTAGGACTTGCATGGAGATGAAAAAGAAATATAGTTCGTTATCTTGCTTGGACGACGAGGGTCCGTAGTGCCGGTCTGGAATGAGCACGGCTGAGAGCATTGTTCCATTTAGTGTTGGTGTCGTAGAGCGTACCGTTGCCTATCTGTTGCACCCACGAGCACCGCGGACGACCCGGAGGCCTCTGATCATGCAGAATGCTTCGCTACATGCCAACTCTGAGGGCTGGGACTTTAGGACTTGCATGAAAATTAAAAAAGAACATAGGTTATACCCTTTCCCATGGAACGTCCATCAGATATTACTTTGAAAGTTATACCCTTGACCTTGCATTTGTGCTGAGTCTGCAGGACAGCAGCCTTGTCCTTATACTAAGTTTACTTGACAGCAACTTTGTTTCATGTACAGATTTCGGCATAAGCCCTACTTTATCTTAAATATTACAAGCTAAGTTTTAGTATTTTCAATTCATTCATGATCTAACCAGAAACTATTATAGCTAGGGTTCTGAGTCCACATCACTGAGCCTTTCATTAAATTATACTACTTGCTTTATTAAATTGTATAGTTTTAGGGAATCTCCCTAATGCCATAAAGTAGTTCACGTATAGCAAACAGTCACGTCAAGATTGGATTGTTCAGTCAAGTAAAAGGTGAGCTAAGGATCCCTTCTGTGAAATCCATGTATTACATTTCTTTCTGAAGAAATCATTTTCATTACGCGTCTTTCCCTTGAATATATTAATTATACATATCACACTCTTGAGTTATTTATAACTTTCAGTCAGAGCAAATTGCTTCCTGTGTGAATGTGAATACTGACAGAGCAGCATGCATATTGGAGTGCTTTCCATTTAACACACTTTGGATTTCCAAAATCTAATCCAATTTTGTTTTATGTCATAGACTAATCCACCACAAAATCTGCATATTTTACACGTTGATTTTAATACACATTTGCTGTGAGTACTTAGTACTTCCTCTCAAACTATATTGTGTGTGTGATTTATATAGCCTGTTTTTCAGACCATAAGATGAATATTTTACCTAGAAAAAAATCTTGCTAAAAATGCCTTTGTCTTGTGGATAAAAGTCAGGAGGGTCAGGTAGTGCCAAACCCCCATGACTGCTTCTTTATTGATCAGGCAGAGTTCCGATAAAGAGCGCTGTCAATCGCTGAGAGAATAGTGGCTGTACACTTCTTAATGCCTGATACTGAGTTTTCTAATCAATGTTGGGCAGGAAAGGAAGCTTCAAGAGGGACTTGTGGAAAAGAGACCAATGTACGCTCTTGTAGGTCTTGAAGTCTGCAGATGACTGGAAAAGAAGAGGCAGCGATGAAGGGTCCTATTTTAAAGGACCTTTGTCAGGATCATGTGATTAGTGGGAGGAGTCACTAGCAGCATATGAGCCAGAGGTTTTTTTCCTATTACATTACTCTGGAATGAACATGTTGGTTTGTATAGTTACTAAAATAAGATTTCTTCAGCATGACTGTTTTCAGTATACAGTTTACAGCAGGGTTACATGTGTGTATGTCATAGAGGAAGTAAAAACCGTCCTTAAAAATCCTAAATACAAAGAAAATAGAATAAAGCAGGACAAGACACTACAGAGCAATATGAGTGAATCACGACAGGAGAAACACTTATGTGGATAGCAGGGATCTACATGCGCCATTGCAGTTTGTTTCAGTAGTCAAAAGATGAGGACATACTAAAGAGGGTGCCCTATCTCTGCAAGAATAGGGGATAACTTGCTGATCGGTGGGAGTCTGACCACTAGGACCACCACTGATCCTTTGATGACGTCCCAGAATGTCTTGAAGTTTTGACTATAATGGCTGCACATGTGCCTGACTGTTATTTAGCTTCATTGGCAGCATTAGCGATAGCTGAACACTTGAACTCTATATTTTAGTGATCTCATTTGGGTGAGTGAATGGCGCGGTTGTGCGCATGTGTGGCAACTACTTGTCAAAACATCAAGACGTACCTAGGGTAATAACTTTGGATTGGTGGAGGTCCCATAGTTTCCCCCCCCCCCCCCTCTCCTGTAACAGGAGTGAATTGTTGGTTATTAACCCTCTCACATACACTAGAATAACAAGTAAGGAGGTGCTAGCCTAGACCAACAAAGTTAGGGCTGTTTCACACGAGCGGATATACGGCAACGGCGATTTTATATTTTCACAACTGCTTTGGTATAAGGGCCTGATTGGGCATTTTTCCGCGATCACGGCCAGCGTTTTCTCATTTCATTTTTTTTGCGAAAAAATACGCTGCGCTCCAGAAAACCTTTTGCTATGCCAAAAACCTCGGGATACCTTCTAATGCGTATATAGAGGCACCTGTAAGCTTTTCACAAAATTGGACGCTGCAAAAATGCCTCCCTTTCCCTTCTTTTTCCCTGCTCCCATAGGAGTCTATAGGACCCGCTGTCGTATATTGGCCAAAACATAGTTCCAGAACTATCTTTTGGCTGAACTTATATGCGCCGGCCACGTGTATGTTCTATTTTTCATGCTGCCATCGTATTTACGCGCCGTATATTCGATTGCGTGCAAAGCTGCATTGGAAACCAATGCTTCACATGGGTACCAGATACGCCCAGGTGCATATGCGCTCGTGGAATGAAGCCTTACTCACAGTAGCCATTTTAGTTCCTTGTACCAGCAGGTGACTTTTAATTACTATGTAATACTTCATTTCTAGTTGTTTTAAACCTGGGGTGTAACTTACAGTCTGAAAAATATATTATGATGCATGTTTGCTTATTTAGATATAATTTCCTCAAACATTTCACCCTCATTTTACTGGAATTGGTGGAAAGGCTATATTACAATATATGGGCTAGTGAAAGGTTTCCCCATTTCAGGAGTGATACTACTTGAAATTACATTGCTTAGGTCCATACAAGTCCTTAGACTTTATCCACTAGAATCTAGGAGGTGCTATTGTGTACATTATTGAATTTGTTTTTTATTAACGGGGTTTTCTGAGATTAAGAAATTGATGATCTGTCCTCAGGATAGGTCAATAATATCAAAACAGAGGGGGTTTGTCACTTGGGACCCCAACCGATCAGCTGTTTGAAGTGACAGCTGCTACTTCAGTGCACATTAGTGACTGATGACCCACCTGCTTGGGCAAAGGCTGAGAAGTCCACTTGAGCTCTGTGGCCTTTTCCTGAGTGTCAGGCCCCTACCGATCTGACACTGGTGGCCATGAATATCTTCGTTCCAGGAAAACCCTTTTAACTGTGGGTGTTGGGTCAGGTGATGGATGTGTTCCAATTGACTTTTGTTTCTTGCACTCCAAGAACAGGTAATAGACGTCCATCTGCAGTCTATAGCACATATAGGTCCCAGGTTGTCATTGGGCTTGGCATAGCTGTCTGGAAAGGCTTTCTCTGTGGCTAGACTTTCTCAGGCTGGGCTCACACATGCGTATCTTGCAGCATGCAGGTTGTGAGTTATAAGCACGCGGCACACAGCTAGTACGTAACGACATTGCGTATAGGCTGCGCATTGCCATGTACTGTATTGGCGTGTATGCGTGCCAATATAGAACATGCTGCGATTTTTCTTACGTAAGTAATATATGCTATTCATGTGAGCCGGAAACATAGTTGCCTATGTGATATTGGTATAGCGTATGACGCACACAAAATCCGCGACCGTAATAAGTAATTACCAAACGCTCGTGTGAGACATCCATTGGCTAAATATTGTTGCTGGTTGTGGAAGGTTAAATGCTAATGATGTTGTATAAATGAAATGTAGGCACTGCAGTTACTAAATACTGTATCCTAATACCATTTGTTTGTGAAAATGAATATTGTTTTCATTTATCTTTTCTTTTTGATTAAGGGCCCTTTTAAGTCGTCTTACCGTGTCTTCTCCTTGCCAATCTTGTCCTGGTTCCTCCATTACCCTGGGTCACATCACTACACGCGGCCGAATCTTCTATTTCCTGTGATGTAGCGTCCATTTGCCATATTCTGCTGTCTGTAGGGCGATGTACGCTAGTGATGCAGCATTCATTGTCTAGTAGGACATGCCGAATCCTCGGCAGCCCGTTTTAGCGCACAGGCGTGTCTTGCCGCAACTGCTAATATGCTGTATAAACACTCGTGGTGAGATACTGCGCATATCGCAGTAATATTCTGCACCTGCTGAATAGGCTGCTGAGGATTTGGCATTTCCCCCTGGTCGGTGAATGCTACATCACTAGCTTACACCGCCCTGCAGGAAGCCGAATGTAGTGAATGGACTCTACATCAGAAGAAATAGAAGATTCGTCAGGCTTGTGGTCACGTGGAGGAGCCAGAAGATCTGGTGAGAAGACTGCCTGGGGAGGAATAGGGAAGTATAGATTTTTTTTGCCTGCTTATTGTGGCTGTTTGGCCGATAGCTGTCTGTTCTGACCCCATAGTATGCATACACATAGGGCTCTGTTGAGTGTGCATGTGTTTTGAATAGGGGGAAATGCTGTCAGACACCTCCAGTGGCAGCTTATCCTAAATAAAAGCATTGTTCTGTTGAAATCCAACAGCCTAATCCTTATAGCTCCCAACCTCTGCCATCAGAAGAGTTGGGAGGCCTCCATACACAGAAGCAATGTTGGCCAAGCCTGGCAAAATTGGTGGGCTCAGCCAATATTTAAAGGGAGTCCTGCTGCTAATAAAACCATCAACAAAGGAATGTCTAATTTCTTCTCTACCATCCCCATGAAGTTCTATCAGCGGTTTTGCATGGTTAAAACTGCTGGCAGACTCCCTGTCATCTAATGTGCATGACCAGCTTTAGGAAGTCTGTACTTGCAATTTTTTGAGAACATAAAAAAAAGCCTGCAGGAACAAACTATGAACTGCTGCCTATATACTGTGAATGGAGGCGGGCAGGCCGGAGCGATCCCTGAGCGATGACCGTTCCTGTGTATAAGCATAGGAGCAATCAAGGGGAGGGCCTGTTGGGATCTGCATCCGACAGGTTGCCCAGTGGGGGACCTTGAGGGCTCCTTCACACTTGCTTATTTTCGTGCGCAAAGTTTGGATGTGGCATACGCATAGAATAGAGCTCATTGATTTCAATGAGTTCACACTCACTTCCTTTTCTGCGCATGCGCACCAAAGGTGACCTCATAAAAGTCTGTGGGGGCGCAGTTCCGCAGAAAAAAATACCTCTGGAACCCATTAGGTTTATTATCTATTTTAATCCGGATATGTTCATCTGCCACCTGCAAATAAACATGCCCTGCAAGCACAAAAAGTACAGTAAAAAACGCTGATTCGCCCGTAAACGACTTGTTCACGGCACAAATCCGTTGCGCTGAGTCATGCACAATTGCACATACTGGTGTGAAGGAGCCCTAACTCTGAAAACACACTTTATTATTTTCTTTCAGACGTCTGCATGAAAGCCAAATGCATTGCACCTAAATCTGGATCCGATGCCCACATTTGGCACGTGCTATACAGCTTCTGTGGATTCTGTGCGTTAAATCTGCATCAATGTTCAGTGTAATACATGCGGATGGAAAGTACAGGAAACTTAATTCACATGTGTGAGATTTTTTTTGGCAGATTTGAAAGCATTACCTTCTCTTTTAGGACTGTCCGTTATAATTTTGGTCTCTGTTCCATTTTTGGTGCAGAGAAGCAAGTTTTAACCAAAAGGAACATTTCACTTTTTTATCCCCATTGGCTTCAATGGTTTTTTTCTTTGTACAATATAGCATGGAATGCTACACTTTCCATCCCCCCCCCCCCCCCCACCATCCCCCTAAAAAACTGTCAAAATCTATCCTTTTAAACGATGTTTCACCAGTTGGTCCATAACTGGTACATCAGGCAATATCTTCTAATGCATTTGTTTGTATTAAATCGTATACGCTTGATGGCTAGGTAAACGTGATCCGAACACCCCCTTAGTGCTATGTCCCCCAAGCTTCTGTCAGTGTGAACCGAGGAGTAGAAAACTTTGTTTCTACTCATCTGTGAAGATCCTTCTGCTCATAGCTTTATGTGGACACTTGGTGGCAGTATTCTTTTGAACTGCGGGCGTTCTACAGCACATTAGATCAGAATCCCTTTACCTACCCGCCATCTTTTATTTGTACATGTTGCATAATTTTTCTAAAATTACTAGATTTTGGCTCTAAGCAAACAAGGTTTTGTATCTTTTTTTCCTTTTTTTTTCTTTTAATCTTTTTTTAAATTATTTTAATAATGCAGACTGTTCCTGTCAGATGTAACCCGCAGGTGCCTTGTTGTCTTACCATCTACCAATGTATTGTTTTTTAATGTCATTTGTCAATAATGGCTGTATATTTCTTCAAGGCTCTGCATCTGTACGAGAGCTGTTTAATGTTCCCATCGGCGCTCCCCTCTTCTTTCTTTTCCCCTCTCCTATTGTTCAGACTTTGTTTTGTGAATGATACATGTATAGCAGGCAGACTTTGATGTGGCACGGTGAATAATTTTATCCTTGATCTCTGCCTGAATGGAATATCCTTCCTCAGTCAGAAGGAAGTTCTTAGCTTCAGGTTGTCTCCGACTCGCACGCTATGAATCAGCCCCAGCATATAAAGTCAGTTTCTTCACTATAAACAGTACTCTATTAATATGCACAACATGACCGTTTTTAGTAGAAGGTTATTAGAATGCTAGTTTGTATCCTCCAGTGAATGAAATGATGTGTGATTATGAAGTCATCAGGCATGGACCAGTAAGACTCGAGAGAGCCTCCCCCCTCTAAGGTCCTTAGGGTGCCATTGATTGGTGACCATGTGTTTGTGCCCGATAGACTGTGAAATGGTGTGTTGCTACACGGCTGTGCTGCACCTGCGCCCCACCGAGGTGATTGATTGGTTTGGTCATGTGGAATGTTCCCATCTGGTCTGCAGTAATGTGTTTTTTTTTTTTTCGTTTTTTTTTTTTTTTTCCTTCAGCGAATAGCAAGTGCTTGCTGGATAGTTAAAATAAGCAGTTAAGGAAGCTGTTCAAGTCTTTCCTCCTCCGAGCAGGGATTGAAAGCATTTTCTTCCAGCAAGGGAACTGTGCGCCGAAAGATCTACAGGAAAATCCTGGAGGGCAAAGTTAAATCAAAGATAATACGAAATGCTGGCAGTAACCCGTAGTATTGAAAGGAAAGAAATGTTGCACGATTTACATAGGGCTATTACACGACTTGCGTCGGCTCCCACGGTGCCTTTTTTTTAATGGAAGGCTTTATTTATTACTGATACATATCATACCCAGTGTAGCAAAGGGGCACAGTACAGTGATACTGGGCGGTCTTGTTTGATATTTCTTAATCTCTGTCCTTTTTCATAATTGATCTATTCATTGCACCTAATGACTAATTACACATCAGAGCACATCAGTGGCTGCATTCATCATTGTAGAATGTAATAATCAATGGCATTTCAACAAAGGAAAAAATAAATATGCAAATAAGGACTCATTAACATTTGCATGAGCTGTTTGAATAATCACGTTGCTGACAAGGCTGTAATTAACAGAAATTGATGCTGAGTTCAGGATTTGATAGTGTGTTTTCCCAGCGTTTTATTGTTGTCACTGCGGGGGTCGAAATGAAGTTCTGCTCTACTTGTACCTTGACTGAAGCCTTCTGCCATACTCTCTGCCAGGTACCAAAAGTGCCTGCTAGTAGTTAACCTGTCCTGTGCCAGCGCGCATCCAGTTGGGAGGGACCGCCCTCCTTTCTTCTAGATTCTCGCTTTACGGCACGTTCATACGAGGTTGATTTGCCGCTGATTTTTGTCGCAGATCTGCAGTAGAGTTATAATCTTGAAGGGTGACATCTGCAGCAAATCAGCAATGTGTGAACACCTTTTTAAAATGACTTTCTGAAAATCCATATACCCGGCTTTACAAAAATAAGGTGGTTAGTATTTTTTAGGCAAATCTTTATACTTTTTTTTTTGGTTTGTTTTCTGCGTGTTCAAATTGGGCGTATCTCTTTGCTAACCCTCCCTGAGTGGGTTGTACCTTTGACTACTATGACATCATCGGTAGCCAGCACATCCTATTAATGGAGTCACCAGGGATCTGCTTTGTTGTGCTGCAGGGCATGACTCTGTATATTGATGAGTGATGCAGACATAATTTGGTTACCATATACTCTTAGCTAAGCATGTATCAAGATCAAATATAGCATAATGACCAATTATAGTGCAAGCGGATACGTTATCTTGGTAGGTTTCTGAAGATTAGCAGTCTGCAAAAGGGCATTTTCGGTGCCATCCAGCCTGCACCTCATTGTTTGTTAGGCTGTGTTTATTGTAATTGGGAATCATTTGCTTGGGAGAGTGTTGGCTAATTGTGTGAAGTGTACTATGTCAGCCGTAGTGCTGGGCTCCCCCATGTTCCTCCTCCTTTTCCTGCCCGGCTTCCTGTTTTTGTCATGGATATTAAGTGAAATGCACAAAACACAATAAAGCTGTTTATGTCAGTTTTTTGGATGATTGCGAGTGCTGATTATAACAAGTTTAAGGAATTTCTTTTGTTGAATATGCACTCGTGCCATATGGCTGAACATGGAACATTAACTTGACAGGGATAATGGATTGTGCTATATGGAGATGATTTTGCCTGCAGCTTTACTATAACTCACTGTGGTTGGGGATCATAGGTTTATAGTATAGAAAGCAGAAATACCCAGATGGATTTACTTTACATAAAGCAGCTACTTTTCTTTTTATTTTGTGTTTCTAATTAGAAAAAAAAAAGATGTCTATGAGATAGTAAAGTTTAGGAAAAGCATTGCAGCTGGCAGACTTTTGTTCCATATCCGTGTCATCGTTTTATCACGCTACAACCTTCCAATAATGACAACAAGGCTGGAAAGGAATTTCGAAGTGCATTTGTGACCTCTGCTGCTCGCAGTTGTGTGAACTGTAAACCTCTTAGGGATTGCCCAGTAATATTGATACATTTGAAAATTGGAATTGGTAATTTGTGGTGCTGTAATGTGTCTAGATAGTTTTTGGTTGTTTTTTTTTTCATATAGAACATCTTTAGCTTCTTACTTGTCTGGGATTAGGAAGATGGTTTTATGTTTTTCCCGACGGAGTATGACCATTATTAATAGGCTATGTCAGGCATAGCCGTTCTACCCTACTCAACACTATTAGTGATCTTTGGCACTGGATGGAATAGGCCACAAAATGCAGTAGATTCCGCACCAGAAGCTGCAGGCAACCCGTGGACTTTGATGCAGAATTCAAAATTGGCTTTAAAACCTGCCTGCAATTCCATAGTTAGAGCTGCAGATTTGGTATGGAATTCTGCAGCTGCGGATTTGGCTGTATCCTGCAGTGTAATTCCGTCTCGTATAAAAGGGGCCTTGGGTATCTTTCACACAGGATGGAATATTCTGCATCCTATATCCATGCCATCCTGTGGAATATTCAGCTCTAAAAAACTGCACTGTTAACCTGTGGATTTTGGTGTGGAATTGAAAATGGCAGAATCGTTCCGGCAATTCAGCATCAAAATCCCCAGTTAGCGGTTGCAGGATATCCCCTCCAGTGCGAAAGGTCCCTCAGAGATTGTCCAAGAGTAGTAAAAACCATGGCTGCTTTCTTGCATAACATTGGGCTGATATGCAATACAAGATTTAACCTGTGGACATGTGTGGCCTTGGTTTTGACGCAAATCAACCATGTTTTTCTAATCCTGACCAACCCTTTTAAGTAATGGTAAGGAGTTGTCACTTTTGGAATATACGAACACCTCTTGGTCTGTCTGTACAATGTAGCAATTGCTTCTAATCACTGGAAGTCTTGTGCATTTATCAGTAAATATATTTGGCGCGTGTTTTTGCTTTCCCGCATGTTATCGCTACTGCGACACTGGGAGAAAAAAAATTGAGAGACGAGAACGTTATTCTCCCACTATATAAGGCACTTGTCATGTCCCATATGGAATACTCCGTACAGTTCTGGACAACGGTGCTCAGGAAAGATGTTACAGTGCTTGAGTGGGTTCAAAGAAGGACAACTAAATTAATGAATGGAACGAGAGTACTGGAATACCCGCAAGGCTATCCAAATTGGGATTATTTACCCTGGAAAAAAGACGGTTGAGGGGTGACCAAATCACTATGTATAAATACATGAGGGGACAATACAGGGATCTCTCCTATGATCTGTTTATATCAAGGACTACGGCGGGAACAAGAGGGCATCTTCTACGTTTAGAAGAACGAAGGCTTCATCATCAACATAGAAGGGGGTTCTTTACTGTAAGAGCACTGAGACTGTGGAACTCTCTGCCTGAGGATGTGGTGATGGCAAAATTCATAGAGAAGCTTAAGAGAGGGCACTAGATATCTTTCTAGAATGCTATGATATCACAGATTCTAGACATTAAATAACCAGCAGGGTTGTTGATCCGGGTCTTGTAGTTAGGTGGGAACTTTCAAAACGTTGATCCAGGGATTATTCTGATTGCCATTATGGAGGCGGAAAGGAAATTTTTTCCCACAAATGGGCTAATTGGCTTCTGCCTCATTGGTTTTTTTTTGGTTTTTTTTAGCCTTCCTCTGGATCAACAAGGGGGGATTGAAACAGGCTGAACTGGATGGACATTGTCCCCCCTCAGCCTAACATATGTTACTATGTTACATTGGAACATATGATCAGTGTGTATGGCTTACTGTTTGTTTGAGCCCATTCCTTGCTCATAGTTTTTTTCTTCTCTTAAATTCTTGAAAATCCGTTTTAAAAACTTGATAAAAATCTTGCAGTACATTGCTTACTTATTTGTTGACTCTTTTCCCCTACTGGCTTTAAACTGTTTTCAGTCCTGGTATTAGAAATAATCAATGCAGCAATTAATTTTTAATGGTTTTACTTACAAAAGGGGCTTGTGTTCTGTGTCTGCCACACTGCTTAAAAACCGGTCAGAGGCTAAGACCCACTGGAATACATAAGCTACAGCTGCATTTGCCATCAAGCCCTGCGTTTTTCCTGTGAATGTTTGTTTTTAGTGTCATGGAAACTGTGAGTCAAAGAATGGATATTCTATTCATGTGGGAAATGAACAGTTCCCTGTATAAAGCTTCAGCGACTTCCGAAGGCATCCTTAAAATAGACCCTGTGACTGTATCTCTCAGGTTTTAAACAATAAAACTATCGACTTGAGCATTTTGGGATGACCTGCGTTGTACATGCATGTTTCAGTGGCCCAATTTGTCTGACTGACTTAACACAAATTGTTTAATTAAATAATAATCAGCATCTAGAAGTACATTAACTCTCCATTAATTTTAAGGGCTTCAGGCGTTTTATCCATTAATAAACAGTAATGTCTGACATGGACTTCAGCTACCCCCATTGTAGGATAGTGACATAAATTATGGAAGTGTCATGTAATGTTTTGGGGATGTAGATTTGAGTGTTTAGTTGGTTTACATGCCTTATTGTAGTCTGAAAATAATGTGCTTTGGATTTAAAATGTAATATTTTATCATGCATATAATAATATTTTTGTTAAAACTCTATGGGTTATTTGCCCTATAATGTGAGAATGCAGATTATGCACACGAGTCTATTCAAACGTTTGTTTTTAAATCCAGCAAATTGGCTACAATATTTTAAACCTATTGTTTGACAGAATCTTTTTGTAATCGTTAAATGTGTGCTTTGTACACTGAACTCTCATTAATAACCTCTTAAATAGATTTTCATAATTTAAAATCTCTTGCATAAGCGAAGATATTAAGATATTTTGGCTACCTGCTGCTACCACTAGAGGGAGCTAAGGGGCTTACTGCATACCATGTTTGTTTATGTATGAAAGTTATACATATATATGAAGTAGTTACAGCATGTTTAGATCTGTACTTGGGGTTTCAGTGTTTCCAATTCTAGTGGCCGAACAGCTCTGTCTTATGACGGAACCAAATTGTTCCAAGCAGACCCCGTTGACTTTAATGGAGTCCCATTTTAGTCTCCGCCTGGCATTTTACAGTTTGAACTAATACTGCATTTCGCAGGTTCACTTTGTTCTTTAAGGGAATTCAGCAATGGAGCTTCCGATCAGAACCTCAGGAACGTGATACGAAAAAGATTCATGGGGTACGGTTCTGCTCCTATCCAAGACCTGAAAGGCTGTTAATAGCTGTTTCAGGCTAGTTTCACCTGAGTGCTTGGTAACACGTCCATACTACAGATGAAATTGCATCTGTTCTCGCCTCCATATTTGGATCCATTGGTTTTTTACTGTAGTAATATGGATGCAAACACAAATCAAATACTGATGAAAAATGCATACATATTTTAACTGCTTTCCATAGACTGTAACTGATGCATTTATAAAAAAATGGACAAACATAGTGCATACTGCATTTTTTAATCCTAGCCATGAAAAATGCACCCATGTAAGTGGAGTCAGACTTGCAATAGCTCCATAATATGCTCAAATATGAATTAAAAATACACTAAGCTGAAAGCTGCCTTTTAAAAGTAATTTCTAGTGTTTCCAGCATAACTTTTTTTTTTTTTTTTACTTCCATGTGACCTCTTGGTGCTGCTGTTAATCCATGCTTCTGGGAGCAGGCTCTAGACAGAATTAGTTTCCTTCCCCCTCTGGCAGCTGACAATATAGTCCCTTAATTTCCCTGCAGGGGTAGTTTTCTCGTCTGTACTGGCATGTTGCTGCAGAGGCTCTGTCAAGCAGGGCAGAAAACTATTTCCCTTAGCTGCTCGGCAGAGACAGAGGATCGTTATGCAGAAAACTGATTGTGGAAAGAGAGACTGTGGCCATATGTGTCCACCAGGACTTACCTCAAGTGCATATGTGTATTGCTGGACACTTTGAATATCGGGTGGAACCATACGAAGTAAAGGTCATAACTACTAGGTGGGTTTCAGATGAGCGTAATTTACTTCTTTATTTGTTCTGTGTTTTGGGAACCGTGATATGGAGCTAATTGTTTTTGCCTCCATATTGCTATTTTTTCTATTAGGCAAATACTAATCAATATTTGACCGTTACAGAAAATATACGGAGGAAAATACTGATGGTATACTGTTGTAATCTCGCTTCTAAAACAGATCTGAATTCCGAATGTGTTTTCATACACTTGCCTGAAACTGGCCTTAGTTGGCTATTACATGAGCACTAGCAGATTTTGCTAATGCTCACATTTTTCCGACCATTTCTGGCAGGTGCAGCCTGGCAATTGCCGTTGTTATACAAGTGTCAATGGCTCTCATATATAATAGCAGCCTTGGGTGACTTTCACCATAAATCAGTTTCATACATGTTGGGGAGCTCTCGCTATCCCTTGTACTAGGGGTGACTGACTGTTACATACTATGGCCCCACAGACTATCACAGAAGCAGTGAGCGTAGTGTGTTGCTCCACAGCAAAGGCAGGATTGAAGCGCTCACCTCTAGGTCTCCAGACACGAACACTGCTGTGTCCATACCCAAACTAAACCTGGATACATCGCTGAGGACAACCCGGTTATACTCCATAGCAGTCCAGTTTAGTTCACGACACCACTGCAAATGGAGGTGATGGTTAGTGAATGTCTAAGACAGTACATATAATAGGCTCCATGAGACCAAATGTCTTTCAGACAAGCGCCTGGAAATGATTTTAACAGAACCATGGTTCTGTAACAATAGTGCCACCTGTCTCTGGATGCTGTACAAAGAAACCGTTGGAGCTGCTCAAGCTTTTCAGACACTCAGACTATCCTCTTAACTGGTGGTCTGTTGAAGGCGTCCTGTGCCCAGGTTGCCTTCTGTGCATGCTCTCACACATCCGCTGATTCCAACAGCAGTAATTTGTCCCAACAGTAATTTGTCCATACGAGCATCCAGCTTCTTGCATTCCAATAAAGCGCCCCCTCTTAAACTCTGTTAACTGGGTGAAATCTACCCATAAGTAGCCTCTGAGAGCCTTTTTATAGGCCAAGGGTGGAACCACTTTTAGGGCCTCCGGTGACAAGACCGTTCATCTAATCACCACAACTCTAATCGTTTGCATATCTGCCTGAGATATAAATGCATGCTGAGTTTTGCATCAAAACGACTCCTTTTAGGTGCTTTAGTTGTTTTAATTTTTTTTTTTACAAAGCCTTGAGCCTGACGGTAGCCTCTAGCCCTGCCATGGAGGAAAGACTATTGGGCTTCGAAGTAGCACATTTAAAAAGTTAATGGCAAACATAATACAGAGCTGCCTATGCTGAAAAATAATACGGGTGGAGATCCAGGACAACCAGTTGACACCCTGTGTACTACTTACTTAGTTGAAACACCTTTTGACAAAGATCCTAGCCTCAAGTCTTCGGTATGATGCCAGACGCTTTGTACATATGGATCTGCATTTGGGGATTTTCTGCTATTGTTCTCTGCAGATCCTCTCAAGCTTTGTCAGGTTGTGTAAGACTTGAGGCTAGGATCTTACACAATGCATCTGCAGATCCTCTCAAGCTTTGTCAGGTTGTGTAAGGACCATCTATGGACATCCATTTTCAGGTCTCTCCAGAGATGTTCAACTAGGTTCAAGTCAGGGCTCAGTGACCTTTTTCAGAGTTGTCCCTAAGCCACTCCTTTTGTTGTCTTGGCTGTCTGCTTATTGTCATTGTTTTGTTAGAAGGTGAGCTTTCTGCTCAGTCTGAGGACCTTTGTGCTCGGGATCAAGTTTTTATTAAGATCTCTGTACATTCCTCAATTCGGCTTTCCATCAACCCTGACAAGTCTTCCTGTACTAGCTGTTGAAAAACACCCTATAGCGTGATGCTGTCACCATGCTTCACTATAGAGATGGTATTGGGTAGGTGATCAGCAATGCCTGGTTTCCTCCAGACATAACGCTTAGAATTGAGGCCAGAAAGTTCAATCTTGGTTTCATCCAAGCAGAAAGTTGTTTCTCACATTCAGAGAGTCATTTAGGTGTTTTTGGCAAATAGCAGGCAGGCATTCATGTGTCTTTTATTGAGTAGAAACCTTTTTCTGGCCACTTTGCCATGGAGCCCAGATTGGTGGAGTGATGGTTGACTTTTCTAGACGTTTCTCTGTTCTGCACACAGGATCTGCAGAGCTCAGCCAGGGTGACCATTGGGTTTTTGGTCACATCTCCTACCAAGGCCCTTCTCCCCAATTACTTTGGTGGGTTGGCTTTAAAAAAAAAAATACTCCTGGTTATTCCAAACTTTCCATTTAAGAATCATTAAGGCCACTGTGTTTTTGGGAACAGCCAAAATGTTTTTGTAGCCTTTTCCAGATCTGTGCCTCCACACAATCCTGTCGGAGCTCTGGTCAGTTCTTTCCTCCTCATTGCTTTGTTTTGGCTCGGATATTGCATTGTATGCTGTGAGACCTTATATACACAGGGGTGTGTCTTTTTGAAATTATGTCCAACTGAATTTATCACAGGTGACTCCAATCAAGGTGTAGAAACCTCTCAAAGATGATCAAAAGAAATGGGAGGCCTGCAGAGTTAAATTTCCACTCATTCCAAAGAGTTTGCATACGTATGTCAATGCAAAATGTTAGAAATCTTTGTAATTCTGTTTTTAAACTGAAAATGTAACCTTTTATTTTCTGTTTGTCATTATGGGATATGTGTTAGTTTAACAAGATGTAAAATAGTGAAAGTGTCTGAAGACTTTCTGAATGCATTGTATGTATAGGGTTGTTAGAAAATTGCAGGTCTATGACCACCATTATTGTTGGAAGCTGATTCATTCAACTTCTTTTTTGACAAAATGCCTAATTTAAAAGATTTTCTCTACAGGAATTTTACATGTAATTGTGTATAGCTATGACCTTTTTGAAATATTCTGTATATTCCTATACAGTAGGAAAAAGTAATGCCCACAGATATACACCATGACAAAGGTCAGAAGGTTTCGTCTGGTTAAGCAGCCCTGTTAGGTTTAACATATACATGGTGAGCTCTTCCCAACATGTATGCCACATATAGTTATCAGTCTGCACAGGGCCTAAATAGTACTGATACTATATGGGCCTCTAACAGAAGCCATAGATTGCAGATAACCTCCTGTAGTGCAAGACCCTTTCATCCTTCCTTAAAAATCAGTTTATCTATTGTTTACATGGAAAATCTGATTCATTACTCACAGCAATCCTTATCGCTGTTATCTAAACTTAAGCACTTTTTCAGTTATCTGCAAGATCTCCAGATCCCCTCCTTATCTATTCGCAGTTGCCTCTGATCCTGTGGTGTATCCTAAGCACTTTGCTTTGGTCTCAGGCCAGAATTTAAACTAATTGAATGTTTTACATGTAAAGGCCCTTTTACACAGGCCAACAATCAGGCCTGAAGGTTCGTTCATATGAAGGCTCCTTTCCCTGACATTGGGTCCATGTAAGTCTACAACTGATGAGCAAATGCTGGGGAAGCGTCATTTAAAGTGTTAATTCTCTATGTGAGAAAAAGGAGATGAACAATTGAAGAGGTGATTTCCAAAGTGACTTATAACCATTTTTCAAAGAAATTTAGGCAAAAGTGGTTACCTCAGTGGGTACTTTCCATGATGCCTACTGTATCACTAGCAACATGTAACAGCCAAAATCGCTCAAATACATGCAAAACATTTACTGCAAAGATCATGGTTTATTCCAAAATGTATGGCGTCACACTGCAGGAAATCCTATTTTTTGCAAAATGGTATTTGTTGCATATACATCACTTTGGAAATCACCTCTTCAACTTTTCCCATTCTACAGAAAGTCTGAATTGGCCCCTGTAAAGGTGGATAGACAAACCTCAATCTGATTAACTGGAGCAAATGATTGCATTTTATGATAGACCAGGGTTGACCTGCGCATTACCGTCAAAACATGTTATTGGCGACAATCTTTGGTTGGAGATTTTTTTTACGCTGTGTCAGAATATAGGTCTTGACCTATCTTTTGGCCGAAAATGCTGGAAACTCCCATAGACTCTTAAAGGGGTTGTCTCGCGAAAGCAAGTGGGATTAAGTACTTCTGTATGGCCATATTAATGCACTTTGTAATATACATCGTGCATTAAATATGAGCCATACAGAAGTTATTCACTTACCTTCCCTGCGCTGGCGTCCCCATCTCCATGGCTACGTCTAATTTCAGCGTCTAATCTCCCGATTAGATGCGCTTGCGCAGAAGGGTCTTCTCCCATCTGTTCGGTCCGGCACGAGCGGCATTCTGGCTCCGCCCCTTCTACGCGTCATCGCGTAGCTCCGCCCCATCACGTGTGCCGATTCCAGCCAAGCAAGTACTTAACCCCACTTGTTTTCGCGAGACAACCCCTTTAAGGGAGCTGAAAAAAAGGGAGGAGGAGGGAGTTTACCTGTGTCCGGTGCTCGGAAAAGAAGACTGCTGCCGCTATTTAAGCATTAGGAGTCATTTGGAGAATTTCTGCCGACCAGTGGAATTCCATGCTGCAGTGTATTTTTATGCAATACATCCATGTAAATGGACAAGAAAACGCTAATTAATCTCAGTACTCACCCGCGGCTACTGATGCAATTTTCAGCTGTGATGTGGCCGGCGTAAAAACGGATGGAATGACATGGTAGTGCTGGCTACACATGACTAAACCACACCTATCTGCAGTGGCCAATGGTTGCACAATTTTGTCAGTAATTTGTGTCCCCATGGTTTGGCTGAGTGCGGCCAGCTGGACTCTGTGTTTCCATCTTAAAGCCCAATGTCCATGGGGATTTAAATTTCAGAAATTCAAGCTGCCTATGGTGTGGATTTTTTCCACTGCAGCAAATCAAGCACATGTGAACATACCCGCAGGGACCGCTTCTCTTGGGCCAGTGTTCTGTGCTTGCCCCACATGCTAAAATTTGCTTGGCTGCTATAGCTACAACTTGTTGCCTCTGTTGCCTGAGGTGACGTCCCAAAACTGTTTCACCTATTTTTTTTTTTAAACTATGATTGGGGGGGGGGGGGGGGGGGGGACGGACGGCATTTGCACACGGCGCCATCTAACCTAAGAACGGCCCTGTATGCAACCTAAACTATCATTTATGTAGCAATACAAGGAGAAGATGGGGACAAAAAGTCCCAAATCCTTGTCCAGACTGTAAAAGTGCAGTGAGCAAGCGATCAGGGGTAATTCGCTAGTTTGTTGTTCATCGTTATCTTTTATGATGACCTAAAAATGTAACTTTCCCTCCGACATCATGACAGCATACACCTGGAGGTTGCTCACCTGCTGACCTGATGGGACAGGAAGAGGCAGATCATAAAAGGCACCTCCCCTCCACCAAACACCAGTGCTTTTCCTGTCCCTCCAGGACAGCAGCGGCAGAGCTCCAGCGATGCTGTCCCATGCTGGTGGTTCCAGGACTTAGCGGTGAGCGACGGCATCTCTTCTGGCAGCCCCGGTTGCCCCAGTGGGAAGTACCTCATCTGGGAGCTAACCGGGGACTGCGTGGGCCTGGGTCCAAGGACGGACTTTCCGGCACCACTGCGGCCGTCATTCAGGCGGCGGCCGCCATCTCTAAGATATCATCTTCTGGCAGCCCCACTTGCCCCAGTGGGAAGTACCTCATCTGGGTGCGAACCGGGGACTGCATGGGCCTGGGTCCAAGGACGGACTTTCCAGCACCACCGCGGCCGTCAGCCAGGCGGTGACCGCCATCTCTGGGTCCCGGCTGTAGCGGGCGGAACACAAGGAGTGTGACGCCAGACGCTCCACAAGAGGGCGTGGCCTCGATGGAGCACACAAAGGGGGCATGGCCTGGCGCGGCTTGGCGCCCGATTCAAAATTTAAAGCCCCTGCACCAGGAGAAGTCGGCTGGTGTTCTTTCTTTTCACGCTAGGAATCGATTCTAAGGACAGGAATGGATCCCACAAGCGCAGGATGTCGGCCAAGAGAGGACCCAGAGAATCTCCAAACTGTAAGTGGTCCTGTGGGCCAACCTACAGACACCTGCACTACACTTCCCTTACTAACAGAGCTCTCCCTTGCCATGTACGACAGAGATACTCAAAAATCTAGGGAGGCTAGGAGGAGAAGTAAAAAGCGTCCTGTATACTTACAAAACCTGACGACTCGTATTCTAAAACATTATGCGCTTCCTGCTCAGCAAAAATTCTGCAGGAAGAAAAATCTTCCCCCATGTCTGAAATCCAGTCAGTTGTCCGGGAAGAAACAGTCCTACCTCTCGGACCTCCAACCAGGGCCCTTAGGGGCCACAAGAGGGTCTGTTCCGGCAGTGTTAGAGTCCGACTCTGACATGGCAGAAGAATTCGATCTTGAAGATCTTGGAAGTGTCGCAGGGGGAGAAAAAATATCTTTTTCGAAAAAACGCTAACAGAGAAACCTTGCACTGTGCAGGACGTCATGTTGCGAGTCAGCTTCCACAACGTAAATCTACATTCCCTGTAAACGCCACACTTAAACCATTGATCCTTAATGATTGGAATTGTATGGATCAAGCTCCGTTAATTTCTAAAAGAATTTTAGGAGTGTCCTTTATTTGCAGACAATGAAGTGGCTATCCTTGAGGAGACGCCAAATGTTGACACTAAAAGAACTGGACTACCATCTGAGGATACGTCCCACTTAAAGGACTCCATGGACAACAAAGTAGACATGACCATGCGTAAGGCTTGGTCCACGTCCAGCTTCATTATAAAGCTAATATTGCGGCCACCTTGGTGGCTCGCTCTATGGCGGTTTGACTAGGTCAGCTTCTACGGTCTGCTTCGGAACCCGCGTGGCAGCCCTATCCAACACGAGCATCTCTTCTGCCAGCCCCAGTTGCCCCAGTGGGAAGTACCTCATCTGTGAGCTAACCGGAGACTGCGTGGGCCTGGGTCCAAGGACGGGCTTTTCGGCACCACTGCGGCCGTCATTCAGGGGTAAAGTAGTGGTCAAGAGACATAACCTCCAAAAATAGGTTGTGTACCCTACCCTTTCGGGGCGGCTAGTCATCAGACCCCGCAAAAAGCGCCTTAATTCCATGTCCCTCGTCTACAACATAAGTGGGGAATGGAAAGACCGGAGGAAGCGGTAAGGCTCTTACTGTTGTCCCTCAACCTGCATCTTCATGCCCGCAGAAGATTAGTTCACTTGTGCACTAGTTGGAGAAACATAGCTACTGACAGTGCCTACCACACGCTGGGAAACGATCCTAATGACAGGAATCGATCCCACAAGCGCAGGCCTGGTGACGGAGGGGTACAAGATTTGAGCTAGAACCCCGCCCTCCAAATAGATTCATTTTAACCTCGGACTGTGTGGGCCTGGGTCCAAGTACGGGCTTCCTGTTCCACCGCGACCGTCATCCCGGCACCAACCCTAGAGCAGGCTCTACTTAAGGGTGAACAAATCGTGCTGGATATCGGTGCAGTTATCCCCATCCCTAAGACGGAATGGGGAAAGGGTTTTACTCCCCTCTTTCTGGTTCCCAACCAGATGGCTCCCACCGATGGAGACTATCAGAACCGCAACCCCCCTGATTGGTAGGGATAACATTATGGCTACGATTGACATAAAGGAAGAGTTTTATCACATCCCCAGTTATGTCAACTCGCAAAAAGTTCCTAAATTTGCGCCTTCCCTTTGGAATCTCCTCTGCTTCACGGATCTTCTCCAAAGGGGTGATTGAAATGGTAGCCTTTCTGCACAACCGCAAGATTATCATCATCCCCCATCTGAAAGGGGGCATAGCTCAGTAGATGGTTCCCTGCTGGTGGCAGATCCCCTCAGTATTCTGAGGCCACACTGGGGGTCCACGCTTCAGCTATCTAAGGGTCTGAGCTGGATCATTAATGATTTGAAATCCAACATGGATCCGGACACCAGGAAAAAATTTCTGGGAGTCATTTTGGATTTTTGTCTCCAATGTTCGTCCCTTACTCCTCTAAGGAAACAGCTCATTCTAGAGAATGTTCTGCTCTATATAAAAAATCTACAGTTTCAATAAGAGGCGGTGCGGATCCTGGGGCTAATGACTTCATGCATTGGAGTGGTTCCCTGGGCCCAGTTCCACAGCGGTGATCTCCAGACACTTATCCTCCAGAATGGGGACAAGTCAGTCCTCACTTGACAGGACAATCCCTATTTCCATTAGGGCTAGATCCTCACTCCGCTGGCGGTTGTCCTCAGACAACCTTTTAATGGGGACCCCGCGATAACTGATGCCAGCGCAAAAGGGTGAGGGGTCACCTTTGAAGGTGGCCATATACAGGGTACATAGGACCCTCATGAGAGATACAGGTTATCTAACGTTAGAGAACGTAATCAGGTTTGGGAAACCCGACGTAGCCTGCAACCGTTTAGGGATGAAGCATGTGAGGATTTTTTCCGATAACATGATGGCAGTGCCACTCATTCGCCACCAAGGTACCACCAGGAATCCTCTATTCAGCATTTGGCAGGAAGGTTCCTTCAATGGGCGGAACTCACAACTAAGTCACTGTCGGCCTTCCGTATAAAAGGAGCCGAGAATTCAGTCGCGGGCTTTCTAAGCAGGAAGAAAGTGGACGCAGGAGAGTGGGGACTCCATCCCGAAGTGTTTCGCCTACTCGGGACAAATAGGGGGTACCCGAAATAGTTTTGCTTGCGTGAAGCGCAAATACCAATTGCCGTCTTCTCTTTTCCCGAGACTCGGAGAAACAAGCCTTAGGCACGGGCGCCCCCTCTCACCCCTGGGTTTGGGACTTGGCTTATGCTTTTTCCCCTTTAGCCCTGATTCCGCTACTCCTAAGAAAATTACTGCGGCCAAGGCTGTCAGTAACGTTAGTAGCGCCTTATTGGCCCAAAAGACCTTGGTTTCCTCTCCTGAGATCTGTCAGTGGGAGAGCCTCTCCATCTTCCGTCAAGACTGGACCTATTGCTGCAGGGTCCTCTCCTCTACCCGGAGGTTCACAAGTTCCGGCTTAGAGTCTGGATCTTGAACGGGTAAAATTCTTAGAAAAGGGTCTATCATCCAATAGGGTTTTCACTAATTGCGAGAGCCTTATGCCCTCGATGGAAAAGATTTATTCCAAAGTCGGGAAAAAATTCTCAGAATGGATGGGTCAGGACATCCAATCAGACATTCGTAAAAAATTTTTCCAGGCAGGCCCGGATAAGGGTTGAGTCCAGATTCCCTCAAAGCCCAAGTAGTGGCTTTGAAGGCATTCTTTGATCTCGTGCTTGCTGAGCACAAGGGGATCAGGAAATTTCCTAGAAGGGCGAGTAGACTGCATCGATTCATAAGGCTGATGGTGCCCCCCCTGGGATCTGACTATAGTCCTTCAGGCCTTCTGCGATTTTACCCCGTTTGAACCTATTAGAAACCTATCCATCGCCTTGCTGACGTACAAGGTAGCCCACCTTGTGGCAGTTATGTCGGCTATGTGCGTGGGTGAAATTCGGGCCCTTTCGCAAAGGGCCCCATATAGGACTATGCACCCTGATGAGATCGTATTCTCCTTAGACCCTTCCCTCCAACCCAAAGTCTTGTCAGACTTCCACGGAGGCCAGCCAATAGTCATTCCAGCCTTTGTCTAAATTTTAAAAACAAAAAGGAGCAGAGGCTCCATAATCTTGACGTTAAAAGAGCTGCATTAGCGTACCTTGAGGCAACGGAAAGTTGCAGAAAGACTGACAAACTTTCGTTCAATTTCAGGGGCAGGCCAAAGGGAAGGCTACTTCTAGAGATTCAATAGCCAGGTGGCTCAGAAGAGCCATCCAGGAGGCTTACAAGGCCAGGGGCATTCCTCCCCCAGAAGGTTTGAAAGCCCACCTTACTCGGACGGTGGCATTTTCCTGGGCAGAAAGAGCGCACGCCTCTATCGAACAGATTTGTAACGCAGCCACGTGGACTTCTAGTCATACGTTTATTAAACCTTATAGGCTGGACATTAAAATCTAGTGAGGATGCAACCTTCGGGAGGATGGTGCTTCAAGCAGTAATCCCTCCCTAAAAAAGCCCATGCCAGTTATTTGGTATTCCTCCAGGTGTATGCTGTCATGATGTCGGAGGGAAAACGGGAATTTTTCTTACCGATAATTCCCTTTCTTGAAGGCATCATGACAGCATACGGGCTTCCCCCCCCCCCCCCCCCCCTACCGACATGGTTACCCTTGTTTGTTTAACAGATGAGGTAATGTGTATGCTTATGATTTCTTTGTCTAAGGGGTGTGGTGCCAATAAAACACACCTTCTGGTTAAGTATACTGTCACTGTGGTTATTTGGAACGCACTGGTGTTTGGTGGAGGGGAGGTGCCTTTTATGTTCTGCCTCTTCCTGTCCCATCAGGTCAGCAGGTGAGCAACCTCCAGGTGTATGCTGTCATGATGCCTTCAAGAAAGGGAATTATCGGTAAGAAAAATTCCCGTTTTTTCAGTAGTAATCCACTTTTATAAACAGAGAATGCCATTTTTCTCGTCAATATGGCGGTCTACTTGGTAGAATAGGGTGGGTTTCACTGGACTTCAATTGTGTCAATCATGTGCCAGACTCTACATTGCTCAGTGCCTTCCATTTATAACAGAGTTGTGCCCTGTTTTGGCATCCCACAGCCACATGTAAACCATTTTTCTTCTTATCGGGCTTTTATGTGACTGTTTCAGTGGCTGCTGTACACAAACATCACTCAATACCGTTGATATGGCCCCCGTAACCACTGCGTATGATGTCCATAGAATGGATCATTACATGTAACTGTTAATATGTATATATTGGTAAGTTATAGGTTTGCCATTTCTGGTTTAGCCTAATCTTCTCCCTAAACTTGTTTAGTGTATTGCATCCTGTATAAATCTTTCTTAGTATCCACATACAAATGACTCTTAAGTATTTGCTTTGAAACCTTTATTTTCCTGGCTGCTTTGGCTAATGCCGTTTATCATTATGTGTGCAGAGAACTGCTGACGCTGTAAGGAGAGCGGCATGATTCATACTACCTAAAGTCATTCTGCATAGTCGCAGGTTTGCTTTCTGTCTAATGATTGTAACTTTATATGTACTTGCCTCAAATCCAATATCCTAAAATGGGAAACCAATGAAGGCTGCAGCTAGTGTCAGAACTGATTTGTAAAATGGTATCGAGTATTTTAACCATAGTGATAGGCATTGGTCAGGCGGCCATTGTAGGCAGTAAGTTACATTTGTGTACTCTTATAGCATCACATTTGTCTCCTCATAAAAAATCCTATTTGGGTAATTTCTAAAGAAAATTGACACTGACTTTATTTGTAAGACTTTAAATTTAAATAAAAAATATTAGCGCTCAGAATATACTTCCTAGTAGTAGGGCCATATTTACACGGGCGATTTTCTCGTGTGAGTTCCAGCCAATTGTGGTATGGATGGAACTTAACAAGAAGATTACCCATTATTTTCTTTGCGTTTTATACATATGGATGATTCTGCTTTTGGACCGAGTGTCCAAGACAGAAATCATAGCATGCTCAAATTTTTGGGCGACATCGACCATCATTTTTTATGAGAGTAAGAAAAAAAAATTGCATGCAAATGTGATCCTCATGCGAGTGCGACGCAATTTTTCCCTTTCTTTACTATTGAAACGTCATGTGATTTTTCATGCACATGTAAAAATAAAATAAAAATTAATTTTATTTGTATAGTGCTAACTTATTCCACAGCACTTTCAGGTAAATTATTCCCTCCCCCCCCCCCCCCCCCCCCCACCAAGCTACCAAGCTGGGTACTCCTTTTACCAACCTCAGAAGGATGAACTAGCAACCTTCAGGCCGTGAGCAAGAGCTTAGGACTACATTTCTGCTGCCGTAACCCTCTGCACCACGCGGGGCTCATGTGCAGCAAGGAGTTTATTTCACAAAACGCATTGCACTTGCAGGAAAAATTGCAGGTTTGAGAATTTGTTATTGGTCTGAGTTTCTCGGACCAATATCGCACTTGCCCATGTAAATACGGCCTTACCCTGGATGCTGCCTATTATAGCCTTAAAGAGGCAGTGCTTTTGTTAGTATCTCCTCGCTCTAAGATTCATATGTTTTTATGTCCACACGGCTGTATGAGGGTGGGTTTGTGGTGGGATGTTTTTGCACTCTGGGATGGATAAAATGTACTGTAGAGCTTCAGTTTGTTGTTGGGAATACATAAGCAAAGCAATTTTTCCATTGTTTTTTGGTATTTACTATTCTTATGCTCACCCGGCAGTACTTTTGCTGCTATAGCAATTATGTATATTTGAATTGTTTCCTCTTCCTATAATAAAGCCTCAAGTTGGGGGATTTCTTATTTTTATATAAACTTTATTGGACTTTTTCATAACACACATGGTACCTGCAAGTCATGGAGCAGGCACTATAATTGTATTGGTAGCCTGGTAAAGTTAAGCTACGGTAGTATTTTATGCTCTGAGAGATTATCGCGAGGGTTCTTCTTAAACTTGCCACACTCTGGATATTTTTTTTCTGGTTACATGAAAATTCTAATTGAAAATGTTCAATAATTGTGTATTTGAAGTACACATTTACACATTATGTAGTCATTTCATTAGTTTGTTTTCATTAAAAAAAAGTGTATATTAAACCCAGTTAAAAAAAAATCATTGTTTGATTCAGTTGTAGCTCATTAGATCAATTTATAGTATCCAATCCAATTTTCTCTTCCCTCTGGTACAAATGTTTTTGTGTGTGACACATCCAAAGAGACCTGTGGCCTGATTGGGATGAACGCATGAGATAGTGATGAGCGGTTCCTCAGCTTCCATAAGGACCCATCGGGGCACATTTACTAATGCTGTATAAGAAGGGGCATTAGACTAGACGGTCTTAAAATGCGTAAGGTTTATCCCAGTGACACTGCTGGCTAGTATCTCTGGCTTGTCTTTAGACTGTGTAGTCTAAGGCTGGGCTCACACAAGCAGATAGGATTGTGCATGCAGAAGGCCAGCAGTGGATTTCGGCTGTGAGCCCGGCTGGTGACCCTGCGTACGGCACATAATTGCATTGCATAGGTCATACGCAGTACATATTTTTTTTTTTTGTATTTCCCGCGCCTTCACTTAGCGATGACACGGGTACCCAGAGCCCGTCTACAATGTAAGTGTGTATGGGCTGCGGGTATATCCTCGACCATAGAGAACAATCCGCTCTATGATCGCGGCTTCCGCAGTAAAATGCAGCATGTTGCAATTTTTCTTCCTCTCGCAGAATACTTAATGCGTACCCACAAGTGTGAAATTAAATTCAAAACTACATGCCTTTCAATGCCTGCGTATTACAGCGAGTGACTATTCGGGTGGTAGTTATCCCATGTAAAGCCTCTTTTAACTTTATATTGCCTATTGTTTGGCCCATTTTGGCACACTTGGGCCACCCCTCTCTTCTGGGCACGTCCAAAGTGTCCTGAAAATGTTTAAAACGCATCATAAATGCAAGACTATTTTCTGTTGCAACTTGTGCAAAAACATTTTTTTAAAGCCTTAGGCTGCCTGTCCACGGGCGTAGCGATGTCCCGTGGCAGATCTCCACCACAGAAGCCGCCTCCCGGGAGCAGGGGACAGCTGGCAGTTCTCCACACTGAGCCTGTGAGACAGATAGGCTCACCGCGGCAAATCGCAGCATGCTGCAATTTGAATCCCGCGAGTGAAGAATTGCTATAATTCTTCGCTCGTGGACGCCATGGCTGCGCTTTCCATAACTTCGCAATGGAAAGCTTTAGACGGTGTGATTCGCCGGCGATTTATCGCCAGTGAAATCCCGCCCGTGGACATGCAGCCTAATGGTAGTTTTGTTTATCAGTATAATGATTCCATGTTCTTATTTTGTATGCCTGCCATTTAGCTGCTGCAAGAAGTGCTAATAGTGTCATCTATTAAGAATGCATAAAGATGCTTCATTTCAATCATAATTTGTTGCCTTCTTGCTGATAATTTGTAGCAAGTGCTTATTGTGCTTAAATGGGCACTGAGCTTTCAATAAACTTTGCATGAACCAATAATACAGGCGAACATAAGACATTCTGTAATATATCTTATCAAAGAAAGATGTTGCTTTGTTTCCCTCTTATCAAGCTGTTTTTCCCCTTATAAACTGTTCTCTTAGGGGCATGTATACCGCAGAATTTCCATGGAGACCCTCCACACAGAAGGTCCATGGCATTTACAGTAGCAGCAAAGTGGATGAGAAAATCTTGTCCACAAGATGCAAAAAAAATCCGCACAAAACCTGTGTGGAAATTGACATGTGGTGCAGAATTAATTCAGCAGCATGTCCATTATATCCCGGTTTCGGCCGAAGTCTACTTTCTGTGTGTAGTTTATGGGACAACATATTACAGCTAGTCTACACCCACTACCTCAGGAAAAACTGAGAATTAGCGATGAAGTCTGCAGAAGGGAAATCTGTTAATATGCAGAATACAAGCCATATAATGGTCTGGAATAATGTATGTTCCTCATATACACATGAAAGCTTAGTCTTAAAAGGCATCTGGAAGTTCAGCATGATTTAAACTTTTGTTAATCCGTGCCATGAACTATACAAATTGAAGTAATTCTTTCTTTTTATTATAGGCAAAACCGCCGAAAGAAGCTCTTTCCCAGTGTTTGGCAGAGATTCAGCAGTGCCTGGTTGTCAGGTAAGCTTGCCACACTTAGGAACAAATTTCACATTTCTAAACTAAACTGGTTGTCATATGATAATTCTTGTTCCATGGCCTGGGGTCTTATTCTGTAGGGGCTTGTCTCTGATGAGACAACCCTTCTAATGGTTCGCTCTGTTCTTAGGGTGTGATATGATTTGGATAATTTCATATATTTAGTATTTTTAACCCTCCCGTAGTTACATATTTTAGGATTCTACTTCTCCACTGACCAGTTAACCCTTTCCAATCCAATTTCCCTGCCACCTACACATTCCCCTGCTCTCCTTTATTTTAGGTAGAAAAGCACTTTGTGATTGCCTTGGAATTACTCAACAGAAACACATAAAAATGAACTGTCATAATGCATTTTATTAGTAATTTTTTGTAAATTGAACCCTTTCCAATCCAGTCTTTGACTTCGTCCGAAATTAAAATTTTTCTGCATAGCTCTGTTGTCGAACGAGGTCTAAAACATGTTTCTAATAGCATGCAGGACAGTGCTCCAATGTCAGAAACTGTTCTGCTTATGCATATGTTGTCCTGTGTACTGTAACATGCATGTACAGAGCAGCCTCTGACTGTTGATGGTTTAATCCATCCTCCTGACATGTAATAGTTTTCACTATACGTCTGTATTTAGCATCTAAGCTTTAAGGGCCACTCTGGTAAAAACACATTTTCTATGTCTGCCCCCTCACCACACTCTGGAGCTCTCCTCTGTGAATTCCAACTACTTCCATGCACTGTCTGATGCTTGTCAGGCACCATCTTGAGGATGACATTTTTTGCTTTCACTTTCAGTCAATCCCATTTTGCATCAGCCCACCATTAGTTATGGCTATACCATTTTTGCCTACAGGGGGGGGGGGCAGTTTAATTATTACCTTCTATTTGCACATAAATGAGCTACATGTAATAAGTCTACAGTTAGGAGGATGAGCTGTGATATCCTCTATTATGACTGTGACAGGAGCCTCTAAACATAATCAGTAACTGGAGTGTTTGTATATTCCTCTAAGCAGTTTTGTGGTAGATCAGTGTAGCAGCGTCACACAAACTTGAGAAATTGACTGAAGGTTTGGTCATCAAGTAAAAAAAAAAAACCCAGACAATCCCTTTAAGAAAACCTGCTAAGCTTGCTGTAGCAAAAGACCTTAAACGTCATGTAGCTGTCTGTGAAGATAAACTGAGGTGTTGCTTGTCCGAACCTGTTTTATGCTGAGCTTAGCTACTCACCCAGTGGATCATTTTTGTGAATGAACACTTTGAAGTGCTTGCAGAACCTATTTCAACAATCAAAGTGGTCATCAAACATTCTTCAGTGTGCCTGTGAGTACATCTCCAAAAATAGTATAAGTATTTTAGTCCCAAATACATAAAATGTTAATAGAGAGAAAATATGTATAGAGCAATTCAAATGCCATTTGTGCCATTTCAAGCATATCCTTCAAAAACAGCTATTTAACGTGACTGTCCTGAATATATTTATTTAAAACTGTCAATTGGATTTTCACCAGTAGAAGTCATTTGGATCAAATCACACACAAGATTTTAATATCCGATGCCACACTTGTGTATAACCTCACCACCAGTGTGACTTTGTATGCACTCCTCTTCATTGAAATTGCAATACCCAGAAGGACGAGCCAATAGGTTATGCACATCGAAATAGAAGGTGTCACGAAGATATATAAATGTTCACATTTTCCAGCACCTAGCTCCAATCTATGGTGTGTAGGAGGGGTTCAACATTTATAAAAAGCCAGATCGAATGAAAATCTTTTTCAGCCACGTGAATCCTCAAAAATCAGATAGTCTTGTGATGTGATTGTGCAATGCCTCCTGTTTGTCGACATGCCAGTTATTACCACTTGTTGCAAACAGAGCCCTTGAACTGAGAGGCCCTGGTTTATCACCCTAGCAGATCATTAAATGCATAGGCCAAGTTGTCAGCACTGTTCAGTATTGAATGTCCCAGTGGTTGGGAGAATGACAATGAACTCGAATGACAACTAGATGTGCCAGGAAGTGATCCTCTGCACGGACCAATCATCAGATTAGAAGAATGGTGCATAGTGATTAGAGATGAGCGAACGTACTCGTTTCGAGTAATTACTCGATCGAGCACCGCGATTTTCGAGTACTTCCGTACTCGGGTGAAAAGATTCGGGGGGCGGGGGGAGGCGTGGCGGAGTGGGGGGTAGCAGCAGGGAACAGGGGGGAGCCCTCTCTCCCTCTCCCCCCCACTCCCAGCTGCAACCCCCCACTCACCCACGGCGCCCCCTGAATCTTTTCGCCCGAGTACGAAAGTACTCGAAAATCGTGGCACTCCGGCGAAAAAGGGGCATGGCCGAGTAGGTTCGCTCATCTCTAATAGTGATTCATTCCCTGCTGCAAGTGAAATTAGACTTCACATGTCAATGATAGGGTGACGAACAATATCTACACAAACCATCAGAAGGCACTTGCACAACATTAAGCTACAAGATAGATGTCCAGTGACATGTGTTCCATTGATCTCATGCAACTGCTCCTGAAGACTATCATGGTACAGAGTAAGATGGCAGTGGAGGCTGTAATGGGGATCTATGCTCTTCAACAATGAGTCCCACTTTTGTCTCGGACACAGTGTTAGCCAGAAACTGGTCTGGAGACCATGTCTGCAATGCCAAGAGGACTTCGTGAGCGAATCTCATGCCAGTCCTACTTTCAGGATTGTATTGTGGAGTGGCATAATGTATTGTAACTGGGTTCCTCTAGTCTTCATCCCAACTACACTAACAGCTCAGCATTATATTTGGCCGTAGAACCAGAGGTACAGCCATTTTTCTGAAGTGTTCCAGGAGCCATTTTTCAACACTACAACAGCAGGCCAGATGTTGCTCGTGCAACTGTGAGCAACTTGTGTGGCCTAAGCGTGCTAGTCCAACCCCCTGCTTAGTGCAGGATTCACTAAATATCACAGATATTTGTCCAGCCTTTGTTTGAAGACTTCCATTGAAGGAGAACTCACCACCACCTGTGGCAACCTGTTCCACTCATTGATCACCCTTAATGTCAGAATTTTTTTTTTTTTTAATATCTAATCTGTATCTCCTCCCTTTCAGTTTCATCCCATTGCTTCTAGTCTTTCCTTGTGCAAATGAGAATAGGGCTGATCCCTCTGCACTGTGACAGCCCTTCAGATATTTGTAGACAGCTATTAGGTCTCCTCTCAGCATTCTTTTTTGTAAGCTAAGCATTAAGTGTGGCAGAACATTCCTCAGACAAACATTAAGGCTGGGTTCACACAGGGCAGATTTTCCACGGTTTTGCTGCGCTGAATTTCGCCGCGGCAAATCCGCCCGCGGCCACTAATCTCGGGATTAGCCAGCCATGTGGACGAGATTTCTGAGAAATCTCATCCACACGGGACGGCCAATCCGCTGTGGTAAGTCTGGCTGAAACCGCGGCTGTGGTCGCCGCAGCCGCGGTTTCAAAAGATGCAGCATGTCTATTTATTGTTTACTTTTGTCGCGGGCGCGCTCTCCTCTATGGGAGCGCCAGCCGCAACGGAAAAGCGAGCGGCCGGGCCGCTTCAAAGCCGCCGCGGCGCTTCTCCCGGCGGAAATCTCACGGTTTTTGCTGCGGCCAAACCGCGGGGTTTCCGACGGGAATACGCCTAGTGTGAACCCAGCCTAATAACCTCATCGATGCATGCCAAGGTGTGTAGGTGCTTGTATCTCTGTTCGTGGTGCTCATGCTCAACACTGAATGTAAATAGAAATGTTTTGAATATTTAGTTTTTATTTTATCATTTGCATATCATTTAGATGTCTTTCTTTTCTGTGATTTCTATAATTCCAAGACTTTTCCTGCTTGGTGCTGCAATTTCATTGTTGAGAAGTCTGTTTTCCAAACCGCTGCTGCCTAGAGCCCAGCTCATCCTGACATATGTTTGGCAATCCCGTTCACCAGTATTTCATATCTGCCTACAGAAGTAAATTAAAAGGTGAAATGCTGATAGAAGAATCTTAGCAAATTTGACCCAACAACGATTTAGCTTCCCTTCATTCAGAAGACTCGCCGAGGACATAAATTGAAATAGCCTTTTATATTTTGCTTGTATAATATCGACCAACAGAAAAAAAATTGTTCCATGGTTTGTGGTATATGACCTATTCAGTACTATAAAGAAAGAGGATCCAGCTGTGGACTTGCCAAACGTAAGCATAAAGGAGTCCATGAGTTTATTGTAGCTAATATTTTTTTTGCTGGTATTAGGCCGGTTGCACATGAACGGGTCGGATTCCGGATGCGGGATCCCGCACCGAAATACAACCTTGTGCCTGGCTGGTGGCGCTGCGTAGCGGTGTTCTTATTCTTTATCTGTTCTGTGGATGGTTCGGATGGCTTGTCGTCGGACATGCTCAGTACAGATTTTTTCTTGCAGTCGCCAGGCGATGACGTGAGTCCCTTAACCTTTTCGCGTTAATTGCTGAAGGGCCTCTGGGCAGATGGTCTCTATTGACTTCAATGGAAGCCATCCGTGTGGACACCACACAAAAATAGAGCATGCTGTAACTTTTTTTTACTCCGCAAGTGGAAAATCGCAATTGATTTCCACTTGTGTGCAGGTAAAAGCACTTTTCCATTGCATGCTACGGGCTGTATTTACTCCAAAACCTGGGGTCGGACGCCCACACCAGATTCCGCAATGCAAATATGCCCGTGTGCAGGCGGCCTAAATAGAAAGATAAATGGTTACTTAAATTTGGCAAAATGACCAATATCTTTGTACCAAGAGTAAAGCATCATGTGCTTCATATGACGCTGTATGATACTTCTGGGCACAGCACTATATTTTAAAGGGGTATTTCCCTAGAAGTAATGCCAGTAGGGGATCGTACCTGCTTGATATGACATTCACTGGAACATGCTACTCTTTTTATGTTTGCAAGATCCTCAAGATTCCAACAAAATATTATTGTTCTCAGCAAGAGAAACGACGTAATCTTGTAGATATGATACCTTTTAATGGCTAACAAAAATACATGATGTAACAATAGCGAGCTTCCGAACCAACGCAGGGTTCTTCTTCAGGCTTATGGATTGGATCTGAAGAGGCATGCATATTTATACACACTTATAACATACATACTTATGACAAGGCACAGATATGGATGTGATTGGTTCGCACTTAAAAGGAATTCTGCAACAGCAAACAAATTTTTTTTGTCTAGGCACTAATAGCGGAGTGAAAGTTTTATGGTCCCTAATCAGTGTTTAGCTAAAAATGTTTGTGCACCTCTTGTAGCATTTCTAGCCTGCCCGACCTTCCCCCCCCCTCCCCCCCTAACAGTAATTCAGGGACCATAAAACTTTCACTCCGCTATCAGTGCCTAGACAAAAAAAAGTTTGTTTGCTGTTGCAGAATTCCTTTTAAGTGCGAACCAATCACATCCATATCTGTGCCTTGTCATAAGTATGTATGTTATAAGTGTGTATAAATATCCATGCCTCTTCAGATCCAATCCATAAGCCTGAAGAAGAACCCTGCGTTGGTTCGGAAGCTCGCTATTACATCATGTATTTTTGTTAGCCATTAAAAGGTATCATATCTACAAGATCACGTGGTTTCTCTTGCTGAGAACAATCACATTTTGCTCTACTGGCTAACACGGTACCAGATCTTTGTTTTCATTATATCAACAAAATATTTGCACACACAGATTTATATGGGGGCTATATTGTTGCTTTCTCCAACTATAACAAATGTAAGTATTGTCACGTTTGGTTTAAAAGATCAAAAAGAACCCTCTGTCACCCATGGAGTCCATTCACTAGTTTTATTTAAATCTTTTTGCTATTCGTCTGTTACTTTACTATGTTGAGCACATTCAGAACTTGGTACCCCAGGAAACAGTCTCTTTACCGTCTCACTTGCCAGATTAGTGTGATTACTCTGACAAGATGCATTTGATAGATGAATGTCATTATCTTTTTAAACATTCTGGATGCATCATGTACAGAGATGATGATTAAAATTGTCTCACCAGTGGGAAAAACTCTGCATCTGACTTATTAATGATCTGCATAGCTAAACTGACCAATTGCAAATGCACAACATAAAAATGTTTTTGTTGTTGTGTAGCTATATAAGACTGGAATGAATGTGTGATCAGATTTACGCAGGATGACTTGAATGCTTACAGGTTAGCACAAAGCTGTTAATGAAACCTTGTCTGAGACAAAACACAAGAGAGGATCATAATTAACGTCTCATTTTCTTCCAGTTGCTATTGATTACTCATTCAAGATCCTTTTGTTCTTGAAATTGTAACAACTGTATTTCACTTCAGTATCTAATGAGATTCTTAGTATTGGATCATTTAAACACCATGCTCATAATTGCCAACTTAGCCATACAATTTCATTGTTAAGTAGATTTACATTATAATGTAAAAAATGTCCTCTATTTAAAAAATCTGGGCAGTGTTTAAAAAGTTGAACGTTGTTTAGGAATGGTGGGAAACTTACGGAGTTCTAGAACTGCAGTGATTTGAGATGTAAGCCATAGATGTTCTGAGCACAGGTCCTAGGCTGTGAAGGAACCCGCTCTGTTAAGCCACATTAAGATTTTTAGATCTAGTGATACTAGTATTTAACAGTGTAGGCTTTTAGACAATTTTTTTTTGCTAATTCGGAGTATAAAGGGGCTCGCAAACATTAGATGAATCTCAGTGGGACCAGCCAATTATCTAACGTGTATAGGGTTAGGCTCTCATCTGCCTGAAGGTGAATGAAGCATATAAGGCATGTTCAAATCCAACATGTCCTTCCTTGCTGTTGTCACTAAAGGGGCTGGCAGCTTTTTCCTATTGAGAACCGTACATGCTCAACTGAGTCATGTGTGAATGCGTATGCAGGAAGGGGAAGGTTGGGAAAATATCTAAAATGTGTCGCGCCTAAAATCTTTTCAAAAGGACTTGTTGGCTCTATTGGAGTCATGTTCCAAGATGCAACATACTTGGAAAAGAAGGAAATAGGCCTGATCTAAGTGCAGCATTAACCAATCCACTGACGTCTGAAGACATTATAATTTAAAGCTGTACAGCTCCAATGTTGGAAGACGTCCGTCGGGGTTCTCTTACTGTATATTCCCAGCCTCTCTGCTGTCCGAGCCTATCCAACATGTCAACCTCATGCAGTACTGGCTTTAGCCAGCATATAGCGCTGTTGTATAATGGCAGAAAAAGAGTAAGCCCCCTAGGAAAACTGGGATACAGATTGGATTGGAAAGGGTTAATGTCAGTAAATTGCTTCAGATTATAAAAGAAAAGGATATACTTTCACCTGAGGGAGTTATGCTGCAGTATGGGCACCACTCCACTGTTTGTGTCTCAGTGTAATCCTGTGCTGCAAGCCAAGCTGCCAACCCAGATGCTCCTTCCTCGAGGTTCTTGACTGATTCAATATACACAATGGTAAACTGTAAAATACCTCTTCCAGTAGTGCTGCCAGACTTTGTCCCTTAACTTGCTTGGAAGGAAAAGAGGACCGGCAATGAGTATTTTATTAGCAAGTAACGCAATGTGCTGCATCCTCGGTATGAGGCTTTCGTCAGGTGTAACACATAGTACATTCTGCAAATAAAATAACATGTTGCTTGTTAGGCGTGAGTAGAATCTTACAGCCACCAAACATAAACCATAATCTGTAGTAACTTAGTATGTTATGCTGAAAAAAAAGATACATGTCCATCTAGTTCAGCCTATTCACCCCACCACCCTTCCTGATGTTGATTTAAAGCAAGGCAAAAAAAAATTACCACCCATGGTGTAAAAGCCAATTTTCCTCATTCAAGGGGAAAAATTCTGACAATCTGAATTATCCCTGGATCAGAACCCTTCAGTGACTATAAAATGTAATATTGTAGCACTCAAGAAAGGCACCCAGGCTCCTCTTACATTTTTATCAAATTTGCCATCACCACGGACTCAGACAGAGTTGCATAGTCTCACTGCTCTTACAGTAAAGAACCTCCTTCTGTGTTATAGAAACCTTCTTTCCTCTAGACATAGAAAATACCCCCTTGTTACTGTCGCAGTCCTGGGTATAAATAGATGATAGGAGAGATCTCTGTATGACCCCTGATGTTTTTATACATAGTTATTAGGTCACCCCTTAATCATCTTTATTCTAAATTAAATAACCCTAATTTTGATGACCTCTCAGGTTATTGTAGTCCGTTTAGTCTATTTATTACTTTTCGTTGCCTTCCTTTGGCCTTGTGCAAACTCTTGATATGTCCTTCTCGAGTACTTTGTGCCAAAAACTGTACACAATATTCCATGTGTGGTCTACCAGTGACTTGTAAAGAGGAAGAGCAATCTTCTTGTCATGTGCCTCTATTTCCTTTTTGAGGCACCCCATGATTCTATTTGCCTTGGCAGCAGCTTCCTGACACTGGTTGCTCCAGTTAAGTTTTACAGTTAACTAAAATCCCCAAGTCCTTTCTGCATGTTAGTTTTGCCCAGTAGTTTCGCATTTTAGTGTCTAATGGTGACATGCATTTCCCCAAATTACTTAATTCCCTTAGAACCCGGGGGTGTATGCCATCAGGAATTAGAGATTTGGCTATTTTAATCTTACTAAAGCTGCTTGACAATAAGTCTCTCTGTCTCCACATTTGCTGCTTTATCTGCTTTCTACATATTTTTTTTTCCATTTATAGGTTTTTAGTAGTGCTTCGCTGTCTTTAGTAGTTTAAACACTTTCTTTTTGCGGTTTATTGCCCTCTTTACATAGTTATTGAGCCACATTGGTTTTCTCCCATACATAACCCCTTTATTTCTGTAAGATATGAACTGCTCACAATACGTTTCTAAATATTTACCATTTGTCTGCTCTCTTATTTTTGAGGACCTTCTCCCAGTCTATAAGGTTAAGGGCATCTCTAAGCTGACCGAACTTTACTTTCCTAAAGTTTCTTGTTTCTGTAACTCCCTCTAGAAAGACAAGTGGAAATGTATTATATTATGGTCAATATTTCCCAGGTGTCTCTCAATCTGCACCCCTCTTATTCTGTCACCTCTATTGGGTTAATATGAAGTCCAAAATGGTTTTTCCTTTTAGTTGGGTCCTGTACATGTTGGGTAAGGAGGTAATCTTTAGTTATTGACAGAAACTTATCTATATGGCACCTGCGGGTTTTAGCTCCCCAGTTTATATCTGGTTAGTTAAGCTGTGTTTGATTTTCTGAATGAATTGTTCAATCTACTCAAATGAGTGAAGCTGAATGATTGTTTGGTTTAAATGCAGCCAACGACTAACGAGACTCGTGAGGTTCTCTTGTCCAGTTTCAGCTGGCATAACAATCAGCGCACTTTCGTTCACTCAACAAACCGTTTAAAAACTACTCATTCATTGTTTCACATAAGAATATGAAAGGCTGAACGGTCAGTGAACAAGAATTGAGATTCTCATCATGAGATTCTGGACCTAGGGAGATAGGCCATTGAAGTCCCCTATAAGAATTACCATTTTTCATTTGCAAAAATAAATAGTGGCTATAATACAGTTACAATCAAAATTATTTTGGCAAATTTACAAACTTAGAGCTGTTTGCAAGAAAAAAAAATTTCATTGAGAAAAAAAGTCTTATAAAAGTTTGGACGCATGTTGTTTGGAGCTTATGCCCCTAATCTTTTAAAACTCTAGCAATGTCCCTGGCTATTAGTGCTGCATTCATGATCCACTTAAGAGACCTAGTGATGCTGTGGAATGTTCTGGGCGGATGATGGCCAGTATCCATGAAGAGCAGCATGGAGGGTGCAGGGTAGAATCTGAACTTTTTGCACCAGGCCCCATGGGCCTTAAGTTACGCCTTTGGATAAAAATCATTAAAGGGGTGGTCTCGCGAAACAAAGTGGGGTTATACACTTCCGTATGGCCATATTAATGCACTTTGTAATATACATCGTGCATTAAATATGAGCCATACAGAAGTTATTCACTTACCTGCTCCATTGCTAGCGTCCTCGTCTCCATGGTTCCGTCTAAATTCGCCGGCAGCTTGCTTTTTTAGACGCGCTTGCGCAGTCCGGTCTTCTCCATTCAGCACGAGCCGCTTCAGTGTGCTCCCCGCTACAGCTCTTCTGCGCATGCGCAGACGAGCTGTCACTGCTCGGGAGCGCGCTGGAGCGGCCATTCTGTACCTTCCTCTGTTAGAGGAAGGTGCAGAGCTGCCGAGCTGTCCGGAGAAGCCGCCCAGCTGTCCCACCGTCCAGCTGTCCCGGTAAGTGATGGGTCGGGGGGGCTGCCGCTGCGCCGGGGGGGGGCTGCCGCTGCGCCGGGGGAACTAGCGCTGGGCCGGGGGGGGGCTGTCGCTAGGCCGGGGGGGCTGCCGCTGCGCCGGGGGAACTAGCGCTGGGCCGGGGGGGGGCTGTCGCTAGGCCGGGGGGGCTGCCGCTGTGATGGGGGAACTAGCGCTGGGCCGGGGGGGGGGGGGGCTGTCGCTGGGCCGGGGGGGCTGTGATGGGGGGGGGGGGGACTGCGCCGGTTACCTTGTGCCTGGCGGTGGGTGACAGGTCGGCGGTGTTCACTCCAGGGGTCCGGTCGGCGGCTGCGGGGCGTCTGGTTGCCATGGAGACACAGCTGGTAGCGTCTCGGGAGCGCGCACGTCGGGCTACAGCAAGCGATGCGAAAAGAGCTGGCGGCCATCTTGGGAAAAAGTTTTATAAGTTGCTGAAACGGTAAGTAGAAACCAGCTAGGAAAGTAATTTACAGGGGTAATTAGTAATGTATGTTTAATTAGGGGGACTGGGCAAAAAAAAAAATTCACTGCTTCCTCGAGACATCTCCTTTAAAGATCAAAATCTGAGCACATAGAAATCTTGACCTATGACCCATTGTCTCGTGGTAATTATGACATAGATTTTATGTTCATATGGTAACATAAAATTGACAGCAGAAAAAGCCCAGATGGTCTATTTAGTCTGCCCTTGATATTTCTTTTTGTATTTTTGTTTTCTTTAGGACAGATATATGCTTATCCCAGGCATGCTTTAATTCATTTATTAGTGATTTTCCAACCACATCTGCTGGAACTTTGTTCTAAGCATCTACTACTCTTTCAGTAAAATATTTTTCTGATATTGCTTCTGATTTTATCCCCAACTAATCTCAGATTGTACCCACTTGTTCTAGTATTTGGCTTCCTAATAACCCTCCTTAACCTTATTTATACCTTTAACATATTTAAAGGTTTCGATCGTGTCCCTCCTTCTTTTTGTTTCCCTCCTCCAGGCTATGCAATTTAAGCTGTTAAGGCTTTTCTGATAAGTTTTTTTTTTTTTTTTTTTTTTTGTTCTTGAGACCTTCCACCATTTCCACATCTTTGGACTCGTTCTTACCTACAGAAAGGCATTGATAAGATAGATATTCAGAACTGAACACAGTATTCCAGATGTGGTCTCACCAGAGCTATGTACAGCGGGATCACAAACTTTCTGCTGGTTATATCTCTAGCTATGCTGCTGAGCAACCTACTTGCTTTCCCTGCTGTCACCACTTGTAACTCATCCTTGTTCAGAATACACTCCATTAACCCTCGGATATCGACCTTTCAACAGTGAATCCACTAGACTAACAAGGATTAAGTCCAATTTTCAATAATCTATATGAGCTTTTAGTGTGGCACTGTATCAAAGACTTTACTGAAGTACAAATAGGCGATATCTACAGCACTCATCATGCGCCATTTTTGTGACTTCGTTAATGAGATTAGTTTGACATGATCTGCCCTTGGTAAAGTCATGCTGCCTATGGCCCAACAAGTGGTAGTTTTTAAGTGCTTAAAGAGGTTTCCTGGGCAAAAACTATTAATTTCCTATTCTCAAGATTGGTCATCAATAAATAATCACCGAGGACCTTTCGATTTGAGATTGCTAGTGTTGAGCTGATCACCTGACCCACTGTCGGTGTAGCAGGGTCAGACCTCATAGGTGACCAGAGCATACGTGCCCTGAAGCTGATTATTATTACATTTCTGACACTTCTACCTCTGACACCTGGGTGGGACGTGTTATTGTAATAACCACTTCAGCTCCCATTGATTTCAGCGGGAATGAAGCCAGCTAGGGCACTTCTGCCCTCGTTCCCCATGACTGTCAGTCGCCGCTATGCAGACTGTAGGTCAGGCAATCAGCTCATCACTGCGGATCCCGAGCAGTGATTTAACTATTGATGACCCACCCAGAGGATGGGTCATCAATAGTTTTTGCCCCCCCCCCCCCCAAAAAAAAAACCTTAAATATCTTTTTTCAGGAGAGTTTAGTTTGACATCTGTAGTAGTTATATTAATTGGTCTGTAGTTCCTGGCTTCTTTACTTCCTTTATGGATGCGTACAACATTGGGCTTCAGTCATCAGGAACATCACCTGTTAGGTTAAACAAATCAGAGGTGCAGTTCTTTAGCAACTCTGGGGTGCATGCCATCTGGAAACATGGCCTAAGGCTGCCTGTTCACGGGCGGTTTTGAATTGCGTTCTCAGCAGCGATAATCCGGCCGCGGGGAACGCAATGCACGGTTTCCATAGCGTTGCTATGGAAAGCCCAACCCCCCTGTCCACGAGTGGAGAATCATAGCGATCCTCCGCTCGCAGGCGTCAAATCACAGCATGCTGCGAATTGCCACGATTCTCCGCGATCAGCCTATCTGTCAGATAGGCTGACCGCAGAGATCTGTCTGCAGGCTCCTACTCCCGGGCGGCGGCTCACTCGGCGCAGATCTGCCGCGGGATACCGCAACACCTGTGGACAGGCAGCCTTACTCAACTTCTAAATGTGCCATCAACACCATCCTCCAAAAACACTGGATCAGATCCCTTAGAACTAGAAGTAATATGAATAAATATATAAAAACGAAGGGCTACAGACAACCAGAGCACAATCGCCCCAGGAATCTTTAGGAAGCTCAGAGCCCATCCTCCCCAGCCAAAGAAAAATAAATAGAGTAGTGAAACAGTAGCAATGTCAGTCCTGATGGTGGACTGATGGCTTATGCTCTTTGCTCATTTAGGTCATTCACTTAACAGGCAGAAATGGGCTCTTTGAATTATTGAGTTCTGACTGTAATCCCCAATAATATATAGGATGGCTTACAAATTTAAAAGCGTCAATTTCTGCTGATGCTTATGGGTGTAAGTTCCTCTATCTTGCCACCCCCTGGTAGGATTGTAGAGGTGACCTATATGTGGGTGGCCAGCCTGAAGTTATTATCAGACTCTGAGGGCGCCTGCACACGAGCGGAAATTCCGCGGCGGGATTTCCGCTGCTGGAAGCCTGCATAGGATTGCGTTAACAAACGCAATCCTATGCAGACGTCCGCGGTTTGGCCACGAGATATTTCGCGCGGCAAACAAACTGTGGCGTGTGCAAGCCGGCACATCAAACAGCCGGAGCCGCGGGCGCGGGTGAGCACGTGCCGCTCTCTGCAGGCGCTCGGGTCGGGTCCCGCGGCGAGAATCCTCGCAGCCGGATCCGACCCGCCCGTCTGCAGGCGGCCTGACTGGTTATTTTCCACACTGCACTCCCAATCCATTATTGAGGGATGTCAGTGGACCAAGACTCATTTGACTCCCAGCTTACCTTTTAGTCATTCTTTTTCCTGTCGTCAAGGGGGATCACCGATTGACTCTTGGTGACTCCATCTTGGGGACAATTGTTGCCGATTTCTTGTTTTTTTTTAGTCAGTAGCCCTTAACTTTTATTAATAAATATATAAAAACTATTTTTTAAGGGTTCTTTTTTTTTGTCAAGACCTATCATTAACTACTAAGACTGCTTTGCTTGGTGATTTCTAGGAGTAATACGAAGCACAGTCATATTATCATTCGAAAAACTGCTTTTGAAAATACTGACCAAATTAACTATTCAAATAGTCCGCGACGGCATTATCTCTATTAATATAGTTATCATTTTTAATTTCTTTGTAATTCCAGTTTTACTTATTGCTGCTACTGATATACTTGAACATTTTCTTTATCTCACTCATTATTAGATTTGGCCATTTCTCCTTTTTTTTTTCTTCCTTAGAAGCATTAATAACTTTTTGCCTCCTGTCCAATGTTATAAAACTTTCAGCTACACTTAGTTTCTTTAAACCCCTATAGGCAGGCGTCTTTTCTTTTGCTATATTTTCTAGTGAACCATAGTTTTTCCTTTTTCTAGTGTGTTTGACAAAGTTTAGTTGCCTTTTAACATGGCCATTTTAATAGTGTCTACTGGGCGCACACTTCTGCTGTTTTATTCCACCGTGTTAATTTACTTTTTAAAAACTCACTCATATCCTTGAAATTAGTCTTTCTAAAATACTTTGGTTGTAGTAAGGCATTACTCATACGTCAAACCATAAACATTAGTGGTCTCTGAAACCCAGATTCTCCTCCACCTAAAAGGGGTTGTCCGGTTGCCAGACAATTTTTTTTTTTTTTTTTAAGTATCGCTGCAAATTTGTTAAAAATGACAAGTGTCTGTACTTGCCCGTCCTCTGCTGCCCCACAGTCCTCCCGGTGTTTGTTTAGAAATTAGAGGCTGCAGCTATCACATGCCTTTCTCCTGGCATCACTGCTCAGATGCTGGGAGCCATGATGCCAGGGGAATTGCACTTGACTGCTGCTACCTTTTGATTGGCTGCAGTGTTCAGTGACATCCGTTCCTAAACAAACAACTTGAGAGCCTTAGGCCTCATGTCCACTAGGAAATTCGGACCTGCGTGGATTCACCATGCAGAATCCCGCAGCGGGTCCCTCCTTTACCGCGGACATGAGGCCTAAAAATAAGATTTACTCACCTGTCCGGACGCTGAGGATCTGCCCTCCGTTGCGGCCAGATCTTCATTCTTCAGCTTGGTGGATGTGCGATAGTCGTTTATTTTTGTACAGTCACCGAAGGAGACTGCTGTCTATGTAGCTGCACTGCAAATGAAGGAAATACCACTTTGAGTTTGGAAAGTCTGTATCCTGGCCATCTGCATTGAAGGTGTGACCTGTATATGCTAGGTGATCCCCAGCTAATTCCAAACACTAGTCGTAATCTGTTTCAACAACCCAGTCTAAATCACTTCTGGATATGATAGCTATTAGTTCATAGAGCTCGTTTCCTGAGCTGCAGGCGTTAATATCCATTGTATGGAGAACATTACGGTACTTTTTTATTTTATTCCTATCAAATACATCAATTCCATCTCCAATATTAACCACATTTTTGGAGCTATCGAACACATCGCTAACTGACGGAAAGAAATTGTCCTCTTAAATTAAAAATTTCCCCCATTCATCTGGTTTAAATGTCTGTATAAAATAAAAAATCTAAATTGCTCACTAAGCAAAACCAACCACCTTGTACAACTTTCTTAGTCATCCTGGAAACCTCATTGACAAACCCATCCAAAGCCTTCTGCATTAAACTCTGATCTACAAAGTGGCTTGTTCAACTGATCACCGACCAACAAGACCTCTGTAGATGTAACTGGACCTGTTATCTTACAAAGCTCCCGGCCAATGAGACTTCAGAATAAAACTTTATCTCAGATAAACTTATACTCTGTAATTAACTTATAAATGCTTAATGTGTTTTGACACTTCCAGACTTTCATGACTGTACAGGTTTAACCTTACAATATTAATCCAACTGAGTCTAGGTTATATAGGTTAGTTTGGGGGGATTTTTTTTTGTACAGATTATAGAGTTGTTTTTTTTTTTCTACTCCACCCCAGAAATGTTGGGTTTTTTTTTGTTTTTTTAAGCTTCATAATACATTATATGTACAATAAAATGTCCCAGGGATACAATGAGAAGCTTGACTTGGTGGTGGTAGTGGGAATTGTAATTGCTTATTTTCCCCTTCCTATACCATTCTGCTGTAGATTTGCAGAGAGTGAAGGGTTGCTCTAAAGCAAAGGATTAATCAACCCACCACTCAAAAAAACACCCTGGAAAACTCTGCATTCTATTTTTAATATCCCATCTATTCATAGTAATCGCTCAATAAAACGATTGACTCTCTATAAAATTGGAAGATGCCCTCTCTGTGGGCTGCTTGTTGTATACACGGGTCTGATCAGCCTAGACCAGGAGAAATGGCAGGGCTTTCCATTGATTCTTTATAGTAGTTTGCATTATCATCCAACATACAGAAAGCCTTTATGTACAAATATTCTCTAAATTGCTATAATGTAGTTTTCTCTCTGTGTGTGTGTGTGTGTGTGTGTGTGTGTGTGTGTGTGTGTGTGTGTGTGTGTGTTGCAGATGGTGAGGCTGAAACTAAAATAGTAAAATTGTCCGTAATAATTTGTAAGATTATAACTGAAGTCAGACGAGTAAACAAGTACAATAAGAATACTTTGTCCACGTCCTTTGCTCTCTTGGGTGTCTCCGTATTTTTTTTTTCCCTGTTGAAGCCCTGGAGACAGGATCAGTTATAATCAATATCATCTTTTTAGTTGACTCAAATGAGCAGATAATTCTGCAGACTTGACTAATAGCATTGATTTTGATCTCGGAAAATAGACTGCGGAGTGCACTGTATTCAAATTGCTTTTTAGAGACTTAGGCCTCCTTCACACAGGCGTTTGTAGAAATGCAGCGTTTTTCAACTCTGCGTTTATTGTGGTTTCAGCCCGTTTTCGGCTGCGCTGGCATCCGTTATTCCGCTCCAGGCTTCCCGTGCACGGACACCTCATCGATTGCTGATAGCGAGTTTGAAAACCCCCCCTCCAGGGAGAGATTGCTATGATTGGTTCTCGGCTCTGGCTTTAGCCAATAGGCGCTGGCGAGCTCTGATTGGCTGAGACAGTCAATGAATGGCTGTGATTATTGCATCGAGCCAGCACCGAGAACCTATCACAGCAATCCCTTGCTCTAGGTAAGGTTCTCAAATGTCGTAGGAAAAGCCTGGAGCAGTGGCAGGAACTCAGCGGCATCTGTTAGGTTAGTATTGCCCCCTTTTTTTTCTCTTTTTTCTTTACATCTAGTGTAGCAAGGGCTGATTTTCAGGGTCGGGCTTATATTTGAAGCCCCCACCCCCACAAATGTGTGTGCGGTTAACACCAAAAACATCTCCAATTTGTGCTGCATTTTCAGCATTACTAAAACCGCTGTCCAATGGGCGACGCACGGCTAAAAACTGCCAGAGATAGAATATGCATCACTATTAGAGATGAGCGAACGTACTTGTTTCGAGTAATTACTCGATTGAGCACCGCGATTTTCGAGTACTTCAGTACTCGGGTGAAAAGATTCAGGGGGCGGGGGGGTAGCAGCGGGGAACAGGGGGGGAGCCCTCTCTCCCCCCCCCCCCCCACTCCCCGCTGCAACCCCCCACTCACCCACGGCGCTCGCCGAATTTTTTCGCCTGAGTACGGAAGTACTCGAAAATCGCGGTATTTGGGCGAAAAAGGGGTGTGGCCGAATACGTTTGCTCATCTCTAATCACTATCAAAGTGCAGCGTCTAAGGCGCTACGTTTCGACTCTTGCATGAACAGCCCCATTGAAATGAATGGGAGCGTTGTACAGTGTTTAGCGCTGCGCTGAAAACGTCTGTGGAGGGAGGCCTTATATGGTATTCAGAGAAGATCATCTTCAAAACTATTGTATTTTTCTGTGTTAACATTACATAAAAATGAAATTTTTTTTCAATTAGTACTTCCTGAAAGTCTACTTTAAGTGAGCCCTGAGTGCTGTCCTGGATAGACTGGCTGGAAGTAATGCAGATTTCAACACTAGTATGATGTTCACCTAAAAGTGTAACTGTCATTTCAGTGTTGTAAATAGATAGAGCAGGAATTTATCAGCACTTTTGCAACATAGTTAATTGTCCTATTCTGTACACTTTTAGTAGAAAAAGTGTCTTGAACTGCCGCTGCTACCCCTATGCAGCTATGAGGAGGGGTTTGGTTCTAAATTAACATCTTTTCCCTCCCAGATCATTTCCTAATCTTACTACCGGAGATGTATTACACTGATGCACTGACAATTCGCAATGGGTCCCAGCAGTGATTGGGCTCGATGTAAGGTGGAGAAACCTCTTGCAGTAAATGATGGCTTCTCCTCACACAACCCCCATGGCCAGTCAGTAGGATTAGGAAATCATCTGATGGGGAAGATATGTCGATAATTTACATGGGCATGGAAATATGCATTAAATTGTATTGGACGGTATAAAAAAAATAAGCCGACAGCACAAATCTGTCTTGTCTGATGGTTACTGCAGTGCATGAAATATGTCTGACTACGGAGTTCAGAAAGGATTATCTAAACTGCATACAGTTGCTGCCAACCCCCAACTGTAGGTCTATAATGGATTTTAACCTCTAGATCCCAGTCATTAATCTCACCCTTCTATGTTGTAGAAATTTTAATTTCCCTCAGTCTTGTACAGCGGGGTTCTTTAATGGAAGACGAATACAAACAAAATACACTTTAACAAAACTAACTCTGGTGCAGCAGCAAACTTTTCGCCATAATATGCTTTATGAAAGAGTTGAGTTGGATTTCTTTAACCATGCACAAATTAGTCATTTTTAGAATTAATGTGTGAGTTTTATAGCTAGCTTGCCAGCTAGTTTTCCATGGCTGGGCTCCATTCTGCCAGACCACACCCACCTGCATCGGGCAGTGGCTCCATAATTCCCAGTACAGTGTGTGGCCATTGGGCCATCTTTGGCCATGTGTCTCTGGCCATACTGTTGTTGCATTATACCTTACATCTGAATAATGACTGGTCAATGACTATACTGTGTCTGTATAACTAGGAGTAGTTTAATGAATTTCATTTTGCACCTTGACTCATTGCAGTATAGTTAATGTGACTATTATAAATGACAAATACATAATTTCAAAATTGTTATCATAACAGAAAAAAAAATTAGTTCTTTTCACAGACTTGTCTCTGGGCTTTTAGAAATGGTCCAATGTACCCAATACTCCAGAAGGCATCGGCTTAAGAGTGTGTACATTGACAGGTGTCATGGTGATTTAGGCAATTTACTAACTCTGGACAGAATGTCCCCTAGGAATTGAGTGTTCTGTATTCTGTCAGCAGTAATCAATCCATCATAAAGGATTACTCTTGCAGGGTTATCAAAAGTGATGCACACAGAATGGGGAAAGAAGGCAGTGAATTATATATAATTTTGTATAATGGATGCATATTTCTAAACAACTAATATTGGACAGATCTTTTGTGCCACTCTTTTTTGGCATTTTTTTAAATTAATTGTACATTTACTCTTTAGAACAATGAGTACATTTTGTGAAGAACAAACCTGGAATCTGACTGGTTTGCACCACCAATAGTTGCAGATAATGTATTGGTTTCTTGCACTGCACTGATTTAGTTGCTGTATGGACTTTCTCAGTTACATGATCTGTTAAGGAAAACGAAACCGTGCAAAAAAGTGCCATCCAAAAAAGCTATATAATATCCAAAAAAGTGTATCCGTTCACTTCTTAAGACTCTTTTACATACAGCAGTGAATTAGACTGCCGCCATATGGGAATGCAAGTTCAGTTGTAGCAGCATATGTGTAGTGAGGTTTGGACAATATCGATCATTCTGATTGATGATAAACTGCAGTTTATTAACTTTTTGAGGGTTATTTAGATTTGACGGGAATAGTTACGATCAGTTATTGCTGTGTAAACATGCCTTTTTGTACATAAATAAAATATTAATCCACATCAGCTCACTCATGTTTTTTAATTTAATCACAATGCTGTATTTTAACAGAGATTATGTTGTACACGCATGTAAAAAAAATATTTTTGTTGCCCTTTCTTTAGAGTATATGAGCCAAAATAGGTCAAAATTTCTGCCAACCTGAAGTTTATTTCAAGTGCTGGACTTGCCCTATATAATATGTCTTCTATATATTAAACATTAGCTATCTATTGACATCACTGATACATTACTGTCATCTTTTGGTGGCTATTCATTCTTGCTTGCACTTGGGTTATGTCAAGTACAGGTATATTTATGTTAAAGAAGTGTTCTCCAACTCCGTTTCAATAGTTAAAACTCTTTCTTGTGCCCCAGCTGCTCTGGAGATACCAACTAGAAACAATATCTCATTAAGTATATGCATCGAGGCACTTGTTAAGCGTGCAATTACTAAAGTCAGCAGTGAAATGGCTAGTTTGCAATGCTCACTTCTTACTTCAGGGTAAAGCTGTTTTTCATTTTGTTCCTAGCACAATATTGTACTTTTAATATTTATGGTTCTACTTCATAAATCTGATTGGTAATAATTGTAAATAGTGATTTGTATTTACAGATTTCTTAAAATTCCTTGTCCCGACTCATGGGGGTTTTATTTTACAGACCAGCCTGATTCGAGCGGATATTGGACTTGGTAGTTCGGGGCAGCTTCCAACCTCAGGAAAACCTGGAAGCCCTTATTTTCCATTCTCTGCGTCAGGTTCTCGTCGAAGGCCCTTACAGGACACCCCGGCCCTAGGTAACTAGTCACAAGTTTCATAAGCTTTTGAGATGTTAGGAATGTTCCTTTTCCTTGAACGACTGCCCCCTGTTTGTGTATGCTGCTTTTGTGTTTGTACAGCGCAGGGTTTATGCATGTGACAGAAATGCTTGGCCTAAATCCAATGTGAACATAAAGACAATAGATGAAATGCAAGAATCTGTTTTGAGAAGTGAAACCCGTGTCATGTGCTTCCTTACTGCTTTACATTTGTTGATGAGCCATCGTTAATGGCATGTCTGTACACATTTGGCACTATGGTAAGCTGAGTAGGTACACGTGTAATGGTGCTTAGAATTTGCAGCTTCCATGAAAACTATCAAGGGCTTCTAAGCTGAGCAACTGCCAATGTTGCTGGGGCTTTAGAATACTTGGCCATGCATGCGGGTTTTTTTTTTTCCCATTGCCCCAAAAATGGCTCAATTGAATTAAAATAATGAGTTAAAATATTTAAAAGTAATAATAGATAAAAGATACCAAGTTGCTTTTGAAATATTCTTCAGGTCAAGTTAAGTTGCCTATTGATTTTTGTTTGCACAGTCCCATCGGTGTCTGAGGCTTGGCACATCCCACTACCATCAGGGTGAGCTTTACAAGGTGGATTGTTCTGGTATTGTTCTCTGGTGGCACCAGAGCTTTCTAGCAGCAGTTCTGAAATATGTTCTGCCCAGTTGTGCTACCAAAAAAAGTCATCCTGCTTTTACTAATAGAAAATGATGCTACTCCAGATTAAAGCATTTTCAGCTATGTTGTAAGCGTGTTTAGAGGTCACCATTCTTCTCCTCTTCAAGCATGATTAAAGTGCCCCATTTATTTTCCAAATCTATACTGCCCTCCTATAAGCCCTGCTGCTTTAACCCTTCTTTTCTGTTGGCAGTGCTCAGATCACGCAGTTTAAGGTTTAGCTACAGTTTTAAATTGCCACAAATAAAGACGAACCGGCCAATACGTCGCAATAAAACCAGAGATTAAGTTACTGACCTTGATTTCAAAAAAAGCTTTAGGGATAATACGTGTGATGTCATTCATATTAATAGGGTCTACACAAAGCATATTATATAACCGTTTTAGGCTCAGAGGTGAATCACTTGCTGTGTGTAAGTTGGCATCACTGAGCATTCGTTTCAATTTCTGAGAAGGCTTGTAAGAAGAACAAGATGTAGACTCCTGCCCCAATGTATAATTGTTAGAGTACTTTTAACATTTAGCATGCAGTGTAACCGTTTGCTGTACCTCCATTACAATGATAACATACAGTGCAGCACGCACGATATATCTCCGAAGCACCTTTTCTGTAAGTACTGTAGCATTGACTGTTCATGCCCATGTTGCATAGCGATCCTGGGAGCTGTTTCCTAGGTTTTCTTATACAGTACAAGAGCGCCTGCTGCAAAGCTCCTATTGATTACCCTAGAAGCCGCACAGCGGGCCCCTGGTACTGTATATTGGAGCCTAGGAGACGGAGCTAGATGTGAGCACTGGGCAACATATACTGTAGTACAGTGATCCTTCAAGTTACAGTGCCCTTAGGATACAAGGTTTCTAATGTACAATGGTCTTTTCTGGCCCATTATAACTTGAAACCAGACTCCATATACAATGCCACGGTCAGCCTGGATCTGCAGAACATGCACTTTGCTGGAAAAAGCCAGCCAGTCAGCATGGACGTATTACTGAAGTGAATGCACTAGCTCCCTAGTAACAAGTCGCTACATTAAAGTGCAGTACTACATGTTCTGTACTGCTCTTTACCTGTGCCAGGATTAATGGCACCTTTTAGATACCAGGTGAAGGTTGCTCCATATTATTTTTCTGGCACACTGTGTATTATACAGAACCCTGAAGAAGCTAATTTCCTCAATCTAGGAAGAAACTTACAACTGCTGCTTCTGCCTTTTATATGTAAGGACTTGCTTTAACTGTATTTGTTATCTCCTTAAAGGGACACCAACATTTCAGACAACTTATGTTCATTTACTTGCTTGTGTTTTGTCTCATGTTTGTAATAAACTTGCATTAAAAATTTTACTTTTACCACTGTAAGGCCCCCTGTCCACGGCAGTGATTTCGCCGGTGGTAAATTGCTGGCGAATCATACCGACTAAAGCTTTCCATAGCGTTGCTATGGAAAGCGCCGGCCCCCTGTCCACAAGCGGAGAATCATTGCGATTCTCCGCTCGCAGCCTGCAATTTGCAACATGCTGTTGACCTGCGGAGAACCGTCTGCTGGTTCCTGCTCCCGGGCGATGGCTCCCTGAGATTCGCCACAGGATACCGAAATGCCCGTGGACAGGGGGCCTTAATCACATTTTAAGTGGATGCGACTAGGTCTCTCCCTTCCAGCTTCTTTGCAATGCAGTCTTTGTCGTTGGGTACAGAGCTTCTTTAGTAAAATGGACATGGACATTTCCATAGCATCAAGGGGAAGGGCTATCTCTACAGTCTGCAGACTGACAGACCTGCAGACACTGCTAACAATCTCTGCCTCTCCTGCTATTACAACTTGTGGGCATGTGTCTCGGTGTAATGGCCCTTTTAACGGGACGACGCAGTTAAACATTTGCACAAGTACTGACGTCCCCGTAAGAGTGTTAGAACTCGTGCAGACAGACTTCTCAGCTGGATTGCTGGGTTCTCGCTGGTTTCTCACTCAGCACCTTACCACCTATGTGAAACGCTGAGTGTGGAGCATTTACAGGTAATGAGAAACCAGCGATCTAGTGCTAGTTTTTATGCTGACTTTTAAGTCCGTGATAATGACTTGCGAACGAGTAGTGAGTACTTTTGTTTTGCACTTACACTCTACGATTATTGCTCAAATTGGTTCGTTTGAACGAATTTTGAGTGATCGTTACGTGTAAATAGGCTATTAGACAGACATTACACATATTATAGTGGGTTAACTAAATATTTGAACAGAATGTTTCTAAATGCCTGATCATCCTAGGAAAGCAGAGGGATACTGCCTGCCTGCTGATTGGACGAGAGACAATGCAGTAATGGCAAAAAAGTCAGGACATGAACTACTGGTAGAATGCTAGGCTAGCTGCACACATCCTCCCTGAAAGTGCATTGGGAACAGCAGGGCAACAAAAAAATGTTGCAAACCACCTGAATATCAGATTTGGTCAGTATTTTGCATTAGCATTTGTAATCCAAAACCAAGATTAGAACCTGCTTAGAAAAAATATATTGGAAAAATGTGTATACATTCTGTATGTTGGATCTGTTTCTGGACATTCTGCAGCAGATTCTTACATGAAAGTTTGTATAAAAACCCACACTATTTTAATGCAGTTATTAACGTGGATTTGGGTGCAGAATTCAACCTCTCATAGAAAAGAGGTGGATTTCACAGTATAACAATGCTAAAATGGACATGCTGCGGATTTAAATTCCATACTGCTTATTGATTTCCGCATGGGTTTTGTGCGGTGTTTTTTTATTTTTCCTCCTGTATGTGAAAGAAATTTTGAAAATGCCATCCACTTTGCTGCTATACTGTAGGGCTGCTTTTACACGAGCTACAAAATCACACCATTTTCTCTTGATGTGACAGTGCTGCAAATTGCATGTATGTGAAGCCCATGCTTTCCAACAGATTATTTTACGTTAGCAATGTCTTGTAGGCTGCTACATTGCGAGAATACAAAATCACGGCATTCTCTATATAACCGCAACTATTGCTGTTGTACTGTTTTGTAGCCAGTGTTTTCCATATGGAGCCTTGCTTTGTGTTGCATTGCACGAAAACGTGGTTTTCATGTGGTGCGATGCAACTTTTACAGTAGGAAGTCCTACTGTTTAAACCCTAAAATAAACCCCAATTGCATAAAAAAGCACGTCACCTAAGAGGCGCTGTCCGCTCCGCCGCATGTCTCCTTCTGAAGTTCCATGGCACTTGTCTGTAGTCTTTAGCCAGCGTTTCCTGGACAGGGGTTTCAAATACCCTGCTTCCAGAAAGTGCTGGCTCTGATTGGTTCTTGAGCACCGTGCCTCAGCCAATTACTGCAGCGCTCAATGAACCAATCACAACCATTCAATTAATTGGCTGTGATTGGTTCTCGAACGCCACGGCTCAGCCAATTACTGCAACGCTCGATGAACAAATCAGAGCCAGCGTTTCCTGGAGGAGGGTTTTTTGAAACCCCTGACCAGGAAGCGCTGGCTGAAGACTACAGACAATTGCCATGGAGCTTCAGAAGGAGACGTGGCGGAGAAGACAGTGCCTTTTAGGTGATGTATTGTTTTTTTCTTGTGTTTTTTTTAAATTTTTTTATGCAGCTTGTTTTTTTTAATGCAGCTGGGGTAGGCCTTTAAAAAAAAATCCTGGCAAAAGAACGTTACAAGATCGCAGCACAGTTGCAGTATTGCTGTCGCCCATGTGAAAGAGGCCTAAATGCCACAGATTTTCTGTGCGGAGAGTCCGCATGGAAAATCTGCCTTGCGCTTAAGGTGGATTCTACACATGGCGGATTAGTTGCAGAAATATCTAACTGAAAATCCGTTTCATTTATCTAATTGAGGTGGTTTAGGTGGCAAGCACACGGGTTTCTGCAGGCCAACAGTCGCAGCTAATCTGCTGTATGTGACTCTACTCTTAGGTTCTGCTTACTGCTGTTCAGCTGTCTGCTGTTAAGATGTATTATGAAGTTGTTCTACTTAGTAAGTGTTGCATTGTATTAACCCCTATACATTTAATACCTGAATAAAACTGCACAACTGTTGTATTTACTGATTGCATAAAAGTTCAAGATTCTTGGCATATATTTTGATCAAAACACGTGGGCCTATCTGCTACGTCCAGGCAACCAACATTCAGATGAGTTGTACTCTAAAACAGACTCCCAGAGCACAAGCTCCAAATGCACCCTGGGAAGTAGAATCCAAGCCATATACTCTAATTAACACACTTGGGACAGATGGAGAACTAGGATGCAGGACAGACATGGAAGCAGCCACTTCTACACAAATGCAACAAATAACAAACTGTATGTTTAAGGGATTTTTAAGAGTGCTGAGTAGAGATGAGCGAGCATACTCGATAAGGCAAACTACTCGAGCGAGTAGTGCCTTATTTGAGTACCTGCCCGCTCGTCTCTAAAGATTTGGCTGCCGGCGGCGGTGAGAGGTGAGTTGCGGCAGTGAGCAGGGGGGAGAGGGAGAGAGATCTCCCCTCCGTTCCTCCCCGCCGCTCCCTGCCAGCACCCGAATCTTTAGAGACGAGCGGGCAGGTACTCGAATAAGGCATTACTCGCTCGAGGAGTTTGCCTTATCGAGTATGCTCGCTCATCTCTAGTGCTGAGGCATGTGTTCTTACTACTACGTTGTTGCAGCTATGGCTAACATACACTTTGTCAGAATTTCCTACAAGTTTTTAGTTGCACATATAGAGGAGGGACGGCCTCCGTGTGTGTCCTGCACCCCTATTTCTCCATCTGTCTCAGCTATTTTAATTAGAGGATATGGCTTGAATTCTACTCTTCCTGAATGGATTGGAGGCTTTGGCCCTAAGAGGTGGGTCTTTTTAGAGTAGGGTCCATCTGAATGGAGGTTGTCAAATATAATAGTTGTGCAGTCTAATTATGGTATTGGTTGCATAAGAGTGCTGAGAGCTATGTTGTTGATAACTGTACCTGTGTTTTCAATGTAAAAATGCATGAAGATATGTAGGGTTTTTCCTTTTTTGGTGGATGTGTGGAAAAGTGTCAGGAAGTGTTTCTAAATTTTGTTGTAGATTCTCTATAATAGTTTAGTTTTTTTTCATTAAAGTTTATGAAAAACACTAATAGCCAACCTAGAGCATGTTCCAAAGTTGCTTCAAAAGTTCATTTTTAGGACTTATTCACATAGCTTTATGTGGGTTTCGGTCTGCAAATATGCAGCATATTCTACACGTTACAGCGTTTTTGGTGGGGGGGAGGGTTTGCTCACAAAGCTCTGCATGGCGATGCGCCACCATACATCACCTCCCTACTGTCAGTACACCACCCAGCCCGCACACTCCGATCGGCTAACATACTCAGACTAAACACCCCTGTAATACGAACCTCTCTACAGGACTTCACCAGAGCAGCACCCATCCTCTGGAATGCTCTACCCCAAGGCATCCGGACAATTTCCGATGCACGAAATTTCAGACTTGCCTTAAAAACGCACCTCTTCAGGGAAGCATACCAACTCTCCTGACCTAGTCCCTCGCCCCTCCCTATGGTGCCCCACCCTGTTTGTCTTCTAATAAATGATCTGTACATGAAATTTCCTATTGCCTGTGTTCCCCACCTCCTGTACCACCCCCAACCCATTTATGTTTAACCCAATGTATCTCATATTGTAATTGTTGTATTGTTTTGCATTTATCCATGCCTGAAAGCGCTGCGGAATAAGTTGGCGCTATACAAATAAAGATTATTATTATCACTGCAAACACTGCATATTTTTGTGCGCAAAAAACCCCCCTGAAATTCCCTTGGTTTCAAGCACAAATACATAGCAAATATGCAGTCTGCTGTGCATTCCCTGTGAATTTACATAAGCCCATTGATTTCAATGGGCTTTTTCGGGTGAGTAATACTTACTAAAATAGGACATGCTCCATTTTTTTTTTCATACGACCAAAAGTGGCGTGAAAAATACGCAGCTGTGAATGAACCCATCGAAATGAATAGGTTCTGACACATAATACGCTGCATATATACGATGTGAATGAGCCCTTAAATAGTCTTACACATAGAGTATTTCTTCAGTATAGACCCATCCTTCCCTGTAATACTGAAGAACTTAGATCAGCGTAAGGTTCTTTATTAATAGTTCAGTTCAGCACAACCGAGGGGGATTCGGGCATTACAACGAGGGGAAACTGGCCTTAATGTAGAAAATAAACCAGTTGGAGGACTTATTCACTATATATTTATTCAGTATATATTCTCAAACTACGAGGAGAAATCAACAAAATACAGGCTGTGTGTCTTGATATAATTTGTACTTTGAAAAGTATTTATCCTCATAATATATTTTCTTTATACTTAGATTTTAGCCTAAAGCTATATCCTTTTTCTTTTTCTCTGTGCAGATCCTGTACAAACTAAGAAGATAAGAAAGGTCCCTCCTGGTTTGCCTTCTTCCGTAAGTACTCTATGAATTGTTCCTATTGTTATGGGAATTACATTGGCTTCATAGGACCATAAGCACAGGTCCTACCAATCCTTATTTAAGCCTGTTTTCTGCAGTGACCATAAACAGGCTGCCTTGATCAATGCAGAGCTTCATTAGCTCCAAACCTACATTTGCTTTTTAGTTTCTAGATTCACAGCAGTGATTTGTTGCACCGTCATATGCTCCTGTCCCCTTGTCCCTGTCATTTGAATTCCTCTCATGGGAGGAGAACAGGGCCAGAAGCTGTCAAAGAAGATCTCCTGTACAGGTCTTTTGATGTTTAATTAGTCATTATGTTGCTGAGCAGGAGGACAGACAGAGATTAATAGCCAAGAATCTTCAAAATTTACATTTGTAATAATCCCAATGGAGCTGAAGACATTAAGATTCGAAGGACACGTACAGCTCAGCTTGCCTCAGTAGGACTGAGGTTATTAATATGCATAAATCACCAAGTCAGATGTTCAGTGTGAAACCCTGGTGGATTTTAAAGCTTTCATTAAGCCTTTCCTAACTTCAGCCTAGCATCAGGAAGGCTTTCAAGCAACTAGTTTGTTGATCCCTCTTTGCTCGAAAATATATCCTTAGAGAATAAAGGGCTTTGATGAAAAAGGTTGCAAGGGTTTTGGTTGGGGAAAAAAAGCATTAACGGCTGTGATAATCTATTGCTATAGGGGTGTTTTGTGGAATTAAAGATGCTTTATTCTTTAAAGGAGGAAAATTGTTTGTAAATGAATCCGCATTTAAAAATCCACGTGTAATGAAAATCCCTGCTCACTGCAGGAAGAAGTTTCACTCACACTCTTCTCTCTCGCCTGCTTTTCCTCCCAACGTGTAAGAACAAATGTGAGGGGAGGGGGGAGAGAGCTTTGCTGCCTTGCGGGGCACATCTCTTTGTTGTGTAAATGGATGGAGGGCTTTTATTTGGCAGTACTTAACACTTGGGCGCAGGTGCAATCGCATGAGTCACGAGCAGTTTTGTTTGAATGGAGCATCCTCCGTGTCTTCACAGCACAGGGCGCATACGTTAAACAGGGATTGGTGATCTGGCTCAACTCCTTTTCTTTTTAAGTTTTTTTTAGTATTTTGTTTTCTTATAGAGTTCTCCTGTAAAAAAAAATAAAATAAAATAAAATACATAAATAAACTTGGAGTTTGAAATCAATTTTGTTACCTTGTTTGCAGATGGAGCAGATATGGCTTCTACAGCCCAGGGCAGCTGTGCTCCGAACCTGCGGTCTACCTGGAAGCCAGGACTGCAGCTGCAGGCACTCTTAAAAGCTTTTGCTTGCCTAAGCACTTGGGCCCCACTAGAGGCTGAATAGCTGCTTGATAAACAAAATGAACACAATGATTCAAATCATTTTCCCGAGGCCAGGAATATTTTTTTTTTTTCTTCCCTTCCAGAAGCTAAAAATAGTTTAGCAATTTACATTTTAACAGTTGTGTCTAATTCAGGGTAGACTGTACTCCCAGCCAGATGATTTCTGCTAGGTTAACAGAAATGTATTGGAAGTGACAGAGCTACCAAAACATAGAGCGGCACAGCTTTCATTTCTGATGACACTCCTGTTTACAGTTGAAATAACCCGTTAATCTTTAGTAAACCTTCATAGCACACCCCACGTGTCTCATTGCTTTTCATTTATTGCAGCGTCTCATTCAGTATCGCCTCTAGGTTTTCCAATGTATAACATTAAGGCAAGCATGTGTTTGGCAGCAGGAACAGTTGTAGGCACTGGGGATACCGTGCTACCCAATACTCAAGTGCCCTAGTGACCAAATAGTTTGTAAACTTGTGATAATACAGTTACTAGCGATTTGTTGTTGCTGGTTATATCTTCATATATAGAAAATTATTCAAGTGATTGCAGAAATGTCAGAAGCTAAATATACTAGAGGGATGAAAAGGAGTTGTAACAAGTTTAGAGCTGTGTAGTGACTCGCAGTTGATAAAAATTGCCCACGCCATATTTACATGGCCGTTAGCGAGTCGAGCCTGATATGCTTAAGCGCGACTTGCATTGCACAGAACATGGACACCAGTGTTCTGCGCGATGTACAGGAGGCCGCACATTCGCATGCACTTTTGCTTGCTACAATTTTTCAGTCCCGCAGCATCGCTGCAAGAGAGTAATCGCCCATGTAAATATACCCATTGCAATCAACGGGGTTGCATATCAACATTCGAAACTCACCTGAGAATATCGGCCATGTAAATATGCCTAGGCTATAGACTTTGCAAAGTTTTATGGTGCTGACATCATAACACCCTCTTCTGCCATTCTCTATATTGATCACACGGACCCTATGGGAGTGGCTGGAACTATTTGAATAAAACAAGATCCTCACACCACCAGGAATGCATTGATGGGGATAAGCAATGTTTTTGGGGGTAAAGTAATACTGTATGATAAAGTAGAAGGTATCAGTTGGTCCTTGGGCCATGTCAGCTCTGAAAGTAAAGCCTTTCAACGTTCCCTTTTAGGGCCTTATTTTTTTCTTTTAATGCGCATGGAGAACCATTGTGTTTGAGTAAATGAGTGTCATGTTCAGTTGATATATTATGTATAGCTTTACATCCTATTGAGAATTATTTTTCTCGCTTTTCTCTGCACTGCTTGTACAAGCTCTTCTTCCTTTTATTTGGGCAACAAAAGTTAATTTCTTTGATTTTGTATTGTTTTTTTTTTTCTTTTTCCCCATCTCCAATTTTTTCTCGGCTGTGCAGTATCTTCTTGAGTGTCTGGATAATGGCTCCACCTGCAGGTTAATTGTGGAAACTGCATGTAAGCAGCGTAGGGACTTTTTCTCTGTAGTTCTGTAAGGTTGCATTGTTTGAGTTTAATGAGAAGTCTCTAAATGCCCTGCATGTGGGTAAAGAAACAGCTATAGTAGACATGAGCTTCCCAGCAAGGGACCATGCATTCTTCTAGCAGTGTAGCAGCAGCACTGTGCTTTTACATACAATATTGCAGATTGAGCACACTTGTACAGTTCTTCCTTTTACTCTGAAACACATAACAATTTGGTCTTCATGGAATATTTTCATCCTAGTATATGCCTAAGTGCACTGTGAAATAGGAGTTTATACATGATAGAACTTTGTAGGTTACTGTGTTGGTAATGAGGTCTGAATAGCTGATTTTATGCAGAGCAATGTTCAGTAAGGTTATTCCATTTACTTAGAGCACATCCTGTCTTTTGGTGACACAGAAGAACAATCTATTTATTAACACATATATTTATGGCATTTTAGGCTTATATTTTATTGCTACATCACAACACAGTTTCTCAAACTTCCTGTAAGGTCACGAAGTTTAACCCCCTTAACGGCCGCCCATACGTCTTTAAAAGGCATCCATCAAGGGGCTTTATTCTGATACAATTGCCTATTTATGGCGGCTTCATTAGAAGCCTTCACACGGGTTTCCCATGCCAGGGGGAATGGGTGCTCAGCTGTTAGATAACAGCCTGGCACCTGTTCTAACAGCGGGGACCAGGGAAACCTCCAATCTTTGCTATTTATCCCCTCGCATGCCGCGGTCAGTGTGACCACAGCATATAAAAAGCTGACGGAGGAAGGGGACTCCCTCTGTCACCTATTAGATCCCCGTGATGGGTTGCAATGGTGCCTAGAGGATTGAATATGGCCTGTGGGTTTGACAAATTTGGTGGCCTATGAGGCTCAGCTTCTGGTTGAGCTTTAACAGGCTTTATAATACACTGCTATACTGAAGTATAGCAGTGTATTATAAAAATAATCCCATGGGGGGGAAAACACTTAAAAAAAAAAAAACAATTACACCTGGTATTTCCACGTTCATAATGACCCAGAGAAAAAGTTTGTACGTTATTAAACCTTCACGTTTTCTCACGAATATTCCGAAAAAAAGTTTAATAAAATGCATGATGATTCTTATCCTTTCAGTCGCATCTGACCTTTGGCCACTCTATGGATCGATGTTCTCCACTCATTCCTGTCTTTCACCGCTTCTTTCCGTTCCACGATTTACATTTTCGTGGTGGCTTTGATTGTATCTGGCCATCTTGATCTTTGTCGTCCTGATCTTCTCTTTCCACTGACCTTACCCAGCATCAGTACTGTTTCCAGTGAGTTAGCGCGCATCACGTGTCCAAAAAAAGAGACTCGCTGGAAACCGTATTGATGTACAATGTATACAATACAAATGTACCCAAATCGGTGCCATTAAAAAATACAACTTGTCCCAGAAAAAAAAAAAACAAGCCGTCATACCTGTATTGAGGGAAAAATGTTAGTTATGGCTCTAAGAATGCAATGATGAAAAAACTGAAAGGTTAGTTGGTTATTTAGGTACAAACAGGTTTTGACACTAAGGGGTTAATATGTCTACATGGAGATTATTATACAAACTATATTGGTTAATAGTCTACAAGTAGTAAAAGTAAATATTTACCTGTGTGGCTAGTCAGACTGAGCCTTTGTATGTGAACCCTTGTTTATTTATGTAGGTATTTTCATAAAGCTGTAGTGGTTTCCTCTCATATTAAAGTTCATGTTCTGAAGGTCCCTTTATACAGGGCTTTTGTTGCCCGAGTATAGGCGTGCCATGTACACACAGCCACCGGCCACGCGCTGAGCGAGGGATTGCTCAGAAGTCGCTAGTCACTTGGTTTCAGAAGAGTTACAAGAGTTATCTGTAGATGCTGCCTGAGTTTTTTTTTTTTTGTTTTTTTTGTTTTTTTTGCCGGTATGTGGTTTGTTTGTTTTTTGTGTGTGTGTTGGGGGGGGGATTGAGCGTACTATGATTTGCAAAATAAAGACCTTGGACTAAAATATAGCACTGTAGGAAATTGAAGAGGAGAAGTAGACGTCCTTTTATATTTCCTGAATCTTTTGCATCCACTTCTGCAGCGTTTTTCCCAAAAGCACCGTGTTTAGCCACAGTAATGCTTTTGTAACGTTATGTAATATCTATTTGATAGTTCCTTTTATGTTAAATAATAAGGTTATCTCATGATTAACTTTTGATGTCTGAAAAAGACATTGTCTGAGATCAGGCAAAATTCAAGCCAAGGCATGGGATAGTACAAAACTTTATTCCCCGTGGAATCCCCTCTGGTCTGGTGCCACACTACACCACTGTGGCCAGTGATTGGCTGCCACGGTCATGTGCTGTCGATGTAACATTACTGCTCTAGAAAGAAAGAACAGCAGAGAGGCAGCACTGAACTGGTGGGGATTCAAGTGGGAAGTAAAGCTTATTTGGACATTTTGCACAATTTTCCCCCTTTTGCACCACTTTTGTTCGATCTCTTATGACACGTTAAAGACCTGTGGGGTCCAGCAGAGAATGATTCCAGGTCTATAGTTTTAGAATAGGAATATGTAGGCCCAGCCAATGCTAGTCTGGGATTATATGAATAATTTAGTCTTTCAGAGTGCTTGAGGTTTTGTGGTTGAGTAAAGTGGAGATGAAATTTAATACTCTTTACTGACAGTAAGCTTACATGACAATTGATTTTTCATTGCAGTTCTAAAGAGTAATTCAAATGGCACTTGGCATCTGAAAATATTAACCCTTTTGTTACTTCAAAGATACTGTGCTTCGTTATAGATCACACCTGACAATTTAAAGCTAAGGGGGTTTAAGTAAAATCATTGTTTTAAATAAGCATAGTAAAAGAAGCTATCAAACTTCTAATCTTACTGGTTTGGCACCATTCCTGCACCCCCCATCTGATCAGTCCCTCAGACACCTCCCAGCCCAGGTAACCTGTTGGCCATTATGATGTCATCTTAGGAGTAACAAACTATCATGCTAGACTTTACGTAGGGGGCATCCAGGGGCTATTTCTAATGCTTACTCACATGAGTGGAGTTTGTCTGCGCAGTATGCAACGCTGAAACCCCATAGACTTGCATTAAGGTATATTAAACGCAGTATGGGCCAAAATGGCCTATGCAAGTCTATGAGAGCGGTAAAAATATGCATGACACATGCGTATTCTCTGCATGTTTTGAAAGGAAGGAGAAATCTGCCCCTTCTTACGTTGCTTTTTTATGTTAGTTACACAAGCAAAAAAACAACAACAACGAAGTACGCATTGAATCCATTAATACTCGGCGTATTATGTAAGTAATACGCTATGCCCATGTGAGTGAGCCCTGTAAATGTTCGTATTACAATGTCCTCCACTATTGGATACCGCTTACAGGGGAACACAAGTAAGTTAACACATAGCTTTCCATCTGTAATTAGACATGGCTCCCTGCGCGGCAGACCATGTAATCGGTTTGTGTTCGCAGAAACACAGTTTGCTTAGCTGCACAGTGCCAGATTGTGAATGGGAACAGTCTGAGCTGGGGAGCGCTGGTCAGTTCACTGCTGGTCCGCTGACAACACACGGTCTGAAGTATACATGGAAGAAGTCGCCACCTTCTACAGAAGCGCTGGGCAGATCAACGAGACTGTGTGAGGGAGAGTTTTTGCAGTATTTTAAAGCGGTTTTTCTTTTTTTTTGTTAAGGTTACATGCGTTTATGCATAATGCAGGGAAGATGAGAGCAGATTTTCGTTGGCCTAAAAGTTTTGTTTTTTTTTAACATATGTTCACCTCGGCGCTCTCTTATAGATTAATGGATCCATTTTATCTTTCGAAACCAAAAAAGGATGTCTAACTGATGTAAAATAAAGTAAATGGATCTGGCCAAAAAAAACATAGTTTGCGTTTGCATCAGCTATGGGTCATTCACATCTGCACTTGAGGTTCCATTCGGAATCGCCGCTGATTTCCTCTATCGAAAAAAATAAAATAGCGCTGCTTGCTTGCAGCGCTATTTCGTTCTGTGAAATCCAGCTAAATCCCGGCTATCCGTAAACCCAACAGACCCCATTATAATCAGTGGGGGCCGTTCTGGTGAGGTTTGGTTCCATCATATAACTCTACTGAATGGATAGGGATTGTTCATACCAGGTCCCTGAACAGAGCAGGAAGAATGAAGTCCTCAAACATCAGGTATAAACGGTTTTAGCAGATGTTGGCTTGTAGTAGAGCTCTAGTTTACAACTGCATGATGTATTAACCCTCCAACAGTGACATTAAAATAGGAAAAACACTGCTGAAAATGTCACTTTTTATTGTAGATTTTGAATTTGTTTCATGTAAATATATTTGACCCCGATCTCTGTTGCCTTAAAGGCGTTGTCCAAGTTGTACCATCTCGGTACATAAGTATATACTCCCCTCTCTGCTCCAGCTGTATCCTGCACCGATGCTTGGTCTCCCGCTCCCAGCGATCCATCAGTTATTGGCTGCAGCCCCTGCGACGTCTTGTAAACCAAGCAGGACTGCAGCTGTAAAAAGAGAACAGAGTGGGGCACCGAATGCTGACATGGGACCCGGCGGGTGTTGGCAAGTACCTGTCACTTCTCTCTTTTCCCTGTACTGCAGATGGTCGCAGCAAGCCACCCTCAGACATGAGCAGTACAGATTTTTCTCTCAAATCACTAGGCGTTGACACTGATTCCGTGACCTGTCCGCGATGTCAATTGTAGGTGGACTGCGGGTCAGACGGCTTCCATTGGCTTCAATGGAAGCTGTTCGTGCGGACACTGCACAAAAATGGAGCATGCTGTGATTTTTCCTCCACTTGTAGAAATCGCAATTGGTTTCCGCGAGTGTGGAGGAAGAAGAATTTTCTCATAGATACTATGAACTGTATTTGGTGCGGACACTGACTGCAGATTCCGCAATACAAATCAGTTTGTGTGCAGGCAGTCTTGCATTGGAAGTGGAAACCTTGGAGCAGAACAGAACTTTATTGGGAACAGAGTTGCACGGTCTAGGCTCCACCGAAGTAGTATTTGTCCTGTCTTGTTTCTGGCAGTCCAAGGCAGTATAGGCAGGGAAATAGCTTGCATGATAGGAGTAGAATTTTCAAAGATTTGTCGGAATGTTTGGAGTGGGTGCAAAGCTAGTGTGACCATGTCACTGTAATGTGAGAGGTCCCGTTATCACTTTCATACAGCTGAAGAAGGTCCATAGCAAACAAAGAATTAAATAGGCCCCTGTTAATGGTGTCTCATGGATCTAGAGGATTTCTAGTTGCAAGGGAGTGGGTACTCTAGCATCAGCTGGACTTCTGGCTCATAAGGCTCGAAAACGAATGCATTGGTTGGTAAATTAGTACACTACAATTTTCAGTAAAGAATATCACAAATCCAAAGGCGCTTCTTCTCCTTTCATCCCCTCCAAAAAAACAAACAAACTGAAAAACAAAACGTTGAGGTTTTTTTTTTATATGCTAAATTTTGACATGTATATACACGTTTTTAATTAGATGGAACACAAGTCATCTAATTTTACTTAAAGGGGTTGTCCAGTTGTAAAGAATTGATGGTCTAGCCACAGGATAGGCCACAAATAATAGATTACTGGGGGTCTGCCGCCCAAGAGCCTCGCCAATCAGCTGTTCCCCTGGCTTGTATGCCTGTGCAGTAAGCTGGTTTCTGCAGGAAGCAGACAGGTCAATTCCTACTGTAGTGGACAGGTTTGGTACTAAAGGCATTGAAGTGAATGGGGACTTTGCCTGTAATACCCAGCCTGGCCACTGTAGTGGGATCTCATAATGGCTGTCAAATTGGGGTACTAGATACACTACCGTTCAAAAGTTTGGGGTCACCCAAACAATTTTGTGTTTTCCATGAAAAGTCACACTTATTCACCACCATGCGTTGTGAAATGAATAGAAAATAGAGTCAAGACATTGACAAGGTTAGAAATAATGATTTGTATTTGAAAGAACATTGTTTTTACATCAAACTTTGCTTTCGTCAAAGAATCCTCCTTTTGCAGCAATTACAGCATTGCACACCTTTGACATTCTAGCTGTTAATTTGTTGAGGTAAGCTTGAGAAATTGCACCCCACGCTTCTAGAAGCATCTCCCACAAGTTGGATTGGTTGGATGGGCACTTCTGGCGTACCAGACGGTCACGCTGCTCCCACAACAGCTCAATGGGGTTCAGATCTGGTGACTGCGCTGGCCACTCCATTACCGATAGAATACCAGCTGCCTGCTTCTGCTGTAAATAGTTCTTGCACAATTTGGAGGTGTGTTTAGGGTCATTGTCCTGTTGTAGGATGAAATTGGTTCCAATCAAGCGCTGTCCACTGGGTATGGCATGGCGTTGCAAAATGGAGTGATAGCCTTCCTTATTCAGAATCCCTTTTACCCTGTACAAATCTCCCACCTTACCAGCACCAAAGCAACCCCAGACCATCACATTACCTCCACCATGCTTAACAGATGGCGTCAGGCATTCTTCCAGCATCTTTTCATTTGTTCTGCGTCTCACAAACGTTCTTCTTTGTGATCCAAACACCTCAAACTTGGATTCATCCGTCCACAACACTTTTTTCCAGTCTTCCTCTGTCCAATGTCTGTGTTCTTTTGCCCATCTTAATCTTTTTCTTTTATTGGCCAGTCTCAGATATGGCTTTTTCTTTGCCACTCTGCCCTGAAGCCCAAAATCCTGCAGCCGCCTCTTCACTGTAGATGTTGACACTGGTGTTTTGCGGGTACTATTTAATGAAGATGCCAGTTGGGTACCTGTGAGGCGTCTGTTTCTCAAACTAGAGACTCTAATGTGCTTATCTTCTTGCTTAGTTGTGCAACGCGGCCTCCCACTTCTTTTTCTACTCTGGTTAGAGCCTGTTTGTGCTGTCCTCTGAAGGGAGTAGTACACACCATTGTAGGAAATCTTCAATTTCTTAGCAATTTCTCGCATGGAATAGCCTTCATTTCTAAGAACAAGAATAGACTGTCGAGTTTCAGATGAAAGTTCTCTTTTTCTGGCCATTTTGAGCGTTTAATTGACCCCACAAATGTGATGCTCCAGAAACTCAATCTGCTCACAGGAAGGTCAGTTTTGTAGCTTCTGTAACGAGCTAGACTGTTTTCAGATGTGTGAACATGATTGCACAAGGGTTTTCTAATCATCAATTAGCCTTCTGAGCCAATGAGTAAACACATTGTACCATTAGAACACTGGAGTGATAGTTGCTGGAAATGGGCCTCTATATGGAAATGGGCCTCTATACACCTTTGTAGATATTGCACAAAAAACCAGACATTTGCAGCTAGAATAGTCATTTACCACATTAGCAATGTATAGAGTGCATTTGTTTAAAGTTAGGACTAGTTTAAAGTTATCTTCATTGAAAAGTACAGTGCTTTTCCTTCAAAAATAAGGACATTTCAATGTGACCCCAAACTTTTGACCGGTAGTGTATATTCACTATATTTTTATTATTTTGAACTATAAAGAGTAGTTCAGTCTTCTGAGATCTGGGAATACTTTCTGAAGGTCTATTAGAAGAAATAACACTACTGGTCTTTGCAGTTGTCTGTACTGCAATTCTGCACCAGCAGCCGTGTGACATTTTTTGCATGTATATGTTTGTTTTTTCTTTAATTTTTGTACTGTGCTATTTTTTGTGTTTAAGTATATCCTCATCATCACCAGGGTATTTTAGTCAGTGACTCATGCAGTTCTTTATTCCCTTATAATTTTGTACTATGTTTTCGTTCAGGAACGTATCAGTTTTGCATCTAGGAAAGCGCATCCTAGACAATTATGACATATCCACAGGAGATGCCATGAATATTTGATAGATGTGGGTCCTGCTGACGACCGCATCCAGATATGGCAAGACCAGGATCAGGGACCCCCCATACTTACCACTCCGTATCCTCTGTCCACGTCCCACATGGAGGGCCGACGCACATGCGCAGTGCAACGCATGATACGCCGGCAGCGTCAGTGGATGCGGCTGACGGTGGGCGGGGCCGCCTATTCACACCATACTTCCGCTGTGCCACAGCAGAAGTATAGCATGACGGCTGGCTTCCATTGACTACAATCAGACATGCCACAGGTTATTTCACGCGGTGGAATTCCACAGCGTGGAAATAGAGCGATTAGGCTCAGAAATCTGGTCTTGGGCATTAGCCCTTATGGTAATTCCATTCTGTGAGCACTATGGATACACTTGGGGAGAGAGAGAGAGAGAGAGAGAGAGAGTGTGTGTATGTATATATGTGTGTGTGTGTGTGTGTGTGTGTGTGTATATATATATATATATATATGTGTGTGTGTGTATAATGCTCTGTTTTAGTTGGTTATAAATTGTTTCACCTATGGTGATATATACTGTTACTAAGAACATTACATTAAAACTGTATTACGGTACAATCAGCACTTTTTTCATGGAACTTGTGGGTTGCTTTTGGCTAAAGACGTGCTGGGATTTAGCCATCTTAGATTTGGATTTGTTACTTATAACTGTGCTAGATCTGGTTAGGCCACACAATTGCACTAGTTGGGACTAGCAATCCCAACATTTTTTAAACCACAATCCAGCATTGGGGTGTATAGTGAGGTATATGCTGCAGCAGGGAGGTGGAGTATAGTGCGCTATATGCTGCAACGAAGAGAAGGTGTATAGTGAGCTGTATGCTGCAGTGTGGAGGGGGAGTATAGTAAGGTATATGCTGCAGCGTGGAGGGGGAGTATAGTGAGGTATATGCTGCAGCAGGGAGGGGGTCTATAGTGAGCTATATGCTGCAGCGTGGAGGGGGGAGTATAGTGAGGTATATGCTGCAGCAGGGAGGGGGTGTATAGTGAGGTATATGCTGCAGCGTGGAGGGGGAGTATAGTGAGGTATATGCTGCAGCAGGGAGGGGGTCTATAGTGAGCTATATGCTGCAGCGTGGAGGGGGGAGTATAGTGAGGTATATGCTGCAGCAGGGAGGGGGTGTATAGTGAGCTATATGCTGCAGTGTGGAGGGGGAGTATAGTGAGGTATATGCTGCAGCGTGGAGGGGGAGTATAGTGAGGTATATGCTGCATCAGGGAGGGGGTGTATAATGAGGTATATGCTGCAGCAGGGAGGGGGTGTGTATAGTGAGGTATATGCTGCAGCAGGAAGGGGATATATAGTGAAGTATATGCTGCATCGGGGAGGTGGAGTATGGTGAGGTATATACTGCATCAGGGAGGTGGAGTATAGTGAGATATATGCTGCATCGGGGAGGGGGTCTATAGTGAGCTATATGCTGCAGTGTGGAGGGGGGAGTATAGTGAGATATATGCTGCAGTGTGGAGGGGGGAGTATAGTGAGGTATATGCTGCATCGGGGAGGGGGTGTATAGTGCGCTATATGCTGCAGTGTGGAGGGGGGAGTATAGTGAGGTATATGCTGCATCGGGCAGGGGGTGTATAGTGCGCTATATGCTGCAGTGTGGAGGGGGGAGTATAGTGAGATATATGCTGCAGCGCGGAGGGGGAGTATAGTGAGGTATTTGCTGCAGCAGGGAGGGGTGTATAGTGATGTATATGCTGGGACAAGGGTGTAGTGAGGTATGGGCTGCACAGGGAGGGAGGTGCATAGTAAGGTATATGCTGCAGCAGGGAGGCAATGTATAGTGAGGTATATGCTGTAGCGGAGAGGGGGTGTATAATTAGATATATACTGCAGCAGGGAGGGGTTATGTAGTGAGCTATATGTTGCAGCGCGGAGGGGGAGTATAGTGAGGTATATGTAGTAGCAGGGAGGTGGAGTATAGTGAGGTATATGCTGCAGGGGGGGAGGATATATTGTGATATATGCTGCACAGGGAGGGGGGATATAGTGTGGTATATGCTGCATGGGTGGGGGGGATATAGTAAGGTATATGTCGCATGGGGGGGGGCGGTGAGGATATAGTGAGGCATATGCTGCACGCGGGGGGGAGATAGGCATATGCTGCATGCGGGAAGGGGGGGGGGTTAAAGGTGACTTATATGCTACACACGGGGGGGAGAGATTGTGAGTTATATGCTGCACGCAGGGGCGGGAGATGGTGAGTTATATGCTGCATGCGGGGGGGGGAGGGGGAGGAGAGGGTGAGTGTTATGCTGCATGCGGGGGGAAGGGGGAGATGGTGAGCTATATGCTGCACGGGTGGAATATGGTGAGCTATATGCTGCACGGGTGGAATATGGTGAGCTATATGCTGCACGGGTGGAATATGGTGAGCTATATGCTGCACAGGTGGAATATGGTGAGTTATATGCTGCACGGGTAGAATATGGTGAGTTATATGCTGCACGGGTGGAATATGGTGAGTTATATGCTGCACGGGTGGAGTGTAGTGAGTTATATGTTGCACGGGTAGAGTATATTGAGTTATATGCTGCACGGGGAGGGAGGGGATATAGTGAGGTTTTCTCAGGAACCAGGCTTTGTGCAACTTTATTTAATGGTCAAAGCTTCTGTGAAGCCCATACTTGCAGTCATATCTCCTTAAAACACCTTTTTTGATTTTGGAGAAGTTATCATCACAGAGAGGCACTTGCCTTTTCTTCCTGCACTGTGGACGTTTACTCTGTGTACTCAATAAGGTTAGGCCTTTTTGGCCACACAACCACAGATCACTGTGTACTGTAGCACTGCAACATCGCACTGCTATTGAACATAATGGAGTTGGTGTTAAAGGTTACTATGCATAGTGGATATAGAAATTTTAAAAAATCTGCCCAGGTTTTTCTGCTTCTTACTGCTGCATCGCGAAGCCACACCACAACTCCAGTGCAACACCGCAATCTTTGGTTGTGCGACAGCCAAAATCGCCATGTAGCCATAGCCTAAAAAGGCAATAATGGTAGAACAGTTTGTGTTTTACATTGTTTGTCTATAATTAGGACTTGGATGACATTTGGGTCATATTTTATTAGTAATCAATGCAGAAATCCAGGTAATTCCAAAAGTTTCACTTACCTGTTCTCGCAACAATATTTTTATGCTCAAGGCTTCTAGAGCTGGGGGTCAGTCATAGACACATTTGTTGGACTGCAACTGTTTGGCTGCAAAAAAAAAACCAAACTTGTGCACGGGTATCATGGGAAGAAACTGATGAAGATTGCATGTGATTATATCCCCCTTTTAATTCACATGCGGATAAAAGGGAATACAGCCGCACTGACATGTAACCGTCAATATTTTTGGAAACTTGGTGATTTTTTTTTTTTCTTGTAAGGATGCCTTCACTTTTGAATTGATGTGCTTTTAAGGGGGTTGTCCCATCAGAGTCAACCCCTTTCAAAATGATTATTGCTCCAGTCACCCTTGGCAAACAGCTGATACAGCCGGGGAAAGCTGCGGCCAGCCAGGCATTTTGCTGCCGAGGAAATGTGGTATTACATGACAGCCAATTCCAGATGAACAACCTTCCTTGTAATACAAGGATGGCTCAAGCCTGCCAGGACAGGAGCTGTTCTTACAAAGCGGCCTTGCGTTGTAACTCAGAAGGGGGTCCCTAACAGGGACTACACTCTGACCTTCATGGGGCATATGAACGGGGATTGTCTTCTTGAGACTACCCCTTTTTAAAGGTGGTAGTGATGTTCGTTTTATTGATTTAATAACCCCTAAATATGTTGTTCTACATAGAGCAGACAAGTAAACATGTATGTAGTGATGGCAATACAATGAACATTCAGCTTGGTGTGTGCTGTAGAAAACTTGTCTACATTGTTACATTGTAACCACAGATTGTAGCGCTTCCAGTTCTAGAACTGCCTGGTGGCTAAGTCTGTCCCAACCAGATGGTGGTGTTGCTGTACTGCAGGAAGCTTGATCTCCGCTGCTACAAGTGCTAGGATTTTATTAACAAAAGAAACAGCAGCAAAGCATTCTACATCTAAGATCTGTGCGCAAAGTTTACTCTGGCTCGCTGCTTTAAAGGAAATAACCCAGCTTTGATGTCGTGAAGCGGTGTTTTTATACTCCTGAATGCTTTCTTGCAGGAATTTTCACTACAGTAATCGGGGTTGAAAGCGATTACTGTATGTCATTGCCCTCCCTCTTTTTCTGTGTGGGATGGTTCAGCCCTGTTTTGCATAAGTTTCTTTTGAGTAGATCCATGTGTGGACAGAGTAAGCCTAGTACTGGTGGAATTGCTGTTTGGTCGGGTGGATGTATGTCTGGGACTGAAGCAGTGCACTTTAACTGCTTCCTAGAATCTATCCCACATCAACATGTATTGTGCATACCCCGTAGCTGGAGTGGCCAGCAATTCTTTGATGTACTACTACAATGGCAAGACGGTGAGACTGCTTACGTTTTATATTTTTATTCATTTCTCCAGATTTAACCCTTGGCCTTAGAAGGACAATTCCCTTGCTTTGTGTTTTTGCTGCTTTTGACACATTTACTCATTTATAATGGTCAGTGGAAGCTTTGTAGGATTCTAAAGGTGTATTTTTAATATATTTTTTGACTTTTTCATGTATATTAGTGCTGAGTGTTCTAGTGCTTTCTGTCTGGTGTTTCATTATTGTAATGTACATGTTATATAGTGTGTGTATTTACCAATAGTTTTTACTTTTCTTACATTGTGAAAAGTTTGGGAAAGCAAAAGGGGGGTTCTCATGCTGTAACAAAAAACTAACATTTTCTGGGAATAATTAAGGAAAGTTCTTTCCTCAGCCAATAAGATCACTGTTTCCTGTTTAGACTTTGAGGTTCACTGCCTGGGTTGTAATGTTATTCCATCTGCTTCTAATCGGCTCAGTATTTTGACCATAATGACAATAAGTCGTTTCTTTCCTAAATTCACTGGTTTGTTCATAAATATGTGAAGAGTAATTCTTTATTTTTCTTCACGTAATGAAAGTTTAAGATGCGTATGTTGTACTTTTCTGAGTTTTGGACTTCTTGTAGTAATAGACAGCGGTATACAAACTGCAATTGTGTGTAAACCCTTTGAGGCTGGCTTTTTTATTGGGAAATTGCCACTTTCATTGTGCAAGCCAATTTGTTTGGTTTCGTACATGTATAGTTACATGAAAAATCTTTCTGGGCTTGTAGCATAATCGATTATGTAGATGGTACGGAGTTGTTTTAATACTTAATCTCTTTTCTTTGTTCTCTGTCAATACAACATAGAAAAATAGGGGAAAGGCTTTGATCTCATTAAGTATTTCCAGACTTCTGAGGGTCTGGTCCCATAGAGAAATGCCTCCCTTGAAAATTTGTACCATGTGTTTGCTATTGGTGTAGATGACTTTTGTGAGCTGGAGTAATTGGTGAACACTTAATGGATCACCTATAGATGTCTTTATAGATTGTGATCTGCTTATGGCTGTTACACATACACATTTGTTTGGGAATGAGTCATTTGGAGGACTGCTATTGATGATCTTGAATAAACAACCTAATTTTTAAAGGATTTCTATCTAATGTGGCTTTAGCAAAAGCCTAATCTATGAAGGATAATGCTTGTTAACACTTCGCCAGCTGGAGAATTCTAGTTTTTAATTCAGAGAAATCAAGGGACAAAAAGCAGTCATGTCTCTAAACTAGAAGCCCAATTTATTTCCTAGAGTATACAGGTGGATTTAATGTTGTACGTGCTTATAGTGAATTATCAGGACAGTAGTATGCTCACTAGTATGGTTTGGTGTTTGCCTTATTCTAGTGGAGCTGAAATGTAAACTACTGGTATGCGGTGTGAAAATGAAAAATACATTGCGCCCCTCACGGGCTATACAAAGTGTTCTGTATGAGCTTCTAAGCAGAAGTCATATTGACCCATGTAGTGTTCTTAGTCCTAGACATATAGGACCACCAGAAGCCCCCCTTGCCTTCATTGACTAGAGGAGAAAAGCATGACACCAGCCCTGCTGGACTAGGTCTGTGTTTGTACTATAAATACTTGTGTTAATCTGTGCATTTTATCTCCTTTCAGTCCTGCAGGCATTACTTAATGGTCATTTCCTAAGGATAACACCCCCTCCCGTGAACTGCCCTATTTACATTCTAGATGCACATTGCTTAAGGGTGGGAACATTAGTTTACAGGTTAAAGCACTGATCTCTTCTTAATGGAAGGATGTATCATGCTGTCCATATGTTTAGAGGAAGTTGAAGAACATTTTTTTTTTCTCTAACTTTATATATAGTGTATAGATTTTAACTGATGAATGTTCTACTTTATACTTTCTCTTTATGCTTTTATTAAATGGATATTTAAATCCTGAAAAATATTTTAGTTGAAAATATTGAATCTCCAGCGATCTGTTGCTTTTACTGTGTAGTTGATCAGTTCAATTGCACGCTCAGCAATAAACTTGTGAATATCTGGACTATTAGAAGTTCTCACATTACAATGTAAGGATTAGTTGGGATCGCACACACTATGTAATTTTTTTTAATTTAATTTGTATCGCAGATGTTTTTCAAGCTTTTCACAGACACAACCGAATGAACATAACCAGTCCCACGCCAGGGTGTAAGAAACAGATGCTAACCTGCAGACTTACACATAAAATAATCTAGTAGCATTGGGTGCGTTACATATTTGTATGAAATAAATGCAAGCTAGCTGGGTTTTTTTCTCTAAAATTGACTATTTTCTGTGTACTTTACTGCACAGTTTGTGTATATTATTAATTTTCCCTTTTTTTGCATACAAATATTGCTATGTATTTCCAAATAAAACAGAAATCTAGTGTCACAGCGTTTGCCAGCCTCGTTGTGTTATTTATTCATGTCATGAAAACCAGACCTTAAATAATTTCAGCCTACAGTACTTCTTAATAAACACGTTTGCTGATATGTAGATGTTATATAGTGATATGGTGTAAGTGCCCAGCCCTATTACATCCAGCACTCAACTATGCAATGTGTATACACAAGATATTGGGGCGGTCTATTGCATTCACCTGTTACGTGTGACCATTGATGGATATACTTTGATGGACTGTTACGATTGTATTGTGTTAGAAAAATAAAACTACTGTAAACACTGCTGTGAATGTATAATGCTGTTTGATCTGTGTAGTTTGTACTGGATGTGTTCAAGAAAAAAAAAACATATTTTTTCTGTTAGCAATGTAGGTGTACTCAGACATGGCAGTTGGGGTGTACTTAAAGCAGCATTAAAAATGGCATGTAGTTTGGACACATTCTTCGGTTGGGGGCAGAAAATCAAATTGCAGCTAAACCACGCATAATTTTTGGATGTGGGTTTTCCCAACCCCCCTATCTGAATGCACCCTGAAAGGGTTTGCTTGTTGTGACTAAAGACTGGATATAGCTTAACAGAGTTTGTGACACTTCCATAAGTATTAGTCTAATCTTTTATGTTTATGCCGCCCTATTTTGACTACTGGACTATCTAATTTTTGAAAAGGCCTGTACAGCTTTTCCTATAAGCTTTATTATAAAAAGTTGTCCCCTGTGAAAATTGCTCTTTTTGAAGGGCGTACACAAAAGTGTGCTTATGTGCCATGTAAAATCTCTTCATGTTGAACGTCTTACACACATTGTCTCCCAAGCTCCACTAATAACCACCATGTTCTGTGTATGATTGCTGAAGCTATCTGTTGGACCTACTGTATGCACATGCTATATTTGACTACTCAGTCTGTGTCATAGGTTATATAAAGCAAGGAGAAAAACGTGTGATCCCTCCATTAGAAAGGAAACTTATTTGCAGGTGATTAGATGACACAACATCTGTTTTACATCTGCAGGCATTTCTTTGCAACTAATTTTTCGTGTACTTTTTTTTCCCCTTCTAAGTCCCGTCTCCCCCACAACCACATCACCGCTCTAGCTCTTTGATGCAAAATATTGTAACTGGCATGAGTGCAGTTCCAGCATTTAGACCCTACTCGAATTTTCAACCAAATAAGTTGAGATTTCTACTTTGTCTGTAACTTCCAGTTAAATACATCAAGCTGCTTAACATTTAAAAATTGTAACTTTTTATGCTTTACATTTTTAGAAAAGTAATCTGTTTTTAGGCCTCTTCCACATAGTGCGGAGTTTAGTAATGTTTTGTATCCATATTTTATATGGCAAAGCTGAATGGAACCCAAGCACATAAAAAGAGAGAGATATATTTTTTTATTTTTTTTTTGGGGGGGGGGGCACTTTTGATTTTGAGTTAAAGATGTATATTCAAAATACTGACCAAGCGCTGAGTCCTGTGTGAAAAGTGGCCTAAATAGCTAAACGCCCTTCATTATGTAGCAGACCACATCCGAGCTATAGAAGTGAATGGTTGATGGCATTGTACGAGGAATGGGGATCATTCGTGTTTTCAGAATTTCTTAGATGTTTTTTCACAACTGACATTTACCACCTAGCCACAAGTTGTTGTTTTTTTCCTGCAGTCTCATGGAGTTCAATAGAGCAGCAACAGCCATGCTTTGTCATCACTACAATCAAGCTCCTCCTCTATGTGGGAGGTGCAGTGAGGAGGAAAGGGGAAGATTAGACCTATTTTTGTAATAGGTGGGGTGCTCTGTGGTGGGACCCTAAGCAATGAGACATTGATCACCGATCCTGTGGATGGATGATGGATGTCAATTATGAGAATTCTCCTTTAATTAACCTCTATAATATATTGTCGGATGGTTTTACATAGTATTAGAAGATTGCACTAAATAATGGCAGTTTCCAACAAATAAAGGATTAAAATATATATAACTAATGGTGTATGTATGTTTTACCTTTTTAACGTGTAGAGCACTGTTTATTGATATTTCTAGATTGCTAGTCAGATCTGTTTTTGGAACGTACCATATGTGATTCTCATTAATCAGTTTACCACTGCCCTCATTCTGCAGGTGCCTAGCCTTCATATGGATATTGTTGGTTTGTGACATTGATAGATTAAAGCTGCATATTGAACTAGCCTTTTTCTTTAGTCTTGAACATATCTGTTGTCCAGTTGCTGAGAGGTTTCTCTATGTGGATCACGACTATTCACTGACTGTAATGCCATATAACTAAATTGCATTTCCTTAACGCCTATTATAGCACAACTTGATTCTTCCTCTATAATGCGTCTATCATTCATGAACCTATGAAGAAGGAACAGGAGGATATATAGTAGAGAATGCGAAGTGAAGCCCACCGGCAGTACAACTTCAAGAACAAGTGCATTTTTGTGTTCCTGATACTAGAATACTACAAGCTATAATGTTTTTCCCAGAATATTAACTGTGTAGCTTAATATTTAAAAATGTGGGTTCACGTTTCACTCTGTAAATACATGGCTTTAATTGCTGGGTATTCATTGGTCTAATTAACTTAAATAACTTGAGGAACTAAAATGCTTCTCCTGAAATGTGGGTCTTCATTTTTCAGAACCAGCTTAGAGGAAATCTCCTAATTGCACATAGATGCCAATCGTAGTACGTTTAATTTCACCAGTCTGTGGTTTACTGTTGGCAACAATGCTAATTCTTTGAGACTTAGAGAATCCTTTATGGGTAAGATGTAGGTGCATTTATTCTTGATGGCTGTATTACAATGCCAGTTGGCGATGGTGAGCTCCTATAATTGTTACGATAAGACGCATATTTACACAAGTAGATCTGTCAAACATGATGTGAACTATTTTGTTCATACTTGACTAAACTAGTAATACAGCACAATAGAATGAGGTTCCTTTCAATCAGGCAAATAAATTACCCCGCAATGAGCATCGATTTTACCAATCCATCAAGTCGCCTAGACCTGCAAAACTTGCAGTTGTAATTCCAACTATGATTTTGTTTTTCTTACTGCAGTTCAGGTAATCACCTCTTTCCCGCTCTCATAGAAATCGCATTGCAAACGGCATACATATGCCTGTTTTATATAAGAGGATGTGCTGTAAAGAACTAGGATTATTAGGTCAGCATAAAATATGTGATCAACAGCAAACAAGCGAATTATTGTTCATCACTTAACCAGTGCTCATGTTTAGAACATGCTAGGGAATTATCAGGGGATTGTCATCATGTGTGCAGGGCCCTTAAATCAGAAGATAACCATGTGCATTCAAGGATTCAGTAAACCATAGCTTAGTCACTTACTGTATATGAGTGTATATAATAGGTGACCATTCAGAAATGCTCATTAAAGTGGTTTTCCAGGACTAAAATATTGATGACCTATTCTCAAAAACAGTAATCCGTATTAGAATGGTAGCGGTCCACCTCTGATGACCCCTACGGATCAATCAGCTGGTTGTAGAGGTTTTGGCGCTCACTGGACTATTCTCAGGCCTGGGACATTAAGTTTGTCGGTCACGTGGACTCGAGAGCAGCTCAGTCCCATTCAAGTGTAAGGGACTTCCAGTGCCAGGCAAAGCCGGTAGGCGATGTCCAATTGTGAGCTTGCTATGCACTGAAGTAACAGTGCCATGGCCATCTCAGATAGCTGCTCAGCAGGGGTCGCCAGTGGCAGACCCCACAACCAATCTCAAATTGGTCAACCATACTAAAACCGCTTTGTTTGGCTTAGAACATTTTGGCTGTACATAACCCAACTTTTCGTTGATGGCTTATGTAATATGAGATAACAATTTCATCAGTCGAAGACTCTTGATTAATTATGAAGTTTTTCCAATTGTTGGATAGTAAAGTATGTATAATGAGCAAAGAATTCCCTGTTCTCTTACTAAATGTAAGACATCCTATCTAACCAGATACCGCTACTGTGTCACTAGTTTAAAGAAGAAGCACGGTGGATTTCGATTTCACTATGATCATGACGTTAACCATAACAACCCAGGCAAATTGTGAAACCTGAGCCATGAGGGTATATTTTTTTCATACAGCATGATTTGTTAAGAGAAATCTCCAACTGCTTCATTACCTAAGAGGGGTTTGCTAAAATTGATGTGATTGCTGCCCAAGAACCCCATTAAAAAACCCAACCTGATTTCTGAATACACCGTAAGCTTTCTCAAGTCAGCTCTAGTCCGGCAAGATGGCGGACAACACTAATGTCAGTCGTTAGTGTTACAAAGTTGTTGAACTGGTCTTATTCACGAGTCCAGTTTACGACTACTGGTTGGGCTGTAGCCTGCTGATTTTATTTATTAGTTGCCTCTTCCTCCTATTAAAATATTAAAGTTGATTATTGTAGGATAGCTTTTCGTGTATTGTTTAATGTGTATACAGTTACCAAGTGTCTTTTTTTTAACAACTCGCCACAAATCTTTTTAACTTATTGTTTATAATGTAGACCTCTTATTTAAACTGTATGAATATACTATGTATTTGTCTGTAATGAAAAATCAGGAGTTTATACTTCCTTGTTCTGATACTTTGAATACACCCGGACACATCTGTTATACGCTCCACAGCTTACTCCATAATCAAAGTGTTTCATAGAGTCTTTAATTAAAAGCCATAGACTGACTGTGCTGGATATCTCCTGCGGACCTCCACAGTGTCTAAGCTAGATTTCAGTTATTGGTACCTTACAGAGTTGATGACAGACTGACAAAACTTGTCCTGAAGGCGTAGTTTTTGAAACCTTTTTTTATTTTTATTTATACCATTGTTTATTGAGTTGTAGACCGACTAACATCTCCTGTAAGAGGCAGCTATTTGATTTGTCAGTGCATACCTTAATTGTTAGCATGGTCATTCAACAAAAGTGATTTAAACATAAACACAACCTATTTTCCCATGGGGTTTTGTATATGTAATCTAAAACTATGTAACTGTTTTATATATAATTTGTTACCTAATGATCTTTACATTTTTCTAATTTTATGTTGTTTTTTATTCTCAGGTCTATGCACCCTCTCCAGGTTCAGATGATTTTAATCGAGAGTCTCCAAGCTATCCATCTCCAAAACCACCCAGCAGTATGTTCGCTAGCACTTTCTTTCTACAAGGTTCGTGTTAAAATGTTGATGGGCTCAATTTGTCTGTAATTCATAACACTTTTTTTTCTACTAGATAAAGTAGATTTTTTTTAAATTTAATTTTAGTACAATTCATAACTATGGTTTTTATAACCTGCCTATATATAATGTATTGTGCTTTAAAATGCTTTATTTCTGCTTCAGGGAAACATTTTAGCATTGTCTCACCTCAAATGAATGTTGTGATGGTCTGTCCTTACCGTTTGTTCTGAAGTTGTCACTTGGAGTTCATTTTAATTTAGGATGATTATTTTTCTTCTTGTTGCTTGCCATGTTTCTACAGCTGATTTTGCTCAGTTAACACAGGGAAATTGTTTCTCAGGTTGTATGTGACATAATGACCATTCAGAATGCCTCATTATGAGTGGGGGACAACGTTCTGTGCCTTACAGTGTAATACTAAAACGTTACTTATTGAATTTCTAATTTCCTACAACTCAGTAGACGTATTTTCTCTTTTTGACCTTCCAAACTTTTGTATTGTTTTTAACTTGTATTTTTGGGCGTTTCTCATCATTATTAATGTTGATTGTATAGATGGTAACCATAACACGTCGGAGCTATGGAATAACTCAAATGGAATTAGCCAACCGGGCTACAGTGGAATGATGGCCAGTTCATCTGCTCACATGTCACAGTCAAACAACTATGGCAGCCTACATGACCGCTTGGTAAGATGAATTAAAAAGTGAACTTGCCTTATGAATTATGCCTAATTTATTTTATTTTGCAGGTTATTAGTGAGTTCTTATGATCATTGTTGTAGAACTTTTTAACCCTCTACATATTGATAATATATTACATCTTCAGAAAATAACTTATTGAAATGAGTTACTTTGGCTATGTCTTCCCTTCAGAACTATCCACCTCATCCGGTTTCACCAACAGACCTAAATGCCAGTCTTCCACCAATGTCAAGCTTCCATCGAGGTGGCACCACTAGTTCATCCTACGTTGCTTCTTCCCACACCCCACCCATCAATGGATCAGACAATCTCTTGGGTAAGTTTTCATTTGTAATATAACTACTTAGCGACCAGCCTGTTTTGTACCTTGAAGGATCAAGTGATTTTCATTGTCGCTTGCAGGAGCCATAACTTGTTGATGTAGCATATGAGGGCTTGTTTGTTGGGGGATAAGTTGTATATTTTAATAGCACCACTCTGGGGGTACATATAATGTGTTGTATAACTTTTCAAACACTTTTGGAGAGGCGTTTAAGAAATCACGACCAGAAATTTTGCCATAGTTTGTTTTTGGGTTTTGTTTTTACGCCGTTCGGTAAAAATAACGTGATGACCATCTTATCTGGATTAGCATCATTACTGCAATACCAGTTTTAGATATATATATATTTTTTTCTTTTTTTAGAACTCTAGCAGAATAAAAACATGGTTTAGAAAAAAAACAACAACAATTGAACTTGTATTGCCACATAGTAAGACCATAAAAAATTTTTTCCAGCAATTATGCTGGGAGTAGACGTTTTGTGGAAAGATTTTTATTTTTTTTTTGTACGATTTTTGAGGTACATGTCACTTTTGGACTGCTTATTATCACATTTTTTGGAGATGAAAAAAATTACAATTTTGGCACTACTTTAATAAAAATTTTCCTGCATTCACTATGCGATATCAATAACAAAATATTGGCATTTTGTGGATCATTCAAACATTGTAATAACTTTTTTATCCATTTTTGTTTTTCATCTAACTGGATTTTTTTAAACTAAACTTTGAACTTTTTCTGATGCTACTTTTTAGTCACTTGAGGGAACTTTTGCATTCTCTGAAGCCTAAGCCTATGAAAACAGCCTCCTAGACTCAGTGGGTGGCGGGGCCTAGTAAGCGAAGTTATACGACAGATATAGAGGCCTTTTTTAGGCTTCCGGCTGCCATTGGAACCCATTGGTACCTTGTATCGTCCTACAAGGTGCTCATGGGTGACAAAAGGGAGAGCCCCTTTCCCCCATTGTTTGCTTATATGCTGACGTTGCCATTCACTGTGGCATGTAAGAAGTTAACCTGCCAGGATTTGAGGTTTCTCAGTTCCAGGATGTTAGCTGGCAACTGACAGCCAGGCTCCTGCTCTAAGCCACCACCTTAAAAAAAAACAAAAAAAAACAAACAATGATGTGCAGCTTTAAAGCCAATTAGTGACCACTGTAAAAAGGTATGTTGGTAGTCACTAAGGGGTTAAATAGTTTTTTTGAGAACCCAGACAAATCCGACAGATAAAGCCAGGGAATGTTATAAAACAAGAAAAGAAGCATTCCTCAGCTTGACAATCCCCTGCCATTCCAGCACCGCCACTAAGGTGCTCCCTCTGGTCTTTGTTTCACGGCACTGCACCGATGACACACCCAGCTCCATGCAACATGACCTCTGCAGCAAATCGCTGACATCGGTCAGGTGCATCATCGCTGCAGTTCCGTAAAACTATCGGAAAGCCGTGGCGCTGGAACGGCACAAGATTGAACAGGCGAATACACTTTTTCTTATTTTATTTGCATTCTTGTTTTTATAACATGCCAAACCTTTACCTGGATTTTTTGAAGGTCTCAGAAAGCCTCTTTGATTTCAATAATGAAGCCATTATGTTAGAAATATCCATTCTATTCAATACAGTAGGCTTGTAATAAACAGTATTCCTATGTTTTTATTTTTCCTGCTGGGGGTTGGTATTTCTAGGCACAGGAAGCAGAGGTAATGCAACTGGAAGCTCCCAGACCGGAGATGCACTTGGAAAAGCTCTGGCATCTGTAAGTATTTGTGAAGTGATTATTAAAATAAAATCCAAACTCTTCTGGCATTTGCACTGTTAGTCGTAGTAGTTGGCTTGGGAGTTTAGCGTACTGTGTACAGTTACATTTATCACATACACACTAGTTAAGCAGAACATTTTTGCCATGTAATACCAGCTTCTGGAAGTATCTTTGCATGGATTTCTCAGTTTATTAAATGATGCATGACCTTCTGAAGGAAACAGCTGTCTGTCCTGAGAGGATCACTTTTCACATGGAATGCGGCTTGGGAGTTGTTAAATGAAAGCTCCGCTCATAGGGTTTCTAGCACATTAAATGCTGGATGTATTCCGAATTCAAGTGTGTGTTATAAACATTTCAAGATCCATTATTGGACTGTTGTAAAACACAGACTGCTTCACGTTTAGTACGGCTACAAAATAAAAACAGTTGCAAAGGTTTAGCAGTTTATTTGCACACGTTTTCTGCCATAAATATAGTGAAAGATTCTGTCCAAACGCCATATGTTGCAGCATTTTTATATGGAGTTACACATTGATACAGTATCTGTGTGGCTCGCTCAGTATATGCATTATACGTTGCTACAATATAGGCGAATATTAAATCTTAGTAAAAAATGCCTACTAATCTTGTCCAGACAATGAAGAATTTCTTATATGTACTGCTGCCCATCCCCCTATTTTGTGGAGTTTTAAGAAACAATCCCAAATTTCTTGTAGATGCTTAATCTATGTGCTGGGTGGGCTTTGGTTGTCATGGGGACTTGATTCTGTCATCTTGCGTTGCAGCAAGGCGGAGAGCAGCCGGGTCATTCCATAAATCACTGCTGTCATTTCCAATGAAGATGCATTCCATCTGCTCTACATGCCATAGTCTACTCCTTCACATCCTCTGCTTCAGTTCGTCTTGCTACCCCACCTGAGAGTTGGCTGTTTTTGTTTTCCTGTGTGTTGTTTTTGTTGTGGTACACTGCATGTCATTTTAGGACCCATGGTGTTTGGCACTGATTTTAAAAAAACTGATGGGATTGATGCAACCTAGAGATAAGGTCGTCCCTGTTTCAGCCTCCTAATTATGGCTTTAAAATAAGAAGAGAAACAAAGCCCTAAACATTAATTTATTTGATCCACAACACATTACACTCTCTGCTTGTTTTGCTGTTCAACACAAATTTTCTGAGGGCCTTTCATGTGTAAAAGATCAGAAGATGAAGCATTTGTTCTTCAGTTTAGGTATTAAAGAGCATACCGAATACTATGTGATTAAACATGTAAGGCCAGATAATACATTTGCAAAGGTTCTTTTATTTTAGGTTTAAGCCTGGATAATTGTGGTCTTAATCTCAGGGTAGCCAAGAAAGAGAATTGTACATGAAAGTATTTACACAAAGTTCCCAAAGCCCTGTGGATTATGCATTAGTTTGGATAATGAACTAGTGTAGATAGAAAGGAAAGAAAATCTGGGTATTTGTGCCATTTCTAATGTGTTTCCCTGAACGGTTGCCAAATAATAACCCTTTAAGATTGTGCCCGTGGAGGGTTATATGAAGGAAAGGAACATCTGGTTTATTTCATTGCCTAATGCCAAATCAAAACATTTAGGCTTTAATTTTGAGGAGATCAAACAGGAGCACTATTTAACTTAGTCGATTATATCAGACGTCTTTGCGGAACCTTATGTTTCGAGCATGTTCTAACACATTCTACCCTCTGAGTAATTAGCTGGCCAGTGGTTTTCAGCAGAAAGAAAATTGGAATTCGGGGAAGTGAACTTTAAAATGCAATTCATGAATTAAGTTTCTTTGTAGCTTTGAGACTCTATATCATTTCCATAACAAAGGGCAACTGAAATGTACACTGCAGTGTTTAAAAATTGGACTAACAACTAATGGTCTGGCTCTGTGGGCTCTCCTTTGTGTGGCTATTGTCTCTGTCCTCTTTCATTAGGTTTGGGCATATTGGCACCCCACTGATCAGAATGGACCATGACTGATAGGAGGGCGGCTCTTGTTTGTTGCTAGAAAATAAGTGATGTTACCATTTAGACTTAGCAGAAGGTATAAAGATTGTTCATATTGGTCATTTAAAGCTGTACATGACGCGGGCTGAATGCAGAATGGTTTGCCACATTTATTGTAATATCATTAAGCACTTCCAGACCTTGTATTTTAGGCTGGGACAAGGGACATTTAGCAGACATGTATTTACTTGACATATGTTGCAAAGAGGGTTTTATTGTTCCTATTAGGATATGTAAACGTTCTATAAAGGGTTTTCTAGATATGACTACACTGTCAATTATGATGATGAGACCTCCGACACATTACATCATTCAGATGTCTCTGTTCCCCTATATGTAATACTGATGGCGCCAGAGGAGGGGAGATTATGCAGCTGTTCTTTTGTACACATTTTTCGTTTTTTTTTCTCTACACAACACAGTACAAATCCATTAAAAAATAAATCTATTAAGCTGTCATTATTTTTTTTTTTTTTTTTTGGAGTGGAGGACCTATTTTAAGGGCAGAGAAAGGATGCATCTCCTTCATTGTATCCAGATAGTCTAACTTGTCTATGACCTACAGTAAAGTCATACTTTAAAGAGTTTCTGGACTGTTGCCAGAAGTGGCTCTACTGAAAGGCACTACTGTTGCCATGCATTTCACATCCAGGAAGCTTGTCAATGCTTTTATGTTCTGCCTGGCAATAGACTGGAATAGATCGGTTCAGTGAACCACACATGAAGTTGTAGGGTTGCTGCAATTACAGGACCAGTGTTGTAGAATGTGTGAAAGTACATTAAAATAGCAATAGATTTATTGGACAAAATTGACATTTCTGTTACTAGTGTATGTAAATGTTTCAAGATATGCAATTGTTTCAAAACCTTTTTATAACAAGTTCTGCCTTCTGTTCTTTTCCTAGATTTATTCTCCTGACCACACCAGCAGTAGTTTTCCATCAAATCCTTCAACCCCTGTTGGCTCTCCGTCTCCTCTTCCAGGTATAGTTTGACTATTTTAAAAAGAGTATACATTCTCTCTGAAAGTTTCTTCAAAGTACTGGAGTATCCACTGTTATATACTGGAAATTTCCGCCCCACCCCCCTTTTATGCTTACAAGTGGTAAATTAGCTGTTGGTGTTGCTAACCTGTATGCTTGAATGACTACTAATCGTCATTCCTGTGTACATAAATGTATCTGTCCCAAAGTTCTGTCTAGTGCGGGCCGCTGTGATGTCGATTTGGTTGGCCACTACTACACATTCATGTACGGTTGGGTATATTCTGAACACATTTGAGTGTGACAAACCAGTTATAGACAGGGTAGGCAGTATGGTGCAATACCATTTCTCAGGTCTCTTTGAGGTACATTTTGTGGAATTCTCAGTGCCTGTTTTTATAGAATAAGAGATAACATGCTTACCACATAGCCATTGCTGTAATATCTGCCATCTTATTAGGCTGATGGTAATCACAGAGGTGAATATTGGCCCTTTTACACGGGCCGAAAGTCAGCGCTCGTGCAGAGCATTTAGACCTAAAGACTTATTGCGGGCTTTACGCTCAGCACTTCAGCCCCTATGAGAAGCGCTGCGTATGGAGCATTTACACGTAACGAGAAGCCAGTAATCAGCAATTTGTTGGTTTTTTTTTTTGCTGACTGAGAGTTAGCGATAAACAACTGCAAACGAATAGTGAGCATCTTTTTTTTGCTGTTTCACTGAACGACTATCGCTCAAATTTGTTGGTTTGAACGAATTTTGAGCGATAATCATTACGTGTAAATGGGCCATAAGTTGTGGTTAACAGGAGTGTTTTATTTGGCTGTGATAGGAATGTTATTTTCTGTTGAAATGCAGACAACCCAGTGTTCTGGTAGTGAATTATAGGGAAATTGCTGAACCTGTAGGGCACACCACACACTTTATTCTATATTAATAGGAATCTAGTTCTGTTTATATAGCTCGGAACATGATAGTTTATCTCTGCTGATTCTTCAATCATTGTCATTCTTGCTGTTTATACGGTTGTGTATATTTTTAAACCTTTATAACTTGGGAAGTGGTAATGAATAGTTGGGAGTATGATAGTTATGTGATGTATGAATAATGAACTGTGGGTGACTGGCTGCTCCGCACTCCCACTTCAGCTGTTTAGTAAAATGTGAACAGCTGTTCTACTCAGACAGGACACAGAAAGCCCCATTGACATTTTTTTCCATTGTCGAAGGAAAAAGTCATTGTTAACTTCAGGGTGATGTAACATGACTCCTTCCTAACACATTAATAGCATTACTTATATAAAATGTGAAGACTTAACAGAATTACAACAATTTACAATAATTTGATTAAGTATTATTCAATGTCTTATTTTGATGTCTGTCAGCTTAGGGTTAACGTTGTATAGTACTTTAGATCCCAGAGATCATCTTTTGGTAAAAAAAAAATCTGGTTCTGTTGTAAACGTTGTAGATGTTACAGAGGCAATTTATTAATGCTGTGTTTAGTAACACAGTATGATTGTAGTAGAACAGACCTATAATAATTTGCTTGTTTATAGTCAAATACATGAAATATCCCGCTTTTTAAAAAAAAAAATTTAATACATGTAATACTGTACAATTGGCTGGTGGCTAGTGATGTACATCTAAATGTATGTGCTCCATTAAATCTATGAAGCCAATATATACTCTAGTATGAATTAATGGATCCTATCCTCTTCTGGCTCTTTAGGTTGTATTAATGGCTGTAGATTTCTGCATCATCCAAAGATTTAAACATGATTTTGATACAAATAATTGAAGTTAATACCAACAGCTTACTTCCCCGACTCCCCCATTAATATACAACATATTCGTTTTATGGTTTAGACAAGTTAAAATCTAACCTTCCCAATTTCTGTTCTCATCTGAACATGTTGATGGCACTGTTATATAAAGGATTCGTTCAGACCAGTATATCATACCTGGTCAGTGACCTGTCTATTCATATCCTCGCCTCTTAAAGAGATTGTACCAAGATTACAAGTTATCCCGTATTCACTCCTGACCTGTTCTGCCGGTCACACTGAGGGTTGCTTCTTACCCCACAGTGACCTCAACATGAAGGGAGTGCTAGCTGAGCATACGCGGTCAGCACTCCATTCATTTATATGTGGCTGATGGAAATACCTGAGTGGGGGCCACTCTGGTATCTCCGCAACCACATTGAAAGTGAATGGAGCGCTGGTCGTGCATGCAGTGAGACAAAGCAGTGAGACCCCCACCGATCACATTATTCCCTATCCCTATGGTTCTAGGCAAAGTTGTCAGCAGATCATCATAATTATATTATACAATCCAGTCTCTAACCAGCTCTGTATTGCATTATATACTTAACATGTAGTTGTATTCCTAGTGTTCTTGTGATGGAGGAAATAATTAAACAGAAGTGAGAATTTAGCAAAACTGGTTCAAGGAAAAACTGGAGCAGCTGCCCTTCCCAACCAATCAGACTCATTCTCACATTCTTTGAAGTTAATTTGTAAGCTATAAGTGTAGTATATGCCTAGTTGCTTGCTATGGACAACTGTGCCACTTTTTTAACCAATCTTTTTAAACAAGATATTGGGAAAGAAGTAGAACTGGTTTCTGAACACTTATTTGCCTGTTGATCCCAATTGATTGACTTTGAAGATTCACCTGATATGAAGTTGCAAAGCCTAGAGAATGGTTAAATGATTGGCAGGGTCAGCTGCTAAAACAAGACTTGCCAAACTGAACTTCTGAATCGACACATCCATGTAATAAGGAAAATAGCAGAAGCAATTACAGTTAGGCAGAAAAGGCAGCAGTGTAACCTGCGCCAGGGAGCACCGACTAGATCTGTAGAAGTAGGCAAAATGTAGATTCAGATTGTCATGTTGAACAAACTACAGGGAGGTTCCTAGGCATCAAGTGTTTGTGAATTTTGTTCTGGTTCTTTCAATTGTGTTTACAGAAGATATTACAGATGTCTTGTCTTTGTGTACAATAAACATGCTCTGCGTTCATTTCAAATGATATTCATTTGTGGAAAGCCCAAAAAGAAATCTGTAATAAACATATTCCGCCTTTCCCAGACACAGTTGTGATTGAAGAAACGTACCCATAGGCCTTTACTTTGATGTGCTTTTCTGATTTTCATTGGTATATCCATAATTTATTAATGTTGTTGCTGCATTATTCATCTGCTGAGGTTCTGTGGAAAGTGAATTCTGAGCACATAAATCATTTATGTTGTCTTCCTCAATGGTAGGAGATAGCACTTATTTGGTGAGCTTCAATGCCTTATTCACAAGTACATTGGCTTAAATACCTCCTAAAGATATGTTTATACATAGTGGAAATGCTGTAGAATTTCCACAGCTGATGGTGCTCCCTCCTTCACCTTCGAAGTCTTTGCGCTGTCCGCACTCCCCAGCGCACGGCGCCACTGGTCAGGTGATCCCGAATTGACATCTACTTATGTGTTCCACCAGGTCCTAGCATAAATGTGCTGTGGGTTTTGTTTCCCTTCGTTATATAATAATCTAGATTGCATTTTATGATTACGTATTGTGTCAATTCGTGGTTAGTGTTCCTATCAGAATGTGTTGTCAACCACACATGCCAATATTTTTTTTTCAGGTGCCAATCAGTGGTCTAGACAAGGAGGGCAAACACCTTCTTCTCCCAGCTATGAAAATTCACTTCACTCCCTGGTAAGAGAAATTGCATTGTTATCATACACAAATTGTGCTTTTCAAGTTCTTCCATTTTTTATAGCTGTCCATTCAGTGAGGAAATCAAGCATATGATGTTACACATAAATTCTTAGCAAGCAAATGGCCTGGTTTGAGTGAACAATATAAAACATATAGGGTGTGTCTGTCACCATCTGTTCCCCGGTCGTCAAAGCCTCTATTTGAGAGACAGCTGCTGCTAAATTACTGTTATGGGAGACCAGTATCCTTCCAGAAACCCACAGCTAATTTGCAGCGAGAGGGCGTGTTTTTACAGAGCGTTAGTTAATAGGAGGTGTTTAGTGGAAGTTTAAAGTGAAAGAGAATCTAATCTATGAAACGCTGTCTAGCTGCCCCGCTCTCTGAGTAGACCTAATACTTCATTCTTAAAGTCCCTCGTTTATCATTGACCTATGTGCCCCCAGTGAAGTTAGAAGCATGTGCACATCTATTTTATCAGTCACACTATTCTCTCCATGTAGTATCTTAAATATTCCAGGCTGGGGCAAATCGATCAATGTTTAGTTTTCAAAAATATTGGTGTTCTGGCCAAACTGCGTATTTTCGTAGTGCCTTGGCTGCCTTTTGTCCACACATTCGAATAAGAAAATTACACTTTATTTCATTTATCAAGTTTCTTTTGGGTCTGATCTGGCATTGGTTTCTGAGGATGGACCGAGCAGGAGGTCTACATTAATAGAAAGTCAGCATTCCTCTCCTTGATGATTTATTTACTCCCTTTCACACCATGAAGATTTTAACGTTTGTAGAATATTCTGTTTCTTTACACGTTTCTGCATTAACTTGACTAACCTTTCAAGCAGATTCGCAATTCACTTATTTCCTCCTTTACCCTAATCATAACTTTTGCTCTGCTTCTTCTTCTGTCTTGACTTTGCCAGAAAAATCGGGTTGAGCAGCAACTCCACGAGCATTTGCAAGATGCTATGTCCTTCTTAAAGGATGTCTGTGAGGTAGTAGTATTTCTCTATAGCTGGTGCCTTTTCTTTGTGACCATGCATTGCTTTGTGTTCTTTTCCTAAGCTTTACATGTTTATAGATTTTTTTATTTTTTTTTTTTATGCAGTACTAAACATCTGATTATTTTTTTAACCATTTTGTGTGGTGGTCTAGAAACTGCATGCATATTTTTGTGTACCTGAGCATGTGTTGTAAGTGTAAGCACAGAGATGTAGAGTCATATAAAGGCATAATGCTGGAACATGTATACATTTTAGTACTTATTGCAAAATATAGTCTTTCATTGTCACTGATGAAACTAAATACAGATTATTGCAACAAATTGATCACGAAGCTCCAGTAACACTAATGATCTATCTGCTCAATGGAGGAAGTGCATTTTGAAATTATTTAGCAACCTATTGCCAACTCATTCAATCAATGACATGAATAATTGGCCGTTTTGGGTTGTGCTTATAGAAAAAATGGGGGCATTCAGTAACTTTCCATAGCTTATGGCTTATGTTTTTTTTAAAAAAACCCAGATCTTTATTCATGGGTGCTAATAAACCACAACTCATTTATGCTCCACTTAATATTTATTATGCATGATGATGGGATTGAGGAGCAAAACGTATACCAGACAACAGTACTCATTTGGGATCCAAAAACCTGTAGGACATCAATTATATTCCTATAGTCTCTACCCAGGTGCACGGCCTGATCTTGCAGTACAGGCGTACCTCTGAAGAGCCAAAACTGTTAGAACAGTTACAATTACTGTTATAGAATTGTTGACTAACTTTGACCCTTGGTTATAAATAATATTCTGTTACAGACCAGAGGAAGAACCTAGAGAAAAGCCAGGTGTATACCCTGGTCTCAGCTGTATTCAACACTCAAAGCAAGGAATTACCAAGATAGTTGAGCCAACTTTCAGGCATCAAACCGTTCCAAATTCTGGTGCACATTTTATTTACGCAGAAATGTGTAACTTAGTTGCTACACTACACTGGGAGTTTTTCAATAATGTATGCCAAGAGCATCATTTATGGTGCAAATCTCCACTAGCTCAGAGCTGGAATATTTTTGTTGTTCTGGTGCGCAAACTGCCAAAGGATGAGCCAGATTTATTAAGCTTATGTGCTTAATAGAATTGGCTCATCTTCCTCATACTTCATATTAAAACAAGCGTAGTCAACGCCAGTCTTAATAAATCGGGGTCAAAGTGTTTTTTTCCATTCACGTGTTGGATAATTTGGATTTGTAGAGAATGCTGCATGTTTGTACACAATTACACTTGCTACATACCTTTTATACAGTTTGTGAACTGGTTTAGGCTTTATTTACATAGCATTTTTGTTCCACTATCACACCCATAGAGGCCCATTAACACAATGTATTCCAAAAGTATGTTGTTTTGGTATACATTTGGTGAATATTGCATCCACATACCTGTTTTTATTCAGATGTATTGAAAAGCATGGTTTCAATAAAGAGACCTCTCACAAAGAAATGTATACCGGCCAGTATACATGTTTTGTTGTGTGGGAGCTCTTGCTAAGCGTGATATATGCAACTGCATGGTATACAGTTACATAAATTCTTTGCATAAATCCATAAGGCTGCCTGTCCACGGCCGTGACAGAATATCGCTAGCAGTATTCTGTGGCGAGGGAGGAGTGCTGACAGGTCTCTGCATTGAGCCTATCTAATAGATGGGCTCAGCGCGGAGAATTGCGGCTAGCGGAGAATCGCTATGATTCTCTATTCGTGGACGTCTGGCTGCACTTTTGTATAATTAGCCTATGGAAAGCGTTCACTGTGTTACCCATGGCCAGATTATTGCCGCGGATAGCACAGTAACTCATCGCCCGTGGACACGAGGCCTAATGCTATGTGAACAGAGCCTTACATTGTTATAAGTATGTTTGTCTTCTACAAATGAGTAAAACAATGTGCTAAATATTCTAACACTACAAGTAGATTTCCTTTTCACTTTATTTTCATATATATTTGATTCTGTTTATGGATATTATTTGCATGTTATAGCTTGAGTGCTTGTTTTTGTTTTCTTCTTTGATGCTTTATGGTATATGGAGGATAGGTAATGTTACTATGCATAAGACCACCTCCATTGTACGTTGGCAACAAACGCACTTTGCTAGGATACAGTTCAACAAGGTGTCCTGTATATTTCTTAAAGGGATTGTCCAAGTTGTAGGTTTTAACTAAAACACCTTTACCATGCGGTAAAATAACAGGAATATACTCCACTCTCCCCGCTCCTGCTGTGCCTCGTGCCGGTGCTGGGTCCCCCACACCGGTGTTTGTTTACAGGCTACAGTCCAGCCCAGTTTATGGTGTGTACAGAGTCCTGAGTTCTGTCATTGGCTGCAGCACCTGTGACATACCATAAACTGGCTAGGGCAGCCTGTAAATGTGACGTCACAGGGAAGACCTGCAGCAGTGACCTGAGAGAAGGGAGTAAGGGAGTATATGTCTGTTGTTTTACTGCATGGAAAGGAGTTTTAGTTCAAAACCCCCAACTCTGACAACCCCTTTAAGATGCTTGGCATGACATTGCTGAACAGTTAGGGTCGTTTAGCAGAAGTGTAATCTATTACAATAGAACAACAATTGACCCCACTTGCATTTTTTTAAGCAGTCTCGAATGGAGGATCGACTAGATCGGCTTGATGATGCAATACATGTACTGCGGAACCATGCAGTAGGACCTTCTACAAGCATTTCCGCTGATATACATAGTTTATTGGGGGCAGCACACAATGGACCCATTGTAACCCTGCCTTCAAATTATGGGACAGCTGGACTTGTACCAAACAGTCGACAGACATCAATGGTAGGTCGAGTCTTTTGGTATTTAAGGTTACATCCACATGGGATGCAGTTTGTAGCATTAAAATTCACGTGTATCACAAACGGACAAGCGGATTCTGCTGTAAATCCCCCCTTCTCGCTCATCGAATAGGATAAAATCCACAGTGCATATATATAGCAGAAATGTAAAATCCGCACAGCGGGTCAATTTCCAAGCAAATTTTGTGTTTTTTTCCCATGTAATAGAAACTCTCACACACTTGCTGCTACCGTAATACACTGCGGATTTTCCGCATTCAACTGCGTCGCTCAAATAACCGTCCTGTGTGGACTTACCCTTGGAGTAAATGTGGGTGATCGTGTCATGTAATTTCTAACTACTGTGGAAGCAGAAAGGAAAATGTGAAATAGTTTGGGATTGCATTTGGTTTATTAATAGCTTGCATTGTAATCTTTTTAGACACACTAACAAGATTAAGTGGGGACACCTGCTACTAATTTCAAATTTGAGGTGCACATTTTAGGTAGAAGTGAAGAATAAAAATGAATAGCTTGCACACTCTGACCTTGTCAGTGGCCCATAAAATCCTGCTTTGCCATGCGCCGAAAGCAGACACTTTCTGCAGAGTATATTTTAGCTTATACATGCATTTTTTCCAGATGTGTAATAATTGGCAGAACATTTTTCTCCTTGAAATACTGTGCAGAGAGATTGAATAGGAAAAGCAGTCAAGAGGGACTGAATTTCAAGCGTTCTGGTCTGGAAAAGCTGTTTATTGTAAATTGGAACTAGACTTCAATAGCAGATGCTGGCAGTATGCAGCTTGAATGTGAATGTTGGTTTGTGCAGGCCTAAAATTTTTAACTCCACCATCCCCCCTTCTCTCCCCCCCCCCCCCCCCCAACCCTCACAAAAATGAGAAGGGACAGAGCACAGCTGTAGTGGAAGTAACACTGGAAAGGAAACCATTTTAGATTAATCCCAAAGCAGTGTAAAATAATTCATTGCATCTTTGATAAAGGCAATAGGGACCGTTTGAAAGGAGAGAAGGAATAAATGGAAGTAGATTACACAATTATTTTTGCTTGCACAGTTTAATTCTTTTATATGGGAATAACATGTGTGGGACTGAGAGCCGGGTTTGTCTATGTGCAGTAACAGGCCTTGAACCGGATTTATTGGGATTCCTCTATGATCTGCTGCACACGACTTGCATAGTAACATAGTATATAAGGCTGAAAAAAGACATATGTTTATTCAATTCAGCCTATTATCCCCCAATGTTGATCCAGAAGAAGGCAAAAAAAACCCCAATGAGTTAGAAGCCAATTTTCCCCATTCAAGGGAAAGAAATTCCTTCCTGACTTCAATCTGGCAATCGGAATAATCCCCAGATCATCGACCCTTCTGAAGTCATTAATGATTTATAACATATTTTCTTCAATTTGATGTTAAAACAAAAAAATATTTGCTAACTGCTGCATCCAACGTTAAGAGAACAACACAGCTTTTAGTGAAGACCATTGTATATTGAGTCTTCAGTGAAATCATGGACTTGAGGTACAGGCCTATATGGCAACACACAATACTGCATGGACAGCTATGTATCAACCCGTAGAATCCGACCAGGTAGAAGTGTAAGATACCACAAAATATAAAGGTATTTGTATAAACTACATGTGGGATGTATGATTTGTGATTGCTTCGAGTGGCTTTCCTGGCAACATGTTTGAATTCTGAGAAGCAGAGCTTCTTTTTTTCTTCATGTCTTTTTGTGTAGCATGTTGGATGTTTGAGTAAATTCACTTTAGCAAGAGTAGATGATCTTGGCAGGAAATGCCAGGAACTACGCAGCTATTCTGCGCCAATGCAATTAGTCCACACAGGTCTTTATTCTAGCATTAAATATTAAAAAGTACAGTATCAGTGTGCCTGGATTTTTGATAGGTATAAATATAAAGAGATATATATTTTTAAAAACTGTTCACCAAAACACACAGAATCTGTACGCATGTAAAAACGAACAACTCAAATAGACCTCAAATGGTTGCCCTTGGCCCAACCACTGGAATCAATGAAATATAACATTTTAATCAGCAGCGACTCTACACCGTTCTAAAATGGTATCTACACTACACTGTATGCTGAATTCCGGCAGCATTGGGAAAATAGACCAAATACAAAACACACTACCTGGAAACGGCTGTTTTCAAACAAAACCATTTTATTAATATGTCTGGAATTAAAGGCTTGATGATGAATCTAGGAAATTGTGCAATTATGGCATGGGAAAGATGTTCACGCGTTTGTTCTCTTGGAATCCGTGTGAGGAGTTTAAGAAACATGTAGATTGTATCTTGCAAAAATAAGCATTTTTCTTGTACATTTGCACAACAAATTGCTGTCTCTTTTTCATCCGCTATAAAAAGTGTTTCAAACATGATACAAATTAGTGTAATGAGCTGCTTGTCCGATGGCCTTTTTGGGTACGTGTATGTTTTTATCACGTCCTCACTCCTGATTGCCCCTAAGAAATAAACAGACATCTTGCCTCCAGTATGAGAGACAGACATGAAACGGGAAAAGTCCAGATCCACAAATAGCTGGTGGGTATGGGAATGTCATCACACGCAGTGACAGACCCCTAAACGGAAAGGAATGAACCATTCATTGGCATTAGTGACACGGACACCACTTCTGTTCTCCAAAGGTTCCATTCGTGTCTGTTATATTTGGAGTACAGAATAGCGTAGAATAGAACAGAAATGAACAGAACCCTTGTAGATTCCTTTCCGTTTAGGGGTCTGTCACTGCGCAGCCTCCCTAAAAGTAGTTGGAGATTATTAATTTTGATTTATCTTTATTCTAGCTGTAGTAATACTTTGTATAGCATAAAAGAGCATGCAGTTGCCCTCAAACTCTGAGGAAAGAACTGTGAGCTTTCGGCTGAGCGCACCCAAAGATTTGTGTTGTAACATGTTAGGCTTCATGCTCATGAACACTGATAGCATTTGAGTCCTTCTATTCAATCGCCCCCTGGATTTTTACTTTCTATTGTAAAAAATGTGACGTTTTACTCACACGCAGCATTCTCTGCCTCTGGGTCGGAGATGTGCAATATTAGTAATTTGGGTCCATTTATGAATTTTTCTATGCATGTTGCATTATTCACCATGACATTTTGCAGTGATCAAGGACAATTGCTATGTTTGTAATGTTCATTTTAATAAGCCCTATTGTAACAACAAAGGTCTTCACCCAAGGGTTCGTTCATTGGTGCCCGCTCCATGTGCTCCAGCAAGGGTATTTTTGTTGCCCAGTGAGGTTTACTCATGAAAGTGGTTTGCTGATTAGCAGCTCGTAAAAATTAAGGAAAAATCTAAGAGGCCAGTGTAGCTGTGTCTGCTGTAGTCTAGTTTTATTGGGAAGCCGTGCCACCGAAATGTATACAAGTGTGGCTAGAGCAACAGACTCTTAGTCAAATAGCAGACTGTCAGCTGTATGCTAATGAGCTGTACAATTAAAACTCCATCCTATTAGGCCGTGCTGAGAAGGCCACTCTGCCCAGACAAAGGACTGTTTGTACACCTGTTGTGTGTGGACATTGCCATCTTAATGGCTTTAACCCTTTGGTTATTGTGAAGCCCTGCAAGTGAGATTGACACTAGAAGCGCTGAAAGAACAGAACAAAGCGGGAGCTTAGTGCACGTTAAAAAGGACAACACTGGCTGTGAAAGTTACATTCTTCGAGAAACATACAAGAAGCATTTGCAAGTGGAATCTAGTTACAGATGGACAGAAAGGAAGTTGTGCTAATTTGATTTAGCTTGAGTTGCATGCTCCTTGAGTGAAATGACGTAATGGGAAGGTTGTTAACCATCTCAATAAAAAAAAAAACGGCCCGAGGAAATGGAAAGAATCCTTAGAAAGATTTATCTAATGTTTTGCTGGAAAACTTTATAAATATTACCTTTTCTTTTCACGAGTTCTAGGACAGATTGACTTCATTGCAATATTAATAGGTTCTCAATGCTCCCAATACCCATGCGATTGCCCAGATTAGATTACATCTAATCGGTGATGCCTTGAGTAAAGTGTCCATGTGCCTAACAAGAGGTTCAAAAGGCGAATTGTACGGATCCATAAATGGCCATTAACAGTGGTCTTACTGCTGTATTCGCCTCGCTAAGAAGTCGGTCCTTTCTTTAGGTAACATAGTATGTAAGGCCGAATGAAGACAATGTCCATCTAGTTCAGCCTGTTTATCCTCGTAAATTGTTGATCCAGAGGAAGGCAAAAAGCCCCAAAAGGCAGGAGCCAATTAGCCCTTTTGTCATTTTGAGGATATGTAGATATGTGCTACTTATGGTAACAGAAGGCAGACCAGGAGAAAAACTACAAGCCAAAAGGAAACTGGCAGGCAGAAATAAAAGCACAAACGGAGTAGTAAATTGTAAGAGAGTAAATAAAGATTCTTTCACCCCAGTCAGTAGGGGCATATCTATCTGCTGATCTATTCTTTTACTTGTATAGAAGAGGCTGTTTGACATCTCCTTATCCTCCATTTAATAGGATCTATGCCTGTTACTTCAGGTGGGGATTATAACCTTATTAAAATGATTTAGAAATTAATTTCAGCTTTTTACCCTAATAACTTGATACATCTGGCGTGATCTATAACTTACCCCGAGTTCAGTGAACGTCAGAAGAATAATATATATCTACCTATGTTTTAGTTTGTAGCTTTCAAATTAGACTAGAATGAATTAAAAATATAATGTTACAAAAAAAACAAACCCTGAAAGGAGGATGAGTCGTCTCAGTTGTCATTAAGTGACTGCAGGAATACAAAGTGTTTACTGCACTGATGTGAATACATGTTGATTTTGTAATGCATTTAGTGGCTTGAGCATGGAGCGCCTGAATGTTAAGTACAGACTTGTGTATTGTGAGCGCTGAAAAGCACAGCTGCGCGATTTATTTACATTAGTGCGCCAAAGTTATTTATTTCATTAGATCTATTTTTTTCCCTCTCAAATAATACATATTTAATTTTGCAGGCATGATGTGACCTGTTCTACCATGTGGTTGAATAATTTCCAATTGTGTGTTCTTTCTCTGCTTTAGTTGGGAAGTAATAGAGAAGAGTCTGTAAGTCTCAGCACTGACCATGCAGCTCTGTCCGGCACAGTCTCTACTTCAAGCACAGAAATAAACCACAAACCCCAAGACAATTACAGAGGTAACATACATACAGTATCTTACCCTTTGTTATAGAAACAGTTCGATGGCTCAATGGTTAGTGTGGTAAATGTATCTGATCATCATGCCGCTTTCAAACTGGTGTGCAGTGTTTTGCCTAAAGCCTCAAGTATAGATGCCAAAAAAAGCAGGCATACAGATGACCAAATGTAATGTCACTATTTCTTCATCCCTATCTTGTGTGGAGCCCTTAAATGTGTCCTAAAAAGGAAAAAAAAAGGTATGAAAGGAGTATAGGAATATGGTTGCAGCTTATGATAAACCAAAGTGGTTAAAACTGCATCAAAAACCGCATGCTGTTTTTGCTGCAGTTTTCTATGCAGTTGCTATGTTTACCACAAGCACATTGAAAGTCCTGATAAAAAGTCTTCTGAATCCATCCTAAGATCTGATCTGGAAGGAAAGTGACATAATTACTGCTGTTTCTGTTACCTGGTCTTTGCTGTTCTTCTATCAAGTGCTCCACTGCACAAAGGTCTATAGAATCATTGGGGATACTTTACATCTTCTTTTACTGTAAATCTGTCTTGCTATTTACTCTGCCTACTTTCTGACAGCCTGAATGTAAGATAACTATTTTATTACCTATTGATAACTATGCAAGGATCCTATCACAGCAGAGACTGGGTACTTGGTCTCAAAATAAGAGGAAAAAAAGGAATATTCACATTTTCTTACAAGATATTTGTCCTGACTCATCCTATATATTATAGCCTTGGACTCAGCAAAAGAGTGGCAGGCAGTATCATCACTACAATCCCACAAGAGTATGTTAACACACAGGATTTAGGGTGGTTTTTTTTATTCTTTAAGCATAATTTGGCAGCCTATAATTTTTGAATAAGAGCCATAATAATGCCCCTGCACATGTGATATATTATAACATATTAGGCTCTATTCACACCAGTGTTGGAGGCTCCATTCTGAACCTCCATCGCAGAAATGCTGAAAATGACGGACGGGTTTAGGAACCGAATGGACCCTATTATAAGTCAATGGGGTCTGTTCGGCACAGTTTGGCTTCGTTATGAGACAGATCCGTTCGTCCAGGGGATTCGGTTTACCTGCTCCCATGAAGGAGTAGGAATACGGAATCCCTAGTGCAGATGTGAATACAGCCTTAGGGACTTGCCTTTTATAAAGCTACATTTTAACCCTTTTTGTGGGCTTATGTTGTGAAACCTTTATTTTACTACTTACTATTCTAGCTTTGCTGTGTATCATGTTACGAAAAAGTCATCCATTTATAACTTGATTTCATTCATATCACATGTTTTGTTGTAGCATTGTCTGGTGGATTGACAAACCAACCTGTTATGCCATCCCTTATAGAAGTGAAATCTGAACATAAAGATAAAGATGAAAATTTCCACGACCCTGGCTCTTCAGATGACATGCGATCAGACGATGAAACATCACAATCGGACTTAAAAACTTCAAGAGGTAGATCAAGGTAATTTCAGTCAAAATTGTGTTGGCCAGACTACGCAGGAACATGAGATTTCTATTATTTAGAAATCTTTGGTTCTGTTTGACGAGGACAAGCCGGTGCTCCCCACATGCCTGCTGTAGTGAATAATAGTCATTCTGGAGTATTTTTTTATATAGAATTCTATGTTATATCATTCATTTGTTATGCCTCCTAGCAATTTAAAACTTGATGTTGCCAGTTAGAGGTATGTCTATGCATATTGTCTCATGCCCAACTGATGAAGGTACCTGTACATGGGACGCCCAACAGCCGTCCCAACAATAATCGCTCATGTACTTTCACAGAGCGATAGTCGTTCAGTGAATTAAGGCAGGGTGTGCTCCATTCACTGCAAACAGATAATCGTTCATAGATCAATGACTGCCTATTTACATGGGATGATTAGTTGCATAGTTTTTTGGTAAGCTGTTGATGAAATTAAAGGTTTTCAGCGATTGGGTGATAACTGCCCAGAGTAAAGATACAGTACCTTTACACCAAGTTGTCAATTTATTTTATTTTAATTCATTTCTAGGGGCAATAACACAGGAACTGCACAACGTAGAGTTCTAAGAGAAGATGTTCCAGAATTGTTATAGGGAATAGAAGTAATTACTAAAACAAAGTGGTCATGATAGTGGGCCACTGTATATGTGCGCAGCAGTAAAGGATGAGTGACTTGTTTCTAGTGCCTAGCTTAAAGGTTCCCATAAACATCACACTTAAATTGCTCAAAATGGACGAATTCAACCAAAACGGTGAAATTTAGCAACAAACATTTTATCCCACCAATGACTGTCCTTGTCTGGAAAGATGTTGGCCACAGTTGACATTTTCTGGTAGACAGACTAAAGATCTTTCATCCACAAACAATTTTTTCTTTGAAAGAATGTTCTCAGAAAGCTCTTTTGCCCATTGGCCGGGGTTGTTGAATATGTATGGCCAGTTTTAAAGGGCCAGCGGCCAATATGATGTAAAATGTATATGGCTGCATCTGTGAAACAACCGCTCACTGACGATAGTCTGCTCAACTATCAACCTACTTTTATCTAAAGTCTATGGCCAGTTTAAATAGGTATTCTGGTGATTCAAAGTAAAAGTTATATGCTTCATAAAGCAATAACATCTAATTTAGCAATATAATGTTATAACTTTTTTTGCAAGGCTGCAAAGATATTGCTTCACCTGTGTTTCCCACCCCGCTCACCCCCACCTTCTCACTTAGTTCTCCACTGGTATCCAATGGTTACGTCCTGTATGCTCCGCTGTCTTACTGGTCAGGCACGCTCAGTGCCTGCGCATTCTGTAATAACGACACAGTTTGTACAGTTGTGAATGCGCACCCCTCAGTAACTGGCAGTGGGGTTTTGTGGGAGATGTAGTTTTTGCATTCCCCAATGGCCATTTTAAATAGCAATGTGAAAATATGAAGCTGGCTGGAAAGCAGGGGTGGCGCAGATCGGTAAAAAAGGTACTGCAGTTCAGTTCAATGATTTAGATGGGCATTTAAAGTAAGTGGAAAAGTTAGGGACATTTGAAAAATTTTGCCCAGTCTCTGGAATACCCCTTCAAATGTGCCATACTTCGCTTATGTCTTCTACCTGCTACTTGACAAGCTAAGCCTTATTATTATAGTTTCTTGTGATTGCAGCCTGGGCTATTTCTTAAAACTATACTAGTGCTCTCTAGGCAGGGAAAGATCTTTTGCAAAATGGAAGATAAAGAGGAATCCAATAAATCCCCATGTGGACTTGGAAACAACTATAGATGTGCTTAGGTTGTGAAGAGGAAAGCCTTCACAAGCTGCTGGTGCTCCCAGTAGGGTTATTAAGAAGACTGCCTGACTACAAGGAAACATAATTAATACATTGTAAATTCTATTAAAATTTTAAATTGGCATTCTCTGAAGTCACCATCTGGACTGGTGTAATGTTGCTTTGCGAACATTATTATTATGTACTCAGCTGAATAGTACAAAGAATGAAACGATAGTCGTCGATTACTGATTAAAGTCTTGTTTTTAACTGCTCTTCATAAAATGCATGGTTTAATCATCCAGTGCATACAGTCGTATGTATTTGGCTGTTCGTTCTGCATTTCTGCTGTCCAGTAAATTCAAACAACTTTTCTTTCACTTTTCCTTACTACAACAGTATTAATGAGGATGAAGACTTAAATCCTGAACAAAAGCTGGAAAGAGAGAGGGAAAGGAGGATGGCAAATAATGCAAGGGAACGATTGCGCGTTAGAGACATCAATGAAGCTTTCAAAGAACTTGGCCGCATGTGTCAATTACACTTAAAGAGTGAAAAACCACAGACAAAACTGTTAATTCTTCATCAGGCTGTAGCAGTTATTCTGAATCTAGAGCAGCAAGTCAGAGGTGAGTTGATTATTATTTTTGTAATACTCTATATGTTATCTGTTATAAAGGATACACAAGCAATATGTGCATTTTCTTTGTAAACGTATCATTGCAACATAGTGAATTAAAGAGTGCTTTTGTTTTCAATTACAGAAAGAAATCTGAACCCCAAAGCAGCCTGCCTTAAGAGAAGGGAAGAAGAAAAAGTTTCTGCCGTATCGGCAGAACCACCAACTGCACATCCGGGAGCTCATCCTGGGCTTACTGATACTACCAACCCTATGGGTCATATGTAAACATCAGCCAGGTGAGCCTACTAATGTATTTCAACCCAATGTGTGAGAACTGCATGTTTCAAAAAGGACATTGAGAAAATACACAAATTTCATTTTGGACTCCATGCTTCTTGATAAATGCACAATGACCCGGAATGCCTTCATCACAATAGAAGAAGAAGAAAAAAACTGTTTGTTCATAAAGGCCTGCATACACCTTAAGGGAATGTCAAACAGTCCTCCCAACTTGCAGGGGGACTGGGCGAGTATTGTATATGTATGGGAGCATCCTGACACTTTCCCTACCATATCATGTCAGAAGGGTTAAAGTATCAGCATGTTGAATTTCAATGCCCAATCTTTTGTTCTTTCTGGAGATAAGCCACCACCAGAGCTGTCTGGCATTGGCCTAACCACCCTCTGCCATTGAACACACATCAATGCCAAATAAGCAGATGATTGACAGTCAAACGTTCCCGTAATGTACATGCAAGTCAGTTTCATTGAAAGCCAATTGAAATCTAATCAGTAATTTTTTTGGGAGGGTCAGAGGAGACCAGATTAAGACTCTGTCAAACTTCATTAATGCTGCATAAAGATGTTCCCTTATTTGGGGCTCAAATCCAGGGGTCCTCATTGTTATAAATGTTTGTTTTTTATTCTGTTGTATTGCTTCCTACAGGACCCTAATTTAAATTGTCAATGTTGTGCATGTTGGAAACTTTGACTAAATATCCTATGTAGTACATCACTGTGCTGTCTCATATATTCTGTTTATCTACTGTATGCAAGAAAAACGTAACTGGAAGTGTGTGTGTAAATACAAAAGTGCAATTTACTTTACCTAAAATGACATTTTTGTTCTGAATAAGCCTTCTAAAGTGCTGTTCACTAGGGACCTTTCTTCCGTCTAATATGCGGCCCACTTGCTTTTTTTGTCAAGAGATAGCAGCATGACAGGAAGTGGAGGAGGGTGATGGCTCAAGCTGCCCATAGAAAGCCTCTATAGTTAGGAGAGGGGGTGGATGAAGATAGAAGCAGAAACTTAGAGACTTAAGGCCCATTTAGACACAACAATTATTGCTCACAATTCGCTCAAAAGCCATCTTTTCAGCAATAACTGTTGCATCTAAACGCGCACCCATCGTGCACTTTTCGTGCACTATTTGTTCAGCGCTGATTTCAAGCAAGCTAAAAGTCAGCTATGACTCTTATCAGTGCTGCACGCTGAGTTCTCAGCAGGATACCAACTGATAGCATTCTTTCAGCTGTTATCCCGCTCGGACTTCTCAGCAGGATACCAGCGAAAAGCTTAGAGAACAAAGCATCTTTTTGCATATACAAAGCAGCTGCTGTTCTCGGAGCTGTCAGCGGTGTCCCGCTCTGCCTTCATTTACCTCTTGAGTAGCTGATTAGCTACTTAAGAGTTTATGCAAAGATGATCGCTCAAAACTGTCACTCAAACTGCCGTTTGAGCGATTTTTGAGCAATCATTTTTTAGCGTAAATGGGGCTTTAGCTGCTACAGATAACTGAGTGATTTACTCTTATAGCTACTAGAATCACATCTAAACTGCTGCTACTTTAGCGTCCTCTCTGATTTAGTTACGTATTGTTTGTGTGTAAAGGCCCTTTTACATGCAAAGATATATTTCAAAACTGAAAGATTTAGTGATCTATTTGCATAAAGTGTTAAAGGCCAGTAACACTTTATCATCATTTTGTGTGTAATAGGACCTCCAGGAGTTGTTTGCAGAGCCCAGCTCTGTAAACACCTGCCAGGACATTCCATTGTTCTCCTCGCGGCTAGTGTAAACATGCTGCGGGGAGAACATCCTGTAGTCTATTGAAAGATGAGCGAAATACATTAAAATGGAATATGTTTGCTCAGTCTTTCAGTGGCTGAACGATGGATTTTAAGTTTAACTCAAATCTATTGTTTAAACGAAAACTGCATGATGCCCACGTTTACATGTAACGATTATCGCCCATTTTCGTCCGTTTGGACGAATTTTGAGCGATAGTCGTTGCTTGTAAAAGGGCCTTTACAGAGAGCAGAATCTGCAGTTTCTTGCATGTACAAAAGAAAGCATAACATATAGACTTCTTCGACCAGCTCAGAGAGAGCGGAGAACTAGATACATAGCCTGCATAGGGGAGAGAAGGGTCATAAACGTAGGATACAAGTCATAATGACCACAAAGTGGTGGTTGTGTGTATATACACAGCAGCATATCCTGAAAAAGCCATCTGAAAAGTTTGATATGCTTTAACCTCTTCCTTGTCTGTTTCAGGACTCGCACTATGAATAGGATATAGAAGGTGACCTTTTCATCACAAGGACACAGACAACTAACATTGACGACACAAATCTGATAATGAGCAAACGAAGAGGGGGGGACTTGAATCAAGATGCCCAAAATGCAATATGATGATGAAAGCAAATGTGGAACACCTGCATCAGAAGTTGAAATCTCCTAGAATTTCAGCCCATTTCTGAACATATCTTATTGTTTCAGTGTGTCGTTCCTGCACAATCAGACTGTCCTACTATCTCCACACCTTGTGGAAGCTGCCTTGTGCCTAAACTGAATTGACAAATGCATTGTATCTACAAATTTTATTTATTGTTAAGGAACTGTTGTAAAGGTCTACGTATAAAAAAGAAAAAGAAAAAAAAAGGGAAAAGTTGGGCTGAAAGTGATAAACATTTCAGTTGATGCCAGCATTTGTTAGAACTGTTCTCTTGCAGAGAATACAAACAGTGGCGACCTGTGACCCTTTAGCATTCCCAGCATACCTATTAGTGTCTTAAAGAAGGAAGGGAAATGACTTTTTACGTCATCTCCATTTCTTTTTCCATTTACATAGTGTTTTCCAATAATGGAAGATATTCCGTGGCATAGCTTTGTTTTCTTTACTTTGTTAATTTTGGTTTCTGGCAATCTGAACAGTTATGGTCATAGGTATCCTCCCATGTTAAGCTCAATGCTTTGACTCCTGAAGTCCTAAAGTGACTTGTTGACTAGAGCAATGTAATGATACAGCTACTGAAATGAAAATATCTTAAAGGAAGAACAAAGATCTCTACGCTCCATAGTAAAGCAAACTGTATTGGGCACAACCGTACTAGACCAGAACAGCTATCTTTCCCATGCAGTATCTGTAGGACAGCAAACGTTGGTAAACCCAAAACTAGGTAGTAATTATGGTAAATTTAGCATTGCTCGGAGCGTGAACAAATTTTATTACGGAACAGGAAAGTAATGGTTTCCATCCTTTAGAAAGAAAAATGACTTTACAAATGAATGTTTACATTCTGCAGCTGTAATAGAGTGTAACACATTGACCAGTCACTAGAGAACCCTTTCACCATCATACAGATTCAATCAGTCTTCCACTATGAGCACGGAGAAAAATTCACATTAAGAGTTGGGTCCTGGTTCGAGCAAAGGTGTCCCCAGATGTAACTGATTCTGCACAGAACAAAATATATATGTATATTTTTTCTTTTGATGGAAGAATTACATTTAATGGTCCCTTACCAAGTGAAGGAGTTAGTGAAGTAGATCTTACCTTTTGCTGATATTTGCATCCAATCATGGGACTAGATCTGTGGCCTTGTTCCTTATTTCAGTATTTATCAACAGACATTGTTGCTTTTGACATGTGAGACTAATCACGTGCCACTGCCTGGCCTTTTTTTTTTTTTCTATACTTTTTTTTTTTTTTTTTTCCTCCTCCTTTCCTTTTTCGTGGCTATATTAGACTTTGCAGTACGCCCAGAAGCTTTCCTTCATAAAATAGAAAGAAAAAACATTTGGCTTATTTTTCACTGTAGTTAGTCTTTTATACAATAATCTTGTAAGAAAATTTCTTGAATTCTAAATATTACTCTTTCTAGATTTTTGAAATCGAAAAAGTTTTCAGTAAAAAGTTTCTTACTTTATTTTACTATATTAGGTAGTAAAAATGTAGGGTTATTTACCATAACCTGTTCATTAATATCAGAAATTTACAATAGCATTTTAAGAGCATAGTAGGGTCCTAGCATACCGTGTAGTACCTATGGAGTATTGTAAGAGCTACTTGTCCAAGATGAATTGCTCATCATCTTGTTCTACAGTTTTCATTGTTGGTCTATTGCAAATTTGTACCCTGTGTCAAACTCAACGTATTGTTGATAAAACTTTCAACCAGCAGCAAAAGTTCAAAATTTTTCTGTCCGTGTTACAGAAACACAATATGTATATAACATTTATGTAGCAATAAATGTGCCATCTTTTTTTTAAAAAAAAGTAAACGTTCTTATTTTGTATGATACAACTAATGTTTCTTTGACAGCATCATCAGCAATGATACATTTGTTGGTCATTACTTCTGGAGTAATGTGAGGAGCTGCCCAATCACATTAAAATCATCGCAGTGGAGCCTACTGAAAGCCTAGTCTGTAGGGAGTCCATCGCAGCTGACCCCCAGTGCAGATGGCGGAAAAACAAGTATCGGGCATTGTCATCAACGTTTTGTTTTTTTTTCTGATGGGTGATAAAACTGCTGCTTTAGTCGTATGGCTCTATCTTATGTGTATGATTAGCTCAAAAGGGGTTGTCCCATGAAAAATATTGTTTATAGTTTAATCTAGCCCGTAAATAGAAGCAGCTTTTGCATTTAAATGTATTGAAAAAAAAAAATAATGTTTCTATCTCCAGACATTCCAAGGCTAGTCTTAGAATAGTGCCACCTGCTGTTTCTATTGAAGAAGCTGTGTCCAGTCCACCTTAGTAAATGTTACAAGGTAGTCACGCGATAATGAACACCAAAATTGCTCAAAGGGCAAGAAACACCCCGTCTGAATTAAAATCTAACTTTTATTGAACTAAATTAAAATACTAAGGCAAAGGAATTAAAAATACAAACTCCTGCCTGGCAACTGTGGGAGCGCTAAGCCACCTCTAATTAATAAAATATATATATAATATTTCAATGCTCCTGCAATATGCTGTGCTAGTAGCTATAAGATATCAAGCAGGTCACACAAACTCAGTATGGCTTCTCTGCTGTCTCAGGCTCTCATCACTTGCTCACCATCTCTTCTGACATCTTACAGGACACAGCAACTTCAGAAGCTGCTGCTGACCACATACTCCGTGGCAAGACTGCGCAGATGAGACAATTTGTGAGGTGGACATAGAGACAGCAGGCGACACTATTCTATCATTATTCCTGGAATATCTAGAGATATAGAAATTATTATTATTTTTAAGTAAGTGTAAATACAAACAATGTTTATAATTATGAGCTGGATCTAATTAGGAGCAGTATCTTTCAATGAACACTAGCTTTAAAGCTTTTTGAAGACAACTTTGGATTTTGACTTCTGTCCACACAAGTAGTAAGAGATTTTGTTTAAGCGATTTATTGTATTAAAAACTGCACACGTTAAGATGATATGTTAAGTCCATGAAGCTCGGAAGACTAACTTGGATTGCGGAGGTGGTGAACTGTATAAAGCAGACTTCAGCTTTCTAACATATTAGTTTCCACAGTTTCGTTATACCCTGGTGTTTCCCCAAACAGCGGTTTACAAGCCACATGTTACTCTTGAACGACCTGCATCAGGCGCTCCAGCTGTTAGCACCTGTGATACTATTGTTCCATTACTAGAAAGTGCCACCTTGGTCAGAGTCTTATCACTGCCAGTTAGGGTACATGTACACTGGCTTTTTTTCATCCGATTTTCAGACCACACAATCGATTCAATAATCAGACGGAAGTAGCACCCTTTCATTTGGTAGTCCAACTAAAAATAAAAAACTTGCAGCATGCCCTATTCTTGTCCAATTTTCGGACGAGACTAGGTCATGTAAATGCGCTGCCCAATGCGAGCTGCACCATTGATTTCAAACCTATAAGAGGTTAGGGACCTCTGTTATAGCCCAGTTTCATCTTGAGCTGTATTCACAGTTCTGCAGGTTTCTGAGCACAAATCTCCCTACACTTGTTTCTATTGGCATTTTATGAAGACTAGTCTTCAACCAGTAACTGTACAGTAATGTGACGCTGAAAGAAAATCAACACCAGAAGTACATACAGAGCTGAGCGGTATCAAATGCATTTTAGCTAATCTGTTCGGGACCTTTCACACGGAATAGGCTGTACGATACACCGCAAACCATAGTAAATTTTGCACCAAAATCTGCAGGCTACCTGCAGATTTTGATGCAGAATTAATAAATTGGCTTAAAACCTGCCTGTAATTCTACATTAAAATCCGCAGTTAGGGTGCGTTCAGACGAGCGTGTTTTGGTGCGTACTTAGGTGCGTACATACGTCCACACCTAGGTACGAGCAAAAGCTTGCGTGAACACAGCTGCGTGCTTGTTGTCAATGGAGCCGCGGCTGCTGCCGGCGGCTCCATTGAAAACAATGCTCTGCCGGTCCCCTGCATTCTTTTCCAGGGAAGGGCTTTACATATAAGCCCTTCCCTGAAAAAGAAACATTTTAGTGCAAAACAAAAAAAGAATTTAAAAAAACTTACCTCTCCGCCGCTGCTGTGACCCCCGCGGGCATGAAGAAAACATCTGCCGCATGTGGCAGATGTATCCTTCACCCCCGCTAGTTAAAAGAATTCCCTGCTGCTACTTCTGCCACATCTGTGGCAGATGCAGCAAAAGGAATTCTTCAATTCTCAACCGCAGCTGTCACACATGACAGCTGCGGTAGAGAATCCTGCTGCCGGCATCCTGTCAATGGCTTTTCAGGGAAGGGCTTCGTAAGCCCTTCCCTGAAAAGCCATTTAAAATAGTGCAAAAAATAAAAAAAAAACAATTCTCACCTCCCTTCAGCTGCCGGGGCTCAGCCGCGACTTCTAGCGCTGTCCCAGGCTCTGTAGTTCTGAGCTATCAGCAGCCGGGAATTTAAAATCCCCGCCTGCTGGTAGCTCTGATTGTGGTTGGCTGAATTGCTTCAGCCAATCACAATCAGAGCTACCAGCAGGAGGGGATTTTAAATCCCCAGCTGCTGATAGCTCAGCAGCGCTACAGAGCTGGAGACAGCGGCAGAAGTCCCCGCTGAGCCCCGGCAGCTGTTAGTGGCTTTGCAGGGAAGGGCTTCATAAGCCCTTCCCTGAAAAGCCTTTTAAAATAGTAAAAAAAAAAATAGGTACTCACCTCCCTTCAGCTGCCGGGGCACAGCCGCGTCTTCTCCTGCTGTCCCCTGCACTGTGTTGCTGAACTGCTGTTATATCAGCAGCCGGGGATTTAAAATCCCCGCCTGCTGAAAGAGCTGAATGTAATTGGCTGAGGTGCTCAGCCAATCACAGGCAGCTCTCACGTGTCATTCATTCAGGGAGAGCTGCCTGTGATTGGCTGAGCACCTCAGCCAATCACATTCAGCTCTTTCAGCAGGCGGGGATTTTAAATCCCCGGCTGCTGATAGATCAGCAGTTCAGCACCACAGTGCAGGGGACAGCAGGAGAAGACGCAGCTGTGCCCCAACAGCTGAAGGGAGGTGAGTAATCTCATTTTTTTTGTTTTTTAAATCACTTTTAATTGATTTCCAGGGAAGGGCTTATATGTAAAGCCCTTCCCTGAAAAACAATTCAGGTGTGCCACAGACCATTGTCTTCAATGGAGCTGCCGCCAGCAGCAGCGGCTCCATTGAAGTGAATGGCTCCATTTTTTTTTTTTTCACCAAAATTTTTCCTTTTCAGTTAAGAGCCTATATGTAAAACTCTTCCCTGAAAAACAATTTGGTGGTGCCAGCAGACCGTTGTCTTCAATGGAGCCGCCGGCAGCAGAAGCGGCTCCATTAAAGAGAATGCCTGCATTTTTATTTTTTTTTACACTAAAATCTTTCTTTTTCAGGGAAGGGCTTATATGTAAAGTCCTTCCCTGAAAAGGAATGCAGGGGGCCAGCAGGTCATTGTTTTCAATGGAGCCGCCGGCAGCAGCCGCGGCTCCATTGAAAACAATGCATGCATTCCCTATGGTGCACGCATGTCCTATCTTTGCAGGCACGCACCTGCAAAGTACGGACATGTGCACACACCGGGAATGCAGTGTTGTAAATACATGCGTGTGTTTGTGCTCGTCTAAACGCACCCTTATATCTGAATTTTGCTGTGGATTTGGCTGCACCCTGTGGCGTAATTCAGTCCCATGTAAAAGCTCTCTTAGGGATGTATGTGTCTGTTGACAAGCTTTTTTTATCATTTTCATTGGAAACAAACATTAAATGTACATGCAGCTGTGCATTGTAATAGACAATACCTCAATGTAAGATGGGTTCTGCTATTTAATTTCATGTAGATTATATATAATCTGTGAAATTTTCAAAAGTATACATAGGTTGGAAATCTAGATAACAAGGGTAGTTGGAATTTGCTGGTTCCATTATTCCTCGTTTTTTGCATAAATTGCAAATATCACAAGAAGTTGCTTTTTTATCGAATTCTTATTTATAGGCCAGCTTTGGGAAGTTTAACACATTCTTAAATATTAAATACGGGGTTGGACACATCCATTGGTGAAATACACCAGTGTTTCCCAAACTCTAGTCCTAACAATCCCCCAACAGTTCAGGTTTTCAGGATTTCTATAGCATTGCACAGGTAATTGTCAGTTCCTCAGACATTGCCATAGGTGTTCTCTGTTGGATATCCTCAAATCATGACGTTGTGTAAGATTGTGAGGGCTAGAGCTTGGGAGACACTCGTCAAACAGCACGTTAGACTACTTTTGGCCTTCAGAATCACATGGAATGTCATGGAATTCATTGGTTCCTTTGATACCTGTGGATGGGGGACCACAGAGTGTGCCAGAAAACCTTTCTCACACCATTTCTCCACCAGTCTGAACGGTTGACACCTAACAGGAAGGGTTCACAGATTCGTAGTAGAACAAAATTCTAGATTCATCTGACCAGACAATGTTTTTCCACTGCTCGATGATCCAATTTTTGCACTCTTTTACCCGCTACAGTGTTCTTTCTATTTATCTTAGCAATAGCACTCAAACTAGTCATAAGCTGTTATAGCCCATTCATGCTAAGGAAAGACCATTCATGCTAAGGAAAGACAAGATGTGCATTCAAACTCTAGCATTACATTCGGCTGGAATTTGCTTGGCTTTGCACCTTATTTTAGTAAGAACAATTCTTGGCATCCTCCCCTGGCCTTTTTTGTAAATGAGTTGTTAAAGTCCAAAGGATCCCCTTTCACTGGATGTTGATCCTCTATCACACCATTCTCTGCATCCTCTCTACATTGCTGCATGAGAAAACCCCACATGGTTGGAAGTTTGTGAAAAACTGACTCCAAATAATCTAGCACTGATAACCAGGCCATGTCCAGAGTCACTCAGATCACTTGATATTAATATTCTAATGTGGACTCGCACTGAAACTGTTCCATGGAAACTTGCTTGATTTTGTGCTGCACTCAGGTTCACTTGTTCAATTTCCATACAGAGAAGCTTCAATTGTGAAAGCACATGGTGACAGTTTGACAGGTGAATTTCAGCATGGCTCATAGTTGGTTCTTTCAGGAGATATAGTTGCAAGAAAATGTAAGCGAACCCTCTTTGAATTATCTCTTCTGCTTTGATTACTAAAGGCCCTTTTAGACAACGAATATCGCTCAAAATTCGCTCAAAAGCAGTCTTTTGAGCGATAATCATTGTGTCCAACTGCACTGACATCGTGAAGTTTTCGTTAAAAAATCGCTGATCGTTCTCTTTCAGCATGCTAAAAGAGAAAGATCAGCATTATCAGAAGTTCACAGTGGGATACAGCTGATACTATTTTTTTTTTTAGCTGTATCCTGAACACAGGCAGGGTATGAAGAACACAGTGGTCCAGCTGTGTTCTCCATACTCCGCTCGGAGCACCTGGCTGTATAATAGCCGAGCACTCCAAGCAAAGAACAGCTGGATGCAGAAGACAAGCGGTCCAGCTGTGTTCTGTATACTCCGCTCATTCAATAGCTGAGAGCTGCCCCTGATTGGTCCCTGCGCTCAGCCAATCAGAGGCAGCACTCACTCACCCATTCATGAATTCATGAATGGGTGAGTGAGAGCTGCCTCTGATTGGTGAGGGCTGTGACCAATCAGAGGCAGCCCATTCAGCAGGTGGGGATTTTAAATCCCCGCCTGCTGAATACTACACAGAGCAGTTCAGGAGAACTGCCAGCCGGCCGCGGCTGAACTCCGGCTGCAGGGACAAGGTGAGTATATATATTTTTTTATCTTTACACATTTTAGGATGATTTTCAGGGAAGGGCTTATATTTTTAAGCCATTCCCGAAAATTCATCCCGCGCTCGCCGGCAGCCCATTGCTTTCAATGGAGCCGGCTGTATTGCCGGCTTCATTGAATTTCAATGGGCTGGACAGCGCTCCTTTGATTGGGCCCGTTTCGCCGAAAACGCTGCTAGCTTTTCGGCGAATTGTCGGCCCCGGTCACGTGATTTGCGGATGCGCATCCGACATGCGATCCGCAAATCGCGGCAAAAAAACGTTGTCTGACCGAGGCCTAAGGCCTCTAAAGGGCCTTTTAAACTGAACAATTATCATTCAAATGAGCAAAAGTGAACAATAATCATTCACTCTAGATAACCATCCAACGACTAACAATAATCGCTTTTCGCTTGTGACTCATTTTATGCTGGCATAAAAATCATTGCTGGCTCGTTCACTTATTCAATTTAATCAGCACTCTTTCAGTCATTCTCATTCACTTATTCAGCGAATGTGAAAGACTGAACGATTTCTCATTTGAATGAACCGACGATGTATCTGCCTGTATAAACAGAGTGCATGAGCGAACAATGCCATCATTCGCTTGTTCAATCGATTAATCTGCTCGTCTAAAAGTCTTTAATGACCACTGTAAAAAGGTGTACGAGCCATCATTTAAGGGGTCGAAATAAACATGCTTCCCAAGATAACTCATGATGCAGGTCATTGGGACATGCTGGGAGATGTCGGTTCACCGCAGATAGACTTAGGTTGGAGACCATTGTTGTAAGATTAGATTTCCAGACCAAACTTTTACTTTTCAGCTGAACTTTTCACTTAGTTCAACTGGTCCAAGCAGTAATCATTCTCGTGGTATCCACCAAAGCCATATTAATAAAGCGAGTTTGTTTCTATTAATCCAGGGGTCAATGGTGGTTTGTTTTACATCAATCCAACTAGCACTTGAAGACCTCAAACCACATGTGGAAGCTTGTGTCTTCACATATTTTCTGGCATAAATGCATTGCAAAATATGGTGCTTGATCTGAATACTGTATTTATGAAGTCACTGCACCACAATTTCCAGCACACATGAGCATGTTGGCAGAAGTGTTTGAGCCTTCCAATATTTCTTAACTAGTGCCTGTTGTGGAATCTGAAACACTACATAGGGGGGAGTGTACCAGCAGTGGTTTTATTATACCCGTCTGTCACACATACTGGAAGTAGTGATGAAAGTTTCTCTTTTCCTCTACTTCTTCATGGGATAATTTTATTGAGCGGGATGAGGTTTTAGCGGTTGACTTTCCCACTAACGATCCGTCCATTTTTTTTTTTATTTCTAAGTTTAAAAAATATTTCTCGGTGTATTTTACTTATGTGCATAGAGTAATATTGCACACTATATATTTAGATGGGCTTTAGGTATTAAATGAAAATCTAATGTTCACATATGGGGTATCCTAATTTTTTGCATGATTGTATTTTTAAAAAATGACACTGAAGTGAAGCACATTCAAGGAGGGGGGCTTGTTTCTCATTGAATATAATTCGACTATGCATAGTAAAAATTAAAAGGGGAAAAAAGATCATTGTGATTATTAGAGAACTGCTGTAATGTTCCTTAGAAGATTTCCTCGTACGATCGAACTTTCTTTAGACATTTCCTTACAGTTATGCTGCTATTTGCAGTGCAATGATCAGAACATTTTTGCAAACTACAGAAGGTTCGTTGATGGTTTTAAAAATTGTAACACATGAACGGGCCTTGCAGATAGATATTTAGTTCTGCAAAAATATGACTCTGCCTCATAGAAAACATTGTCTTCTCTCCGGACCAACCCTGCTTCATCAGAATAAACTACATGGAGTTAGGTCTATTTTTCAACCTTACTATGTTATACTCTGTGTTGATTCCATATTTTCTGCCCTTGTGTGTTGCATGGTTTCAGTAAGAATTGGATAGTTAGTTACTGATCCAGCTTGAGACGGGTTATGAAGAGTGAAAATCTGTCACATCCAGATTGCTGCTTGGAACACATTTTGGTGAGCTATTATACAGTGTGAAACCCTTCCATAAAGCACAATCTGATTTTCTTTCAGATCTGCATGATTATATGTGTTTGCAGTGACGGTTTTCCTCCTTTTCTAATGAGAAATAATTAAAAGAAAAGCCATTTATATAAATAAACTTGTGTAATATATATATAAATACACACACATAGTTACACTCGTACATTTTTTTTCACCTGGGCCACCGGACATTGATGCTAGATATTAAGCAATTTCAAGTGTTAATTCAGTGTCAATTGGTGGTACCTAGATTTCACTCCTGAAATACCAAGTGCCATAAGGTTAAAAAAAAAGTAAGTGAACCCTTTTGGAGCTACCTGGATTTGTGTTAATTACTAATAAAATGTGGTCTGATTATCTAAAGGCCGATTTACACGCAACGGTTATCGCTCAACATTCATCCAAACGTCTGCTTTTGAGCAATAGCTGTTGTGTGTAAATGTGTGCCCAAATGTGTGTAAATGTGTGCACTCTTCGTCCATCACGGAGTTCAGCTCCGCATAAAAGCCCTCGTCCCTGATAAGAAGGACAGCATGCTATGTTCTCCAGATCTCCATGATAGAACTGATGGAAGGCTGTGGAGATAGTTCTTACTATCACCATGCAAGAAAGCTACTTGTGCTGCGCAAACTCCCTAGTGAGAGCAATAAACTGCTGTTAGTCAATGTTTTAATAACCTACTTATCTTACTGTTTAGTGATTGCTACTAGTGATGAGCGAACGTACTCGTTTAGGGCTATTTCGCAATCGAGCATTGCTTTTTTTGAGTAACTGCCTACTCTGGTGAAAAGATTCGGGGGGCGGCGTGGTGGAGCGAACAGGGGGTAGCTCTCTCTCCCCCCCCCCCCCCCTACTCCCCTCTGCGACCCCCCCCCCTCCCGCCCCCCGAATCTTTTCGCCCGAGTAGGCGGTTACTCGAAAAAAGCGATGCTCGATTGCGAAATAGCCCTAAACGAGTACGTTCACTCATCTCTAATTGCTACCCCACAATCCTGTCTTTGTATATGGCAGCACATAATAAAACGTGTTTGTGTGATGTCACATGACCATACAGCCAATTACTTATATGTGATATCAGCTTTAATTGGCCGCCACAGTCACATGATATTGTCCATGTGCTTGCACCAAAATACACATATACATGAGGTAAGCTGAATCTTTGTTTTAGGTGTTTTATGTTACATACATAAATGTATATGTGTGTGTGTGTATGTGTGTATATATATATATATATATATATATATCATACAGTAAATACTTTTGTGTATAGCAATGAGGGTTATATTTGTCTATAAAGATAATGGGAATGGGACATTAATAACTAACAATAAAGCCACACCCTGCCTCTTCAGACAAAAGCAGGTGTGTAATTGAGTCCTTTTAGTTGCAATCTGTTGATGGAAAATAAATTGCCTTAAAAAGTCAGGTGTAATGAAGGATTAAATGTATGTTTTTTGTTGTTTTTTTTTGTAGAACATTAAGGCTCATTGCACTGCGTCTGCTTTTCTGAAGGCTCCCAGAATGACCTTCGTGATATAAGTTGAGCAAATGACATCATTGACTCATCATTGTGCTGTAATAGGGCAATCAGGAAATTAACAATGTTTCTTCTAATCTATTCCAGACAGGCTAATTTAATAAAATGCATGCACAATGGTTCCCAGATGAAGTGAAAACACATTCAGATAGATAGGGGTGAGGAGCGGAAAGAACCGCCACCACATGTTGGGGCCAACAATGTAATTTACTGGGGGCTAAACTGGCAGCAGAGGGAAAAATTGTAAATACCGTATCTAATGGTTAAACTAAATATGAGGGTAAGTCAAACATTATCCGCACTCCACTACTATTAAAACTTCTATTAGCTGACTGTCTTATCAACACTTTCCTTTGTAGGTCGCTGTCTCCCCAGTCCTTGCTGTGCAGGTTTGAATGTGTTATGTCAGTTAATTTGCGACTGCAGTTCAAGAAACAATGGCTGCCCCACTTGTGATTTGCACAAAAGAAGAGCAGTGTGCGGAGATTTGTCTTTTAAGCCTGCGTGTAAATGGCAGAGTATGGAATGAAAACATCAATCGCCGACTTAGAAAAAATTGAGGTGTTAAAGTATCCTCACCGTAGTGCTGATTTTGTCTCATTAGACTATCACCTGTTTGGTCCCCTGAAAGAAGCCCTAAGAGGGTGAAGATTCATGTCTGATGAAGAGGTGAAGACGGGTGGATTCATGGCTCACAGCTCAGTCTAAACCATTTTTTAATGAGGGAATATGTTTAAACTAAGTTATGCTGCTTATGTGAAGTCCGGGGTGTACGTCCTCGTTCCCATGCTGTTTACCTACCCCTGGAAGTTGGAACTTGGTCTATGATTGTGACTCTTCTTCAGTCAGTGCATGCTCATTTCCAAAGAATGGGAGTGAACTCACTGGCTAAAGAAAGGAGTCATATCCATTGACCAATCGCTGACTTCCATGGAAGACAGCGAAGAAAAAGGTAGCCAGATAGGATCTACACCTCTGGACTCCACATTCCCTGTCTTATAAGCACTCTAACTTAATTTATGGTGCTTATAGGATGTGACGGGTTCACTTTAAGTGAAATGCTTCTCCAGGATTAGAACATATGAAATATGTACTATGGAATACAGTAATAGGACAACTATGCCTACTTTTTCTATCTACTCCTGATTGTGCTTATATACTTACAATAGTAAGCAGCTCAGTGTGGGAAGAACTGCAGTATGATTGACAATTCTGCCCTCTGTCCCTTTGTTTTGCAATTAAGGAATCCAGCTCTCAATATTGTAGAACATCATTTAACTTCTATTTCAGGAGAGGTATACTTGCACACAGCTTTATAATTAATAATTTCCAATGTCATGCAGTCTTTCTATGGACATACATGAACATATTTTGTAGAAACCTGATAACAATAGGTTTGTTTGGATCTCCAAAACCAGTCCCAAACGTCATATACTAAAACCCAGACATTTGTTTCCTCTTCAACACAGAATTGTCACACATTAAAACCCAGACAATTCTGTGTTGAAGAGGAAACCTTGGTCCTTTAATATCAACCCACACCTGCAGCTCCTGCGTGTCCAAGGTTTTGTACCCCTATTCTGGTAGTAAACATATTTTTTCCTCTATTCTTATTGTTCATAATCCGCCTACTACTTGCTTCCTCGTGTAGTGACTCGATTTCCTGAATAATAATGTCTTGTGATATTTTATAAAAGTAGCTACAGAGCCAAACAGACACTGGTTTCCTAATACTGTTAACTGTTTTGTCAAATTGTAAGGGGTCAAGATGACCTTCAGAAAAGTATATATTTTGGTATGTAATATATTTACCTAAACAAGAAAATTGGGTAAAGTAGCTTAGAGATGGTTCAACCTGTGATAAATGTACTGAATTGGGAATAGCATGGTAATCTACTTCTGTGTATGCTTCAAAGATCAAAATGATGAAGTGAACTTTCCCCTTGATCCTGTACTGTACCACCAGCAACATGATTGGGCAGACATATTAACCCCTTGAGTGGCGGGTTTCCTACCACCCTGTCGTGCCCACCAGGGCAGGTTTTTTAAAATGGTCTAATCATTGAATTTCAACTAATTTTGCAGTTGCGTCTCAAGAGCCATAACTTTTTCATTTTTCCATTGACATGGCCATATAAGGGCTTGTTTTTTGCGGGACAAGTTGTGATTTTTTTAAACGGGGAAGGAAAAAAAGAAATGGGGGGGAAAAAAAAGGGGCCATGTCATTAAGGGGTTAAATAATGTATTAACTTCCTTCTCTGGGTCATTATGACGCATGGATACCATATGTGTGATTGTATTTTTGATTTTTTACAAAGTAAAGGGAGACAAGTGTTTTTATTATTTTTTTTTATAATTTTTTATCTTTTTTTTTTAAATTTTTTTTTTTATTTTAATTTTTTGTCCCTTTAGGGGACTTCCACAGGGACCCATCAGGACCCCCTGATCACATTCCGGGGGTCCGATGGTGACAGCCCTTTACATGCTGCAGTGACAGCCCTTTACATGCTGCAGTCACATAGACTGCAGCATGTAAAGGGTTAACACAGCAGAGATCGGAGGTTTTCTCTGATCTCTGCTGTAAGAGCAGGTACCTAGCTGTCCTCTCACAGCCAAGCACCAAGCTCTCCCTGCCACAGAGACCATGGCTTGCTTCTGACAAGCCTATGGTCTCTATGGCAACCTGTAAACAAAGCAGGAGATTGCCGGCAGATCGGCAATATCTTCTGCTGGTTTTTCAAAGCCCTTGCTTTGTTCTCTGTGGGTCTGTGCAGGCAGAGCACACTGTCACAGCTTGTGGCATTGTGCTCTGCAGCTCCCATAGTGATACATAGCCCGGAAATCTTCCGGGCTATGTTGCTATGAGCAGTGGAGCTCGTCCCGGAAAATTTCCGGACGTGCCACTCAAGGGGTTAAAGGATAAGCTTAGGTTGCCATACATCTGGCTGGGAGGCAGCTTGCTAAGGAAGAACTCTTCTTCTTTGACTCTTTCTGTAATGAGCAAGTGTGCTAAGCCCCACCTCTTGAAGCTTGGCTCTGTAGCACTATAGATGGAGAAGATGAGGAATGTATGAACTTACGATTTATTTGCTAAATTTCTGCCAGAATGTTCCAGGACCTGCATACTTAATGTTTTATAACTTTCCCAGATTTAGTGCCTTTAGTAACTTCTAGTGACTCTTTACGGCTCATGTTCACTTCTATCTTCTTGAGCCAAGGCAAGGTGTGCTAATGTCTATAGCATGTCTGCACCTCAACTGAACAAAGCTTCTTCATCCCCTATATTTGTGCCCTGCCTTAACCTATTTTTCCCCTCAACTTTAGTGCTATCGTATGTAGAGTATTGTGTAAAAGTGGCAGGTATGGAAAAAATGCTGTAAAGTAAAGGCCCATTTAGACGGGTCGAGTGTCAAGCAAACGATGCGCGACACTTGTAGCCGCGCATACTCGCTCTCGTGCTGCTGCATAAACGATGGACAATGAGCTGATCGCTCGTCGCTCAGTGTAAATAGCAGCTGTTCAGTATTGAATGGCCGCTATGTCAAGTCAACGGAGAAGGGTGGGGGAGAGCAAGGAGTGAAATCTCCTCCAGCTTCCCCGCTGTGAGCCAGTGATACTAGCTCACGTGCAGCAGCATTAGAGTGAGTATGGGCAGGGATGAATGTCGGGCAAGTGTCTAAATGGGCCTTAAGAATGCTTTCAAAAATAGAAGTGTTGATATTTTTTTTGCGCACTTTTTAAAGGAACTCTGCAAGGAGGTGCTTTCACTAACCACAGATCTGTAGATGTTGGCTTACTCAAATCCTTCTCTCTTTTTATATAATCCCAGACTGACTCGATGATGTTGAGATCAGGGCTCTGTGGGGGCCACATCATCACTTCCAGGACTCCTTGTTGTTCTTTACACTGAAGATAGTTCTTAATGAACTATCTTACTTTGCAGCATTTTTTCCACTCACCTGCCTAAGGCCTCATGGCCATGGTATAATTCTTTTAATGTGTTGAGTTGTTCTATTAACCAACCTACTTGGTTGGAATTGGGAGCGTATAAATTTGCTATTGTTAACTTTTTGTTTTCTATGGAACCTTTTAAAAATAATACTCTGCCCATCTCATCTGAGTATTTAGCCTTCAGGGAGAATGCAATAGATCTATGGAGCATAATGGACACCCCCTTTGAGGCGAAGGTGGGATGTGTGCTATGAAAACTCTGGGAGAAAATTCTCCCAGGGAGGTGGTAGCTGTTGTCAGCTTTAAAGTGCGTTTCTTGTAGGAGGAGTATTTTTGTGTTACATTTTCTAACCATGTGTGAAACACTATACCTTTTTTGAGGAGTATTCAAGCCCCGGACGTTGAAGGACGTGACTCTCAATGGCTCCGCGACCCTCGGGGTGTTCATTGTTGATCCGGACCGTTAGTTGCAGCCTTGAAACCAAGAAAAGTATAAATATTAGGTAGTCAAATGCCAGCACTATACGTGTAGGTATAATCTGGGCCTGTACAGTCATTGCAAGGCGGCCCACCTCTTCGGGAATTATTATCAGTAGTAATCTGCTATCGGGTTGTACGACAGGGGGGAGGGAAGGGAAAGGTTAGGAAAGATGGGAAGTGGAAAGGAGGGTATAAACAATATTAGTGACTATATCAATAGATTAAAGCGTCAACAGTATCTAATGTTTAGGTATTACGGGTGAGTTCCACAAAATACTGGAGCCAACCGTAAACTTGGAGTGACGAAAAAAAAAGAGAAAAATAGTAGTATTAACTAAAAATATTAAATATTGCCTGATCGGGGGAGGCACAAAAAGGCACTTGCAAAAGAGTGAAAAGAAAAGGGGAAAAAGTCTCGCTTCTGGAAGCTATGAACTGAAAAGACCAACTTGAAAGTAAGAGTCAGAAGTCAAACCGGGAGAGTCCAGCAAACAGGCCCCTTCGGATCCTCCAGGAACACGTCTCCATGGAAGTCGAGGAGATTTTGTCGCCCATGTGGACTCGGTTATGTTGCGCTGTTCCTGTGTCAAAAGAGGACGGTTGTCCAAAGGGTTCAGGTGGCGCAGGTAGCAGTCTCCTCTCTTTGCTTCTTTCTCTGCTTGCCACGGGGAGACTTTGAGGACGTAGCCGTGCGCCAGGCTTCTTGTGTGTGCAGATGGGGAAGAGTTGGGAACTCTGGTAAGGGGAGCCAATTGGGGAGGTCTATGGGTTCCAGACCCAAATGGTGCCAGCTCCCCTGTAGATCCTCCGGTGATCGTATGTTAAGTCTCTTTCCCTTGTGGGTCACTCCTATTCCGAAAGGAAAAAGCCAGGCGTATTTGATGTTCTTGGATTTTAACGCTTCCAATAAAGGGCGTAGTAGCCTGCGCTTGGCCAAGGTTGTTGGTGAGAGATCTTGAAAAATCGCCGGCTCCTGTTCTCCAAGTCTTCCTGCATAAGGAGCATTCTGTTGAGGTGAGTGTGTTGCTCTTTTACCACTGCAGCCAGTTCTCCTGTGTGGTTAGTGATATTAGCAGTGGAGCCCTCCAGGTCTTCCACCCTCCTCCCCATACTTCTTACTTCTTCTTTTATAGCTGTCAGCTCCGCTAGCAGTGGCCCCATGGTGGTCGCAAGCAGATCTCTCATGAAGCCCTTTGATGGGGGCTCGTCCTCTTCTCCATCTGAAGAGATCTCTCCCTCCCGCGCTGTGCACAGCGCCGCTGCAGCCGCCGGCGCCATCTTGCCTGCAGCGTGTGGAGAGCGGGCGCTCCTCTCCTTGAGATACCGCTGCATGTCAGACTGACCTCAGGCGAGACGGGGGGTCCCTGAGTGTTCTCCGGTCTTTTCTTTAGTAAGTTTTCCCATTTTCCGGAAAGATTGCGGCTGTAAAGTGCCTAGAAGAGTGCCGTGGGGATGGAGCACAAGCTCTATGCAGCCATCTTACTCCGCGGTCAGGCCACGCCCCCTGTCCATGGTATAATTCAATTTACAAAATCTGCACAGGTCTCCCGCGTGTGTGATCCGTGCCCCATAGGGAATCATTGGGCACCTGCAGGCAATTAAATACCTGCGGATGTCATTTTCCTCCGGTGTGCAGATCGTACGTGTGGGAAAACAACTGCAGCATGCTCCATTTTTATGCGGTTTTCCCGCACAGACCGCTTCCGCAGCTTCCATTGAAGCTAATGGAAGCGTCCAGATCTATGGCACATACGCAGCTGTCACTGTGTTCGTGCTGCGGCCCATGAGCAAGCAGGAGTTTAAAAAAAAAAGGCATGGCACACCGCTGGCGTCCCGAGCGCATTCACCATGCAGTAGAAAGAAGATTCGACCGCGACGGAGGAGAGCTCCGCAGGAGCCGGACCGGTGAGTACAATGTATTTTTTGGCCTTAAGTCTGCAGCCCGGGTCGAATCCGCTGCAGGATTCTTCAAAGGGAAACCATGCGGCCCCGTGGACATGAGGCCTTAAACTATTACACAATACTATATATCAATTAAACTGATAAAATGGCCTATACCTATTAACATATACTTGTGTATGCCAATCATCTATACCACCAAAGCCTTTGTTTTCATTAAAAAAACACCTAGAATCTGAACAGTGTTCATAAGAATAGATGTTTAGTAGAGATGAGTGAGCATACTCGGCCACGCCCCTTTTTCGCCAGAGCACCACGATTTTCGAGTACTTACGTACTCGGGCGAAAAGATTCGGGGGGCGCCGTGGGTGAGTGGGGGGTTGCAGCAGGGAGTGGGGGGGGGGGAGAGAGAGAGAGGGCTACCCCTGTTCCCCGCTGCTACCCCCCCGTGCCGCCACGCCTTCCCCCGACCCCCGGCGCCCCCCGAATCTTTTCACTCGAGTACGGAAGTACTCGAAACGAGTAGATTCGCTCATCTTTAATGTTTAGATATAAGGCATCATAAATATCCAATTACATAGCAAATCCTTTATCTTCAGACATTGCAACAGCAGTAGAAACAAATACTCATATCATACTAGATAGTCAGTGAACACTGACGTCCCGCTGCATGTTTTGTGTGCAGCTTCATTTGGGAGTTATTCAAACAATCCTCAGATAAAGCTGCATGCGAAACGCGTGTCAGTGGAGGTGTTCACTGGCTAATATAGTATATTATTTGTACTGCTGTTGCACAGTTTGAGATAAGGGATTTATAGTACATATGCATTTGATGTAATTCACAACAGGGGGAAAAAATGGTGGCTAATTTGCAATTTCCATTGGCTGCAAAGGTCAGGTGGGAGATTTGGAGGACTTTTCAGATCATAAGAAGCTGCAAGTTGGAGAGCACTTCCAGTGCCACTGAGCCTTTAGAGTGCTGCCAAAGGAGTAAGGAGTTGTCTAGGGTAGCCATGGAGGATGTGCCCTGGAAAATTTGTGCCTGTGAGAGGACAGTGGCACAAGAAAAGAGGCAGTTGGTGTTTGAGAAGTGCAGCACTATAACACGCCATAACCGACATCGCTGGAAGAATAAATCTTCAGGGACTACACCTAGACTGACTGCTACAAAGGATTCACATCGTTCTGCAGCTCAGCGAATCGGTATTCACAACAGATGCACAAAAATAAGCTGCCTAAATTACGGTACCAAATATGTGAAGATATGCAAGTGAGGAGGGCCCTCAGGCAATGGCCTGATGTGTGCACATGGGTAGTGACTTAAATGCAGGCCTGCCAGTTAGAATATGCAAGCTGGAACTGACATCAAAGAAAAACATTCATTCTCCAGTTGTGCACAAGTTATTGGAATACATTTACGTTACTTTTGGACTGTGTGTGGTGACCGCCATTGCTGGGTTGAAACGTTCGGTGGAACTACCATATGTTCTACAGTTGAAGTGTGTTGTGGATCTTTGTGACTTCTATATTAACAGAAGCCTCTATTGCCAACTTAATCTCCATGTTTATTTGTGAGAATATATATATATTATACACACTTTTTGTAAGCCTGGTGTCCGCATCGTACCCTGATTCCTGTGTCGCTCGCCGTAACACTGACATGCTTGTTGTAAATCAGTGGTCATTAGCATGGGCAAATTATGTGCCTCCCTCTTCTTCCCTCTTGCCTCTCCCTCCCTCTTCTCTCCGCATTATGCACACAATTCAATCAACATGACAACTCATCCCCCTGCTCTGCTGTCTTAGCGTTCCCTGTCAATCATTTGAGAGCAGGCAGTGGACAACAAGTTAGGAGTAAGGGAAACCCCTAATGGACAGACTTTAGAGCAGGGGTCCAACCTTTTGGTGTCTCTAGGCTACATTGAAAGAAGAAGCGCTGTCTTGGGCCACATATTAAATACACAAACATCAGTAATGCAGGGCATTGTTCCCCACACAACCTCCAAATAACCTCTGCCGCCAGGTCATATGGACTCTAGGCTGGAGTTGGTGCCTGCTTCTGCATGCAAGCCTGGACACAGAAACCTGTTCAGGCTCACATGCAGTTCACAGCCACAAGTGCACTTCTGACACCAAGGGAGGAGCTCCAATGAGTCCACCATCCCTGGTCCTGACTTCGCTACTCGATAGGAACAGAGGATTCAGGAGAACAGAAAGGAGAATCACCACCGCACACTGGACCCAGAGTGACCGAGTCAGACAATCACAGAGCTGCAAGTGCCACCAACTGCCTGATCATCTGTACGAGCCTGTCAGTGAGCAGAAGCTAACAGCCTGCTGCTGCTGCCAGGTACCGCCTGCAGCCTAGTCCCCTCCAGATGCAGCCTACATGGGACCCCCTCCTCTTTGTGTTAGGCCACATTCAAAGCCATTCTGGGCTGTAGAGTTGGATATCCCTGCTTTAGAGGAATTTTTGGAAAAAAGAAGTCATTTTAGTTAAATAACATAAACAGCAGTTTTGCTGATAATCACACTGGCTATCATATAAGCACAAGTTGTTTGAAAAGTTAGTGACCCTTTTAGGAAATCAATATTCAATTTATTTGTAAGAAAAAAATGATAAAAAAATATGTTTATTTGCCTATCCGTGGCCAGGGGGCCCGGCCGACCAGGAGAAAAAATTATTTTCCTGATACCAGCAGCAAAACACAGTGTATGATCCCCTGTCATATTACCATGGCATTGCTCATCAAGTCCACTCTGACGGCCCATCTTCTTCCCTGCAGTCGTGGCTAAAGCAAAATGCCGCTAGCTTCGGAGGAGGACCGACTGTCAGTGGAGACCCCAGTGAGTATAACAATCACATCCCCACTTTCCTGACATGTCTCCACAGCACCCTATGTAACATAAAATATGATGATCCAGGGACATGGCCAACAGAAATATCTGATGATTTGAGACAAAATAATGCTATCTCATACGTTGTTGTTGGGTTGGATGCTATTCAAAAACTCTATAATACATTCCCAACTGATCATACTGTGAAAAAAATTCAAAAAACCTTCCTTTACTCAAAAACAAAAGATATAAGAACAAGACATTTCCTCATGAGTGGTTGATATGGAGTGAGTCAAGAGTCTCTTCACTATCTGTCATCTACATTCTTCGCCAGCAGAACTAAATGCCCCCAAAATATTAGTATTTTGGCAAAAGAATGATTTTCTCCTAAATTGAAGGCCTGGAAAAGACTTTGAAATGCTGCCTAGCCATGAAAGCAGTTCTGTGCATAAGAACAGTTATTTGTCTTGGAAGTCATTACATAGAACTTTAGAAATATTTCACTTCATTCAAGGGCTTGATGATGACATCTTGTTGGTACAAAATGCTTTTGGGACAAAAAAAAGTTGTTATTCAAAACAAAGGAATAACACTCAATGTAGAACCCACTGTTGTCAAAGCCTTAGTAAAAGGATTACAACAGCTGCATGATTCATCTGAAAAAGTAATTGAAGAGGTAAAACTAGTTGCCAAAGAAGTTGGCGTTTCTCTTGACCCACCAAAAAGGGCCAGAGGAACCAGAGGAAGAAAAGTTTAAGATTTCAGTAATGTTTCCTGTTCTAGATGTTATAATTAGTGACATAAAAACGAGATTTTCCGCAGTTGATAAAATCTGTGACTTGTTTGGCCCGGTCTTGAACTTTATGATGGAAATGAAGAACTGTAGAAGAAAAGTCTAGTTTCTAGAGGTTCAAGAAAGATTTGACTGAGGATTTATGCGAAGACATTGTACACATAAAGAGTATTTAAAATGAGACCCATTGTATCTACTTCAAACTATTTACAATCTTCACCTTCAGGCATATTTGTAAATTTCTGTCTGGCTCTTCTGCACCATACCAGTCACAATGGCATTGGCAGAAAGGTCCTTCAGTAGACTTGCAAATACGCTACAAACATAGCAGAGGAGCTCCATGTCGCAAGAAAGGCTGAACAAGTTAGCATTACTGGCAATAGAAAATGAACTGGCATAAATCAATTTGCTGAAATGAAAGCTTGCAAAAAGCTTTGTAAATGATTGTACTACTTTTGGAACACTCACTTTGTAGTTTGTATTCTACAAACACTTATCTAACAAAATATCTTTATCTTTTGTTTGATTGTTTTGTCCACTTTGACTAAAGGTGCATTTAGACAGAAAGATGATCGCTCAAAAGATGGCTTTTGAGCGATCATTTTTACATAAACTACTACTTGGTACTAATGCCCATTAGTACCAATTAGTAGCGAGAGCCACCAGAAGCTATATTCAGAGAACAGACCACCCGCTGTTCTTTGAATAAATTCCCTTTGTTCTGCCATGGGGCTAACAGCTGAGATGATGTAATCAGTTGTAATCAGCGCTCCCCGCAGAACACAGCGTGTGGTCCTTATCAGCTGTTCTGCTGAATGATGGATTTAATGCTTAACTGAAATCCATCATTCAGCAGAAACGTGAAATATGGGCACATTGACATGCAATGATTATCGCTGAAAAGATGTCTTTTGAGCAAATTTTGAGCGATAATGGTTGTGTCTAAATGAGCCTTAAAACACGCAGAGTACCGCAACAAACTTTTTAGGGGGGTAGCAGGTGGATGAGCTAGGGGGGCAGGCTGTAACAAGGGGCCCGGTTCGTATTCTGGTGATGGGGGCCCCTGAAAAAATGCTTGTAGTGTACATCGGTCCCTGTCCCCATTGAGGCTCAGAATCAAATTTCATCTATTAGTATATTTTCTGGTTTTGGGGAAACTCATGTGAACAGGAAGAACATACAAACTCCATGCAGATGTTGTGCTTTATCATATTTAAACTCGGGACCAATGTACTACAATTCAACAATGCTAACCACTGAGCCACGAGCTGCTGTATCCTGACAATGCGGGTGCCGTATAACTTATTTGTAGCAGAAAGTTGTGCAAATTAGCTTTCCTTCCAGAAAGGGGAAAAAGTGTCTCTCTAGTGCCACCTATTTTAAGGCCTGTTAAATGGTCGACCATTAATTATGTGGCACAAATGAGACAGTTTTTCCGCTTTGTGAAAGGAGAGGTAATTTGTATACCTTTCTTCCAGGCAGTACTGTATGGCCCATAAGACTCCCTACATCAACTTGGGACTCCGCACAAGAAGAAGCAGTACCTACAGACCAATGCAGAAAGTTGGATGTACATGCTGTATCTTACATCTGACACTCACTTATGTAAGAAGGCCCGTTTCTGCAGATAAAGACCAATATACACATGTTTTATTAATGAAATTATCTCTAACTAACCCAAGCTAATAAATACAATCTTGGGTTTTCATAAAAGCTAAATTTGGTATTGCCTTGGCAACTAATCACGTTCTTTCTGCCATTCTTACAAAGTCATTTAGGAAATAAAGCAAAGGCCTGATCAATGATATGGATTAAAAATCTAGATAGAAAGGTCATAATTTTCTTTCAATTAGGGAATTTCTCTAAGGGATCAGTATCATTTCCAGTAACTTTGCCAGTAGAGTTAATACGTTGTGTAACGTATATTAAATTTGGTTTCCAAGGTTTTTAGCCGTAATCATATTTGCTGCCATTAGAACATTAAAAACCACATTTCCTGGTTTGAAGATACCAGTCCGTTAATGAGCATCTGGCTTTATTTCCTAATATTCAAAACCCATGAAATGACACAGAGAGAATCCACATCATTTTTCCGCACTTTGATACAAGAAAATGATCTGGGTCAGATATTTATACCAAAGATTCATTATCAATCACAATGCCAGCAATTCACGTGGAAACAACAAAGCATCGCCTGTCAGCTGATTTTCTTTGTACTTTACAGAGACTTGCTGGAAGAGGCTGTACTTTGTTATAGCTGATCTATGATAAGATTACTGACACCACTGACTCTAGCTTCATTTGTTTTATTGTCACCATCTGCCAGTTTTTTGTGCATCAGGACCCTCTTCTTCTGGCCATAACAGAGTGCAGCTACAAAGTTTGTCTCAGGATCTCGGAAACTGTGTAATTTCACCTGTGATGGCGCTGCAGGAAGACTGAGAGACCAGCTGATCAGTGGACCTCATGGGAGCATGACCACCTGTGTGGGCCTTAAACATAAGTACAGCACAGTATGTATTATGTATATGTATATATATATATATATATATATATATACAGTACTTTTCAAAAGTTTTAGACAGCTGTGGAAAAATGCTGAAAAGCAAAGGCCCATTTAGATCAGACGAATGTCGGGCAAACAATGCCCGACACTCGTCCCCACAAGTACCCGTTCACGTTCTTTTGCACAGGGGCGCATATTGTTGCTTCACAGTGGGGCGGCTGCAGGAGACTTCTCTCTTTGCCCTCCCCCGCCCCTCTCCATGCATCAGAAAGGATGGTGAAACTTAAAAGAGCTGGGGCCCCTCTAGCAGGCGATCTAGTTGAACGTCAAGGTCTGCTGAAGTCCAGACTGTAAACTCCCCGCTAGGCAGGTTGCCGTAACGATAGCACCTCTGTTGAAGGGTTAGTAGGAAGCACCCCAGGTGAATACATAGGTGCTACCACTACCAGAGGGAATGGAAGATGGAGACACATGGCTCAAAAATACCATCAGTATCAGCCTTCTGAGACTGTGACAATGGCCATGGTCTTCACCTTTTGCATGAAGTCCAAGGACCCTGAAGAAGTCTAGGCCTAGGAAAAAAGGTGTCTGTGTTGTCAAGCCACGGTGGCTCCTACCAAATTGTCACTGCCACCGCATAACTCCAACCAGTCACCCTTAAACGTGACATAACTGCCAAATTTCCGCCGGACGTGAGTGTCGCTGGTCCCTTTGTGAAACCCTCTAGAGTCGGAGGGCAAGTGCTAAGAATTGAAATCAGTATTGGTGTATACCATTTCACGGTCTCCTGCAAGCAATCCTGCAGGAGGAAATAGCACAGGAGGATCGCAGCGTGCTACTAGCTCCGTCTGATTAACTGCTTTGTCTCCCGCATGGCATTCTTACCTGCGTTAGAAGGCTACATGGAGAAATGCTGTAGGAGGGAAGTTGTAGACCGCTCTGACTACAGAATACTCCTAATGGCAGCAGCCCAGACATCCCTAAAAGGGAAGAATACAAGGCCCGTTCTACTGACAAAATGTAGTGTCAGTGGCGGACTCCGCCTCAACAGGATCATTCATGCTCACCGACGACATGAATGACCCACGTCTGCATGGACATGGCTGAGAGAGGTAGCAGCACAGTCCTCCTAGAAAGCACTGATGTTAGTTTGGCTCTGAGGCTGCCTGGAGAGGGACCAGACCCATAGTGGTTCAGCATGGCAGAGCTGACTGGAGGGGAGCTAGTAGACAGATCTACAGCCCCCAGGCACCCTGTCAGAGGGCGAACTCCCCGGCCTAACACTATACTTCCACATGTGTATTGTGGCGAGAGCGAGCATAGTATGTGGCTCTGGCTGGCTTGTCTGCATGTCATTCTGGACATTGCGCTAAGGCTGCCTGCAGGGAACTGCAGGAGGGGACACAGGGAAGCTACTGACAGGCAAGGCTCAAGACGGTCTGGAGCAGACATGAGGAGCAATAAGTCCAGAGACTCCCTGTGCGAGCACTCTTCACAAATGGAGGGTACCACATATTCTCCGGCTTTATCTAATCTAGTACTGTAGTGAGAGTGCACATAATATGTGGCTCTGGCCGGCCACTGTCCGCATGTCATCCTGGACTCGGACACTGCGCTAAGGCTGTCTGCAGGGAACTGCAGGCGGGGCAACAGGGGAGCTACTGATAGGCAAGGCTCAACCCGATCCAGAGCAGACATGAGGAGCGATGAGTCCAGAGACTCCTTGTGCGAGTACTTTTTCCAAAGGAAGGTACCACAGATCTCAGTAATGCCAGAGCCATGCTGGCAATTAGTTCGAACACTGTTGTTAGTAAAACAAGATAATCTCTAGCTGGGTGTAAATCTTGTACCACACATAGTACCAGATAATCTCTATGCAAGTACTTTTCCCAGTATGGGAGGTACTATAGGTCTCAGTAGGCCGAGAATCATGCTGAGGTTGACCGGGCAGCAATGTGGCCATTCGCCCTCCTGCGTAGGGGTAGATCAGAGAGTAATTCTGCTCCATCGACCTGCAATCGCTTCTTGGAGGAGGACAGACACTTGCCATCTGGCCGCCTCGTGCGGAACAGGTAGCGAGCTGCCTGACCTGTCCCCACATCCCTGTAGTCCTGAAGACCTTGATTGAAGAGGTCTCCCTCCTACAAACACTAAGCTAAAAACTGATTAGCTGAGTACCTGCAGAAGGTATATAGCAAGTGTGAGGAGCCAACATGTTTGCTTAGTGTCCACCTCCAATCAGCAGGTACCATATACCCCAAGGTAAAAGCTGTGTCCTCCAATGATACAGACAAGAAAATGTATTTCATACTTAAAATTAGTTTTTCACCCTGCTTTCCATAATTAAAGTTTCCCAGCATTACACATCAGCAATACGCTGAAGCCTATGTAAAAGAAGTTCATGCAGCAAAAGGGTGTCAGTATGATAACCTCATTTCCAGGTCAGTATATAATCTTGAAGAATATGCAGCACTCTCAAATGGATCAGGTGCAATGGTGTTTATTCACCCAAAGCAGTGTTTCAGTCCTATTACTGGTTTGACAAAAGTCCCAGTAAGAGAACTGAAATGTCGTTTTGGGTGAATAAACACATTGCACCTGATCCATTTGAGTGTTCTGCGTATTCTGTAAGATTATATATTATATATGTGTGTGTGCCTTAAACGGCAAGAGTACTACGGTATATGTCTTTAAGCCAATATAAAAAAGCACATTATAACATCTCAAAATTCCAATTTTTACACAACAGCGGAACATGTAGATGAATAATAGACGAGAGTAACCAATAAATAGATGACGCCAGTATTAGTGTTAAGCTGACCACAAATAGGAAGCCAAACGGTCTTAGGTTCTATCCTTCCCTTATCTATTACAATTTTTTTTCAATGGTATTAAGTCATCAAAAGTGTTTATGGTTTTCTAATACAGCCATACTTATTAAGCTGACTATACATGTTAGATAAATGTTGGCTGAACTCATGGGTTGGCTGACTCATGTATATGGGGGCCTTTTGACTCTTCCTTGATGTTAGGGCCTGATAAGGATCATGCGGTGGAATTTCCAACTGATCCTTTTGCTCTCAGGGAGATAAGTTGTTGCTTATGTTGTCTACAACTAACACCTAAAATTTATGACCAACTTTGGACTGAGTAACAGATTGGGTTAATTGATAAATAGGACTGAAGATGGTAACTTAAAGCTCTTGGAGCTCAATGCAAGGCAAATTGATTGAACATGTAAGTGGGTAAGAGGTCATGCACACAACTACTGTACAGCCTCAATGCACTGCTGTACAGGTACCCAAGGCACTCTATATGTGGAGCTATCCTCTGTTAGAATGAATGCACTTGGGGGAGAATACTTCCTTATATACAGTATCCATTGGGACATGCCAAAATATTATAACTATCCAACAGAAAAAAAACTCTGCATGCTTACATATGAAATTAGATGAATATAGTGGAGACCCAATGGATCTCTGTGGCAGCACTATAATAGCTCCATACCAAACGGCTGAGCTCCTAAGGTTGGGTACTTGGGTGATTCATATTTTATCCTAACTGCAAATAGGTTTGACTATTTAGGATCACTTAAGTTAGCTCTTCTGGTAAACTACTAAAGCCATGCAATGTTTTTGGAAATCCCACTTATGAATTATGCCGCCTGATGCCACCAAGGAAACTATGAAACCTCTTCAAAGTACTATTGAAGTGAATTATCCTCTTTGTATTCTGATCCAATTTTGTTCATTCTGGATATTTTTGGGATCTCCTCTCACATCTTCCTGGCTTGCATAATTTTAAATTGCATTACATATGCTTATGAATCTTTTTCCTCAAATATTTATTTGGAGCCACTCAACAGACCTCATTTGTTTTAATTAAAAAGCAGACCACCAGGAGTAAATGGACTTTGTGAGTAATACCACTTCTTGAGTGTGCAGGAATTTCTCAGTCATGCCGGTGTGAGGGTGGCCCCACTGCATTTTTTCTGGTTTTGTTATATGTTTATTTTTGGAGTAACTTGAGTAATCAGAGAAACATTCTGGATACACGGACTTTTCTCTCATTTAGCACAAAAATCTAAGTGCAGTGTCAAAGAAAAAGCTTAGAACTAGAAGGTCAGGTTCAGAGTTGTCTTTCTTGGAAACCACTTCTTTTGTTGGAAAGATTCTATTTTCTCCATGGGACAAAAACTTTTGCCGTATTTATTATAAGCATTGATGTACACCTGCGTTACATCGCAAACTGAGAAAATGAAGGTAATTTATATATAAATAATTGTGTTTTTTTAATAATAAATAATAATCATTTTTATTTATATAGTGCCAACATATATGTTAAACTTTTGGATACACCTTCATAAGATTAGTCTGAGGTTTTTAATCATTAGCATTGAGCTGTCCTTTTGACCCCTGCTTGGCTGAGAGCTTTCCCGCCAAATTTGTGTTTCCTTCACCTCTTGCCCTGCTCTGGGTGGTTTTGGAAGCCAGCTGGTAATAGCAGCTGAGTAGCTGAAACCCCTGACTAATGGAACCTTGTTACTCTGGCAGATGTTTACTTCTGCCCAGCAGCATGTATGTCATATTACCTTTACCTAAAACCGACTGCACGTGATTGGATTTTTGCTGCGGAATCCACGACGGGCATCCTCACCACAGGTCCGCAGCAAATACTATCCATAGCATGCTATGGAAAAACGCTTTTTCCCGCACACTTGCGGAAACCAATTACGTCTTCAATGATTGTGGGAAAAATCGTAGCATGCTCTATTTTTGCGCGGATTCCTCACCAACAGCTTCCATTGAAGTCAATTGGAGCTGTCCGACCCGCGGAAAGCTGGCAGATTCTACGTCATGGTCTAGCAACAGAGCGGGGGAAAAAAATCTGTACTGCGCATGTCTGAAGGCGAGCCGTGCAGACCATCCGCAGTACAGAAAAGAAAGAGAAACTACAGGGGGCCTAAAAGCGATCTCTTCTTATTGAAATATAATTTCAATCCCATGTAATTTAAGGCATGCATTTTATACAGTGTTTCTATATTTTTCTCCTTACTCTGTGTATACATATATATAAATAATATGTATGTGTGTAGATACTTGGAAGTTTTCAATGTGATATGTGCACTACATGCAGTAAGTAAGTGATTTACATTTCATTTCTCAATGTTCTGCTGCTGTCAACAGAAACCTGTAATATAATCCACTGGAAGCATCTGGCAGAGAATGGTGATGATTCGGCTCGTGTTGTAATCTTTAACTGGGAGTTGAACCGTCTTCCAGTTTACAATGTACTCATCCCAGTTAGAATGCTGCATTAAATGTTCACAGAACAAAAAAAAAGTCCCCAGTTTGTCCTCTAGGTAACCCTAATCAACAGCTCAGCCATGCTTATGTCAATGTCATTGTAGTGGCCCATAAACAATGTGAGTCATGTTTCCGTGATACAAAGCTGTGAGAACACAATACACATCAACGTAATATACTATAGGAAACAAAGTATTCTGAAAGACCGAGACTTAATAATTGATGGAGGACTTATGGTGTAATGAATATGTGTTGTCTTGTGTTGGCTACTTTATGTTCTTAGTGCTTTATGTGTATTTTTGTCTGATAATAATGGGGGCTTTATTGTATTTAGATCATAATTCAGAAGAAATATTTGCAGCATGAGACCAATGAAAGGGGCACGTTTTATGTTTTAATAAACACTCCAATTATATTGTCTAGAGTTCATGGAGTAATCCGCACATACTTGGCACAAGTGACAGCCAATCTGAAGCAGGAACATTGCATAGACATACAATGTAGCTATCATTATTGCAAAAGCAGATGAAAAAGATTTCAATACTATATTGTTGTGGAGGGTTAATGCTACATTTCTCTTATTCGGAACCTTGATTTCCCTGATCCCCCTGTTTAGATTCACTCAACAGAGCGTGCAACTTATTGATAGTCTAGTACAGTAGCAAAAGAAAAGCATTTAAAAAATCAACAACTCTAGAGCTTTTATTGAAGACACAAATCCACTAGAAATGCATTATAGAGGAAATAACTTGTTTCCATTTAAATTCCCTTTGAACCCATTTGGACTGGTTTCCCCACACCTTTCACTTCATGGGGATCTAAATGAAACTGCTGTGTGGATTTTTGTGACCCCCATGTATGTTCATTTATTTCATTTTAAAATGATGACAGTCATAAACCAGTTGGACACAATTGGACGTTCTCCAGAATGCGATGCCAATTTTAGTAGTGGCACAGCTCCAGCGAATTATACTGAACCAGCAATCGGGGATTGCGATAACTCTAGAGGCAGTATGTTAAGGATATAGTGCCATGTGAGGTCATGAATAATAATAATCTTTATTTACAGAGAGCCAACGTATTCCACGATGCTTCACAAAAACAAAAAAGGAAAACAATGACATATTGAAAAACATACAAACAAAATATCTAACAATGAAATATTATAATAGGAAAGATAAAACATAATATGTTACAATGCAGAGGAAGGCCAAGTAATGCATAAAAGCCGTCAATGCTCCATTTCATGTAACAAGGCCATTTCAAGCTTTAATGTTTCAATATTTTTTTCCATTGGAATCATTGTTTTCTATTGTCTATGCGCGCCATTTATGATACATGTAGGTAAGCATTTGCTTTTTATCATCTTTTTAAATATTTTTTAGAAGACAAATTATTCTACAATTGTGTTTATTCTATTTTTTAGCGATATTCATCACCGAACGAAAATATGTGTATATTTATAATATAAGTAGTTACAGTTATGGAGATTGCAAATGTGTACGGGTTATCTTTGTACGGTTTTCTATTAAATGAAATAGTATTTTTTTAGAATTTCTGTGCCATTACTTTTTATTAAGTCACATGATGGGTCTTTACATTAAAATTTAGGCAATCTTTACTTAAAATTCAGCAATATGTGCACCTCTTAGGGTCTTGGTACAAGGCAGGTCCCAGGCAGTTTTCCTAGTGATATGAGCACAAATGAGGATTCCCCCACTGTACAGTGTTGCATTCACATTTGATTGTGGCATTGAATGAGTGGACTACCATGTTTAGGAGAATGTCCGGGAGAGTGATGCACAATATCTTATCTCCTGTATTATTTATGGGACCCAGCTGAGAGGAAGTGTGAGGTTCTTAATATGCTAAAACCAGGAGCATTATGGCTAAGGCTACATGGCTACAGAGTTGGACTGCCCCCCAAGGCACAAAAGACCTTGCAGTTAGCCCAGGCTCCTAAATAATAATTGGCTGCAAAGGTCCAGCAGAAAACAACACCATTTAAAATTGATATTGGAGTCAATGTCTTCCCACAAGGAACTAATGTTTGCATTGATGTACTAATAACCTATTAGATGATATTTCATGTGTGCGTAATAATAATAAAGTTTACAAGGCAATGAAAAGTGGACATGCACATGTTCTGAGGTGGGCCTCAGATCCATTCCCTGTGTTAGGCCCAAGGAGTCTGGTTGAACATTGCATGGCTACTCTTAAATATTGTCTGAATTACTCCTCATTTCTTATCTGTAACCAAAAATGTCCTTTCTTGAGGTTCCAGACTGTTTCTGATGCAACTTTTCTCTAGTCCTTGTGATGATGCAATCAAACTTTGCTTTCCACCAAGTAGCGTTGCATAAGGGGACATTGATGGGGATGAAAGTCATGATCCTCAATACCAAGGAGTATTTCAGTGACATAAAGTTATCCTTTATCGACAGTATATAGAATAACTAGCTGTTTGTGGTCAACTGCTGAGTCTGTGTCCCCTGAGAGACTGGCGAAATGAATGCCACGTGCTCGGCCACAGCTCCATTCATTTCAATAGTATCACCAGAGATCAAATAAATGCAGTGGTGGCTGAGCATGTGCATTGCTGAGTCATCTATCTTGAAAGCCTCGGATGATCATGGGGGTCCCAGCAATAGATCATCACTGATCAGCTAGTTATTCCCTATCCTGCAGATAGGGGATAACTTAATGTCTCTGGAATCCCCTTTAATGCCATCAATCTAATAATGGTAGACTTTGATTTTCCTATGACCCTGATGTCCAGAGGATGCTGAATACTGGGGACATAGTTACAGGAGCCTTAAGAAACTGGCTCATGTACAAGAAGCTAAAGAGGACGTCCCACAAAATAAAGTTATCCCCCATCTACCCTCCCAAGTGCTTGTTCTCAACTATCTCTACCCAATCTATTCAAGAGAATGGAGTGGTAGAGTGCAGCGAGACTGCCTATTCATTTGGGGACCTTTGGAACCTCAGTTCTCATGATTGATCCAATTTGTAAAGACAAAAGCTGGTAATAGTTATCGTTGCAATAATAGTAATAACTGATCAGCCAGCACTAAGACATGACTACAGCACATCAAGTCATATAAATAACAAACTCCTATTGCAAATAAGCAGAATACACTCATGGGCTAAGAAATTAACCAAACTCATGGAAGATGCTAGCTACAGATCAGAAGGTCCTCCAAATAATGATCAAAGCATTGTTTTCATTGCTTTTCATGTGGGAAGTAGTGCTCAGTTTGACACTGGTATGGCAGATGTACTTTGATCCTGACCAAACCCATTGCAGTGAGTTTTCTGCTGACTGCAGTACAAGAGGCTGCTAATGTCCTCCTCAGCTGCAGCCTGTTTACTTGCGGGATAAATCAAAGGCTTTAGAATAAACAACCCTTTGCAGGGGTCTTGTAAAAGATGATAGGAAAGTGAAAGGCCGTCATGTAAGAACATGGAAAACCTTTTATACAGTGGATACAAATACAAGAATTTTGCTGCACTTACTGAGCTATTGACCTGGGATTGTGTCCTGGCCAGGGAAAAAAACTAAGAACAAAAATAATGTCCAAACAGAATCATTTTATTAAATTGGTTGACTTCTATTCGGGCTTATTGTTCAGTTAAGAGCCATTTACACAAGATGATTATCACTCAAACGAACGAGTTGCACAATAATCGTCACATCCGAATGCACAGCCATCGTGCACTATTGATTTGCAGTTAGTTGGTTGCTTACTTTTAACCAGCATGAAAAACATTGTTGGATCGCGGACTTCTCGTAGAGTGTAAACGCTCAGAGCTTCACATAGAACTTGATGCTATCTTTTCTCCTTAGGCAGAGCACCTAGAAGGTGAGTGAGGAGACTTATAAAGCCATTCATGCTCCTCTGGGTAATATGCAAATAAGGGAGATGGAACAATACCTCTGCAGCACCACCTAATGGAAGGTAGCATTCCTGCAAGTCAATGTTAGACTCTTTGTAAAAGCCTTGTAACAATGACTAGGAATTGAAAGCCAAGCCAGAATCAATATACAGACAGCTGTTTCGGCGTGTTTGCCCCTCATCAGTGTGCAGTAGGTTACTGGCTTGGCTAGTGAGAGGCCTGTGACATGGGCCAGGAACGCTATCTAACGCTATCTTTTCTTCCTAGGAAGAGCACCTAGAAGGTGAGTGAGGAGACTTATAAAGCCATTCATGCTCTTCTGGGTAATATGCAAATAAGGGAGATGGAACAAGCTGCGGAGGTATTGTTCCATCTCCCTTATTTGCATATTACCCAGAGGATTCTGGTTTGGCTTCAATTCCCAGTCATTGTTACAAGGCTTTTATAAAGAGTCTAAGGCCTTATTCACACGAGCACTGAATCCAATGCATTCTTTCTGATGGCCGGCGTATTTACATGGGTAAATAGGTGTGTATATACGCTCGTGTGAATAAAGCCGTACATTGACTTGCATGAATGCCGCCTTCCAATAGATAGTGCTTCAGAGGCAATATTTCATCTCCCTCAATGAGTATTGTGCAGTCTAAACATGCTGCCCGAGTGCGAATGAGGTAGTGAGGACGTGACCAGCTCATTTGCTCGGGCAAATGAAAATTGTAAGATTCTCAACTCGTATAAAAGGTGCATAAAGGCCCATTTACACCAGCCAATGATCGCTAAAAAAAAATCGCTAATCGGCGATCATTTTAGCGATCATTGGCGCGTCTAAATGCATGCCCATCATGTGCTTTTTGGGCACTGCTAGCTGATCGTTAAATTCAGTCCAACCTAAAAATCATTGGTCAGCCTTATCAGCAGATCTCCACGGGAAGTGCTGATAGCGTTGTTTCCCGTGGAGAACAAAGGATCTTGAGCTATTAACTGCATTAAGCTAAAGGCTTTATTTGCACACTTAAGGGCTATTAAGTAGATGAGTAGTTCCTTAATAGTTTATGCAAAATGATCGCTCAAAGCTGTCACTCAAACTGTCGTTTGAGTGATCTTTTAGCGATTATCGGCTGGTGTAAAGGGACCTTTAGCCTGTATGTGCAACCTTTCTATAACCTTGTTAACAAACCACATTAACATCTCACACTTCTGTATTTGGTCAGTATTATTTTTTTTTTTAACCCAAACCACGAGCAAGTGTGTCAGGAGGTAAAGCTGGCATCTAAAGGGTCCCAAGTGGGGACCCCAGCTGATCAACTATTGATGATGACCTATCCTGAGTCTAGGTCTTCAATAGTATTTTCCTGAAAAGACCCTTTAAGAGCACTAGATGAGAAGAGCCTGCAAGACAGGGACATTATTCCACTAGGGAATGAGAAACAAGTTACTGTGAGACACCACTGGCAGCAGCTTATCTCCTGCAGGAATAAAGAAATTGTTCTTGATTGTTACTGATTAGTGTTTTGAGCACAGTATTTAGCATTGTGACCCCTTAGTACAAAATGTTATTACTCTCAGTAATAGAAATGTTAGAGTTGTTGTTCCATCGGGTGTTTCCAGGGGAGAATAGTGCTGTACATATAGCCGCCACCAAAGAAGGCTGTGTATTTTTATCTGTTAGATGTATATGAAATCTGACAGAAAAAAAAGTCTGTCTATATATAAAATCGAAGGCATACTAAGGTACAGTAGAGGCCCCATGTACATCTATGTCAGCCCTATTAAATGGCCATGAGGCCTTAATCAGATATCATACAAGAAAATACATGTGTATCAATAGAATAACCACCAGAGCAAGATCCAATTCTGCGGATATCTTATAGTATACAAAACCTTAGTGACCAGCATCCAGATAGAAAAATATATCTGTGTCGGGGTCATGTTTGCAAGTCTTTTGTGGCATAGAATACAAACGCATGATAGGTATTGTCGAAACAAATTATCTAGTCAGACATAGTATTAGCAGTCATTCACACAATGTTGATGTGGCGACTGGCGACCATATTTAATTCAGGATCACCCCCAAATCCTTGTTGATTCTGCCTCATCTGCCTGTACTGCCTGGATTACTTACCTTCAGGGGCCAGTGAATGTCTGTACTTTGTACAAGGTACATTAGTGTCTGTGTAGACTAAAAGGTCAGATAAGCCCCTTATCAGTTATTAGTCTTATCTCTATTATGGTTGACCTGGATACATAAGAGCTGATCTGATCCTACAGTTTGCATCAACAGAGTTGTTGGGTCTGAGATATCAAAGCTGAGAAGAAGCTTAGCTATTTTTTTTAATTGCACTAGAAAAATGGGGGATTCTATAGCAGGAATACAAAACCTAAACACTGACAGACAAGGAGGTTCGCTTGTACAAATCAAACTTCAAGAAATGGAAGGGATAGGATATGGACTGACTCCGACTGTGGACTATTTGTTGATGCCTCCATAGGTATAGCGCATTGAGTATTGATAGATTGTAATGAACTACACTGTGAGAGCCATAATTAGGGTTCTGTCTGAGCTGCTACAGAAACAGGTAGTTAGAAATGAACCATAGAGACCAGTACTTCTACATACAACCCAGCATAGGATACAACAGGTACACACTTGGAACTCTTAGCTTACTTTCCTACATCGCATACCTGTTGTAGAATCCAAACCGAAGTTCTGCGACAAAGTCCAGTGCAGTGTTCATAAATGAGGGTTAACAATCCCCCTTCACGACTGTAGTAAAAAATATGGACTATTGGCATGCTGAGGATTTTCAAATTCGCAGTATTCCTTATCTGCTGCAGAAATGCTGAAGATTTTCACAGTTTTATTCATTTATGGCAATGAAAGGAGTAAGGGCTCCTGTCCACGGGCGTTATTCCGCCGGCGGTAGATCGCCGGCAAATCACGCTGTCTGAAGCTTTCCATAGCGTTGCTATGGGAAGCGCCGCCCCCCTGTCCACGAGCGGAGAATCATTGCGATTCTCCGCTTGAGGCCGGCAATTCGCAACATGCTGCGAATTGCCACTATTCTCCACAGTCAGGCTATCTGTCAGATAGGCTGACAGTGGAGATCCGTCTAACGGCTCCTGCTCCCAGGCAGGATACCGCAACGCCCGTGGACAGCAGCCTAAGGCCTCATGTCCACGGGGAAAATCAGGCCCGCTACGGATTCTCCATGGAGAATCCGTAGCGGGTCCCTCCTGCCCCGCGGACATGAGGCATAAAAATAAGAATTAACTCACCTCTCGCCCGCTCTGGATCTTCCCTTCGCCGCGGCTTCATCTTCTCTCCGTCGCGGCCGGATCTTCTTTCTTCGGCTCGGCGGATGCGCAGGGCACGTCGGTTGCGTGACCCGCACATGCGCCGGCCCGAAGAAAAAAGATCCGGCCACGACGGAGAGAAGATGAAGCCGCGGCGAAGGGAAGATCCGGAGCAGGTGAGTAAATTCCGATTTGGGTCTCCCGCGGATCCGGACGGCTTCCATAGGCTTTAATAGAAGCGGGAGCCCTGCACGAAAATGGAGCATGGTCCAGATTTTTTCATGCTCCATTTTAAAAAAAATCACTTTTATTGACCATCCGCGGGTATTTATCTACCCGCGGGTGGTCAATGCATCCCTATGGGATGCGGATCTGCGGGCAGGAGAAGAGTTAAAATCCGCTGCGGATTTTAATTCTTCTTTTGCCCGTGGACATGAGGCCTAAAGCTTGCAGCTAAATTCTGCATTCAAAACAACAACAACAATCCAGATGTAACACATATACTCACTGCTGATTTGGGGACAAAATTTAATTTTAGCTCCACAGTGTACTTTTTACATGATATGTGAAACTAGCCTTACTAGGCTCTTAAGGTACATTTACATGCGCTGATTACCAACTGTTTGTCTCCCTGATTGGCCCATCTAAATGTGTACTAGTAATTATTAGGACACTGTAGTACCAGTGTTTCTGGTGGCACAATGCGTCACACAGCTCTGCTACATGCACATCACGCACACAAACAGCTGTGGTAGATGGGCGTGTCACAGACACACACAGCTGCGCTACATGTCATGCGCCTGACAGACGCAGCTCTGCTACATGACATGCCCGTCACAGACACAGCTTTGGTACATGACATGCGCCTGACAGACATGACATGCACATGGTACAAACACAGCTCCGCTACATTATATGCACGTGACAGACACAGCTCTGCTACATGCCATGTGCCTGACAGACAGCTTTGCTACATAACATATGCATCACAGACACAGCTTTGGTACATGACATGCGCCTGCCAGACATGACATGCACATGGTACAAACACAGCTCTGCTACATTATATGCGCGTGACAAACAAAGCTGTGCCACAGTACATGCGCATGTTGCAAACTCAGCTCTGCTAAATGACATGCACATGTTACAAACACAGCTGTACTACATGACATACATCTATACTGACTATACACATTGCATGCACAGCACATTAGGCAAACAGCCATTCGCAGCTCTACTACATTTATGCTGACTGCACACATTACACACACAGCTCCTGGATACAGTGATGAGACCCTAGTCATGTGATCCCTGACTCCACCCACACATGTGATCACATGACGGTGATGTCATTACAGGTGCTGGTAGTTTCTGTTGGCTTATACAGTATACAGTACTATCAAACTCCAGAATGGCTCCACCCACAGCACTGATGTCACCACAGGTCCTTCAGCCCGTCAGATCTCCATGGTAGCAGTAGGTCGGTGTCTCCTGTCAGGACCACTGATCTGTGGTGATGGTAGATCGATGTCTCCTGTCAGGACCACTGATCTGTGGTGGCGGTAGGTCAGTGTCTCCTGTCAGGACCACTGAGTTGTGTCGGACATAACGGCTTAGTTGTATTCTCAGTGTGTTATGACCAGCTATGATGGTGACAGGAGGCGGGGCTATGATGATGCCAGGGGTGGAGCTATGACATCATCAGGGTGGAGCTATGGCATCACCAGGGAGCAAAGCTATGACATCGCCAGGGGCAGAGCATGAGACTCAATCACTCACTCACATACTAACGGACAAGTGGTCATTAGTAGTTTGATAACATCAGCCAACGAATCAGCAAAGTTCAATCCTTGGCTGATCTACTTGTTTATGTAAGCATAAAAATGCTCGCTGGCTGGCTGCACATCTCACTCATATGGCTGACCAATATAGATGTATGAGAATGAACGATTAACAATTGCTGGTCCCCATAAGGCCTCTCTCTATAGGAGCTTCCAGCCTATCTCGGCCAAAGATAGGGCAAGACCTGTTTTATTTTTGCCGGCGCAATTTTTTTACGTGGCTAAAAATCGCTCATCTGAATGAATACATTGGAATCCAATGCTTCAGATGGTCGTGATTTTTGCCCAATTTTTAGACGCAGCCAAATAGCTGTGATGTGACCACTGAACCAATGACTGTTTATATGTATTTCCCATTGCTTATATAAATCACCAACATATTCCACAGCACTGTACATACAATAAATTGTCATTACTTAGGGTCCTTTTACACAAGCCAATAAATCGTTCCAGCGGGAATCTGAATGACTTTTGTTCAGTGTAAATGCATGCCCCGACTGAACAATGAATGAGAATTCATTCACTCCTCGTTCATCATTTACTTTATGCATGTAGAAAACTGAATGATGGATCGGCCTGTGTAAATAGGCAGTTGTTCATTTATGGAGGCACATGAGGAAAATGTGAGAGGATGCTTAATATAGCAGAGTATGGCTGTTAATTGGTGCTGGACAGGGTGTGGGACACACCCTAGCCCTTTAATAAAGGGAGCAAGTGCACATGCAAACCCTAAGGGCAGAGGACTCAGAGCAAGCAGCACGTGGCAGGTGTCAGAGTCGTTCTCATTGGTTCATGTATGTCATATGCTTGTCAAATTATTTTTTTCTGAATGAACATTTTACCCGCTGATATTGTTGCCTTGGGCTATTTTCATTGGTCCAGTATTGTCATATGGTATAGTGTTTCAACTACTATGGGGTTATTCACAACCAGATCATTATGCTAATTTTGAAGTGCATGACATTTCATGACCATATATGTGCATGTGTAAAGACCCACACCAGTGTGAAGTATAGCCATGGAGCTATCATGGGAGACATCTATAACAAATTGTGGCAAAATTGTAGCATGCACCAAAATTAGTGCCAGAATTCGGAGGAACAGAACTGAGCATGCTTACTGGACACTAACTGATTGGATGACACTCTGGTATAAAAAGGACATATTTTGCTGTATAGTAGGTTGTAATGATGCAGGAGGGTATATTGAGGAAGCTATGTTGCCTGAGACTAGGGAAGCAGCAGGAATACAATGGCTAGGGTGCAGTGCAATACTTGCGGCAGGAATGGGATAGATTGAGCCAGAAAAAAAGTGCTCTTTGGTCTTGATAAGGCAAAAGACGAATTCTGAATAATACCAGCTGAGATGTCTAATGGTCCATTTATACGCAAAGCTGATTGCTCAAAATTCGTCAGAAACTGACAGTTTTGAGCAATCATTTTTCATTAGGTACTAATGGGCTAATCAGCCCATTAGTAATAATAATAATCTTTATTTGTATAGTGTCAACATATTCTGCAGCGCTTGGAATAAGTAGTTAACTAGCTTCATTTGCATGTATTTAGAGAACAGCGGGTGGTCTGTTTCCTAAATACATTGCATTAGTTCTTCTGTGGGCTGCCAGCTGCATACAATGCTATCAGCGCTGCCTGCGGAGAACACAGTATGCCGTCCATCTTGTCAGGGACAACGGTTTTATGCTGAGCTGAACTCAGTGATGGACGAAGAGTGCTATCGCTCAAAAGCCATCATTTGGGCAAATTGTGAGCGATAATCGTTGCCTGCAAATCCGCCCTAACTCATGGAACTGTAAGTAAGGCCAGCCTCTGACCAGAACTATACATGTGCACATAGAAAGAGAAAGCTTACAGCATACATCAATAGTGTTAGGGAGATTGGACTGTAAGAGACACTGGTATGTTGTTTGAGCCCCTTATCTATGGACTGTGATATTTTACAAGGGATAACCCCACAGAGAAACTGTGTATTATGTTCTAAATTTTGTACTTCTCTGAAACTGTATTGATGAATACCATTTCTATTGCTTCGAGAGGTATTACTGTGTTATGGTTAACTATAGGTAGTGTCTAGAAGGTCAGAGAAAAAAAATATAATGGTTTACTTACTACAATCAATTTGCTTATTTTTATTTCTGTGTTCTTCAATAAATATTTTGCTCTTTGGTTACTCCATCTGCTGCAGCGTATCCTGAGTCTTGCATCGCCATACCTCAACCCGTGACACCTGTCTGACACTTGATTAGTCTGTGGGTGTTTGCTATATTCTAAGGCATCTTGTGTTTTAATACCATGATTAAAGACGCATATTGCATACAAAGCTCATCTGTATTAGGGGATCAAGTATGTTACTTTCTATTATTTAATAAAACTACTGTTCATTGTCCAAGAAGTTGAGTTTATTTTCTGCCCAGCTGCCACACACTTTGTCAATGCAGTATACTTGCAATGCACACACTGGATACTGGAATGGGGAGGTGATCTGGTTCAACAGTTGTCTATTGGACCTCCAGTACCTTGTTGCAAATACAGCTCTGCAGAGAGCCATAATAGATCTGCCAATGAGCCCTGTACTGTACTGCTTTATGCTTCCAATTTCACACAAGGGCATATAAAGCTCCTTGCACTGCCAGACAGGTTCTGTACGCAGGATGTTGCCACGTGCATGGGCCCTATTATATGTTCGTTCATTTATCATCGGTGACGTCCCATAAAGCTGCCAGGGACGTCTACATTAGGGACCTTTTACATGGGACGGAACAGGCCGCCAGCCGTGATTAATTCCGCACCAAAATCCGCAGGCTCCCTGCGGTTTTTGATCCAGCATTGAAAATTGCTTAAAACCTTCCCGCAATTCTGCATAAAAATCTGTAGTTAGACCTGCGGATTTTGGTGCAGAAATCGGATTCTACACCAAATGTGACTAAGGATTTGACTGTGCAGTGCGGCATAATTCTGTAACTCTCAAAGCACAAGTGACGGCTTTACAGGATGTCACCAGGTCTTCTGCCCCAGTAACATCACCTATCAAATGCTGTGGCACTGAAACGTAGAAACAGTGGTTGGTGCCACAGTGAGTATATTGATTTGATATAGTTTTAAGCACAGGCGGACCAAAACATATAGAAAAATAACTTGGAAAACCTTTTTTACGTGTTCCCCTAATTTTTTTTTGCATAGTGTACATTATATATTGCCTCCATATTAGAGTAGTTTTCCATGAAGGATGAGTCTAATTGGTAGGGGTCCCAAAGTAGGGGTGCCTGTTCTCTCTCTATATAAGTTTATGAGAGATATGAAGTTGGTAGCTGAGCGATATGACATTGCTTGCTGGGCAGCAGCAGAAGAGGGGTTAATAGCTGATTAGCATCTCATATAGATATATCACAGGCTGCAGGTTTTTCCCAGTGCAGCAAAAGAACAACAGTATTTTTTTCTTTTCTCTTAAATAAGCTGAAATAAAAGACATGAGCACATTCATCTTGTGTAAACAGGCACAGCAGAGACGTCTTTTTAATGTCAGATCCGTGTGTTGTCTGAAAAATGTTCACATCTGCAGTTAACTTTACTGTTTGAGGTTTAGGCATCAAGAAAAAAAAGCACATGGTGAGTGTTTGCACGACTTGTTTTCTGAATACACATAATTAATAAGACAATTTCCATTCCACTGTAATCTTTCCTGAAAGGAGCATCCTCGGTTTTGCATTACACAGGAACAAGTTCATCGTAGGATTTTGTTCCAAGAACGACTTTTTTTTTCAAATCCCTCCCTAATTAATGTCTGCCAAGCGCCAGCTGTCCTCATTTTCATGTTATAATTATAAGAATACCTTAGAAATATAAAATTTTATGCTTAGAAATTGGCAGTGATAAACAATTACATTTCTAAACACTTACATTTTTATATCTTTTATGCATTATTTTAACTTGGAAAGAAATATACTTTGAGTTTTTAATATCAGGCTAATATTCCTGTATTGTATGTCCTTGTTTTGTACTGCTATTCCCAATCTTTTAAGCATAAAATTTCATTTGGAACACAATTACGCACTGCAGATTTATTTGGTGGAGGCAAGGTGAGTGATAAGCAATGTGTGTCTATGTGTATGTTTATTTTCTTAGTATATCAGGCTGCCCATGCACATAAGATAGCTGTTGGCTAATGATAGCTACCTTGCCCAACACCACCATACAGATGCATGCTCAGTTAAAGGGGTTTTGCCATAAAAAAAAATAAAATTCTACACTCACCTATTTCTTCCCCGTTAGTCCCCTTATCACATCTTCTCACATCTGAGCTTCTCCAGTGCCCCTGGGGTCACCTCACCGCACGCTGGCCGGCTTGTTATGAAGGCTGCATTCCTCACATTCCTTCCGGCCGGGTCAGTGAAGGTCACGTCCCTTTACTGTAGCGTTCACTGGCTAGAAAGGAATTCTAATCTATTTCAGAGACAGCCCACATGAGCATCCTCTGCTGTAGCTCGGCACTCCCCCTGCTGGCCTGTGAACTGTGATATAACATATATTGGCTGGCAGGAAAAAGACTGCCAGCCAATGTAGGCAACCTCACAGGAAGCAGAAGAATCAGCCAGCTGGAGGTGAAGTGACCCCTCCAGACTGCAGGAGACAGGAGAAGATAAGTGAGGTGAAGATCTGGTAAGTAGACTGACAGGGGAGGATTAGGTAAGTATAGAATTTTTTTCTTTTAATTATGACCTCTTGGTCTGTCATGTACAGGGGCCTATTAGGCCATGCCAGAGGAAGGGTCTAACAGACCTGTCAGTTTTAAAGTTACAGTTAGTTACAATACACTGTACTACAGAATTAGTACAGTGTATTATGTAAGGGATTAGACAGTCACAGTTTCAAGTCCCTTTGTGGGACAAATGACAAATGGTGTAAAAAAGTTTTTAAAAGGGTTTATGTATATGTTAACTCTTCCTCAAAAACAACCACCTGTACAGCTCTGTAGACCAAAAAAAAAACGTTATGGCCCTTTGAATTTGGCAATACAGAAAAAAAATCTCTATTAATCTTGCTTTTGCTGTACAAAAGTTGTAAAATATTAAAATATACAATATAATACTGACTTCATTTATACAGCACAGTGAATGACATACCCACCCCCCTCCATAACCGCCACCAGATTAGTGGCAATCAAAAAGTCATTTATAGCATAGAATTTATGGCAAATGTTTTAAAAACAAGACTAGTAAAACATTGAAGAAATAGCCTGATGGGTGTAGTTTCCAAGGTGAGGTCACTTCTCAGGAGCTTCCACTGTACTGATACCTCAAGGACTCTGTAAATGAGACATGTCATCCAAAAATAATTCCAGCAAAATCTATGCTCCAAGAGGCAAATAGTGCTCCTTCCCTTCTGGGTCTGCCTGTGCCCAAACAACAATTTATGTCCATTTATGACCTGACCACATATTGGACATTTTCATACTTTAGAAAAATTGGGTACCAAATTGTGGGGTGCTTTTTCCCTATTGCCCCTCATGAAAATTTGGGGCTAAGCCCATCTATTATTATTTTTTCATTTTCATGGCAGTGTTAACAAAATTAACCAGATACCTGTGAGGTCAAAAATGCTGACTATGTCCCTTCATTAATTCCTTGAGGGGTCTTGTTTTGGGGGTTTTCACTATTCTGGAAACATCAGGGGCTCTGTAAATGCGAAATGGTGTCTGAAAATGATTCTAGCAAAATCTACACTCCAAAAGCAAAATAGCATCTAAACCTATCTACTATTGAAAAAATTGTAATTTTTCATTTTCATGGCTAAATGTTAACAGCTTCCACAAAAAACTTGTGGGGTCGAAAAAGTTCCATTATATGGGAGGCTCCCAAATTCACAAGGTGTTTCTTCATTTCTGAGGTCGTGTTTGAGTCATGTTGTACGCAAGGGCTACATGTGGGATATTTTTAAAAGCTGAAGAACCAGGGAAATAAATATTGAGTTTTGTTTCTCTGCTAACCCCTTCCATGATACAGAGGTTTAAAAGTGAAAATCTGCAACAAACCCCCCCCCAATAAATTAGCCTATACTCACCTCTCTTGGGTCTACGAAGCTGCAGCACTGCAGTCATCCGGTCTCCCCTCTGATACTGTGTTTAAAGGTTACAATCAAGCTATATGGGATGTTGTGGGCTGCTGCAGCCAATCACAGACTTCAGGGTTCAAGCACTGAGGTTTGTGATTGGCTGCAACAGCCTGTGATGTCTCATAGACTGGCTAACTGTGGCCTGTAAACATAGACCTGGCATGGAGAACAGAGAGACAGTGCTGGAACAGGAGCAGCGGAAAGCTGGGAGAGGTTGAGTATAGGCTGATTTATTGTTTTGGGGCGTGACCAGCATATTTGACAATAAAGATTTACCTCAGACAACCCTTTTAACTATTTTGTGCAGTATCTATTATGCAAGAAGATACTTTAAAATTTTTCACATTTAATGTAAAGATTGGATTTTTTCATAATTAAATGCAAAACATATTGAGCAAAATAAGCACTAGCATAAGATACAGTGTTTTAATGGAAAAGAACCTCAGAATTACTTGGATAAGTAAACTCATTCCAAAGATACTATCACATAAAGTGACACATGTCAGAACTAAAAAATTAGGCTGTGTCCACTAAGCCAAAAGGGGGTTTATAGGGCACCCACTTCTATGGAGAGCAGCAACAGTAAAGGAATTTCTGCATTTGTAGATAACTTGTCTAACCATGGACTGATGGACACCAATGTCTTTACCAACACTAAAACCTCTTCTGAAGTGTTCTGAAAATTGTCTGCATCAAGGCATAGTTCACAGTAAGGGCGTATGTTTTCTGCATATTATGTGTGTATTTTGGCATATACTCGCCGGACCCTTGAAAAAGACTCCATTGAGTCGAAACGTTGTTTTAGCGCTGGGAGGAATAAACGATTTTTTATCTGCACTGGACTGCTGCCATCTCTATTATTTGTGGATTTCCCGTTGAGAATCACTGCTATCAGCTGCGCGGCTGAAGGATGGATTTTAAACTCAACATAAAATCATTGTTTGGCTGAAAAGCAAACGATTGTAGCATTTAAACACAACAATTATCACTCAAAAGACAGTGTTTGAGCGAATTTTGAGCGATAATCGTCCCGTGTAAATGGAGCTTAAGACATGAACAGTACACAACTGTGTGGAATTCGTTTAGTTCGATTATGTTTGCCTATCATTGTGACTTAGATAACAATCACACCAATAATATCAAACCGATAATCAATCAGATTTTATTAGTACTTAATGTAGAAATCCAGGCAATTGCAAAGGGTTCACTTACTTTTTCACTGTAGATTGTCCATAGCAGATATCAGAAACTATTTCACCAACATGAATGGCTGACATAACATACTAGAATTTATTTTGACTAATGTAATAATACAAATTCAGATATGATATGCCCCAGTAATACATTCATCATGCTATTACCAAGTTGTTTCAATAATCAACATATAAAAATAATCATCCTGAGCTGCTGCATTCAGAAAATATGGCTAGGATCTGCTATGACTTGCTGCTAATGGGATTCCAACCACTGGGACTCCTGCTGATAGCTAGATTGAAGGGGCCGCAGTGCCTAGTGGAGCACCATAGCTGCTTCTGAATTCCTTGTATGCAGCACCAATCCTGCTTAGGCGCTGCACAGAGAACTAGATCTCAGCCTTTTCAAATTAATAGGGACAAGTTGCATTACCTGTATAGTGACTGAACAGCAGGGAAATTATGAGGAACCTATTATCGCCAAGTGACAGCATATCCGATCCGTAAGCCATCGCTTGCTCTAACTAGAATAACTCTTGAGGGGCTGTTTATATCACATTTTAGTCATCCATTGAGCATGTATGTTTTAACACAAATAAAGTATTAAAACCTATTGCTCGATGTACCCATGGGCTTTAACGGGTCAAACATAGTTCAAGAGTTCTAAATTTTGACTTAAGGCCATTTTAGACACAACGAAAATCGCTCAAAGCAATCTTTTGAGCGATTCTTGTTCTGTCTAAATGCAGGGACATTGTGCAGTTTTTGTGCACGAGTCTGTTATTAGACGGCTGCGCTGATAAGATTCTCTGTGCCTTTTCAAGCTTGAAAAAGGTCTGCGGTGGGCCGAAACGTCGCTTATTAAATTGACACAATAAAGACACCTCTAAGGCCGGCTGCACACGGCCGTGATGGGCTCCGCCGCAAAATTCCGCGGCGGAGCCCGTCATGGCACCCCCCAGGAGACCCCATACTTACCTGCGGATCCGGCGTCCTCGCTCCCGCATGACGCTTCCCCGCCCACCTCCGCCGTGTCATGTGACACACCCACCGCGTCACATGACGCGGCCGGCCGCGTCATATGGCGCGGTGGCGGTGGGCGGGGAAGCCTTTTCACGCTATCATCCGCTGTGCTACAGCGGAAGATAGCATGAACGGACGGCTTCCATTGACTGCAATGGAAGCCGTCCGCGCGTACACCCGCGGCAAATAGAGCATGCCGCGGGTGAGGGCGGGTGAATTCACGGTGCGGAATAGAACCTAATAGCTGCGGGCAACGCAGCGGATTCCCGCCGCGAATTACTCGGCGAAAATCCGTTCGTGGGAAGGAGGCCTAAGGATGTAATTTTTAATAAGACAGATTCCTGTGTGCTGCTTCCACAACTCCTTTCTGTCTACGTCTAATTTTTGACTATATTTGCCCACCCATATGTTTGTCTACCTTTTTTGTAAGATAGAAAAGTGTTGCATACCATGCTTTTTAGTCCTAAAAAAAATAAACGTTTGCTTGACTTGTACACATTACATTTAATAAGGAACATATGGAAACTAAAGTTCTATACACTTAATGTATGTGTTTTTTTCTCAAATGCCTAATTAAAGATTACCTAAAAACCTCTTAGGCCTCATGTCCACGGGGAAAATCAGATCCGCTGCAGATTCTCAATGGAGAATCTGCAGCGGGTCCCTCCTGCCCCGCGGACATGAGCGCCGAAAATAGCAATTTAAAAGCATTTACCTATCCGTAGCGGGCGGGGACGCTCTGCTCTTCCTCACGGCCGGATCTTCATTTTCGGCCGGCGGATGAATTCCTGACGCCGGCGGCACGTCGCCGGCACGTCGCCGACGTGCCGCGTGCATGCGCCGGGCACATCCGCCGAGCCGAAGCAAGGGAGATGCGGCCGTGAGGAAGAGAAGAGCTTCCCGGCCCGCTGCGGGTGAGTAAATGCTTTAAATTCCTATTTTAGGTCTCCCGCGGATCCGGACGGCTTCCATAGGCTTCAATAGAAGCCCGCGGGAGCCGTCCCCGCGGGAGACCCGCATGAAAATGGAGCATGGTCCAGATTTTTTCATGCTCCATTTTTTTAAAAATCACTTTTATTGACGATCCGCGGGTATTTATGTACCCGCGGGTGGTCAATGCATCCCTATGGGGTGCGGATCCGCGTGCAGGTAATCCGCTGCGGATCCTAAATCATATTTTCCCCGTGGACATGAGCCCTTAGGCCTCCCTCACACAGACGTTTTCTCCAGCATTTAGCGCTGTACTTCTAGCGCAGGGCCAAACGCTGTCAGGGGCTCCCATTGTTTTAAAGGGGGCATCTCACACAGCCTCAGACAGCCGCTCGATCGTGGCACTTTCCGGTGCTGTGATTTTTGAGCGGAGTCTGTTCTATTTTATGGCATTTAGAGCTCCTCATCAATGATATGATTTTTTGATGATTTGATATCCACAAATCAAGCCCCCCATAGGGATGCATTCGAGTCTGCAAAGCAGCTAAAAGCATGTGGATGTGATTTTTTTCGCAGCATGCTCCATTTTCCTGTGGATCTCGTAGGGATGGCTTCCATTGAAGTCAATAGAAGCCGTCCGATCCGCGGCACACCCGCAACTATCACTGTGGACGTGCCGCGGGTTCGCGGGAAAGAAAGAGATTTAAAAAAGAAAAAAGGCACTGCACATGCGCCGGGCACATCCAGACACATCCGCCGAGCTGAGGAAAGAAGATCCGGCCGTGACAGAGGAGACCTGTGCTGGATCTGGAGAGATAAGAAACTGTATTTTTCTGTCCATGGCCGCGGGCACTCACGGATTCTGCTACGGGATTCAGCAGTGGAATCCATGCATGCAAGTGGACATGAGGCCTTAGTTAGGGTATGTTCACACGGTGAATTCCACTTGTAAATCCATGACAGAATAACCGCGTTTTTACACAGAGGAACTGGACATGGATTTGCCCTGTAAATGGGTAAAATCTGGGTGTTAGGCACCTGTATCCCCAGAGGCCCCACTTTAAGGGAGAGGTACTGTAAGGGTTGTGTTGGCTGGGATCTGTTGTACCACATGGGTTTCTAGCAGCACAGACCCATAGGTGTGGAATGATTAAGCTGGCTGGGTGTGGTGTTTTCCTGCTAGCCAAACACCACCAGTCTATTTGCATATAAATATCCGCCCTCTGCAAGAGGAAGCTGGTATCCCTTTATCCTATGGTTTGATATTCCTGGTGAGCAGTCATATTTCCTTTGCAGCTTGCTATCTTATATGTGCCCTGTCTTCCTCTCCGTTTCTGTTCCTGGGTCTGTTTTCTGACCTGCTGTTTGTATGAAGCTTCCTGCAAATCTACATCTGCTCTTACTTTTATTTTCTGTCAGTTTCATGTCAATTTGCCCTCGTTCTGTCCTGCAGTTGCCTGTGCAGCTTACTGTGTGTTTGGTGTCTGGTTTCCTTGTCCGTGCAGCTTGCTGTGTGATTTGTGTTCTGTGTGCTGTGTGCCAGTCTGCTCTGTTTCTGTGTATTAACCCCTCAAAGATAAACAGGACCGAGGTTTCAGCGTGGGACCGCCTTTAGCAAGGCGATCGCCTTGCTTACAGGTAGGGTTCTGCCATTCTCCTTGCGCTTGGTGTCAGTTGTCTTGCTAGGGACTCGAAAGACAACGAGGAGCCTTGTAGTGGCTTGCGGGCTTAAGTGACCAGTCCACGAATCAATACCTCGTACTTTCGTAGCATTTCCATCTGTTATGTGTGTTGGTATGCAGGGTGAGTGTTTGGGTCCTGATAGCAATCATTCTCATTGGTAATGTCAGTGTGGGCTCGGTGCCGCTTGCCCACACGAACAAAACACTGTGTGTGGAATTTACAACATATTTGAACATGGATTTGCAGAAAGAAGTGACAGTCACTTTCTCATGCAGACCCACGTAAGAACACTTTGGAATTTCTATATGTGGATTTTGCCTATTGACATGACTAAATCACCATGCGGATCCATGGCAAAAACCACAGCAGAACAGCCAAAGATTTCTGCCATGGTTATACAGACATATTCTGCACTGAAAATGACTTGGCAGAATATGATGTACGAACATACCCTTAAAATGTTTATTATTGAATCATAGAATGGTAGAGTTGGAAGGGATCTCCAGGGTCATTGGGTCCAACCCCCTGCTCAGTGCAGGATTCACTAATGTCTGTCCAGCTTCTGTTTGAAGACTTCCATTGAGGGAGAACTCACCACCTCTCATGGCAACCTGTTCCTCTCATTGATCACCCTTACTGTCAAAGTTTTTTTTATATCTAATCTGTCTCCTCTCTTTCAGTTTCATCCCATTGCTTCTAGTCTTTCCTTGTGCAAATGAGAATAGGGCTGATTCCTCTGCACTGTGACAGCCCTTCAGATATTTGTAGACAGCTATTAAGTCTCCTCTCAGCCTTCTTTTTTGCAAGCTAAACATTCCCAGATCCTTTAACCGTTCCTCATAGGACATGATTTGCAGACTGCTTACCATCTTGGTAACTCTTCTCTGAACTTGCTCCAGTGTGTCGATGTCTTTTTGAAATTAGGGTGACCAGGACTGCATACAGTATTGCAGATGAGTTCTGACTAAGGAAGAGTTATGGGAGGATAATTACATCACGTGATCTAGACTCTATCATTCTCTTAATACATCCCAGAATTGTGTTTGCCTTTTTTGCTGCTGCTTTACATTGTTGACTCATGTTCAATCTGTGATCTATTAGTATACCCAAGTCTCTTTCACATGTGCTGCTTAGCTTAATATCTCCCATTCTGCATGTGCTTTTTTCATTTTTCCTGCCCAAATGTTGGACCTTTTTATTTCTCATTGTTAAATATAATTCTGTTAGTCTCTGCCCACTGTTGAAGCTTGTCTAGATCTTTTTTAATCCTCTCTCTCTCTCTTCACTGGTGTTAGTGTGTCAATGAATGACTGCTCTAGTTCATTCATTTTTGCATTGAACTGATCTTACATTGTTATCAACTCACTGATTTGCAAACTGTAACTCAAATTGCCAATATCCTCCTCTATACTAAATCTTGATCTAGAGGATATTAGGCTCTGAAGATTATATAGGGATTCCTTTTAGTGGATTCCCCTCAGTATCAACCAGTTGCATTTGTCTGTGTATATATGTTGTCCGTATGTTTTGAAACACGCTCCTATACTCCATTATCTCCACATGTAGGCACTACATAGTCTCTGTGTGTGTCCAGCCCTAACTTTAAAGGGGTTGTCTCGCGAAAGCAAGTGGGGTTCAGCACTTCTGTATGGCCATATTAATGCACTTTGTAATATACATTGTGCATTAAATATGAGCCATACAGAAGTTATTCACTTACCTTCCCTGCGCTGGCGTCCCCATCTCCATGGCTCCGTCTAACTTCAGCGTCTAATCGCCCGATTAGACGCGCTAGCGCAGAAGGGTCTTCTGCCTTCGGCTCGGTTCGGCAGCAGCGGCGTTCTGGCTCCACGCCATCGCGTAGCTCCACCCCGTCACATGTGCCATACAGAAGTGTATAACCCCACTTGCTTTCACAAGACAACCCCTTTAATAGTTCCAAATAAAATTTAATTTTAACTGTGTCTATAATGTGAAAAGTTCTTCCAATTGGATGTGCAGCCATTTACAATGACTTAACCAGTTGTAAATCCACCCAACAGTTGCCTTGTCAATCCCATATTTGGTAATTTATTCAATAAGGATGGTATGAGATACTTTGTCAAATGCTTTATTAAAGTCAAGATATACTAAGTCTACTGCATTTCCATGTTCAGCCCAGTTGGTGATTCTGTCATAGAAGTAAATTAGATTTGTCTGGCATGAGTTGTTTGTTACAAATCCATGCTGGCTCTCATTAATTACTCCATTCACATCCAAGTACTTGCATAAATGTTTAATAATTTGTTCAAAGATCTTTCCCACTATAGGAGTTAGGTTCACAGGCCTGTAGTTTCCTGGATCCACCTTTTTACCTTTTTTGAAGATAGCGACAACATTTGCCATTTTCCAATTTTCTGGGACTTCTGTTCTCCATGAATTTCCAAACATTACAGTGAGTGGTTCAGCAATTACCTCTGCTGCTTCCTTCAGTATCCTAAGATGTAATTCATCTGTACCTGGCAACTTGAATTAATTTAAGTTATCTAAGTGTTCCCTCACCCTTTCTAAGCTTATAGATAGCCTGCATTCTTTTATTCCTTCAATAGCACAGGGAAGATCAGTTGATGTTACATCTACTTTCTGAGAGAAAACCGATACAAAATAGGAATTTAAAAGTTCGGGCTTCTCAACATCATTTTTAACTAATTCACCATTCCCATCCTGTAAACATCCAATAGCATCTTTTGACTTTTCTATTGCTTTTGGTTTCTGTTGCAAACCTCACTTCATTATTAGCTTAAGCTTTTCTGACACTTGCCCTACAGTTTCTGCAGACTGCATTATATTCCTCTTTTGATATGCCTCCCTCTTTCCATTTAATAAACATATTTTTCTTCCTTTTAAGCATGTGTGCAAGTTCTGTGTTCATCCATCCTGGTCTCTTTAAATGCTTCCCATTCTTCATTCTTTAGGGATTGTTAACGATTGTGCTTTGAGAATTGCAATCCGCAATATTTCCCTACCTTCTTGGATATTTCTGTCCTTAAGAACATCCATCCATTAGATCCTTCTTACCCTCTTTCTAGGTCCATTAAAACCTGCCTTTCTGAAATCAACCTTGAGGTCTGAGTCTTCTCAGCACATGTTTTCTCTCTACTACCTTTTGGAAGATAAAGTTGTCAGCAAGAGTGGATAAGAATTTGTTGGACCCATTACTTTTGCTTGAGAGAGATTTCCAACAAATGTCTGGATAGTTGAAATCTCTGATGATAACGGTCGTACTCTTTTGAGAACTTGGCCAGCTGATGTAGAAAGAGTATATCTAAATCTTCTGCTTGTCCAGGCGGCCTATAGTAAATGCCTACAATGGTGTCCTTTCTGTTGTTCTCTCCTTGTATTCTTACTCAAACAGTTTTTATAGAACTAGCATGCTCTGAAGGTTGAATCTTTATGGAGATGAATTCTTTCCCAACATACAATGCAATACCTCCTTCTCTTTTATTAAGGCTTTCTTATAAAAAGGTTGTAACCTTCAAGCATTGTATTTCAATCTTGTGCATCATTCCAATCTTGTGTATCATCCCACCAAGTTTTCGAAATGCCTATGACATCATATTTCTCTTCCTGTGTTTTCCATGCTCTATGCATTTGTGTAGAAATATTTTAGTTTGTGTTCGGCGTCTCTTTTTTTCTTTGTTCTTTCTTTCCACTTCTTATAGCAAAGTTCTCAAATGTATTAATGAACTATATATTCTTACCTGGCCTTTCCCTTTCTTTCCCATATTGTTCTAGTTTAACGCTTTCCTGATGAGTGTAGCAAGGCGCTTACCTGTCTTTGTAAGGTGCAACCCATCTCTAGCAAGGAGTCCATCATATAGGTAATTCAGTCCATGGTCTAGAAATCCAAATCTTTGCTGACAGCACCATCAACATAGCCAATTGTTCTACTCTAGAATCTTGTTCCATCTCCTTATTCTATGACCATCCACTGGGAGGATGGATGAGAAGACCACCTGTGCTCCTAGTTCCTTCACTTTCCTACCGATGTCTTCAAAGTCTCTTCAGTTGGAAGGTCCTTTTTTGCAGTGTCATTGCAGTGGGAATGGGTAGTTGTCTGTAGAACAGAAGAGTCTTGACAGCCTATCAGACACATCTTTGATTTGTGTACCTGTTAGACAGCACACCTCACATGAGGTTATATGAGTCTGTAGACAGCTGCCTCTGTTCCTCTCCACAGGGAATCCACCACAGCCAGCACTCTCCTTTTCTTCTTTACAACACTTCTTTTTCTGCATCCAAGAGGATTCTGAGTGCTTACTTCACAGTTCTTTGTGGGCAAAGTCATTTGGTTCTCCTCCTAACTATCTGACCGCTCTTTCAGTGTCTCCTTTGCTGGCTCTACCTCCCCTCCTCTTCCCCTTGCTGTTGGGGTCCCCCAGGGCTCGGTCCTCGGCACCCTTCTTTTCTCTATCTACACAGCCCCTATTGGACAAACCATCAGGAGATTAGGCCTCCAATACCACCTGTATGCTGACGACACCCAGCTATACACCTCTTCCCGTGACATCTCTGCACCTTTACTCCAAAACATCACCGACTGTCTGTCTGCTGTCTCTAACACCATGTCCTGTCTCTACCTAAAACTAAACCTCTCTAAAACTGACCTACTGGTATTTCTACCCTCCACTAACCGACCTCATCCTGACATCTCCATCTCAGTGTGTGGCGCCACCATAACTCCTAGACAACATGTCCGCTGCCTTGGGGTCATATTTGATTCTGATCTCTCTTTTACCCCCTACATCCAATCTCTCGCTCGAACATGTCAGCTGCACCTCAAGAACATCGCAAGAATCCGCTCTTTTCACACTGTGGACACGTTAAAAACGCTTACTGTTGCCCTCATCCACTCCCGGCTCGATTATTGCAACTCGTTGCTGATCGGCCTCCCCTGCACCAGACTCTACCCTCTCCAATCCATCCTGAATGCGGCAGCCAGGCTCATCTTCCTGTCCAGACACTACTCAGACGCCTCTGCCCTGTGCCAGTCACTGCACTGGCTGCCCGTTAAATGACGAATTCATTTTAAACTTGCTACCTTCATCCACAAAGCCTTCCACAGCGCAGCACCACCCTATATCGCCTCCCTCAAATCAATCTATTAACCAGCCTGGGCTCTCCGCTCTGCTAACGAAACCAGACTGAGCGCCCCTTTAATTCGAACTTCTCATTCCTGCCTCCAAGACTTTTCAAGAGCAGCACCAGTCCTCTGAAACGCACTACCAAAAGCTACCTGGGCAATCCAGGACTCGCAGAACTTCAGGCGTGCTCTAAAAACGCACCTCTTCAGGGAGGCATACCGCATTCCCTAAACAAACCCCTCTGTACTCCGCCTGATAACATGCTCCCTGACCTATTGACTGCAATCCCTGCTAGTCATCATAAACCGCTCCTGCAGTCATACTGTTTCTGCCGTCACACGGCCAAATGTCTGACCATTGTCTATGTGTATAGAATCCCTCACTCTCCACCTCGCCATACCGCGCACATCTCCAGCCAGTTTACCTTCTGTATCACCCCACTATTTGTAGTATGTAAGCTCGTTGGAGCAGGACCCGCACCCCTATTGTTTCCATCAACTGATTACTATGTAACCGTGGTTCTGTAATGTTTGTATTGTCTTTCTGTATCCCCCCTGTCTATGTAAGCGCTGCGGAATATGTTGGCGCTATACAAATAAAGATTATTATTATTATTATTTCTTGCTGTACCTCTTCATTATTCTCCTGTGTTTGAACCTGGTACCGCTTCTTGAGCGGTATGGGTCTGGCTGACTCCTGATCCTCCTGCTTCTGTAGGTCACATGCTTCCATTCCTCTGTTTCTGCAGGTACACTGAACATTTCTTTTCCTTCAACATTTTGAAGAGTTTCTTTTGCTCTGTCAATGAAATCCTCATCTTCCTTAATGAGCTTTAATGTAACCTCAAATTTCGCACATTTAGGAGAATTTGTAACTCCCAAGCTCTGTACCTACTTTTGCCTGTAACCATTAAAGGGGTTTTGTCATAAAAAAAATCCATACTTACCTATTCCTCCCCCGAATATGTGGTCTCCTTACCACATATTCTCCTAGCTGAGCTTCTGCAGTCCCCCCAGGTCAGCTAACCGCACCTCGGCTGGCTTGTTATGAAGCTGGCATTCCTCACATTCCTTCTGGCCGGGTCAGTGAAAGTCACATCCCTGTGCTGTAGCATTCACTGGCTAGGAAGGAATGCTAATCTATTTCAGAGACAGCTTGCATGAGCAGCCTCTGCAGTAGGTCGGGACTCTCCCTGCTGGCCTGTGAACTGTGACGTAACGTACATTGGCTGGCAGGATGAAGCCTGTCGGCAATGTACGTAACCTCACAGGAAGGAGAGGAATCAGTCAGCTGGAGGTGAGATGCCCCCCCCCCCCCCCCCCCACCCCAGACTGCAGGAAACAGGAGAAGATAGGTGAGGTGAAGATCTGGTAAGTAGACTGAAGGAAGAGGAATAAGTAAGTATAGAATTTTTCTTTTTTAATGACAAAACTCTTTTAAGCCTTGTGCCCCATGTTGGAGTAAAAGTAATTCAGATTACTGATGTGTGTTTCTCTCTTCACTGCGCCATCCTCAATTAGGGTCCTGTAATAAGACTCAAGGGCCATACATAGAACTCGCCCTTTTACAAGCAGATTCAAGAAAGAACAGAGGTAAAAATGCTTCCATTATATTTTTTTCTCCATTTAAGATCCAATTCTGGTTTTGGCTTACAAAATAGATGAAATACTGAAACGTGAATGTGGTCTTACAATGCATATTTTCCAGAATCCTCCATACCTTAACAGGTTTTTTGCAGATGTGCTGAGCTAAGTGCATGCTGTCATCTGACCGCAGCAACAATTTTGGATTTGGTCAGCTATGACTGGAGCCAGATTCATAACATGGGGAATATAGCTAAGTACTTTACTATTTAATTTTGTTTGTTTCACGTGAATTTTTGTAAAAAAAACAAAAAACGTTTTAATACCTTTAATATCTCCAGCAGAATCTCTTTTAGAAGAGAAGGCTGTCCCTTATTTCAACCGTTCTGTGATCAACATGAAGTTCCTCCTCCTCTGGCAGAAGCTGTGGTATATATTAAAAGTCATAATGTCTAATACTGCAAAATGTGAAGCATATAAGATGTCACCTTAAAGTGCCATGAAATACTTGTTGGTAGTTCCAGAAGCTCACGTGTCAATGGATGGCACCACATTAAGTAGATATTGTGCCATCTGGTGGACAAAATTGTATTGACTAATGTTTGTTAATGTGAACACATGGTAAACTGTGTCTAAAAATTAAGGCAAATAATAAGAATATTGCCTGTGGCAACATAATGGTTGAACATGTATGCAAACTTGTGCATATGCTTTTTTTATCTTTTGGTCTCACTCCATACCGTATATATATTTAATAGGGGAACTTTTTATACTTTATTAAGGCTTAGTGCAGATTGAATTATTTAAATGATTGATTGTTGAAGTTCACAACCACATAAAGCTATGGAGGAAACAAAGCATGAGAAAAATGTGGCTAATGAAAATGTCGCAACTAGTCCGATCATCAGCATTATTTTGGGAACATTAATTGGCAATATACTGTATGGAAAAAGTAAAGTAATCTATGTATAAAGTACCTATCTTCTAACAAGGAAAACAACATCAACATATAGAGCTTTTTCAATCAAATGGTTCTTTGTATGATCTTTGAAGTAAAAGAAGTCTTCAAAGTCAGAATTGAGTTAATTGATTGAAGATGTATGGAAACTTGTGAAGATGCTTGTTTCCTTCTCTTTGTAGAACTATTTACTTTTGCTTTATCTGGCTGGTTAAATGGAAATACCAGTCATTCTAAACAAACTCTTCATAAAATGATCTTATCAAGATTACATGACAACTTCAACAAACAGTGAGCCTCACTCCAGCAATACAAGTACAGTATTTACTACTATGCAAATTAAGAAGTCTTCTTGAAAAAATGCAGTCTACTTTGCCGAAACATTGCACTTCCATACGTCTAGACATACTTGAATAAAGCAGCCAAAATACTATCAAGACCTTACCCACGAAGCTGTGATCTTTACTACCTATTAGAAGAAGGGAACATTCTGTAAATTATATTTGGAATAATATACACCTACTATAAACTATAAGGATATTAGAAGTCTTCAAAGAATTAAAGGGTTTTTATTACTATAAGCAAAACTCTTCTAACAGCTGGGTCTGGAGTAAAATTAAAAAATAGACTATACTCACCTCTTTTTGGCCCTCCGGAAAACAGCTGAGTGACTCTTGGAACCTTGGCGTTATCTCCTAGTGTGTATGTCTGGCGGAGGTCAGTTGACTGCCATGCCTATCAGATGCCACGGCATCACCATCCCATCCTGAACTCCTGACATCATGGTGCCCAGGATGTGAGCAGTGATGTCAGGAGTTTAGATGGGGACCCTGCGGGGTTGTCTCACAGTGTGTACTATAAACCTCAAGGATTATTTAATAATTAAGCCACCATCTATAATGTATATCAATACTTCTTCTTCACCTTAGAGCACCAGAGGTATTAAGTAGTAACCACTAAACCAGTCTAGTCAAAGTCCAGTCTTTTTAAAAATCCTGAGTTTGCCCCTGAAACACCAGTTTTCTATGTGCAAGTGGCTGATATAAAGCAAATACCATCAGTAAAAGCAGCAGCTCAGGCAACTATGATTTTAATAAATAAATACTGTATGTATATATACCTTTGTTTTTAGGATATACAATGATGTTCTGCAAATTTCAACAGTTTTAATTTCAACTTTGTGCCTCACAACTTTGTTTAGTAAATTGGGCTTGTTTAGTGATCTGCACATCTATTTCAGGGTCAAGTGTGGCCCTAATGAAATTAATTTACTTTTAGAGTCATAGAAATGGATTACATAAATATGCAAAGTGTTACATGATAATTCATAATTAGGGGTACTGGCATTGCTCACTTTTAATGCTGGAAAGGTTTTTGATAATGTGGGATGGGAATATCAGCAGCAGCGCTAAACAAAATGGGTATGCGGGAGATGAGGCGGACGTTTTTGAGGGGCATCTACAAGAAGCCAAAAGCCAGAGTATAGACAAACAGATCTCTGTTATGTCCATTAATTTTACAAAAAAGGTATAAGATAGGGATGCCTCTGTCATCGATACGCTAGTTACAGATCAATCTCCTTGATTAACGTAGATGTTAGGTTTTCCTCTTAATGTATGGCAAATAGATTAAGTCCATTTTTCACTTCTTTGATACATGGAGATCAGGTAAGTTTGGTGGGGGCCGGGAGGCGAGGGACAACACCAATAAGATGGTCCTTTTGATAAAAATCCCCACTATGCAAAGTCTCTTTAGATGCTGAAAAGGCCTTTGATTATGTACACTGGGGTTCCCTTAGGGCCTCATTGGAACAGATTGGCCTGGGGCCGAGTGCGATAGGGATGATTCTTGCCCTCTACAGTGGGCCTATGGTGCAGGTGAGAACTAATGGGATCTTATCACTGGAACTAGACAAGGTTGCCCGTTGTCTCCATTGTTATTTGCTCTGGTGTTGGAGCATCTTGCCGTTGCTATGAGGTGGAACCCCAGTGTGTATAGTCTTTCAGTAGGACCCAGAGAGTATAAAACATCTTTGTACATGGATGATATGTTATTGTATATTACACAGCCGCGTATCTCACTCCTTGGCAGGTTGAGCAATTTTAAAATTAACATGTAAAAATTGGAAGCTCTAAACGTGTCTCTACCCGCAGTAGAAGTTGGCAATTTGTCACAGTGTTTCCCATTCACATGGAGGAACTCCAGTATTAAGTATCTGGGCACACATATCCGGAGATTTGTCATGAATATATTCACTAAATTATCTCCCACTACTAGAGCGCACTATTAAGGACTTAAATAATTATGACGAAAAATTCTTGTCCTGGTTTGGCCATTTTAATGCTCTCAAAATGGATGTTGTCCCTCACTTCCTGTATTTGTTTCAGGCACTTCCCATTGCCCACCCCGATCCCATCCTTCTTTAAGCAACCGAAAACAACATTTACTCGACTTGTGTGGGGAGTGAGCCATAGTAAGATAGGCTTAAGAACACTTATGAGACTCAGGGGTAAGGGAGGGTCGGGGTCACCTGATCTTAGGATTTATCACTTGGCTTCCGTAGAAATGAAGCCAGGTGATTGGCATTTTACAGGTACTCCAAACAATGAGTGAGATTAGAGGAGGATTTGTTGGAAAGTAGAGGGTTTACCCTGGCTGGCGCAAACATTGAGACACAATACCATTGAGTATTCGCCTTTTACAGTAGATTTTCTGAAATGATGGGACATCATCCAAGAATAAGGGTCCATTAACCCCTTTATTTTGTAACCCGGTTTTTCCTCCTGCCAGGGAGACTTCCAGCTTCCTGGCTTGGTCTATAACAAATGACGTTAGAATGTATCAGATTTTGAGAAATACAGGGGTACCAACATATGAGGAACTAATAGCAGCACAACCCGAAAAATCGCTGTCATGGTTCTCATATATGCAATTAGCGCACTTCCTTAAATCCAATTATTCAAACTTCACAACTCCAGTTAAGGTACATTTACACACAACGATGATCACTCAAAATTCGTTCAAAAACCATCTTTCGAGCGATCATTGTTGTGTAAATGTGTGCCCATTTACAAGTAAAGCAGAATCAATCAGGTGGGAACTTTGAAGTGCCGTGAATAAAAACTCCTTTTATTGTAGTCTGTGCATATAAAAGTCACAGGTTCAGAGGACTAGTTTCAGCTCCTCATGAGCCTTGATCAAGGTGATCAAGGCTCATGAGGAGCTGAAACTAGTCCTCTGAACCTGTGACTTTTATATGCACAGACTACAATAAAAGGAGTTTTTATTCACGGCACTTCAAAGTTCCCACCTGATTGATTCTGCTTTACTTATAAACACCACCGGATCGAGTGGTTAATGAAGTATGTGAGTATACTCCTGCATGTGAAATATATGCTGCAAGCTGAAGTGGATAAGACGAGGTGAGACTTTTTCTGTGCCCATTTACCGTGCACTTTTTGTCCATTGCTGAGTTCAGCTCAGCTTAAAATCCAATTGTAAAATAATAACTAGATGGTATAGGTGTTCAGTTATGTTGCATCGCATTTTTACCGCGGTCTTCCCTAATTGCTGGAGCTGTGATAGGGAAATAGGAAACGTGCTGCATATTTGGTGGAATTATCTTAACATTGCGCTTTTTTGGGATATAGTGTTCTCCAATTACAAAGAGATTACAAAATGCTCTATTACTACCTCTCCACAGATAGCTCTATGCTACCTGGCTCAGTGTCACCATCAATAAGGATCTGGTGCTTTTCTTTCTAACAGCCGCACATTCAGTCATACCTAGATATTGAAAACACAGAAGATCCTTACATCAGCCTCGAGGATGCAGGAGATTAACAAGTTGATTACTATGAAAGAGTTGGTGGCGGAGGAGAAAAACGGTCGGGAGAAGTTTATACGCATATGGAGTCCCTGGATATATTTACAGAGCTCCCCGGAATAGCGGAGATTTATTGGAAACTCGCAATGGCTTAGGATTGGTACATTGGCGATTGAGGAGGGATAACTCTGCATAGTCATGGACTAATATCTCCCCCTTATCTATCCTTATATTAAGTATTTCTCCTATCCCATTGACGTGTGTAAGGTATGGGGATGGTTTTTTCCCCCCCTCCCTCTCCCTATAAGGATATTTTAATTTTGGTAGTCATACTAGAAGCTAGAATATAAGGAAGCTCAGAGTTGGGTTTAGAGAAGTACAATTCTTAGTTCATTCAATGGAGGTTGAAATTGATTGAGATTTAGCTGTCTAATGAGGAATTTATCACCTTTGGTATCTAGTCAATAGACTGGGTTCTAACGTAATAGGTGATATGTTAAATGCTAGATATTGGAAATATTGTTTGGCAAGCAAAAATGTCTTTTTCTGGTTTTCTAAAAACAATATTTTTTTAATAAAAATTGATTAAGCATAACAAGAATGTACAAAAATAAAGAGAGAAAACATCTTCGGTATGACATGGAATGACTAGCAATTTCTGACATTCTGCTTTTAATGGAAACTCTTAAAAAAATCCAAACATTGGAAGTACTGAGAAGAATTAGGCACAGACAGATGGGTGCCTTATGAGCATTGGGAACAAGTCAGAGTAGTAGCAAGGATTCCCTCACATGGTCAAAGATTTAGTTTGCTACCCCTAGCCCTGTATCTACATTTTCTAAATGGCCTGAGTAGTATTCAATTGAACACTGTTTTGGGTCGAACTTTGGTTTGGTGTGAACCATAATCTTGAGTCTTGGCTGAACCCACTAAAATTATAGCTCCTCTTCCTCCTCCTCTGATAGTGCTAAACACCAGTTTTAGGGGGATTGGTGAAGTTCTGGTTCGGTTCAAACTAATTCAGACCAAATCAAACTTTTTTGCCTACCAAAGCAAACTTTTGCTGAAATTCCGCGAATCGGCTGAACTGAATTTGTGAAACTTATTGATGTCCCATTACACCCAGAATTAGGGAAATCTGGCTTTAAATTTTTATTTTTGGAATGATGAAATGAAGTAGTAATTTGATACTTTTGTGGTCCCAAAAGGATAAAATTCATTAAACCATGCTGCAGTAAACTAGATCAAAAATGAAAATATTTTAAAATATGAAAACAGATAAATTATGAAGATACAAATGAATTACACATGTAACTATAATGAAGCATGTAATAGTAAATAGCAGCAGAGCACCCTTATTAAATCAGGACACTTAATCATTTGCCAAAGACAAGCCAGGGGTCCAGTATGTACATATGCAATATGTTTTCATGCACATTTTGACATTTATTAATACCATGACCATGGCTGTCTTGATTTTGCATAAAAGTGATACTTAAGTCTATTAACTATCAGTTAAATGTGAAACATGTGCTCATTTGGAAATTTAGTACTAAAACTATTTCTGGAATATTTATATAATGTAATAAACAAATGGCTATGATCAAAGCCAGGAAAGGGACTGCCAAATGTATCCATGGTGGAGAAGGGTAAGTGGTATAGCAGCATTGCTTCATGTTTCTTATAGCAGCATGATAGATTACCATACTGGGATTTGATCTTAAGGTTGGAGGTATATTAAGATGTCTTTGTATATCATTTAGTGTTAAAGAGTATGTACTTGCTGATAGTTTTTGCCTAATTATTTTATCTTCTGCTGTAGCTCTATTCTGCATTTTAGAAATGGCGGACATGCATGGAGCAGTGAGAAATTGGCAGTAATAATGTAATTGGCAGTAATAAATCTCAATTGTGACTGAAGTTGCACTTTAAAGAAGTACTTCAATTTGCAGTTTAAAGGGTACTTATAGTTTTAGAAAACTTTTGACATGTCATAGTAACAAGTGTCGGAGTGGGGTGCCCTTGGCCCAGCAGTAAAATTCATTCTGGGGTCTTCTGTACAGCTACATACAAATATTACCTGATCCCCATTCGCAAATTCTTTGCTGCTGAATTCTCTATATACTTCAATAAAATAATAATACTTTTGCTGAACCTCAGACAGGTACGTTTAGTTGTGTATGGTCTCTTAGAAAGTACATGGATCCATGCAGTGGCGTAGCTAAAGGCTTATGGGCCTGGGTGCAAAAGTTTATCTTAACCCCTTAACGCAGAGGCGTAACTTGAAGATCCTGGGCCCCCAACTATAATGCTTTATTCATAGTACTGGGCTCCCTATATGGCGAAGAGAGGCCTTATGGGCCCCCAAAGGCTCCTGGGCCCAGGTGCAACCGCATTCCCCGCATCACCTATAGTTACGCCAGTGGGTCCATGCACTATTCTGCTCATGTCTCCAAGGATAGTTGAACTAAACCAACCACAAGTGAGCACTACTTGTGCACCTTTGTTTCATTAATCAGTGAGGATCTCAGCCCCTGAACACCCACCAATAAAAACTTCTGTTACTATGACTTGTCAGAAGTTTTTTGAAACTACAAGTACATTTAATTCTGCTAATAATCAGTTCATGGTTTATAGTGGAATCCACTTTCTGAAATGTCTAGCTTTTTGTTTCTGAGCTCAATGGCCATGTTTTCCGCTCACTGGTCTGGAAGTTCCTGTTTTCATTCCTTGGTCAGTGCTGTGCTTTGTGCTGTGTGAATTAATGACAAACTGCAGGATAACTTCCCCACACAAGATGGAAGTTTTTTTGTGCCTATATTATATACTAGCTAAAGGGATGTACTGCTCCTCAACAACGTGACCACTACATTATACTGAAACCTTAGTACAGTATTCGCCTTACTGCACATGGGCTGCAGGCTTTGGCCATTGTTGTGCATATTTTTATTTAAAAAATATAATAGTTCAAAAACGGCTGCACTATTCATATCCACCTGAAAGGCATAGGCTATAATATAGAAGTGGACAGTACAGAAAAGGAGGTGAAGCAACCTAAAATAAGAAAAAGGACATGTGGACTATATCCTTCGTAGGGTTATGTAGGCTTAATTATTGAACAAACAGAATTCTCTGTACACCAGTGCAGCCAGTCCAAAATGACTGGCACAACCTTCAGGGTGGTTATTACTGATTATTACTGCTCCATCAAACTTTACAGTTGTGCCTCTGCGGTTGGACAAAAAATGTGTTCCTGACATCAAACACACCAAGATGTGTCGGTCAGAGTGCTAAGTGGTAAAACATGATTCATTTCTGCAGAGAGCGGATCCCCAGCATTTTGTTCGTGTTAAAACAATCCACAGAGCTCCTAATGAACATTTATTGTGCTACAATAAACTTTTTAGAGTTTTTGAACTTATTGAGTGTAGCAAATCAGGATAGACCAGTTTGGATGCTGAGTTGTTACGTGGCTGTACTGTTTTTACTTCTAAACTTTTTTTGGTATGTTTCATGCTGATATTAATGTTTGAGTAAATAGATTGCATGGTTTAATGCTTGATTTTATGCCTTTGTTATCTGTGTGTATAATTTACAAATTAAGGCCCTAGTACGTGGACCAATAATTGCCCCATGTAAACATGGCAGGGGCCATTTAACGAATGAACAAACATTCAGCGGGTGGTATCTTTTGAGCAGCCAGAAAAAAATCATTCTTCTTGGCAGCACATCTTCCCGCGTGAAAGGGGAATGTGCTGCTTACAGTAAGGGAGGTGCATGGGGAATAAATAATCGTATAATTGGTTGATCCTTCCCCCACAGAGTCTGAATCAGCCTGTGTTTAAGGCCAAATAAACAAGTGCAAATTTTCACGATCAGCACTCATCAAATGCCTAAATCGGCCCATGTAAAAGGGCCCTTGGAAGTGATGCCTATATACTTTTGACCTTACAGTATATATTTTTTTGATAGTACTTACAGCCATTTTACATAGGCGGATGATTGAGCAAGAATGTTCAGAAAAACCTTTGTTTGTCAGCTCAACGAGCCATATGAATATGCCCCAGATCAGCTGACAAACGCGCAAATGCTCATTCTTTGTCTGAAAAAGTCATATATGAAAGGATTAAAATGCTTTCTTATCAGCAGCACATCTTCCCGTGATAAATGCACTCTTTATGGCGATTGAATGTTCATAGTAATATCCTTTATTTCTCCCCATATTACAGATCAACTGCACATGTAAACAGTATTAACAAGCATCGATCAACCTGCTCATTGTCAGTCGACACTTATTACCATGAGCAGATGATCTGCAAGTGTAAAACCATCCTTAGAGCTTATTTACACGAATGTATATCAGCCGCATTTTCACGGCTGGCCGATATACTCAACCACATGATGCATTGGATTCCAATGCATCAGTTCAGATGGCCGATTTTCCGGTGTGTAAAACCGTCCGTCTCAAAAAGATAGCACATACGGTGCGCATTCCTGATGGTCGTTTTTACACCAGCCAGAAAAGATAGTGCTGAAACTATCTTCCGGCTGTAATAGTGCGGCCTGCCCCAACTATCTTCCGGACGGAAAACTGCTGCTGGCAGCCGGCAAGGGGCGGAGCGGGGGTGGGAGTTTAGCAGTGCTAAACTCCCCCACTCCTCCATCTGATGATATCCCAGGACCTCGGCCATCTGAATGGATGTTCAAATGAGAGTTGCAGCCGTGACTTGGACACGGCTGCCTCTCGTTAATGCGATTTTCGGCCGGTCGAAAATCGCAGCACCCGTGTAAATGAGCCCTTAGATTGTTTGTTTGTCTCCCTTATTTTTTCATTATTCAATTTATCAATCATTTCTTTTTTCTATGCTCTCACTTTAACACTTGATTTTAGAACTATGATATTTAGTTTCCTCCAATGGCACACAAATCCTTTTGCGCCATACATTCATCATGGACTGGTACAGCTAACAGCTACAGATGAATATTCTTTACCACAAGCCTCCTAGACATGGGATCATACCAATCAACTGTGTAGGGAAACATGGGCTCTTCTGGGAATTTTTGTGTGGGTGAGTATGTCCTTTAAAGCCAAGTACTTTGAAGATTTTTTCCTGTAGAGAAAACTTTAGATAGTTTAAACATATTGCACATGTTTATGGACCAGCTTTGTCTTTCCAGGAGACATACTATGAACTCACAAGTGGCCTCTTTTGTTCACAGATGATGAGATCTGTTAAGTACTGTTGAATTTCATTTGTACAGATAAATTATAAAGAAACAAATCAAAACAAGAAACAGAGTAAATAGAAAAGTCTCTCACAAAGCAAGAGGCAGAAGAAAAAGTTTCTTGAATGCTGAACAAAGTAATGATAATATAGACAATGTCTTTGACGTTGTCCACATTTTTTTGAAGAATTGAATCCATTTAAGTGCTTTCAAGTGCATTCCTGTAATCCCTTCATTTATCTTTTCATTCCACATGGAGACATAAGTGTCCTCACTGCTGATAGAAGTAGAAACTCTATTTTCTGATTGAGCTGGCTATTTCTACTTTGCTGGCTGAACTGGACACTAATTATCTTTCTTTTTGTCATTGAAGAAAGCAGGATTTGGACCATCAATCTCTTCTTTTGGGGTAAGACAACCTTGCACTGTTCCTCTTACCGCCGCTGGTGCCCTCTACTTCCTCCTGCCATCGGTCGTGGCCAGCGCCGTGTCCCTCGTGTTGGCTGCCATGATTCTTGGTCTGTTATACTGTTAACCCCCCCAATACCACAGTATGTAAACTTACGTCATACTTGAAAAGGCTGTATAGCCGAAACGCGTTGTATGTGTTTGTTGTTCATAAGAAATTGGATCTTTCTACCTATGGAGTAATTGTGGATATCCACGGATCTGACACAGGACGTTAGACTTTGCACCATATCTTTACAAAGCTTTCCTGGATTTAGAGGGGGGAGATATCTACCCTGAGAACGCTGGGTTGATTTTCTCCCCTCTCCTGAGTGAGTATAGTCTCATCCATCCATGTATGAGCGCAGTAGGAAATTATTTACTCTAAACTTACGTCACGTGGATGACGGAGGCTCAGAAGTGATGCCATGGGCACTCTGGTGGGTCAGTGGGTTGCCATGTAAAAAACAAGAGAAAAAAATCCCCTTTTTTGCACACTTTCCCCTCTTTGTATAAAAAAAAATATTTTTTTTCTAACCCCCCCCCCCCACATATTTAGTATGAAAAAAGCTGTATGTGATCCAAAATGTTCCACAACCACATCTTTGCCTGCTTTTCTGCTACCATATTATGGCTACCCTGACCAGTTTGCTTTAGCTGTAACAACACTGAGACTACTTCTGAGGTAATGGCCTGGGGTTCCTTGCAGCAAAGGTCACATCTTGATTCTTAGGCTTAAAGGGTGAATACCGGGGGACCCCAGGTGCTGCCCTCAGAATTAGCTTAAGTCCAATAGGTTTGTGGCAAGGTGAGTTCACGCATGCTGTCTTGACAGTGGTCATACGCCTTAGTTAGCTATCCTCCTCCTATACACATGCATGTCATGCTGAGCATGCACGTGTGCTCAATAGTGAGCTGCTCATATCCTCTAAGAACAAAGGATGGGTGTGTTGAAATCTAACATGCACAGTCTTTCTTTTCCCTGATATCTGCCAAGATGGGAGACTTAGGACACATCCATACACATTAGTCTTATGGAAATCAGAGGTTCAGTCAATGTGTATCTAATGTGTATGGCCACCTTTACATGTATGTAAGAATAGTGTAACAAGGTCAACATGAGATGCAAGCCCACATCGTTGCTAGCAGATCTGACTTAGACCTCGGTCACACGACCGTTTTTTGGTCCGATCTGCAGACGCGCTTGCGATCTGCAGATCTATAGACCAAATGCATCCCAATGGGATCGGTCCCATGTCCGATTTTTATGCGGATGTGCAATCAATTATAGGACACAACAATTCGCAGCACGTGCCTATCTGCGTTCTGCGCATCACTGTGTTCTATGCATGCGCTCAATGGGGCCGGCGGCAGCAGCGCCGACCCCATTGAGAACATATACTAAAGATCGTTCTCCTCTGCCACAGCTGTAACAGCTGTGGTAGAGAAGAACAATATCCGCCCATTGAATTCAATGGAGCCGGCAATACAGCCGGCTCCATTGAAAGCAATGGGCTGCCGGCGAGCGCAGGATGAATTTTCGGGAAGGGCTTAAAAATATAAGCCCTTCCCTGAAAATCATCCTTAGGCCTCCTTCCCACGAACGGATTTCCGCCGCGTAATACGCGGCGAAAATCCGCTGCGTTGCACGCAGCTATTAGGTTCTATTGAACCTAATAGCTCCATGCTCACGATGCGTAATTCCACCGCGGAATTACGCACCGCGATTTCTCCCGTCCTCACCCGCAGCATGCTCTATTTTCTGCGGGTGAGGACGGGCTGTACGCACTGACGGCTTCCATTGCAGTCAATGGAAGCCGTCCATTCACGCTATCTCCCGCTGTAACCAGCGGGAGATAGCGTGAAAAAACGCTTTCCCGCCCACCGCCGAGCGTCATATGACGCCAAATGACGCGGTCCGGCCGCGTCACGTGACACGGCTGGTGACGCGAGAGCGGTGGGCGGTGACGAGCGGTGACGAGCGGTGACGCGGCGGTGGTGGGCGGGGAAGCGATTTCACGCTATCTCCCGCAGGTAAGTATAGGGGCTCTGGGGGGCGCCGTGACGGGCTTCACAGCGGAATATTACGCTGCGGAGCCCGTCACGCTCGTGGGAAGGAGGCCTAAAATGTGTAAAAAAAAAATAAATGTATACTCACCTTTTCCCTGCAGCCGGAGTTCAGCCGCGTCCGGCCGGCAGTTCTCCTGAACTGCTCTGTGTAGTATTCAGCAGGCGGGGATTTAATGACAGCTGAGAGCTGCCCCTGATTGGTCCCTGCGCTCAGCCAATCAGAGGCAGCACTCACTCACCCATTCATGAATTCATGAATGGGTGAGTGAGAGCTGCCTCTGATTGGTGAGGGCTGTGACCAATCAGAGGCAGCTCATTCAGCAGGCGGGGATTTTAAATCCCCGTCTGCTGAATACTAGACAGAGCAGTTCAGGAGAACTGCCGGCCAGACGCAGCTGAACTCCAGCTGCTGGGAAAAGGTAAGTATACATTTTTTTAAAAATTTTTACACATTTTAGGATGCTTTTCAGGGAAGGGCTTATATTTTTAAGCCCTTCCCGAAAATTCATCCCGCGCTCGCCGGCAGCCCATTGCTTTCAATGGAGCCAGCTGTATTGCCGGCTCCATTGAATTCAATGGGTGAACATCGTTCTCCTCTGCCACAGCTGTGGCACAGCTGTGGCAGAGGATAGCAGGCAGTGTGGGGCGGTTTCACTGAAAACGCTGCTAGGTGCAGCTTTTTCAACGAATCGTCGGCCCCGTTCACGCGATTTGCGGATGCGCATCCGTTATGCGATCCACAAATCACGGGAAAAAACGCCCGTGTGACTGAGGCCTTAGGGCTTCACCAGGGAGTGGAGTCTATGAGTTCCTCACCCTTAATCCTTACAAGCGGGTATAGAATGTCCCACAGGGAATCACCAGGTTGCTAACCCCAGAGTACAGTAGGATCAGTTAGCCATGCCGGGTGAATAGATGAATCAAAGACACCAAGTTGCGGTACCAAGGCAGCGGGCAGGAATTGTAATTGAACAGAATACGGGTTGAGGTAGGCAGAATTTGTTTGTAAGTAACCGGTAAGCAGGCAGAGGTCTGTATAGAAGACAAGAAGATATGATCAAGAATACCACCTGGGTAATGCTTACTGTCAATGAATGTTTGGTGCAACTGTTAGACTTCTTTGGTACTAGGGAAAACGGGCCCTGGATCAAGATAGTGCATTAGGGAATATCATATATGTGATATTGATTCGCAAGGAGACCGAAGCCCAAGGTATAAGCTGAGCACAGCCCCTACACAAGCCCAGAGTGGACTTGGGCCATGGGTGCTTTTGGGATGGTGTGGAAATAAATAGAGGTCTGGACGTAGAGGACTTGGTGTCAAACAGAACTCAGGTTTACTTGTTTTAACATGTTTGCAGTTACAAAGTCTCGATTTCATACATGGGGGACAGTCTTGTGGTTGCATCACACAAGCAAGTGGCTAGTGGCAGTAACTCACTGGCCATTTAACTTCACATTTGATAGATAAAGGGATTGTACCAAATTTAAAGTAATCCCCTTTTAATAGGAGAATGGAGGATAACTTTATGATTGGTGGGTATCAAACTGCTGGGACCTCTACCAATCTCGAGAATGAGAATCCGGACTGTCCCTGTATGAATAAAGAGGTGGTCGCGTAATTGTACCAACACTCCATTTATTTCAATGACAGCGCTGGAGACTGCCGAGTATGAGCACTTTACAAACGTTGGTGCTGTCATTGAAATGAATGAAGCAGTGGAACACACATGCAACTTCATTTTTATTCATTCGGGGACCTTCAGGACTGTCATTCTCAGGATTGATAGGGGTCACAGCAGTCGGACTTTGATCATAAACGTTATCCCCTATCCTGTGTTTAGGGATAATATTAGATTTTAGTACAGCCTCTTCACCTTCACTGCTTGCCCTTTACTGCCCACCTCAAGTCTCACTAGTTCACACACCCATACAGTCTAGATTTTGGTTTCCTTCTATCCTCTAGCACCTCTGGTCTCACCTTTCTTGCATTTGCTTGGACTGAGCTCATCTAAGGATTTAATTTAGAGGAAGATTCACTTCTCAGATATATGTCCTGAACAACCAGGCAGAAGTTAACCCCTATCTTCAACTTCCCTATCAGAACACTCTTAGTGTATGCACGTTTTCTTGCAATTGCTGTGGCTAAGCAAATGTTCCTGGTCCGCATACACCACTAACAACAACAACAACACTAATGGTAGGTAACTATATATGAGATTCCCAAAACCCCTCCCACACACAGTGACACCATGTATGCCCAATGACATAGTAGCTCATCTACAGTGATTTCATCCTATTAAATTACATACGCAAGCCATCAACCATCACAAATATGGCGCACTGGATGTTACTCACCTCTGCCATGTTATTGCAAACTGAGATAATACAAGAGCCTTGACTACCAACCGCCATAACGCATAGAATCATAAAATGGTAGAGTTGGAAGGGGCCTCCAAAGTCATCGGGTCCAACCCCCTGCTCAGCGCAGGATATACTAAATCATCCCAGACAGATATTTGTCCAGCCTTTGTTTAAACACTTCCATTGAAGGAGAACTCACCACCTCCCGTGGTAACCTGTTCCACTCATTGATCACCCTCACTATCAGAAAGTTTTTTCTAATATCTAATTTGTGTCTCCTCTCTTTCAGTTTCATCCCATTGCTTCTAGTCTTTCCTTGTGCAAATGAGAATAGGGCTGATCCCTCTGTACTGTGACATGTTATATATACATATAGATATATATAGCATTGAAAACATATTACTATGCAACAAAATAAAGCACCTCGCAACCAATACACCTAACATAAAGGTTCTAACTAACACCCTTGAAGAACCTCCTGTGCAAACAGGACAACTTGCTCATTGTCTAGGAAGACCCCTCAAGAAGCACTCACAATAAATTGTTATGATTGCCTTCACTAAAAGGGTCAGTAGCCACATTAACTTATTAACTTAAACACAAGAATGGCGTTTCTTCATCTTCCGTCAACTGTTCACTGCTCTGGAGCAAAAACAGGCACGATAGGCCGGCCTCAGTTCCAGGGAATGCTCATGTCATAGGCAAAGCTGGCAATTGGCTCCCACAGACAAACCTTCCCGGCAGTGTATAGCCTCCATGCTCTAGTGTTCGAGCGCCAAAATGTGAAGAGCGGCGGCGGTGGTGTTGCGGCAGTGGGTGTCCCCTGGCTGTCTATGATCTGCCAGGGCGCGGGAGCAGAGATGTGAGCGTAACTCACGGAGAAGGAGGCCGGTGGCAGGGAGGCCACACTGCAGTGGGGGGCTGGATACAGGGGTGGCATGGATGCTGACAGCAGGTCTGGCAGTGGCGGCAAGGGACAGGAGAGGAGATGGGAAGCTACGAGGGACATGTGAAAGCCAGAAAACGGGAGCGGAGATGGGACATCGGCAGAGACGTGTGAGCTGGCGCTGGCAGGGACGTGTGTTAGCTGTCAGCTGTGGATGCTGTGGGCGTGACCTGGGCATCCCCTGTAACTCAGGGCCGCCAACCCATGTCTCCACCCATACTTCTGATGGAGGCATGGTAAACTAATAGCGACACATGTTAATATAAACATCTATTGCAATCAATTTTAGCTACTGGAATATTTTTGCACATGTGGGGAGTACTTTCCCATGGGTGCAGAGATTACTACTAATTGCTGTAACAAAGGGGCAGAAAAACCTAAGCGTGGTATGTCTCATTGGCTCCGGTCTACTTTTTTGTATGCTGGTGGGTAAGGTGGTAAGCAGTGTACGGATCATAGACTTTCTAGTTGATTGATTAGCCTGATTATTTGTTTTGTGATATTATTACTATCATATTGAGGAACATAACTGAACATGTAATTCTGCAGGAAATTTAATAAAATACGAGATATTCCATTGGTTGGGATAATGATCAAAAAATATAATTTCAACACTCACAATAATAACTTCCTCTTAATTAATCACATTATGTCCTATATGGTGGAATTGAAAGAAAATCCTCCAAAAAGCATTCATTTTATATTTCACAGTATTGCTACAGAATGTAAAAATATATTTTTGGGAAAGGGGTTGAAGCATTTACAGACTATACACATTATGATTTAAATCAGTGTTTCTCGACTCCAGTCCTCACGCCCCTCCTACCCCCCAACAGGTCACGTATTCAGGATTTCCTCAGTGTTGCACAGGTGATGTAATTATTGTCAGTGCCTCAAACATTGCCATAGGTGTTCTTACTATAGGATATCCTGAAAACATGACCTTTTGGGGGTACTGAGGACTGGAGTTGAGAAACACTGATTTAAATTGTCCGAAACTAACAATTTCAGCTAGGTGAACTAATGACCTAATGTGTTTGGGGGCAGTCTGACAGCCTGAAGAATGAGGCACGCATTTCATCATGTATGACCCTTTTTAGCACTTGACTTATTCAGTTGACAACTATCTAATATGTATGATCATATTTAGGTTGCATTGCCTATAGGAGGAAAGAAGTGTGATATCAAGTGCACCATTTACAATAGAGACTATACAAGTGAACTCCAACCCACTTAATACGGGCTCCTCATTTTAAGGTGCAAATATACTTTCAGCGGCTGTTGGCTTGGTCAAGCATGCATGTGTTCTGAATATGAAGAGGTTAAGGGTAAGCAACTGCTAAACACCTCTAGCGATGATTTATCTTCTGCCAGAAAAAAAGATCATGTGTTAATACTCAACATGCCCAATCCTTATCTCCACAAAATTATCTATCAGGGAGGAGTTAAGAGTTCCCCATAAACATTATATTGTTAACCAGTCTTGCTGAAATCGTCAGGTCCATCCAGCATTAATCTAACATTTATGGGGTCTTGACAGCTGGACAGCTTTCCTGCTATAGCACCAAGTGTCTTAAATAACAAAAAGAGCAGTACTTACCCATCCTCTGCCACACAGATCCAGTGCCTTTGCCCTGCCCTTCTCCCACTGGCTGTTGTAGAAAATGACATCTGGGGAAGTCATCTGACTGCTTTTTTGGGCATTTTCCCGTTCATATAAAAAAAATTAAAATTCATATACGGTATTTAGTATCATCGTACCCGTAATGACCTGTACAATAAATTGAACACACAATTTATAATGCACCGCAAAAACTGTATAAAAAAATTATGCTTATTTTGCTCATTGTGGCTCCCCAAAAAAGCAATATAAGAGGTCAAAAAAGATATATGTACCCCAAAATGGCAACAATAAAAGCTACAGCTTGTCATGCAAAATACAAGCCCTGACAGAGGTCCGACCAAGAAGAAAGAAATTTGAAGCAGAAAAAAATGTATCATGTCATGTATGCCGCATGATTAATGCTGTAAAAAATGCAGAATTGATGTGTTTTCTCTTCCTGCCCACTAAAAAAAATTATAAAAAGTTAAGAATACATTATATGAACTCAAAAAAGGTACTAGTAAAGACCTTTGTTACACAAAAAATAACCCCCCATATGGCCATATTGATGGCAAAATAAAAGAGTTATGGCTTTCGAAAAGTGGAGATTAAAATCCCCCAAAAATCAATGTGTCCTTATGACCAAAATAGGCCATGTCACTAAGGGGTTAATTATACATAATGTCTTTTTTACAACATCTATCTTGGTTGGTTGACTATAAACTAGTTTTTCAAGTAAACAGATGTCTTCTGGAAAACAAGTAAACATGAAACAGTACATATTTCATTTCAAACTAAAAGAACACATATGTTTGGGTCTTATTTTGTTCTCATCTTGATTCTCACTATAATCTGTAAAGGGAAAAATTAGAACTGGACTCCACCAAGAGTTTCCCACAGGACCCACACTCCCCTCAAACTAACAGGAATAGGAGATATTTAACAGCCTCCGGCACTTCAGCTGCCTGCATGAAGCAAAACAGAGGGACAATCCACAAGCGACTACAGAAAACGAAGGCGCACCTATAAATGGCATACAGTTGTTACGTACAACACATAGATTATGGATAAAAACGGTTCCCATTACAAGTAAGCATAGAACTCTGATATAGTTTCACAAGGTCCCATTGTCACATCCAAGCAGGACGCGTTGGAAATGTAACCCTGAGATAGACAATTGCACACACGCTAAACACCAAAAGAAAGTGAACTAGTGAACTGCAAATCAGACTGGCGAGCAGACATAACACAACGACTGACAAAACCCCCAAACACTCACCTAATATACCTGCACGCATAAACAGATGAAATTGCTACAGTACAAAGTATTGGTTTGTATTTTGGCTAATATACTTAAGCCCATGAGCCTGCAACAAGAGTCCTCGTTATCTCGTGGGACAGTATTCTAACAAGATAACTACCCCATAAGTCCTGCTTGCAAGCGGGGCGATCGTCTCAATAGGGATGGCCCCACGCTGGAACCTAAGAGTCTGGCTCACCCTAAATGGAAAACGATCCAAGCAAAACAGGACATGGTTCACGCCACATTACTGGCCACCTGCACAGACACACAGAACACGTCGCTGTTCATACCAACATACCAATACACCCTGAATAGGACTGTTCACCTCAAGTATGGCTACCTGTACAGACACACAGAACATGTTGATTTTCACACACTTATAGAACATCCTGCATGAATACAAACACAAGGGAAATGAGGAAACCGGCACCCTCAGGCCAGGAGGACTGGTATTTATGTGCAGCAGACTGGTGGGGATTGGCTGGCTGGAGAACTCCACACCCAGCCAGCACAATCCACTCCACCTGTGGTGCTGTGCTGCTGGAAACTCATAGAACTATAGTTCCCAAGAGTACAACGTGACACCCATCTTGTCAACATGGAGCAAAGATAGGCAGACTCATTGGTGTGTCCTCTTGAGGATGTTGTGATAGTGCAGTTAGCATAGAGATACACTTTACTTACTTCCAAGTCCTCCATTTTCTTTTAGAAATGCTAGAACTTCTTGAGTAAGGATGTGTCTAGAACAATGTGTTCTACACTACAGTCCTCACAAACCCCCCCAACAGGCCATGATTTGAGGATATCCCATGGAGAGAAAAATTTTAGCAATTTCTGAGGAACTGACAATAATTATATCACCTGTGCAATACTGAGGAATCCTGAAAATATGACCTGTTGGGGGTCGTGAGTAGAGATGAGCGAACCTGCTAGTTTAGGACAATTACTCGATCGAGCATCGCTTATTTCGAGTAACTGCCTACTCGGGCGAAAAGATTCGGGGGGCGGCGGGGTGGAGCGGAGGGTAGCAGGGGGGAACAGGGGGTAGCTCTCTCTCTCTTTCCCCCCACTACCCCCTGCAACCCCCCGCTCACCCCCGGCTCCCCTCGAATCTTTTCGCCCGATTAGGCAGTTACTCGAAAAAGCGATGCTCAATCGAGTAATTGCTCTAAATGAGCACGTTCGCTCATCTCTAGTTGTGAGGACTGGAGTTTGGAAAAACTGGTCTAGACACTGAAAACTATACTAGTTAGTATTATTTACTCCCTATTTTCATTAAGGATTCATTTACTATGCTACAGTATGTGGATGGTTCTGTAATTTGAGGGATTGTTTATATCCCATAATTTTTTTTAAAGTAGGCTGATTCACATCAGTGTTTTTGTTTTCCATTCGGCTCTTCCATCAGACTGAAAAAAGGGTTCAGTTTTAGTTTCCATTGAGTTCAGTAGGATTATCTGAGCTTCAGTTATGCTTAGTTGGGTACTGTTCCTTCTGTTCTACTAAAAAATGAAAAGCAAATGAAAAAGACCAAGAAAAAGGGTCTGTCATACCGCTGTCATGGATGGGGGGTGTTCTCATCGGAGACACCCCTGTGAAGTAAGTCACCTGCATTATTTTCCTTGGTTTGACCATTTGCTGGAGCGCTAAGGTTTTTAGGTTTCTTCCTATACTCCATTCTTTTGTTTTTTCTGATATATGTGTACACATGATGGGACCATCCAGGTGACTCTCTCCTTTCCGGATGCTCCTGAGGACCAGTAGATACCATCTCTTCTACTTGCACACTTGGATTTCAGACACCCTAGGACCCCTAACAACCCAAGGGGCCCCTAGATGTGTCAGGGTGAGTCATTTACTGATCCATTTCTCATCAGCATTTTGCCCTCTGCTCCTCTCACCTCTCTCTTGGAGCACTACCTAATTTACGCTATATATCAGTAACTATATGAACGCTTTTGTCTGTTTTTATATCACCTGTGATTTTTTAAAATGTTTTCTATGTTCGTACATTCTTTTTAGGAGCTCTGTATTATACAATGAACAAGCACTACATTAGGAACAGATGTGATATCTTGTCTTGATCAGTAACATGGTACTATGTGATGGCTGCATCACGATCTGCTCTCAGATAGTATGCTAGCCTCCCTTCTAATCAGCACAAGGCAGCATTTGACAATCATGGGTAAAGGTGGTGACTTGAGTGTCTTTGACAACAGTCAGATTGTTGATGCCTGGAGGTGTGCAACAAGTATTTCTAGGTGATCTCTCTAAGGAGAAAAGAGAGTGTTTCTGACCCAAGTCATAGGCCTTTCTCTAGCAAAGTCAGAATCCTACTGCACACTGATGAAGGGCAGAAAGACTGAAACAGCTGTAGGTGCATGGGCTCTGACTCTGTTTTTAATTCCTGGTCATTGTTGCAATTTGCATATTACCCAGAGGAGGGTAAATGGCCTTTTAAGTCTCCTCACTCACCGTCTAGGTGTTCTCCCTAATGAGAAACGATAGCGTTTCTGGCCAGTATTTCTGAAACAGTTGCACTTGTTTATTGTTCCCAAACCACAGAATCAAGAATGTATTAAGACTAGTTGAACCATAGACAGATATCTGACAGAATATCACACAGCAGCAAACCTAGAGGCGAATGTTGGGTGGCATGTCGGATATCTCATCAATAACGTGCCATAGTGGACGAATAAGTTAGAGAAATTTCCTCAATGATCATGTGGCGTATCTTGTGTTGACTGGGGTTCAATAGTTGAAGACCAATAGGAGTGCCCCGGATGACCCCACGTCATAGCCAACAATGTTTAACAAGGTCCCAAAAAAATGTCAATGTACCTTGGACACATAGCAGGAGGTTGTCTAGAGTCCTTTTTCCAGCTGAACCATACGGATGGCTGTGTCAGCATCTGACATAAACAGCATGAAGCTGAATCCAATGGGAACACCATTGAGGTTTAAGAGGCTGGTGGTGGCGGTGCCATGGTCTGGGGAGTATTTCCCTGGCATGGTCTAGGACCATTGATCATCAATCATACTACAGTCGTTGAATGGTGAATGCTACAGGGACCTGTTAACTGAAAATCTGCACCCACATCTTCAGGAAGTCTTCCACGTCACAGTGCTATCTTTCAACAGGACAATGCTCTGTGTCATAATGCTGGATCACTAAGAAGTGGTTGAAGGAAGACGACAATGAATTCTCCACATGGCCTTGGTCCCAAATTCACCGAACTATAATGTCATTGAACATGTTTTGGATATGCTGGAGAGAGCTGTGAGATCTGCTCCCACTTACTTTAAAATGTGTACCAACTAATGGAGCTGCTGCAGTGGGCATGGGTCAAGTTGAATATGGAGCATATTTACCGCCTTATGGAATCTGTTCCCATACATCTGAAAGCTGTGATCACCCAAGAAGGTGGACCAGCCCGTTATTGAGTAGTATTCCTAATGCAGTGATCTTCAGTTTATACTTCTTAAAATCTCACGTGACTCATAATAAATGCCTACACTTGGAGAAATATGGCATAAATCACCCAACACAGTCTTTTAGGCTCCCTTGTGTACTTTTTACAGCTGTGACACATCCGTGCACCTGAATTAAATATATTCTGTTGCTAAATTGCTAACAACATATCCTATAACATATTCCGCACATTTACACACACATGCTAGCCTGAGGTCTGTGTGTATACGGGATGCGATGTAATGCAAACTGTCAAGACTAGGTTAGAAGAAACCTCAGTGAAAATAATTAGTGTGAACATACAGTAGATTTATTTCTGTTTCCGATTGCTGGGCAGTCACGAAACACAAAAAGTGATCATTTGAATCTGATACAAAGTGGCAGCATTCAATTGTAATTTCTACTCTGCTCATAGGAAATGCAGATCCTATAATGGCAAAACTCACAGCATGTCTCAAATTGTGTTTTAAAGCCAACTAGAAACCAATTTATATTTTAGCCTGGGAGGTCAATCTTGCTTTATTATTAGGTGTGTTAAAGATCTGGAGCTATCATGTATCTCTCCCTTCATATCCTCTGTTCTTCCCTAGTGCCTTGCAGTCCTTTTGGAAATATCACTTTTCATTTTGCTCCTGAGTAGCAGGGGTTTTTATTTCGTGATCTCTATAGGCTGCAATGATCTGTGTTAAATATCCTGTTTTCAGATTAAATCACAAGAACTAAACACATTTTGGAGCTGTTAATGAAACACTGCTGGTGAGCTGCAACCATAAAAGTTATGAAGAGCTATTTTCATTATTATTGTATTTGCATTATATATTTGTATGAGGCCTCACGTGCAACCTCCCAGTTGTGCAAAGCTGTAATATGAGGGGGTTCTGATAAGTATTGAGTCTTACCCAGTAAAAAGTTGAACTAGGAAGCTGAAGCTGCCACATTAGTCTTCATATTCACCTAGGATGTCAATTCACTTGCAACATCTCTCCTGCAGCTTTTTAAATCCCTGCAAATCGAATTCTTCCGACTGTCGGTCAAACCACTCATTTGCAGCATTAGTTGCCTCCAAAACACTCTCAAACCGTTGACCCTTTAGGTGTTTTTTGAGATTGGGGAACAGATAGTAGTCAGATGAAGCCAGGTCAGGTAAATTGGGTGAATGAGACATTAGTTAAAAGCCTAAGGAGGTCATTTTTGCAATACTAGCACCTGAAGTGTGTGACAGGGCATTGTCATGCAACAGGATGAACCTTTGGAGAGCTTTCCTCGACATTTTTCCTTAATATTTTGCCTCTGCTTTGTCAGTAATACATCACAGAAGGGGAAATATAAAAAAAAATTAAAAACAATCACAGAAAACGGCCATTACTTACTGAGTAAGGAGTTCATATAGTTGTATCCTCTCACCATGCAGGTAGCTGACTACCAAATGAGGGAGCGAATTACACCTGTGCAGGACACCGATGAGACAACTATTCACACTAACTCTTGCTATAGAGGGGGGTGGCTGCTTGGCGTATACTTCCACTATGTGTGGGACCAAGGCAAAACTGGTGTAGCTAGGCTTCCAGGTGGTTGACCACCCACCTTATTCACCAGATCTAGCTCCCTCCGACTATCATCTGTTTCCAAACCTGAAGAAGCACCTCAAGGGTACCAAATTTCACACCATTTCTGATGCCATGGCTGCTACGGATGACTTGTTTGAGGCACAACCGAAATCCTTCTTTTTGCAAGGCTTACAGAACTTGGAATACCGATGTAAGAAGTGTGTTGAGATCAGTTGAGAGTATGTGGAATACATGTAAAGTTTCATCTTACTATCTCGTTTCTTTATCAGCACACCCTCATATATGGATCAGCTTTGCATCTTTTCCTTGGAGAAACAGGAACTTGATTATGGTCCTAGGCTCTTCCACACTGAACGTCTTTGGAGATGCTGCCATGTTCACTTTGGACGGGAAAAAAAAAAAGATAATTTAAAATCGTAGGTCGTTGATTTTTGCATCATTGAATATAGACAAATAGACAAGTAAACTCTGCAAATTATAGCTTCGGGGTAAGGCTCAATACTTATTAGCACTCCCTTGTAGGGCACTCTACTGAACCATACTGTACTTCCATATACCTCCAATTTCATAAGTAGGCATACCAAGGACTTTTCTATTGGCTTCTTTACAAATAGTACAGAAAACAAAAACTGTCTTTCAATATATGTTATATGAAGGAGTTATTTTATCCTAGAAGCAATGCCACTATGGGACAATATTTCTGTCAAATGACGTCACGCAGTTGTACATATAGCCCCTGTCACCGCATAGTATGGGTTTGTGGTGGACTACTGAACACATAATATGGTTCTTGTACCATCACAATAGCGAACAACATTCAGAGTTATCTTCAGAATTTACACGGATGAACTTCCTGAATTATAGTGTGTCATTTCCTGATCGTAGAGTTCAGGTTGTGGCCAAACTATTACCCCTCACTATCTACTGAGATATGCTAAGTGAGATCCTGCGTGGGTCTCACTTAGCCAACAGGTTATCAAATGTAATTTTTTCCAATGTGGTGTGGAGACAATAGTAAGAACTGTTATTTATTTGTTCAACATATTACACTTTCCTGCTTGCTTCCTCTATATTTAACAATACAGCAGCTCATCTGTTCCTTTTCCTATGAGATCACTCTTCCAAGAGTAAGTCATTTTACAGTAAATTAAACAACTTTCCAAAGTATATATATTTTTTAAAGTAACCCCCGATATTTTTCAGAATCACATGCAAATTTTTTTTGCCTAGAAATCTTGTCATTTTTACAAGATCTGCAAAAGGTAACTTTTTTTACTGACATATAACAATGGTTTAGAAGCATGTAAGACAGGTTCCTTTTACGACAGAAGTAGACTCTGTTCATTAAACATACGTAATATCTCTATGCTTTATGTATCTGTATGTATTCATACGAAGGAATTTTAGACGTGCGAAATGCTCGTACCTGCAAAATATAGGACATACAAGTGCAAACTCACATGTTGGCTCCAAGGTGCGCGCAAATGTCCTATCTTTGCTGCATGCTTTCCAAAGACTTCCATAGTGGATTTTTTCCATTGAAATTTTTCCAACTTAGCTATTATCACGCAGCCGAAAAAATCATTCCAGATTTGTGCTTTGTGAGATGCACAAATCTAAACCCCATTCTTTGGAATGAGGTTATACGCAGATATCGCTGCCAGAGAAAAAATTCCAGAATGTCCATCATTGTTTTAAATCACGCCGGCAGAGTGATGCAAGGTGGTTTTAACATAAAAACGCCTCACATCCACAGGGACATCACATCTTGGTAAGTGTAATATCAGGGCAAATTTCACAGCCCAATATCGAACTAGATCATATGAAATTAGCCTAACCCTAACAAATGTGCTTACTGCCCTTGTGAGGATTAACCGTCCGAAGGGTGCATGTGTTGAGTGCACTTATACAGGTCTCAGAACCCTGAGGGTGTATTTCTCTTTAGAGGGTTTATCTCTATAAGTCCAATGAGTACACCTGTTAGGGAGAGTGCTAACCCATTAAGGACCAAGTGCAGTAAATATACGGCGCTTGTTCCTGGGCTTCAATCCCAGCAAATAGCAGAAATTCAGCACAGGATTAAAGCCTGTCATTCATTCAAAAAGAGCTGCCTGTGATTGGCTGAGGTGCTCAGTCAATCAGAAGCAGCTCTTTCAGCAGGCAGGGATTTTAATTCCCCGGCTGCTCAAAGAACTTCATTGCAAAGCTGGGGACAGTGCAGTCATGACGCGTCTGAGCCCTGGCAGCTAAAGAAAGGTGAGTGTTTTTTTTTTCTTTTACACTACTTTGACTTGTTTTTCAGGGAAGGGTTTATATTTAAAGCCCTTCCCTGAAAAACAATTAAGGGGTGCCGGCAGCTGGATCATCTACCACAGCTGTCATCTGTGACGGCTGCAATAGGGAATTCTTTATTCTCCGCGAGGATGAAGAAAACATCAGCCACATGTGGCAGATGTGTTCTTCATCCCCGTGGGGGACACGGCAGCGGCGGACAGATAATTACATAGATTTTTTTTTTTACTAAAATGGTTGATTTTTCAGGGAAGAGCTTATATTTAAAGCTCTTCCCTGTAAAACAATTAAGGGGTGCTGGCAGACTATTGCTTTCAATGGAGCTGCTGGCAGCAGCCACGGCTCCATTGAAGACAATGCGTGCATTCCCTATGGGGCACGCATGTCCTATCTTTACAGGTGCATGCCTGTAAAACGCAGACAAGTGAACACACCATAGGGAATGCATTAGTTGTAATAGACACGTGTTTTTGTGCCCACGTATGCACGCACATAAACACAGCCACCCTAAAATAAAAAAAAATAAAAAAATAAAAAAATATATATATATATAAAATAGAAAATGACCCACCGCTGACGCCAACCAAAACCGTTTACATTTGCGCCCTATAATCCAAAACTATGCAAATTATCCAAAACAAAATGACAAACCCATTTCCATACTTTATTTTAGTGTAAATATACTAATTTTAAAAACAAACTATAAATAAAAGAAAATCGTTTTTTACCGCTAATAAAATGGAAAAAAGTAAGTGAAAAGGATATAAAAAATAGCCCTATCCGTCACAAAAAAAAAGCGCCAAAAATAATTTTGGTAGCTGGAGAAACAGAAAAATACGGCAGTAAAACCACCACATGGTTAAAATCCCTAAAAAGCGTCTGGTCCTTTAGGACAAAAAACACCCTGGCCCTTAAGGGGTTGAATGGATTTTCCGGGCAAATACTATAACCTTTCCTCAGGATAGGTCATCAATAGTTGATTGGTTGGGGTCCACTGCTCAGGACCCCAGCCAATCAGCTGATCAGGTACCAGACTGTCAGTGCCACATCACATAGAGCAAGACCTCTATGTAGTGGCCGATGCTCATAATTGCAGGTGCAGCTGTCATACATGTAACCCTTTCCAATCCAATTTGTATCCTGGTTTTTCTAGAGGGCTTACTCTTTTTCTGCCATTATACAACGGCGCTATCTGCTGGCTAAAGCCAGTACTGCATGAGGTGGCACATTGGAAAGGCTCCGACAGCAGAGAGGCTGGCAATATACAGTAACAGAACCCGGATGGACGTCTTCCAACATCAGAGCTGTACAGCCTTAAAAATCATAATGTCTTTAGACGTCAGACAGTGGATTGGAAAGGGTTAATGAGAGGTGTGCCTGAAATTACCAGTGATGGCCACTACACAGGGGTCTGTGCTATCTGGTGATCGATCAGCTGATTGGCTGGGATGTTGAGTGGTGGACCCCAGCCGATCAACTATTGATGACTTGTCTTGAGGATAGCTCTTCAATAGTAGTTTCTCAGAAAACCACTTTAATGGTAGTGATGTCATGGGAGAGGCAGAGTACAGCTAGCCGGGAATGGGAGGTTGCTGACAGCAGTCACTGCCTAGTACTGCAGTCCTGGTTTCTATATACGGTTTCAGAGTGCAATGATGAATATGCTGATATTGTAAAAAAGTTCCTCTGATGATTCTGAATTTAATCACATGAAAAGAAGGGTTAATGAAAGATAGTGGAGAGGGACTGTGGTGAAAATCAATGGCTAGTTGTGCCTGGCAATGCTTTGTTGGACACTGTCCTAGGTGATGTATGGGGAACTGTGGAGGGCACTGTTTGGGATGGGCATTTTATCTTAAACTGTTGAGGGCTGTTCTGTGGGTGATGTCCGCAGCTGTTTGGAGGAACGCTGTTGAAAGCACTCTTTGCAAGGTTAAAGTGACTGGCACCAGTATTAGTGTATCTTGACGCCACCGGAAGCTAGAGGCTTGACAGGGAAAACGCCCCTCTCACACCCCCAGCTCCCGATTGGCGGAATAGGTAAAAGGTCCTCCAAGCTGCAGGGATGGCTGAAGCGGCATCGCATGTAAGTGAGGCGACGTTCCTCAGACTGTTACCCGCTGCAGTACTGCACCCCTCTTACCCGGCTCCGTGTGACTGTCCTGCTGCAGTACGCTTCCATCCCTCTGGGAGCCGCAGTGAATTTGCCAGTGCCCCAACGAGGTGGGGTCCCTTGAGTGCAGCAGTTGCGCTGTGGCCGGCCTGCCCCCTTCCTGCAGTGGGGGCCATTACAAAGTTACATCGTGTGGGGCTGGGGGAGTGAAGGGGTGGCCACTTCTGGACCGGGGCCGGCGTGTACTCCAGGACTGTTTGGCCACCGGCTCTCAGAGTCTCCCCCGCCCCTCATGTGCCCTCCCTCCTGTGGCGCAGATTTCAAAGGTGGGGGAGTAGATCGGTGTCCGCTTCTTAGACGGCCCCGGTGTCTGTTCCCGCAGTGTAAGGCCGACAGCTTCCACCGTGTCTGCCACTGGGCCTGTGGCCTCCCTGGATCATGCAGAAACTTTTAACGCCTGGGAGAAGGGGGGGGGGGGGGCCTCTTGAGGGGTAGTTGCCACGGGCCACGAGTAGGCACTTCATAGTCAGGGGGGTTGCGGCTTCTGAGTCCCTACCGAAGAAGCCTCTTGGACCTGCTGCAGCGGGGGCTGCTCTATGTGCTTTTCTGCTACTTTTAGTGCCCTTCCAGGACCTACAGACCAGGCTCCTGTCCATCCAATCAGGTACAGGGGGCATCACCCCCCCTGTCACTCTTGACTCCACCTTCCTGGTGGCATCAAGATACACTAATACCACTGGCACCATTTAGGACACCCCATGGCATTGTTCTTCTTCAGCTGAGCACTGTACTATATTCTATATAAAGTTCAGCTGCTGCAGAATCTCTTTTGTAAAAGGAGCAGGTAATTTCACATCTTTCAATGGTTGACACACATACCCCTGCCTTCCCCTGACAGCTATACTAGCTCATTTTCAAAAAGAAGCTTAGTTATAGGTGGCTTTCCAAGAGCTTTTCTTAAAAAATATAATTGCATATGGACTGCGGGTCGGATACCTCCATTGACATGAATGGAGGCTGTCTGCGTGGATTCCATGGCAAAATAGAACAGGTTCTGATTTTTCTCGTGCTCACAGAATACGCAATTCGTATCTGCGAGTATGAAGGCAAAAACCAATAAGGAAGATGGAATAATACCTCCACAGTGACACCTATTGGAAGGCAGCATTCCTTGAAGTCAAAGTTAGACTCTTTATACAAGCCTTGTAACAATGACCAGGAATTTCCTTTATTTGCGTATTACCCAGAGGAGCATAAATGGCCTTTTGAGTCTCCTCACTCACCGTCTAGGTGCTCTTGCTAAGGAGAAAAGATAGCGACAGAAACAAAAATACATGCCTTTCAATGCCCGCGTTTTACCGTAGAATGTCTGCAGGGATGCCGATTGCAGAATCTGCAATTCAAATCCGGTCATGTGACACTGGCCATAGTCATATACTCACCTCTCTTCGCTCCTTGCTGTGTCCTGCATTGCTGGATTCCACTGGAAAGTAGGACAACATAGTACTGCAAGCAGCGCTATTTTGTCTTGTAAAATCCAGCAAAATGTCAGACTAATGACCGGAAATTGAATGTACCCCCATTATAGCTAGTAGAGAGCAGGTGGCGCTGTTAATTTCTGTCATTAGACAGAACCATAAAGCCAGAGGGTGTCTTTCTCCTGATCCTTGAATGGAGCAGGAGAACGGAATCCCCTAACTCTGACGTGATCAGTATATGTAGCACATGTGCATGCTCACATTACAGACATCCACATTAGTAGTTTTAGTTTACATAAAAAAGTGACTCTTGACAATTCCTACTTTCGCAGGTCCCTTGACAACAAGCAGATCACAAAGTATCCCTCTGCTACAACACACAGGGATTAGCTGGAATGAGGAAACCTGACAATAAATGTTTAGTTTCCTTGCAGCGCCACCACAGGGGAAATCATGTATTACACAGTGCCTAATCAAATCAATGTGATGTCTGTGCAATGCAGGAAAACACAGATTCTCCAGAGCAAGTAACTGCTAACTGGACAATCCCTTTAAAGGCCACCTGTCAGCTTGAACAAGCAATCTAATCTGCAGGCATCATGTTATAGAGCAAGAGGAGCTGAGCAGATTGATATATTAGTTCTGTGGGAAGAGATTCAGTATATTTGTCTTTTATTCATTTATATCCCTGCTCATTCTGAGCTTAGAGGTCCAATGGGCGGAGCTATCAGTGATTGACAGCTGTCGGTGTATAAGTGTACATACAGAAAATGCCAGTCACTGTTAAAACCACTCATTGGACATCTAAGCTCAGAATGAGCAGGGATACAAACGAATAGAATACGAATTATATTGAATCTCTTCCCACAAAACTAATATATCAATCTGCTCAGCTCCTCCTGCTCTATAACATGATGCCTGTAGATTGGATTGCTTGTTCAAGCTGACAGGTGTGCTTCAACAACTTTGTTAATAATCTTAAATTATACTCATGGCACTGCCAGCATAACTGCAGCTCAATACATTCCATTGGACTTCACAGTCTTTCTCTCGTGTATCGTTTTACCAAATTGGAAACCTACCTCTTATTTTATTTGATACAATTTGAACTCATTTGCATCAATTTCTTAAAGTACCAATGTGGTTCACTGTTGGAAATGCACGGCAACCTGCCGAATTATCATGGCGTCATTAATAGGGTGCTGGTCGGCATGGTGAACTACATATATCAGAATGGTCTGGCACCCTGTATCCACTATGTGTGGGAGTATACGCCAAGCAGCCACCCCCCTCATTATCAAGAGGCAGTGTGAGTGGTTGTCTTATCAGTGTCCTGCACAGGTGTTATTTGCTCCTCCATTTGGTAGTCAGCTACCTGCATGGTGAGAGGATGCATTTATATGCACTCCTCAGTCAGTAACGGCCATTTTCTGTGATTGTTTTTAATTTTTTATTTCCCCATCTGTGATGCATTTGCATCAATTTCTTAAAGAGTTGAAGCCTTCTGCTCATAAATATATATATAGTACAAGCTCACATTGCAACATACTTTTTAATATCCTTAATGAGGTTAAAAAGCTGTAAAATTCCTCATTTCCAGCAGGTGGCGGTATTGCCCAACAGCAAAATTATGCCTACTATACAATATGTCCATTTTAAAAATCAGGTGAATATACTATCTTATCATTATGATTGAAACACATCCAGTGGTTACTTACAGCTTTAATGGAGCACTAAGTGAATGGCAAATGTGTGTCAATTACAGTTTAGTTTGGTATAAATTTCATAACAAGATAATTCCTCAAAATCTTGAACTCCGCTTAAAATAAAGGTTGATTTGTTCCCCCCAAAAATCTGAAAATATGTAAGATGGGCACAACCTTACAAAACTTAACATGGGATGTTGCAAAAGAGGTTTTAAACACACAATTCAATCTAATAGCAAGCAACTCATTAAATAATTTTTATGCTCACCCAATCATTAAAAGGGGAAAAACAAAGTTTATTAAGCACAGAATTAAACAAGTAAAAACCAAAGAACTAAATTAAAAGCAATTATAAATCTGATCTATTCGGACAATATGAGTGACTGCCCTGCTGAGGGCCTCCTAATTTACCTCGTCGACAGGCAACCCATCATGTATAGATACCTCCCGGCGTCTGGAAATATGCATGAATTAGATCACACTCCTGTGTACGTCAGATAACAATAATATTGACCCATACAATTATATTTGCAGAAAGTGTATGGCGAACGCTGTCAGAACTGCCAGAATTGTGTTCACTTGGTCGACCCGTCTGCAAAAAAAAAAAGTTGAATAAAAACTGATCAAAAAGTCAAATGTACACCAAAATGGAACCAATAGAAACTACAGCTAGTCCAGCTGAAAAAACAAGTCCTCACATCAACCCACTGATGGAAACATTACAAAAACGTTAAGACGGTTAAAAGCTGGTGGCAGAAAGCAGTTTTTTAAAAAGCCCTCATTGGCTATGTTGCTGAAAAAATAAAAAAGCTCAGATTTTTTGAAAGTGTGGAATAAAAAATAAAAATGAAAAAAGGCTGTTGGGGAAATGGGTTAAATGAATTTTAAAAAATGGTGATTGTTTTTCTATTTTCCATGTAATTATGTATATTTAAAAAATAATCTTAATATATTGCAGTTTTTAATCTGGCTACTAAACCCAGTAATAGACACAACAGCCTTAGGGGCCATAGACACAATAGATTAACACAATGGAGAAAACACACTGACCTCTAAGGGAGTGTATTCTTGGTATGCTCAGTAACATGTGCAGGGAGGGGAGGAGGGCAGCTGTGACTATCACCTATTACACATGTTGGATCCTTTGTTATATATATATAAGTATTAACTTTCATTGTAATCCTGCCTGTGATGACTGCTGAAAAGTTTTCTCTACAGAACAGGAAGTGTCAAGTATTATTATGTTTAGTGGTCAGTGTGAAAGCCACAAGCCATATTTTTAAATATACATAGTGACATGAAAAATAAAAAAAATCTAAATAAATATCTTTAACATGAAAACATGATTTAAACAATAGACATTTTTTGATGACACATTCCCTTTAGTTACCTTAAATGGGTTTTCTGATTCTTACACGCTATCCCCTATCCGACCGCTGGGACCCACGATCATGAGAACAGGGTTCTGGTTGTACCACGAATGAATGAAGCACATGTTGGGCTCTGTGTGAAACATAGGGTTGGGCAGCTACACTGTGCTCCCTTCATTTCAACGAGAGTGCCGAAGATTTTCCACCCTTGGCCCGAAAGCCCATGATTATCCCTTTTTGCAACTCTGATAAATTGCCCTTTATCCATGATGACAATGAGTTATATGAAGAAAAAAGATCCGTGGCAGCATATAATGGTGCAAAAATAGATGTCTGTCAGGGAACTGGGTCCAGGTACTGGTAGTCCCTAAAAGCTGCCTGCAACCCCTGTCCCTACCTACTTGTTCCCGTGGGCTAGGCCCCAGGGCGACAACTGTGCGACAATCCCTATACGCACTAGGGAAGAGGGGCAAGGGGTCAGACTTACAAACAGATACAGAGACAAACAAACACAGAGGCAAGTCAGGAAGTCCGGGTCGGCAACGGGAGAATACGTGGTACCAGGGATCAGGCAAAGGCGAAGTCAGGGTCAGAAGCAATACGTCAAAAACAGAGAATCAGGCAAGTGCAAAGGACACGAGTGTAGCAGGAGACCAGACTAACACTGGCAACTGCTGGAAGCAACAGAGGTGTTTACATGCTGTCAGAACTCCCACCCCAACAGCTGATTGGGGCGGGGAGCCTGACAGCAGCAAGTCAATCACCAAAGCACTGAGGAAACCACCCCCAGGCCTAGCTGGAGAGAGTGAGACCAAGGACGCGCGCCTGGTCGTCATGGCGACGCAGCGCGGGGTGGCAGCTGCCGCGTCCTTAGTAGCTCGGCGGCGAGTAGGATTCCGGCGGCCAGGGGAGGTCACCAGAACCACGTCTCCCCTGCGCCGCACTGCTGCAGTCCGAGTAATAGAGGTGTGGGCATGGCGGCCCTGTGAGCCGCCGGTCCTGACAATGTCCAAGTCTTTAGACATCTATTTTTGTACCGTTATATGCTGCGACGGATCTTTTTTCTTCGTATACGGCTCTGTAGAGGGAACACAGGTTCAGGTAGCTCCTGCAATTTTCTTAGGGTATTGTAGTAATCGGAATGACCCGTAGAATAATGTTATCATATCATTTTTGTTGCAATTTGTGAGCCATAGAAACAAGACGCACTGAAAGATGGCGTAAGTTGTTTTTTTTTTTCATTTTACTCCACTTAGAATATTTTTAAATTTTTCAGTACATTATATAGTACATTTCAATATACCATGAAAAATACAACTTGTCCTGTAAACACAAGCCCTCATTGAGCTACGTGGATGGATAATTAAAAGAGTTACGATTTTTTAAAAGGGAAGAAGAAAAAACGAAAATAGAAAAAAAAAGGGCCGTGTCATTAAGGGGTTAAAGTAGGTTAGATCCTTTTTGCACAGAGACCCATTATCCCTCCAGGGATACTTCTTATGTGGGTAAAGGCCCATTTACACGCAAGGATGATTGCTCAAAATCCGTTCAAAAGATAGGGAGATTGGCAGTTTTAGCGATCATTTTGCACAAGCTGCTAAAAGACACAAATGCCCATTAGCCGCTTATTACCCTCATTTGCATGTAACTGAGCCTTCGGGAGCTGTATGCAGAGAACAATAGGTGTTCTGTTCTCTGCATACAGCTCCTTTGTTCTCCCATGGGGCTGCAAGCTGAATACAATGTAATCAGTGTTCCTGTGAAGAACACAGCGTTCGGTCCCTGCTATCAGCTCTCCAGCCGAATGATGGATTTTCTGCTCAACTAAAAATCATCGTTCGGACGAAAAGTAAATGATTATATCATTTACACGCAACAATTATTGCTCAAAAGACATTGTTTGAGCGAATTTTTAGTAATAATCGTTGCGTGTAAATGGGCCTTAAGGTATGCTGTGACACATTGGTGGGTATACATTGGTGATATCACAGGACCACTTTATTTATTTGCTCCTAGAAATTCTAAAACATGGGTTTTCTCTGTAAGGACACTGGCACTTAAGACATGGTGAACGTTTTGTCACATATAGTTAATTAGGACAGGCATTAGGATATAATTTAAACACATGAAAGCTATAGATATGTACTCGCCTGATATTCTTATGCAGATAGTGCATAATAGCTATGTGCACTCAGTTTTGGAGAGAGTACACAGTGGGGTGCTGAGCAGTTGTTATGATAGTTGGGGACAAGGGTGTATGTAACATACAAGTACAGCATGCAGTTGCTATAGGGCCCATGGAGTGAAATGGTCCAATGAAGTTTGGTTTTATCCCTCTTCTACTGGGTGGCTGGAACCAGTGCAAGTCTTCCCTCTCCAAAGGAACTGAATTACTCGAAAACAAGGTGATTGGAAAATGTCTTAAGGGTCATGGAAAGAGATTTGAAGGGAAATCAAACACCGGATGCTTCTGTCCTGGGTGCCAAAATCCAGTGCTTTATTAAGGGGACCATTTTGATCTTTGCTATGGGGTCCCATCTTTTCTATGTACGCCATCTGGGACCCCCAGGTCAGCCATGTTACTACTCCTCTATATTGAATGGTGAATTTTGTAGAGCCAAAACCCTAAAAAAAAGCAATGGTACATTGGGTGCTCGTTCCTCGAGTCGAACTTTTCGTAATGCTCGAGAGCTTGTTTTGAGTACTGAACCCCATTGAAGTCAATGGGGGAACTCGAGCATTTTTGTATGGGACCAATGCTCCGCATAGGGGATGATTTGTAAAACACCTGAAAACATCAGAAAGTCATGGAAACACCACAGAAATGGATAGGGAATGGCAGGGCAGCATGCATGGCTGCATCTCAGGTTCCCCGGTCCTTCTATTAAGCCAAAATGGGGGCAAGAGCCTGGCGGTCACCTCCCTCACAATTCACTTGGGGCAGACCCTCATTAGCAAGGCACAGGCGCTGGCACATCTTAGCTAAGCACCACACTAGCTGCAACCAAGGACAATCACCACCTGTTTTTTACATGCTGGCATTGCTGTCCAACCCCCCGCACACACCTGAGTCCACAGTGCACACAAAGTTTTCCCTGTGCAGCGTTCAGCTGCCCTCATGCCACACGCTCGCTTCATAGCCACACTACCCTCATGTCGATTTATAAGTGCATCTGCGATGAGGCGGAACCGGAGACACACACTGCAGAGGGTTGGCAGGGCCAGGCAGTGACCCTCTTTGAAAGTGTGGGTGATAGCCCACAATGTTGATGAGAATTGATGATAAATTTACGTACGATCATAATTCCAACCCCGTGCCACCTCCGTCACAAAATTGTCAGGAGCCGCAAACATGGGCATAAAGGGAACTCAGGTGCCAGCACTTCTCCACATCTCCACAATGCAGCAGCGCATACTAACACCAAAGATTGGTTTGAAGCAGGAGGTGTCGCAAAAGTAGCCACCACAGGTATACAGTGACACCGTGAGTCTCATGAAATCACTAACTCTTCCTGTGAATACTCCAATCCAGTATCTCAGATAACTGTGGTAATTTGTATGACGAGAGATAATACATGCCGACCAACGCAGATCCCCAGACCTCAAGCAGGAGGAGGAGGTGGCATAATAAGCCCAAGAAACCATGACCGAGGTTGGACCCGCAATACTCTGTGTAAGCACGTCAGCGGGCCCAGGGTCAGGCTTGGTCACAGCCTCCACCTTGTGTGACTGAAGGTACCGTGAGTTACATAGCTATAGGAAATCCATGTGTTCCCACACACTTCATTCTGTGTAGGTGTCAGATAGCAGAACACTGCAATGGGGGAAGCCTTCTGCGCCCAACCCAAGTCATTCAGTGTATTTGTGCCAGATAGCTAAAACATCGCAATGGGAAATCTTTGTGCACCCACAGCATAGACGAGCCCCTGCAACCCAGGGACAGTATTAAACAGGAAGAAAAGAGAGTGCCCAAACATGGCAGAGTTTTACCCCACCCAGGACCTTCGCCCACACTTCTGCCCTAGTCATTCAGTGTATTTGTGCCAGACAGCTAAAACAATGCAATGGGAAAGCCATCTGCACCCTACCCAAGTCAGTCAGCGTATTTCTGCCAGACAGGTAAAACAATGCAATGGGAAGTCTTTGTGCACCCACAGCATAGGCAAGCCCATGAAATTCAAAGACGGTATCACACATAAAGAAATCAGAGTGCCCAAACATGGCAGAGTTTCACCCTGCCAAGGACCTCAGCCTCGGCCCACATTTCTGCCCAATTCATTCTTTGTATGTGTCAGATAGCTGAACAACGCAATGGGAAAGCCTTTGTGCACCTACAGTATAGGCGGGCGCCTGGAACCCGGGGACAGTATTAAACAGGAAGAAAAGGGAGTGCCCAAACATGGCAGAGTTTCACCCCGCCCAGAACCTCGGCCCACACTTCTGCCCTAGTCATTCAGTTTTTTTTGTGCCAGATAGGTTAAACACTGCCATGGGAAAGCCATCTGCACCCTACCCAAGTCAGTATGTTTGCCAGACAGGTAAAACAAAGCAATGGGAAGTCTTTGTGCACCCACAGCATAGGCGAGCCAATGAAACTCAAAGACGGTATTACACATAAAGAAATCACAGTGCCCAAACATGGCAGAGTGGGCATAAAGTGGACTCGGATGCTAGTACAGCTGTGAACGTCTCATTAAAAAAGTTACGGTTGCTTTCATCACTTCAAAGGCTGGATGAACCACAGAGAAGTTCCACAGGCCAAACCTGGCGCAGTTGCATCCCCTCCCCCTGTGCTTCAGCCTCTTCCCACACCTTCAGTAATCATGGGCATAAAGCGGACTCAGATGCTAGTACATGTGAACGTCTCATTAAATCAGTTATGATTGCTTTTATCGCTCCAAAGATGGGATGAACCACAAAGAAGTTCCACAGGCCAAGCCTGGTGTAGTTGCAACCACCCCCTCCCCAGGACCTCGGCCTCTGCCCACACTCTCAGCAATTGTGGGCATAAAGCGGACTTGGACGCTAGTACAGCTGTGAACGTCTCCTTAATTCAGTAACTCTTCTTTTGATTGGTCCAAACCAGTGTCTCAGATAACTGTGGTAACACAAGAGCAAATACACGACGACTAGCGCTGATCCCCAGACCCCAAGCAGGAGGAGGAGGTGGCATAATAAGCCTGAGTAACCATGACCGAGGTAGGACCCACAATACTCTGTGTGGGAAGCATGTGAGCAGGCCCAGGGTCAGGCTCGGTCCCAGCCTCCACCTTGTGTCACCGAAGGTGCCGTGAGTTACATAGCTATGGGAAATCCATGTGTCCCCACACACCTCATTCTGTGTATGTGTCAGATAGCTGAACACTGCAATGGAGAAAGCCGTCTGCACTCTGCACCCTACCAAAGTCATTCAATGTATGTGTGCCAGACAGGTAAAACACCGTAATGGGAAATCGTTGTGCACCCAAAGCATAGGCAAACCCATGAAACTCAAAGACAGTATTACACATGAAGAAATCAGAGTGGCCAAACAAGACAGAGTTTCACCCCACCCAGGACATCGGACCACACTTCTGCCCCAGTCAGTCAGTCTATTTGTGCCAGATAGGTAAAACACCGCAATTGGAAAGCCGTCTGCACCCTAGCCAAGTCAGTCAGTGTATTGGTGCCAGACAGATAAAACAACGCAATGGGAAACCTTTGTGCACCCACAGCATAGGCGGGCCCCTGGAACCCACGGACAGTATTAAACAGGAAGAAAAGAGAGTGCCCAAAAATGGCAAAGTTTCACACCGCCCAGGACCTCGGCCTACACTTCTAGTCAGTCAGTGTATTTGTGCAAGATAGGTAAAACACCGCAATGGGAAGTCTTTGTGCACCCACAGCATAGGCGGGCCCATTAAACTCAATTACAGTATTACACATGAAAAAATCAGAGTGCCCAAACATGGCACAGTTTCACCCCACCGAGGACCTCGGCCCACACTTTTGCCCAAGTCATTCAGTGTTTTTGTGCCAGACTGCTGAACACTGCTATGAGAAACCTTTGTGCACCCACAGTATAGGCGGACCCCTGAAACATTTCTGTAGGAAGAGTATAGGCGAACCCCTGAAACTTTTCTGTTGCAAGAGTATAGGCGAACCTCTCAAACCTTTTAGTAACAAGTGTATAGGCGAAGCCCTCAAACCTTTCAGTAGCAAGTGTATAGGCGGACCCCAGAAACTTTTCTGTTGCAAGAGTATAGGCGAACCCCCGAAACATTTCTGTAGCAGAACTATGGGCTACCTTTCAGTAGCAAGAGTATGGGCGGACCCCGGAAACATTTCTGTAGCAAGAGTATAGGCAAACACCTGAAAAAATTGGTTTGCCAATAGGATAGGGGAAGGCCGGAAATATTTGTTGGCTAAGAGTATAGGCGATTGCCTTAAAAATCGGTGTATCAAGAGTATAGACGAACCCCTCAAACCTTTCAGTAGCAAGTGCATAGGCGAACCCCTCAAACCTTTTAGTAGCAAATGTATAGGTGAACCCCTCAAACCTTTCAGTAGCAAGTGTAAAGGCGGACCCCTGAAACTTTTCTGTTGCAAGAGTATAGGCGGATCCCTGAAACAATTGTGTAACAAGACTATAGGCAAACCCATGAAACTTTTCTGTTGCAAGAGTATAGGCGAAGCCCTCAAACCTTTCAGTAGCAAGTGTATAGGCGAACCTCTCAAATCTTTCAGTAGCAAGTGTATAGGCGGACACCTGAAACTTTTCTGTTGCAAGAGTATAGGCAGACTCCTGAAACAATTGTGTAACAAGACTATAGGCAAACCCCTGAAACTTTTCTGTTGCAAGAGTATAGGCGAACCCCTCAAACCTTTTAGTAGCAAGTGTATAGGCGAACAACTCAAACCTTTCAGTAGCAAGTGTATAGGCGGACTCCTCCAACCTTTTAGTAGCAAGTGTATAGGCGAACCCCCCAAACCCCTTAGTAGCAAGTGTATAGGCGGACCCCAGAATTTTTTCTGTTGCAAGAGTATAGGCGAACCCCTGAAACATTTCTGTAGCAAGACTATGGGCGAACCCCTGAAACTTTTCTGTTGCAAGAGTATAGGTGGACCCCTCAAACCTTTCAGTAGCAAGAGTATGGGTGGACCCTGGAAACATTTCTGTAGCAAGAGTATAGGCAAACAGCTGAAAAATTGGTTTGCCAATAGGATAGGGGAAGGCCGGAAAAATTTGGTGGCTAAGAGTATAGGCGAAGGCCTGAAAAATTGGTGTACCAAGAGTACAAGTGTACCCCTGAAAAATTGCTTAACTCCGAGGGCAGGTGAAAGCCATAAACATTTTGTAAACATACAGCACGTTGTAGCTTTATTTGTAACAGACCCTGATGGCAGCCCTCCGAAAACATTGGTTGTAACAGAGCCTTTTGGGCCGCAGAAAAATTGGCGGTTCAGCGTGATGACATGCTGTTTTAGGAGGAGGAGGAGGAGTAAGATATGAAAGGGATAGACCAAGTTACATCTCCCCTTTTTTGGGGTGAGAGAGGATGCATATTTCTTCTGTTGCAGCTAAAAGAATATTTAGGATCCACTGCTTTCCACCGGTGGAGAAGAGAAGTCTGGGGAAATCCTGCCTTTGTTCATCTTTATGAGTGTAAGCATATCGGCGCTGGCAGTTGATGCTTATCCATGATGATTCCCTCAGCTGCACTAAACACCCTCTCTGACAAGACGCTATCGGCAGGGCAGGCCAGCACCTCCATGGCATACAGCGCAAGTTCGTGCCACATGTCCAGCTTTGACACCCAATAGTTCTATGGAACAGAGGCATCACGGAGGATGGTGGTACGATCAGCTATGTACTCCCTCACCATCTTTTTACATTGCTCTCTTCGCCTCAGCCTTGACTGGGGAGTGGTGACACAGTCTTGCTGGGGAGCCATAAAACTGGCAAAGGCCTTAGAGAGTGTTCCCCTGCCTGTGCTGGACATGCTGCCTGATTCCCGCGCCTCCCCTGCTAGTTGACCCTCTGAACTGCGTCTTCTGCCACTAGCGCTGTCAGATGGGAACTTTAGCATCACTTTTTTCACCAGGGCCCTGTGGTATTGCATCACTCTCGTACCCCTTTCCTCTTCAGGAATGAGAGTGGAAAGGTTCTCCTTATACGGTGGGTCTAGAAGGGTGTACACCCAGTAATCTGTGTTGGCCAGAATGCGTCTAACGCGAGGGTCACGGGAAAGGCAGCCTAACATGGAGTCAGCCATGTGTGCCAGGTTCTCAGTACATAACACATCACTAGGAGGATGACTTTCAGGATCCTCCTCCTCCTCTTCAGCCCATACACACTAAACAGATGAGAGGCAAGCCGCATGGGTACCCTCTGCAGTGTGGCCAGCAGTCTCTTCCACCTCCTCCTCCTCCAAAATACGCTGAGATATAGACATAAGAGTGGTCTGGCTATCAACTGACATACTGTCATCCCCTGTCTCCTGTTCTAACCACAAAGCGTCGGCCTTTATGCCTAGCAGTGAACTTCTCAGCAGGCAAAGCAGCCGGATGGTAACGCTAATGATGGCTGCATCACCAACTCCTCAAAGTTTAAGAGGACCTGGCAGATGTCTGCCATCCAAGCCCACTCCTCTGTAAAGAATTGCGGAGGCTGACTACCACTCTGCCGCCCATGTTGCAGCTGGTATTCCACTACTGCTCTACGCTGCTCGTACAGCCTGGCCAACAGAATTCCAGCGTGTGGGCACGTCGCACAGCAGTCAGTGCTCTGCCAGCTGAAACCGACGTTGCAGGGTCTTCAGGGTGGCAGCGTCCGTGGTGGACTTGCCGAAATGTGGGCAGGCGCGGCGCACCTTACCGAGCAGGTCAGACAAGTGGGTTGTAGTTTTTCAGAAACCGCTGAACCACCAGATTGAAGACGTGGGCCAGGCATGGCACGTGTGTGAGGCTGCCAAGCTGCAGAGCCGCCACCAGGTTACGGCCATTGTCATACACGACCATGCCCGGTTGGAGGCTCAGCGGCAAAAGCCAGAGATCGGTCTGCTCTGTCAGACCCTGCAACAGCTCGGGGGCCATGTGCCTCTTGTCACCTAAGCTGATTAGTTTCAGCACAGCTTGCTGACGATTGCCCACCATTGTGCTGCCGCGCCGCACGCTACCGACTGCTGATGACGTGGTCACACTTCTTAATTGAGAGGTAGAGGTAGCGGAGAAGGAGGGGGGTTTGGAGGAGGTGGCATAAAGCGCTGCAGATACCAGCACTGAGGTAGGACCCGCTATTCTGGGTGTGGGTAGGATGTGAGCGATCCCAGGCTCTGACTCGGTCCCAGCCTCCACCAAGTTCACCCAGTGTGCCGTCAGGGAGAAATAGTGTCCCTGCCCGCCAGTATTTGTCTACGTGTCCGTGGTTAAGTGGATCTTCCCAGTAACCGCATTGGTGAGGGCACGGTTTATGTTGCGGGAGACGTGATGGTGTAGGGCAGGGATGGCACACCTGGAAAAATTGTGGCGACTGGGGACCGAGTAGCACGGGACCGGCGCCGCCATCATGTTTTTGAAAGCCTCCGTTTCCACAAGCCTGTACGGCAGCATCTCCAGGGTGATTAATTTGGCAATATGCACGTTTAAAGCTTGTGCGTGCGGGTTGGTGGCGGCATACTTCCGCTTTCGCTCCAACGCTTGTGTTAGCGACAGCTGAACGCTGTGCTGAGAGACATTGCTGGATGGAGTGGAGGACCGTGGAGGTGAGGGTGTGGGTGCAGGCCGGGAGGCGCTTGTGCCTGCGTCCTGGGAGGGGGATTGGATCTGTGTGGCAGGTTGTGGCACAGGGGAAGAGGCAGTGATGCGACCCGGAGGTGGTGAATGGCCTTTGTCCCACCTTGTGGGGTGCTTGGCCATCATATGTCTGCGCATGCTGGTGGTGGTGAGGCTGGTAGTGGTGGCTCCCCGGCTGATCTTGGTGCTGCACAGGTTGCATACCACTGTTTGTCGGTCGTCTGCGCTCTCACTAAAAAACATCCACACCTTTGAACACCTAGCCCTCCACACGGAGGCTTGTGCGAGGGGGTGCTTTGGGAAACAGTTGGGGGAGTCTTCGCTCTTGCCCTGCCTTTACCCCTGGCCACTCCACTGCCTCTTCCAACCTGTCCTGCTGCTGCACTTGCCTCCCCCTCTGAAGCCCTGTCCTCAGTAGGCTTAGCAAACCAGGTGGGGTCAGTCACCTCATCGTCCAGCAGCTCTTCCTCCGAATCCTCTGTGCACTCCTCCCTCGGACTTACTGCCCTTACTACTACCTCACTGACTGACAACTGTGTCTCATCATCCTCATACACAAAAAGCTCTTGAGACAGTTGCTGGAAGTCCCCAGCCTCATCACCCGGACTCCGGGAACTTTCCAAAGATTGGGCATCGGTCACGACAAACTCCTCAGGTGAGAGAGGAACCGTTTTTTCCTACTCAGGGCAGGGACCTGAAAACAGTTCCTGGGAGTCTGCCTGATCAGAATATGTCATTTTCATGGAGTGAGGAGGCTGGGAGGAAGGAGGAACAGACAGAGGATTCAGAGTTGCAGTCCCTTGGCCAGGAGTAGTGGGCTGTGTAGAAGACTGGGTGGTCGATACATTGCTGGACGCGTTTTCTGCCATCCACGACAGGACCTGCTCGCACTGCTCTGTTTGTAATAAAGGTCTACCACTCAGACTCGCAAATTATGATATGAAGCTGGGGAGCCCAGAAACGTGTCTCTCTCCTAATCCCTCAGCAGCCGGCTGTGATTCACCCCACCCAGGAACTCGACCTGTGCCCACACCCTCACTTGGACGCCCGCGTCCACGTCCTCCACCTTTTCCCCTACTCCTCATCATGGCGGATTAAGGAGAGAGCAGGGCCCAAATAAATTACCCAACTGTACAGTGCTGACAACTGTGGCTAATTCACCGCACACAGAGACTTGTAGATAGCGGAGGCTCTATGCTGTGACTGGAAAAAATTAACCCTCTGTCTTGCGCTGATACCTAGCGTTAATTTACCGCTCACAGAGACTTGTAGATAATAGAGGCTGTGTGGAGTGGGAGAAAACTCTAAAGCCAGTGGATAGTGCTGGTAACTGCGGCTATCTCAACCCCCCAAGGATAGCATATTGTGAGACGCTCTGCACAGTGGCAGAGCTGAAATACTTTGCAGTGGCCTAGGAATTATTAGAGTACTGTTTCGCGGTGAAACCTCCATCTAATGCACTGCAGACTGAGAACGGTATAACTGAAATGGTTTGCAGTGGCCTAGGAAATATTAGAGTACTGTTTCATGGTGAGCCCTTGGTCTAATGCACTGCAGACTGAGAACGGTATAACTGAAAGGCTCTACACAGGGCTAGATGCTTTAAAAAAAAAAAAAAAGGGTGCACTATTGCTCCCAGCCAGCCACAACTATAATGCACACGGTGAGGAGTAGCCCTAAGAAGGACTGTTGGGGTTCTTGTAAAGAGGATCCCGACTATAAAACGTTCCCTATCTCAGCAGCTCTGTACCTAAACTCTGCGTAATGCATTGCATATTGAGAATGCTATAGCTGTAATGCTCTGCAGAGGGATAGATGCTTTAAAAAAAAAAAAAAGGGTGCACTACTGCTCCCAGCCAGCCACAACTGTAATGCACACAATAAGAAGTAGCCCTAAGAAGGACCATTGGGGTTCTTGGAGACAGGATCCTACTCTAACACTTTCCCTATATCAGCAGTAGCACTTTCCTCTGCCAGTGTGTGTCTGAGGCGAGCCGCGGGCGGGACCACTTCAAGTACTCGGCGGTCACCTGATCGGCCCAGCCACTCACTACTGTGGGGTGGGATAGGGCTGGCATGTCACAGCAGGAAGTGGTAATGCCTTCCCTGCATGTTTATTGGCTAGAAAATGGCACTAAACATGCGGGGAAGGAATTGCAATTGACTCGAGTACCGCTTGGTGTTCGTCTCGAGTAACGAGCATCTCGAGTACCCTAATGCTCGAACGAGTAGCAAGCTCGGAAGAGCATGCTCGCTCATCTCTAATGGTACAATTGTATTCTTTTCTATTCCACTCCACTTAAAAATGTTTAACTGTTTCTCATACATTACATGGTATATGAAATTAAGCCATCACTAAATACAAATTGCTTCTTCAAAAAACAAGCCCTCGTACGGTCTACGTCAGTTCTCGGAAAGGGTTCATGCCCATGACCGTCGCGGGATATGCCCACAGATTTATGCCGCAGGATTTCCCATTGATGATCACGGAAAAACGTGCGTTTTTCTGCAGTCTCTATTAATTGATGTCAGCCCAAACCTCATAAGGATACCACCTGACAAGTAAACCACAAGCCTAGTCTATATTAAAGGGGTTGTCCAGTTCTATACTATTGATAGACTATCCACAGGATAGGTCCTCAATAATAGATCTGCCGCCTAGGAACCCTGCCAATTAGCTGTTTGCTTAACTAGAGTACTTGCAAACTGAGCTGGTTTCTGCAGGAAATAGACAACCCCATTCTCACTGAAGTGGCCAGGCTTGGTATTACAGAAAAAGTCCCCAATGAAGTGCATTGGAACTTTGTAATATCAAGTCTGGCCACTACAGTGAGAACTGAGCCATCTTCTTCCTGTAGACATCAACTCAGTAAATAAGCACAACAGCATGGTGAACAGCTGATCTGTGGGGATTGGTGTCAGACCTTCGCTAATCTACTACTGATGGCCTATCCCAAGGATAGGCCATCAATAGTTTACAAATGGACAACCCCTCTTGGGGTGTGTGTAGAAAATGCAAAATCAGTTTTCATAGCTGACAAATGTATAAAGAGTAAGGTAAAACTAGATGTTATAGTGGCATCTAGTGGCCAACTTGTGTAATAACACCTCTGGAACACTTTACTCTGTATGATTGATTGGTAGTCTTCAAGTCACCTGACAGAGAAGGGGTGAAATGGTTGTTGTGGAGTGTGCTCTGAGAGAACTAATGAGGCAGTCAGTTTTGGAGTAGCTCAGAAGAACAAAGCATAGGTCCCCCTGCTGGTAGAAAGTGACAGCCAGCTGAGGTGAAAGGAAGCTGTTGAGAGTGGGGAAAAAGCACTCAGTAAGGCCTCCTGCAGACGGCCAGATCGGATCCTGCTGCTAAAATTCTCGCAGCAGGATGCGAAGCATGCTCCAGCAGTGACCCAGTGCTCACCTCGTCCCGGTGTCTCACTCTGCGCACATGCGCAGACCAGAGCTGGAGCGTCACCAGTGAGGCTGGAGGCTCGCACAGAAATAGGACATGCTGCGATTTGTTTACTGCATAAGTTTTCATGCCGTCAAATTGCAGATGTCTGCATAGGATTGCATTATCTAATGCAATCCTATGGCAGCGGTAATGGGCGGAAATTCTGCAGGAACTCCCGTTGCGGAATTTCTGCCTGTGTGCATTTGGCCTAAGAGAACTTAGAGCACCAGGTCACCAGTGTTCTCAGAAAGGATGGGTAGATGCTGTTGGAGAGAAAAGAAGCAGTGAAGCATCAATTCCAGGATTCTGCAAATGCTACAGAGAATACCTAAAGTAGTCAGGCCCATATTTGCCACTATGCACTGGAAGTCCAGTGCCTAGGCCGTACAGGAGGGAAAGTGACCACCTTGGGACAATAATCTCCACAACGAGGAGGGGAAGGGGGAATTTGTCACCTGCCCACTAGCTGTGCTGTTGATACTAAAGGCTGTCACAGGCAGCACAGACAGCGGAAGAGGCAGCAGTTCTGTTTCCTACTCTTCCCACCCACCTCATGCTGCTCTGAAGTGGTGCTGGCATCCCTTTGTCGATTGGTGTGGAGTAGTAGTCAATCTATTGCAGCACATCAAACTGAGCTCTGCGGGCACTACAACTTCACCCAGCTGGGCTGTTCACAGAGGAGGCTCTGCTGCTGAGCCCTACAACCCCAGGCTGCCTGTTGGTTTGTCCTGTTGATGATTATGAGACAGCACCTCTACAGAAGCTAAGTGCTGGTTGTATAAATATGTATAAGTAATGCCCATATTTGTGTTTATGACATATGTAAAAGTGCCTGTATGTGAGTCTGTGTGTACTGTATATATAGAACACCTCAATTTCCCCAGTTTTTATTATTTACATAGTTTAATGTCTCATATGTACTTTAAAATGAAGCATAGAACCAATAAAAATTAAGATGAATAAAAATAATTAGAGATGAGCGAGCATACTTGGTTTGGCGGTTTATTCGAGAGAGCATCGCCTTTTTCGAGTACCTGCTGGCTCGTCCCTAAAGATTTGGGGGGGCCGCGGGTGGGGGGTGGGGGTAGCGCGGGGCGGCGGAGGGGAGCGGGGGAGAGAGTGAGATCTCTCTCTCTCCCTCCCGATCCCCTCCGCAACCCCCCGCTAACCCCCACAGCCCCCCCCGAATCTTCAGGGACGAGCCAGCAGGTACTCGAAAAAGGCGATGCTCTCTCAAGTAAATCACCTTACTGAGTATGCTCGCTCATCTCTAAAAATAATCGATTAACTTTGTTTCACGAAATTAAATCTAGATTTTTGACTATTCAAAGTAGCCCCCTCTAGCTGAGATAACAGCTTTACACAATTAAGGCATTCTTTCTGCAACGGCATTCCGATATTGTTCAGCTATTTCTTTCAACATTGTTGCAGAGGTTCCCACAAAAGTGCTGCATTGGCAGGCTGCTTTGCTTTTGTCCAGTTCATCCTAAACAAGCTCAGTGGGGTTGAAGGCTGCCTGCACACAAACGGGTCAGATTCCAGATGTGGGATCCCGCAGCGGAATCAGACCCTGTGCCCAGCGGGCGTCCGCGTATACCTGTCATTTCTTGTCTTCTTCTGTACTGTGGATGGTCTGCTTGCTGACCCGTCAGACATGCGTAGTGCAGATTTTTTTTTCAAATGCTTATCTTTCCCGCAGCGTTGCTAGGCGATGCGGCGAGTGCCACGGGTCCCACACCCTTTCTGTAATGTCAATTGTGGAAGGCACGTGAGTCGGATGGCTTTAATGGAAGCCATCCATGGGGAGCCTGCACGAAAATGGAGCATGCTGCAATTTTTCCTTTGTGAGTGGAAAATCGCAATCACTGTTCACTCGTGTGAGTGAACATGCGGATGCTCAATTGGTTTGAATTGGTGCTGGATGCCACAGACGAGCGTGGATTCCGCAATTCAAACCTGGTCATTTGCAGCCAGTCAAAGTCTGGAGATTGTGCAGGCCATTCTATTCTTTGAAGCCTACTGGCTTCTTCTTGTTGATTTAAGTAGTTCTGACATAAGTACGTTTTGGATCATTGTCTTGCTGTAATATGACCAACTACACCAGAGAGTACTGCATGGCATATCAATATGCTGTGGTAGCCCATTTTGGTTCAGTGTTCCAGTCACCTGTGCAAGTTGCTAACTCTAGATGCAGCAAAATAGCTCCAGACCATCAGACTTCCTCCTCCATCTTTGACAGTTGGTGTCACACACTCAGGAACCACCCTTTTAACTACTCAACGGTATACAAAACCCCTGTGTGATGTACTGAAGAAGTTAAATTTTAATTTACCAGTCCATAAGACCTTCTTCCACAGTTAATGCCTGGTTTAGAAACAACAATTCTTGCTAAATAGTCGATCAAAAGACATCTTTCGAGCGATAATCGTTGTGTGCATTGACAGGACAAGGTGATCGCTCAAACGGCAGTTTAATTGACAGTTTTGAGCGATCACTTTGTGCTCCGAGCGCGATATACAGAAGACAGCTGGAGTGCTATCTTCTGTATACTCCTGCTGTGTTCACAGAGCGCACAGCTGTTATACAGCGATGTTTGCAGAAGATAAGCGGGACCGCTTGTCTTTTGCATCCAGCTGTTCTCTTCTCAGAGTGCTCAGCTGTTATACAGCTGTGCGCTCTGTGCAGAGTATGCAGAACACAGCTGGAGCGCTGTATTCTTCATACCCCGACTTTGTTCACAGAGCGGGATACAGCTGAAACAATAGTATCAGCTGTATCCCGCTGTGAACTCCTTATATAGCTGATCATTCTCTTTCAGCATGCTGAAAAAGAATGATCAGCGACTCGTTAATGAAAACTGCACGATGTCAGTGCAGCTAGACCCAACGATTCTCACTCAAAAGACAAGCGATTTTTGAGCAAGAATCGTTGTGTCTAAACCAGCCTTACTGGAGGTGCAAAATTGGCCCAGCCAAGTTTTTTACTACACTACTTGTCATACCTGCAGATAGAAGTCTTCTCTTCACAGTTAAAAATGGAAACTCGGTTATTTTTGGCTGCATTAGGCTGTTGTCACGTCCGTTCTGAGCACAATGCACACCACACCCAGAACAGAAGCAAGGCCATGTCCACACGGTACAAATGGGAAAACTGACCCTGCTCACAACTGGGAAAGGTACCTCTCTGAAAGCAGATAGACCACTCGGAAAAGTGCCAACCTGCTGAATGCGTCTCGGTCGGCTACCTGACCAATATGCATAAGCAGATGGAATAGCTAAAGTATGTACAAGGTATTGGTACATATTTTGGCCAAGATACTTAAGTCCACATCAAGGGTCCTGGTTGTCTCGTGAGTCCCTACTCTAACAAGACAACTCAAACCCCAAGGAGTCCTGCCTGCAAGGGGGATGATCAACCCAACAGGGATGGCCCCATGCTGGAACCTAGGAGCCTGGCTCGCTATAGATGTAAACAGCATACAAGCAGAACAGGACACTGTTCACATGAACAGACATGGGAATTGAAAGTAATCTGCAAAAGTTGAGTCACCTGTAGGGCTTATTCAGACGACCGTATATCGGCCGCGTATTCACGCCGGCCGATATACGGCGACCCTCTCTGCAGGGGAAGGAGGCTGGAAGAGCCAGGAGCAGTGCTCTGAGCTCCTGCCCCCTCTCCACCCACTCCCCGCCCCTCTGCACTATTTGCAATGAGGGGAAGTGGGATGAGGCGGAGCTAATTCCCAGAACTTAGCCTCGCCCCATCCCGCCTCTCATTGCAAATAGTGCAGAGGGGTGGAGAGGGGGTGGAGAGGAGGCAGAGAGGGGGCGGGAGCTCAGGGCACTGCTTCCGACTCTTCCAGCCTCCTCCCCCTCCAGAGAGAGACGCCGCATATCGGCCGGCTTGAATACGCGGCAGATATACGGTTGTCTGAAGCCGCCGGTAGGAATAGTTTACATGCAATTTTAAACCATAATTTGCCTTCTGTGCTGCAGATCAGCTGTCCCTGATGTGTTCCATGAAAAAAAGCCCTTTGATTAAAATCATAAATTCAGATTTTTTTTTGTGTTTCAGGTTAAAATTTCATACTATTTTTATGTTTTTAAATACTTTTGAACCTTTGATGCATTTCTTGTTATTTGCTGTACTTGAACTGTGTTAATGTCAAAAATAACTAGAAAAATTGAGCTGATCTAAAACTTTTGACTGGTAATGTAAACAAGGGACTGCTCCTCTCTATACACAATAATAGGTGGACGGCAGTCTATCAAGGGCTGGAGGGCAGTATGGGTGTGCAGCTCAAGAATATCCAGGACTACTTCAAGTAGTCCTCTCAGCATGTGCTCCTTGTTGATAAATTGCAAGTTTCTCCAAAACTACTGCACAGGTGCACACAGCAGATAAGTCCTTGTAATCAGTCAGACTGTCGCTATGTTATGCTGCCCTCAGAGAGGGGTGCAAAATGATGGTGACAGAGTCTCTTTAAAGGGGTTGTTTGGTCACGTTTCAACACAGGATGTATCCTCTGGATAGGTCATCAGTAGTTGATGGACGAGGGTCCATTGCACGGGAACCCAGTCCATCAGCTGATTGTCTAGCCCGCTGTCAAGTGCAGTGGGCCAGACGTTGTCATCAGCGGACAGGGGAGGAAGTTTTTCACCCACTGGATGGGTGAAAAACTGAGATCACTGGGGTCTGACCCCCACTGATTCCGAGATCAGGGGCCCATGCCACATTTCACAGTGTGGGATAGTTCCTCCCTAACATAGCAGTGAACGGGTTGGTAATGCATGCGCGGCTGTAACTCCATTCATATGAATGGGGCAGATAGAGCGCTATACTTGGCTATTTTCGGCAGCCCCATCCACTCCATTCATTTCAGTGGGACTGACTGTAACAGACAAGCGCTTTGTACTCCACAATCCCTGTCCGCCCCATTAAAATAAATGGAGTTTCATCTGCTCATCGCAACCAGCAGCCTATTTGTCACTATGTCAGGGAAATAGGAAGAAGCGTTCCTGCATTGCAATATAGTGGGGACAAGGGTTCCCCATTCTTGTGGTGAGGGGGGGTCCTAGTGGTCAGACCCCCACCGATCTGTTTTCACCCACCTAGTGAATGGGTGAAAAATTTTGCCCACTAATTGGGATAACCCTTTAAGTGACAGTCACTACTATGGGAGTTCCGGAAGCAGCGCAGAACAGTTCGCTCAGCTGTTTATATACAACGGGCACCTCAAGGAGCGGAGGTGTGCAGGGGGTGAGCAATTCTGGAACTGGATACAGGTTTCCAAATTGAGACCACATCTGTCAGCCATTTCTAGTATAAGTGAGGACATGCCATTATCCCACTGTGTTTGTGCACCTAAAGCTCCATCATTGGTGTGTCCCCATTGCTGGACACAAAGGGCTAGCAGGTAAAGCCACAGGGCTATGGAGGATGTGTGCCGTAAATCACGGCTTCTGGGACTGGGGTGCAGTGCTGTTGCTCGCTCGGTAGGTGGCAGTGTGGCGTCTGGCCAGATTTCGGATTCCTCTGACAATAGGAGGAAGGGGTGGTCACCCGGGTGAGGAAGCGAGCAGAGCTGGGACACCACTGCAATAACTTCATAGCAGCGGGGACTTACTGACAGGTAAGTGGCTGCGACGTCCCTGTCATGTAGGGGGGCCGCAGCACCCAAGAAAGTCAGGCCAACTTTGTGACAGGACGGTGTGTGCCCGAAGTTCACACCTGGCAGGTAACCGGCCGCTTCATGGCTGCTGAGAGTGACCGGCAGCCATGGCGTCAGGGTTACCTGCAGGGGGGGAACGTGATGGCCGGACTATCGGGTGGCTAATGACCTTCATGTCCGGGCTGTGTGCTGCTGCCCGGAGGTGAGAGTGGGCTTTAACCACTTGTGTGCCGGCTTCAGAGCTGATGGGGCTGTAGCTGAGGAACAGGTGTGCTGCTGCTATGGAGGACGGGCTGTCTGCAGGGTAGAAAGTTGTAAGCAAGGATGTGGGGGGTTAGTGGTGGTGTTGGGGGACACTTACTCACTGCAGGACTTGTTCTAGATGTCTGAATGGGGTTTGTAAGAATCCATACAGGTTGCAGAAATGCTCCCCGCACACAGATGGCACATGGGGGGTTCTGACACACAAACTTCCGCAACAAATCTGTGGTCAATTTAATTCCTTTGCTCGCCAATTTTCATCCTTTTTCTTCTTTCATCCGTTTAAAAGAAAAAATAAATCGTACCCTTTTGATTTTGCTATTGGCATAGCCATGCGAGCGTTGCTTTTTAACGGTAGCATGAAGTGTACCAAATAATGTACTGAAAAACTTTTAAAAGTTTCTAAGTTGGGGGGAAGAGGGGGAAAACCCCCTAAAAATCACTGTTTTTGCAGTGGTCTTGCTTCTACCGGATACATGCTGCTGCAAAAACGACGTGAAGGTTTTCTTCTGTGGCTCAGTACGATTATGGCGATACTTGCGAACATATATAGGTGGTTTTTTTTTTTAAGGTAATTTTAAAAGGAAAAAAACTTGCTTTTTGTCACCGTCTAACTTTTGATTTTTGCAGGGTGACCTATAGCTTCTATTGAAACCATTTTGGTGTACATACGATCTTTCTTTTTTTATTTTTCTTTCTTTTTTTTGATTTATTGCTTTTTATATACTTTTTTTCTTAAGAGACGGGATGAGCAAAAACCCCACAACTGTGGAGGTGGTTTTCGTTTCTAATGGTTCTCATATCTGATATTCATTATTGTAAATGATGGGACTTTTACTTTTGTGGTGATACTAATTATGTTTGCTTTCTTTTATTTCTTATGAACTTTTATTATTTTTGTAATGAAGAAAACTTTATGCAACTTATTTTTACTTAAGTTCCCGTAGGGGTCCTGAACTAGCAATTGTCTTGACTGCTTATACAATATATTACAATGCTTATGTATTGCAGTATATTGTATTTCTGCTGGCATCCTATTAAGCCCTGTCACAGGCATGTCTGTATAGGCATAAATACATGGCAGTCCTGGCGGCCTTCACAAAGATCCAGGCTGCCATAACACCCTAATGGCTTCTTGCAATCTCATCACAGGGGGCTGTTTCGAAGACAGAAATAACCCCCTCCCTCTGTCGGGCCATTTAAATGCCACTGTCAGAATTAAGTGGTATTTAAATGGTTAATTACCTCAGCTGGCAATGCTCCAGTCATGACTACTATGGCAAGGTGTCAGACGGCCGACACCTGTCACGTATGGAGCAGGCTTGGCTCCTGGGCCTGCTCCATATACCCCTAGTTAGAGGGCATACATGTACAGTGTTGCTTTAGGGTTTGCAGCCCGGCGGACTGGTGTTAAATAGTTCTTGGTGCTTATTAAAGGGCTGCAACGGTGATTTTATTTCTTGCATTATGTAGCTAGCCCCCCCTCCCCCCCTCTCAGTATATAAGTGAGCTAGTGTTAGGCCGGCTGCACACGGCCAGGTCAGATTATGGATGTGGGATCCCGTAGCGGAATCCGACCCTGTGCCTGGTCACTGACCCTGCGTACCTGTCTTCTTTCTTCATCTATGCGTATGGTCCGGACAGCTCGCCGTCAGATATGCGCAGTACAGATTTTTCCGTGCTGTCGCTAGATGACGACGCGGAATCGGGGACTTGTCCGTAATTAACATTGTGGACAGGCTGCGAGTCGGACGGCTTCCATTGACTTCAATGGAAGCTGTCCATGTGGACACTGAACTAAAATAAAGCATGCTGCAAATGTTTTATTTTTTTTCCCCCTCCAAATCGCAATTGTTTTCTGCTCGGGTGCAGGAAGAAGGACTTTTCCATTGCATGCTATGGGCAGTATTTGCTGCAAAACCCAGGGGCGGACGCCTGCTTCGGACTCCGCAATGCAAATCGGAAGCCGGCCTTACTTGGTTAGTTATTTCTGTCAGAGTCCTGGCCTCTTTTTCCGCAGATGTCATGTGATCTCAGTTCTGACCTGCTCTGATCTACTTGGGGTTATGTGCTCATTTTATAGTCAAATTCTTAGTCTGTGTGATGCTGTTACATGAATCCTACCACAGAAAATGAGTTAAGGAGAACGTAAAATCTCCTGTTAGTTAACACTGATGATCACACAGTTATAATAGAGGCGATCACAGCTCATCCTCCTGACTGTATACTTATTTAGGTGAATATAGAAGGTAATAATTAAACTGTTCCCCCAGCAGGCAGAAATGGTAAAGCCTCACCTAATGCTGTGCCGATGCATTATGGGATAGATGTGAAACTAAAAAGCGACTTTCTGGTCTGAAAAAAAAACACAATAGCCGAACCACTTCTCTGATTACCTGATGTGCACTAGAATGCCTTAGTAGTCTAAGGCCTGTGTAATGGGGGCATTTTAATGGCTGGGAGCATCGGCGTGTGTGTTTTGTGCACACAAAGTGCAGTGAAAAAATGCACGCAAATACACAACCCCATCCCGCAAATATGCATGCGGTCATGTGACACGTGCCTAAGACACTACATGCTGATGTTCTCGGCCCGTGTGAGTCTTGTACGCCGGCCATACGCGGTCTGTGCCGGCAGAGCGTATGGCTGCAAAATGAGTAATGACCATATGCTCGTGGGCATGAGCCCTTATGTATACTAGTACAGTGTGCAGCAAGTCGTCAGAGAAGCTGGTGTGGCCATCTTTGTTTCTGGACCGGAGGTTGGCTTGAAAGTAAAACGTTTCAGCATCAATATGGTGGCTGATAAGCATCAGACAGGGGGCTGCACTGCAGGGAAGGGACTGGAATATATAGATGAGTGTGACAGGCAATCAGGTGAGGGGATAGGATGGAAAAAGGTGTTTTTGCCAGAGTGATGGTGGAGTTTGTTCATCTCTTGGACTAGAACATGATATGTTCAATATATTGTTACTGTTTGGTAATTTACGTAATGTACCTGATAAAAGCTGAAAAAACAGGATTGGAGAAGAGCAGAGTATTTTAGCCCATGGTTAGAATGTGAGTAGTTTGAGGGGCCTTGTGTGGTGCAGAGTGTTGAGACAGCAGTATGCAGTCCTAAGCTCTCGCCCGGAAGGTTGCGGGTTCAATCATGGTTCAGGTAGCTGGCTCAAGGTTGATTCATCCTTCCGAGGTCTGTAAAATGAGTATCCACAAAAACAGTCTGCCTAGAAAACATCATGATGTGACGTCACCCTAGGAGTCGGTCACGACTCGGTGCTTGCACCAGGGGACTTTACCTAGCGTCAGCCACACAGATGATTTCCAAAATATCATGGGATCATGTGATGAGGATATATATGGGATGGGGGGATTGTGTTGAGGACCTATCTCTGGAGATCAGACTGCAGCCGCTAGAGAGTGTATTACACCGTACTGACTGTGTATTACATAGAAGCCCATTTATTTGTCCTGTCCTGTCAGCGGCCATATGTACACGGGACGATTAACAATGTTAACATGTTTAAAAAAAAAAAATCTTATGCTCTCCAAGTCCTTGCAGCATCTCCCTGCCACCATTGACAGGATATCACAGGCTGCTGCAGCCAATCACAGAACTCAACTTTTTCTTTTTAACTTGGGAAGTCTATAAAAAAAAAAAATAATAATAAATTGTAAAACCTCTTTTAATTACAGTCAGCTAGTGACACAGTGCTTCTGATCCGGACGCCATCATGGGTCACTCATGGGCCACCCCTTCCCCTGCTCCCTTGTCAGGCGAGGTTCCAGGCATCAGATGTCCTTTGATGCTTGTAAAAAAAAAAAAAGAAAAGAAAACAAGAACTCTGAAAAAGACTTAAAAATCTCCATATGTTGAGTGTGTGGCTATTCTCTAAGGTATGTGGGCAGCCTAAAATTGCTGTAATGTTCTGGGAAGGCGTTCACCAATATTGATAGAAACAAACTGCAGGTGACTTTCACCATGTAGCGGGAGTTTGTAAGGGTAATTATTAAGAAAGCCACAAAACTTTTACTGATGCTACAAAAAAACAACACAGAGTTGTGACGTGCTCCATGTGGTATCCGGTGTCTCACATAGCCTGCCTGGCAGCTCACCGTCTAGTCCCCATCTCCGTCACAGTGAAATTGCCTCTGGGGCACAGTTGACCTTCTTATATCTTCTGCGGTCAGACCTTGTAGAGGTGGTGCTGTGAGCTTGTACATCTACGGTCTAAGTGCTGGGTTCTTAAGAGGAATCTCCACATTACTACAGATCCATTATTTATCACTCCGTGATGTTCTGATTGTTCAACTACAGCCCTTCGGCTTCTAATCACATGGCGATGTAAGCCCGGTCACAGTAGTAGTATTACTGGCCGATGGGAGCAGAGCTTCATCACTACCGGTACACCAGCGTCATCACCAGCGATCCTCCCAATAAGGATGGCCCCACGCTGGAACCTAGGGAACACTTGGCTTGCCTTAGATAGGAATAAGCAGGAACAGCAGACAAGGACATAACAAACAACCAGCGTCTGCACACCTACCAACATAGGACATAATACACACCAGGTTTCTGCATACCAACTAACAAACACAGGGGAATCCCACCCAGAACCTATTGCATGCACATGTGGGGCAGAGCGTCAGACATCACCCATCTGACGGAGAAGGGACAAGGTATCAGACATCACCTATCCGACATCTGGAACCACACCTAACAGAAGAATAGAGGAGCAGAGGCCCGCAGACCATGGGAACAGGGAAATCGGGGGTCCGGACCATCTTCAGGGAGAGTGTGGGACACCGACTCAAACAGCAAGACAGCATGCATGACTCCAACCACCAGAGTTCTGAGAGGGAAGGATGAGGCATGGATAATGAGCAGCATCCACTAGAGGGGCTGGTATTTATATACCATGGACATGCCCTGCTGTAGTTATGTATATAAGCAATTAAGCATCTATGTGGAAATGCAGTGGCCAGCTGACCACCACTGTGCTAAGGGGCAGGGGCAGCCGGAGGGCTGTTCTCATGAATATACCGGACTCCTAAATTATCAAAGGAATTTTTGAAGCTAAAATTGTCATTAAAACTTTGCAAACTTTTGTGCTACTGTGTTTCCCCAATAATAAGCCCTAAACTGATTTTGGGTGGGTGACTTGAAATATACTCCCTCCCCAAAAATAATCCCTAGCTACATTACATGTTTAAAAAAAACAAACAAAACAAAACTCACCTAGCAGCCTGCATTTGCATCCCTCGCGCTAGGCTGCGGCGTTGCTGCAGGCTTCCATGTCCTCCTGCATGCCAACAGAGCAGTTCTTTCTGGTAGCGGGGGCTTGAATACACCGCTTCTAGCAAACTAATGCTCTGATTGGCTAATCGAGCGCCACGTCTGCTCTTATTGGAGGAACTGCTCTGGGTACTGTTGTATCTTGTCTCCACCGGAACGTTAGGTGGAGACACGCGGTTGTGCTGCTGGAGTAAATGGGACACCCACAGCTGGCTATTGGTCCCCGACTCCCAGGTAATTTCCCCGCCCTCATCTTGCGCTGCTGTCACTCTCCCTGCCGCTTGGATTTATCTGTTGCCCGCTCAGGACAACCACCATTCCCCTCAGTAATCTCACTTCGCCGCTGTTACCACTGGCACTTTGAGTTATCGGCTCCCTGCTCCGGCGCTGCCCATAGTGACTCTCCCCGTGGTCTGTCATCAACGCTGCAATATGTCTGGCGCGTTCAGGCTCCCCTCCTGTCACATGTCACTATCCCCGGCGCTGTGCCTTTTCCCCTCTCTGCTCCGCCGCTGTCATTGTCTGTGCCAAACTCACATCAGCACTGCCAGATCTTGCCGCGCTGATGGCAGGCCGCCACGGACACTCACAACAGACAGCTCAGGAACAACGAGCCTGTATAGAAATAGTGTTTCCCATGGTGGCCCCAGTAGTAATAATGCCCCTCATGGTGATCGTAATAGTGACCCCCCCCCCCCCATGGTGGCCCCAGTAGTAATAGTGGCTTAGTAGTAATAATAATCCCCATGGTGATCCAAGTAATAATAGTGACCCCCAAGGTGGCACTAGTAGTAATGGGGTCTCCCATTGTGTTTTCTTTAAATTTTCTTAATGCAGCTAGCACTTAGTTTAGGACTTTTACAGTAGGACTTCCTACTATAAAAGTTGCACTGCACGAAAACCACGTTTTCATGTGATAAAACAGAAAGGAAGGCTGTAGGGAAACATGGGCTACAGAACATAGCAAATCACGGTAATATTTAGCAACCCGCGATTTTTTTTTTCTCGCGCTATGTAGCAGACTACTAAACATCGCTACTGTGAAGGAACCCATAGGAAAGCATGGGCTTCACGTACATTGTGGGAAAGAAATAGCACGATTTTGTCATCGGTGTGAGACTGGCCTATGGATTGCTACATGTGCATATATTATTTAAAGGAGATACACATGCTTGAATTCTTGTCGTAGCCTTCATACGGATAAAAAGGAGTCCATTAAACTGGATGCACACCATAATGATAGTCCATAAGTCTGCCTGAACCCGCCCTGTCATACCCGAGCTCTGGCCCTTTAATGTTAGCCTGTGGAGTACTAAAATGATGCACATCTTAAAGGGGTTGTCTCGCGAAAGCAAGTGGGGTTAAGCACTTCTGTATGGCCATATTAATGCACTTTGTAATATACATCGTGCATTAAATATGAGCCATACAGAAGTTATTCACTTACCTGCTCCGTTGCTAGCGTCCCCGTCGCCATGGCTCCGTCTAATTTCGGTGTCTTCTTGCTTTTTTAGACGCGCTTGCGCAGATGGGTCTTCTCCCTTCGGCTCGGCTCGGAAGCAGCGGCGATTTGGCTCCGCCCCCTTGTACGCGTCATCGCGTAGCTCCGCCCCGTCACATGTGCCGATTCCAGCCTCCTGATTGGAGGCCATACAGAAGTGTATAACCCCACTTGCTTTCGCGAGACAACCCCTTTAAGACTTTTATTCCCATTTCAGATGTTTATGTAAACTCCACGGGATGTACCATAAGCCTGATGGGTTCGGCTCCCAGAGACCTGTAACAGAGGTATATTTGGCCATGTGTTTAGTAATGCCACAGGGCACTACGCCAGCTCTGCACATTCATGTGTACAGTAAGCTACAGTAGTCCCAGACCTTGTAATGATGGGATGTCCTATAACGGCACACAGTGGTATAAGGAGAAGGCGAGTGTATAGGATGACATGAGTCACGCGGTTTGCCCCAACTGAAAAGGCTCCGTCTCTCTTTTTTTATTGTCGGGGTAAAATACCGTCCCATATACCCAATTATCAGAATGGGTCATTAGCAGCCCTGCTTGTAGGATAGTTATTAGAGCAGCCCAGTACATGAAAAGCTGTCATTAGCTCAACAGATAATTAAATCTGAAACCTGTCAATGATCTGAATGGATCTCAGCCCTATGATTGCCGCGTCTGACCTACAACTACACAGCGAAAATTGCATCTTTAGACAATGCCCATTTTCTCCAGGGGTGGGGATGGTACCGAGCTTCCCAATAACATTCCTTACATTCCTGAACTTTGGGAACCTTCTGAATTCCCTCTCCTGTGTCATGAAATTAGTTGATTCCCAGGGAGGAGAAAGACTGTAATTATTAGTATGCAGAGAAATGTCTTATGGAATGGAAATACTTGATTTGCATTACAGAGCTGCTTAGTTATGCAAGGATGCAGAAGGGCCGCCTGTCCTCTTCAGGCTATTAACATGTATTAGACCTTTTTGTGGTACATTTACACATTTTTTATATCCCTAGCAAATATACATGCATCAATAGGGATCCCATGGAGGATCTTACTTGGGTTCTGACATTTTTGAAGGTTAGGAAACCCCCAGTGGAGACTCAACACACAAGACATTTTCTAGCCCCCCCATAGGATACAATGTGACGTGTTAGTACACGTGTTCTTCTTTCAGAATTGTGCTAACCAAACATCTCTACAAAGCATTTTCTCGTTGGGATCCTTAGAGAACACTTGTTTGGGACTAGTAGGTCAGGCTTCCCAGTTCAAAGTCAGTGTCATTGTTGCCAGACCAAGAATTTACACACTGAGACATCTATTTATTGAGAAGAATAGAGAGGTCGAAGCCGGGGACCTTACTGAAGCGGCTTCTCCTGACTATGAACTGTGTGTTTCGGGCTTCTCGGTCTTTGTGTGCCAGGATGGACTTGTGTAAAGTTAGCATCATGATACGTAAAACCTTGTATCCCTTCTGGTAGGGAGGATCCACCACTTCTGGCTTCAGTCTGGCAGCGGATGACCTTCTGTTTACACTATGACTCCCGTATTAAGACATGTAAACTGGATTGTTAGTAATTGTACCTGTCGGCGGGGTGTTCAGGTGTGACAGGTCTTGTCTGATTGTTATCTAACCTCTCTGACTGTACTTGTGTGAGTTATTTATTTTTTTCCTCTCGTGTTTTGATATGCAACATTGTTGCTGGTGAGAATAATGCCAGATTCATACGGGCGTATTTGCATGAGTATTTCCACTTACAAATTGCGCACGCGATAGGCAGTGACTAGAACCCGTTGATGCACGTATTGTCCTGTGCATTTTGGTCGTGCAAAAAGACTCGTCGTATGCTCTCTTTTCCTGTGCATTTACGCACCAAAGGTCACCATAGAAGATGTTGGGGATGTGCAAATACACTAGGAAATGCGTAAAACACTGTAATTGAGCAGGAAAAAGAACACCTCTGGCTCATTAGACTAATTAACCATTTCAGTCGTGTATATTTTTTTGCAGCACGCAAATGCGCATGTCTTACGCGTGGAAAAAGTACATTAAAATATGCTGATGCATGCGCAAAAAGTATAGTTCGTTCTGCAAAAACGCTACGCTGATGCACGTACAAATAAGCCTAGGCTCATGTGGATCTGGCCTAAGGCTGGACTTGCACAGATTGAATGCGGTACAAACAGCATTGGTAGAACTGCATGTGTTTTTATCACCGTTGCAGTAGAAACCGCAACAATGCAGCAGTAATGCACGCCTTTTTGGTGATGCAGGTTGTACTCCCAATTGACTCGCCTGAATACAGCCTATCTCTGTAATACGGTGCAGTAAGGTTGGGGTCGCACGGGACGGAATTTCAGCGGAATGGCCACACCGGAAAACTGCGAGAAGTCCGCTGGAAAAGTGCAGCTCCAAAACCTGCGGCCTTTGGAGCGGTTTCACCGTCAGCATTCCGCTGCGGCTTTTTCTCCCCATAGAGAGGAGCGAGGCCGCTGCGGAAAAGAATTGACATGCTGCGGAATCGAATTCTGATCCGCATGTCAGTTTTTGTGCGGCTTGGCTGCAACTGATCGGCCACAGCATGTGGACGAGGTTTTTGCAAAATCTCGTTCGCTTTGCTGGCTAATCCCGGGATTAGGAGCCGTGGGCGGAATTGCCGTGTGGGCTCTCCGCGTGGAAATTCCGCCCCGTGTGAACCCAGCCGAAGGATGTCTTCACATGCTGGATATACTGCGTTTTTTTTCCAAAATAGATCTATATATGTGAAATCTGTAGTGTATTACAGTAGCAGCAATGTGGATGCGTGGTTTTTAGCAAATCTTTATCCACATGCTGAAGAAAAAATCTGCATGGAAACTGACCCTTTAGCAAGTCCATTTTCACTCTTTTACTCTTTTCAGTGAGGGACCTGATTCTGCAGCAAAAGCTGCATGTAGAAAATGCAGAATTTGTTGTGGATTCATCATGGATTTTATCACAAAATTGTGGCAGAAAATCCACCCTGTGTTGCTGTACCTTAAGGCCACCGAGAAACTCTGCCGGATGTTAACCGCAGATGGGAGGCGGCTTTCAGGCTAAAACACCTTGCATCTGTGAAATTCAGATCCTCTCGTGCGAGATCCATGCGTGATGGAGGATCGGAAATGTTTCCCATCGATTCCAATGGGAAACCTTGCATCGCACCCACATGCACATCGCACAGCATGCAGAGCCATATGATGCATTAAAAGACGATGGGTTCCAAGGAACGCGAAAAGAGAGTGCATGCCACCCTTTTTTTTCCTGCATTGCATGGCTCGTGTATATGACTCCTTTCTAAAGAATGGGATTCATATTTGTGTGAGATTTGTGCTTTTTGCAAGTTTTTTTCGGCTGTGTGAAAGCAGTCTAAAGCCAGTCTCACATGGGCGTATAACTACTGCATATTATGTGCTATACGCCCATGTGATACGCAGTAATTTGCAGGCCATCACTTACATTGCCTTGCACCGATCCAATCACATTAGCGTGTCAGAATTGTGTAATGCGCAAGCGTTGAAAAGAAACATGTTCTGTTTTGCTGTTTATATACTCGCTATAGAGCCCATTGCGTATGGGTGGTGTGCGCACTGGAAATATAAACAAAAAACCCCCAGGTGTACTGCACTTGACACACGCAGTTATGCACGGTACATTTTCGCTGCCATACGCGGCAGTACGCCAGACCACTGTCAGCTTTACAGCGGTAAAATGTTGCGTGACCCATGCATTTTACATTTCCGTCCGCGTGAGCCCGGCTCTAAGACGACAGCGTGTTTCCTGTACACTGATCTATTGTGCCCTGCACACGGGCAAAAATTCTGTTGTGGGATTTCCCGCAGAATTTCCACCCATGGAAGCTGGCATAAGATTGTGTTAGAAAACACAACCCTAGGCAGACAGCCGCGATTTGTCCGCATAAAATCACACGCGGAAAACGAATTGCGGCATGCACTATTTCTGTGCTGGTCTCACAGACGCCCGCACAGAAATGTCACTCCCTGGCCGCTGGCTCCGCTCTGCGCATGCGGTGGCTGGCCGGCAGCCGGAGCATTAAAGAGCCGGAGCCGTGGGAGAGGTGAGTGCCGCACTGGTCCCTGCAGGGGCTCGGGTCGGGTCCCGCTGTGAGAATTCTTGCAGCGGGATCCGACCTGGCCATCTGCAGGCGGCCTTTGGCTACGTTCAGATTTGCTGTTTTTGCAGTGTTGTTAAAGGCACACTGTTATATTATGGCTGTAATATGGCACCCATAGGAGTCCATTGTACATCTATATATACATCCAGTTACACACAGATGTTTCTTCTGGTGTATCTTGTACTTATTTGACAAACCCATACAATCCTTGTGGCGTGCTCATTACTTTCCATAAATCCAGCTGCCGGAAGAACACTGCGGCAGTGAGCCTGCGCTACCCCTGTGCAGTAGACCTCGGACTGCTGGCTTTCTTTGCATACCACTGTGCCTTAATGCCTTTGACATTATTCGTTACCTGTGGAGAGTGCTGCTTGTTGTCAGCCCTGCCAAAAGTAGAGGAACTCATTATTTACATTCCCGTTTGGCACTGAAATCAGTCATTCCTCCTGCGCTGAAGAGATTAATTGTCTTCTGTGGTTTCGGTTAGCAGAATTAAAACTAGAACAAGTTTCACAACTGTTGCCAATCAGAAACAGGAAGCAGATTGCTCATATCCAAGCCTTCCATATCCTCCTCAGCTGGGCAGGAAAGTCTGTGACATCAGCCTGAAGTTCTGGTGGAACATGGAACTCCAGCTATTTGGAAGGTACCGTCTGTCGTCCTGCGCTGGGAACCGAAAAAAAAAAATCAGTAAGGGCGACTACATGAGCGTAACTCACTGCGTGCCGTCAGCATATCACAGTCGTGCAGTAAGTACGCAATGACATTACGGGCTGCTGATCACCATGCACTATCTTAGTGTGTATGCGCACGTAATATGTGCCAACATAGAACATGATGTAACCTTTATTGCATGCGTATCTCGCACAACATGTGTGAGCGGCAGCAAGACAGCCTATGGCAGATTGGTACAGCGTATTCTGCACGCAAAAGCCACATACGAAAAAACGCTATAACAATACATTCGTTTGGGATATCTAGTTCTGCCAGCATCATAAAAAAGATCATAGTGGAATTTACGTCACATCTCAGATGTCAAGCATCATACTGCATGTAGACGATCTCCTACTTATATATAGCACCCAAGGTAAGTAAGATGTAGAATTAGAAAAAACATTCCTACTACGCAAAACTTGTTTTTGGCCGATTTGTTAGTCCCGCAATCTATGCCATGTCTTCAAGATAAACAAGGTAGGGGTTTTCTAAAACGGAGAGGTCTCAATAAGGCGGACAATGTGAGTCCTGGGGTCTATAACCTCGTGTATCTGGGCAGTGACTGTTAGGACCACACAAGGCTTCTCTAAAGCCCTATTCTGTCACATTGTCTTTAGACAGATACAACAAAGTCATAATCATTCAATTGTAGCTAATCCCGAAACATCTAGGAAAAGGAGATATTCTGGCACACGTCTCCAGTGATTATCACTACTACTTAAACCATTGATTCAGCTTGGGGGCAACAGTATCGCCAAGATTTTCACAGGTAAACTAATTTAAAAGCAGTTCTAGAAATATTAAAAGCCTGATAACACTTAATAAGGCCTTCAAGTAAGGGCATCGGGTTTAAGGCCGGTCTCGCACAACCGGGTTTGAATTGCGGGATCCGCGATAGTCACCGGCGTGGAGATCTGTGGTATTCTGCATTCATTCCAAAATTAGAACCTTCGCATGTCCGCTCACGAGTGGACAGCAATTGCGGTTTCCGCTCACGGAAATAAAATCGCAGCATGTTCTGTTTTCGTGCGGATTCAACATTACGGATAGGTCACGGGTACCCTTGTTATTGCCTAGCGACGGCATGGGAAAACAAAGCTTTACAAAAAAAACTCTCTTGCGCATGACCATGACCATGGGGGTGCCAGCCGTGGTCAGAGCCACATTCCGCTGCTGGCTTTGACCGATCCGTGTGAGACTGGCTTAAGGGAAGGAGTTGCCAAAAGAACTCTCAAACTCTGTGAATTACAAAAGTTCATATACTGACCTCAAAAGTTGATGGCACATTCTACACGTAGTTCAGTTACCTGGCTAATTTGCAGGGATTTGGTACACATCTGAACAATACAGACTTTACTTTTGGAAGAAAGCGTCTCTAAACAGTAGTTTTCCAGCACCACCGCCCTATAATTGCTTATTTGGCATTTCTCTTCAGGTACTGTCATGGAGGGCAATTTGAGAAAATTGAATTAGTACTTACCGGTAATTTGGTTTTGAGAAGTCCTCCATGACAACACTCCAATTTCCCACCCTTATTTGTCCTTTTCTTAAGCATTTATAGCTGTGGCTATTTGAAATACCCTGATGGTTGGAGTAGGGTAGGGGCTATTTAAACTTTCAATGGTCAAATGTGACTCTTTGAAGTTTCAATGGAAGACTGAATGGCAAGGCAAAAAAAAGTGTGTGTGTGTGTGTCAGACTTTTTCTCACTTGTTTCTATCGTTCTTAGCACATATGATTACCGAGATGAAATATACATAGAACTATTAAAGCCTGCCTAATTTGATCAGCATGCAGTGCATGACTCTCATTATGACACTAATAGTAGTTTTTCTTGCTTTGACTTGTTTTGTTTAAAGATTGTGGTTTAAGAAACTGCTTGTGGTTTGTGGTCAATTACTGAAGTCTGGGCGATTTCAGTGCCCTGCAGCGGTTTATTAATGTGTTTACTGATATAAAATCCCAGCACTATGTAAATATAGAATACGTATGCACCCAAATAGAAACGTGGAAAAATACCTCTACGGCGCCATCTATTGGTTGGCAGCATTCCTTCAAATCAGACACATCAGTACTGTAAGGCTTGGTTCCCACTGGGCGGATTCCCGCCGGAAATCTCGCGGTTTGGCCGCAGCAAAAACCGCGAGATTTCCGCCGGGAGAAGAGCCGCGAAAAAACCCACGGCGCCTTTTAAGCGGCCCAGCCGCTCGCTCTTCCGCAGAGGCCAGCGCTCCCATAGAGGAGAGTGCGGCTGCAGCGGAAAGAAAAAAGAATGGACATGCTGCGGTCGGCAAAGCCGCGCAGCGGTTTCGGCTGGATTAACTGCAGCGGATTGGCCGTCCCGTGTGGACGAGATTTCTCAGAAATCTCGTCCACATTGCTGGCTAATCCCGAGATTAGCGGCCGCAGTCGAATTTGCCGCGCGGAAATTCCGGACGGAATCCGCCCTGTGTGAACCCAGCCTAACAGGATGGTTAATGTTGTTGCATGACAACTAGTTGCTTTTTTCAATGATTCTTTTAATTCTTATTAAAATAATAATTAATTTTATTGAACCTAATAGCTTTTCTGCCTGTCAGCGCTCACATGCCTGATTCTGCTGTGGGAAAAAAATCGTGGCATGTTCTATTGCACCTCGTTTTTCCGCGATCATCAGCAAGGACTTTTTGTTTACCACCGCGGTACTCCCGCGTATTCCACTCCATCCATAGGCATGAGCCTGTATTGTTGCTTCACACTATTATTGCAGACGATGAAAATCTAGAACATCCAGTCTTCTATAAAGCTGGCAGCTATTACAAGGTATACATTGCTATGTGTACTTATGCAGTCACCAGCGTGGCATGCACGTACTATATACCGGTTTAAGTTGCTTATGTAATTGCTAATGATCTTGGCCTGACATGATTTGGTTTATATGCTGATTGTTAAATACTTCTTCTATAAATAAGCTACAATGAATCACGCTGAGCAGTTGAGTCTTCACATTCCTGGCAACTTATTTGCCATTGTTTTCTATTCTATTCCTGCAGTTTATTAGTTCTTATTTTTAATTTTCAGAGTCATTCAGACTTTTGTCTGTGCTTTTTGTTTTCTTACTCCCGTGTTATGTAGGTCATTCCTAAGTTAGTGTGAGTATTGCACCTTATACTCCATAATTGCATCACTCTTATTGGTAGACGCAACAATAGAAATCTTTGCGTCACGTGACGCAGTTGGACCTCCATAAGATTGTGGAGATCTGCGGGCGGTTCTTAGATGTATTAATCAAGGATAGGTTGTGCTTGCTGACAAGCTAGATTGATGTGGAAGAAGGCCACCTGTCCCGAGAACATGGATTTCTAGGTAGGTAATGCATGTGTATGTTATATACACACTTTTTAAAAAAAAAACTTTTTTAATATAGGGTTGTTGTAGAGGAATGGAGTAAATCCGCAGAAAGGGGACTAATCTTTTATATTTTTGCTTTCATGGGGCTGTACCAGACCAATATATATATACACCTCTTAATCTCTTTTTCTGCATTGTAAATGAATGACATGCCAAGTCATGAAAAATGTGACCTTTTTGTGTGTAATTCTGAAATAAAGACTGAGAAGGTTTAAACTGCAGGAGGGGAAAGCGTAAAAAGGCCAACAAGAAATAAGAATTCTGCTAGTAGGACAATGCTTGATGAATTTACCCGGCGTAAATTACGAAACCTACTTATTAAATGAAAATACTAAATTATGAAACCTTATAACTAGGTTTCTTGACATAGATTCATACACTCTTTATATAAAAAAATCAAACACCTAGGAGGATGAGTTTTACTGCAAAACATGGCATGCAGTTACATCTCGGGCAGCTATGCAAATGATTAGTTTGGTGTGATTTAGATGAATTGTCTTGCCATCTGAGGCTCTAAAAATTGTAACTCTCTTGACCTATATGAAGGGTCTGAGAGACTACCTGTGTGTAGGGGAGCTCTTTTTCTACTGGTGTAAGGCTTGTTGACCACGAGACACATAATCTCACTAATCGAAGAGATTTTGCCCAGTAAGCAGAGTTTGAAAGGAGGCGCATTATTGGAATACGAGGAGCTGGATGGTCATATTGATGAATTGCCCGCCACCTGGGCTATTCTGACTAGACTGTTAGTAGTTGCTGGGACAAGTGGATGAATGAGGGCACACACACAAGGTAACCGGGTTCAAGATGCCCTCGACAGACCACCAGTAGAGTGGATTGTTTGACCATTTGCCAAACATGAGCAACTCTAACTATTTTGTTGTCCACGATCCAGAGACAGGCGGCATCTTGTTACAGGCCTCTGCTTGGCTGAAAGACATTTGGTCTCACAGCACCCATTATATGTACTGCCTTTAACAAATGATGACTCTGCTTGCATCGGTGCCGTGAACAACAAAACTGGACTTTGGAGTGGAATTGGGTTGTCTTCAGTGAAAAATCCGAGTTTAGTTTGGGCACAGACGACGGTCATGTTCTTGCCTGGATACCTAGTGCTGAGCGCCTCAATTCTGCCTTTGCTGGGGAGTTGCACACTGCCCCCACTGCTGGTGTGATGGTCTGGGGGGCCATCACATATTACAGTCACCCCTAGTGGTGATACGAGGGACAAGGAATAAGTGTTCAGCGATATGTTCAGGACATCCTGAAGCCACATGTGTTGCCTCTCATGACAAAACTTATGAAAGGCATTTTCTAGTAGGGTAATACTCGGCCGCACACCCAAGGGTGTCACAGGAATGCCTCCACAACATGGCCACGCTTCCGTGGTCTGCCTGGTCACTGGATTAATCACCAATAGAACAATTATGGGACTAACTGGGACACAAACTTTGACAGCCTACGTGTTTGCCCGATTTTAGATGTTCAGTTACAGCGAATGTGGACCAGCTTAACGCAGGATACCATATGGAACCTATATTCCTCCATGCTCGTCTGTATCACATCTAAGCTAGGGTACTAGAGACTCCCCCCTTCAGTGGTTCAGTTTCCCACAATGTATTATCCTTTTGCTCAGATATTGTAATCACTTACTTATATCAATGTAACAATCGCACAAAGTGGACCCTTGATGCTGGGTTGTGGCCTCACGTGAGTTGGCCAAAATATCAGCTAATACCTCACATCTTTCGGTATTTATCTATAACATGCAGTGCAGCTTTGAATGCTGAGGGAGCCCAGGCTACCAGTGCCGGTGTGGTTCACCGTTGGGGTGCAGGGCAGCCCGCCGGATTAAAATATGGCGTCATTAATAGGTTGTAAGCCTGTATGTGCACTTACATATACCATGTGGTACCCTGTATCTACTTTTTTGGGTAGGATCACAGGATGCAACCATTCTCTGTATTTAAGCAACACAAACTGGATATATGCTATTTCTATTTAAGATTATTAGCTTGATATAACTTATTTATTTAAATACTTGGTCTTTCCTGACTCCTTATATACATATCAGATGTTTTGTCTTCAGATTTATGCATTCTAACTGAATCTCATTAAAGGTAATCAAACCATTTCCTTACTGTATTTTCAATTATATTTCATCCAGTGTGTTGTGTATATGTCCACAAGAAAGGTAGCCTGTTATCTCTGTACTCTACCAACTTGTTAGTAGTGAGCTTCCTTAGGCTGGGTTCACACAGGGCGGATTTGCTGCGGTTTTGCCGCAGAAGAAATGCTTCTGTGGCAAAACCGATTCAAAGGTTAATTTTAGCTTGCGGATTTTCTTGCGGAAAAATCCGCGAGTGTCTTTTTTCCGCAGTGTTTTTTACTTTTTGCGGCGGATTTTGCTGCGTCTATAGTGGTCTATGGACAAAAAAGTGCTGCGGAAAAGACAGAAGAATGGACATGCTGCATCTTTGAAAACCGCGCCACACCGAGGCTGTGCGGAAAAAATCCGCCCTGTGAGAACAGCTTTTTTGCAAATCTCATTTGTGCTGCATTGCACTGCAAATGCAGCGGTTTTGCCACAGTGCGTATATGCAACGGCAATCTGCGGCAAAACTGCAGCAAATCCGCACCGTTTGAACCCAGGCTTACAGAGACAGATTCAGAATCTTTATCTAGGCAGTATAATTCATTCGCAAATGATACTATCCAATCTTCCAGTAATGCTGCCTTCATGCTCTGCGTGTAGAATGCTGTTGTTATTTGGCATAATTTTTTGCCCCTTTATTTGTATCTGCCATTGTACATATATATTAGACAGAGATCGCATGGGAAGGAACCCATTGTTTTTAATGGGCGCAGTTGTACATGCGATTTCTCTCTCGCAGTGCTGGTAGAAGAAGCGTTGCGAGATTGAAATTGCAGCATGTCTTTTCTTTAGGCAGAAAACAAATTGCATCTCACTCATATATGTATATGTGGCCGTGATGCATTTTCTCTCCCATAAGGAATAATTGGCAATTTTTCTCAAATCATAAGTGGTGCAATTTTTTTTTTTTTAATCGCAAAATGCATCACACACATAAAAATCACGGGTTTGCAAGTACAATATCGGTCAATTGATCGCCATTGAGTGAATGCACCCTAATGAAGGGATAAGAGTAACTGGGCAACACCTTTGAAATATAAAGAGCCCAAACCCCCGGAATATTCCCTCCACTTTTGTATCGCCAGTATATGCGTATCTCTCAGATGGGCTACTCCTGGTTTTCTGTGGTTTTGCAGTCTGTTCATATAAAGTATAGGTAATCAAATTGAAGATTTCCTGTAGCTGCTCGTCAAAAAGATTCATGGGTCTCACGATCATTTGATCAATCTGTGGAATTTTATTGGGTGTAAAGCTTACGCGTTTCGACGCCATAAAATTTCTTCCTGAACATGATGCACCATGTTATGGACTTGACTTCACAACAATGGAAGCTCAGTTGGATTAAAGGATTTTTTCCCCCAGGAAAATATTATTGATGACCTGTCCTCAGGATAGGTCATCAATAGTTGATTGGGCAGGGTCTGCCGCTCGGGACCTCGACCAGTCAGCTGAGCGGCGCACATGCTGTCAATGCCGCAAATACACAGAGGTCTGAGCGGAAGCCTCCGCGCCAACCTCTGTGTAGTGGCTGGTGCTTGTAACTGCAGGCACGGCTCTCGTTGAAACCGATGGGAGCCATGCCTGCAGTTAAACCACAATTGTATTCCTGAATGAATGATTTTGCCCGTCTCCTAGAAGACTATATGATCATATACATGATGAAGCACATGGGCACACCTGCGCATTCCATCCAGTATAGTATTTGTCTGCAGCTAATTTCCGGTATGACAAGTTTCTGTACACTCTGTAGGCAAATTATTTTCTATGACGCTGGAATGTGCGTTTATATTCGGCTGTACACATTTGCATTTTAGATTGACTCCAGGCTTGATGGGGAATGAACAATTCAGTGTGTTTTCTTTGGGGAAGGGATAGAAAAGAAGCCGCAAGCACTCATTTTTTTAATTGTTTTTTTAACTACACTTTCAAATTTAGGAGCATGGGGTGACATGAAGGGGAGGCTGATATCGGTGATAACAATGCTGGTGCAAAGTAAAAGTTGAGTAGTCCATGACAACCAACCATATTTCACTTCTCATTTTTAAAGGGTCTTTGAAACTTGGTTGTGATGGGCAGCCACTTCACTTTTCCTTTGCACAAGTTCTAGTACATCTTCCCCATAGTTGTAGACTTACTGAATAATTAACCGGGCTAGAAGGAGTTTGAATGCACCATACGCTTTAAGTCTTATGTCCCTAAATTTAGCCCCGTCCAGACTTGGGTTCTGCATGAGGCTGGTGCTGGCAGTGTTATACAGCTGACCCCCGCAAAGCTTCGACCCTGGGCGGTCAAACCTTGAGATACCACAGTGAATAGCGACAGCTGCATTTAAGCGGGCTTCCTCTATAACCTGATTGCACCCCTTCCACCCCACAATCCTAGTGTGCTGAGCAGTTGTCATGGCAGCCCGGGGCTTAATAATGGCTTCCACGTATGACATATGTAGAAACCTATTACACTGATTGGTGTAAATCATAATATTGCAATGTATTATACACTCTATCAAGTGATTGTGTACCCTTATGGAATTAAAAAGTAATGTTTTTATCAAAGAATTTGGAAAAGGATATATACTTTTTTCAACTTTAAGAAAAAAATTCCAAATAGTAGTAGTAAACTTTTTTTTTTTAAACAGTAAAGAAATGAGCATAATTTGTATTGCAAAGTCAGTAGAAGCCCAACAGTTATTTATTTTGCATGTTGAACACCTTAAAAAAACATGATGCCCATGAAAAAAGTGATCAAGAGGCCATATGTAAATCCGAAATATAGGCAATAAAGACTAAAATTTAGCTTGATAAAAAAAAACCTCACACAGCTTTTTTTTTTTTCTTCTTAGTTTTTAACTCTGTAAAATAGTACAGCATAACAAACACCTATATAAATTTGTTATCGCTGTTGTACTGACCTGAAGAATAAAATAACATGTTATTTTTATTGCATAATGAGCACGGTTAAAACGAATCCATAAAGCAATGGCAAAATTCCATGTTTGTTTTCTCCCCCCCCTAATTCTACAACACAATTTTTTTTAAAGGTTCTCAAGTCGGTATATGGCACATTAAATAATTACATTAAAAAATAACTTGTCTGGTTAAAAATCAAGCCTTCATATGACTAGATTGACAAAAAAATGAAATTATGATTATTCGAGGACGAGAATGAAGCAAAGATGGTTAAAAAGCGAAAACTGGCGGTCAGGATGGGATTAAAGTACCTTTCAATACCATTTGCCATCTTAAATATAACTGTAATTGGCATAAATTGAGAAACTTTATAAATGAATGTCTAAAAGGGGTTTCCCAAGAAAATACTATCCTAAGGATAGGTCATCAGTAGTTGATCAGCTGGGGTCTGCCACCCAGGACCCCTGCCGATCAACTGTTCGAGTGTCTGCTGTCAGCATCACAATACACAGTGGCCTAAGCAGAAGCTGCTGCTCTGAATCCGGTGTAGTGGCCGGCGCTTGTAATTGCAGGATGGGGTCTCAACAAAATCAATGGGAGCTGCACCTGCTGTTACAAGTGCTGGCCATTAAATCGGGTTCAGCTCAGCAGCTTCCACCCTGACCCCTGTGTATTGTGGCACTGATAGCGGGCGCCTTAATAGTTGATCAACTGGGGCCCCGAGTGGTGGAACCCCGGCAGATCAACTATTAATGACCTTTCTATAGGAAAAAGGAGTTTCCTGGAAAACCCCTTTTAGCATAGTCGCATATTGAGTTACGTGTGCCATAGTCTAGTGTTGGGCTGGTTATTTGAAATCTTCAAGACCCTTGTGGACAGACAGATCGCTATATTGCAGTGGTAAGATCAGGTTTCCCTACATGTAATTACTAGACAGTGCCTGGTGTACAGATGACCCTTTCCCACTATGTGAATCACCAAATATGTAAACTGCAAGATGGTGTCTGTCAAATGGAATTTTAAAATGCCCATCACCTATAATAACAGTATGGTGGAAGTAGGTTTAAGAGTTTAGACTGGTAATCTCAGTTTGGATGCAAGTAATCCATCCAGTTTTTGTCTTCATAGGTGGTAACAAGGAACGATAATGGATCCTCGTTTTGATTTACAATTTCGTTCGAAAGATTCTGAAATGTTAGACCTACATAATGAAGACAGTAAAAGAAAAACAAGAAATTCTCAAAATAAGGCAGAGGGCTCCTATGGAGTAAGCATTAGAGTCCAAGGGATTGATGGCCATCCATTTATTGTTCTCAATAATAAAGAAGGACATGCTTCACGAAATGTTTCCATGCCTGAAACGGATAATTTTTATCAAAGTAGATCAGTTCTAAATTCAAAGAATAGTCAAAATTCCCTAAAAGACATTGATGAGAATTTCCCAGAAAACCCATACCAACCAATGATTACTATGTCAGATAAAGTAAACTATGTGCGTTCTGGAAATAACAGCTCAGAATTTACAGAAGGGCCCTTAAAAACGAACTTGTTAAATTTTCAAAGGCATCCTGAGCTTCTGCAGCCGTACGATCCAAATGGACATTTATTGGGCACGAACAATTATAAGAATTCTACAACTGCAATAACATTATCACCTACGGAAAAAGAAAGCAAGAGAGATCGTATGCCTTTTATGTCTCTGCATAAAGATTCGGCTATAAAAACCGTATCGACAGATCTGATGGACTGCAAGGACATGCCTGCCAAGCAAGAAAACCAAGAGAAATCTGCACTAGATAACACTAGCGTTTTAAGCAGTACTAGTGATAATTATACTTCCGAGTCTTTTACTTCCAGTAATGGGTCACCATATAGCACACATTCTACAGCCATTACTGAATCTAGAAAGACCAGACCTGATGTTGTCCAGTTCAGAAGACAAGATTCAGCGGGACCAGTTCTTGAGGGATCTCGATCACCTAGGTCTTCCTGTTCCTCAACGACTGCAACCTCCTCTCATTCTTACACAAAATTCTGGCTAGAAGAACAGGAAGATGCTATCTACGCTGATAATGTTAACCGACATGAAAACCGGAGATATATTCCTTTTATACCTGGAACAGGCCGGGATATTGACACTGGGTGCATTCCTGCAGTTGATGAATTGATTGAAAAATTTGACTCCAGTATTTCCGTGCAAAGAAGAGGAAGATCGGCCAAACGGAATAGGATTGATCCCGAAGACAGAAAAAGGGCAAGAAGTGTTGACAGTGCATTTCCCTTTGGTCTTCAAGGCAATACGGATTACTTAAATGAATTCAGTAAGAATTTGGGTAAATCTAGTGAACATTTGTTGAGGCCATCACAGATTTGTCAACAGAAATCACACACACAAAATTATAAACTACCCTTCAGGAGACAAAACACAACTGGAAGCCTTGGAAGCCCACCTGCACCACTTGAAAGTGTCCATAGGCAAAGATACGATTCTCTACCACATCGGAAAGGCATTAAATATAGCAAAGTAGCCTTTTTGGATGAAAATGACTCGGCTACATTACCAAAACATAGCAGAAGTAATGGAGATCTTACAACAATGACATCCACACTAAAGTTGTGGAACAAAAATGCTGTCCCATCTGATGAGGGAACTAGGAAGGTGAATGCACACAATTCAGGTCAAAGTGCACAGGTTAGTACTAATATTTACACTTAATTAGTAATGTTTGTAAGGCATTTGGAGTTTGGCTTGAAAAATGAAATGGATGTAAAGAGACAACCTTGCATGACACATGTTCGTAATTGTTATAAAATAAAGCCAAGGTCCACATACGTTAAAAGGTAATTGCACCCAAAATACCTAATTTCCATGTTGCTTAAGGCCCATTTAGACACAGCAGTTATCGCTCCAAAGACCTCTTTTGAGCGATAATCGTTGTGTGCATTTACACGGCACGATGATCACTCAAAATGTGCTCAAACTGCAGTTTGAGTGACCGGTTTGAGCGTTCACTTTGCATAAGTGTGTAAATGAAGGCTCACACTGTATGCAGAAGACAAGCGAGACTGCTATCTTCTGCATACAGCTATTGTCTTCTCGTGGTGCTCAGCTGGTATAGAGCTGAGTGCTCCGAGCAGGGTATGCAGAAGACAAGTGGGGCCGCTTGTCTTCCGTATACAGCTGTTGTCTTCTTAAAGCGCTCAGCTGGTATACAGCTGAGCACTCCGAGCGGGGTATGCAAGTATACAGCTGTTTTCTTCTCGGAGCGCTCAGCTGGTATCCAGCTGAGCGCTCCGAGCGGGGTATGCAGAACGCAGCTGGAACGCTGTCTTCTTCATACTCCGGCTGTGTTCTCCGAGCGGGATACTGGCTGAAACAATAGTATCAGTGGTATCCCGCTGAGAACTCAGCGCACAATCCTGATAAGGCTCATCGTTCTCTTTCAGTTTGCTGAAATACAGCAATGAACGACTCGTTAACGAAAACTGCAGGATGTCCGTGCAGTTAGACCCAACGGTCCTCGCTCAAAAGACGGCTTTGAGCGTTTTTGGAGCGAGAATCGTTAGGTCTAAATAGGCCTTTACAGGCCTGGACATATCTTAGCCTGGTCTAGAGGGTCAGCTCTAAAAGTTGGGAGCCAGCAGCAATATCTTAGCAAAGTAAAAAGTCCAGTAACTGGGGATGGGGAAGCCTGTTTTTTTTTTTTTCATCAATCGAGCCTTTGTCCCTCACTCGCTACGCTTTAAGGTAGGTGGAACACATTTTCTCTTGGTTGCAACGGTAGTATTGTGCCTCCCATCTTCCTCCTATAGTAGTAAAAAATGTATAATCCACTTCCCCAGTCATCCTTGCAGACCATCTGCTTCCTCAGTAGTCACAGAATGACCCACCCTTCCCCTGTAGTCACAATAAGACTTGATTTCCCCACTCCTATTACTAATTGCAGCCGATACTCTCACTTTTGCCGCACATGTACTGACATTTGGCAAGTTCTGGCAATCTGCCCAGTGTTGGCAGGAAGCTACTGAACATGCATACATGCTGTCTATTGCATGTCTATTTCTGCATCAGTGTCGGGGAGTAATTTGGTAGAAACACACAGCTTTGTTATGTGACAGCAGGTTGTGCTTTCTCTGTCTGGCAAGAAATGGTTTGTGAGCTTCTGTGGGGTAGGATGGAGCTTGATGTTGATGAAAGAATCCAACTATGTGCATTTGGCAGATGTATCTGGCCACCACTCTGGTGAAAACACATTTTTCCATCACTGCGCCGCTCATCTGATTATTTGTCACACTTTTGATGTGTCCAATGTATATTGCAGTTACTTTCATGCAGTGCTGCCTCCTGTCTGATACTTATCAGACACCATCTTTATGAGATTTGTTGCTGCTTTCTCTTTCACTATTCTGTGCTATCAATCCCATAATGAATTTGCACTACATCACATGAGCAGCTAGACCCTGTACCATCTCTGCCTGCCAGGAAGACAGTGTAATTACCATTACCTTCTATATTCTCCTAAATAAGCTACAGACCATAAGTATACAGTCAGGATGAGCTGTGATCTCCTTCATTATAACTGTGGCAGGATCCTCTAATCATCATCAATATCTGTGATAGGAGTTCATGTTCCCCTCCAAAGAGCATGATCTATGGCTCTTTCTGCCTCCATTCAAGTAGTGATCATTACTCCTTTGTAAAATCACAGGAGTGATTTATCGCTGGGATGGCTGTCGGGCATTTTCATGAGGTTTCCTTCCCTTCCTGTCTTTTTTGGAGGATAAACAAGTGTAGTTCATAAAATCCCAAGATGGAGAGTGGGGGCGGAAGAATAAATGAAATGTGAGCCAAGACTTAGTTTTTACCTTTGCTTTACCTCTATGGCTATTTTCATTCAATAGAATTGCATACTACTGGAAAGCCTTCCCCACTGAACAAAAACTACTACCTGCTTCCCCCAAAATAAGACAGTGCCTTATATAAATTTTTGGTCCAAAAGATTTTACTTTTTTACCTGCATAGCTGGCTGGACACTATTTGTATTGTCTTTTTTATTAACTGTAACTAGGGCTCAATTTTGGAGTAGGGCTCATACTTCAAACCTCCTCAAAAATCCAGAAAATCATTCTGCAGCCTCAAAAAATATGAAAAATCATACTAGGGCGTATTTTCAGAGTAGGTTTTATTTTCAGGGAAACAGGGTATCCTTAATTAAGTGTATCATGGTAAAAAGATTTGGGAATTCTTCAGTTTCTCGAATACATGTTCTTATTTGGGAGCCTTATCCCCCCTCAAAATAAAATAATCAAAGTTTTTACAACCAATAACGCCGGTCCTAGCCTGAAGAACATCAGAAAAGTTTCCTAGGCTTGGTAGATTCGAGAGATATTATTTTGAGAGAAATAATAGACAGCTAGAATCATAGAATGGTAGAGTTTGAAGCTACCTCCAGGGTCATCAGGTCCAACCTCCTGCTCAATGCAGGATTCACTAAACCAACCCAGACAGAAGTCTGTCCAACCTCTGAAGACTTCCATTGAAGGAGAACCCACTACCTCCCATGGCAACCTGTTTCACTCATTGATCACCCTCACTGTCAGAAAGTTTTTCCTAATACCAATCTGTGTCTCCTCCCTTCCAGTTTCATCCCATTGCTTCTAGTCTTTCCTGATCTCTCTGCACTGTCACAGCTCTTTAGATATTTGTAAACCGCTATTAATATCTCAGCCTTCTTTTTTACAATCTAAACATTCCCATTTAACTGTTCTTCGTAGGACATGGTTTGTAGCCCAGTCACCATCCTTGCATTTTGTTGGTCTTTTTTTAAATTGGGCTGCCCAGTTTTCCAGATGACATACCTCACATGATCTAGACTCTGTGCTTCTCTTAATACATCCCAGAATTGTGTTTGCCATTTTTGCAGCTGCATCACACTGTTGACTCATGTTCAGTCTACGATCTATTAGTAGACTGAACTACCCAATACATCTGCCGGTTTGCCCAATTCCTCTGTGCTTTTTTTCATTTTTCTTGCCCAGATGTAGGACTTTGCATTTTGGGCATTTTCTTGCCCAGATGTTGTGGACAAATACCATTCTGTTAGTCCCGTTAAGCTTGTCTAGATCTTTTTGAATACTTTCTTCTCTGGTAAGGTAAAGTCCCCTGGTGCAAGCACCAAGTCATGACTGACTCCTTGGGTAATGTCACATCGTGACATTTTCTAGGCAGACTGTTTTTGTGGGGTGGTTTGCCATTGCCTTCCCCAGTCATCTTTTTACCCCCAAGCTGGGTACTCATTTTACTGACCTCGGAAGCATGGAAGGCTGAGTCAACCCGAACCATCCTGAACTACACGGGAATTGAACCTGCTACCTTCAGGTCGCAAGCGAGAGCTTAGGACCGCATTTTTGTCACACGACTTTTTGGCTCCTAACTTTCTTCTCTAGTATAAGCTATCTCTCCTAGCTTTGTGTTGTGGACATGATGGCACCTTTCCAGCAGTTGAAGCATGGTCACCTAGCAGGCAATGACATGAGCTTCATAGTGCCCCTTCACAATGAGCTTTGATAAACTTGGCTGTTATGTAAATCCTGAGCTACTGCTGTGACCCCAATCATTTTAATAAATGCCTTGTCAATCTCATTAATCACTTTGTTGTAGCCAGTCTATCCAATGACTACTACTAGAGGGCAACATGCCAGCTAGGCAGAAGAAAAGCCTTAGCTATTTGCTTTAAAATGTGCTAATTGTGTAGGCTACTGTGTTATTTCTGTGATATCATTCTATCATTCCAGTAGTTTTATTATTCATGCACTTTTAGTAATGACCATCAATTTACTTTGTCCTAAATAATGACATTCATTTTATTTCGTGAAGATCTTTTTAAACTGAAGTATTGTTCCTTTTTTCCAGTAAAAAGCTAATTCTTTGTAGAATAAACTTCTATATAGTTTACAAATTTTATGTTTCAATTCCATGTTATTTCCAAGATCTTTGCCCGCAATCATTGAATGGAAACCTTCACTGTTCACTTCCAATGAATGAAAGCCCTTGTCATTATCAGAAAGAGTTCACACAATGAGGCCGGGCTCTCACGGGCGGGTTCCAATTGCGGAATCCGTGATCAGCGTCTGAACAAATGATTGGCCGCAAACCGCGGGCATTGAAAAGCACGTAAAACTGCTTTTTTGCTCACACTTGCGGATACGAATCGCGTATTCTGCAGGTAGAGGAAAAATTGCAGCATGGTCTGTTTTGCTGCAGATTCTGTGTGGGCAGTTTCCATTGAAGTTAATGGAGGTCATCCGACCTGCAGTCCATTAACATTGCGTATGGGCCGCAGGTACCCGCGTCATCGGTAAGCGATGGGACCTTTAAAAAAAACCAAAAACTGTACTGCGCATAAACGATGTGAGCCACCTCGGTCATCCGCGATACAAGAAAAGAAGGTTCACAGACCGGGCTCACAGTCAGAATCTGCTGCGGGCCTCCCGCATGCAGAATCCCATCCGCCTATGTGAGGCCGGCCTAACTGTTTAGAGACATATTTCTGTGTGATTATCTTCTGACCAACACAGATTTTCATCCTCCAGAAAGTAAACAGTTAGAGCTTGTATTCAATGACTGCAAGCAAAGATCCTGATAAGTAGAGATGAGCGAGCGTACTCGTTAAGGCAAATTGCTTGAGCGAGTATTGCCATTTTCAAGTACATGCCCGCTCATGGCAAAAGATTCGGGGGCCGGCGGGGGAGAGCAGGGAGGGACGAGGGCAGATCTCTCTCTCCCCCGCTCCCCCATTCTCACTCCCGCAACTCACAGCTCACTCCCGCCGCCCCCGAATCTTTTGGCACGAGCGGGCATGTACTCAAATGACAATACTCGCTCGAGTAATTTGCCTTAGCGCGCTCATCTCTACTGATAAGAAATAAATATACTTTTTAAATACAACTAGAGTGACGTGATGTTCGCTATGCAAACATAAAATGGGTTAATTTACATTTTCGATGTTTCCCTGCATGGTACCGCATTGTAATGCAGGAGAAAAATCGCAGCATGTTCTCTTTTTTTGCGATATAGCCTATTGTTTTTAATGGGGGCTGGCGGCAGTCCCATTGGATAAAATGGGAGAACATCGCGATCCCCCTGCTACTGCTGCGGCGGGAGATTCCTTCAGCCCCGCAGGGATGCGAGGCTGTTTCCATATGGATTGTGAGGGTGATATTGGGACATGCCTCAGAGCCTGATATCGCCCTCGCCAGTGTAAAGGAGCCCTGATTCTCCCTAGCGGCGGTGTTAGCTGAAGCAACATAGGAACTTGACCTTGCCTGTCAGGTCACTCAATTTACCTAACGCAAATTGAATGATTTTACGGCGGTGGTGAGGATGTTGAAAATCTAATGACCCCAAAATTATCCGCCAAAGGTCATGCAAAGAGGTCAAAGTGCGGTGCAGGAAAAAGCCTGCAGACTTTTTTTTACATTGGATGGGGCAGATTTTACTGATACTGTCTGATAGAACCAGCAAACTTTGACTAGACAGTCTTTAACTGCCCCACATTTATCACGGTGGCTCTGCTGAATGGTAATTCTGGCGCATCTTTAGACTCTCTAGTGTAACTTTTATAGCACCTGATAGTTGGCTCTGCTTATGCAAAAAATTCTACCAAAATTTAGCACAGTATCACATTTCTCATGAAGCCACGCCCCTGGTGCAACTGCGTTAAATTTTCAGTACTCAATCTGCCCCAATGTGTAGGACTTTTACTAAACTGTAGTTAGGTAAAATTATAAAGCCTTTTTTAAATGGCATGGTGAAAGAATGCATAAAATATTTTTCTGTTGATTTTCATACATTTTGTGTTTTTTTTGTTTGTTTTTGTTTCACTGTAACCTATGATAGACCAGGTAGCAAACGAGCCTAGAATTTTGCTACTTAAAGGGGTTTTCCAGGCAAATACTATGGATGACCGATCCTTAGGATAGGTCATCAATGGTTGATCATCTGGGTACACAGCACGGAACCCCAACCGATCAGCTAATTGCATGCCGGCTGTCAGCGCCACAGCGCAGGGGTACGGAGCAGAAGTAGTTGGCTCCGACCCCTGTGTAGTGTCCGGCGCTCATAATTGCAGGCGCAGCTGTTATTGGTTTTAATGAGCTGTGATTGCAATTGCCAGCTCCGACCACTACAAAGGGGGTCAAAGAAGCAGCCCCTACTTGCCCCTCCATTTTTCTGGGACTACCAGAGATGCCCGGTGCTTGTGCTGACTGCCATGCTGCATCGGGATCTGGGTTTTAGTGACGTCACACCAACAAAGTCAGCTATATAAACTCATTCATTTGAGCGATATCCGAGTCCAATCTAATCAGCAGCCCATTGCCTCTTGATAAATGCCTCTCCTACTACAGACCGTTATATAGCCAGCACAATCTGTGTGTTCTCACCTATCCTATCTGTGCTTCACATGTCAGGAAGGCAAGTCTTTAGCTTTTGATAAATGTTTTATGCCAGCCATAGACATCGGCTAATTAATGGCAGATCTGATGTCTATGACCTCCGTTCACATGTCCTCTGCTACTTCACGGAATCTGTGCAAGCCTTTATCCCCCTTCTCAGATATAAGTGCCCAGCCACAGCTTTTCCTGGTCCTCTATAGAAATGGCATGCCAGATGGACCAAGCTGAATGTGCATCTTAATAAACCGGAGATGACGCAAACATGCAGCACAGCCCGCACCCCTTCCTACTCCTAACATGAGGGGATGGCAAGCAGGGCACGTGCAAGGGAGGAGATGTATTGTGATCACATGCTGCTTTGACACGCCAAACTTCTGGGCCACAATACAAAACCTGCCACAGAGCCCCAAATATAATGCTTCATTCGTAGTACTGGGCTACCTATATGGAGAAGAAGAGCCTATATAGACCCCCTTAAGGCTTCTAGGCCCGGATCCCTTATAGTTACACCCCTGCCTGGAGTGTTTAGGCCAGTGATATAGCCTAAACACTGCAGTCACATGACCACGTCAGTGACCTGCAGACCCTGACGTGGTCCTGTGACTGGCAGTGAAAATGGTGGACTGGTGCATCTGACCAACGCAGTGCCCATCTATAAGAGATTAGTCCAGTGCTGTTATTTACAGTCAAAGAGCACAATTTTTACTTAGGGAAAACTACCTTTTTTAAAAATATGTAATAAGTTACTCAAAACAATTTTTAGAACTTCTTTAAGCCAGAAAAAACTTGCCAAAATAGGAGTGCCTCCTAAACAGTTATGCTTTTTTTTCCCCTTTTGCTTTTGGCTAAGAAAAAGAAAAAAGGGGCGAAAGAAACGGTACTAAACTGCACAGTGTGAACCTGGCAGCAGCTCATGTGACATATCTTTAATAATTTTTTTTAACCTACCTGTGATGATGAAATCATCAATCCTAGCAAGTCCACAGCAGTGGAGACTATGGCCCACTACAGATAAAAAGTTGTGACAAGCTTGCGCAAAAGGTTTTGACTTTTCATTTCAAAGAAGAAAACGGGCGGGAAAAGGGGGTGTGGTAAAGCTTCATATGTACTGTTAAGGTGGCTATGCACATTAGATGATGGTCTTCCAATCCTGTCTACTTAGGCAGGATCGCACAGGCATGTAATGTATATGGGGGTGTCCTGACTTTCCACCAATCTGCTTTGGTCTCAAGGGAGATAAGCCACCACCAGGAGGGTCTGGCAGCAGCACGTCCCCTTCTCCCTGTTGAGAACACATGCATCCTTGGCTGAGTCTGCTGTATGGGGGTTGTGAAGAATACCTGTTGGCTGAGCAAGCTGTCACTGGTTACAAAAGGTGCAAATGTACAGCTACTCATAGCAGGTGTGAATAAGACCTTCATACAGTCAGCCAGCACCAAGTGCACCAGGCATCCATCTTCTAATAACTTGGGTGTAGTTCTCACAACTACTACTTTTATCAATTTCATCGGAGCTGACTATGCCATTAGACCTAATAGCACGTCTCTCCTTCTTCTTACAGATCAATCTTATCATTACCAAACCATATTATAGTATATAAAGTTCTCATGTTTTGTATTGTTATGTATGGAAGAAATGTAGCATTTTACCTGATTGGAAAAAATGTTTTTTGGCTTTATAGGATTAATCTTGTACTGTCATAAAATTTATATCTTGACTTTTTTGAAGTTAAACCCTTTGGTTGTGGTATAGGTTTAGAGGAGTTTTCCAGAACTAACATACCGATGACCTCTCCTCTTATAGCTCATCAATATCAGATCAGTGGTGGTCCGCCATTCGTAACCCCCACCAATCAGTGGTTTGCAGAGGCAGTGGTGCTCATGTGAGCACAGTGAACTCTTCATGGGCCTGTGACGTCATGTTCATCCACCCATATGGCCTGAGAGCAGTTCAGTCCCATTCAAGTGAATGGGATTCAGCTACTATACCAGGTACAGCTGCTATACAATGGAAGGCACTTTAGGCTGCCTGTCCGCGGGCATTTTTGCATTGCGTTCCCCACGACAATAATTCAGCCGCGGGAAACGCAGTGAGCGCTTTCTATAGCGTTGCTCCAAAATTCCTCCAAAATATGTATTAGCACTTTTTATGTAGACTGTTGTTACTCCTCTATTATGGTTTTGACCTATCGGTGTTGACAAATCATGGTCTTGTAAGGCTGTATTACTAATCCCTACTCCACCCATTCATCTATCTGTTGAATACATATGTACACAGTAGGGTGGAGAATGTGCATGCCTTTCCTGAGCTCCTTTTTCCTCCCTTAAGAAAGAATTCCCCAAGTCTTGGACATTTGTTTAGCTCTTGAATGGGTTAAATATAGCTTTCAATGATTTGTTCAGAATGTACTGCTGCAAAGATAGTCACAAAGGGAACCAAGCTCATGATGGCTGCTGATGGCAGCAGGACTCGGTGCATCTCCCCAATACAAGGGTAGCCTGCATGAATATTGCTTTTTTCAAACCACTGACAAGGGAATTTTTTAAGGCATTTCCACTAGTTTTCTGGTGTAAAATGTTTGTGATGCTTTTAATTTGATGCTGCACTCGCCACTATTCAAAATAGAACCGCCATAAATTATAGCGCAAATTTATGCCAGATCTTAGCTGGCGTCTATTTCACTTCCAGGTGCACGGACAGGCAAAAGATGCCTTAATTTTATTAAGAGACGTGTACCCTTGAATAAATTAGGCACATCTTATTCCAGCATACTTTATATTAACCACCTCAGGGCCTCCGAGCGCATATAAACGTTTTGTGTTCCTGAAATGTCTCTGCTGTTTCTGATAGTTGACAGCCACTGCTAACTGCAGCAATCACAGTTACGGTAGCGTTGATTGAAGCAGTTAATGGTTTAGATGCCATGGTCAAAGCTGACCGTATGTTTAAACAGTCTGTGGGAACAGGAGGGGACACCTTTCCTTACCCCATCAGCATCCTCTGTAGTGAGATTACTTATTGCTGATGAGCTAGCATGGCAGCCCAGAGCCTATTGAAGGCTCCTAGGGCTACCATACATAGATGCCTATCAAGCCCTGCCCATAGCTGGGCTTGAAAGGCAACATCAAAATTTGCTATATACTGCAATACTAATGTATTGCAGTATATCGTACAAGCGACCAAATGACTGCACGCTCTATTACACTGTGCAGACTAAAGAACAGTGTAAAAAAAAATTGATTTAATAAAGTATTTTTTTGGGACAGTTAAAAAACAAAAAAAATGTAAAAACCTTTACCCATTTTTTTCATGAAAAAACCTAAAGAATTTAAATAAAAACAACACATATTTGGAATCACAGTATTGTAAAAGTCTGAACTATGAAATTATCACAATATTTAGCTTGCATGGTGAAGGCTGTAATAATAATAATTTAAAAGGCTAGAATTGCATACTTTTTGGTATTCCTGCTCCCAGAAAATTTTAATAAAAAGTGAGCAAAAAGATGTACGTTTCCCAAAAGCGTAATAATAAAGACTCAGAATATGGAGATGGAAAGCAATTTTTGTTTCAGAAAAATGCTCTTTACCTTAGAAAAAAATGATATAATTTGGGGATTTTTTTTAAATCGCCTTGATCGTTCATGTCATTTTTAATGCAAATAAACACACAAAAAATACTGCATTTGCATTTTTTTCATTTCTCCCAACTTAAAAATGTCAAAGTTTTCCAGCACATTATACAGTATAGTAAATTGTACCATTAAAAAAAATACAACTCCTCCTGTAACAATCAAGCCCTCAGACAGCAATGTCAATGGAACAATTAAAGAGTTATGGCTCTTGGGAGGCGGGGATGAAAAAACGAAAATAACTCTTGCCCTAAAGTGGTTAAGATAGACTTATAAAATACCTGTCTTAAGCCTCACGGCCGGGGCGGATTCTGCCTGCGAAATATCACAGTGGAATCCGACCCGGGCCCCCCAGAGACCCTATACTCCTCCGGATACGCCGCAAGTGTCTCACCCAGCGCGCGTGCGCAGTGCAGCGCCTGACGACCGGCACTGGGCGGTGAGGCAGATTCTTGCAGTACTTCCGCTGTACTCATAGCAGAAGTATCGCAGGATTGACTGCAATGGAAGCCATCTGCGCGATTTTCCACATAGAACAGAACATGCTGCGGTTCTCCTCCCATGAGCGGAAAATTGCAGTTGATTTCCGCTCGTGGGCATGGGAAAATCGTTTACCATAGCATGTCTATAGACGGACATTGCTGCAGAATTCGCGGCGGGTGTCTGACCGCGAATTCTGCAGCGATAATCTGTCCGTGAGCATTAGCCCTTGGGTCAGGCTGGCACAAGCGGCAGTAAACTCCGTCAGTGAGCCCAGCCGGTGACCCTGCATATGGCACTTAACTGTATTGCGCATGGCCGCGGAGGCACGCAGGCAGTTTTGCACAGTACAGGTTTTCTTGTTGTCTGTTTGTATATCCCACTTCGTCGCTTAGCGATGTTAATTGCATATGGGCTGCAGGCTGCACACCTCCATTGACATTAAGGGTTGTCCCGCGGCAGCAAGTGGGGTTATACACTTCTGTATGGCCATATTAATGCACTTTGTAATGTACATTGTGCATTAATTATGAGCCATACAGAAGTTATCAGAAGTTTTTCACTTACCTGCTCCGTTGCTGGCGTCCTCGTTCCCATGGAGCCGACTAATTTTCGCCGTCTAATGGCCAAATTAGCCGCGCTTGCGCAGTCCGGGTCTTCTTCTTTTCTGAATGGGGCTCCGTGTAGCTCCGTGTAGCTCCGCCCCGTCACGTGCCGATTCCAGCCAATCAGGAGGCTGGAATCGGCAATGGACCGCACAGAAGCCCTGCGGTCCACCGAGGAAGAGGATCCCGGTGGCCATCTTAAGCAGGTAAGTAAGAAGTCACCGGAGCGCGGGGATTCAGGTAAGCACTCTCCGGTGTTCTTTTTTAACCCCTGCATCGGGGTTGTCTCGCGCCGAACGGGGGGGGGGGGGGGGGTTGAAAAAAAAAAAACACGTTTCGGCGCGGGACAACCCCTTTAATGTAGGCTGTCTGTGCGGATTCTGGGGTGAAATAGAGCATGCTGCTCATGGAATATGCAATTCGTACCCGCAAGTGTGAAGGAAAACTTGAAAATGCATGCCTTCTAATGCCCGCGGATCGCCTGCACGAATACTGATCGTGGGATCTGCAATTCAAATCCAATCGTGTGAGACCGGAAAATTAATAATTATTGCCCATAGCAACCAATCACAGTGCAACTTTCATTTTACCTCCGCAGTATAAGAAATGAAAGCTGTGCTGTGATTGGTTGTTGTGGGCAACAAAGATAGGTTTTTCTTTTAGACAATTTTCATAAGGGTATGGGGCTGGCAACTTTTCTGTCGTCCACCTTGTATTATCAGTAGGTATAAATGTTACCCTTTGACACTACCATGAGAGGGGTTGTTCTAGATAAAGTTTTTTTTAAATAGGTCCCTCGTAGCACATAAATAATAAAGAGCTTATACTCGCCTCCCATGACTACCCGCATGTCTCGTCGGCACCTCTGGGTCTCTGCTCTGATGTTTTGTTTACAGGTTGCAGCAGCCTGTGTGCATGGCGTCACAGGCTGCTGCAGCCCATGACCGATCCCGGAGCTGCTGACAGGGAATATCAGAGAGCTGGAAGAAGGGAGTATAAGCTCTTTGATTTTTTTTTTTTTTTTTTTCCGCCACAGAGGACCTGGTTTTATAAAGAAAAAAAAAGTTTAATTTCGGACAGCCCCTTTAATGTTGTTCCACACAACAAAAAGGTAATTCCTAAAATACTTGTGACCATCTTAATGGCATCTTTAAGATGCGCCAGTAATTAGAAAGATGCTGATGGATGTCCGTTAACAACTGTCTTCTGGCTGTCCCATGAGCATGCACACTCTGATTGAATAATGTCTGGAAGAGAGATGCAGCTTGGCCAATCTGTCCTTCCTTCCCCACTGGTCTGCTACTTGGGGTCTGTCAGGCCGTGCCTATATACATTAGATCATAGGCCAACCTTACCCTCAGATATCCTAAAAGTAGGAAGCAACCTAGTCTTTATTAATGCTTCTAAAGGCACACACCAGACTACAAGTATCTTGTACTGCTGTGACCAGCCTTCTGGTATATTGGTGTCCGCAGTTAGCCCTGCTGTCTTGCAGTTCTAGGGAAACATCTGTATATCTGGGATTCTGCAGTGGAAAATGACAGTGTACTCGCCATTTTTATCTAGAAGGACATGGGTGTGGAATTAGCTCATACCTTCCGAATGGACAAAGTTGGCATGTCGTCAATGCTGTTTTTTTTAATGCATCCTACAATATGATCTGATGTAATGGGTTCCTTTCAGTGGGCACTGTGCCAGCCCTCTTGGAGATCCTGAGGCTGTTGGAACAATCTCATCAGATGATGCTTGTTTACTAGTAGTGTTTACATGGGATTTTCAGTCTTTTATGCTTTTACAGTACACACATAGTGATTCTATTCATATAACTAGACTATATTTAAGTTTCAGGCTTAAGTAGGTATTGAAGAGATTTGTTTTAATGTGAATTTCTTTGTTTTCAGGCGACCCCAGATCTGTTGAAGGGGCAGCAGCAACTTGCCCAGCAGACTAATGAGGAAACTGCAAAACAAATACTATTTAACTACTTAAAAGAAGGGTTAGTAGATGTGCATTCATCGACTGTATACTACGTGTCATTGTGTTGTCTGTGATTACTGCTCACCTTTCTGCATTTCAGGCGGCACCTTTTCCTACAACTAGTAGTATATAAAGATTGTATATTTGAAGGTATTTTTAATTGGTCCCTTTTAGTACTAGAAGTGCTTAAACTACGTAGCCTGTTATTTGTTTAGCACCCGTTTATGATTACACAAATTAGTAGTGGAGATAAACTGTCTGTAGAGCTCTGTTCACACTTGATCAGAACCTCTATTTGGAGTCTCCATAGCAAATTCAATCAGATTGGAGGAATAGCACCGTGCAAGTGCTATGAACACCCCCAACAAACCCCACTGCAAGTCATTGTGGTCTGTTGGATGTCGTTCGTGTGCATTATAGAAACAAAAGCCATGTCTCAATTGTGAACATGACCTACCATTAACATGCCCTAGAGTTACCAGATTGTTGCGTTTTTCTGTCTGAGGTCTCCAAACCATTGACAGGTTTGTATGTAGACTTCATGCTGCCCTTGACACTTTTATTTCTCACTCTGCCTATTGAGTCAGGTTAAAACTACTGAAGTACACTTTTTAGTTAGTTGTCCGCCAAACGACAGCTAATACTCCTCACTCTCCCATACATTTGCACATGCTTTTTTGCATAGATGTTGTAACAGAACCAAGCTTGCCGCATAGATGCGGTACCAGAGTCAAGATTTAAGGCGTTGGATATATGTCTTTTTTTTTCGGCCTTGCATACTATATAACAGGGTTCTCATACCCATTGCTGTGGCAATCCTAAAAACAAGGTCAAAAGATCAGGACAAGACACGGAGCAGGTGGAGCATACATGCTGCTCACTCTCTAGACGGTAATAAGCAGTCTTTCTTTACACCTTTGTAAAGTATAATTACTTCTGTGCTGAGTTTACAGAGGTTGAAGTCGCAGATGTAAAACCTGCTGCTTTGTGTTTCGTGTCAGCAGCTTCCTGAGCTTTGTTGTTGTCTTGCTTTCTTTTACAGATGATGTGTTATTCAGATTATCATATACCTCAGTTTATGCATATATATTACTGTTCAGGCCAGCTGGCATGTGTACCTTGTGGATGGTCATAGGGATCCAGTACATAGGAGTGCATTTAATGAAGACCTCTTATAAGTAGAGTTCAAAATCCTGCAAGTGTGTATTGTATATTTATAAAGCAGCTGGCTGCCATTCTCAGCATGTCTACTAGATGGGCAGTGCCAGGTCTGACCGGTTGTAGATTGGGGAACTGCGGCCCCAGTTTTGTAAATGTGACGCATGTCTGTCAACAAAATGACACTCCTTAGGCTGGGTTCACACAGGGCGGATACTCCGCATGGTAATTCCAGTGCATTTTTAAACCTGAGACTAAGCAGCAAAGTGGACGAGATTTGCAGAAATCTCTGCAACATGTCTATTTTGGCGCCCTTTCCGCTGCCGTTTCGCTTCTCTCTACGGAGAGAGATTCTCGCAGTGGAATACAGGCTGAAAAGCAGCTTCCATTCCCGTGCCAAATTTCCGCTACTGAAATCTTATGGAATTTCCGTGCAGTTCGGCTGCAGACATTCCGAGATTTTTGCCCCGTGTGAACCCAGCCTTATAAATTTGCCTTAGGCCTCCTGCCCACAGACGGAGCAGGATACGCCCATGGTTTCACGCTGTGGAAACCCCATGGGGTAAGCAAAAAAAGTCCCCACTGGCGATCACAGAAAAACTCGTGTTTTCCTGCGGTTTACATTAATACTATATTAATGGAGACCTCCCACCACAGGAAAACGTGTAAAATAGAACATGCCGCAATTTTTTTTCCCACGGCGTAAATCCGTGGCAGAATCCTGCATGTGAGGACTGAGCCATTAGGTTCAATAGAACCTAATAGCTGCGTTATTCCGCCGCGGATTTACAATGCGGGGAACGCGGCATATATCCGGCCGTGGGCATTAGCCCTTATCTTTCGGGAAAAGCTTGAAAAAAAGATGGTAGGTATTTGTTTTGACATTTAGTTTAGTTTATTTAATTTTTCTTCCAAGAATACACCATAATAAGGGCTCCTTCCCACGGACGGATTTCCGCCGCGTTGCCCGCAGCTATTAGTTTCTATTGAACCTAATAGCTGAATGCTCACGATGCGGAATTCCGCACCGTGAAATCACCCGACCTCACCCGCGGCATGCTCTATTTGCCGCGGGTGTACGTGCGGACGGCTTTCATTGCTGTCAATGGAAGCCTGTCCGTCACGCTATCTTCCGCTGTAGCACAGCGGAAGATAGCGTGAAACCGCTTCCCCGCCCACCGCCAGCCACATCATATGACGCGTCCAGCGCGTCATGTGATGCTGTGGGCGTGTCATATGACGCGGCCGGCGCATCACATGATGCTGCGGCGCATGCGCGCCGAAGCATCATGCGGGACGGTAGACGCCGGATTCGCAGGTAAGTATGGGGTCTCTGGGGGGTGCCGTGACGGGCTCCGTCACGGCCGTGTGCAGCCGGCCTAAGATAACGCCATGTTTACTCGTTTTCATTAAACACTTCTTATTGCTGTTCTGCTTCACAGGAGCCATGATAATGATGATGCCACAAAAAGAAAAGTCAATTTGGTTTTTGAAAAAATTCAGACCTTAAAATCTCGAGCGTCGAGCACAGCGCAGGTAAAGACTTCCCCTTAAATAGTGTTTACCTTTAGCACACCTTGAGAGGTGAGCTGGTTTGTATTGCTTCTCCTAATGACCTATTTTATTACTTTTAGGTTTCCTTTTGTTATGTTGTAATTGTTGTGGTGCTTTGCTTTTACAATGGATAGTCAATATTAACCTACTTAAGATCCGCCAATCTACTACACTGGTCAATATTAACCTACTTACGGTCTGTCAATCTACCACATTGGTGGTTTTAATTCCCTCTTACAGGGTAATTGGTTTATTTAGATCAATGTTGGTTCTGTAAAAGTTTTCTCGGGCTGTGAGCAGCTGAGCCTGAAATTAAAAAGGTGAATGTAAGTGGAAAACAAATGTTTGACTTCATAAAGCATGGAAGCATTCTTTTTAACTTTCTTAATCCAAATCTCATGACTGCCTACAAGAGCAGATTAAATACAGAACTTGAAGGCTCCTTAGAACATGCAGTCAAATGCATGTGCTCAGAGCCACATGATTATTTGGCTGAAATTTACCATGTACCCTTTATAATTCATTTGTGAATTTGCATTGTTCATGGATGTCTGCTCTATAGCTGCATATGCTCCTGTCTGTGAATGATCCATAATATCTATTGATTGATATGTATATTTGCTTATCTGACTTCCATCCTCGTTAATACATGACTAGTAATTATTAGGAAATTGTAGTACCAGTGTTTCTGGTGGCTCAATGCACCTCACAGCTCTGGTACATGCACGTCACACACACAGCTCTGGTACATGTACGTCACAAAAGCTCTGCTACATACATTCTTCATCCAATACAACAGGGGTCATAACCAACAGAGCAGAGTCCTGCACACACTGATCACCCCCTAGTCATGTGACGCTGGACTCCTCCAACACAGGTGACTGATCACACATGGCAGAGACATCATCACAGGTCCTGTAAGCAAACGGCTACTGTCAGGCTCTGCATGTTTTATGTTTTAGGACCTGTGATAATGACACCGTCATGTGATCAGGGTCAGAGCATGTAACTCACTCACGGACAGGTGGTCGTTAGTATTTTGATAAGCTCTGTGCACACTGTTTGAGCCCTAGGTGTACATGCTGGGAAAAGCTCCCGACGTGTATGTCAAACATATCCATTGGGCTCTGTCCACTCGACGGAGTTGTCTTTTTGGCCTCGATCAGCCTGATGTGCATCAGGATATATATATATTTTTTTAAGTATAGGGAAGTGCTATATAGTAGCACGTGTTGGAGCTTGGCATTGGAAGATCTTCCTGACGTATACCTGCGATCAAAGGCTTGAACAATGTGCACATAGCCTTAGATGATACCAAGGCTTAACTGATCTTTTTATGTTGTACTTTTGTGTGGACATCATGGTAAGTATTAATGGCATAATATGCATTTACCACGTCCCGGTAAATGGTAAATGTGATAAATGTCTGATTGCTGGCTGGGATCCCGACTACTTAAGGGAACGGGGGGGAGGGGGGTCTGTGTCCTCTTTCCTGCAGAAAGGGAGAGCTTAAACGGAGGGGTGGCTGAGCATGCTGTGAGCACATATTTATATATATTTACCCCTTTATATACATGACGCTGAACATTATGGTCCTTTCAGACTCCAGATCCCACAGCAGAAATAAAGCTTTTGTCTGATCAGAAAAATGAACTTGAAAAGAAGGTCGCTACCCTTCAGAGACAGGTTGATGAGCAGATGAAGGTACTAAACCATTGTATATATCTATATTACCATACATGATATGCCGTATAGACCTCTTCAGGTGTTATAGTAAATAGTTTGTTCCTCATGAAGTGACCACATTGGACCACTTTTTGGATTGTTGCTTTGTGTCATTCCTCTGTTATCAATAACGTATATCCGGGTACAGTCTGACACCATCAGCAGTGATTTGGACCGCGTCAGAATTTATAGGGACACGTCCCACTGATAAGGGGATGGTAACGCGCAGTTGTCAATTTATGTATACGTTTCCAGGACAGTTGAGGTGCTATTACACTACACTCGCGTATTAGTACTGATTTTATGTACTGCATCTGGACTTGTGGTTGTTGCAAGTTCAGGTGTAGCTTGGCAATTAGCGGTAAAAAGTGGGCATTAGTGATGCCAGCTAACGCTTGTGTAATATTACCTTCATACTACTGTTGCTGATCTAGTCTTCATTAGGCCTCAGTGATGTTGCAGAATGTCACAGGGCTGCACCAGACAATGCTTATCTTGAAACATCCCATCACTCGACATCACAGCTGGCATTTTCTAAACTGCAGCATACCCTATCCAAGAACAACGTCTAGACTAGCGATGAGCGAGTATACTCGCTAAGGCACATTACTTGAGCGGGTAGTGCCTTAGCCGAGTATCTCCCCGCTCGTCTCTAAAGATTCGGGGGCTGGTGCGGGTGACAGGTGAGTTGCGGGGGGGAGAGAGAGATCTCCCCTCCGTTCCTCCCCACCGGCCCCCGAATCTTTAGAGACGAGCGGGGAGATACTCGGCTAAGGCACTACTCACTCGAGTAATGTGTCTTAGCGAGTATACTCGCTCATCTCTAGTCTAGACTTGATTTATATATATTTTTTTAATAACCCCTATTATGGTGCTGTACTACAACTGCCAAATGTGAACTTGTTTGAATTTATTGGGAACAAGTAATGGCATCCATGTTTTGTAAGGCTCTGGCACAAATGCTATACCTAATTTCATTTTGTAGGCAAATTAAAGCAAAAAATAGTTAAACTTGCTGCTTGTTGTTGCTGTGCTGTATTTGCATCTTAAACGAATGCAGTGAAAACTCAATGTGCCCAGAAAGGCATAAGTCTCTAGATTGTGGTCACTCCAAGTCCAGGCAGTGCTCAGCGCAGTCATTACAGTGAGGATCTTTTGTACGCTTCCACATTTGGGGTTATATGTGCCCTATTCAGATGCCTGCATTAAAAGTCTGTAGTTGTGTTTTACTAATAAATGTATTTCTCTCTTATGATCCAAGAATCGGGAAAGCAATCAAGAAGAAAAGAATAAGACAAAGGCAAATCTTAAAGACATTGAAGATGAACTTGAACGCAGCATGGAAGAAAATTTAGCTCTTCGTGGGAAACTTGGGGAGAGTGAGAAAGAATTAAGAAAACATCTTGAAGAGTATGTTTTGGTTAAACCCTATCCTGATTTCATACCTTATGGGGTATATATAATATTTCTTAAATCATGCAAATTACTATAAAAAGTGTAGTTTCCAGTTTTTCATATTTCAAGGGGTTCTGACACGAATAAGGTTTTTATGCTTTAGCAGCCATTGTTCCCTGGTCTGCCTAATGGACTTGTGACGTGGGGCCCGTCCGGTGACCTGGGAAGTGGCTGACGGATGGAGCAGAGACGGAAGCGGTCATTTTGACCGCTCCAGCTCTGCTTCCAGAAGCTGCAAAGGAAGATGCAAGATGGAGGGGACATCACTGATGATCGGCCCTGGCCAGGCAAGGGAAGTATTTTTTTTTTTCATGTCAGAAACCCTTCAAAGGATTGGCTTTTTAAAGGGATTTTATCTCTCCCCCGTCAGTCCACTTATCGCATCTTCTCCTCACTGAGCTTCTCTTGTTACCCAGGTCACCTCACCTCCAGCCAGCCGGAGCCTCCTCTTCTTGTTATGATGCGTCCATTCTCGGTAGTATCCTTCCGGCAGATCAGTGTAGGTTACGTCACTAGTGACATAGCGTTTACTGCCTAGGAAGGCATGCCGAGCTTTTGCCAAAACTGTGCGTGTGCGCTGTCTCACCGTCAGAGTTCAGATGCTATTGCAGAGAGACAGCGTGCATGGACAGTCTCGGCAATAGATTGGCAATCTCTGTTAGGCAGTGAACGCTACCTTACTAGTGACATAGCAGACATTGGCCCGCAGGAAGGAGACAGCAGACAATGGACGCTTCATCACCGGAAGATGAAGCATCGTGAGGTAACCCGGGGGGACTGCAGGAGCCAGAAGATGATCAGCGTGGAGAAGATGCGGTAAGAAGGCTGCCTGGGAAGGAATAGGCAAGTATAGAATTTTTGTTTTATATTGACAGAACCCCTTTAACCCCTTGAGTGGTGAGTTTCTTACCCCCCCCCCCCCCCGTCAGACCCACCAGGGCAGGTTTTTTAAATGGGCCAAACATTTAATTTCAACTAATTTTGCAGTCGTGTTCCAAGAGCCATAACTTTTTTTTATTTTTCCATTGACACAGCCATATGAGGGCTTGTTTTTTCCGGGACTAGTTGTACTTTTTGATGGCATCATTTTGGGGTATATATAATGTATTGTATAACTTTTGTAAAAACATTTGTAGGGAGATTGGGGGAAAAAAAAATTCTTCCATTTTGTTTTTTCGATTTCATTTTTACGGCGTTCAGCGTGCAGAATAAATAATGTGATAACATTATTCTCTAAATCAACACTATTCAGGTGCTACCAAGTTTATACAGTTTTTTTTATGTTTTGCTATTTTTGTACCTTTTTTTCTTAAAGGTTTGCTTTTGTGTCACCACATTCCAAGAGCCGTATTAATTTTGCTTACCATAAGCAATATGTTGGCGCTATACAAATAAAGATTATTATTATTACCATTGACAGAGCCCCAGAAGGCCTTGTTTTTTGCGGGATGAACTCTTGTCTTCATTTATCTAATTTTTAGGGACATGCAAAATGTTGATCGCTTTTTATTCCATTTTTTCTTGTGGCAAGATTAACAAAATCTGTAATTCTGGCATGTTTTTTATTTTTATTTTTCACTGCATTCTCTGAGCAGTATAAATAATGTATTAAATTAATTCTACGGGCCAGAACGATTACGCCAATACCAAATTGTAATAGTTTTTTTTTCTTTTTCGCGACTTTTTCACAGTTTAAAAAAAAAAAAAAAAAAAAAGTAATAAAAGCTTAAATCACCCTTCTTTTGCCATATCTAGAATACAAAAACCAAATCATAAAAGAAAAATACATATTTGGTTTCAACACGTCAGTAAAAGTCAGATCTATCAAACTAGTGCATTATTTACCCCACGGAGTGAATGTAGTCCGAAAAAAATAAAGAACGCAAGAAATGCACTTTTTCAGTCACCCTGTCTCCCAGAAAAAATGCAATAAAAAGCGATCAAAAAGTCGTATGTTTTCCGAATTAGTACCAACGTAAACTACAGGACATCCCGCAAAAAAATGATCCCTTGCTCAACTATGTCGACAGAAAAATAAAAAAAGTTATTGTGCGCAGAAGATGCAGCTGAAAATAATTCTAAAAAATTAAATGTCTTTAAAAGAAGTACAAGTACTACAGCAAAAAAAAAACTATACAAGTTTGGTTTTGTAGTAATCGTACTGACCCATAGAATAAAGTTATCATGTCATTTTTGTTGCAGTTTGTGCGCCGTAAAAACAAAACGCACTTAAAGATGGTGGAATTTCATTTTTCTTTTTTTCGTTTTACTTCACTTAGAATTTTGTAAATGGTTTTTCAGTGCATTATATGGTACTTTAAATAGTACCATTGAAAAATACAACTCGTTCCACAAAAAGTAAGTCATAAAAAAAGGAGTTATGATTTTTTAAACGAGGGGAGGAAAAAAAGAAAAGGGGGGTGGGGGGCGCGTGTCATTAATGGGTTAAATAATGTACCAACTTCCTTCTCTGGGTCATTATGGCGCAGGGATACCACGTGTAATTTTGAGAAAAGTGTTTTTATTTTTTTAATAATTTTTTTACTTTTTTTTTTTTTTTTTTTTAACTTTTTTCAAAATTTTTGTCCCTTTAGGGGACTTCCACAGAGACCATTAAGGACCCCCTGATCACATTCTGGGGGTCCAATGGTTACAGCCCTTTACATGCTACATGTAAAGGGTAAACACAGCAGAGATCGGAATTTGTCTCCATTCTCTGCTGTGTAAGAGCTGATGCCCGGCTATCATCTGACAGAGGGAGCCCCATCCCTCCGTCAGCTCTTTACATGCTGTGGTCGCATAGACCGCGGCATGTAAAGGGTTAACACAGCAGAGATCTGAGGTTTTCTCCGATCTCTGCTGTAAGAGCTGGTGCCTGGCTTATCCTCTGACAGCCAAGCGCCAGCTCTCCCTCCCACAGAGACCATTGGCTGGCTTCTGACAAGCAGATGGTCTCCATGGTAACCTGTAAACAAAGCAGTGCAGGAGTTTGAAAGTAAAAGCGGGAAGTTGCTGGCAGATCGGTAATATATTCCTGCTTCTTTTTTAAAAGTCCTGCACTGTTCTGTGTGGGACTGTGTAGACAGAGCACACTACCACAGCTTATGGCATTGTGCTCTGCAGGTCCCATAATGAAACATAGCCCGGAAATCTTCCAGGCTATATTGCTGTGGGCAGTGGAGCTCGTCCCGGAAAGTTTGCTACAGGCGACAAAGACCGTTTTAATTTTAAATAGATATAGTGCATAGTTGTTTTATATTTGAACAGCTTGCAAGTGAATCTATTGTCTTCCTCTCCGCTTTTTTCTGAGTGATTTCTTGCAGAAGTAATAACGATAGATACTTATTCGGTGTAAAAACTTTCAGCTCAGTATAAAGGTACCCATAGCATATGTCCTTGTTTGCTCTGTTTTCTTCCTGATGATTGAAACATTTAGAAATCGTGAGGTACATGCTGAATTCTATAAGGAACAGTTTGTTAGTAGTCATCTAGGGCTAAACGGTGACCATGACTGAGATTTCAGTTTTTTCCTTGACTTAAAATTGGGTGCATCGTCTTGTTTCTATGCCACGCAGGCACAAAATGAGTGAATATGATAGCACTACTTTATCCGTACAGTAGATTAATATTAAATTGGCCATGAGTGCAACATGTAAGTGTACAGACAAGCAACAAGAGAAATAACTGGGAACAATTTGAAGAATTCTCATTTGTTCAACTAGAGCAGAGGTCCCCCACCTTTTATCCTTTTGTGAGCCACATTCAATTTTAATTCATTGTTGAAACTGAAAAATCCTAACATATTAAAGGGGTTCTGACATGACAAAAAATTTTTTACTTCCTTTGCCTGGCCAGGACCGATCGTCAGGCATGTCCCCTCCGTCTTGCATCTTCTTCTTTTGCTTCTTGAAGCAGAGCTGGAACGGTCAAAATGACTGCTTCCTGCTCTGCTCCGTCCGTCAGCCACTTCCAAGGTGAACGGACGGGCGCCACGTCACAAGCAGTGCTTGCTGTGGGCAGCCTGTCCTTCCTGGCTGAACTCGGAGTTCTGCACATTCGCAGTGGAGAGACGGCCCGTCCTGACTCCTGTCAAAGGGCACCTCTCTTCTGTGCGTGCGCGCAATCCCGGAGGGGGGCGGCCCGTCCTGGCTTGTCTGTGGAAGAAGAAGCCTGCTGGGAGATGACCCCCGCTGCACAACCACAACACAACAAAAAGGTAAGTATTAGGTTTTTATGTTTTAACAAGCCATAAATCGTGGGTTCCCAGTGTCAATTAGGCAGACCAGGGAACAATGGCTGTTAAAACGTAAAAACCTTTTTCGTGTCAGAACCCCTTTAAGCGTGGAGAGACCCAAAATCATCAAATTCAGTTTTCAGTTAAATATTTCAGTTTAAAACTTTTTCTAATAATGCTTAGAATCTTTGCTTTAAAACAAGACAAAAAGTGAAGCTCTTTCCGTAAAGCAGCCTGGGATGTAGCCTTTTGAAGTAGGAATTGTGTATACCTTTAGGCAATCGCTCCCGAATGTATTTTTACAGCCTACATCTTAAGCAGTATTGCTGATAGAGCCTTGATTGTGGTCTTGTTTGGAAGTGATGAATCTTGGTTTTAAAACAATATCAAAATCTCTCTCAGCAATACAGCCAGAGATGCAGCAAGGTGATGTGAGTTTTAGGCACAAATGCTTCTAATGCATTTAAGAAAATCTATAATTATTTGTTTGTTACAAAGTTATTTGAAGGTGGAGATAGCTGTGAGCAGCCCTTGAAGAGAACGCCAAGAAGCAGGTTGTCTGGTTTCAGGACATACATAAGGTTTAGGGGTGCACTTCTCGAGTTATGTAATTCCTATATTTTATAGGCTGTCACTTTTTTTAGATTTTCAGCTTAAAACCAGGTTTTTTTTATCTTCCCAGTTCTGGTGATTTTGTGAAGATAAGTGGATGTAGACATCAGCCTAAGGCCGGCTGCACACGGCCGTGACGGGCTCCGCCGCGGAATATTCCGCGGCGAAGCCAGTCACTGCGCCCCCCAGAGACCCCATACTTACCAGCGGATCCGGCGTCCTCGCTCCCGCATGACGCTTCCCCGCCCACTGCCGCCGTGTCATGTGACACACTGCCCGCGTCACATGACGCGGCCGGCCGTGTCATACGACGCGGCAGCCGTAGGCAGGGAAGCGTTTTCACGCTATCTTCCGCTGTGCTACAGCGGAAGATAGCGTGAGCAGACGGCTTCCATTGACTGCAATGGAAGCCAGCCGCGCGTACACCCGCGGCAAATAGAGCATGCCGCGGGTGAGGACGGGAGATTTCACAGTGCGGAATTCCGCGGTGGAATTCCGCACCGTGAGCACTGCGCTATTAGGTTCAATAGAACCTAATAGCTGCGGGCAACGCAGCGGATTTCCGCCGCGAATTACACGGCGGAAATCCGTTCGTGGGAAGGAGGCCTAAGTGGTATATATGAACTCTGCACATGTTAAACTTTTATATTAAGGTGGTATTGTGCACTTCCTTTTATGCTTGAGTCCAACTTTTAGCCACTAATAAACTTTTAAACAATTTTTTATCCATCATATGCTTTGCCACAATTTTGCACGAAGAGTCATATGTATATAAAGGCAAGACAGGGACCCATTAAAAGAATGCCCCTTTAGGCTAGGGCAACACAGTGACTTTGGCTGTGACAGGGGTTGCACAACCAAAGATCACTGTGTAGCCCTGCAATCTCACACTCTCATTGAGACCAATGTGGTCACAGTGCGACTGAGGTTACTGTAACTGCAACTCACCAAATATAACCTTGGTGGATTTTTTGCGATCTGCATGTCTTGGCAAGTTGTACCGCAACCCAGTTGACCTTAATGAGAGTGCAAGTTTGCAGGGCTACACAGCAATCTTTAGTCTCATGATCACTGTCATGGCCAAAGTAGCCCTGTAGTCCTAACCTAAAGAGGTATTCTTATCAGGGGCCCCCATATCACATCACCTCATCTTGCTGGCTGCTGAATCTAGCCTCCTATTTAATTCTATGAGATGTACTGCAACAGCACAGGCACAAGGAGCTCGGCAGTTTCTATAAACCTGGCCTCCTGTCGGAGCCTGTATGCGGTGGCCAGTGGGATGACGTTGGACAGGATTGAGGGCTTCTCCTTCTAGGGATAGATGGTGGATCCAAGGGTTGAATGTATTAGATTTAAATGTTAAAGAGGGGGATACCTCCTATAGTGAGCAAGAACATTTTTTATGATACTCAACTCTACTTTGGTCCCACGGATAGTTAGATGTTCTGGTATTGGCTTTTAGACACGGTGGCAGAACACTTGGGTCTCCTATTCTTTAATGTCGGTGATCATCACTAGAACTGAACTACTAAATTACTAGGCACCATATGTTTTCTTTAAAGTAGAATTTCATAATAATATCACCTACACAAAAGCCTTATTTCAGCATGGACTTTCTGCGTTAGTCACTGGACAGTTATGGGAACAAATGTTGATATCATGCCTGTTTAATTTTCTTCTGACAGATTGTTTGAGCTGAAGATGGAGCAAGAACAGTATCAGACTGAGATCCGAGACCTGCAGGAGCAGCTCTCAGAAATGCACGACGAGTTGGACAATGCAAAGTTATCTGTTGTTGATGATGGGGAGAGAGAAGCTTTAATACAGGTCAGATAACATGGCTAAGTGCTGTGAATGTAAAAGGCGGGATGCTATAGGGTGCATTCAATATAATGAAAATCTTATTTGCTATTTTTTGCCTTACTTAAATCTAGCTTATAACATCAAGTGGTTCTTCTATAGGCACTCGTTATGTAACAATCCAGTGGTTGTTGGGGAAGTCTGACAACTCTCCAGTGATAGACAAGGATCTGGCATGTTGATGCAGTTGTTCACCTTGGGTGTCTGGCAGTGACTTACAACCTTTATGAAATAACCATGCACAGTGAGCTAATCCAGTCTAATACGTATGACCAGCATAGTTGTCTTTTTGCAAACGTCAATTACCTCTGGATTACAAGTGCCAATCAATAAGATTGGTTCTTATTTGACTGGTCATCACACAGTTCGATCCAGACTGTACGGGAGAAGAACCATTGTTCATATGATCATTCGTCCACAATGGAGTTGTACCATTGTCTGCTGCACATCCCCTGTTTACACAGGAAGATATGCTACCAACGATGATAATTTTTTTTTTTGTACCATGTGATCACCTAGTGTTTGCTTATTTGCTGAGTGATTGGTTGCACCTTCACATGGGTAGATGATCGGGTGGATGAATGGTTGAGAGTACAGGTGTTTGTGAATGTCATTGATCAATGCATCTGAACTTGCAGTTGAACAGCCGTACTCTTCAGCGTTCTGTCACAACCAGTGAAAGCACTTCATAAGTGCCATCATGGCAGATGATGTAGACCTTACTCTAAAAGTATGGCAGAGGTGTGTGAATTTTGTCTTCGGTTTGAAAAGAGTGGTAATGTTACAACAAGCATATGGTCCTGAAAACATTAGCTGTGCTGCAGTATTTCAGAGGTGGAAGCACTTTAGGGAGGGTCACACACCAGTGAATATTGAAGTGTGTGCAGGGAGGCCATCCACAGTAGTTACGCATGTCAACGTTGCCAAGACTAATGAACTGTTGCAAGAGGATGGAAGGCTTACTTTACCTGCATTTTTACCTTTTTTTTGCATCTCATTCGAGTGAGCTCAACACATTGAGAAAAAGAAGCTGAAAATTCACTTGCACTTCTATTTGCCGTTCTTTTAGACAAAAGTCTACTTCAACCGCCTTGATGGCACGTACAAAATGCCTTCACTTGCTGTAACAGAATGCTGGAGAGTATGGCTGTCCATCTGCAGGTTCAGGCACGTTGCTGCATGATGTTCACAAACACTGTGCAGTGCTGCGAGATCTACCATGTTAAAAATAAAATACAGGTGGTCTCATTATCTTTAATCAGCCCTCCTATATAACAGACGATAAAGTTTTTATATGATTGTGTTGTGAAAGATTTATTTTCAGTGTTTTTTATGACTTCTCTTAGGATCTTGTGCACATGAAACAAGGAGTTCAGGAACTGCTGATGGCCCGGGAAGAACAAGAAGACCTGTTAAAGAAGAGAGAACGTGAACTTACAGCCTTAAAGGGAGCTCTAAAAGAAGAGGTATCCAGCCATGATCAGGAGATCGATAAGCTCAAAGACCAATATGAAAAAGAGCTAAAGAAGATGCGAGAGAGTCTGGAAGAGGCAATGCAGGTACATCTATAATTTTACTTTAGATGCTTCTTTTAAGCAATAGGCAGAGTCAAAATCAGACACTCACAGACTTCTATTAGGTATCAACTGCACCTCCATAAGCTTCTTTAGGAGTGTGACTGAAAATCAGTTGTGGCATGGCCCATTGGGTGCTGAGTTATTGAGATAATTTCCCTAAAAGCATTATTTTGCATTCTAGCACGGGGATTCCCAATGTCTTGACTGCACAACACCTACTTTCCAGTAATATACCATGCCCCCTCCAATCATGACCAATTCATAGACGATGGAACTGATTTGTAATTTTTTTTTTGTTTTACCATATTGGCCTAGTGATTGAGAAACAATGTAGAAATTCATCTGTGACGACTAATATTTTAATTTAAGGTTTTTTTTTATGGTAATGCTGTTAGCATCTAGATAGTATTTCATAGACCTGAATATAATAAAGTGGTCTATCATCATACAATATTAATTGGTTTTGAGACAACCATTCTATGTTGAAATTATTGTATGTCGAAACTGTAAGTCTATGGAAACTGGTGATTCAGAAGCCTCAAAATGTCAACCAAAAGTAATTCAAAATGAAGATGAAAGAAAATTAAACCAATAACTAATACAGATAAAGAAAGTTCTTTACATATAAAAGTCAAAAACGGGTACTGGATGATGTAAATTACTTTGTATGTAGAGGACAAGAGCTTCTCAGGGTCATGTACGGTGCACCAGATAGAGAACATGGAGCCCCTGACCTGTTCTCCAATGGAGCAGCTCATCCTAGTATGAAGAGCAATGAAGGACCTCTGTAGTACTGTAGAGAGCCAATCAGTGCATGCACTTTAGTAATACAGGGGTTTTACCAGTAAAGTACACATGCTGATTGGCTAGATTTTTCAGTAAAATGGACGGCTGCAAAGAACTTTGTGACATTGTTGAATCTGCTTGCAAATTACAATAGCCCAGAAAAGACCATTGTATGTTGGGAATATTGTATCCTAGGGTCACTGTAACTTTAAGGGTCACTGTATGTATTTTCCTAAAATTGTTTACTTTGTACTTGATGTTTTCATGGCTTGGCATAATTCACAAGGGTGTATTTTTCAGATAAATTACTCTTTAAATACACTTTATTAAGTCTTATCTTGTGTACCTAGAAATGCTAGGTATGTGCAGTACTTTGAAGTTCCTCAAAAACATTGCACCATAACTGGGTGAGTCTAAATATTCCGCCTTTCTGCTGAGACTGACGTTCATGCAGAATTTTTTTGGGAGCCTGCAACTTGACATGTAGTACAAATATATAAGCTTTAATTTGAATGGAAGTTTGGAAAGTTGGAGTATACTGCTGTGAAAAGCATGTGCTGGCATTTCTTAAATGTGTACTAATGTCAATAATGACAAAAGGTGGCAGCTAGGGGAAAGTAGAGCTGATATGGGGCTTTGCTGTGCTTTCATGGAAGGTCCTAAAGGGAATGTGTCACTTGTATATTTTACCAAATAAAACCTACTAGTTAAACATACCTATATATCCTTTTTTTTTCTTTTCTGTACATTATTCTATGGTAGCAGTTCTGCCCTGTTAGATTTATTCAGAGAGATTACAACAATCACATGGACCTAGGAAACTAATCTGAAGATGACTTGCTGACTTCTATGGGAGAGTGCTTTGGGCATGCTCTGTGTGGCAGTTATAGTGGGAGGGAAAGGAGGTGCGTTATGAAGATTACCTATTGTCCGTGCGCTGTTGCCCCTGTATTAGCATGCACCAGAAATTGACTGATCTCAAAAATGTGAAACACCAGAGCTGCTCACCTGTTCTGCCAACTTCTCATTCCCTTTATATTCCTTTCAGAAGCTCATCTGGACGTTTGGAGACATTGTTAATTTTTTTTTCAGATCTGAAATGAAGAATTACAACTGTGACATATGCGTCAGACACCTCCTTATTTCACAGCATTCTAAGCTGTTGGACAGGACAACCCCTTTAATAGCAAATAACATTATTTAAATTATTTTTGAAAATAATGTATTTTAAATAATTTATAGTGTTGACAGAGTCAATAATTATACAATGGGGAGGGTGCAAATTTATCAAATCAGCTGGATAGGATATGATCATAAAAATACATGCAAAAACTAATTTTAAATTGCGCTGATGTGTGTTTCCCCCCCCCCCCCCCCCTCCCCTTCAAAATCTGAAACGGGCCTTGAAAAGTGAAAATATGTACTTCTCATATATGAATTGGGTCCTCATTTTGGCTTAAAAGAAAAAAAATCGCTAAATCTGAACCACAAGTGTACTGTATGAACTTGATTCTGAATTGCCTCCATGTATTTTTCTGCAGTATGTAGGGAAATACTGTTCAGGGGAAAGTTATGTAACCTTATGGAAAACTACAGTATTTGTATTGTCTGTAACCTGTTTATCCAGGTTTGTGCAACAGTTTTGACAAACATTCTCAAAGGCCTTTTGGAACGATTTTTTCCATAAGTTGTGCCAAACTTGCCCATGAGCTGTGTCTAGTTTTGCTACGGCTAATTATTGTGGCAGCCAGCTGAATTCACCAAATTGCCACATTCCAAAGGCACTTATTCCAAATTCTGTGCTGATTCCCCCCCAGCCAGACCAGATCTGACTAAAAACTGACCCTATTTTGTTCTAGAATCATGAGTAAGCTCAAGATTAGTAAAGAAGGAAAAAGACCCAATGCATTTCCTACAGCATATGCAAGAGGCTGTTTCCTCAGGGGTCTATATAGAGCGTTCCAGCATGCTCTATGTATAATTTTTTTTTTGTTGCACACCCAAAATATGAAGATGTGAATGCACCCATTGAAATCAACACGTTCTATTCTCCGGAACTATCACTGCTCCTTACATTGTGCAGTGGCCTGGAATGGTACTGCAAGTTTAGACCCCTTTTAACTGAACGCTTCTATGGTTTATAGTATAAGAGGGACGTGTTTGAAAAACAGACTTTCTTTCATGGTACACAGCAGTTCATGTACGTTTTAATTTAAATAGCCTTTCATTACTTACTGATAAAACTGAGCTTGTAAGCCCAGCTGCACACAGGCAAGTCGGATTCTGGATGTGGGATCCCGCAGTGGAATCCATCTGTGACCCCTGGCTGACGACCCCGCGTACCTGCATTATTTGTAATGCGGATGACCGCAGCGGCTCCCTGTCAGTCGTGTAAAGTACTGTTTTTTTATTTTTTTTATTGTATTTCTCGCGTCGTCGCTAGGCAGTGACATGGGCATCCCCGGCCCATACACAATGTTAATTGCGTATGGGCTGCAGGTCGGTCTGCCTCCATTTACTTCAATGGAGGCCGTCCACAGAAAAATGGAGCATGCTGCGATCTTTCCTCTGCTCGCAGAATATGCAATTTCTTATCCGTGAATGTGAGGAAAAATGCGAAAGTGCATACCTTTTCAATGCCTACGTTTTGCTATAGGAATCCAGTCGCATGAAGCCGGCCTAACCCTGTTTGAAACACACCTTGGATTCTAATAATAAGGGCTCCTGCTACAAGGGGCCTTTCTCTTCCAAGATGGTTAACTTGTGATTGTGTAATGATAACTCCCATTGTTGTTTTTCTTCTAGTCAAAATAAACATTAAGAGGAATACCCCAAAATAACAACCGTATATTAAAGCAGTACCTAAACTTTGGTAGTTAGGGTTGTTTTACTTAGTTTGTACATTTTTTTTTTAAACTGTTGTTGCCATTTGGTAAATGGTGACAACATGGAGTGTGTAATAGGCCTTATAGGTTGTCACTAGAGATGAGCGAACGTACTCGGATAAGCACTACTCGTCCGAGTAATGTGCCTTATCCGAGTACCGCTGTACTCGTGCAGAAAGATTCGGGGCGCTCCGCTGCTGACAGGTGAGTCGCAGCGGGGAGCGGGGCAGAGCGGGCGGGAGAGAAGGAGAGAAAGATCTCCCCTCCGTTCCTCCCGGCTCTCCCCTGCAGCTCCCCGCTCCGCAGTGCGTCCCGAATCTTTCAGCACGAGTACAGCGGTACTCGGATAAGGCACATTACTCGGACGAGTAGTGCTTATCCGAGTACGTTCGCTCATCTCTAGTTGTCACCTTAGAATAAATTTCCTAAAAACTAAGAAAAATGACAGCATCTGATGCCAACCCATAAAGCCCGTGACATGTGGAAAATGACAATTTTTATTCTTTAGGTGGAAATTCACTTAAGACTGTTCCTATGTGATGGATTGCAGGAGCATGTATTATATATGGGCCAACAATACCAACAGTGGGTTGTCTGCCTTGCATTGAGGCAGTACATAATTACACACTGAAGTAGAGCTTCTGGGCTGGGGCCTAAATCTTCATAGACTTCTTTGTGATGACGTAGGACCTATAATTCCTGCCTTTGGATTATATAAGTGCATGTTCGAGTGCATCCTCATTTTAAACTCAATCAACATGTATAATTAAATTACATATCTGGTCTCTTACTTTCCTAAAAATCACTTTTTTCAAAAGCTGGTCCTCTACAAGTCTAGACCTGAAATGTAGAGCAGCCGTCTAGACAATCCCTCTACCGCATGTTCCTGATGTTAGTAGTGGCAAGAAGTAATTTCTAAGCAAGTATTCCATTTTACCACCATGGATGTGTAATCCTGACCGTGGAAACACTTCCCATTTTTAAAGTGTAATCTCAATCACATGGTTAATTATTTTTACATTCGTTGAATTAAATTTGACGCTGTTGATGTTGACTTTACAATTCCCCAATTATCCCAGTTAGTCTCTTTTGATTGTGGGGGGATTTAATCTAAATGTTGGCCTTAGAGTTTGTAAAAAGAACATTGTGTTACTCTGAAGTCTAATGAACTAATCTTTTCAGCTCTCTGTTCAAGGCTTTCTGGTCTTGACCTGATAATTCCCAGGAATGAGACCATATTCTAAACTTTCTAAGAAAGTGAACCATGTCAGCAACCCAGCGCTGATTATCTTCTTGAGAAAGGGGCTTTAGTGAATTTCATTCTTCACTCTGGCCTTCACTATTGGCTTGTTGTATCTGTTAAAGGATTAGTGGTGCTTTCGATGCGTACTCATTAAATGTAATTATATTATTTTAGCTGTGTCAGCAATAATGAGACATGGTTACACTATGAAAGAGTGATTTATGTGTTGAGGAATGCGACTTTTTTTTTTCTTTTAATTCCTTCTATAACTTTCAGATCTATAAGTAATAAAGATACATTGCAAGGTTTGCATGCAGACCTAGAAGTGTGTCTCTATGAGAATATGATAGCAAAAAAAAATAGCACTGCTAGCCATTAAGCTCGCATTTTCAAAGGTTTGGCATGTATCCCCTTGAATGAGTCTATGAGGTCTTCCATCTCCATAATCTCCTGTAGTGCTTTCAACCATAGCGAGATATAAGATTATATGGTTCGTTGCCAAAGCTACAGGATAAAGGCTCTTGCTACATTATGCAGATGGCGCATTTATCGGTAGGCCGTGGGATATTACTGAGGTGCAAGAGAAATGGTGCGAGTGATTTGGGTTGAATGAAGTTGTGAATATGCGCCACACCTTGGACCAAAAATTTCCCAGTATTGGACAATTCCAAAATATGTAGTACCTTGTTCTTTTCCACATCTCCAACATAGTGGGGACACAGAAGGTATCAATGGTGTACAGACTGGAGGGCACCTTCTACCCGCAAGAGAGAATTTTGAATCCTGTCTCGTGAATTTTGCTGTGGATGAAAGATTTGTGTGTAAGGCTATAGAGCTTTTTATTTTTTTTTATTTTTTTTGTTCCACCCTGCACAACATCAACAAATTTCTTTAGTATATAGAGGGGACTTAGTGAATTGGCTTGGGTGGTTGGGAGACTATAAATGCACCATAGGGTGTGTCGAGAAGGTCACTGCAAAACTGCTCAAAAGGTGTCTTTGCTCGTGTGAAGCCTAATAAATAGGGTTAGGATGTAAGGAGCAGTGGTGAACAGGCTGCCTTATTTGGTGGGCAGGAAGTAAAAGGTACCCAAAGGCACTCCAGATGTGGCGTCCCAGTGCTGCTAGGGCCATAGTCAGCACTGTGGAGAGGTTGTGTGCGCTCCACTCTGCTGCTTGAAGTGCTGCAATGCGCTCACCGCTGTAACAAAATCAAATTTAACAATTCAAAATCCACTTAATGGGCAAATTTATCAAATTATTATTTTAGAATAATTTAATCGCCCAGCCCTACTCTGAAGTGATGCAAACTATCCACAAGCATTCACTCAACCGTTTAGTGCTCTCTATACAGAGATTGTAGATAAACATTGGTGATTAAGATGAATTTGATCTAAAGCAGATTTAAAGGGTTAACGAGGACCTGTTGGCTCTCTTCACATGTCTTTTTTTTTTTTTAGTAAATACTTGAATTAACCGTGAAAAGACAATTATGGACAAGACTGCATGAGAAATTAGCCTGACCATGCAGATTCATTGTGGCCTGGGCTGACAGATTTCGCTGCTGTCAACTCAATTGGCGGGAGGGTGTAGGTGCAGTGTGTAGGTGTGCTGACACAGTACTGGCGTAATGATGGCAGTACATCGTGCCACCTAGGACAGGCCGCTAGCACTGGAGTGGATGAAGACGCTCGTTGAGGCATGGGTATATGAGTATAAGGTTAATTTTTTTTTCCCTAAGGTACTATTAAGGGGCACTGAGGGGCCACAATTACTGTGCAAGATGGCAGTAAGGGGCCAAAGTTACTGTGTCAGCAGGAACTAAGGGCCATTATTACCTTTAAAAAATTACAGAGGGGGCACTATTACTTTCAAGGGGCCCCTATCTCTGTCTAGGGAGCACACAGCAGAAATGTATTTTCTAAGAGTGCACAGTGGGCATTATATTACTGTTTAGAGGACAAGGGGTACTATTACTTTGTAAGGTGCTCTACGGTGGGTATTACTATGTGGCAACACAGAATTGGTATCATTGCTATGTGGTAGCAAAGTGGGGATACTAATGTTGTGTGGAACAGTAGCAGCAGCATTGTTCTTTGGTTACAAAAGATGGCACTGTTACTGTGTGACGAACTATTAACTTTTCATGCACAATATGGTGCACTATCTGTCACTTTTTTAATTGTTACTGTCTGTGCTACATTTTGTTCTGGAGATAATAGTTATTATATTGTTTCTGAAGCACAGTATTTGGGGACACCACTGTACGCAGCAGATACAATATTACAGGCATATAGGACAGCAACAGGCACAGAATTGTGGGTAGAATCTGGATGGAGAGTTTGTGTAGATTGTTAAAACATTTACTGGAATTCACTTCTCCCATCTTTTCCTTCTAGCCCAGACCGCCATGAAGCCTTTTTCCAGCCAAGATTTGTGTTTGCAAAGTTGCAAAAACAAATTGTGGCTGCCAGAAGTCTACATGGTGGTCTGAGCTGGATGGAAAAGATGGAAAAAGTGAGCTATGCCAGTGAGATAATATGTCTGAGTCACGAAATACAATTGTGCTGCTGTCACAACTATGGCCTGTAGAGTGCCTTCATCACACTGGTTTAACTGAATTTGTCCCCCTTAAGTGGAAAGACGCCACCATGAAACTACAGGAACAGATAGATTAAAACCTGCTCTTTTTAATGGCAAAATAAAATGGGAAGTGACCTTTTTGAGTTACAGTTGTTTAAAAAAATGGTAAACCTTGCAAAAATGTATTTTTTTTTTTTACCAATTTCAGTGGAGGGTAAAACACAGCATGAAAGCAAAAAAGAAGCCAGTTTAACCATGCTTTGGTAGGCTCTTGTACTACTCACTGGCCAAATTCCAGCTTATTTAAGCTATTTGTTAATTAGTTGTCGGAACAAAATTGGCCACACATTTAGGAATCCACAACACTTACCAGCCACTTTGGGCCTTCTTACCCACCAAACCAATATTTGTGAGCCCTGACTGTAAAATTTTCGAATTCCACGCAAAAAGTGGACCAAGTGCACCAAGCTTCAGTAAATTAGCTTGCTTAGATCAAGAACAGTGGCAGCACAAACTTGGATGTTTTTTTGAAACAATCTCTGCAAGGGGAGGAGTGACATTTATGTAAATGGCTCAAGTGCCTCAAGCAAGCTATACACCAAGCTGAAACTTTGCAGAACTTTATACAGGTGGTGTATGAACATTCTGTAAAAATCTTAGCAAAATTGAAGGTTGTCAAGCAGGGACCATTAGACCACTTGACATGGAATGACCACCTTCAACAGCTGCTGGCCAAATGATCATTCAGGCAACAGCTATGTTCCTTGACTACCCTATATCTATGAACAGATAAGACCGCCCACTGGACCTCCAAACTCAGACTGAGCAGAGATTTACATGAATAAAATAAAAGATACGCTGAATCCTTTCCCATAAAGCTATATATTGATCTGCTCAGCTCATCCTGCTATATAATTCACTGTCCGTAGAGTTGACTATATTTTGAATATGACAAGTTCCCTTAAAAACATTTCCTCAAAGCCACTGTACTCTGACATTTAGGCTGCAGGTCCACGGGCGTTGCCAAATCCCGCTTTGAATCTCTGCCACAGGAGCCGGTAGACGGATCTCCGCGGCTCTGCACGGGCTTCTTACAATGTCTTTATAGTGGTAGGAGCTCTGTTTAATAATAAAACTATGGCTGGACACAGAGTTAAATGACCAGATTTTGGCTGCCAGCACTAGAGCAAGCTTGAACTCCAAAATAAAACGCTGTGTAAATCTAAGGATGTTCTCTCTAGTGCTGTCTTTATATGACAGATAGGGCTGTATAATGAGCTTCTGTTACGTGAATGATAATACCGTTTTTCAAGTTTAAACAATTTTGTAATCGTGTTGATAAGCCTGAAAATATATTATCTTTGACAACTGAGTACCTGACTTACGGCTGCACAATTCATTGTGCAACTGTTGTTCGAGGGCCCAGTTTTAAACCACAGTGCTTTTAGAATAATTGCTCTTAAAGGGGTTTTCTGATTCAAAGCCCTTGATGACCGATCCCCCGAAGGTCATCACTAGCGGAGCTGCTTTTCCATGACCAAGGCTTTTACCAATTGTAGATTGCCACGTCGAATAAGTCGCATGCACGTCCATAAGATTTATATATCTTTGACTGCCTCTATGTTGACTGTTTCTCTAGCGATACACATTACAATAATAGCAATAACCATTGTCATTGGTGAAGCTTAACACTTATTGGCAGATTCAAAAGATTTCCCTCAGTTAAAAAATTTGCTGCCCATCCACTGCAGAACTAAATTTAAACTCCTCTGCATAGGGTCAGTGCAGTGCTTCTGCTCCAACCCCGGTACATCCTGGCGGATGCTGTCTGATTAGCCCCTTTTTAAAGGAATTCTACTCACCCAACCTGCAACTCTGGTCTGGTGGTGCAGTGCAAGGCTGTGACTGCTGACACAGAGCTGGAGCTGCAGGCTAGGTGGGTGTAAAGCCGGTAGCGATGCTGCTTGGCCAGAGGCCAATAGGGGGGCTGGGACATCCTGGGACTACTATGGGGGTCACTATTAGTACTGGGCCAATATAGGGGACTCTGCTACTATTGGGGACATTGTGAGGGGCCACTATTACTGCTGCGGCCACTATGGGTTACTGTTACTACTGGGGCCACTGCTAGTCCTGCGCCCACTATGGGAGTCACTATTAGGGCTCATTCACACAGGCATAAGGACATTTCAGTCGTAAAAATACACGTATTTACGTGACTAAAAATTGCTTATGCCCATGCTTTTTGGCCACTTCAGCGTGTTTTTATGTACGCAAATGCACTGTGGAGGGATTGAACTAGTACAATATACTTTAACACTTCAGTATTGTAGTATATTGTATTTCTTCAGGCATTCTATTGGCATAGCCTAATAAACAAAAATACATGGCAGCCCTTGGGGCTTTCACAAGGCCCCAGGCTTCAATGGCACCTACCTTGCACTCCTTTGGACACCAAGTTAGTACGGTTCCGTTTTATTTTTCTGGTGCACCCTGAAGAAGCTCCTGTCCTCTACATAGAAAGTGATTTATAGCTTTCAGGAGTTCTTGCTGATATATGTAATGACTTTAGAAAATTAGGCAGATAACTAATCCAAATAAAGTCCTTATTCTGTATTACTTGTCTTTGACATTTTGGGGCCAATCACAAGTTATCCATATGGTGTCAACATACAATATTAACGTACAGTGGTCGTCCCAGAGTTAATATTGTATGAGGGACTACTTGTACTGTAATTGCCCAATTGTGTGTGAAAGTTGCTCAGCTGAGAAGCAGAATAATTCTCCTTCCCAACCCCTCTCATCCTACAGACGCTTGTCCCCAGCAAACAAAGAGCAGCCACCACTGGAAGGCCTATTAATTAGTAACATTTTGATTGTAATGTCAAAGAAAAGCAGAAAGGGCTGATTAAAATACAGAACAGATATGTAAATTGTCTGACTCCAAGACAACTAAGCCAGTCATTCTACTCTCTTCCTACAGGAACTGCCCCCGGCAGGGGGGGCTCTGCCATGTTGGCATTCTTCATCTTGCCTCCACCCTGTATATTTGTGGGCCTACATTTGGTGTACATTGAGGTCTTAATTGCTGAATAATTGCATTTCCTTATTCATTAGCATATTCAACACAAGTTATTTTAGGTTTCTGCTTGGTGAAGATTAACAATAATCTTACTGACCCTATATACAAGGGACTGGTTTTTGTATACTGTTCTTCAATAAATGAGACTGAATAGATGAGCAGTGGACAGTTTGACTTGTTTTGGCACATTTTAGTACGCAATTCATTTTAATTCTCGCTATTCTTATTTTAAGTTGGGTGCCGCAGTGTAAATACTCTACAAGGAAAACCATAAAATGTGTATTGGGGCTCATTGTCACCACGTATTATACATATGTATTTCCCGTGTGTAACGTGGTGAATGGGGGCAATAAAAATCAATAGACTTTCACGCTTCTATTCATAGCTGTGTATCAATACGCAGGAGAAATAAATTGCAGCTTGCTCTTATTTCTCTGCGTATCATACGCTGCCCTTGAATGGGCTGCGTATGAAGCGCTGTCCATATGCATGCATTTTGTATAGACAGTGTTTCGATAGAGCGGGGAATTAAAAAAAATATTTAAAAATCACACTGCATTTTCGTGACGTCATATTCCAGGGCATGCGCAGTGCCGTAGAGTCAAGTGTTGCTAAGTGATGTTCATATCAAGTGCTTACTGACTTCCATGTCCTCAAGACATGGAAGACCAATCCGTGGATGGCGAACCGTTCAAGGGGTATGCTCAGATGGAAGTTGGTACACCGAAAATGTAGTTTATCCTGAAGTCCTTGCCAATTAAAATAATCAGTTCTTAAAAAACATTAACAATTTTTCCAAACATTTTATGTTCACATAGCGAACATCAGGGCAATCTAGTTTTTATTAAAAGTTGTTATATGCTCCGGCTGTGACATCCTTTGCTTAATTTTGCATTGTAAGTTTATTGTGGCTTGTGCTTGGTCATCTCCGTGATCCTATCTTATTGAAGGGGTGATTTTCTGTTGTGGATTAATCTGAATAGGCACCAAAGTCTGAAGGATACCGAAGCTTCAGTGATTGTTAGCTTTCAGAATGGCTGACAATGGATGCAGCATCCTGTCGCTAGTTACACTTTAGAGAAGCCCTGAAACAGAAACTGCTGCTATATTAACCCTTTCCAATCCACTGTCTGACATCTAAAGACATTCTGATTGAAGTCTGTACAGCTCCGATGTCGGAATACGTCCGGCAGGGTATTCTTACTGTATTGAATAAAAAAAGCATACAGCTGACAGGTTCGCGCTGAACGCGTTTCGGCTGTAGTAGCCTTTGTCAACAGACAACAGCCTGTTGACAAAGGCTACTACAGGCGAAACGCGTTCAGCGCGAACCTGTGAGCTGTATGCTTTTTTTTATTCAATAAAGAATGAAATCTTTTTAACGGTAGCAGCTCCTCTCCACTCCTATTTTTGTTTATATGGAATTTAGCCGTTTGCCGTCGGCTGCTTGAGGACGGAGCTCCTGTTGAATTTCAGATCTCCCTGCAACACTGAAAGATACTGCTGGTGAGGTGAGCCCATATTTCTTTTTTTGGCTTATTCTTACTGTATATTACTGGCCGCTCTGTTTTCGGGGGGCCTCTCCAGCATGTACCATACTGCAGTACTGGCTCTAGCCAGCAGATGGTGTCCTTGTATAATGGCAGAAAGAGAAAGCCCCCTAGAAAACCCTGAATTCAAAATTGGATTCCAAAGGTTTAAATGGCATATGTCATCAGAAAATGGCCTATTGCTGTAAATCAAGTTTTACTATCTTGTTATGGATTAGTAAAATAATTTGATGCATTCCCTTTAGGTGAAATGCTGTGTAGAATAAGAAAATGGGAAATATCATCACATTGAAAGCCGTAAATATCTTGGGGGATATTTAAAAAGGCCTCTACGGCAGTTTTCTGATGTAGAAAAGTTGCAAAATGTGTCGCAAGGACCGTTTGCACAAGAGTTTTGCAACTTTTCTTCTTTCTGTAGCAGCCCTGACGCTTTTTGGAAAAGTGAGCATAGTTGCCCCCCTCCCACACACACACACACACACCACCCTGGATTGACAGATTTATGTATCATTTACATCAGAATATAGCATAAATTATAGCAGAAATAAACACCTGGCCAGGACTAAGCATACATTTCTGTGAAGGCGCACATAGCTGCCGGCATGCCCTGAATACATGAAGAGGCGTGTGTCGGTCCTTGTAATTCAGTGCGCCAGTACTAAGCCCTAGTTTTTATGTTTTATGTGGAAATCCTCTTTAGTGTCAAAGTAACTCCTCAACTAACAGATCAAATAATGGTCTAATTTTCATACAGTCTTCACTGAAAGGGTCTTTTCCGACTGCGCTCTTCTGTCTTCACCAGAAAGCAGGATGGAACCATGGGGTTAAGTAGGTGAGGCAGAGACCTCTTTGGTTCCCTTCTCACGTGGTTTCTGTTGACGTTAGTCTTTTAAACATGGGTGGAAAAGCGCTGCCCTTGGTGCTTTTCAGTCCAGCCAAGAAAAAAAATGCCAGTTACACGTCAGGCATATGGAACCCTATGCTTCCTGCATAGAAGATGGAAAGGTATTACAGAGCCTGCGCTAAATAGAAGGTTGCCATATGATCAGACTCTTACTACTCTTCACAATTTTCTTGCAGCATGATAAATTGTAGTTTTTCTTTACACAATCGCCTTCTACGGTAACGTGTTCATAAGCTTTCCTGTTTTCTTAACTAGATAGTGTTTTACTTGTTGCTGGAACACCAATTTCTGTTCCAGAGTTTGGGGTGAAAAACCACTTTGAACAGTGTCAGACAGAGGTGTAATTTTAAGGTTCTGGGCCCCAATGCAAAATCTGTAACAGTGCCCCCAGCTATAATGGGCCCGGGTGCAACCGCATCCCCTGTAGTTACACCAGTGGTGTCAGATAATCTACACTGACTATTTCCATCCAAGAAATGATCCCCTTCCTGAATTAGATCTTGGTAATATAGTACGCTAGGCTGAAAAAAGACAATTGTCCATCCAGCTCAGCCTGTTTCCACTCCCCCTTGTTGATCCAGAAGAAGGCAATAAAAAAAACAATGAGGCAGAAGCCAATTTCCCCCATTTGGGGGGAGGTGGGGATTCCTTCCTAACTCCATAATGGCAGTCAGTATAATCCCTGGATCAACAACCCTTCTGGTTATTTAATGTCTACATGCTTTAATATCATAGCGCTCCAAAAAACACATCTAGTCCCCTCTTAAACTACTCTATGGATTTTGACATCACCACGTCCTCAGGCAGAGAGTTCCACTGTCTCACTGCTCTTACAGTAAAGTAATAGTAATAGTGGTAATTATTAAATATAGCACCTTGTATATTGGAAGAAACAATTGGGACTCATTCACATGGGCGACACAGATTTTCATTTGAAGATGCCGTGGATCCATACTTAGATTAGCCCCTTTCAACAGGGGTAATCCATGTGTGGAGTTTTTTACATGGATTCTGCATTTCTGTATAGAAATGTTCATTTTATTTTTTTTGTGATGCAGATTTCAAATCTGCATCCTATGTGCTATGGTATGGATTCCCATTGAACTCAACGGGACACTAAAGTGATTCGGATTCTGGCACAGAAGCCATGTTAAAAATAAAACGCCTTGTGATTTAGGGCTTTAGACGTATTCTTTACTTAAATTGTAATATTTTGTGGTATTTACTGTAGTAAAATCTGGGATACTAAAGTTTTGACTTGTGTTCAGTAGGTTAAATACAATTCTTCCTTGCTCATGGAGAGACTGAGCAGAGGCTCGGCATAGTTGTGGGTGGCCGGCCTGTCCACTATATTTTCTCTGACTTCTCTCTGTTCTTGCTGTGAGCAGTTAAGTGACCTCTATTAGGATTATTGCCCTGGCTAGTTTACATTACTCACATACTTCTTTTAGGTTCCAGGTATTCGGGTAATGTCTGACCACACATGTTTGTATACTTTACAGTGTAATAAAACTTTCAGTATATTGCTTTGTTCTGGGTGATCAGTTGCCGCACTTGTAGTGATCTGGAGATGAACTCAATGTTTTGTTAGGGTGGGAAACCCATGTGTAATGCCAAAAATACTAAATGGTCTTATTTACTTAGATTAAGTATTAAAATATTGTTTCAATCATGTCTCCAGCTCTTTATCTGGTTGGACAGTGGCTTATAGGTAGCTGCTATAGAATTGAATGGAAGTTCTGAATCCAGTGCACATAGTGTGAGACACTACTTCCACAACTTGGGGGCTGCAAGCTCCCCACATGTGTAACTGGTGTAATGTATTAAACAGTTGACTTCATTGGTTTGACTTAAGAATTGTGTTGATACTCCTTCTTTTATAAATGTTTGCAATGCAAAAAGGTTGTATTAGCAACTTACCCTAAAGGCCTTCCTGGGGCCCATGTAGTTCTGTCTGAATGCAATCTTGTAATTCCCATACTAGTCAGCAATGCTGACAAGGAAGATCTCGCTAGAAGCACTCTCTTGTACCTCCTAATAGCCCCGTCTTGGCCCTCTTTCTATTCTTTGTCTAATGCTCGTCCTGAACAAATTTGGAGCAGGTCAAGCATTAAAGGAAACATTTTCATTGTTTCCTTATTTGCTTAGCCTATTATTCTTATTTTCTGCTGACACAGCGCCTGTAAGGAGGATACGAGCACCAACTTTTGTTGTCTTGCTAAAGAGAAAAGGGCAAGTGTTAGACATATTTTGTAGTATGTGCTCGAACCTGATTATTTTTCATAGAAATCATGAGTGAGGCCAATAATAGTAGTTAAACTTAAGTTATAAATATATATTTAAAGCTTTTTTTTTTATGACTATACCACCCAAAAAAACATATTCGATAGGTAATGCTTAGTTACTCATCTGTTTATAGTAACTATAAAGTGAAGCTATTTTACTGCAGTTTATTATGTATACAATTCCTTTTATCTTCCATGGTACTATGTGCCAAAAAGGGGCTTAGAAAGGCTGCAAATAGAAATGCGTTTCCAAAAAGTTTTGGACCTTTTTTTTAGGAGTTTTTTTTTTTTTTTTAATATCTATCATGAATGTATTTTGGGCTGAATTAATTTTTGCAACAGGTTGCAATTTAAACTTTTGGACAGTTTGGCTTCTGTAGCTTCTACATACCACTGTGTATAGCAGTGGACTCAAGTAGTTTTTGTAAAGTTTTGCTTAGTGGAGTCTTTAGTCAGGTGAAGTTCTGAGTTGAACACCAACTGTAATGGCTGCTGTCCACAGGCTTTTTGGTAGAACACTGCGAGGGTGTCTGCAGCATTTTATCTGTGTTTGTCTCTGCTAACTCTGTGCAGAGAGCCGGCAGAGACCGCATATGGGCAGCGAGTGTACTGTGCATGCCCATATATCTCACGCACGCGCTCATGCGCAGTGTGACTCTGCCTTTTCCCCCCGCTCTCATAAAAACTACCCGGGGACATGAGCTCTAGGACTTTCTGTCCACAGGCGATATACCATTGCGTTATCTACGGTGATAATCTGCACGCGGATAACGCAATGAACGCTTTCCATAGGATAACTATGGAAAGAGCAGCCCAATGTATAAAAAAAAAAATCGCGGCATGCTGCGATTTGGCTGCAATTTTCCTATCTTTAATGATCGTAAAATCGCAATGACTTTAGCATTCTCCTGTGGCGGAAATCCGCTGTGGGAAAAGGCTACACCCGTGGACAGGTGACCTAAGTATGACATCTTGTTAGCGGTTTGCAAATTTTGTATAACTAATTACAGTATTGTACACAGCTTTTTATTATTTGGTAAACCAGGCCATTAATATAGTTCACACCAGAAACTTACCTAAACCCTAATCAAATCCCTGAAATCCATTCTGACCAGCCTTTAAAATCAGATCTCTGGCAAAAAGGAGGGCAAGGGGAAAAGCAGAGGGCCAATAATGGGGAGGCAGTGAGACCTTGAATTAAGGGGCAGCTTAGAAACAAGATAGTGGGGTAAAGGGAAAGACGGCATGGTGTAAGTGGGTGTAGGGAAGATGCCCTGTTAGTGGAAGTACTGTAGATGCACATTAGAGCACTGATAATTACTGGGTTACTAGCAGAACTATGTGTCCCCCAAATCACAATCTCTCCTTCTCGCAGAGCCATGTCTACCCCATCACAATCCGCCTCTCCTTCCTCAACAGAGCCATGTCTCCATCACAATGACCCTTCACAACCCCCCCCCCCCCCTTCCCCGTCCAATAGCACACATTTTCGCTCTCTTATGTACCACTGCTCCCCTCGGTCCCAGCACATTGCCAGGCTCCGCTTGAATGGAGGCAGCGGGCTGGGACGATTCCCAGCCCGCTCCCCTCTATTCACTAGCAATGATTGTTTCAGTATGACAGCGCTAACGATTCTGGCTGGCACAACCTGTCGGGTATCTGCGGCTGACACGTTGTCTCTTAGTTTCTTTCTTCTCACTCTCCTAAACTTTCTGATCAGCCTATTTGACCGCAACAAACATGCAGAATAGGGCAAGGTTCTTGGTAGGGCTTCCAAAACTCTGTGCCAGGGAGATTCTGTATTAGGATTATAGCGGTTGGTATTTTGCCACTTTTTTTTTTACAGTTTGAGTTTAAAAAAATGATCAGCTGATCAGCTGTTTTAAGTGGTGACTGGAGTTGTTCTGTATATCAGGGTTAATAAACTGCAGCTTGTTAGACTGACTTGCTTATTGCTGACTAATGGCTAATAAATGCTAACTCATTTGGTCTTTTTTGTTTTTTTACTTTGTAATCATGAATAGTCATTTGTTTTATTTTTCTCCAACCCCAAAGAATACACATAATTTTTACAGCCAGAAGAATGAAGCTGAGGAAGTAAAAATGGCATTTGAAAATAGATCAAAAAGTTTGTTGCAAGAAAATGAAGACCTGAAACAGAAGATACAACAACTAGAATTCAAAATAACGGACCTTCACCAGAAAGTCAATGAACTGAACGAAGATAATGACAGAGTTAAAGAGAGACTCAAGAGAACAGAAGTAAGTAAACCAACAATATATATTGACATGGGGTAAAGGGGAAAATCCAATCACATTAATAATTTATTAGAACTGTGTGCTAATTTGATGGAATTGTCGGTTTGATTACTTTATTGTCTTAAAGGGGTTGTCCCGCACCGAAACGGGGTTTTTTTTTTTTTCAACAACCCCCCCGTTCGGCGCGAGACAAACCCGATGCAGGGGTTTACACAAAAAACAGGATAGTGCTTACCTGAATCCCCGCGCTCCGGTGACTTCTTACTTACCTGCTGAAGATGGCCGCCGGGATCTTCTCCCTCGGTGGACCGCAGGGCTTCTGTGCGGTCCATTGCCGATTCCAGCCTCCTGATTGGCTGGAATCGGCACGTGACAGGGCGGAGCTACACGGAGCCGCTCTCCGGCACGAGCGGCCCCATTGAGAAAAGAAGACCGGACTGCGCAAGCGCGTCTAATCTGGAGATTAGACGCTGAAAATTAGACGGCACCATGGAGACGAGGACGCTAGCAACGGAGCAGGTAAGTGAATAACTTCTTATAACTTCTGTATGGCTCATAATTAATGCTCGATGTACATTACAAAGTGCATTAATATGGCCATACAGAAGTGTATAGACCCACTTGCTTTCGCGGGACAACCCCTTTAAAGGGATGTTCCCTTGCTGGCCAAACATGGATGAGGTGGGAACATTGCTGAATATGAGGTGCCTGGGATGACCGAAACAGCCAATTTTGGCTCAGCTATGCGGTTTCCATAATGCTTACAGAAATCAATGGGAGCTATGCAAACGGCGTAGCACAGAGGGTTATGCTGTTTTTGCATCTCCCAAATGCAGTGTAGCTCACTGTTAGCTTTCCCATTAACTTCTGTGGGCAATGGTACAGTGCAGGGTGCTCGGCTGTATCTGTCTTCCTGACTATACCTGAATGCAGTGGCCAGTGGTGTTGGGGGCCCTAAATAGAGATAGGTGTTAGATCCAGAAGTGGAAGTCACACTTATCAGACTGTATGCATACAAATATGAGATGGAAATACCCCTTTATTAGTCTATTCCTATAATAATATAGAACAATAACCTGTACTGCTCTGATCATGGAATTATTTAACAGAACTGTATTTATGACCATGTCCGATAACTGCTTGAACAATTCTCAGTATATTTTCGATATAATCTATTGAAAATGTTGCAATTCCCCTTGGATAATCAAGAGTATAAAGGTACATACAATTACGCAGAATCCAAAGAAGTGTCAAAACATTCGTCAAGGTCTTTTCCTCAGTTGGTCATATGGTTTTCACATGTAAGAAATGTGATTATTTCTGTTGTGTTATATGTGTATAAATATTTCTCAAAAAGTAACTTTCTGAACTTTCCTATTGCAGAAAGAAAAGGAAGAACTAGCTGAAGCTTTGGATGAAGCGAAGGAACAAGAGAGGGAAGCACTAGAGTTTTCTAGAGGACTGGAAAATCAACTTGAGGATACAAAGGTGAATAGGATAACACGCGTATATTTTATAACGTAATATCAAAGTTACAAAGTTTTCACCTTTTTGATTATTATACCTTCTCTATAAAAGCATGGAGCGGGATATTGAGTCTCTAGTCATAGTCTTATAGTTACATATTCTTGTCATTGTCAAAGTTTGGCCGAAACCTTATTTAAATTAATTTAGGCAAAGAAGATTCTCCTTAGAGACACATCAGTTGAAACCATATTATTTACATTTTATAATAGAAAATCTATTTTTCCTTTTTGTTTATTTTAATTGCCTTGTTCTGCATGCACTCTGTGGAACTCTGTTTTTTAAGCATCAATATACTATGAGCATATTCATGGTCAAATGTGGAGGTGAGCGAGCACCAGCATGCTCAGGGGGTTGGTTACTCAAACCGAGCTTTTTGAAGTCAATGGGTCACTCGAGCATTTTTCAGGGTTACCGATGCTCGGAGCTGCCTGACTTGTTTTCAATGGAGCCGCGGCTGCTGCTGGCGGCTCCATTGAAAACAATAGTCTGCTGGCACCCCTGAAATGTTTTTCAGGGAAGGGCTTTACATATAAACCCTTCCCTGAAAAACAAAAATGTTAGTTTAAAAAAAAAAACGTACCTCTCTGCCGCTGTCATGTCCCGTGGGGATGAAGAACACATCTGCCACGTGTGACAGATCTTTCCTGCATCCCCGCAAGGAAAAAGAATTCCCTGCTGCACCTGCCACATCTGTGACAGATGCAGCAAAGGAATTCTAAATCCCTGCGGGGAATAAAGGATTCTCTACCACAGCTGTCACACATGACAGCTGCGGTGGAGGATCCTGCTGCTGGCACCCCTGAAATGTTTTTCAGGGAAGGGCTTTAAATATAAGCCCTTCCCTGATTCCCTGACAAACAAAAAAAAGTGTTAAACCCCTCCCCCCCCCCCCCCCCCCCAAAAAAAAAAATACATACCTCCCTTTGACTGCCAGACTCAGCTGCGTCTTCTCCTAGCTGTCCCTGGCTCTGTAGATCTCCACTATCAGCAGGTGAGGATTTAAAATCCCCGCCTGCTGGTAGCTCTGATTGTGATTGGCTGAGAGCTTCAGCCAATCACAATCAGAGCTACCAGCAGGCAGGGATTTTAAATCCCCGCATGCTGATAGCTGAGATTTACAGAGCCGTGGACAGTGGCAGAAGTCGCCGCTGAGCCCCTGCAGCCATCAATGGCTTTTCAGGGAAGGGCTTCATAAGCCCTTCCCTAAAAAGCCATTTAAAATGGTGTAGAAAAAAATAAATAAATACTCACCTCCCTTCGGCTGCCAAGACTTCTGCTGCAGTCCCTGGCTCTGTAGTTCTGAGCTATCAGCAGCCGGGGATTTAAAATCCCCCGCCTGCTGGTAGTTCTGATTGTGATTGGCTGAGCGCTTCAGCCGAAGGGAGGTGAGTATTTATTTTTTACACTATTTTAAAAGGCTTTTCAGGGATGGGCTTATGAAGCCCTTCCCTGAAAAGCCATTGACTGCTGCCGGGGCTCAGCGGCAACTTCTGTTGCTGTCCCCGACTCTGTAGATCTCAGCTATCAGCATGCAGGGATTTAAAATCCCCGCCTGCTGGTAGCTCTGATTCTGATTGGCTGAAGTGCTGATAGCTCAGATCTACAGAGCCGGGAGAAGACTCACTGAGTCTGGCAGCCGAAGGGAGGTGAGTATGCTTTTTTTTTTAAAAAACTTTTCTTTGTTTTTCAGGGAAGGGCTTATATTTAAAGCCCTTCCCTGAAAAAACATTTCAGGGGTGACGGTAGCAAGATCCTCCACCACAGCTGTCATGTGTGACAGCTGCGGTAGGGAATCCTTTATTCCCCGCAGGGATTTAGAATTCCTCTGCTGCATCTGTCACAGATGTGGCAGGTGCAGCAGGGAATTCTTTTTCCTTGCGGGGATGCCAGAAACATCTGCCGCACGCGGCAGATGTGTTCTTCATCCCTGCTGGAGTCACAGCAGCGGCGGAGAGGTAAGTTTTTTTTTTTTTGTTTTTTTTTGTTTTTTTTACACTAAAATCTTTCTTTTTCAGGGAAGAGCTTATATGTAAAGCCCTTCCCTGAAAAAGAATGCAGGGTTGCCGGCAGACCGTTGTTTTCAATGGAGCCGCCGGCAGCAGCCGCGGCTTCATTGAAAACATGTTGGGAACATTTTATCGAGCACCCCGTGGTACTCGTCTCGAGTAAGCTAATGCTTGAACGAGCTTCAAGCATGCTCGCTCATCTCTAGTCAAATGGACTTGGATTAAAATCAACCCTTAATTAAATGATCACTGAAGTTTGAGACAACTTGTATTAACATTGTAGTCAATGTAATAACTAAGGAAAGTGCAAATCACTATCTGCAATTACATTTTTGTGCAGAAAAAACACTGGCTACAAGGGCGATATCCCTTCTTCCTAATTTGCTGTCTAGTTTTGTTTTCAAGTGAAATTTGTCTCTAGTAACAGAAATAGAAAAAACGGAACACAGGCAGTGATGGAGGGGGATGAGTTATGCTGTTCATTGAAGTATATAGAGAGCAGAGGGGAGGAGGAGAATGACTTACACAGACGTGCTGCCAGAGAGCACTGAAAATTAAAGACCCTACACATAGACAGGAATATTTGTGAAAAATGCAAGCTACAGAAATGGACAGAAATAGTTCTTTTCTTGAGGCCTCGATATATACCGGTACTTGAGATTTGCACATATGTAGTCTAAGTCCTTGACCTGTAATACTAAATTACTTACAACTCAAGCAATAGAAAAGCAAAGAATAAAAGGAATCTTATTGCTTAAATTGTTAACATCTATTTGACTAATTTTAAAATTTATTTTTGATCTTTTACAATACACTTTATAACTTTGACTCTGATTTTCATGTTTGTGAATTCCAGAGAAGCCTTAATAGGATGAGCCACGAACATCATCAGCTGTCTGAAAGGCTAAAAGATGAATCCAATCAGAAAGATCAACTAAGAAATCTGAAAAATGAAATGGAGAATGAGCGCTGGCAGCTGGACAAGACCATTGACAGGTTACAGAAAGAGGTGTGTGCTTCACTGCTGAGAAGGTGTTTGCTTTGTATAGCCAATACAAAAGCAGCACAAGATCTGCACCGCAATTCTTTTAGGCCTCTTGCCCACGGCCATGTCGGACACCGCCAGCAGAATATCGCAGCGGAGTCCGACACGGCGCCCCCCAAAGACCCCATACTCGCCTCTCCACATCCGCCGCGAGAGTCCCGTCCAGCGGTGGGCGGTAACGCATAACCACGCAATCCTTCCGCTGTGCTCACAGCAGAAGTATCGCGGGACAGACGGCTTCCTTCCATTGACTACAATGGAAGCCGGCCATGCATATTTCCGCGGAAGATAAAACATGCTGCGATTTCTTTTACGATTGGAAGGCAGAAAGCTCTTAGGTTCAATAGAACCTAATAGCTGCGGAATAACGTCACAGATTTCCACTGCGGGAATCGTGGCAGAAATCCGCCTGTGCGCATTAGACCTTAATCTGACATCTAGTAATGAAGCCACCGTGACAGTACACTACTTGAGTATGAGTATTTAAGACCTAAGAATCTAGAATATCGCTAGACCAAAAGTAAATGACGAGAAGCCACTAAAAGACCCCTCTGATGAAAAGAGTAGTGCGATTTAATCCTTATCTATCCATTATTTATATGGAAAATTTGATAATCCTGATCCGAACTCCGAGCATCACAGATTCCTATGCCATTGGCCTTATAAAAAGAAAAAGTTTGCTAATAAATCTTGTTCTTTTAGTTGTGCTGGTAAACTAGGTGGTGGATATTGTTGCTGTTTGTTTTGTGCAGTTTAGATAGACTTTCGAGAACCAGAGGTAAACCTATACTTTTTTTTTCTTTATTAAGTAAGGCTCATTTCCACAGCCATATGCATAAAACATTGTGTGTTTTACCGCTGTGTGAGCGTAAGGTAGCGGTTGTGCACTGCGCATGTCATTGTATCTCATGCACACTGTCATGCGTAGTGTGGCTAGTTTCTTTTTTTTTTAAATTCCCTGCACTGTCTCATAGTGGCATTGCGCATGCAATGCCGCATATACACAATGTATTACGTATGTACAGCGTTTAATGCGCAACCCATAGAGAACAATAGGGCTGTACGTGCGTAATACGTGGTGATGTAGAACATGCTGTGTTCTTTTTCACGTACATATTTTAAGCAATCTATATATACGAAAATGTGAATGGATCAATGGAGATCAATATACTTTCATTGAATCCATTTACCATGTATTACATATACACAAATGTGAATGGATCAATGGAGATCAATATACTTTCATTGAATCCATTTACCATGTATTACCCACGCATAATATGCGGTGAAATTACGCTTGTGGGAATGAGCCCTGACTGACATCCCTAAGCAAATCATATTCTAAAATTCCTTATGCTTAAAAAAAAGTTGTCTGAAAAATTGGGGAAAAAATTATAGTGAACCCCCCCCACTGTATTCAGCTGTATAATTACATATCTGACTGCCTTTAGTTAACTTTAGTTATGCCAATTGCTTGTTTTGTCTAGGGGACAATCACTGGGGAATGAAAGTGGTTGCTAGACACAAGCCCATCTTGCTAGAACAGGTAGCGACAGAGAGCTGAGCACTTATTTAAACTCTCCTTGCTGCTCTGCCCTCCAGGAATGGTTCCCTGCACTGGTAACCCCTGTGAAAGAGGACAAATGACAGTAGTATGTACTGATATCATGATATCACTGCTGAGATAACTCACAGCCTAAATACCTCCTAACATGATGTTAGCGAACACAGACCCCAAGGCAACCTGTCTCCTCAGTGCTCTCTGCCTCTTCACATATTAAAAAGCTCTGTTCATCCAGGTCACAGACACGGCTGAGAATTTATCAACAATAGCTATGCATACTACTGTTGTTTGTTCTCTCTGAGGGGTTGGGGCCCATTTACATGCAATGAGTATCGCTCAAAATTCGTTCAAACACAAAAAAGTGAGCAATAATCGTTACGTGTAAATGTGCGGCCGTCGTGCACTATTCTTTCACTTGTCGCTTACCACTGAGTTTCAGCCTAAAAACAGGCGTTTGCTATTCACTTCATTTAAATGGCATTCATTCAGTCTTTGAAAGACTTGAGGGGAGGTTTGATGCACAATGATTACTTGTTTACTCATGCCTGCAGAAGACAATGGCTTTTCTTCACACTAATTAAAAACCTGTCAGAACTATCCTCGCATAAACACACACCCACAATGAGCAAACAACATATACAGTGTTTACTTTAGCTAATGAGGGAAAGGGAGAGGATTTGAGACCATTATCTGTACATTTAAATTTTCAGCATTTTGAGCAAAAATGTCGTTAAGTCATTTGGTCATTCGAACGATAATCGTTGCGTGTAAAAGGGCCTAGTTTGGAAAAATCCTTTACTAGTGCAGGGAATCATTACTGATGGGCAGAGGAGCAAGGAAAGCTTAGATAGCTGCTCAGCCCTTTGGCCTGATATTATTTGTCCTAGCAGGACAGGTTCTGTGTTTAACCAGTGATGATTCCCTAGACAATAAGAGGAGTTAGAAATTAGTAAAGGTATTCGGGTTTCAATTTATACTCTTTGTTTTTCAGTATTTTTTTTCAATTTCTCAGAAAACCACTTTAAGTAAAGTGTTGCTGTGTAAACTGATTCCTAAATTCTATTGAGTGACTTTTTCAGGGTCATGGTGAAGAATCCGATTTCCCTATCTAAAGGGCCATTTACATGACCCGATGATCACGCAAGGACTGTTCATTTTCCTGATCATGGGGTCATGTGAAGGTGCCGCTGACAATCTGGCGTTCAGTACACGGCTCAGATCTCTCTCTGTAAAAGGTCCATTAACCTGCTTTTTTGTTGGCTATGTTTTGCTCATACGTAGAGCGTAGTATATCGGAGAATAGCCTGTTGTATTATGCATGTGCATGACAAATGTTATAACATTTGGGCAGATTTGCCTGTGTGGGACTTGTTATGTATAGTATAGATAAAGGGTGCTAAAAATGATCGAGCAAAAGCATAGACATCTAAGAAGTTTTGGAGTTCTAGCCACAAAATGTTTTTCGGGAGGCAGAACTGTCAGTCCTGTTAATATCTAGGAACGAGCTGCCCACATTTTACTGCAGTGGTTTTATACTTTACTTCATAGTTCAAGGAATTTAATTATAAGCTTTAGCTTCAAAGAGCCATTCTGCAACTTAATTGTGAATCTACACGGAGCAGCTGCTTCACTGCTCTATTTCTGAACTGTTCATGAAGATGAGTTTTCTTTTGGTTATTCATTAACAATTTGGGTTGTTCCCAAATTACTGTGAATGGCTTGAACAGAGCACTTCTACATCCTATGATCTCTGTGCAGCTCCTGCAACAAATGTCTCTATCAATTTGTGTTCACAGGGAAGTTAAAAGAAAAGCTCCTTGTGCGTCTTTTCCCCTTATGTGCTTATTATACAGTAGCGCCAAATTACTGAGAGGTGTCTACAAAAGGGCGGAGGTGAATTATACCGAGCGCCTCACTCCTATAAACTGGTTGTTGGAATGAGATGCAGAGCGGTCAGTTAAATAGTACTTTGTATGCAGCTCCAGAAGACTTCCCTGGTAAAACATTAACCTAGTGGTAACGCGGACATGTAGTTCTAACCTTCACAAGACTCGTCATGGCTCTCCGCAGAAGGGAATTAGAACCATTAGCACTCCACGTTTCACATTATCCGCTATTACAAGGAGCATGACTTTCTCACGGCTCTGGCTGTTCTCCTTTTATAAACCACTTAACTTTATAATTCTTTAAAAAAAACTTTTGCTTCGGAGTCACATGAACGTGGAGTCACAAATCTCATGAGCATGGATTCTCACAGAGCATTCTCTGGGGTTTTTGACGTAGTTTTTTATGTTGTCTAACATCAAGTGTTAATGATGATTGTTTATGGAGCTATACACATGCTGCTGTTCTTGTACTGTGATTTTCATTCATGTTAAAGGGAACCTGTCACGACCTCGCAGCATCATAAAAGAAGTCACGGTGCTATTAGGTGTTTTTTTTTATCCTCTCCTCCTCCTCCGATGAAAATCGGGCTCCCATACAAGTCTATGGGTGAGTGTGTGCATGGGACTCTAAAAAGAGTCAGATATTCATGTGCCACGTGCCAACTTCAGTGGGCAACAGCGCTGAATCGTGGAAGGGGCGCGTATATAAAAGATACATCACCCAGCTCGCTGTCAATTTCCTAACAGCACTGTAACTTAGTTCATGGTGCTGTGGGCTCGTGACAGGTTCCCTTTTAAACATACTGGAAAAGATGAATCAATATACTTATTTGCCAGTTCTCTGATCTAAATACAATGAAGAATATAGCACAGAACGCCATATTTATAAAGCATCTACATCCATTTTTTGATGCATCTTTGTAAAAAGAAGTGAGTGAGGCTTCATTCACACCTGTCAGCAAACTTTTTTTCCAACAGTTTCGCAAGCTTAACGGTACATTCGCGCATAGCAGATTCCTTGCTGCGGATTTTGTGCATCAAAATTAGCATGAGTTACATGGGGATTTTGACCCAGGTTTCATTCCCTCATTAAGGCCTCTGTCACACTAGCATATTTGGTGCCATGTACTGTCCGGTTCCCCATTATAGCCTATGAGAATATGCACATGGAAGTCTTCCATGTGAAAAAACTCATTGAACGTCCTATTGCTGTCTGTATCCTAGAGGAGAAATAGCACATGTTAATGTATGTCAATGTATAGCCTATGCATACATTGGACAACACGCAGACAGGATACGTTGTCCAATACGTGTTGCACCCAAGCTTCTGGCGCAATTCACACACATAGGACGTGTTCTGGAGGATTTAAGTAGGTGAAATCTCTGCATCCTATATTGATATTCTGTGGATTTAAAATCCACACTGCATGTCAATCTTGTGCATTTCACACAGACTTTCTCTTCACATTTTGGATGAAATTTGTTAAAACCTCATCCACATGACTTGTACTGTGAATGCTGCAGTTATTTCACAGCATTTATACTATGTGTAAACATACCGTAGAATTGTCATGAAACATTACACGTACATTGTTTTATTACGCCTGGGCCATATTAGTCATCAGGGTGTATACTGGTTTTCTGGTGCTTATACAGTGCCAACATATTCACCAGCACCAAACTGAGGTTGTCTCCATTCTCGCAATCTACTTTCCTGGGTCAGGCACACGCAGGCCCAATTTCATAGACAGCCAAATGAACTTATGGAGAAAAAAAAAAAGATGTGAGGCCTGAGTGGGCCTCAAATATGGTAGCACATGTTTACAACTGCACAGATGCATCCTAATCATAGTAGTCGTAGAAAGACTTACCGTGTTTCCCAGAAAATAAGACCCATCCCGATAATAAGCCCTACCCTGATTTTTCAGGAGGGGGCTTGAAATATAAGCCCTCCCCCCAAAATAAGCCCTAGATACACTACATTAAAAAAAAATCAATTCACAGGCGCTGTTTCCATTTCCGTTTCTCTCGCTGCTCTCCTGAGTTAAATACCCTGCTTCCAGCAAGAGAATGCTGCGATTGGCTCAGGCTGTGGTCCTGAGCCAATCAAAGCCGGTGCTTGATGAGCCATTCAGTAATGTCATTCTTTTCCATCCAGCCCAGACCACCGTGATAACTTCTTCCAGCCATTACTTGTCTCTGACAAGTTTGCAATACAGACAGTTTTATCTTTTGATTTTTCCAGCATCCCACAAAACATTTTCCGACCTACACAAACTTTCCATCCAACTACTACTCCAAATTGTGTGCTCGCTGCTTCCCCATATGCTCTTAATATTGTAACTGTTGTGCGGCACAGTGCCCCCAAATACTGTGCTTCAGAAATAATGTTATAATTACCCCTCCAAAAATACTGCCACACTGACAGCACCTCTGAAAACAATGTCCAATAGACAGTGCCCCAAACCCAAACAATAATAGTGTGCCACACAATAAGTGTCATCTTTATACTCCACAGATTAACAGTGCGCCTCTTAGGCCTCCTGTCCATGGGCGATACTTTATTGCATTATCCGCACGCGGGTAACACATGAAGCGCTTTCCATAGGATAACTATAGAAAGTGCAGCCTGATGTACACGAGCGGAAATCCACCGCGATTCTCCACTCACGTATAAAAATTGCAGCATGCCGCGACGAACGATTTTAGGTGTTCTCCTGTGGCAGAAATCTGGTTGCGTTAAAACACAACGCCCCGTGACAGGCGGCCTTAGTGCCCCACACAGTAATGGTTCCCCTTTTGTGCGCCCATGTAATACGGTAGTAATGTTACTTTCTTCCCTGCAGACAGTAATAATCCTCCCTTGAAAGTGATAATGCCTCCTGTGTGCTCGTTAATCGTTATAATGACCCCGGAGTGCCCTCTCTAAAATGTCCCTAATCTTTGCTATATTGTTTTGCAGGTAATTAATATGTATTTGTAATGGGATTCAATAAAACCATCTCTAGCCATAACATCTAGGAAGAGGAAGGATTGAAGTGTCCCAGATTGCAGAAGTTGCATAATTATCCATTTCCCTTTATTGCTCATTAAGTAATGCACAAGATCCTTTTTAACTTCAGCGTGAGCTGGCCTGTAGCTGCGGCGGTGCAGACCTGTACTGGAATGTGCCTACTGATATCATGAATAAATCAAACCTGGTTGTTAATCATTATGTCTGAGTTCAGTTTGCAGTTCCACTTGTTTTGACATTGTCTGCCTGGTCATGAGCTCAACTTAAAGTGATTTGGATCACAGACCTCCTAACAAGTTTCAAAATTCACTTTCTCTTTGCCAAGGTCATTAGCAAATGGGAGTTCATTAAAGAGTTAGACACACCTAAATGGATACATTTATGTATGTAATTAAAGTGTGTTTACACTGCCACATCTATCATCTATGTTCTTTTTGTTTTCCTTCTTTTGGCAAAGATTATGGGTCCCAGTAGAGAGAAGGACATGCTTTGTTCCTCGGCTGTAAATTACTTCCATTTTCAGCAAAATAAAAGAAAAGGCATTAGAAAAAAGCTAAATAAAGTTCAACTATTTTTAAAGTTTGGTCCAGTTTAGACTGTAGATACTATGCAGCATATGGCCAAACCAAATGTGCTGTGTACATAACATTAGTGTATATAAGCCTAACAGGTCAGAATTTTGTAATTAAAGCCATGATGGGTATAGCTTTACTCTCATTTCATGCTTGCAAATGTTTAGGGTGGTATCACAAGACTTAAATAAATAAAAATAAATCTTGTTATTTATGTAGCGCCAACTTATTCCGCAGTACTTTCAGGTAATTTATTTATTGTCCCCCACCAAGCTGGGTACTCATTTTACCGACCTCGGAAGGATGGAAGGCTGGTTCGACCTTGAGCCGGCTACCTAAACCATGGGGAATGAACTCACAACCTTCGGGTCATGAGTGAGAGCTTAGAACTGCATACTGCTGCCTTAACACTCTGCGCCATACGAGGCTGGGGAGATTTAGGCTTTTGCTACATCAGGTTCCACTCATGGAGCATGTGGAAACAGGACGCATGATACCACTATGAACAGAGTGTAATGCATTACTTGTAGCAATAAATGGTTTACATTGTGCACTATGAGGGGTTTAATGAAAATATTTTTACTTTTAGGTATCAGATCATGTTGAGTTTTCACGGATGTCCACAGTTGAGCTTCAGAAGCAGTTTGATGAATATAAAGAGAAAAATCGTAAAGAGAATAGTGAAACGCAAAGACAGTTAAAAGATAAAATCATGGAGGTGGAGAGAAGCAGCCAGACAATCAGAAAACTAGAAGACGAGGTAGGTTAATTGACACGATGCCTCGGTTGTACTTTGTTGTCTGCCCAGTGTCGTATGTTCTTAGATGTCTCACACAATATTCCCATTATTTTAATTACCTAACAAAAATAAAGACTATTGATTTGCACAGGCAAGCTGGGTCAACTTTAGTAGTGTAATAAAAGTTTTTCCCATTTTAGAAACTTCTAAAGGAAAACATTACATTTTAGAGGAGAACGTTTAGATCGTGGTAACAGTGAAAACTAGAGATGAGCGAGCATACTCGCTGAAGATTCGGGGGGGGGGGGGAGGCAACGGGGGGTTGCGGAGGGGAGCCACGCAGCCCCCCGAATCTTCAGGGACGAGCCAGCAGATACTCGAAAAAGGCGATGCTCTCTCGAGTAAATCGCCTTACCGTGTATGCTCGCTCATCTCTAGTGAAAACCGTATTTAATCTTTGTTGGGAAATGGTTTCTTGACATTGTAGGCTCTAGGCTGGACACTGCACAACGGAAAAATTTGGTTGACAACTTGTGCATTTTGATTTATTTTCAGTAGCTGTCAGACTAACGTTATTGGATAAATGGTATTAATGAGCATGTTGGACTTTATTAAAATGAAAAACGTTTAGCACCGTGTTAGCCAGTAGAGCCCAGTGTGATTGTTCTTAGTAAGAGAAACCAAGTCATCTTGTAGATCTGATACCTTTTAGGCCGTCTGCACACGAGCGGGTCGGATCTGGCAGCGAGAATTCTCGCCGCGGGACCCGACCCGAGAGCCTGCAGGGACGAGCGCGTACTCTCCCGCGCCTGGCGGCCCCAGCTCTTTCATGTGCCGGCTGCGGCGCAGCCGGCGCATGCGTAGACCGGAGCCGGCGGCCGGGTGAGTGCGTGCCCCGCACAAAAATAGGATATGTCGCGGTTTGTTTGCCGCGCGAGATTTCGCGCGGCCAAACCGCGGCCGTCTGCATAGGAGTGCGTATTGTAATGCACTCCTATGCAAACTTTCAGTGGTGGAAATCCCGCGGGAAATCCCGCGGCGGGATTTCCGCCCGTGTGCAGGCGGCCTTAATAGCTAACAAAAATACATGATGTTATAGCGAGCTTTCCAACCTTCTCGGGGTTCTTCCTCAGGACTTTTCAGTGACCTGCTGTACAGGGTATTACATACATTTGATAGAGTATGGAGGCTTCTGTGACAGTGCAATATTCACTTTCTGCCTTATGGAAGCATAAATCACTTGTGGAAATGCGTATTTGTGTTGCTTACTTTTCTTGAAATTTGACCCTTCACTACCCCGTTTTTTTAATTGAAGCAAGAAAAGTAATATCAGTAATAATGCACTCTAATCTCTGGAGCAGTAGTATGTCATGCTACTCATTATGGTATCTTCTATACCTCACTTAGATCAGACATTTGGAAGAAAATTTACAAGATCACCAGAGCGCGCATGATGAGTCGCTGACCAAGAATCATCTTCTACAACAAACTATCAAGGATCTTCAATATGAATTAGATGCCAAAAATCATATGAAGGATGATCGTTCTAAGCAGTTGAAGTCAATGGAGGTATGATAGTTATTTGATGAATATAAAGACTGCTTTAATTAAAAATAAACACAAATAGGAGGTTGTTAGAGATGAGCGAACGTACTCGGTAAGGGCGATTTCGCAATCGAGCACCGCGATTTTCGAGTACTTCACTACTCGGGTGAAAAGTACTCGGGTGCGCTGTGGGGCGGGGGGTTGCAGAGGGGAGTGGGGGGTAGCAGCGGGGAACAGGGGGGAGCCCTGTCTCTCTCTCTCCCTCTCCCCCCCACTCCCCGCTGCAACCCCTCCCGCTCACCCACAGCGCACCCGAGTACTTTTCACCCGAGTAGTGAAGTACTCGAAAATCGCGATGCTCGATTGCGAAATCGCCCTTACCGAGTATGTTCGCTCATCTCTAGAGGTTGTATGAAGCCGTATAACCGTCATGGGCAAGAGACTGCAACAACTCAAGGATTTGCCAGATTTATTATGTGATCAGTTGACCCTACATGAATCTGCAGTAATGATGGATTCATGCAACCACAATATGCCCACATTTTACCATCCTCCTTGTGGATCCAACACCTGAATCCCAGGGAGTACTACTAAAGCGAACTTAAGGTGGCCATACAAGCTAAATGCTATTTCTCCTGCTCCCCTTCCCAAGCTCGCTCTTCTTTCTATTAACATTTGTTATCAGGGAAATGTTGAAACACAACCCTAGATGGCTGTCTGGACCCAGTTATACACTCAAAAAGAAAAAGGCTTGGCAGCATAAGTAGGTGCAAATGATGAAAAAAGACTTTATTCACCCATAACACAGACAGGCTGCTACGTGTCCGCCAAAGTGTGCCCTTTTTCCAGCTTGAAAAAGGCCACACTTTGGCTGAAATGTCGCTGTCTTACTAGACTATAAGATGGGCTACTTAAAAGAACAGGAGCGGTGGGCAACAGAGCGGGAGCAGAAGGAGTCTGTAATGCAGTAGGATGTCCAGAAACTGGGCCAGCAGGAGTAAGGAGAGTGTCCTCTCACGCTATTGCTGAGTATAACTGTGAGGGGGTAGAGGAATGGGCATCCTCCATAGAGTATTCACCCCAGCCTATGCTGGCTCCCTGTGAGACCAGGGTATAGGACCTTGTGGGCAGTGACAGCTCTATGCTTGACCCTAGGTAGGCTGGACCATGGGGTGACTGAAAGGCTTGCAGGATCTGCCCTCTCTGTATCGCCCTGTGCCTATATTTGCATGTGGGAACAAGATTGTACTGAAAGTGCTAGAATATCTACTTGTAGAGTACCTGTTTCTGGAGTCTCCAGGGTTCCCCGTCACATCCAGTCAGTGGAGGAAGGCAGTTGTCCACTGTGTAAGATAGTCGAGGCTGTTGTGGGGCTATGTGTTCCTTGAAGCACTCTGTGTCAGGTCACGAGGATAGCTCCACTTCCAGCATCACAGGCACACTAATTTCCAGGATCCACTCTTCTCGCTTATCTAGGAGAAAGTGCAGGGGTTTACCAATGACATCTGGCTTCCCGAAGACGTCTCCTGAATGGCCTTCCGAGTCTGAGCTGAGAACTCTTTGTGGCGGAGATGAGAATCATGATGGTGACTCACTGGGAACCAAATAGGCAAAATAGTCTTGAATATTACTCCTGAAATGCAGGGGAAATGCAGAGGTTTGGGCTTTTTTGCCCCTTTTGGAGCACCCCCATACTCTTATTCTATAGTATATTGCCCACTATGAGGCCCAGTCAATAATATTATATGGAAGAGTGCATTATTCTGCTGAAAGACGCCACTGTCATAAGGTAATACCGGTGTCATGAAGGGGTGTACTTGGCATGCAACAATTTGGTGCGTGTCATAGTAAAATCCACAGGTCTGTCAGGGCCCAAAATTTTGCAGCAGAAGATTGCCCACAGCATCACACAGCCTACGTTAGCGCCAGGATTCACTTTGGGAAGACAAGCCATCTCTTCTCCAGGTAAGCAACACACATGTACCCGGCTGTCCACATAATGTAAAAGAAAATGCGATTAATCAGATCAAGTTGTCTTCTTCTACATAGTAACATAGTATGTTAGGCTGAATGAAGACAATGTCCATCCAGTTCAGCCTGTTTCAACCCCTCCTCCTTGTTGGTCCAGAGGAAGCAAAAAAAAAAAAAAAAAGCCATTTTAACTCATTTGGAGGAAAAAAAATTCCTTCTTGACACTATAATGGCAGCCAGAGTAATCCCTGGATCAACATTTGAGATCAACAACCCCGCTGGTCATCTAATGTCTATACCCTGTAATATCCTAGCACTCTAAAAAGATGTGTAGTCCCCTCTTAAACTCCTCTATGGATTTTGCCATCACCACGTCCTCGGGCAGAGAGTTTCACATTCTCACTGCTCTTACAGTAAAAAAGTGATTCTGTTTTAATGCTTCAACAATTTATTGCTTTATTAGCTTTTCTGTGGTATTGGACCAAGTGTGCTAGTGTTCTCTCTTGGACCACTTTTTCTAGGTACTAATCACTACATACTGGGAACTCCCCACAAGATTTTCCGTTTTGGAGTTGCTCTGACTCAGTCATCTAGCCATAATATATACGCCCTTATTAAGGTTGTTCAAATCTGTATTAGTATATCTTGATGCCACCAGAAGCTAGGGATTTGACAGGAGGAACGCCCCTGTCACACCCCCAGCTCCCGATTAGGTCAAGGCACCCAAGGTCCTGCTTCAGCCTGAAGCGCCGTGGGATGTAATGGGATGTGACAGAGGAGCGCTCCCTGTGCAGCCCACAGTTAGCCACCTGTCCCCCGGCTCCGCCGCTGTTTCCTCCCTGGTGTGGTCATGCAGTCAGCGGTGGAGGAATGTCCCGTTGTGTGTTGCTGCCCAGTCGGGTCCCTGAGGGATGCCCCATTGTGTGCCGTGCCACTGTCGGGTTCCTGCTGTCGTCCAGCAGTGTACGTCCGCTGCCCTTCATACAGTCTTCCCTGCCATAGTGTCCTCCCTGTTGCCGAGCACAGTGTACTTAACAGACATGGGGTGATGGGAGGGGGGGTGGAGGCTGCTGCTGGCAAAGCCGCTGGACTGCATTCTGCTGTCCCTGAGGCTGACCCCCCTCTGTGCTTTTCCCAAATGAAAGACCACGGAGGACATTCAACCTGTGCAGTTTTTCCCAGTAACTGGAATATCTATAGAAGCCCCGGACTCAGAACAAAACATACTGGTTGTGTCATCAGTTACAAGCACTGCAGTTTTGGGTGTTCCAAGACTTAGTAGTTGTGTGGTGCAGTGGGTACCCAGCCATCACAGCACTTTATAAATGCTACATTTGCTAAAATATTGAAGACCAAGGCAGTAATAGAGCTCTTCAGTCTTGTCCGGTTGTCTCTGACAATCAGGCACCTGACCTGCTTAGATTGCAGAAAAAAAGATTACATTTACAATAGAACACATTTAAAGTCATGGACCACTCGCCATCCATTTTCAGCTGCTAATTATTAAAGGGCTTTCCAGGACTACAATATATCCAATTGAAAGGGCTTCAACACCCAGGACCTTTGCTAACCAGCTGATTGAAGTGGCCCAGGCATTCCAGTCAGTGCCACGTTTCCTTCATGGTTTCCCAGACACAGCCACAATGTATGGCTCTGTGCCTAGTAAACGATGAAGGAAATATAGCATTAGTAGTTGTAACCCCACCAACCTGATATTAAATCCTATCTTAAAGGGGATTTTCCACTAACTAAAATTGTTTCACAGTCACTCTGTACTTCCTGCTTGCTGCTCGTCTGGACATGTGACTGCTGCAGCCAATCACTGGCTAGAGAAGATCCTTGCTATGGTCAGTGATTGACTGCAGCAGGCACATGTCCTGGTCAGCAGCAACCAGGAAGTACAGAGTGGCTGTGAAGCAATTTTAGATGGTGGGAAAACCCTTTTAGAGGTTCAACATTGTAATCCTGGCAAATTCCTTTTAAGGTTCAAGTTTTTTGTTTTGTTTGCAATTTGTTTTCCTTGTAAAGCTAGTTTTAACATACATCACGTAAATGAAACCCCATCTAGAGTCCATAACTGGATATACTGCAGGGAAATTGGGGGTAATCTTGTCTTCACACTAGTGCAGCGCAGATATTTGTGTTGAATATAGCGTGAAAAGTGAAACTAGTCCTGGTGATAGATACTAGTTCTGTCGGTCTTTCATTCATACTTTATACCTGGCTTGAAGCAAGACAGACTGGCAATTGTTCCTTTGCCCTCACCTGCATGTCAGGAACCTTCTCCTCATCAGATCAAATGGTAAATTTGTATACATTGACCTAGCAGATGACATAGTTCATCAGGTCACTCAACACATTAGTAACATTTTTTGCTAATGATTGCGTTCATTCATGGATCAGTGTTCTAGAGCTCAATGTACAGATCTGCTTTGTTCTCTTTAGGACAAGATATCGCAGTTAGAGTTGGAACTTGATGAAGAAAAGAACAATTCAGACTTGTTGTTGGAAAGGATAGCCCGATGCAGAGAACAGGTTTGTCTTTTTGTTATATTGACTGTAAATAGCACCTGCCTTTATACTCCTAAGGTAAGTCTACATAGGATGGAAATACTGTGGATTTTACCTATGGATTTGTGCAGCAGATTACAGTAGCAGCGAATAGTGAGATCTTATGAATCTCCTCCACATGCTACCAAAATTTCCCACAGGGAATGTGACTTGAAGGGTGGATTTTTAAATTCCAGCATGTCAATTACTTTTGCAGATTTGTTGGGTTTTTTCTCCATTGACTTCAATGGGGAAGTGAAAACCTGCAACAAAATGTATGATTGTGGATTTTGCCACATATCCGCAACATAAACCACAGGTGCAGGTTAATCGTATAAAATTTAAAAAGGCAGTTCCTTTGCCATACCAATCCCCTGACGCTTCTCTGCTTCCCTGACCCCCTCTGTATACTGACTTTAACGGACAACATGGTGTGTCATCACCTCAGCACTGCTGGGTATTGGTGAAATGAGTAAACCACTTTTTTATTTCATAAGTCCTCGACAGAGGCAAATCCTCGCCAATATCCACAAGATTTGATGCAGAATATCCTGTGAATTCTTGGGGCAGATTTACTGAGGAATTATCTGCAACATACCCAACCCGTGTGGACCTGGTCTTACAGGTGTTGTCTCACTAACCGTATTCAAAATGCCTTGTTAGATCATATTGATATCATAGAGCTGGGGCAGATGGCTGCTAACAAAGAGTCACACTATGGCCGGCTGTACGGGACCGAGTCGGATTACGGATTTTTAACCCCCTGTCCGCAATCTTAATTGTGGACAGGCCGCGGGTTGGATGGCTTTCATTGACTTCAATGGAAGCTGTGCTTAAAAATAGAACATGCTACAGTTTTTCCTCCGCGATCGGAAAATATTGATTTCCGCTTGTGTGCAGAAAAAGAAAACGCTTTTCCATAGCATGCTATGGAAGGTATTTGCTGCGGAACTCAGAGGCGGACACTCTGGATTCCGCAATTCAAATATGGTTGTGTGCAGCCGGCCTGAGGCAGATCTGGTCAATCTATGTATTATATGAACAGCCATTCATTTAAAAGGTTGTCATGAAATACTATATGTGGCCTGCAGCATCTGCTGTTGGAGTCATATCTGGCCAAACAGCAGATTGTTGGGGTCATGTCTGGCCAAGCAGCCGATGGCTGGGCTAACTGCTTTTGCATAAAAGCTTGTTTTTATGAAACGACCTCTTTTAACCCTCTCCAATCCAATTTGTATCCTGATTTTCCTAGGGGGTGTACTCTTTTTCTGCTGTTATACAACGGCGCTATATGCTGGCTACAGCTAGTACTGCATGAGGTAACATGTTGGGTAGGCTCCGACAGCAAAGAGGCTGGCAATATACAGTAAGAGAACCCCGACGGACGTGGACTGTAAAGGGTTAATAGTCCATCCAGTGAAAAGAAATATTTCCACTTTACAACTGCAGCGTTAAGTTTAAAAGAAATACAATGCCAACAGTTATAACTATGGCAGACAGTGTTTCTATACAGAATGCTTAAAGGGATTGCCCGCATGAAAATAATTTATCACCTATCCACTGGACCTTTTTTTCTGTTCACAAGATAGATGACTAGTGTCTGATTAGTGGGAGTCTGATTGCTGGGACTCAATCAGTCACAAGAACAGGAATCCCAAATGTCCTTGAACGAAAGATGCAGTGGTCACATTCATCTCTATGGGACTGGAGGAGATAGTTGTGTCCTTGTACTCTATCTGGCAGTCCTACAGAGATGAGTAGAGCGGTAATGCACTCCTGTAACCATCGCTCCATTCGTTGGGGTGCACTTGGGACCTCCATTCTTGTGTTTGGTGGGGCCCAAGAGATTTGACCCTCACAGCCATCAGTGTCCTTTTGGTGAACACTGTGCTGGTATTAGTTGGCATACCATTTACTTAACAGTATCGATTAGCATTGCAAACTATGCTATTCCATTTAAAGGAATACAGTCAAAAATAAAACTACACTCTTCAATATGCGTTCTTTCCCAACAATGGGAGACTATTAGAGATCTATGTCTATACAGTGGGATACATCACAGCCTTCCACTGGATGTATATCTTGGGAACGCCTTCTAACGTATACCTCTGACATCTGGACAGAAGAGTAGAGATGAGTGAAAATATATATATTTTTCACCTGGTTCGAGTTTTACAAATTTAAGAAGCTCTGAACAGATCTATTTCACTTGATTTGTTGGGATTCATTTGAAAATGGTTTAAAGGGGCTCTGTCATGAAAAAAAAAATTCTATACTCACCTATTCCTCCCCAAGCAGTCTACTTGCCTCATCAGCTCCTCACTGATCTGCTCCTGTCTCCTGCAGTTCTGCGGGGGGAGGTCACCTAACCTCCAGCTGGTTGATTCTTCTGCTTCCTGTGAGGTTACGTACATTCACAGTTAGTCTCCTTCCTGCTCGGCAATGTACGCTATGTCACTAGTTCACAGCCTGGCACGGAGTGCTGAGTAATTACAGAGACTGTGCATGCACGCCGTCTCTGCAATAGATCAGCATTCCTTCCTAGCCAGTGAACGCTGTGTCATAGTGACGTAGCATAAATTGCTGGGCAGGAAGAAGAATGCGAGGAATGCACGCTTCATAACAAGCTGTCCGGCTGTGGATTACATGACCTGGGGGACTGGAGAAGATCAGCGAGGAGATGATGCAGTAAGGAGTCTGCCTGGGGAGGAATAGGGGAGTATAGAATTATTATTATTATTTTTTTTTTTTTAAATGACAAAACCCCTTTAATGAAGAATGGAACGCTTGACAGTAGGGTGAACCAGAGTGTAAGCATCTCCAACCATTACTAATTTACAGAATCCTTTTCCACAGATGCCTATAATAAAATGTTTGTATTTTGTACTGTAGCATGTGTTTTGTAGTGTAATATTGCAAGACAAAAAAAAATGTAACTAAAACTAGTTGGCTACTTGCCTGCCGTCTGCAGTAGATCAGTGTATGTCATGCTAGAAATCGGTAAAAAAAAAAAGTGATCACGTATTTGACCTTTTTGAGGTTACTGTAATAGATTTAGCACAAGTGGGGCTTTAACTGCTTGCTTAGATAAAAAGTATAAATGGTGTTTCATTAGGAGGATTTGGCTTTCCAAAAACAAATGTTTAGTATCTTAATTACAAGCTTTGCCCTACAGCTCAGAATGTCTTACCGTGAAACTTCCAAGGGGACTACAACATACTCCAAAATGGGGCTATAGGGACCCCACTAACAGGAAAGGAGTTAATTGTAAAATGTCTGCAAAGTGAAGGGGGGGGAGACAATTGAGAACCTTCTGGCTGTGGATTTCTTCCCTGAAACCGTGGGAGAGCACAGGGTTTCTATGGTTACACTGTAAATATGGCCGGGTAAAGTTACAGTGGCTTTGCGAGACAATTTTTGTTTTCCTTTTCTGAGCCGCATTCCCAGTTGGTTTGCAGCACCTGTTCCCCTCTGCGCTCCAGGTGTATGTAGCAAGCCGTTGAGAGCACAGAAATGATTCCTCGTTTCCCGTGAATGAAGTGTCTGGCGTTGAAGTCTTTTTTAACATTGCTCCTTCCTCGGAGTCCTCTGTCTGGAGACCTAGAATACGCACCTCATTACGGTAATGGCTAGCTCTCTCCCTCGGTGCGGGCTTACATGATGCACACTATTTATGAGAACTAAGATTACACACTGGTTTAAAAAGACATGAAGGGATGGTTCCAGGCTTCCTGATATCAATAATTGAAAAGAAATGAAATTGCGCAGTTTCATTAAAAGACGATGATAACCAGCTGTTCGTAATACCATGTCTAGCATAAACATGGGTTCTGTTTATTAAATCCATGCCGTTTCTCAGAGGGGTATTATAGCTCATTGAAAATACTTTGTTTTCAGTATTCACCAAACCCAGCTGTGATAACTTCTGCTGAAACGTACAATGTTTGTTGTTCCACCGAGGGTGAAAATAATGCATTAAAAACGAACAGATTTGCTGCCAGAGGAACCTGTTACTCTGCTAGCCCCAATTAGCGCCGTCGTTAAAATTCCCCCGTCTCCAGAAAATATAATGTTTTAAACAAATGTGAGAGAGTTAAATAACAGTATCCGCGTCTGAAAGAGGACCTTGGCGTTCGTACTTTTTCTTTTAATGGCTTTTTTTTTCCGCAAAAGTTTTCACGAATTCATTGTTGCTAAAAAGTTGAGAATTGGCTTTACTACAAGCCAACACGTACAACAATAGTGTAAGAACACATCGCCAAGTATAGCGTGCAGGTGATGCTCATATTAAATGTACAGCATATAGAAAATACATTAACCCGCTAGAGACTGCAGTACGCCTTTTTACAGACTCACTAATGGGCTTTAAACCAATTATGCACATATATCTTTGTTAAGGTTGTGGCTTGGCTGACTACTGACAGCCAGGCTCTTGCTCTAACAGCCAGTAGCGGAGAAACCTCAGATTCTGGAAGTTTAACCCCTTACATGCTTTAATAGCAACTGCAGCATGTAAGCAGATGAGGGGAGGGGGAGGGGGAAGGGGAAGGGGCAGGAGCTCCTTCTGTTACCCATCAGCACCCTACAATGCAATCGCAAAGTAACAGTGGGTAGCCAGAAGCTTGACAAAGGCCTCCATGTCTGCCATGTAACTCGGTCTGCTAGACCCCGCCTCCTGCGGAGTCTAAAAGGCTACTGTCATAGACTTAGAATGCACTACATAAAATGCAGTGTGCTATTCTAGTGCTCATACAATCGCATCTTCAATAACCCGTCAAGGATAAAAAAAAAATTTTTAATCTAAAGAGAAAAAATCCAGTTTTAGGCCGCCTGCAGACGGCTGGGTTGGATCCGGCTGTGAGAATTCTCGCGGCTGGGTCGGATCCGGCTGCGAGGATTCTCGCGGCTGGGTCGGATCCGGCTGCGAGGATTCTCGCGGCTGGGTCGGATCCGGCTGCGAGGATTCTCGCGGCTGGGTCGGATCCGGCTGCGAGGATTCTCGCGGCTGGGTCGGATCCGGCTGCGAGGATTCTCGCGGCTGGGTCGGATCCGGCTGCGAGGATTCTCGCGGCTGGGTCGGATCCGGCTGCGAGGATTCTCGCGGCTGGGTCGGATCCGGCTGCGAGGATTCTCGCGGCTGGGTCGGATCCGGCTGCGAGAATTCTCGCGGCGGGACCCGACCCGAGCGTCACTCACCTGCTCCCGCGGCCCCGGCTCTTTCATGTGCCTGCTGCTGGGCATCCGGCGGCCTGGGAGTTACGTTTCAGAAATAGAGCATGCCGCGGCTTGTTTGCCTAGGATTTGTTTGTTCGCGGACGTCTGCCTAGGATTGAAATTGCTAATGCAATCCTATGGCAGCTTCCACGGGCGGAAATTCCGCACATAAATCTCACTCCCCGGCCGCCAGCTCCAGTCCGCGAATGCGCCGGCTGCCCAGCAGCCGGCACATGAAAGAGCCGGAGCTGCGGAGAGAGGTGAGTGCCACGCTGCTCTCTGCAGACGCTCAGGCCGGGTCCTGCTGCGAGAATTCTCGCAGCCCGATCCGACCCGGCCGTCTGCAGGCGGCCTAAAAGACTGGTGTGTGTTTGTGTTTGTGTTTGTGTGTATGTGTGTGTGTGTGTGTGTGTGTGTGTGTGTGTGTGTGTTACATACACACACACATTTTTTCCCACAAAAAAAAACTGTTTAAATGGATAAAATACCTCCCAAAAAGCAACCCATAATAGGCATTGCTGCATTCATAACGACACAGACGATGAAAATGTTATTTATCTTGCTTGCTGAACATCATAAATACAATTTAGAAAATTATTGCCGGAAGTTTTGTTTTTTTTCTTTAGTTTGCCACCCAAAAATGCAATCAACAGCAACCCAAAAGTCACATGTACCTCAAACTGGTACCAATAAAAATTACAACTCTTTCCGCAAAGAACAAGCCCTCACATAGCTCCGTTACCAGAAAAATAAAAATGCTGTGTGTCTTGGAATGCGATAATGCAGATTCAATTGTTCTTTAAAAATTTATTTTTGTGCAAAAGTAGTAAACATTAAAAAAACAAAAACAATATAAACTTGGTATCACAGTAATCATGCTGATCCACATCCCCTCTTGCCCCTCCCCCGCCCTACGGTTTCAAGCAGCAGACCATCCATTTCGTACAGTATGTAAGAATACTTACTGATTTTTCTTGAGCACATAACAAGTACAGGTATCTTGTGGCACTTGGTATTGTGGCCTATTTCACAATACACCTACATCTCATGGGACACTATTGCTATGCGCTGACACACTGGAATCCATAGCATGTCAGCTGCATTGCATTTCACAAATGGGTAATGACATACTTGTGGATTATTTGGTGACGCTAAATACTTGGAATGTAACTGAATGGTTGTACACCATTAGTGTAAGCAAATAGAGCTCTGAAGAAGTAGCAGCAATGAGTTTGCTGACACAGTTATCAGTAATAAACTTCCCATGTCGCATCAATTACAAGTGCTGTATGTCTTAGCAGGTCAACTAATAAAAGGGTGCTGACATTTGCTATCCTAGATCATTATCCTTCAAGCAGAGTTAATTATAGGGGACTCTTCCTAAAATGTCATGTTTGCTTTGGTGTGTCTGTCTACTACCTCATTCATTGTAATGCTTCATTCTTATGACTGATGACAGCTTGATCCTAGGCCTGCTTCTAGACCTGTCACACACTTTCATTTGTCCTAAAGTACCTGGTGCTACACATGTACAAAAATGTAGGTAAAATTGTGCCCCTAATGATACCTATGGCAGCTGGAGAGAGAACTCCTTGTGGTCCCTCTGTCACCATTTACTTGTTTAAAATGATTTTAGTTAATTTTAAAAGAGGACAGGAATAACATTGAAAAACAACTTAATCATTTATTTTTCCAAAAAATGTGATTATCATGCCAGGAAGAAACAGAAGAGATGAGTCTCAGTACTGCCAAGCCTGCATGCCCCTTCTTTGCACTTAGTTCTGTGCCAATTTGGCCTTGAGCAGGCAACCTGAGTAATCGGAGTCAGCCTGGTTGCTAAGTACACACTGCCTGACTACCTCATTTAAAGGGCTGTTGGCGTATACATAGCAATCAGCCTCTCCCTTATTACTTGAAGCTATATTGATCCTCTACAAACACAAGAGAAGGATGAAGAAACACTTATCTGTCAAGCTTCGCCATTACCAATGTCGGTCTCAGATTTTTGTAAGATAATTTTGGTAGAGAATGTTTTTGAAAAACGTTTATCAAGCAGTAATTAGCATTGTAAAAATGATACACGATTATACGGAAGGGGGGGCATCTATTACCCAGTGTAGCGTAACACCGGAAAGAGCAGTTTGGCTTGTTGATTTCAGTGGGTGCCATGTAAGGCCACCTGCACCCGGGTGTATTTGCACTGCTGGATCCAGAGTGGGCGTCCGCCTCCGGATCCGGCAGGAAATACTGCCCATAACATGCTATGTAAAACTGCTTTTTCCTGCCCATGAGCGGATATCAACAGCAATTTTTTATTTTGGTGCGGACCTCGCATGGACGGCTTCCATTGATGTCAATGGAAGCCGTCCGTCCCGCGGCCCTTCCGCAGTGAGCAGTTCAAACGGGCCGCAGGATCTGCGTCCTTGCCTAGCAACCGTGCGTCACACGCTGCGCGAGTGCGCAGTACAGTACAGAAGCCACCTGTACACAGTCATCAAACAGGTATGCAGGGGTCACCACTAGGGCACAGGGTTGGATTCCGCCGCGAGATCTCGCAGACGGAAACCGACCCGTTCGTGTGCAGGCAGCCCAGGGAAGATGGACCAATACCTCTGCAGCGCCACCTATTGGAAGGCAGCATTCCTGCAAATCAATGTCAGACCCTTTTTACAAGTCTTTATAACAAGGATTGGGAATTGAAAACCAAAAGCCAGAAAACCATACATAGACAGCTATTTCGGGGTTTGTGTCCCTCATCAGTGTGCAGTAGGTTTCTGGCTGGGCTAGTGAGAGGCTTGTGATGTGGGTCGGGAAGGCAGAGCAACTGCAAGTTTTGTGAGGAGACTTATAAGGCCATTAATGCTCCCCTGCGAAATATGCAAATAAAGAAGTGGGTGCTATGTAATGCTTCTTTTCCTCTGCGGCATCAGTACAGGGGAAACAAAGACTCACTGACTACTTCTGGTGATCTCATTCAAAGGGGCTAAGCTGCTATACCAGATACAAGCCATTGACAAGAGTGGCACTATTTGTGAACATAAAAAAATCGGACTGTTTTTTTCTTCTAATCTACAATTGTTTTGAATTTCTCCTCGTCCACATCCACTCATGGTAGTGACTGTAAAAATCTGTGCTATGTGAACAAAGCCTTATTACTAGAAAAGTCAATTGAACAGAAGCAAGTATAAGACCTGCAGCTGTTTTTGTACAGTGCAATTAAAGCGATTCAAATAGTCATTTACTCTCATTAGAAGTAAACCCGTGTGAGTCCTCAGCCCCCAATGTGACCTCATTTATCTGGAATGTAGGGCCACTTTTTCTGTTCCCATTCAAGAATTCTCTAGGAGGGTGGCGGTAATTCCTGAAGCTTAGCGTGGTTTAATGTTTTATATACTTAGATATGAACTATCGTTCAGTGGATTGTTCATAGGGGCCCTTTAGGAAATATATAGAATAACTACATTCCCATAGCTTCTAGTTTATAGCCTAGTTATTCCTCCTAACCCTTTTATTACTGGTTATTTTTGAGACAATGTGGTTACACATATCCCTCATTAAATCCTTGGAGTTGTAAAAGGACTATTGAGGGATAAAATCAGTGCAGATTGGCACCCTTCCTCTTCGGCGGTCTTAATGTGTGCTGGGCTCATCTTTTGAACACAAAATGCAGTGTTAGGCTGCCTGTCCACAGGCAACGATCTGTTTCGTGAAGCTTTCCATAGCGTTGCTATAGAAATCTTAGCGCCGGCGTCCACGAGTGGAGAATCATAGTGATTCTCTGCTTGCAGGATTTAAATCGCGGCATGCTGCGTTGGCCGTGATTTATGAGCAGTGAGCCTAAGACCTGTCAGCTCTCCCCCCTCCTTCCCCGTGGTGTAATATCGCTAGCCTTAGTGAAAAAAAAGATAGGAGATCCTGACGGGAAATATACCCACTTCACTCTTCCAGTGGATGGTTAATAGTGGAGCATTGACCTGTCCATATGTTGTGCATGGTATTACAGCTCTATAAGCCGATATGGCCTGGTTTATTGGGAAATGAGCCATGCTTCTCTAAACCTGGCAAAACATAACCACTCATACAGATGACTTTAATGTTTGAACATGACAAAGATGGTAAACATATCAATGTTTAGTTATTTGGAGCCTCACATGTTAAGTTTAAGTGAAGTACAAGGTCAGCAAACTAAACTTGGCATTAAACATTTCAAGCAGAAAACTTTTTTTTTCATTTACACTGCATCATACATACAAGAAAGAATGCAATTAAAAGTAGCTTTTTGTAATAACTTTAATGGTATAATAAATGAAATGCTTTGTTTCTGCAAGAAAATAAATATTCAACCTATATCTTGTGTGACAGATTGAACAAATGAGGGGAGAACTGCTTCAAGAACGTGCTGCAAGACAAGATCTGGAGTGTGATAAAATGTCCTTGGAGAGACAGGTAATGCTTTGCTTGTTTTATATAGACAAAGCAGTAAATTCTACTGTAGAGGTTTGACACAGACTAAAATTGTCGCATATATAACCGCCATGAGCTATCTATGCAATTTGATTTTATGTATTAATTGTTCAGGTATTATTGTATCTTGACGCCACCAAGAAGCTAGCGGTTTGACAGGGGGAACGCCCCTGTCACACCCCTAGCTCCCGATTGGGTGACGTCAGAAAGGTCCTAGCAGCACACTATGTAGCGATTGTTGCCTGCCATGAATGGTTAGGGTCAGAGATTATTTTCCTTTTAGCCTTACATTATGAGTTGTACATACTGCCATGTTGTGACATGGAAGTATTTACAACAAATAATGTAAGGCTAAAAGGAAAGTCATCCCTAACCCTAACTGTTAACGGCAGGCAACAATCACTACATAGGAAGCATCAATACCTGTAGCACTGCCGGGGATCAGCCTGCCGCCGCTCCAATGACATGTCAGGAACGGGGAGCCGCGGGACTGGAGAGGTCACGTGGGGTGTCAGCGCACATCACGACCATCAGCGCCGCAGAGGACAGAACGGAAAGCCTCAGCGTTGATGAGAAGCAGCGGCGGCAGGGAACACACCGCTGGGGAACAAGCAGCTGCAGCGTGCTGGCCGGTGAAAGAAACAGCTGCAGCAGGGAACCCAGGCCCGGGGAACTAATAGCAGGATTGGGGATGATAGGGCCAGGGAACAAATGCAGCTGCAGGGAGCAGTGTTAACAGCCGGGGAGCCAGGAGGGGAGACCAGCAGCGGGGATTACAGGGCCAGGGAAGAATATGCAGGAGCGGAAAGCAGTTGAGGAGATGGGATAATTATAGTTACCCGGCAGGACCTGCAGCCAGCAGGACCTGCAGCCGAGCCTTCTCTGTAGCCAATGACCTTGAAGGGGTGTCACCAGGCAGTCAGTCTTGTCTCCACCAGTACTTCCTGGTGGCATCAAGATGCAAGAATACCAATTGTTCAAACATTGATGTTGATTAAAAAAAAAAACAGTTACCAGTAGTTACTTTGATCATTCCCCCTCAAATACAAATGTAGCAACAGGTAATCTGACTGGCGCATCATGATAGTTCGATTTACAGCAATGTACAGTAGTACATTGTGGTTGTTATCATAATGCATTAAATAGCAAGTTAATGTTTGCTACATCTGTACAACTACCCTTCTAGTTTTTAATAGAATTTTGACAACGAGCTGAATAGTCAGAATTTGAGAGCTATTTAGAGTGAGTTGTGACTTTCATTTAAAACGATTATAGCAAGCCTTGATTTATATTACTTTTTAATTCTGTATTATTAAACAATTTTAAAATAAAGCAGCTGTGGTGGTCAGGTCTGGCAATCAGCTGATATTGCTGGAAGAAGGTCAGGATGCCAAAACATTGGTATAGTATGGAGTCATACTATATTTTTGTGTGCCTCTGATTCATATTGAATCTGTGAGACAAGAAAACATGGCATCCTGCAATACACTGGTGTTTTTTTCTACAGACATTGCTTCTAAAACCCTCTATAGTGCCTAGTAGAGGCAGATGAGGAAGATGGAACAATACCTCTGCAGCGCCAACTACTGGAAGACTGCATTCCTGCAAGCCAATGTCAGACTGTTTATCCAAGTCTTTATAACTATCACTGGCAATTAAAAACCAAAAGCCAGTCATTGTTACAAGGACTTGTATAAAGATTCTGACATTGTCTTGCAAGAATGCTGCCTTCCAGAGTTATTTTTCCATCTTCCTTATTTGCATATTTCCCAGAGGAGCATGCATGGCCTCATAAGTCTCCTTACGTACCTCCTAGGTGTCTTCTCACACATCTTCTAGGTGCTCTCCTTAAGGAGAGTTGATACCCTTCCCAACCCTAGTAGAGGCAGCACAAGGTGGCACCTCGATGCAGAGTTTACGCATATGGATGTTATAAAGAGGCTGTACGAGAAGGGTCCCAAGCAAGGGTCCTCACCCTCTCATGACGTCCATATGCCATAATAGAACTGTCTTGTTGCGGTTTTCGGGTTTTAAATTTCCGATCCAGGTTTATGTGCCTTTGACGTAAACGGGTTGTGTAAGAGTGGAGGACTCTGTAGGCGAGAGAATAAAACAATTGTTTCTCCAATATTTAGTACTTATTGTTCGAACATCCGGCTATGTTGTCATAACTTGTGTAACATTTCAAGTTGGATATTGTTTGACCCACTGCACTTTTTTTTTTTAAACTAGAACAAAGATCTGAAGAGCAGAATAGCTCATCTTGAAACTTCACATCGATCCAATAAAGAAGGGCTTGTTGCTCAGATGGAAGGAAGAATAGCAGAGCTGGAAGAACGCCTGGAAAATGAAGAAAGGTAGAGAAGCTCGTTGTTTGTGGAGTTGAACTTGGGGTGTGATTGTGTTTAACCTCTTCTTTCCTAATGATGTCAAAGTAGTTGGATTACTTTACACTGTTAGATCTACATTTTAGGATATTTAATAAACCAGAAAATATATCTAGCTTTATATAGTTAAAAAAGCATGGCATGCTTTAAATCTGTGCAGTAAAGAACTCAAGACATTTTTAGAGCCTTAGTGAATATATTAAAGATCATTTTAACTCTTTACTGAATGAGCCATTGAACTCCATGTGATCAGAAGTAAGTTACATATCTATGTTATGTGCTAGAAGACTACTATATATTTGTCTGAATTTCCAAGCAAATTTCAAGCTGCAGAATAGACCTTGGGGTACTACAACTATACACTCGAAAACATGACAGCCGACCTAGAATCCATGACCCATGTAGTCACCAGGAAAGCCTATAATTCTTTATTTCTAAAATGCATATCTAATTAGGGGTGCAGTCAACTTTATCTGCCCATTGAGAATATCCATATATTGGAATGGCCATGAAAAGGACATCTTGTTCACGTTGGCCTACTATAAAAGATCCCACAATGAAGATATATCACTATATTACAATAACACACTGGGTAGGGTTTTCTTTGGAGACTGGTATATTGTATTAAAGCTAAAGGCTTAGCATTAGTATTCCACTAATGTCAGCATCACATCACCAGCAGCCTTAATACTGTACCAGAATGCCTTGGATTGAATACTTGCCTATGGCTGGTTTATTTTTATTTTTTTTCGTTACTGGTAACCTGGATCACTGTTGGTTCTAGGCCCTCAGACGTCCTCATCAGAATAAGTTTATAGAATATTACATTATTGACGTTCCAGTGCAGGAGACAATAGCGTTATCACTTTTCTGAACGACAAAAGAGACCGTGAAACTTTTTCTGCTGCAAGCAGTATTAAATGCAACATACATTTCATCAGCATTCTAAGGGAAAGTTGAAAAGGATCTGGCACCATTTCCAAATTCAATTTCAAAACAATGTGCTTTCCTTTCCCTCAGGGACCGGGCAAATCTCCAACTGAACAACCGCAGGCTGGAGAGGAAGGTGAAAGAGTTAATGATGCAGGTTGATGATGAACATCTGACTTTAACAGATCAAAAAGATCAGGTAAACTGCAAATACAGGTTCTGTCCAGTGTAACTAAATACTAGATTGTTGGATGTTGAAGAGGATTTCCACCCAAATTTTTTAAATGGCCTTACACTATATTTAATGAGGGCTGCAGTGCACCATGGCACCTGGCTAATCATGATAAAGCTGTGGCATTACTGTCATATGACATTCTAACAGCATTCAGGCATGTTGAGGTATTGGCACTTTTTTTCACTGTGACTCGTGAATGACCAAATTGCTAACAATATGGCCACTTGTCTTCTGGTTAAGTAAAAAAATGTTGTTTTTTTTTTTACTAATAATATATGCTTATTCATGTTTTGGGTGCTCATTTGAAGGGGTTTTCAAACCAGTCTAAGTTATGGTATATCTTAGAGATAAGCCCCAACTGCTTACAGTAAAAGTGGGCATCTGACTGTTGAGACTAAACAAAGGGGTCTCAAGTATTGCTTCCATCTAGAGATTTTCTGTAACTGCACAGCACCAGGCCTAGTGTGGTGTTGTGCAGGGACATAATTTTAAGGCTGCTGTAATTCATTGCAGTAGTTTGGGGATGTCTCAGAAGTTGAACCCTATGACCAGTAAGGTGTGGCATACCCTTGTGATATACCATATTGATTTATGGCGAGAAGAATAAACTAAAGGTCTTATTGTAGTAATTTGGTATTAGGCCTCTTTCACACGGGCTACAAAATCATTGCTACAAAACGCATGTATGTGAAGCTCAGGGTTTCCATTGGGTTCTTTCAGACTACAACACATCTCTCATGTGAAAGAACCCATTGGAAACCATGGGCTTCACATACATGCGTTTTGTAGCGATATTTTGTAGCCCAAGGTGAGACGGGCGTTTGCCTCCAGATCCTGCAGCAAATACTTCGCATACGACATACTATGGAAAACGCTTTACCATGCCCAGAAGCGGAAATCAACTGCAAACCTCGCATGGACAGCTTCCATTGCAGACAGTGGTAGCAGTCGTCCCGCAACGAGTCGCAGCTGATCCGCCTCATCGTTGGCCCGACTCTGCACTGCGCACTTGCAATTCAGATTAGAGCTCATGAGGGCATTACAGGATTCAAACTGGGCTCGCCAGAGGACAAGATTGCCCTATATTCTGACAATATGCTTCTATTCTTAGAAAATTCAGGTGGTTTTGGAGAAATCTATTGCAGTGATCACTGAATTTGGCTCATTTTTGATTCTCACAATAAACAGTCAAATCGGTGGCTATGCCTCTTGATAATATGGGAATTGGATTAACTCATATTTCAGTCTCCTTGCTAGATTCTCCCACCTTCCAATTATTTGGGTGTACAGATATCTGTTTTACAGATTATGAACATCTAAATATCACACCTCTTCTCTTGAAATGTTGATAGAAAAATGAAGTGTAGGGTAAAGACCCATTTACACGGAGCGATAATTGCTCAAAGATCGCTCAAACAACAGTTTAAGTGTCACCTTTGAGCGATCATTTTGCATAAACTATTAAGTAACTACTCAGCTACTTAATAGCCATTAAGTGTGTAAATAAAGCCTTAGCTGAATGCAGTTAATAGCCCGAGGGCTCTTATCAGCTTTCAGTTCTTTTGTTCTCCGACGGGAAACCATGCTATCAGCACTACCCGCGGCGAACTACTGATAAGGCTGAATGATGATTTTTAGTTTGGCCTGGATTTAACGATCAGCTAGCAGTGCACAAAAAGTGCATGATCCCCGTGCATTTACACGCAACGATGATCGCTTTTTAGCAATTTTTGAGCAATCATCGCTCAGTATAAATGGGCCTTAAGTGTCCATTATCAGTGGGAAGAGAGAACTTACTTGGAATGGTTTGGATGCCAAAATTGCTGTACCTCTTGCACAGTTCCCCAATTCATTTACAGCAGTGGAGTTTTTATAAAGTTAATAGTCTTTTTGGAGACCTTATATGGAACAAGAGATAGCCCTATATAAAACTAAAAACCCTGCAATTGTCAAAAAATGTCGGGAGACTAGCTGTTCCTAACCCATACTTGTACTACTTGCTATCCAATGTTAACATCTTAAGGGATGGAATTTCAAGGAGATGGACGATACTAATTTTCACCTGCTTAAATACTACTGAAAGGTCACCCACCTAATTGAAGTGTTGAAGGCAGATAGATTTCCCATGACTTCCCTACTTGGCATCTTATACTTACTATCTGGTGGAAAGTAAGGAAAATTATGGGGATGACAGGGTGTACTTCATAAACTCATATCTAGGGTGTTCCTTGGCTAACAGAACTTAATCAATTAGAGCAGTGGTTCCCAAACTTTTTCAGCCATGGATTCCTTTTTGAAGCAAACGTTTCTATTAGAGTCCCATGGAGGGTGTGGCAGGGGAGGGGTTAGGAGCGTAGCTTATTACGGCATATGATTTTTACCTCCATGGTTATAAAAAGGACAGGACCTTTAAAAAAAAAAAAAGGTGCAGAACGTTCGAGCGAGCACGGGCCCCAGTAGTAATAGTGCCTCCCATTGGCACCCCAGTAGTAATATGGTCCCCCATTGCCACCTCAATAGTCATTGGTTCCCCCATTGCGGCCCCAGTAGTAATTGGGCCCCTCATTGTTGCACCAGTAGTATTATGGTCCCCCACTGAAGCTGGGGGTTTAGCAGTGAGGATTAAAATAGGGACAATTGGGAACGGCTGTGGACCTCCTTGGAGTCTCAAGCCCGGGCGGGGGTTCGCCCTAATCACCCCTATTATAATCCGCCATTGGTCCTGACTCTACTCACTCCAGTAGCAGTGTCCCAACAGCCTGTACTAAGAAAATCAGCGTGTAGGACCTGTGGTCAGCATAGCAACGAGGATCACATGACCAGAGCCGACTCGTGATCTGCGTTGCTATGCTGACCGCAGGTCTTGCACGCTGATTTCCTCGGTACAAACTATCCAAACACCGCTACAGCGGTGAGTAGAGCAGGGACCTAGACCCTCCATCGGAGCCCCTGAGAAGCTCTCGCGGAGCACACTTTGGGAATCCCTAAATTTAGGGGTTTTGAGAACTGTAAACAAGCTAGCTTGCAGTGCCTGACGCAATCAATGACTACAGAGAGTAAAAAGCAATTTCACCAATTTGTCCATCTAGTTCAGCCTATTACCTCCCGCCCCAAACGTTGATCCAGAGGAAGGCAAAAAAAAAAACCTACTGAGGTAGAATCCAATTTTCCTCTCATTTAAGAGACAACATTTCTTGGACTCAAAGTCTGGCAATCAGGATAATCCCTGGATCAACAACCCTTCTAAAGTAATTAGTGACTAGAACATGTAAAATTATTACACCCAAGCCCCTCCTAAACTCTTATCAAATTTGTCATCACCATGTCTTCAGGCAGAGAATTCCATAATCTCATTTGCCACTTTTCCGCTCAAGCCCCCAATTTATTGAGGTCCATTTGCAACCACATTCTGTCCTCTCTTGTGTTACTTAGCAATATTTGCAGATTATACAAAATTATGCAATTTTATTATGAAATCCTTCTACCAGGTCATTAATAAATATATTAAAAGAATAGGCCACAATACTGACACGCGTTCTCGCCCAGACCAAGAATTCTCATTTTATGTACCATACTTTTATGTGGAACAGTATCAAACGCTTTGGAAAAGTCCAGATATATTAGATCCTATGACTCTTTCTGATCTAGTCTAGAACTCGCCACCTCATAGAAGCTAATCAGATTAGTTTGACAGGAGTGCCCCTCAAAAACCCATTCTGGTATGCAGTTGTACAGCTATTTTCCTCGAGGTACTCCAGGACAGCGTCTCTTAGAAACCCTTCAAACATTTTACACACAATAGAAGTAAGTCTTAAGGTCCATTTACACACACACAGATGATTGCTCAAAATCTGACAGTTCTGAGCAATCATTTTGCACAGGTACTAATGGGCTAAATCAGTCCTTTAGTACTTCATTGCATGTATTTAGAGAACAGCGAGTGGTCTGTTCTCTAAATACATCACTTTTGTTCTCCAGCAGGACAGAAGCTGTTACAGCTGTTAAAGAACGTTATCAGAGCTGCCCGGGGAGAACACAGCATTGGTCCATCTTATCTTATCGTCCTGAGGAACGAGGATTTCATGCGAAACCTCAAGTCTGTGATGGACGAAAAGTGCACGGGAAGTGTACAATAGGCCCACATTTACACATAACACACCTGCCTCTGCAAAAGGAGGTGCAGATAGCGGTAATTTAGGTTATTGTACAAGGCTAGAAAATTGATCACACGATTAACACTAAGAGAATTCGTGGAGAAGGTCAATTGGCTAATATCCTTAGAGAATGGGCTCTATCGTGAATGAAAAGCCACGCATAAATATGAGAAATTGTGGGGAAAATTGTTGAAAACGCGGGGCTTAGCACCCTTATATTATATTAGAGATAGTATAGGGCTAAGCTGAAGAGTGTGTTTACTGCTTCTCTAACTACTGCCAGCATTGTTGGACTCCCTGGAGGACGCTAGAAATGTTTTGTTTTTAAAAATGCAATAAAAAAAAAATATATTGGTGCCATGATGCTGATCAGACTGTCCAGGCTTCTCTGCTGCTTCTGTACGGAGTTTCTGCAATAATTGTTCAGGTCACTCATTTTTGTCAACATGTGTCCTCTGCTGGACAGTCTTTCATAACCGCACTGTGTAGTATACAGATGTGCAGGCAATAATGGTGTTACAATCATATCGGGATAGTTTATATCTTGGGACCCAGGAGTAAGTCATATTGCAGCAGTGAGAGGTTATTCCATTGCTAGCCCAAGGGCTCTTCCACACTGGCGAGAGTGATATCGACCGTGATTCATGGCCCGATATCGCCCTCGCAATGCATGTGGAACCTCTGGATGCGAGGCGGTTTCATGTGAAAACAGCCTATCATCTCTTCGGGGGGTTCCCTTCATCCCATTGCTTTCAATGGGGCAGCGGCATCACGATCTCCTGTTGCTGCTGTCAGTGTTCAGTGATGAGGGCACTCCCCGCGGAGATGAAGGAATCCCCTGCTGCTGCTGTCACAGCAGAGACAGGAGATCGCAGTGTTCTCCCATTGCTTTCAATGGGGCTGGCACTGCTGCCACCGGCCCCATGGACAACAATGGGCGATATCGCAGAAAAAAAGGAGATGCTGCTGTTTTTTTCACATGGCATCGCAGGCGTGAAAGCATCACAAATGAGAATGAAACCATTGAAATTCATTGGTTTCATAATCAATGCAAGAAAATCGCTGGATTTTTTTTTGTCAGTGTGAAGGAGCCCAAAAAGTCCTTTTTTGTCCCAGGATTTTCTTTAAGCAGTTAGCTACAACATGGTGGTTTTAATGTGGTGTTAAAGGGAACCTTTCAAGTACTTTATGCTGCCCTCTTTGGATGGCCTGTTGCTTATAGGGCAAGGGTTAGTAGATTCAGGGCACTTACTAGGCACAGCAGCCATGATTATTCACAAGGCGGTAATTGCCCCACACACTCGCTGTGATTGACACTTTTGGCAGTATGCAGTCTAATAGAAAGAAAAGTGTCATCTGAAAACAAGTACAATTGGGTGAGATAGAGGGCTGGGCTGGATGTTGAGCTGCACCTCATCATCAGTCCTGGTTTGGCACATGGTATCAGCAATAGTTGAGTATTCGTATGTGAGCACAGAGCTTTTGTCGATTATTGACATGTATGCATATGTATATACACTTGTCTGTATGTGGTAAATGTAGTAGAATATAAACACAATGTTTGTTCGTCTAGCTAAGTTTACGATTGAAGTCAATGAAGCGACAAGTTGAAGAAGCAGAAGAAGAAATAGATCGATTAGAAAGTGCCAAAAAGAAGCTTCAAAGAGATCTGGAGGAACAAGTTGATGTTAATGAGCAGATACAAGCACAGCTAAATGCAGCAAAGAAAGAGTTGAGGTAGGTTTATCTTATTTATTTATTTTTTAACTTTTTCCTTGCCAAGAACATATTTTACACTTCCTTGCAGGAATATACTTCAGTAGCCAAGATGTCTGAGATACATTATGTTCTTGTTACAAATAGTTGTATCTCGTGCTGTACAACAGTTAGAGCATTCATTTTTGTCTTGTTTTATAGCCAGAACCTTTTAAAATGGGACTGAAATCATGTTTCTAACCACTATACATCCTGAGATATTCGAGGTTGAAATGGGAGCTGCAGCTCTCAGTCCCTAATGATTCCGACATACAGGATAGATCTCAGACTTCATTGCAGCTACAATCTTGGTCTTGTTTTATAGCACAGAATATTATCTTTAAAATGATCAGTAATTTCTAGCTTACAACTAGACTTTTAACCTTTTCAGATCTGGTGGTGATGCATGTTGCAATACAACAATAACTCACATATCCTATGCTGGCTAGCAATTTTTAATTCCGAAATTCCAATCTTACAGTCTGTAAAATGAGATGCCTTTTTGTACATTTTTGCAGTATTTGGCCACAAAAACTGCAATATTTCATAGCTTGCGTTTTATTTTCTTACAACTATTCGCACAAATACCCTGCAAAAATTACAAGTAAAGTAAAAAATCTAACCAGATCATCTACATGCTCAGATACTTTTTAAATTCACGTGTAATAAAAGTCAGCGCGGACGTCTCTTGAGTCCTAGGAGACCTGCTGTGTGAAAATACAAAGGTCTTATTGCCCTATCAGAGAAAATGGAATCAAATTGACTTAAAATCCCAAAAAGGCCAAACCTACAGGCACAATGATCGGTATCTTAAAATACTGTAAATTTGAATAAAAATTTCTTTCAATGATCTCAAAAGCTTTGACATGCAGAGAGAGTGATAATCAGTAAGTCGTCACTGATGATACTATGATAATTTGTGTTCTATTACTTTGATACTGGAAAATTATTTTCCTGTGATATAATCCAAAACTTCAAGGTGATTTAAAGAGCTAAATTATGCATTGTGATTAGAGATGAGCGAGCGTACTCGCTAAGACAAATTACTCAAGCGAGCATTGCCATTTTCGAGTACATGCCCACTCATGCCAAAAGATTCGGGGGCCGGCAGGGGTGAGCATGGTGGAGCAGAGGGGGAAAAGAGAGAGATTCGCCCCCCCCCCCCCCCCATTCCTCCCCGCCGGCCCCTGAATCTTTTGGGACGAGCAGGCAGGTACTCGAAAATGGCAATACTCGCTCGAGTAATTTGCCTTAGCGAGTACGCTCGCTCATCTCTAATTGTGATATTTTTATTTATTCAAAGTTTTTATCTACTGCATTTGTTTTTGTAGCAGACGCAGATGTTCACCAAGCAAGATGCTCAATGACTTGGATGATGACGACCTGAGCACTGATGGAGAGAGTCTTTACGAATCCCCTTCGGTATATAAATTTGCTAGAGATGATGGTATAACTGCCTAATTTTGGATCTGTTGTTTGGACTATGAAGAAAAATATAAAACAGACCAAGAAATCTATTGTATTGCATATTCTCCTACTACGTAAAAACTATAGCCGTAAGATTCAAGCCTGCCAGCAGTATAGACGTTGTTCTGTATGAGGTTGAAGGAAAGTGAATTTGTACAGATTAATGTCTTTTAACTTTTGTTCATTGTAAATATTCTAATTGAATTATGATATTTGAGAGTCTCATTAAAATATATTCAACAAAACTGTTACAGGAATCGATATGTGAAGGTAATTTGGTGCCCACACTTGTGTAATGACTATAAATCAATAGAAATTGACCATCTGCTGTTGTGAAGTCTGCTCCCAGCACTCACATGAATAGCTGAAGTATTAAAGTTTGCGCTTCTTGGTGTAGACACTACTGTGCTGTAAATAATTCTTCATCTACAGTATGTCCATTTCTAGATTACCCTGTTGTAATATCTATTAATTCTGATGTCATGTTCCTGCTGTCTTTTTCTTGCCATGTTGAAATTATATATTTTTTAATAATATTATGCCTATTAAAGGACTTTTAACGTAATGTAAAAGTTTTCTAAAATTGAACGTGTTCACAGTTTGTCACCAGCAGAATAGTGCGTTACATGGTCACTTTTTTTTTTTTCCTTTAAGAAACTGCTGGAGCTTATGTGATAGGTAGCAAAAGTGCAAATCACTTTGCCTAAAATGATGGCTGTGTGCTGAAAGATCACTCTAAATTGCTGGCCACTAAGGGTCTCCCGTCGTCCTAATTTGCTGTTCACTGCCTGTTAAGTTATGCCCATCATTAATAACACAGATAATAGGAAGTGGCAGGTGGTGATGGCTCATGCTGCCCATAAACGGCTATAGAGAGATGGAAAGAGAGAGCTCTTAGAGCCAATGATCATTTTTTACTGTTTATTCACATCTACATTGCTCAGTACTTCTCTAGTGTTCTACATGGTGAGGATATTTCTGTGTGTGTAACAGACAATTAGAGAGTAGAATCTGCACTTTTTCTGAATACTGTATATAGAAAACAGAATAACATGAGACTCTTCCCACCAGTTTAGAGAGTTCTGAAAATCAGAGATGCAGCTTGGAGAGGTGAAAATGGTGATAAATGCAGGATCAAGGCAGCTACACTTTAAGCCTTGTTCATACAATGCAGATTGGGTGCAATTTTTGCATTCATCATCTCAGTTCAAAGCTAAAACTGAAGGTGAAAAAGGAGAAAATTTAAAAACTTTTCTCTTTTTTTTTTAGATCCACTCCTGGTAATTGCTTAGAAAGTAATCAAAAATGCAAAAGACACCAAAACTGCTTCGTGGGATTAAGACCTAAGGCTTCCCTTTTCTATCAAATCCTGTCTTTAGGATACTATCTGGATTATGATTAAAGGGGTTTTCTGGTACTACAATATTGATAAGCCTGTTAAGATAGGCAATCAATATTAGATCGGTAGGGTCCTAGTTTTTTTTATCAGGCACTGCGATTGTACTTTTGGTAGTTTTTAAGTGAATGATACCAAATTCAACCACAACCAAAGTATAGAACTGTACCTGGTAAACAATGAGGGGGATGGTATACTCCATGCCCATTTAAAGCGCTGATTAACTGGAATGAGTTGGACCCCCACTGATCTGTTATTGATGCCCTATCCTAAATGTGGGCCATCATTACATAGTTCAACAGAACTACTTTAAAAGAAAGCTTAGCGATCAATGATGGGTGCCAGCTGCACAATACAGCTGATTGCCACCTGCAATGGCCATGATTCAAGAGCATTCCAATTTCGGCCACTTAACCCCTTAAATGGCTTGGTTGCTGTTGACTGCGGCATTTATAGTGTTAAAGGAAGAGCTGCTTCTGCCAAGCAGTTGTCATGGCATTTCGGGGCCTAACAATGAATGGCCTTAAAAATCACTTTTATTTCATAATTATTAAAAGAGAAGTGACCACCACTGAAAATCCTCTGACGCGTTTCTTGCACGTAATTGGTCTCTTAGTCATAGCAAAGGTAAAACTCTAAGATGTCACATGATAGAACGATCAGATATTTCGCAAGTATTAAAAATCATCCGTGTCTTCACACACCTAATATCGATTAAATGGTAGCTGTATAATATTATTACAAACTGGTATGAGCTTTTATATGCTATTGGTGTAAAATTTATATCAACACTCAAAGTTCATTAGGATCTCCATTACAGAGTGAACAAGAAATTAGGAATGTTTATAGAAAATAGGCACAACTAAACTGCATAAACGATGAGCTCATCGTTCAGTTTAAACAGCCGCTGTTCGAACGGCCGCTGTGTATCTCAATGAAGAGGGGGAGCGAGAGGGGAGAAATCTCCTGCACTGCCCCGCCCCCTTTGCTGGCCCCTCCGTGAGCAAGCCAGCACCAGTAGCTCCCGTGTGACAGCACAGGAGCGAGGAAACACAAGGACGGGTGTCGGGCATCGTTTGCCTGTCATTGGGCCCGTTCAAATAGACAGTAAGCTCTCAAATTAGATGTCCATTGTGCATCTCGCACCAGACACGCCATACTAAGCAAACTAAACAGACACACCGGAGCCCTGGGCTAATGGTCCAACATGCGCTGTTAAAAGCACTCTGACCAGTAGTCCTCTGGGTTCTACAAGCACAGAGTTTAAGCTAGCGGTGCGCTGAGAGTAGTAATTCCATAGGCTGTACAGCTACATCAGAGCCCCTGCCCAACATGCACAGTGCGTTCTAACTTAGAGGCGCTGGCACCACTAGTGCCCTGACTTGTATACATGCAAACCCCACTGGGTAGCTCTACATCACCTTACCAAAAATAATCCGTATTAGCTCCTCATTCGTAAACTTGGTTATGTCATTTTCGGGGGATGTTTTTTAGCTTTTCCCTTGATCATTGTTTCTCTCAGTACATTTATTAGTATGGCAGGTATATTGATGACAACCTCCTTGTTTGGAGGGGTCCTATATCTGCCATCCAAGAATTTGTGGACTACATTAATCATGATTTAACCTTCAATTCACATCTAACTTTGATAAGTGTGCAATTTCTTTTTTGTATTTACGTCCAATAGGGGCTTAAAGAGTGTGGAAACATCACTGTGATTAATTGCCTACCAGGATTAGGGCGTGTTCTCCTGAGACATCCCTGTGAAGTAAGTTGCCTATCTTTACTTCCACCATCAACTCATGGTTTGCCCCTTGGAACGCTGGGGTTCCTACTTGTTTCCTTGCTATCAAAATACCCACGCTCAAGAGTCCCCATTGACGCTCTCCCCCTTTTATCGGATGTGTGTGTGACCAGGGCCAACGGATCCAACCAATCCATAAATTTTCTCAATGCCCACTGGGACTTCAGGCGTGTTGGACTGCCCCCCCATAAGGGCAGCCCAATCATGCCAAGTAAGTCACCAACTATTCTTTCTCTAGTGCACAAACTATTTTTACACTTCCTGATCCGAAGAGCGCTGCCATTGTTGATTAAGGGCATTGCGGTGGGTGAGCTTCTCATGTCTCTTGGGCATTGTTCCGTGGCAAGGGATTATGTAGGTGAAAGTGAGGTTGTTTGCCAACAACTAAGGAAGAGAGAGGTTATTCTCTGTGGATGTTAAAACAGACTGTTAACATAGTTGACAATAAATCATGTCCGGATTTGTTGGAGAATTCACCCACATCTAGTTTGTGTAACTGGCTATAGCCCTCAGTATAATCCGATTAACAATATTCATAGATACTTACCGCTTCTTTCTGATGATGACCAACTTCAGGAGATTTTACGTAATGGGTGTAAATTTGCATTCAAAAGGGCACCTACACTTGTTAACATCTTATCTCCTCGACTTTTTATTTAGTGTGTATTTACAGGGCAAGGTGATCACTCAAACGTTGAGCGATCACCTTGCGCTCCGAGCAGAGGACGAGTGGGGCTGCTTGTCTTCTGCATCCAGCTGTTCTTTGCTTGGAGCGCCCGGTTGTTACATAGCCGGGCGCTCCAAGCAGGGGATGCAGAAGACAAGCGGGGCCGCTTGTCTTCTGCATCCAGCTTTTCCTGTCTTGGAGCGCTCATCTGTTCCCCTCTCGGAGCACTTAGCTGTTATACAGCCGAGCGCTCTGAGCGGTGGATGCAGAAGACAAGCAGGTACGCTTGCCTTCTGCATCCAACTGTTCCCCGCTCGGAGCGCCCGGTTGTTACACTGCTGTGCGCTCTGAGCGGGGTATGAAGAATACAGCTGGACCGTTCTGTTCTTCATACCCCGCCTTGGTTCAGGGAGCAGGATACAGCTGAAACAATAGTATCAGCTGTATCCCGCTGTGAATCCCTGATAAGGCTGATCGTTCTCCTTCAGTATTCTGAAAGACAACGATCAGCGACTTTAACAAAAACTGCATGTGTAGTTACACACAACGATTATCACTCAAAAGATGGCTTTTAAGTGAATTTTGAGCGATAATCGTTGTCTAAATGGGCCTTAAGTCCAATTCTAAATAAAGTATATTTTTAAGATTTTTCCGAGTCTTTAGATGAGCTCGAATTTTTTTCACAAGTTTACATGGTCTGGCTCCTCGTCCTGCCCTGACCGATGTCTTGTTCATGAGCTGGCTTATGCATAAAGGCTCTGTAAAGTGGAGGTTCACTTTCAGAGGTTTGTTGTATACCATTAAAATTTCTAGAAACATTTGTCTAAAATCTCCAGCTACACATCCTGACAGTACAAGGCTGACTACGGGTGCGTTCCCACGTAGCTGACTTGCTGCAGATTTTCTGCAGCTGAAAAAATTAACAAAATCCACACCACTTGCTGCAGATCTGCAACAGATTTCACGTATTCAGTTGAAAGAAAGAAATCTGCTGCAGATTCACACCAAACACAGGTTTGATGGGAATTCTGCGTCAAAATCCGCAGTTAGACTTGTGGAATTCGGCAGCTGCGTATTTGGGTGCGTGCATAACAGAAATGAGGTTTCATTTTGGAGAACTGCAGCACATTTCAATGTCCTTGTCCTGAAACACTGCACACATCTGTGTAGATAAAACACTGCAATCTTTGGGTAATTTAGATTTTTTTTATTGGTTTTTTAGAAAATGATGGTAAAAACGTAATTTTGTTGTTAATTGTACATGCTGAAAAAAACCTTCAGTTTCTCAGCACATAGTTCAACCAATATGGCTGCACACTTCCTGTTGTCACCTGTTACAAAAAGTGTTCAGCACCAATGAATAGAAAAGATTTAATATCTATAAGCAAATAAACTTCTGAAAGTTTGGCTATTGCGCTAATGTCTGATGCCCTAATGCATGACACGGTATGTTTTGGATGTAAGCACTTTTTAAAGCTGCATGGATTGAAATGAAACACACTTACTTCTAAATGAGCATGAAAGTCACTGCAATATTGTTGCAGAATGCAAATTGTCGTCTATCTAGTTCTTCACTCACTTCAACACCTTATCTTTATAATGGAAAGGAGTAGAATATTTGAGGGTCAGACAAGGTTAGAGATACAAATTATTGATCTATTCAACATGATTTATAATGGTAACATATCTGATGTGTTTAACAAGGTTGTTTCAAATCTCCAATCGATATTCTGACACTGCACATACTGCATATATTTCAATGTGATATGGCAGGACAATTCAAGGTGAATTTAGGCTATAATAGAGAAATATGCATCATTTCTATAGATGTGGTATACACTGTCTGTGGAGCATAGTTAGAGTTCAAGTTTATATAGTATATCTGTACTATATAATCAGGTGTGCTCCAAAAGCTTGCAAATATAGTTTCTCTGGTTAGCCAATAAAGGTATTTTCTTTATAATACTTATATATTTTAATATATTTAACCTCACTCATATATTCTAAAAATGTTCTGTTAGGTTAATTGGCTTCCTATAAAATTGACCCTAATGTGCGTTTCCGAAATAGGGCAACTAGACTCTGAGTCACATTGGGCAAAGAGACAGGTTTTCACCATTCAAATCAATGTGCACTGTCGTAAAATCTGTCAGCGCTAGATAAGTGACAGCAATGAACATATAGTATGTGAAAGTGCTGCCCTCTGGTGGCAAAAATTAGCATACCTCTAGATGTGAAAAAAGTTTGGTACAGTGTTAACCAGTAAAGCAAAGTGTGATTGTTCTCAGTAAGAGAAACCAAGTAATCTTGTAGATATGATACCTTTTAAAGGCTAACAAAAATATATGGTGTAATAATAGCGAGCTTCTGAACCTCTCAGGGTTCTTCCTCAGACATAATGGAACAGATTTAAAGACGTATTTACATAAAAACATATAAACTTTATCAGATGGGAGGGCACAAATATGGTGTGATTAATTTGCTCTTAAACCGAATTCCAGAACAGAATAAGAACACACAGACATGGTTTGATTAATTAGCACTCAGCTAAATACCAGAAAGGGCAGAAGTGTATATAATTAGTTCAGTTACAAGAGATCTGAAAGTCTTATGATCTCTAAATTGATGTTGGAGGGGTCGCCACCAGGCCAACTAATGCAGAAAACCATCTCTGAGATTCATTCCGTTTTTGATAGTATCAAAGGTGGTTATAAACTTGTATTCCCAAATTCTTCTGTGACATTGGGACTTTAAATTGCCTTTAAATGGGTTTTCCAGAGAAAATATTTGATTGGCCGGGGTCCATTGCTCGAGACCCCAACCGATCAGTTGAGCAGACGTATGTGGTCAGTGTCACACATACACAGAGGTCGGAGCTGAAGAAGTGGTAGTCTCCGCACCGACCTCTGTGTAGTGGCCGGCGCTTGTAACTGCAGGCACAGCTCCTATTGATTTCAGTGATAGGTCATGAGCAGTATTTTCACTGGAAAATCCCTTTAAGTATTATAACTTTTATATGTTGTGTCTGTGACTAGAAGAATGCTCAACAGTAATTCTGTCTTTCTCTCTTTAATCGTGTGGCAATGCGATCTCATCCTCGCTTTCAGTTTTTGTCCTGTTTCTTCAACATACAGACCCCCAACAGGACATTTACTGCACAGGACCAGGTACACAACATTGGATGTGGAACATGTGAATGTCCCCGGATCTTATAGTCCTGCTGTGTGTTGGGGATCCGTATCCTGTCCGCAGTCAGTACATGTGAGCAGTTCTTGCAGCTCCTTACCTTACAGGGATAGGTCCTTTTTGTGTTTCGGAGGGCAATGTACTCCTGATTATAAGGTTCCTCAAATTTGGAGGTTGACTGTAGAGATAAGCGAGCATACTCGCTAAGGGCAATTACTCGAGCGAGCATTGTCCTTAGCGAGTACCTGCCCGCTCAGAAGAAAAGATTCAGGTGCTGGTGGGGGGGGGGGGGGGGGGGGGAGGGAGGGAAACGTAGGGGAGATCTCTCTCTCCCTCTCTCCCCCCTGCTCAGTCCCGCAACTCACCGCTCGCCCGCACCGGAATCTTTTCTTCCGAGCGGGCAGGTACTCGCTAAGGACAATGCTCGCTCGAGTAATTGCCCTTAGCGAGTATGCTCGCTCATCTCTAGTTGCCTGTAACACAGAAGCGGAGGATCCAGGAATATGGTTTTCAGACGGTCAACCTTGTGCAGGGTATGGTGGAGTTTCTTTGCAGTCTTCCTTAGTACCTCTAGGTGTGAATTATAGGTCACTACTAGAGGCACACAATTGTTTCCTTCCTTCTCCTTGTATTTGAGTAGTTGATTTCTGGGTATCTTGGTGGCTCTAGTGATTTGGTCATCAATTGAGGTGGGATGGGAGCCCTGATTTAAAAATGTCCTTTTAAGATGGTACAAATGTTCCTCTCTGTCTGTTGGGTTGAAGCAGATCCAGTTGTATCTGATGGCCTGGCTGTAAACAATAGACTTTTGATGTGTTTAGGATGGGAACTGCCCCATCTGAGGTATGTGGGCCGATCAATCGGTTTTCGGTATAGGGATGTCTGTATTGAGTTGTTTAAAATCTTTATGGTGGTGTCCAAAAAGTTGATTTCGGTATACGAGTAGCTTAATGTCAGGTTTATGGTGGGGTGGAATGCATTGAATCTTTCATGGAATTTTTTTAGTTCTTGTTCGGTGTTGGTCCAGATGAATTTGATGTCATCAATGTAGTGGAAGTAGGCCAACGGTTTGCTGGAGCAGGAGGCCAGAAGGTCACTCTCCATTTTACTTTCCATTGTGGTTCTGGAGAGTTGCAGGAATATCTCTTTGCCAAATATGTGACAAACGTGTATCATGAAGGAATGCAGTACCCGTACCTGATAAATTAGCTACATGTTAATGGTTAGACCAAAGCACTTGATTGGATTGGAAAACATTCAGGGCACTGGACTAGCTATGGCATTTCAGTCAGCTATTCTAAAGCAATACATTGCCCAAATAATACTGCCATACAATAAAATATGAATACTGGTGTACTGTATATAATTGCTACACCAACAGAATAAAACCATCATGCAGTTTATAATTACTACTCTCAGGGCATAAATAATACAGTGGTCCCTCAACATACAATATTACTTAGTTCTGGAACAACCATTATATGTAGAATTATAACTCTATGAAAAACTGCTAATTGGTTATAAATAGAGATGAGCGAGCATACTCGTCTGAGCTTGATGCTCGTTCGAGTATTAGGGTGCTCGAGATGCTCGTTACTCGAGATGAGCACCACGCGGTACTCGTCTCGATTAAACGAGCACTGACCATTGATTTCAATAGAGCCGGCACTACAGCCGGCTCCATTGAAAGCAATGGGCTGCCGGCGATCTCAGGATGAATTTTCGGGAAGGGCTTAAAAATATAAGCCCTTACCTGAAAATCATCCTAAAATGTGTAAAAAAAAATATATATATATATGTCAGCATAAAGATCGTTCTCCTCTGCCATAGCTGTAACAGCTGTGGCAGAGAAGAACGATGTTAGCCCATTGAATTCAATGGAGCCGGCAATACAGCCGGCTCCATTGAAAGCAATGGGCTGCCAGCAAGCGCGGGATGAATTTTCGGGAAGGGCTTAAAAATATAAGCCCTTACCTGAAAATCATCCTAAAATGTGTAAAAATAAAAAAAAAATGTATACTCACCTTTCCGCTGCAGGCGGAGTTCAGCCGCGTCTGGCCGGCAGTTCTCCTGAACTGCTCTCTGTAGTATTCAGCAGGTGGGGATTTAAATCCCCTCCTGCTGAATGAGCTGCCTCTGATTGGTCACAGCCTCACCAATCAGAGGCAGCTCTCACTCACACCCATTCATGAATTCATGAATGGGTGAGTGCTGCCTCTGATTGGTGGGGCAGCACGATCTTTATGCTGACAGTGCGGAGGAGGGGGGAGCCCACTCTTGCCGCTATTGTGGCTTAATAGTGGGACCTGGGAACTTGAGATGCAGCCCAACATGTAGCCCCTCGCCTGCCCTATCCGTTTCTGTGTCGTTCCCATCACTTTCTTGAATTTCCCAGCTTTTCACAAATGAAAACCTTACCGAGCATCGGCGATATACAAAAATGCTCGAGTCGCCCATTGACTTTAATGGGGTTCGTTACTCGAAACGAACCCTCGAGCATCGCGGGAAGTTCGACTCGGGTAACGAGCACTCGAGCATTTTGGTGCTCGCTCATCTCTAGTTATAAAGCCCCTAAAAGAAACACAGAATGAGGTTTAAAGAAAAGTAATAAGATAATAGATATAATGAAAGTCCTTCCATATAAGAGTCAGAATGATCAGTTGGAAGCTGGAAATCACTTTCTATTAAGAGAACAAGAACTTCTTCAGCGTCTGTACGGAACACACAGTGTACTAGAAAAATACCAGCTGGTGATCAAAGGAGCAGCTCACCCTGGAAGAGGTAAAGAGCAGTACAGAACATGTACTGTAGAGAGGCGCTACTAGGTAAATGGGTAAAGAGCAGTACAGAACATGTAGTATCACACTACAGTGGAGAGGCGCTACTAGACAGCCAATCAGTACATGCACTTCAGTAATACAAGGGTTTTACCTGTGAAATATCCATGCCGATTCGCTGGATGTGATTGTTCTTAGTAAGAGAAATCAAGTAATTTTGTAGATATAATATTATGCCCGAGGAAGGATCATGAGAGGTCTCAAAGCTCGCTATAACATCATGTATTTTGTTAGCCATTAAAAGGTATCATATCTACAAGGGTACTTTGTTTCTCTTGCTGGGAACAATCACATCTTGCTCTTCTGCCTAACACGATACCAACTCCCTTTTTTCCCCGATTGGCTGGTTTTACACCAAATTGCATATGACACACATCTGGGCTGTCTGTGATATTGTATGTTGAATGCATAGTTACAGTGGCCCAGTGCTGTATATTGGAAATATTGTATATTGGGGTCGCTGAGGGATCACTGTAATAAGAAACTGTAGATATTACTAGGATCACCATCAGTACAGCATGGTGGCTCAATCATCATCACTTTTCTTGCAGTGCTGGGACCTGGGTTAAAATCCAGCCAAGGGCAACATGTTTTTGTAGGTTTCTTCCCACACTCCAAAAACATACTAATTAGTTAGTTTGGAATCTAGATTCACGGTCCCAAAGAGTAATGTACATGATGATAATCTCTATGCAGTGCTGTGGATTATATTTGATCTTCATAAAATTAGTAAAATAATAAATTGGCATGGTGGTGTGATTGAGTCTAATTTGTACCAGGATAGCCTCTTCTCTTCAGAGGCTAATTTCAGCCTCTATGTCACTTTCCATATGATGTGCTACATACACGAATAGAGTAGCTGGTGGGTAGCAGCTCCTGCTCTTGGTTGAGTGGCCGCTCTGGGTTTTACAGCACCCTATGTCCATGTTGAATCCTAGTGGTACTCCTTGGGGACAAGGGGCTTTTATGGTACAGCAGCTGGCCTGTCATACCCTCTTTCTAACTCATTTCTTTAGCTTTTCACATACATACAAACACTATGCATGTGCTTAGTACAGGTGATTTGTACTGCCTTTAAGGTTAAAGGGGTTGTCCCGCGGCAGCAAGTGGGTCTATACACTTCTGTATGGCCATAATAATGCACTTTGTAATGTACATTGTGCATTAATTATGAGCCATACAGAAGTTATCAAAAGTTATTCACTTACCTGCTCCGTTGCTAGCGTCCTCGTCTCCATGGTGCCGACTAATTTTCGGCCTCCAATGGCCAAATTAGCCGCGCTTGCGCAGTCCGGGTCTTCTGCTGTCTTCAATGGGGCCGCTCGTGCAGAATGCAGGCTCCATGTAGCTCCGCCCCGTCACGTGCCGATTCCAGCCAATCGGGAGGCTGGAATCGGCAATGGACCGCACAGAAGCCCTGTGGTCCACAGACAGAGAGCATCCCGGCGGCCATCTTCAGCAGGTGAGTATGAAGACGCCGGACCGCCGGGATTCAGGTAAGCGCTCTCCGGTTTGTTTTTTTAACCCCTGCATCGGGGTTGTCTCGCGCCAAACGGGGGGGGGGGGGGGGGGGGTTAAAAAAAAACAAAAAACCCGTTTCGGCGCGGGACAACCCCTTTAACATCAATGGTCCTTGATGTCCAGGCCTCCTCATTTGCAACAGTAATCAGATCCCTAGATGCTGAAATGATAGGCAGAGCTGTAATGAAAAAAAACCATCTCAACCTGGCAAGTAGATTTAAAATTAGCATTATAGATACATGAAGAGAATATACCAAATTTTCCCGAAAATAAGCTCTATCTGCATGACATTGAGAAAAAAAGGATAACATTACCTATCAGGCTCAGTCCACGTCCCTCCCACTGCTCTCTGGAGCTCCAGCATGATTCCTGCAGTCCTTGATTGCTCAGCCAATCAATGCTCGATAAACTAATGCGATGACTGTGATTGGTTCATTTAGTGCTGCACTGACTGGCTGAGCAGCGCTTGAGAACCAATCACAGCTATCGCTTTGAGGAGGCAGGATATATGAATTGGCCAATCAATGCAGCGGCTCAGGGACGTGGACCAAGCCAGCTAGGTAAGTATAATAACCCATCCCCTGAAAATAAGACCTAGTACCTCTTTTTGTGCAAACATTAATATAACACAGGGTCTTATCTGCAGAGAAATGTGATATGTGAATAATACAGAAAACATACAAGGTTACTAGAGGAGCACTTCATGAATTACAGCCAGTGCTCGATAAATGGCTGTGATTGGTTCAATCACGGCCATTCATCGAGCACTGGCTATGAATGGCTAAGCGTCAGCCAATCACAGCCTGCACTTCCAGGAGCTGGGGATTTTTCAATCCCCAGCCAGAAGATGAAGAAGAGAAGCAGTGCCGGGACCCGGGGAGAAGCTGCGGCGGCGCCCCAGACAGGGTAAGAGAGGTGATATATACTTTTTTTTTTTTCTTCAGCTGCAGCTTATTTTCGGGGAAGGGCTTATATTTCAACCCCCCCCCTGAAAATCCTCACATGTGATGCTACAAAGTCCTGACACTTTGTAGTGTCACATGCGACTTTGTAGCGCTACAAAATGCGGTATTGCCACGAGAAGACGCAGCGATATCGCACGAATGCCATGTCGCTTGTGTGAAGGAGGCCTAAAGAGGCAATAGTATTTATGCTTGTGGTTACATCTGGTTCTGCGCTTCAGTTTTCTTCAAGTGAGTGGGACTAAGCTGCAGTCTCTGGCACTGCCACATCCATGTATATGGTGCTATGCCTGAGTAAACAGTAAGGAGGATGCAGTACCACAGTAGAAGCAGAAACCAAAAATGGCAACAGCACGCAAAATAAATTTACTATCAGAGGTATACATACCTATAATCAATAGTGTAACCACATTACGTAATGCAAGGTTCTTGGTATATAATTCTGCTTCTACTGTATGTTGCAGCAATGGTTTAACGTGCACCTATAGATTTCTATTGGGATATATTTCCATTGGGTAGTGCCGACCTATTTTATCTTCTTTTGATGCAGCACCACAATCCAGTCATTCTGATTGGCGGTGGGGCTAGGAGTTAGACTTTCACTGATCAAATATTGATGGCTTAGTTCTTGAAAATGATGGGGAATTGAAATACAAATTATCTTAGAAAGGTAGACCAGATTTTCAATATATGGTGATTAAAGAGAACCTGTCATCTCCCTAAAGCACCATGAATTAACTTATGGTGCTGGTAAGTGAGGTGACAGGGAGCCGGGTGCTGTATTTTTCACTCAACCGCTTTCTGGTTCCCATGATGCCCGCTTATGAAGTCCGCAGGCTGGCTGATAATCTGATTCTTCTCAGAATCCCATGCTTGCGTTCTCCCATAAACTTGCATGGTATTGGCTTATGATACTGCGCCATATAAACCCTGCACATCCAGGATGTGAATTTACACCCTATGGTGTAAGGAGGTTAAAGATATAATCATACACTGTTCTGCGTATTAAAACAACATGAAGATGGAGGCATGACTTGCTGATGGCGGTGTGAGCAGCTTCTTGGCTAAGCTCCTGAAAACCCCAACTGTTGTACCCTCCCGGCAGCACCCCAATTTGTCACCACAACTCACCCCATACGGTAGAGGAAGGGCTCCTGTGCTCCTCAACTGATTCAGCATGGGTGGATATAAACACAGTAGGTGGCCATACTTACTGATATACTGATACAGAGATACAAGGGCAAGTAAAGCCACCACTTCCCAGCAGCATGCAGAACAGGCATAATGCTTTATGGAGGAGCATCACACCGGAGCAAAATGCTGAAGAACAACCACTCACATACTGGTTGGTGGCTGCTTAGTATTATACTTGCACATAACTAGATGGCCATAATTTGAACTACATGGACATATGTCCTTTTTCAGCTTTTCACACTATAAACAAGGCATACAAGGGGGGTCAATACTAATGCATGTAGTGAACCATATAAACTTACAGCCTATTAATGATGCAAATACTATTAGATCCAACGGGCTCTCCTACATGTTATATGTGAAGCACCCAAAGTCCTGACACCCCGGGCTGCCCCATCAGTTTAAAGTCAGACTGCTTCATGCAAAAATAGTAATATATGATATTAGTCAATATTCAGATCAAAATATGCAAGCTCACAACCTACATCATGGGTCCTCATTGCCTTGCAAGTACTTTGTTTGGATTTTTTCCACTTTGGAAAATTTGCAGTAAATCCTCTATGTGTAAACATACGCTGAAAATATGTGTAAAAGCGTGTTTTACATGGTAGACCGGGATAATAAGAGTTTGGCATAACCATATACAAATATTTGGTACGTTATTAAAACACTTAGAATAGTCATCAAGGTTATAACCCAAATTTTTTACTAACTGTTATAAAGCAGAAGCTCAGTCCATATCTGTAGAGCATTGGTGGTTACTGAAGCCATCAGCGGCTTGGTCAACAGCGCCACCTGCTGAATTTAAATGAGAAAGCTGTCTTTACATGATATTCTTTATTAAAGGGAACCTGATGGCTTAAACATGCAGTCCAAACTGCAGGCATCATGTTATAGAGCAGGAGGAACTGAGCAGATTGTTATATAGTTTTATGGGGAAACATTCAGTGCAACTTACTTGTAATTTATTCATTTAATCCTCTGCATATTTTGAGCGGAACAGTCCAATAGGCGGTCCTATCAGTGATTGACAGCTATATGTGAATGACTGTACATGGAGAAATAACTGTAATCACTGATAGGACCGCCCATTGGACTGTTCAGCTTTAAATGTGCAGTTTTAAATCATAATATGTTATACTGAATCTTTTCCCATAAAACTATATATCAATCTGCTCCGCTCCTCCAGCTCTATAACATGAGATCTGCAGTTTGGACAGCACATTCCAGCTTACAGATTCCCTTTAAAAAGGTCCTACAGCGGCTGTAATTAGGAAAGAGTGCAACTTTTAAATATACCTGTATGCCCTTTATGTTTTAGCTTAGATTCTGAAAGGGGCAATGGGAGCGACCAACAGGGTACTTTCCTTCCTGTGCAAGGCAATAGTGTACAAGAGGCACTTCTGCAGATAGGAGAGCACCCCTTGGATGATATATTAGATCTCTGTCAGCAGATCCTGTTAATCAACCTGAATTCTAATGTCCATGGAGACTAACTATGGGCATTTACACGCCTGCTTCTTTGCTTGCAATAATAATAATAGTTTCTTATTGAGCACCAGGAAAGTACCCAATGCTTTATATCTGGAGAAGTAACCAGTAATGAAAGTAAATGAACAAACACCTTGGCAATAGGAGAAAGGTCTGTGCCTATAGGAAATTACAATCTAAGTGGAATAAGTGGCACAACAGGTCCGATTCCAATTCTATCCATTCAGTCATGTCTGACTCTTGAATACTCTGTAGGCCAGTTCTCTCCATTCTTCTCTATTCCCTACGGCTGTTTTCAATTGCCAGATGTCCATTTCTGTGTCCTTCTTGATGGTGTCCAGCCAACGTGTCTTTTGTCTTCCCGGTTTCCTTTTACCACTGACCATCCAAGAAGCATCTCTTTTTCCAGCGAAATCGCACTTATCACATGTCCAAAATAAGTCCATCTCTGTCTCCTGATCTTACCTTCCAGGGACACCTCTGGGTTAATACGCTCCAGGACAGCTTTATTGATGACCTAGCTGTACAGGGGATTTGTAGAAGTTTTCTCCAACACCACAGCTCAAAAAGTCATTATTTCTTCTCCTGCTATCCTCTATGTCTACGTCTCACAGCCATATGTTACAAAGGGGAAGACGCTGGCCATGATTAACCTTCATTTGATGATTGAAACATCCTTGCACTTCCATATTGGTTCCATGCTCACCATGGCCGTACGCCCCAATGCTAATCGATGGTTTATCTTACCTGTCGATCTGCCACTATGATCAATGAGGGACCCAAGGAATACGAAATGATTAACCACTTTGATTTCCTTGTTGTTGACCTTTACATGGACTTCCTTGTTGGCAGCGGTCATGATCTTCATCTTCTGTATATTTACATGAAATCCCATCTTCTCACTTTCTTTTAGCTTCAGGATCAGCATCTTCAGATGCTTCGCTGTCTCCGCTACCAGGATTGTATTGTCTGAGTAGATTAGTGGTGGTTCTTCCACCTATTTTCAACCCAATGGTAACCAATCGTTGCAGGGGTTTTGCCACTACTCAAGGAGCCTGCCAATGCCGTGTCAGCATTTGCGCTGTGCTCCTCTATGTCTGATATCGTATCCTGCCAAAGATGACAGAAAATGTTGTGAAGTGTGGTGCATGACACAGGTTTCAGGATATGATGGAGCCAACAGAGTTACCAGAAATATAAAGACTTTATTTAAAAGTACAGAAATGTAAATAATGCCGGTATAAGAATAAATAAGCAACCTGACTTTTGTCCCAGTTAGAAGGCACGATAGTTGGCTAAATGACCGCACGAGAGCTGACGTCACCACTAGGTAGCGCACATGCAGAGCGTTAAGATGGGCAGATCCTTACTGGCTCCTTGCCGGCTTCTCGCCCAGTGCTTCACATTCCATGTGAGGCGCTGAATGCGGAGCGTTTACACTGAGCGAGAATCGACGACCCAGCGATTATTTTCATGTGGTTGAAAGTGAGCGACCAACGAAATGTAAATGGATAGTGCATGACGACTGTGCATTTAGATGTAACAATTATCGTACAAATTCATTAGTTCGAACACATTTTGCATGATAATTTTCCCGTATAAATGGCCCTTTTCACGCTACAGTAGCCTAATGCTATCTGCACTAGTTCAGTTTTATGAACAGTATTCACTGCAAGCAATCAGATGAAACAGTATTAGGAAACACTATTAATGATACTTTGCAAATATTAGTCCTGTAATACTGAAATACAGTTCCTGGGTTACATTACATAGTCCTTCTGAGGAAGGTTAGCACTTCCCTGCTATCACTACCATATTACTAATCACTATATAATACATTCATACAGACGTGCACTTATGTATGATAGCAACTGCACTGCATAGTGGATATTACTAAACACAGTGCATCTATTAAATGAACTTGTGCTGGTGTATAGTGTTTGTCTCAGTCCATATAGTGGGAGCAATGTTCCCTTTGTTGAATAGATGATACAGCGTTTCCGTATATAATAGGCCTGTTGTGATTTATCTAGTCTCTATCAGTCCGCACACTTATATCTTGTATTGGAGTCGATCTAAAGGCCCATTTACACGCAAAGACAATCTTTCAAATGATTGAAAGATTGACAGTTTTAGCGATCGTTTTGCATAAAGTGTTAATGGAAACTAATGTCCATTAACACTTTATCAGCTTCATTTGCGTGTAAAAGGGCCCCGGGAGCTCTTTGCAGAGCACAGCTTGTGGTCTCAGCTTTGCACACAGCTCCATTGTTCTCACACAAGCTGTCGGCTAAATACAATTTAACCTCTGACTCCTGTGCAGATTACAGTGTGTGGTCCCTGTTATCTCTCTCCAGCTGAACGATGGATTTTAAGCTCACCTTAAAATCATCGTTCAGCCGAAGAGTGAACGATGGGAGTGTTTACACGCAATGATTATCACTCTTATGCCATCGTTTGAACGAATTTTGGCGATAAAGTTATAGTTTGTCGCCTGTGATGAAAAGAATCACTGCCCAAATGCTCTATTTGCCAGTCTTGAATTACACAGCCAGTATCACACTTTTGCAGTTGCACTAGCAATTGTTATCTTTTCTGCAGATTGTTGCTCCGTCACTCACATTGTGTTCTCAGTGGGTTCAAGGAGATCCCGTTGCCTCACTTTGCAGATGTTGAACTCTTCCTACACTCAGGAATATGTTCCTCTCTGTCCTCCTCTACTGATTGCTGTTGCTTAACACAGGCCTGCATGCTTAGTCTCTCTAACCAGCAGCACTTCCCACAACAACTGCTATCTCTGCTCTGTGTCGCAGCAAACAATCCCTTTTATAGTCCCCTCAGCCCATGCTCTCCTGGGCATGCTCAATGCAAATTGTTGGAAAAACTGTTGCACAGGCCAATTTGTTGCACAAATTGTCACATCTCACAGTTTGTTGCCATGGCGACCAGTTTACCCCTTTTGTGTCTTCTGATTTGACTGGCTGCAGAGCATTCAGCAATTGTCATGGTGACTGAATTTGAGGTTTCATACACTCTTCCGCACGGGCCATGACAGATACTGTTACATTCTCCATGTCACACTATTAAGAATAATCAGCCCACACATCTGTCATATCACTACATAGTACTCAGCATACCGTAGCTGCCTGGGTAAATATTCTAGCATTTCTAGCATTGTCTCAGTAATTACTAGTACTATCAACCTTGGCTTGTCACATGTATCTAGCCATCTATCCCTGTAGCATCCATACAATAAACATTATTCATTAGCAATGTTCATATAACAATTTCCTGCAGTTATACATAACTTATCCCTGACTGGCATGGTGTCACATAGTATACTTACCATATGAAGACCCGTTACCATATATTACACTCTACGATATTAGGCATATCTATATATTACACTTTACATATAAAGTCAGAGAGAGAGAGAGAGAGAGATGGGAAAAAAAAGCACAGCACCCGGCGTCCCACATACAAAAATGCTCGAGTCTCCCATTGTAGTCAATGGGGTTCGTTACTCGAGTAGAGCTCTTGAATTTTACGAAAAGCTCGACTTGAATAACGCGGACCCGAGCATTTGGGTGCTCGCTCATCTCTAGTGCTGAACATTTGTTTGGCGCCTTGGCCTACTCTTACACAAGCGTTTGCATTAGCGCAGCGTTTTACATCATTGAGAGCTGCATTTTACAGCATTTTTGTGAGCGTTTGCTTGCTTTTACCACATATTTTGTGCAGTAACAATGCAGACAAAGCAAGCTGATGTCACCATTTTCCCCCACGCCCAGTGGTATAGTAAGCAGCTTCAAAAACACTGTAAAACGCTGTACATGGTGATTTACAGCATCTTTAAGGCTATTTTCAACACACCCCATTCATTTAAATGGGCACCGCAATGCTGAAAATAGAACATACAGCGGTCATTTTAGTGCGCGTTATAAACGCTGAGCTAAAACGCTCGTCTGAGAAGCCCCATTGAAATGAATGGAAGCTTAGTTTTTGCAACGTTTTTTGCGGGCTTTGAAAACACCTGTGTGACCTTACGCTATTTATGTAACCCATTGTGCTCTACTGACGGCTGGGCAACGCAAATATCGTAGGCAAGCTACATTAACTATGTAGTGTAGAGTTGTTTTAAAGTTTGGACGTGATACATCTGTATTTCACTTTGATAACACCCCTATTATATTCAAACAGTTCATTCTTTAGTCCAGATGGTTAATTTTCCGACCCCTTACAAACTACTAAGGACTCATGTCCACGGGCGAGTCGGATTCCATTAGCGGGAGCCCGCAGCGGAATCCCACCCTGCCCACAGCAAGAAGACATTACTTACCAGTCTGGATCCTCTGCGCGGCTGTGCGGATCTTCCATTTTCTCCTCTGTGGGTGTGGGTGGGTGCGCCGGCATGTGGGTGGGCACACCGGCCAGCTCGCCATCAGACATGTGCAAATCTCCTGCTTTCCCGCAGGATCCGGGGCATGTCTGCAGTGTCAGCTGCGGGTGTGCCGCGGATCGGACAGCTTCCATTGACTTCAATGGAAACCGTCCCTGCGGGTCCCGCAGAAAAATGGAGCATGTTGTGATTTGTATTCTGGACCAAAAGGGCCGCAAAACAAATCTGCATGCTTAAATTATTTTGTGGGCGCCCATGATTCCGTATAGGCGGCTTGATTTGTAGATCTCCCGCGTGGATTCCGCGAATCAAACCCGCCCGTGGACATGAGGCCTCAGTACTAGTGAATGCTTTGATACACTGTTGTCTATGTATCAGAGCAGTAATAAAGACAGGGGTATTAATAGATGGGGTGGAAATTGAATTCATATCTAGGCGCTGTTCAATAAAGAGCGCAACGTTACCACATAAGTGTACACCAGTACCAGAATTATAAAGGTTGAGAAGTCCTGGTACTTTATATCATGGACCATGAACTTCTAATTATGTTTTATTATTATGGTGCTGCAATTCATTATGCCAGTAATTAGCACAGCACATGGCATTAGTGATGGAGATATTAAGGACAGGTCAAATCAAGAATAGGAATTGAACTCTGCTTATTACTACCAATAGCAACTCTGCTTATAAAAATGCTAAAGAATTGTACCATTATTGTGCCATGTAGCATCTGCCAGACATGGTGTATCTAGATATGTCAATAAAAATGTAATGTCTATGCCCAACTTTATCCAAAGATATCAGATATGAGTCATTATACAGTATAACAAAACTTTTTTTAAACTTCTGACATCTGCTAGTTAAATGTCAGACTGCATCCGCACAGGCTACAAAATCTCATCACAAAACATCGCTCATGTGAAAGAACCCATTGGAAAGCATGGGCTTCACATTGTAGTGAGATTTTGTAGCCCGTGCGGATGCAGCCTCAAAAGTCGTGATTGGTGGGGTCTGGGTGCTGAGACCCCATAGCTCAACGATACCCAAGTCTACAACTAGCAGCATCGTAAGTATATCGTGAGTGCAGCAAGACCTAGAATTACTGTAGGACTCTTCCATACACACACATAAGGGGATATTTTCATCCAGCCCCTACTGTTTAATATCTTTTCCTCTTACTAGTCTCAGTCATTAATGGAGTACATTACCTTTCATGGATTTTTTTTATGGAGCAACATACTGTAATTAGGCTTCATTCACACAGCAGGATTCTGGTCAGTATTTTGCAGCAGTATTTGTAACACAAAACCAGAAGTGCATCCAAAATATAAAAGGGGCACAAATCTTTCAATTATACTTTTTCTCTGTAGGTTCTGTTCCAGGTTTTGGCTTACAAATACTGATGCAAAATATTGACAGAAATACTGGTATGTGAAAGTGGCCTACCCAGAAAGTGAATACACCATGTCCAAAGAGAAGAGGCCAATGAAGTTATTGTTACCTGTTATAACCACTAGGGGGTGTAAACACCCTCTCTTCAATTCATCCATGTTCTTTTACTGGCATGCTTTACATTGTAGTGGGGTTACTGATTATATATATATATATATATATATATATATATATATATATATATATATATATATATATATATATATATATACATTTTGTATTTCAGCCAATCTGATGGTACTATTTTCCCAGGATACACCATGTCTGGCAGATGCTACATCGCACAATAATGGTACAATTCTTTAGCATTTTTATAAGCAGAGTTGCTAATGGTAGTAATAAGCAGAGTTCAATTCCTATTCTTGATTTGACCTGCCCTTAATACCTCCATCACTAATGCCATATGCTGTGCTAATTACTGACATAATAAATTGCAGCACTATAATAATAAAACATAATTAGAAGTTCATGGTCCATGATATAAAGTACCAGGACTTCTCAACCTTTATATTTCTAGTACTGGTGTACACTTATGTGGTAACGTTCATTGCACCCCTTATTGAACAGCGCCTAGGTATGAATTCAATTTCCACCCCATCTATTAATACCCCCGTCTTTATTACTGCTCTGATACATAGACAACAGTGTATCAAAGCATCACTAGTACCAAGGCCTCATGTCCACGGGCGGTTTGATTTGCGAAACCCGCATGGGACACTCGCATGGGAGATCAGCAAATCAAGCCGCCCATAGTGAATCATGGGCGCCTGCAACATAATTTAAATATGCGGATTCGTTTTGTGGACCTTTTGGTCCAGAAAACAAATCGCGGCGCGCTCCATTTTTCTGCGGATCCCGCACTGACGGCTTTCATTGAGGTCAATGGAAGCTGTCCGACCGTGGCACGTCCGCAGCTGACACTGCAGACGTGCCACGGATCCTGCAGGGAACATACACACAAAACCCCACAATTCCTGTTTCAATTGTTTTCAGTTTTATGAGAGTAACTCGGGATCAGCTACATGATAAATCAGACCATAAACATAGCCCGGCCATTAGAATAGCACTGAAAGCAGAACTGTTTTGTGTAGCTCTATTGTAATGCTTGTGTGACAGTACAGCTCGGTATCGTATACAAGAGCAATCTCAATGGACTTGATGTCCTGTCTATTCCCATGGCATGTTTCTGGCATGTGCATGTTACGCTTCCTGGCTGTTTTGAACTATGCTTCCTGCCACTTTATATGCTGGAATTAAAGGCATATATTTTAATTTCCCAGTAGCAATGAGGTTCCCCTGTAAAATACTCACATAGCCATGACCTTGTGATAAGTCATTTTATCAGCTTGCTTGTTACTAAGCAAATAAATGTGTCATAGCCCAGAAAGTCAAATAGTGTATCCTCCTCCTGTGCTGTACAATACTCCACTGATTCAAACTAACTACATATTTAGATATAGATCGAAAAAAACTGCTGATTTCATGGGGTTTGGATTAACTGATTAACTAATACATGTGGAGGCCCCCCCATGCTACCCTAACAGCAAATGTCATGGGAGATAAGGATAGCACTCTCTGCATTCAGAAGACAAGCACAGTCAGCCAAACATGCATGTGTATGAAAGTGTCGGACAAGATAGCTGTTCGCCAAGCAAATATTTGGAGACTAGCTGCTATGTCTTCTTCAAATACTGTACATAGAGAGAAGAGGAGATCCTGCAACTACAGTATGGAGGATAGTGTACAACAGTACTGAGCAGTGTACATGTGAATCCAGTAACTGTGAGACAGTAAAAGACTTTCTAAAAGTTGAAATCATGTCTCCATGTGTATCACTTTATCTCTGTCTGCCTCTAGGAGCTCCCTTCTCCTCTGATCCTAATAGACTTTTGTAGGCTGCAGCTGTTTTCTGATCTTATGATGTACTGAATACTGTGTACGGATTTTATCAGTGCATTCAGCGTTAATGGTTATTGGAGGATGAGGAGAGGAGACTTCTTTTAATGTCCCTCCTATCCAGCGCCCCTTGTCTTGGTCCTCGCTGCTCTGGTTAATACAGCAAGTAAAGGGAAAATTGTAGCCGAGCTGAAAAGTGTCCCAGGAAGAGACTGTAAATGAGGGCCCATGCAGTGACCACTGCCAGGTGAATGTGAAGTGGGCCAAGTAAAACAGCCACATTAACCAAAGTACAGACCCTGGTGACTTGGCAGTCCAGCAGATATCAGCCATGAATAGGTGTGGAAGGCTCCTTCTCCAAGACCAGAAAAGTTTGCTTCCCAGATGTTTACAGACTGTTGTAAAAAGAAAAAGTGGACTTCCCCCAGGGAGACGCAGGATTACCCCTGCTGAGCAGATTAGGGACTCCGTATCCCAGGGTCAGAGATGTGGTTGACAAAGAGGGCCTGCTGGCACTGAGCACACTCCTAGGGGATGGGGGACACATGGCGGGTGCGTGGTTCCAGTACCTTCAGCTAGGACATTATATACGATCCCTGGGTCCGATCCCGGACTTGACATCACCTCCCACCCCATTTGAGGAGATGTGTGGGGGCCCTGGGAGGCCGAGAGGGGAGGTCTCTGCGGTGTATGGCATCCTGATAGCCGGGGTGGGGCTGGACCCCGGAGGGGGCTTTAAGAGGTCCTGGGAGAAGGAGCTGGGGCGAGCTGTGACTGAAGATGAGTGGGACAAAGCAATGTGTCTAACCTACAAGATGACAGCTTCCGGCAACCACCAGGAACTAAACTATAAGCTACTAACAAGGTGGTATCGCACCCCTGCACGCCTGGCAAGATACTACCCGGGAACATCTGACCTGTGTTGGAGATGCCATGGTGAGATGGGCACGCTCAAACATATTTGGTGGTCCTGCCCCCAGATTCTGGCATTGTGGAAGGAGATTGAGGCCCTACATAACACTCTGAACAGGGAATCTCTGGTACTAACGCCTGTCATGGCACTTTTATCGGTCCTACCAGGTCTTATCAAAGCTAACAAGAGGAGCATCCTCAAGTTCTTCCTACTAGCAATGCGAGTGGCAATATCTCGACTCTGGAGATCTCAGACCCTGCCGGCGAGAGTGGAGTGGGTGACAGCCCTAGATGAAATTTGCCGTATGGAGGAGCTGAGGGCCAGAGACGATGCCAAATACTCGACATACCACGCTACATGGGAGGGTTGGCTGACGTTCCGCAGATCCCCAAGGTTTGAGAACTGGCTGGCGAATGGTGATATATCTAACTAAACATAAATTTGGGTGTTAAGAAATGACTCCGGGAATTAGATATTTTCTTTTTCTTTTTTCCCTCTTCTTCTTTTTCTTTTTCCTTCTTCCCTTCTTTCACCCTACTAACCCCTCACTTGCCCTACACCTTACCCCTCCCTCCCCTCCTACGAGGCCTACGGAGAGACCTCGTAGACGCCTCCACGGACCTCCTCCACTTCCCTTCCCTAGAATGTTGCATAAGTTATACTATAGTTGATTATTTACTTACAGTTAGTGGTTACGCTATGTTAAGTGTGGGCGTGTCTGGCGCAAAAAACACTACAAGATAAGAGACTCTTCGTGAAGCGACATCTTATAGCGAAAGGAGGACAAGATGCACGATTATATGGTTGCAATGAGGAGTAAATATCTGCAAAGTTTAATTTGAAATGTATTCACCGCACTGACTGTAATACATGAAACCTCAATAAAAATACATTTTGAATAAAAAGAAAAAGCAGATGCTATGCAATAGTAGACATGGCCCTTGGACATCTTTTTTGAGATGTGTTGCTGCCATCAATTTCTAAATCAGTTATGTTTTTAAATGCAATAGAAAAATGTCTCACATTCACCTTCTGATATGTTCTATATTCTAATGTGAATAAAAATGGCTATATGAGGTTTAAAAATCATTGCATTCTTTTCCTCTGTACAATTATTTATATATACCACAGCATCCCATCTGTTCTGGAATGGGGTTGTATGTGCTCCCCTGTGCAGTGGAAGAATGTATTATACATTGCTGTACAGTGCAAACAGTTTTGTTTTGCTGCGCCTTATTGCCTCCAGGCCAGTCACAACATTACCCTGCATTACAAAACCTTGGTTGTGGTTAATGAATCGCTGCTCTTGTTTTCAACCAAAACAAAAAATGCTGCAGTTTAACTAAACAATAAATCTTTAGCTTGTGGGTATCAAAACAATGTCAAACTGTTATTATCTATAATTATATCTATCAGACATTGAGCGCAATACTTTATGGTCATCATGTGACTGCACAAAAATATACTAAATTATGATCAAATCTGCCATAAATCTACGGCTCTACATAAACCCGTACCATGCACATACTTTAGTGGTTCAGTATTAAAAGTTTTTTTAGCGCAAACTAAATATATAATTCTTTTGTTTACTGGAAGAAAACAATGAAATGATAATATTTGTGGAGGTCTGGTAGCGAGGTGTTCTAAGAACATATATAGCACAAGTTTATAGTATTTGCATGTTTTAGCTGCTGTAAGTACTCATACACAAAGGTCTCTCCAATCATTTCCTGATCCTCATACCCACAATTCACTATGTCTGTATTATGGGTGGAAATGTAGGCTTTGTTTTATCTTTATTCTGGCCACTCCTTGTGGCAGATTTGTATGTCTACTATCTCCTCTATTGTATTAGAGAAAGACGAGACAGTGGAAAATGAAATGTTAGTGATTAAGAGATTTGGTGAAGTTGGGAATATACTTTGCAGAAACAACAGAACTACATTCTAAAATGAGGGGAAAGGCAGGTGTATTTTGCAATACAACCTTTATAGAAGTAGCAGGTAAAGTAAACAAAAAAAGAGCACAAATGTGACATATGTGGCAAGAAACGTTGTAGAAAAAAAGTGAGTGAGTGTGTGTGGGTGGCGAGGGGATAATGTTTCTCCGTATTTATGCGCGCTGGGAAAGGCGATACAAATGAGTGATGGAATAATCTTTCACAGTGCCATCTGTTGGAATGGTAGGTACTCTTATTTCATTACTCATTTATATAGCTTTTCCCCAGGAAATATTGCATGGCCAATATAAAACTCCTTACACTCTAGTGCTGCTCTCTACAAGGAAGAACATTCTTCCCTCAGATTCATATTAATGGCCTCTCACCTAGCGAACCAGAATCCTATTGTACACTGATGAGGTGCACTAACCTTGAAAGAGCTGTATGTACATGGATAGATTGGATATTAGTGTATCTTGACGCCACTGGAAGTAGTGGTAGAGTCAAGATACAAGGAGTTTGACAGGGGATTGACGCCCCCTGTTTCTGATTGGCTCTCACCCATCCTCGGCCTCACAGATCCTCCCAGCAAAAGCACAGCGGTCTCCGGCTCTCTATTCCCCCGTGCTCAGGCTCAGCATCATGCTCCCGGCAGTGCAGACGAAGGTCACGAGTCTGCACCTGTCTCCACCATCGTCGGCTTGGCAGGAGCGCAGAACAACCATTGGCCTTCTCTGCCTGGCTACCCCATCCTGGGCTGCAGTGTCTGCCTCCCAGCAGCGGTAGAAACTTTGAGGCCTCTCCAGCTCTATTCCCCGGGCTGAGGCTGACAGCTGCATTCGGGGCCAATGAGGTGAGAGGTGGGGGTGGGGAGTTGTGGCACTGCATCACTGAGATGGAATCGCTGGTCGACCAGGACTGGTGTGTGGCAGCAGCAGCGGCATGGTGGGGGCGAATTCTCCTAAGCTCAGTAGTTTGTGGCCATGCAGAAGCAGTCAGCGTTGCAGAATAGCTGGCGGCCAGACTGGTAGCACCGGAGCTCTGTGGCACATGGCTGCGGTGAGTGTGCAGGAGCAGCCAGCGGGGGACAGCGATGGTGGGGGGATGCAGTTTAATGAAGCAAGCACTTTGGCAACACCGGGGCCAAATAGCCTACGTATCCCCAGCTACAGGAATCCCACCCCAGCCAAAATGCAATAAACAGGCTGCTGCTAGGACCTACATCAAGACAGCCAATTGGGACATGGAGGTGTGTCAGGGGCATTCCTCCTGTCAAACCCCTAGCTTCCGGTGGCGTCAAGGTACACTAATACCGATAGATTGTTGTAGCTTATATCCCTAGGCATAATGAGTGATCTGCGGAGGAATTGGAGGTTATGGTTTGCGTAAAACTAGGCCCGGCTGCATCCTAAATAAGGAATAAATGACCTTCAGTGAAAAGGATGCTTCTGTGCCTGTGGAGACTATGGCACTGGCCTGTGTGTACTCTCTCCTGAACGGATTCAGGTACTAGATGCTGTGCTGACTGACTCACCCAGGGGACTTGACCAGGCCAAAGGCGTTTGGGTGCTCTCACTCATGGTTACAGGCTCGCTCGTGACTCCAGTGGGAATGGCCTCTTCAGACTCCTTTACTCATGACTGCTCACCCGTAACAGACCTTATCCCCGCTCCGCTCCTTGCTCTGTTCCTTCTTCCTGTCTTCTACTCACCGCATCTCTTACTACGCTCTCTCTTACCGCACATACGTCTGCTCCACTTGCTTTCCCTAGAAGCATTCCCTAGAATGACCCCAAAGTCATGCACACTTCGTCTTCCGATGCAGGACTTTTGCTTCTCTCTATCTCCCCTGACCAATCATTGACTCCCTTTCTCTGTCACACCAATGTCAATCAGCCAATCTCAAAAACCTTCTCATAGGGTAGACTGTCTAATGAGAAATAGGTCTGCCAGCAACCAATAGCAAGGGTCTATTGGACCCTGTTGCTATGCAGATTTCCCTTCACTTAATGGGCAATACATTTAACCCATTGTGGGATGTAGGAGAATGCCCGAACCACTGCACCACCGTGACAGCTTTGAGTAGGACCCTCCTGGGTCACTATACTGACTCATAGCGTACCTAGCATCCCAATAGGTGCTGTGCTGTGGAGGATTTAGCGAAAAGTCCAGCCTCCAAGTGAAAAATAACTTTATTTCGACTAAATCCAGTAGAAGAAAAACAATGACAGTATGTCCTTGCTGTCATTGTTTTTCTTGTACTGTTTATCAAGTTGAAATAAGGCCATGCTTTACTTAGATGCTGGACCATTTCCCTTTTTTATAGGCCGCTTGCACCAAACAAGTCCCTGCATCTCTGATGCATGTAAGCTGGTATACACATTTTATATTGCTGTGGAGAATGATACTATCACTCATTTGTATAGACTATGCAAGACTCCCTATATTCTTGTAGTGCTCTCCACAAGCACAAACACTAGCCCCACTGGACTCATGTTGATGGCCTCACTTAGCCAGCCAGAATCCTACTGTATATGTACAAGGAGCAATAACCCTGAAACAGCTGTATGTACCTGAATATTCTAGTTTGGCTCATATCCCTGGTCATATTGTAAGTCCTGTTGGATATAAGGTTGGATATTGATGTATGGAGTAGCTACCATTCCAATAGGTGGCACTGTAGAAGCATTTTCCAATCACTCATTTGCATAGGAAAAAACTAAAAGGTAAGTTATTGAGCCCCATTTACCAAAGGAAATCAATGAAAAAACACTTCCTTTAAATCTAAAATATATCCTTAAGGGTATGCCTGTCAATGGGCAAAATTCGCATGCAGAATTCCAACGTGTTTCCGTGTGGCCCACAGTCTAGAAATGACAAGTCACTTTTTCACACGCATCTGTGGGGAATTGCATCCGAATTCCATATGTTGATTTTGTGCACCGACAGCTAAATCCATGTGTGGATCTGCAGAAAAAAAGCTGAATTTTGCAGTATAGCCACGGACTTCTGAAGTGGTTTTATGAGTGCATTTGACGCAGAAAATTCTGTGGCGGGATCCTTCGCTGGAATATATCCAACTTGGCACAATAAAACCACAAAGCACTCCTTATATATAAAAGAAACCACTCTACAGAATGCTCAAAAAATAGGGAAGGAACTATACTCAGCCTAATGTTACTCTAGTTCTCCATCTTTTATGCCAAGTGGCTGCTCTGAGAAGTAGAACCGCACTTACCAGCCTTACCATAGGTGTCCGTATTTGTCATTTCACTCTTCCTGTTAGCATAGAAAAGAATCACTTATAGGGCTAGCACATAGAAGCCTAATATAAATCCAGGTGCAGAGCAACTATATGCTCTTTGAGATAGTCATCTAAGGTCAAAGAGACACGATCCTCTATTTAAAATAATGAGTCCATATGGCAGATGTAGAATACAATTTTTTTTTTTAATAATACATACCTGAGATTCTCATCTCAGATGTCCCAAATGTCCTAATATCACCTTGATGAATCTGTCCTTAACACACATATACACTGTATGAACAGAGGTGTTCGTATACGATATGTTACTTCAGAATACATGGTCTTGAACACAGTCCAACAAAGCAGCAGAGATAGATAAATCCGGTGCTGAATGTGACAGAGACAAAAAAGCAACAAGCAACTTTGTAACCACGGTAAAAAATCTAGAATGCCATAATTTTACCACAAGGTTATTTTTTTCTGACCAGATGAACAGTGCAATATTTAAAAGGGTTGTGCAAGTTATAGCTCATCTGCAAACCCCCTTCAGCATGCAGTTATATAATAAAATAATATAATCATCTCTCCGTGCGCCCGCTGTGTCTCAGGGTCTCCCCTCTGACATTACATCTACAGGCTTCCCCAGCCTATTTACAGGACATCACTGCAGCCAATAACAGCGATGGAGCGCCGAGGTCTGTCATTGGCTGCAGTGCCTGTGACGTCCTGTAAACCAGGAGGGACTGCAGTCTGTTAACAAATGCAAGTGCGAAGGACCAAGCACCGGCGTGGGACACAGCGGGGAGAAGTGAGTATATCACTATTTGTTATTTTAGTATATGCAGAATGGGTTATACAGTTAAACATTTCTATGTTAAAGGGGTTGTCCAAGTTATAGTTTATTTGATAACATTAAAAACGCGGTCTATCAGCTCAAATATGGGAAAAGATTCTGTATAACTTGTATTTTATTCATTTATGTCTCTGGTTATTCTTAGTTGAACAGTCCAATGGGCGGAGCTATCAGTGATTGACAGCTGTGTAGGACTGTGCTTGAGATCACTCACTGATAGGACCGCCCATTGGACTGTTCAGCACAGAATGATCAGAGATCTAAATGAATGTAATACAAGTTGTACTGAATCTTTCCCCAAAAACTATATATCATTGTGCTCAGCTCCTCCTGCTTTAGGCCGCCTGCACACAGGTGGATTTGCACAGCAGAATCTGAAACATGGTATTGAAAAACACTTTTTCCTCCACACGAGTGGAAAGCAATTGCGATTTTCTGTTCGTGGAGGAAAAATCGTAGCATGTTCTATATTTGCTTGGATTCCGCATGGATGGTTTCCATTGAAGTTAATGGAAGCCGTCTGATCCGCGGCCCTTTGACAATGACGCGGAAAAAGCAGGAGTTTAAAAAGAAAAAAAAAATCTGTACTGCACATGTCCGTTGGCGAGCAGTGCAGATCATCTGCAGTACGGATGAAGAAAAAGGTAGGAGGGACGTGTGGACGCTACTGCCAAGCGAAATCCAACCCACCCGTGTGCAGGCGGCCTTATAATATGATGCCTACAGTTTGGACAGCATGTTCCAGCTCACAGATTCCCTTTAAGATATTTTACTCAAATCAATACTATTTTCATTTAGAAAACTATTCACAATTCACCATCCCGATAGTGAAGATTGGTGTTCCGACTACTAAATCTCTGGATGAATTGTCAAGTCTGTGGCCTTCTTTCATGTAAGATCAGACTAGACTAGCTGCACAATCTTATTAGGTCTGAAATATTCAGTGTGTCTTAATAGTCTTCTTTTTCTACACCAGGCATGTAAAGTTGGAGGGCTGCCAGCTGTGTGCGGCCTCTTCTCCCTCCCTCCTTGTGGTCCTTGGACAGATACTATACTTGTTATGCTCCTACTCTTCCTAAACATGACACATTGTATATACGCTTCCATATATAGTCTGCAGAGTTATTGAGCAATGCTCAACAATGTCTAGTTGGAATTGTTCTGCCATCACAAGAGGTTACCCTCTGGCCTGTGTGTAGTCTGACATATAGTTAAACCCTCTTATCCTGCAGGAGAGACTGAGTGCAGAAGCCTGAAAAATAGTGACAAGTATAGTAAAGCTAACAATAAGAAGCAAGCATGTCATAACATCACATAATACATTTCAGAGAGCATTTAACAAATGGGAGCAAAAGCATAAGACATGTTAAACAATGCAATTACAAGAGCTATACCAAAGAGGTTCCCTGTTTGGAAAATGGCTGAATAACACAATTTTTGATCTACTTACCTTACTGATTTTGCACTGTTCCCCTGTCACCAGTCTCTTCAGTAGTGATATACTGTATCAGGGGCATAGCTATAAGGCAGTGATGGTGCACCTTTTAGAGACCGAGTACCCAAACTGCAACCCAAAATCCACTTATTTATCGCAAAGTGCCAACACGTCAGGAGGCAGGGCTTATCAGGACATATGATTTTTACCTCTGTCGTTATAAAAAGGACAGGGCTGTTTCAAAATAGATAGGGTGCAGATTTTCACTGCTTTTTGGATGCAGAAGAAGTAATAGTGACCCTCACAGTGGCCTCAGCAGTAATAGTGACCTCCACAGTGTCCTCAGCAGTAATAGTGACCTCCACAGTGGCTACAGTAGTAATAGTGTTCCCCAAAGTGGCCTCAGTAGTAATAATGACCCCCACAGTGACAGTGGCCTCAGCAGTAATAGTGATCCCCTCAGCAATATTAGTGACCTCCACAGTAGCCCTAGTAGTAACAGTGACCCCCAGAGTGATTTCAGTAGTAATAGTGTCCCCCACAGTTGCCCTAGTAGAAAAAAATGACCCCCACAGTAGGCTGAGTAGTAATAGTGACCCCACAGCAGCCCCAGTAGTAATAGTGTTCCCCACAGTAGCCTGAGCAGTAATACTGCCCCCCTCAGCAATAATAGTCACCTCCACAGTAGCCCTAGTAGTGATAGTGACCCCCACAGTGGTTTCAGTAGTAATAATGTCCCCCACTGTTGCCCCAGTAGAAAAAGTGACCGCCACAACAGCCTCAGCAAAAATAGTGACCCCCCACAGTAGACTGAGTAGTAATAGTGCCCCCCACAGCAGCCCCAGTAGTAAAAGTGACCCCCACAGCGACCCCAGTAGTAATAGTGACCCTCCACAGCGACCATAGTAGTAATAGTGACCCCCCACAGTAGCCTGAGTAGTAATAGTGCCCCTCACAGCAGCCTCAGCAGTAATAGTGACCCCCCCCACAGTAGGCTGAGTAGTAATAGTGACCCCCAAAGCAGCCCCAGTAGTAAAAGTCACCCCCACAGCAACCCCAGTAGTAATAGTGACCCTCCACAGCGACCATAGTAGTAATAGTGACCCCCCACAGTAGCCTGAGTAGTAATAGTGACCCCCACAGCAGCCTCAGCAGTAATAGTGACCCCCCACAGTAGGCTGAGTAGTAATAGTGATCCCCACAGGAGCGCCAGTAGTAATAAGGTTCCCCAAAGTGGTCTCCATAGTAATAGTGGCCCCCCACAGTGGTTTCAGCAGTAATAGTGACGTCCACAGTGGTCTCAGCAGTTATAGTGACCCCCACAGCAGCCCCAGTAGTAATAGTGACTCCCACAGCAGCCCCAGTAGTAATAGTGACCCCACAGCGGCCCCAGTAATAATAGTGACCCCCACAGTGGCCCCATTAGTAATAGTGACCCGCACAGCATCCCCAGTAGTAATAGTGACTCCCACAGCATCCCCAGTAGTAATAGTGACCCCCACAGTGGCCTCAGTAATAATGCTATTACTACTGGGCTGATATAGGGGACACTACTACTTATAATATCCCCTATATCAGCCCCAGTAGTAATACTGCCCCCCTGAGACTCATATACTTACCCCTCCTCCTCGTCGAAACACTGCTGCTCCTCTGCTCGGTGCTGCTACTGGAGCTGATCCCAGGTGTGCACTGTGACGTCAGCGTGTGTGTACGGACGCCCCCCTTTTGCTCTCGAGGAACCAAGGAGGCGACATCAGGGGAGGAGGACCTCGGGTGCACACTGACGTCACAGTGTGCACCGGGACCAGCGCCGCTTAGTGAATACTGTCAGGGGAGCTGCGGCACCCTAGCCAGTATTCACTACCGTGGTGAGCAGTGAGCGTACCAGCAGGGAGGGCTCTGCGTGCCGCCTCTGGCACACGTGCGATAGGTTCGCCACCACTACTATAGGGGATGCAGAGGATGCAGTTGCACCCTCGCCCAGGAGCCTTAGAGGGTCCATAAGGCCTCTCTTCTCCATATAGAGAGCCCAGTACTATGAATAAAGAATTATATTTGGTCCCCGTTACATATTTTTCATTAGGGCCCAGGAGCTTCAAGTTACGTCTCTGACTGTAATAATATAATTACCGCAGTGTGAGAAATAGCCATCTGTCAGTTGCCCTGTACATTCACTTTCTTGTATTGTCCATCTCTGCTTACATTATATCTGTGCATGTATTTTTGGTGTGACAGTGGTTCTATATATCCTATTATTCTAAATTATATTTGCGATACCTGCCACATGTCTACAGGTGGGTGAGTCAGGCAGCAGATGAATGAACTGGCAGCACTTTTTAGGACTCTATTACACCTGCCGATAAATCGTTAAGATTCCTCCTGGATGCAGGAATCTGAACGTTATCTTTCAATATAAATAGAGGCACCGACTGAGTCGACAAACAAGAATTTGTTCAGTTCACTTCGTCATTCAGTTTAAACATGCAGAAAACTGAATGACGTATCGGCCCATGTAAACAGGTAGTCATTCATTTATGAATGGCTCCCTGTTAACTGTGAATGGAGACAGGCGGGCCAGAACAATCCCGATCCCCTCCATTTATGCAGTGACGCTCGTTCCTGGGTAAACACACAGGAACAATCATCACTGCGACAACCTGTTAGACATCTGCGTCCCGACAAGTCATCCCTTATAAAAGTACCCTTAGCTTAGCGCTGGTCACTTTGCAGCAAAGACCCCACAGCCATTACAATTGTTTTTATGTTACCTAAAACGCACAAACCATGTAAGCAAATTTTAATTAAAAATATCAGAAGTGATGGTTAACATTAGGGTGTTGCTTTACCCGTTGCCGCAGCTTTGTTATTTCAGTTGTCACTCACTTTAGGATGTACTTGATCTCACATGGATCTTGGTATTGCAAATGAATAATTGAATGAGTCACTATTATGTTTAGATCTTAATTGGAAGTGCATATGGTGTACATTGCACCAGACCATAATTAATGCAAGGCAGACTGAAACCCAATCTAAAATAAATATGTTGTGTTTGATTAGTTACACCGAGGAAATAATGAATGTACAGTACAAACATATGCACGCTTCACCTCAGCAAGACTAATGTGAGCATGTCTCCAGAGCTTAAGGAAACGTCAGCCGCGGAACGTCTTCTGCTTATGCATAATGTTAATAAAGCAAGCATAGGAGCTAATAGTTAAATGAACATTATCAACCCTTCCATAAATAGCAGGCACAAGATGTACTGTCTGTAGTGTAGGGGTGGGGGTAAATGGCGTGGCAGTAAATTGACAGGTGCAATAAGGTGCGGGAAAGCTATAGCTTTATACTGTACAACAATGCTTTGCTCCATAGGAGAGCACTATACTTGTAGTGTTGCAAGACACTGTAGAGTCCCAAACACTACGACATACAAAACAAAATCAGAGATGGCTCCCTTCCACTTAGTCAATAGTAAACTGAAATGCTGTAATGCAAACAGCATCATAAATATAATCCTCAGCAATCGATGACATGAATAACAGATCTTCTACACAAAGAACCCCAAAAGTAATAATAGATATCAAAAAGCCACAACTTGTTTCCCCACTAAAAAGGACAGGGGTCTTGCGCCTGAGTTGGCCCCCTGAATCTCCGGCCCCCTTTGCAACTTCTGTGGCTGTTGATGCGCTGGTATTACACATAATTTGACATACTATGGGTTGGCTCTACTTGTTTGAGATTACATAGATAATATTCAAGGACAGATTTGGGGTTCTGCAGCCATATAAAGTGCATCACTCTTTCCTGTAGTGAGCAATGCCATTATCTGTTGTTGAGATCACTATAAGACTTTCTCAATGAGCCAGCATAGCGCTGAGATAAAAAGTCGTTTTTCTGCATTCTTTCCACCAGCTGCTACTTATATTGGCCGGATAAAGCAGTTATTGAGCACCAAAAAGACTAAAAGTCCAGAATACACTAGATCTGCTGCCATTGTTATTGGAACATTGAGGCTGTTGGCATGGTTGTGGGAGAACTCTGACACTTGGCACTAATATACTGTAGGTCATGCACTGTAGTTGACACTGTTATGGGTCACTGGCTGGGGATATTGTGAGGACACTGTGGCAGGGTATATTTTGTGGACTGTTACTCTGCATGGCAATATTATGACTGGCAAGGGCACTAACTGGTGTGGAAATGAATACAGTAGAGAGTTCCAGTTCTGATCTGTGGTCAGACCTGTAAGTATTGGAGAACAGTTATTTGTTGTTCTTGAATGTTTTTGATGAAAGGGTTAGCAATATGCTCTTGAATTACAGTTCCCCTGCCCAGTGGGTTATCAGGACACCAGGGCGCCACTGTGCAGGAAAAGACTGTTAGAGGGCTGAATCAACACTGCAGCCGCTTCATTCTGATGTTCTCACAGGTCCGACAACTACTGATTATAAACAGACAGCATATTCTAGCAATACGCCATCGTTTTATGAGATGGGAATACCCCTTTAAGTTAGGTTGGCTCTAAATTCCCAGATGCTGAACGATGTCACCATAATTAAAGTGATCCTATCAGGTCCCTTATCTGAGGGCAATCCAGAATAAAGGAGAAAAGGCAGAGTTTTAGGATATATCAGCTGTTTAAAAGTTGCCACAACTGAGAGAAAACGTGTCAATCCTTCTTCTTTCTAACCATCCATGTTGACTGGCAGATTTTCCTGTATGCGTTTGTACGGGGTACGCAGGAATAGATGTCAATCACTCTATGTAGATAGGGGAGGAAGTAGGACTCAGTTCTCTCTTTATGTCCTGACAGTGTGTACACAGATCATAGAAAACTATATTTCATCCCCCGCAAGTTCAGTGTACTCCTCCTCTTCCCTATGTTTCTTTCATATAGTGTATCATATAAGAGTCACTGTAATTATTGAAACTTCAGTCTAGCATGGGAAGAGAATAAAAACGTTATTAATGTAGCAAAGTAAATGTATCACACAATGTAACCCAAATCCTAGGAAATGAGACCACAATTTGTTGAAGGTGAAAGGCCAGGATGTTTGATTATTAGAATTAAATGGACTGTCTGGATCTATTTTGATTTTTTCAGTTTGCTGATGGGATCCCCACTGACCAGCTGATTCCTGGTGCCACTATCACTATGGATACTGCAGGAAACAGATCATATTGCAGACACAGCTCTCATTGAATTCAATAGGATACTTACCAAAGCGAGCCACTGTGCTATGGTCAGTATTATCTGCTTCCTGCGCTATCTGTAGTGACAGTGACACCAGGAGTCAGCTGAATACCTGGGATTCCAAGCAGTGGACCCTCACTGACAGTCTGTTGATGACCTACCCTGAAGACAAGGCAGGTCATCAATAGAAAAAACAACAAAGTCTGGGACAATCCCTTTAAACATAACAGAAAAAAATAATCATCTGGTCTGACAATGGGCCTAGATGTCATCTCAGTTATCCTATAAGTCAACAGAACAGTAAAATGGGTAGCTTGTTAAAGTGTAGCGGTTTAGGGCACTGGGTTGGAGCCTCAGGTGTAGTAGTCGCAGGTCTGGAGAGAAGTCAGGGACGAGCCAGGAGTCAGCAATGGGAGGTATTGGTTTGCAGTACAGAGGGATGAGGCAGGTAACATAGTCAGAAGGCAAGCCAGAAGTCGGTATCAGGAGGTCTTGTACGAATAGCCGAGGAACTGGCAGAAGTGGAGCTTGATCAATCAATGCTGTAGAGCAGAATAATCATGCAAGAAGGGAGTGGAAGGGCCAGGCTTTTATACCGTAGTGAGTTCTAATCAGGAACAGGCGGAACTAGAACAGGGGCTGGATCATAGGATCAGGAAAACAAGGTTGGGGTATATAGGGGAACTTGTCCAGAGGCCTGAATGGCTCAGTGGAGAGAGCTGTCTCGGCTGGGACAGGTTCAAGTCCTGACATAAAGTACCCAGTTCATTCTGTGGACATATAGGCTGGCTGTGGGGCAACTCCACATGCAGGTGGAATAAGAGACAGTACAGAATCTGAAAACAATAAACCTTTCTTGGTAGCTTTTTCAGTGAACCAGTCACTAGATATACAATGTATTCACTTGAGATCAACACAGTTTAGAATGCTGTGACACAGTCTGGACCACTTTGGCAACGGTTTCAGTTATTAGCACACAATCACTAAAAACGGCCATATACTTACTAACACAGGAGGTTATTAGCACAAACTCAGGCCACTTGCAAATTGTTGCGTGTCTCAAAAATGCGGTCGCTTAATTAAATTGCGCACCACTGTATTTCTACTCAAATATGCTTAGTCACTTAGTTACGATGTAGGTCACTTTAGTTACATAATTTCTCTAAAGTTCTCAGGCCATTAAGTATACACATTCTCTTACCTCCTTTCAGGCCTCTCATGTCTGTTTGACACAAAACATATCACTCAGTGTTTTAACATTCAGTCTTTGTGGCAGACGTTTCTCTCATTCTCATGGGTCAGAAACGCTATCTCCTTAGGGAGAGCACTAAAGGAGAAAAGATAGCGTTTCTGACCCAAGTCATAGGCCTTTCTCTAGCAAAGTCAGCATCCTACTGCACAGTGATAAAGGGCAAAACCCCTGAAACAGCTGTATGTGCATGGGCTCTGACTTTTCTTCCAATTCCTGGTCATTGTTACAAGGCTTGTATAAAGAATCTAACATTGACTTTAGCTATTGCTGCCTTTCCAATAGTTGGCACTGTGGAGGTATTGTTTCATCTCCCTTATTTTAATTCTCATAGCACCACAATGCAAAATGACTATGTAACGTGGAGAGTTCAGAGGGTAAAGTGGTGGCTTGTCATAGCGGAACTTACCAGACTCCTTTCCCTGAGGGATAACATGCAGCCAAGGCCAAAGTATCACTGCAGGCCACCAAAGACACCCCTAGGATAGGGAATGCCAATCACACAGGATAATGGGGGTTGAAGTTGTCACGGATGACGTCACCGCTCCTTCACACACCGGTATGACCCTCGGCAGAGAATAAATGCAGCCTCAGACAGTTTCTTAGTACCACAGATCCCTAGGAACAGTTAGGGCCCGGCAAACTTTACTTGATAAACTTGAAAACAATTATTACAAGGCAGTCAGCTCAGTTAAAGACATTACAGTGCAGGCAAAAGACTTCACAACGTAGTACCTCCACACGGCTCCCCTAGACTCGAAGACGCACGTGTGTGACCAAAGACTAGTTTCCAAATGACATGACTCTGCAGTTGGGGGCGCAGTCCTGTCTCAGTTCCTACGGGGAAAACCCTCAGACCGAAGTCCTCATGCAACAGGGCTAACAACATAGACATATATTGATAAAGTTTTTAATATACAGCCACTCATTTCTGATAACAAATTGTAGATATGTATTTCTCACACCCTCAAAATGAGCCACATGAAAGTACAAACTGTACCCTGTCACGTATTGTCACGGTCCGAGATCTGTGTAATGACTTACAATACATTCTCTGTTCTCTTCTCAAAGACACATCTGACATTATGAGTGGCATATAACAATAAGAATCATCAGAAACTACAGTGCATTGGTTTCTGGCAAACAAAGGGTTGCGGTCAGCCTGCCTGTGTCAGCTGTGATGACTACTCCACCTCCCTGTGTGAGAGAGGAAGGTCTGGTAACAGGAGCTGCCTGTACTATCAGCTGTCACTGTGTATTGTGTGTTTGTCCTTCAGTACTGCCTGCATGCTCAGCATCCCTTGTCAACCTCCTTAGGGGTGTACCTGTATAACCTGGTGTGTGGAAGGAAACGTAACATGATGTTGCAACATCTGATTTAAACTCGATGAACATTCTATAAATATTTAGAAACTAAAACAAGAAATATAAATATTTTCTACAAATCACAAGGAAAAAAAGAAAACAAAGAACTAAAGTGAAGTCAAAAACCTTTCAACAGAAACTTTTTATTTTGGTTGTTTGTTCTATTTAGTATGCAATGTTTAAGGTCGAGTTGTAAGAAACATCGCACCATGTGCGGCCTCATAGTCTGAGACTTTAAATACCACTAAAAGTAGATTAAAAAGTCCTAATTATTCCAACCCTGGTGAAATGCTCGGCATTGAAGGTGTTAAGAATTATGAACGATTGACAAGGCCCCACCCTCATACTGGGAGGGTGTTGTCTCTAACTGCTATATGCGTAAATCCAGGTAAGCAGCTAAAAGATCTAATATGAATGCTGCCTGACAAGTCGAGTAGGAAACTACACGTGAGGACCTGGAGAAAGAACCATGCAAGAGTATTTCTTGGCAACAGGTCAGTGGTCATCGCAGGTGTTCAGAGATCACAGCGCTAGAGCGGACGGAGAAGTAGTCAACTATGCTGGGTAAAGGGCAAACACTTGTGTGCTGAGGATTACTGCTGGAGGACATCTGAAGCAGCAGGAAAGGGGTGGAGAAGAATTAACAGGACTTCCACTGATCACTTGGAAAATCCTTTCTCAGACAGTCTCTGAAACTCTTGGACATGTTTACAGATCTGAGTTGTGGCTGAATAGACAGCGGAGCTAAAACACAAAAAAATCCCACATTTGGTTTACTTTTGGACTATCTGGACCTAAACAAGATGATGCGATATAAAACAGCTTCGACTGTGATGACCGCAGAGCCTGCGCAGAAATCAGTGAGTATGCATGGATAATTCTATTGAGACACTCTATCTAGTTTGCTGAAGTTCTTGAATTATTAGAACATTTATTTCTCTAGAAGGCTACATTCACATGAGCGAAAGCGATATCGAACAGAGAAACTTGGCCTGATATTGCGCTTGTCAGCATGCGTTTTACCTGCGGATGCCAGCTGTTTTTAATGCAGAAGTGCCTTGCGACGCTTCAGTGAGTTTGCGACCCTTGAACGCGTGTTTCACGCGCAATAGAGGATCACAAGTGTTTCCTATTGATTTCAATAGGAGACATCGCGTCACCCTCGCGTGCACATCACACAGCATGCGAGTGCCATGCGATGTCTTTAAGGTCCCATTGCAAACTATGGGTTAATGCGTTCCAAGGAATGTGAAAAAATAGGACATGCAGCGATTTAATGTAATTTTTTTACATCGCTCGTGTGTATGACTTCATTCGAAAGAATAGAGTTCATATTCACGCGAGTTACACGTTTGTATGCATGTAGCCCAAGACGTTATTAAAAGGCATCCTACAGTTCTGTTTAAAAGATGGGGTAGTGCATTGTAACAAGTAATCCAGGACAGAGAGTATACATACTTAAAGGGAACTTCTCATCAGTTTTTCCGCTCTGACCATCTACACTGTTAATACAATGCTGCCATGCATTTTTCTACAGTTAGGGCTCATTCACACGGGCATATTTACAGAGTGAATTAAACCGATTGATTCCAATGGGATTATTCACAATTTCCTTTTTTTATATGCATAAAACATGCATATTGGCGCAGGAAACTATTGGCCTTTTGTGCATTTTTTTACGTGTGTAAATACGCTGCTTATTTACGCATATGTAAAAAAAAACAAAGCACAGAAAAGCGTAGAGAATAGGCATTTTTTATCACGTAAATACGCTGCATTATCGCCGTGATGGTGAAATAAGAATGTGTGCATGTCACTACAGTAAAGAGGGGCAGTGAGGTACACAGGCCAGCAAAAATGATCCAGCCTTCCCACCGGACCGCTCACCAGTAATTTGCACTCAACGCAGGAAAAATAAAAACCTTCATTGTACAAATATGTTTTGCCTAAGAAAGTAACTGTGGAAAAGTGCATTGCAGCATTGTTTTAATGGTGTAGATGGTTTAAGAGTAAAAAAACTAATGACAGGTTCCCTTTAAATATGTTGCTTATCTAGCACCAACATATTCCAGTGCTGTGCAGATATTGTCATCACTGAAATTGATCTCTTTTCCCGGTGTTACTCACAATCTAATTTCCCTATTTCAGACATGCCAAAGGCCAATTTCATAGTAAGCCAATTAAACTATCAGCATATTTTTGGAGAGGAAAGCAGAGAATCCCCACACAAACACAGGGAGAACATACTAACTCCATGCTGATGTTGCCCTTTAAAACTATTCACCGATTTGAAACCAGGACCCCACTGTTACAAGACAACAGTACCACGGTGCTGCCCATAGGGTTGTATGTTTATATTCTCTGTGTCCATGGATGGAATATATGTGTAAACAGCACAAACAACCCCCAAGTCTTGGTCATCAAGGCTTGTTCTAAGTTGCCTTAAGTAACTTTATTTCGATAAAGTGAGAAAAGAAGTCGAGATCTGCCCCCCCCCTCCCCCATTGGAAGTTAGAGAAGCCAGATCTGCAGCGATCAGTTTCATTCTAATAAGAGGTTGTCCAAATGGACTACAAATAACCTGCTGCGTTGATATTTATCTCTTCCTTTTCATATTTTGAATATTCACATAGGATAACAACATAGTAATTATGTAACAGTCCATTTTATAAGATGGATACTATCATAAATAGAGTTACATTGTGCATAATATGTTACTAGAGGCATAACTAGAAGTTCTCAGATCCCAATGCAAAATCTTTAACCAGACCCCCACTAACCATGTGTTATCTATATTACTGATGCCTTCATATGTGGCAGAGGGGCATTTGTGTAAGCCCGGACACCAGTGAAACTGCTGTCTCTAAACCCGTATAGCGATGTTCCCAAGCATAACTTATTTTTATGGTGTTTCTCCAACACATACCATACTGCCTTCATATTGGTTTGTAACAACCGTGCTGTATTACACATGGAGGCTTCATTATGGTTTTTACTATCAAAGACATTATTAATGTAACAATATGTTGGTAACAAAGATAAAGTATTTTATGCATTTCCCTAGAGCCTTAGGCCTCATATCCACAGGGGTTAAAATCCGCAGCGTTTTTCCCGCACGCGGATCCGCGCCCCATAGGCATGCATTGGATACCCGGAGGTAGTTAAATAGCTGCGGATGTCATTTTTCCCGTCAGGCGCGGATCCGCGTGCGGGAAAAAAATTAACATGCTCCATTTTTGTGCGGGTGTCCCGCGGGTAGGCTCCCGCAGGCTTCTATTGAAGCCTATGGAAGCCGTCCAGATCCGCGGAACACCCGTACCAGAATTAAACTCACCTGTCCTGAACGCTGCAGGTCTTCCTTCCTTCGCGGCCGGATCTTCTTTCTTCGGCCCTGCGGATGTGCCCGGCGCATGCGTGCGGCACGCAGCCGGTATGCCGAGCACATCCGCCCGGCCGAAGAAAGAAGATCGTCCGCGAAGGAAGGAAGACCCGCATCGTCCGGAGCAGGTGAGTTTATTCTGATTTTTGAGCCTCATGTCCGCGGGGCAGGAGGGACCCGCTACGGATTCTGTATGAAGAATCCGCGGCGGGCCTGATTTTTCCTGTGGACATGAGGCCTTATGCTGATCTAAGTTCAGTTTCTTGGAAACTTGTCATTTCTGTGTGTTAAGACTCTAATACGGACGCTAACATGAGGCGCATCCTGGTGACCGTAAAATACAGCATGAGGCTTTATTCACAAGAGCGTGGCCGAGAGAATGTAAAAACGCATACGCTTGTGTGAAAGGGCACTGAATGCGATTATCATTACAACACAAGAATGGAGTAATTTATCAATGCACTTACACCATTTTCTGAAGGTCCATAGTGTTATCTGTCGCATACAATTTATGGTTTGTCTCTACTATTTCCATTAAAAAAAGATTAGTTCCTAGAAATATTCTCAGGTGAGCCGTGTTCTGCTTCTACACTTCAACCTTCTTGAAATAGCTCATAGGGATCTTCATAATCCCTGGCTGTGATAGGATACTTCAGAAGTAGAGGAAAAAGAGCTAACACCTGATAAGTACCTGTCAAACATACATTGTTACTCTTGGAATGCTGGATTGCTGCATTGGTCTGTGCACAATCACACTGATGACTCAAACAGTTCCTCATTTTTTGATTTCGTAAGTTACATCGCTGCATTACTGAATATATTATTTCTGTAAATTTCAGAAACAATATACTATATGCTTACTATATACTCTGTGATATCATTTACCATCTGATTGCATATCTCGTATCTGTTAGTTATTATATTTACACTTATTGTCTGCTTTAAGACTTAAAAGCTATAGGTCCCTTTCCACAGGCCAATAGCCGCTTGGTTTGTAGGTGAGCAAAAAACCCAATGACTGACAAGTGAGTGTTTTCTTGCTCAGTGCCCTGTCAGCAGGGTGTACATGGGGTGACTATATCTCAAATTCCAGTGAATTACCCCATGTAAAGGTAGCTTAAAGCAAACCTGTCACCACCATTTCACCCCTAAAATTAACTTCACTGGACAGTAAGGGTGAAAACTCCATCACTAATGATGCCCTCTCTTTACTTATTGAGTTTATGTACCTCTACAGTTAGGTTTGAAAGTTAAAGCTTGCTATATGCAAATCAGCAGAAAAGAGTCAGCTACCCAAGAAGAGTCACCTTGATTTATGAGCTGTCGAGCTAACCACACCTCCTTTCTCTGGATACACAGGATTTACTGTGTATTGAGGATGTGACAACTGACTATCAAGAGAGTTGGTTTTCAGCCCTTAACTCTTCTCTCCTAAACATTCTTATCAGTTAATGTATGACCACAACAGAGTTAAACTTACTGTACTTTTACATGGGCTGACAGTTGCCTGAATAACTCGTTCAAACAAGTGATTTCAAGCGATTGTCGGGCCATGTAAACACGAAACTCGACAGGGCAAGTGAGCAAGAATCGCTCACTTGTCAGAGTCGCACTGCTTTCAGCTCACCTAAAAATCAAGCAAGTGTAGGCTTGTGTAAACAGGCAGTCAGTCATCTGTGAATAACTGCCTGTTTACTGTGAATGGTGGCAGGAAGACCTCTCCAATTCTCCGCCACCATTCACTGAATGATTATTATTGATTCTGTGTTAAAATACAGGATTTATAGCCAATAGAACATGTATGAAACTAACTGGGATGCCAAATTGGACAGCCCATGAGTTTGCAGGATCTAGAGGCTCAGTTACAGCAAATGTGGATTTATATGCTGCAGGATACCATACAGAACCTGTATACCTCCATGCCCGCCCATATCATATCTTGTATCCAAGCTAGAGGCAGCCCAACAGGGTACTAGGGCCTCCATGCTCGCCTGTATCACATCTTGTATCCAAGCTAGAGGTGATACAACAGGGTACTAGAGCCTCCATGCTCACCCATATCACATCTTGTATCCAAGCTAGAGGCAGCCCAACAGGGTACTAGGGCCTCCATGCCCACCTGTATCACATCTTGTATCCAAGCTAGAGGCAGTACAACAGAGTACTAGAGCCTCCATGCCTGCCCATATCACATCTTGTATCCAAGCTAGAGGCAGCCCAACAGGGTACTAGAGCCTCCATGCTCACCCATATCACATCTTGTATCCAAGCTAGAGGCGGTACAACAGGATACTAGAGCCTCCATGCCCGCCCATATCATATCTTGTATCCAAGCTAGAGGCAGCCCAACAGGGTACTAGAGTCTCCATGCTCACCTGTATCACATCTTGTATCCAAACTAGAGGCGGTACAACAGGGTACTAGACCCTCCATGCTTTCCCGTATCACATCTTGCAACCAAGCTAGAGGCGGTACAACAGGGTACTAGAGCCTCCAACCTCACACATATCACATCTTGTATCCAAGCTAGAGGCGGTACAAGAGGGTACTAGAGCCTCCATGCCTGCCTGTATCACATCTTACATCCAAACTACAGGCGGATCAACAGGGTACTAGAGTCTCCATGCCCGCCTGTATCACATCTTGGATCCAAGCTAGAGGCCGTACAACAGGGTACTAGAGTCTAGCTTCAAGAGCACATAAAAAGTTTCATTCAATCCTGAAAACTCCTTCTAGGTGCTTGATTTTTTTTTTACAATGAGTATATAAACATTGTCCACTAGTTCTTTATTTTGTTTAATCTGTTTCTTAGATCAGAATATGTGACCTAGGCTATATACCCCACTGCCGTTTTTGTTTTCATTTTTCTCTTATTATTGGACATCGGTCAAAACATTTTTGTCCATTTAAAGTCAATAATTATAGTAAAAATACAAGATCTGTTGAATGAAGCTGAGCTGAAGTTATCATCTTCCCCACTGAATTCACTATTGCTACTGAAAGTATGAAACAATGATACAAACTGATGTTGTGCATTAGTCTAATTAGTTATCCATTGTGTTCAGTTATTTAAAATGAAGATGAATTGCTATAAATTTTTGCCTAATTTCTTGTGTGATCTGTTTTAAGCCTTACTTGTATTTTTGCATAAATCAGTAGTATATGTGTATTCATGTCACTTTGTGATACTGCATATTTATTAGGGCAAAGTGGCCTCTTCCTCACCTTTCAGCGGTCTGTATTTCCCCTTACCCTGCCTGCAGGTTCTCAGTAAATGTTCAGAAACCCCCATATCCTCAAAAAAGTATGTATTCCTAAACAAAGGAACAGAACACACGGAGGAGAGGAAGGGGAAGGAGGCTGATGCCGCAATCTGGCTTCCTGAGCCTGTATGAGACTCACACTGTGAAAGGAGAGGAGGGCAGTGAGGTGAAGCTGCACACAGCACAGCTTGCAGACTGGGGGGGCCCTCCTGGACATATGGGACAGGTGGTCCGATTTGATGCTATGCTTTGGTTCATGTGTTTCTGTCTTTACAAGTGGAGCTCCAGCATAAACGTTTTATGTGTTTTGTAAGGTGCAGTAGCTATTAGAATTATTTCAGCCGTGCTATATGAATATGTTGTTAGGGAGTAAGAGCCCACGTAGGGGTGTGGATGGACCTTGTTACTTATATTCGAAACCTCAAGTACTGACCCAGCAAAAATCCCAGCTGAAGTAGTGCAGCATGCTGTCAATGGAGTCTATTGAGCACCTTTTATGTGAATTAAACGCCCGGTCTGGCATTTCCATCATATTTGTTGCTCAGCTCCAATGACAGTACTGAACTAGAATGATAGTGCAGGTGTGAACTCAAAGAGATCTGCCTTGCCTCAGTGATTCAAAAGTTTCAACGATCTCCACTCTCCCATGACTTTACAAGCTCTTCAGCTCAGTACACTTGTAGAGAAAATCTACAGAAATGATGGAGAAAAATGGAATGGGGGGACTACAATGCCCAGAGAGGTTGTCAAAATTGTGATTATTAATTTAGAAAAAAGATGGCTGAGGGGCGACCTAATAACTATGTATAAATATATCAGGGGACAATACAGGGATCTCTACCATGCTCTGCTTATATCCAGGACTGTGACTGTAACAAGGGGGCGCCACATCTAGAGGAAAAAGTTTCTACACTGACGTAGAAGGGAGTTCTGTACTGTAAGAGCAGTGAGACTATGGCACTCTCTGCTGAGGACGTGGTGATGACAAATTCGATAAAAGAGTTTAAGAGGGGCCTGGATGCCTTTCTTGAGTGTTACAATATTACATGTTATATCACTAATTACTTCAGAAGGGTTGGTGATCCGGGGATTATTCCGATTGCTAGACTGGAGTCAGGAAGGAATTTTTTTCCCTTTAAATGAGGAATATTGGGTTCTACCTCATATTTTTTTTTCCTTCCTCTGGATCAATACGAGTGGAGAGGGGGGCTAATAAGCCATACTAGTTGGACATCTGTCTTTTTTCAGCCTAACATACTATGTATGTAAGTGGATACATCTACAAACTCCACAAATCTACTAATATGCACATTGACTTTTAATTCTAAGAAGGTTATAAACCCCACACAGAAATCCTATTGTGCCAGTATTGTCCAGAGTTAATCCTAGACCCTCCCTCCCGTTCTTAATTGGGCAGTGTTCACACATCGTTATTTAATACACTGTGTGATTATGTCAGAGGGTTCCATCACAGGTGCAGAACCCAAGAATGGAACCATTCACTTACATTGTGAACTGAATACTGCTTTGGTGTCTATTTTACAAAGGGTCTATTTGTTTCCGTTATATTTGGAGTATAGAAAAATGTAGTACACTACACTATTCTCTATATACTCCAAATATAATTGAAACAAATGGAACCTTTGTAAAATAGACACCAAAGCAGTATTCAGTTCACAATGTAAGTGAATGGTTCAGTTTGGTTCTATCACAATGCTGTTTTCTGACAGAACCACCTGACACAATCACACAGTGTCACCACTTCACAATTATCACCTCAACAACCAAATACCCAAGAAAATCTATAGCGATAAGAAGACCATATACAGCTGTATATTAAAAAGAACTATTCTATGCCGCCTTCAGGAATTGGCAGGGAGATATCAGTAGACTCTTTTACATTGTAGGCTGGATCATGTGATTTGTCACCATCATTGGAGGCTAAGATAGTCACATAAGGTATTCCCACTATATTTGGGCATATTGTTTGCAGCATACATCTGGAGATATAACACAGTATACAAACTGTACTGTGGTAGATGTATAGCAAAGGTGTGTACTTTTGGCATAAGTCTGTTAACTTCACCCTTTTTTACAGTACTGAAAAATGTAAGCTGCTACGCTGTTCAAAACAATAGGAAACTCTAAGGCGCTGCAGGAGTCTCAAAGCGTTTTACCGGTCTGTGTGAGCCGGTAGAGACCACATATGGCAGTGATTGCACTGCGCATGACTGCGTGTCTCATGCACACGGTCATGCGCAGTGTGACTACAATTGGATTTTGCTCAGGACTTGTTCTCTACAGGAAGATGAATGGTATGAAACCAAAATACGGCCATGCTGTTTTGCAGAAAAAAAATGCAATATTATCCACAAAATTGTGCAATTAATGAAAAAGCTATTTAAAAATCCAGCCCATCGCATGTGGACGTTGTTTTGGCCGCATGCCTCCACCACAACATGGGAGCGTACCTTAAATGTGTAGTGGGCAGTTTTCCTATCCGGTACAAATAAGCAGTCAACCAGATTACAGTATAAAATTGAAAAACTGATTAGCTGGCATTGATTCCTGACTAACTCAATGTTGGAGGCCTCCTAGTTTAAATCATCATCATTAATGCATTGTTTCACAGAAGTGTGTTCTAGCCCCCTGTAGACATGTGCTGCTAACTGTAGTGGCTTTCTGATTCTGACATCTTTCAAAAGGTACCTTTATATGGGGTGATTATTGTCACCAACAGGACACTGAGTGATAAATCACTAGGTAGTTGCTAGTTGCTTCATTTTAGCGCAATGAAACAAGGTGACCAGCGGACGACTTCTCACTCAGTGTAAACAGGAGTCGTTCGGTCTTTGAGCGACTGCCTGTTCACTGAATAGAGGTGGGCGGCTGGAAGAGATCTCTGGTGTGTTCTACCTTCATTCACTGAACACATATCACTCCTGTGTGAAAGCAGTTCTTGGGAAGATGGTCAGGCACTTATGTGCTAAACAGTTGTGCCATGTAAAGGTATTTTAACACTTTGCTTTGTATCTTCACTAAAGACATGTCAGATTGGGGCGATCCTGCCAGGTTTAGCCCTCCTTCACACAGTGGTTTTTTTTGTTGCACTAAAATGCATTTAAAAATATCTGCAGCTTGAAGTTGTTCACCTGCACTTTTAGTGGTGTAAGACTTTCTGCCTGCGACTTTTTATGCCAGAATTAGCCAGCAAAGTGGATGAGATTTGCAAAAATCTCGTCCACATGCCGCAGCTGATCCGTTGTGGCCAAGCCGCACTGAAATTGACATGCCACATGGAATTCAAAGACGTGGCATGTCAATTTGTTCCTCATTTCCGCGGTGGCCTCTCTCCTCTCTATGGGGAGAAATGGCCGCAGCAGAATGCAGGCGGCAAAGCTGCTCCAAAACCCACGACGAAAGGCCACGGGTTTTGAAGCTACATGGCCATGGGGTCATTCTGCGAGATGTCCGCGGGATTTCAGTCCCATGTGAACCCAGCCTTAGTTGCTTTGTATTTTTATTATCATTATTAATAACATATGTTTTAAGTAAAAGGCAGGATTGGATCCTAAACAGGGAAATTCTACAGATCAAACTAGGAGTCATTTTATAGTTCAAGGGTGGAAGTACTTCTAGGGCGCCAGGTGGCAAGACCGTTCATCTAATCCAGTGATTCCCAAACTTTTTCAGCGATAGAGCCCGTTTTGAAGCAAAAGTTTCTTGTGGAGCCCCAAAGCTGGACAGTGGGTGTGGTCAAGAGAGGGGTTAGGGGTGTGGCTTATCAGAACATGATTTTTGCCTAAGGACAGAGCCGTTTAAAAAAAAAAACAAAAAAAAAAAACAGGGAGGAACACTGAAGCACAGAATGGGCTATTGATATTTATTATATTTAAAATTAACATGTTGCGGAATTAAATCCTGCACCACATGTCAATATCCACATGGGCTTTGTGCAGATGTGATCCCCTATATTAGTGACCCCAGTAGTAGTAGCGACCCCTATTGTGGCCCTGTGTAGTAATAGCGACTCCTATTGCAGCCCCAGTAGTAATAGTGACCCCTATATTGGCCCCAGTAGTAATAGTGACCCCTATTGCGGCCCCAGTAGTAATAGCATCCCCTGTATTGGCCCCAGTAGTAATGGTGACCCCACAGTGGTCCCAGTAGTAATGGTGACCCCACAGTGGTCCCAGTAGTAATGGTGACCCCACAGTGGTCCCAGTAGTAATGGTGACCCCACAGTGGTCCCAGTAGTAATGGTGACCCCACAGTGGTCCCAGTAGTAATGGTGACCCCACAGTGGTCCCAGTAGTAATGGTGACTCCACAGTGGTCCCAGTAGTAATGGTGACCCCACAGTGGTCCCAGTAGTAATGGTGACCCCACAGTGGTCCCAGTAGTAATATTAACCCCACAGTGGCCCCAGCAGTAATATTAACCCCTATAGTGGCCCCAGTAGTAATATTGAACCCCACAGTGGCCCCAGTAGTAATATTGAACCCCACAGTGGCCCCAGTAGTAATATTGAACCCCACAGTGGCCCCAGTAGTAATATTGAACCCCACAGTGGCCCCAGTAGTAATATTGAACCCCACAGTGGCCCCAGTAGTAATATTGAACCCCACAGTGGCCCCAGTAGTAATATTGAACCCCACAGTGGCCCCAGTAGTAATATTGAACCCCACAGTGGCCCCAGTAGTAATGTTGAACCCCACAGTGGCCCAAGTAGTAATGTTGAACCCCACAGTGGCCCAAGTAGTAATGTTGAACCCCACAGTGGCCCAAGTAGTAATGTTGAACCCCACAGTGGCCCCAGTAGTAATGTTGAACCCCACAGTGGCCCCAGTAGTAATGTTGAACCCCACAGTGGCCCCAGTAGTAATGTTGAACCCCACAGTGGCCCCAGTAGTAATGTTGAATCCCACAGTGGCCCCAGTAGTAATGTTGAACCCCACAGTGGCCCCAGGAGTAATATTGAACCCCACAGTGGCCCCAGGAGTAATATTGAACCCCACAGTGGCCCTAGGAGTAATATTGAACCCCACAGTGGCCCTAGGAGTAATATTGACCTTCACAGTGGTCCCAGGATTAATATTGACCTTCACAGTGGTCCCAGGATTAATATTGACTGTCACAGGCCGCTGGAATAATATTGACCACCACAGTAGCCCCAGTAGTATTATTACTGGGGTTATTGTGGGGTTAATATTAGTACTGGGGGTTAATATTACTACTAGGGCTAATGAGGGGGTTAATATTAAGCCCACTGTAGGTCTTAGTAATATTAACCGCTCAACAGCCCCAGTAATAATAGCCCCCCCAACCCAAAAGCTTACCTCCTCCTTGTAGTCAGCGCTGCTCCTCCTCTTCTCAGCGCTAATCCTGGGTGCACACTGATGGCAGTGTGTGAGCCTGGAATGTTTCCTCCCTTGTCCTCTCCTGTGGAACTAAGGAGGAGAGGATTCATGGTAGGAGGATCCCGGGTGCACACACTGACATCAGAGTGTGCACTAGGATCAGCAACGCTGAGTGATTACCAGCCGTGGAGCTACGGCACCCCCTCTGCTAATCATTATCATGGTGGGCAGCTGACGGCGTGCGTGCCAGCAGACAGGGCTCTGTGTGCCCCCCCCCCCAGCATGCGTGCCATAGGTTCGTCACCATGGAACCTAGACCCTAAGTTGAAGCCCCTGACTGTCACTTACGGAGCCCTAAGGGCTCCACAGAGCACAGTTTGGGAACTGCTGATCTAATCACACCACAACTTTGATCTGATTCTGAGATGTAACTATATGCTGAGTTTTACAGCAAAACGACAACTTCTTCTAAGTGCTTCCTTTTTTAGGAGCAAAATGTATATTATAAAATTGATGAGACACATACAGGCTATTACATGAGCATAAGTTGTTTGAAAAGTTAGTGCCCATTTAAGGCCTCTTGCACATGGCACGCACGCAATCTGCCAGTGCCCGCTGCTGGCAACCCTGCTTACCTGTTATATCTTCTCTTCTTGTGTACTGTAAATGTGCTGCCAGTGCGCCAGCTAACATGCACAGTACAAATTTCCCCGCGATGACGTGGCTCCCGCAACACTTCTGCAATGCTCTTTGCGGAAGTGCCGCAGAATGGACGGCTTCCATTGACTTCAATGGAAGCTGTCCCTGTGTTTCCCGCTCTAAAATACAGCATGCTGCGATTTTATTTTTCAGCACGTTGTGTACGCAAATAAAAGTGTGATACTGAGAGGGTCCCGATGAGAAGCACTTGCAGAAGTAAGAAATAAATAGGTTATGTTATAATTCAGAGATGAGCGAGCATACTCGCTAAGGACAATTACTCAAGCGAGCACTGCCCTTAGTGAGTACCTGCCCGCTTGGAAGAAAAGATTCGAGTGCCGGTGGGGGAGGGCGGGGAGCGACGGGGGGGAGTTCTTTCTCTCCCTCTCTCCCCCTCGCTCTCCCTTGCTCACTCCCGCAACTCACCTGCGCCGGCACCTGAATCTTTTCTTCCGAGAGGGCAGGTACTCGCTAAGGGCAATACTCGCTCGAGTAATTGTCTTTAGCGAGTATGCTCGCTCATCTCTATTATAATTGAAGAAGGCATCGCATAAAGCATATCGGGGTCAGAGAGAGACTTCCCAGTTCCCATGAGTTTGAATTCTCAACATTTCGTGCCAACTAATAACTTTATTAAAAGCCATGTATATCAGTGGTGATCATACTTCAAAAGAAGTGAATTGCCAATAAACAAACCCTGCTGGGTTAATTTCATCAATTATTTACAAAGCTTTGAAAATAAAACTTATTTTTTGAAATATGTTACCAGAACTGATGAGCAGATAGGAGAAGACTTGTGATTGTTAATGGGATGATTGTATGTAAGTCAGCTGTTGTGATCATCTGCTCTCTACGTGACGTAAACTCGATGTCTTGGGAGGACAGAGGCTCAGTGAATGTCTTAATGAGGATTTCAAATGTTTACAATTTTTCTTGGTACTGACATAATGTGATTTCTGTCACAAGCTGCAGTAATCAGCAGGTATTTCAATTAGAACAGCAATGTGAGATTTAGGTCAATGTACTGTGGTTAAAGTAAAAAAGTCTTATTACTCATTACAGAAAGTACAAAAACATGCATGCTACAACTTGTTTCCAAGGAGAGAATATCAGCAGATGCCACAGTAAAACTTTTGCTGTATGCTGGCACAAATGCAGTAGGCTGATAATTGTTATATTGCTGGGACCCAGGATTATATGCATTCTGTCCAGCTGAATATTAACAATTCAAATGGCAACTGGTGGTCACTACTGGAATTTTACATCCACTTATATGCAGAATTCTTACTTTCCACTTTAGTGTGGACATTCAGACTTGGTGCTCTTTTACACGAGCGTAGCGTTTTGTTTTTTTTTCGGTCAGCTGAGTCACGAAAATCTGCTGTATGTGCGACCGTTCAGACGGTCCAGGTCCGGCGTATATACGCCGAGCCCGGATTGCCATTGGGCGGGGGAAGACAGTTTAGCTCTGCTAAACTGCCTCCCCCCTTGTGCCTTCTCGGCAATGGGAGGGGGCAGGAGTTAGTGTGCTAGTGGCTGCCAGCACTGGGAGGGGGTGGGTTGGGATGGGAGCTTAGCAACTAGCTCCCGCCCTCTCCCATTGCAAAAAGCCATCAAGGGGCGGCGAGAAGGAGGTAAGGGGGTGGGAGTTTAGCAGACATGCTGACAAACTCCCTCCCCCCTCCCTTCTCCAGCAGCTAGCATGGGCTCCCATAGGAGTCTATGGAAGCCACCGCTGTTTTCCGGCCAGAAGATAGTTCCTGAAAAGCGTAAAAGCGCTTGGCTGAAATGTTTATAGCCGGGCATGAAATTGCGGGCGATATACGCTTGTGTGAATGAAGTGCCCATTTTTGATTTTAGTCTCGCAGTGATGATGTGAAATAGGAACATTGCTGCATGTCCTATTTTTTCCATGATTCTGTTCAAGAATCACCCATTATTACCTATGGGAGCAAAAAATAAATAGATTTTTTTTACTGCACTTGCATTTCATCACTGCACTTGTGATTTTTCACGTGTGTGAAAATCACATTGTTCTAAAAAAATAAAATAAAGAAAATCTCATCACACCTGCACTCAATATGATGTATTTTTTTCCTCTCATAGAGAACAATAGGCGATCCTTTAACAAAATTGCCCCAAAATAAGCCATTTTGCAATGTTTCTAATTTGCAGCATGTGAAAAGACCAATTTAAAATAATCAGTTCTTTTCACGTGCGATTTCTGTGCATCTCGTAAAGAGCAGAAATTGTGTGTAAAAATCCCCCATGTAAATGCACCCTCAGTCTGTACATGGTATTCTGAAGAAAGGCAACCAATGCTAATGGGCACTGTGGTGGCACAGATCTTGCCAAAGTTATTGTTCTCCTGCATCTAGCAAATTAGTAAAGATCTCAGCATCTCTACCCCTAATAACCAAAACATTGACCCATTGGGTCTAACATAAAGACACTATATGCATGTGCATGCTAGATAATGATTCTGCTGTGTACAGTGTCTATACATGTATACATGTAGACAATGCAGTTTTCCCGCATTCTTTGCAATAATATTTAAGCTCTTTGTGACGGTCAGTGTAGGGCTTCAAGTCCAGCCATACATTCGGGATTTGACTTATGTCTAAACATGCCCACTCCAGGATGATGGCATTTAATGTTTTAAGCTATGTCTGTCTAACCAGTTCTTCATGTTAGGGGGTGGGTGTTGTATTTCAGAATTAACCTTCTCCCAAATCTCATAGCCCTCTTACATGGAACGATATCCATTCAGAATAGTCCCATGTAAATGCATGCAGAAAACTGATTGACGTGCCGTTCAGCATAAACAGCAGGCGTTCACTTTTGAACCCAGTAGTCATTTTACGGTAGTTTCACAAGCCTTCTCAGAATTACAGCATCTATTGTGTGAGAGGAGGGAAGGCCTGGTAACAGGCTGTATTAAAATGACTCTCTCATCTCACATAATCAGCCTTTGGATTTTCGGGGGTTTCCATGGTTTATGGTTCTGGTCTCCTGAAACAATGCAATCTAGTCCTTTGCCTGTGTCTTGTATTGCAGTTCAGCCACATTCAAGTAAACAGAGATGATCTGCAGTACCAAATATAGCCCATTGACTAGAGTGGCACTGTTTCCTTAGAATACCCGATCCTATTTTCTGATCCCTTAAAACCCTTTTTAGGGTGGTGTCACACAGGTTTTTGTGGCAGTTTTTAAGCCAAAGCTAGAATGGGTTCCATTGAGAGATCCTCTTTCTTTATTCCCCACTTTTTTGAGTCCACTTCTGACTTTGACTCAAAGACTTGCATGAAAAACTGCCATAGAAATCTGTGTGTGAAACCACTCTTAAGGAATAACTCCACTTTTTACAATTTTTTTAACAGTGCTCATCCAAGCTCTGTGCCTCTTCGCCTGTCTTCATTATTTGCTGGCTCCACTCGGCAGCTGAAGATGGATGTATAAAGGTCTATAGACATCTTTTATAGACCGTTATGCACCCGTCTTCAGCTGTCGAGAGGATCCTACAAGCAGCAAATACAGCCTAATGGCTTATTCACATGGGCGTATATCGGCCGGGTTTTCACGCCTGTCTGACATATGCTGTCCCTCTGATGCATTAGCTTACAATGCATCAGTATACAGGAGCGTATTTCCGTGGCGTGATAGCGCCCGACCGGGCGCTTACATGCCGGCGACAGGCGGCTGCATAATTCCTATGACAGCTGCCGGAGAAGGGAGGTGAGAGGGAGTTTAGCTGCGTGACTGCTAAACTCCCTCCCCCTTCTCTTTTCCTCTCTGTTCCTTTGCTGCTGTTTGCAATGGGAGGGGGCGGGACAGGGCGGAGCTAGGCTCCACACCCTCCCATTGCTGGCCGCAAAGGGGAAGGAAGGGTGGAATGTCTACCAAGCCCCCAAGGCATTGCGGCCTTGGCGTATATGCTAACGGCCGTGTAAATAGGCCCGACGGGGCACAGTGCTTGGGTGAGAGCTGCAGCCTTGTTTCAGAGACCAGCGGGGCTCTGAACAGCAGGACTCCCACTGATCATTACTTTTACCACATTGGTAAGGTTTTCAAATAGTGCAGTTACTCTTTAATGTGCCTGATTACTGTGTGTCATAACTGCATCGCAATATTAACCCCTTTAAGATGCAGCCTAGCAATTTTGGGGTATTTTTTTCATTTTCCATTTCAACAGCTATAACTTCTTTTATTTTTCAATCAAAATGGTGTTATAAGGGCTTGTTTTTTGTAAGTTGTATTGCATTTTGTAATGGAATTATTTAGGTATTTAGGATTCTGCCAATTTTTGGGGGAGTATGTACTGAATAACTTTTATTAATTTTCTGAGGGAGGGTTTGAAAACAAAACACAGCAGTTCCACAATTTTCTTACAGTATTTAATATGCAACATAAATGATACCTTTTTCTGTAGGTCATTCTGATGATATTAACATTTTATATATTTTTTAGGTGGGAGGGCGGTATTTCTGCTTTTGCACAAAATAATTATTATTTGTATTTTTGGCATTCCTTCTTTAACCTTTTCCTGTCCTTCACAATGTTCCCTGGAGATCAGCCATGAAGGGCCATTGCTTACTAGCTTATGTATGGCTATAATTTTTCCACTGTCGATTAGTAACATTGTGTATAAACACTGCATATATGCAATATAATTACATATGTACAGCATTTAGTATGCAGTCATAGAGAACAGCAGGGCTCTATCATGTGTAATATGTGGTAAAGTAAAACGTGCTGCGTTCTTTTTTACACGCGTATTATGCGCCTTAAGCCGCTTTCACGCGACCAAGAAAATCACGCAAGATTTTGTGCATTGCGTAACGCACGAATATGAACTCCATTCTTTTGAATGGGTCCATACATGAGCTATTTTTTTTTCTCACATTGTGGTGAGGGAAACAATCGTGGCATGTCCTATCTTTGGGTGTTCCACTGGAATGCCTCACCCATTGCTTTCAATGGGCCCAGGAAAGCATCGCATGGCATGCAATGTGAGGTTTTTCATTGAAAACAATGGGAAACACCCCATGATAGCCGTGGTGGAGGATCGCTACTTCCCTGAGGATGTGAAGAATTTTTAACACAAAAAGGCCTCACCTCGGCGGGGGACATTGCAAGTTGGTGAGCCCGATATTGCATTTTTCCGTGTGAAGTTAGCCTAAGGAGTCAAGCTTAAATTTGGCTACATTGGTAGCATGTAGAAGAGACTGAATCCTGAACCTTGCAAATCTCCATAGAAGAAGGGCCAAGTGAGACCTGTCCAAGACTGGCAGCGTTCTGGCAGAATGTCTCTATTGATGTGACTCCTGTATACTGTTTGTGGAAGTATAAAAGGGAAACGGGCAGAAGGATTTCCTGCATGTAAACAGTCAGCAGTTGTGCAGTAAGATGAAGGGTCCAGCCGTCCAGCTAAGATAAATCACTGTTTGTTCTTACAAGAATATTAGTTAGCAAACTACTCAACCTTCTAATCGACTTGAAATACTTTAAATGAACTTGCAGTACAACCCTTCTGAATGTCAGGACTTCTGCCAAGAAATATAGATGTTAAATTCTACCCATTGAAGTAATCGACGTAACAGTGACTGTGTGCTAGGACAGTAAACTGATTTATGGACTAGTAAAATTCTAATAATGTTTTAGTACAATATGGAAATATGTTAACTTACGTTAATAAAAAAAACTAAAACATCTGTGCAGACTTTGATAGAAGAAGTGCCCTGACCTTAATAAGACATTCCACCTCGCCATAAGGTTCCAATGCTGGCCTTCTTGAAGTTGGGACTGTCAAGCCAATACATATACAGTGCGTCTAGATAGTATAGATCAGAGGCGTAACTTGAAGCTCCTGGGCCCCGATGCAAAACTTGTAACAGGGCCCCCAACTATAATGCTTTACTTATAGTACTGGGTTCCCTATATGGAGAAGAAAGGCCTTATGGGCCCCCTAAGGCTCCTGGGCCCGGGTGCAACCGCATCCCCTGCATCCTCTATGGTTACGCCCCTGGTATAGATAGATACTATGAATGCATGAAACTAGAAGAAAAAAAGGATACATAAATACTGCCATTAATAATCGAGTCAGCTTTCAATGTTTGCATTCACTTTTTATGTTCTTTGCTGAAGTCAGTTTTTATTCATCACAGGATTTTAACATTTCAAATCAAGTAATCGAAGTAAAACTTCTGTGATCATGAATTCAGAGCAAAATACAGGATCATAAATCAAATGGGCTGGGCACATTGTCCAAACTGTTGACTGTCCTCCTATAATATCACAAATCTAACGCAAAGAATAATCATGAACATGCTATCATAAAAAGAAATATACGGTACTAGTAGAATTTCTCAGCTTTGCAAGGGACTATTTAGTGTAAATAGTTGTTTTTGTGTGGTTATAAATTTCATTTGCTACTGATATGAAGCTACATATCATATGGATGCGAAGGGGTTAAAGAACGTATATAAAAGACCACAAAACATACAACCAAGGAGGATTTTAGAAAACACTTACATGGGATTGTATAACAAAACTACTGCAGGGTGATGGAAAAAAACATATGAAAGTCACTGAGAAAATATATAATAGAGAGAGAACACAAATACACTCAGTTATAACGTTCATGCATAATAGCTGCCTCAATATAATACTAAAGTGCTCAGAAACATTCCCATGGGGCGAATGCAAAATGTGCACTGGGGAAGAATGCACAGACATTCATGGGTACGTTTGTGACCACTTTATATGACTGATTTTGTTATGATGTGTACTGGTTTATGTAGAAATGGAGTCTACCCTATATTGATTTACTGATGGGGAGATGCATATAGAAGACATCCACGAGCATGCTTCAGTATTATATTGTGACAGTATTATGCATTCTCCTATACTCACTCTTCAACGTCTTGAAAAAAACCCACACCTGCTTCCAATAGTTAAAAACACATTGAACTCTCATGCAAATTGCATGGTATGTGAGTGCAATGCAATTTTGTTTTTCCACGCTTCCAAAGGAAATAATGGGTAATATTTGAACAAGAATCGCCCAAAAATATTACATTCTGCAATGTATCGAACTTGGACTTTCTCTGAAGGTGTTGACTGCACTTGGTGTAAACTGACTTCAGACATATACTGAACAAGTCGTTGCTCACACCTACAGTCTGCTCACCTCACAGATGGAAGGAAACCCCACTCAGCTAGCTCAAGTTTCCGCACACCAAGGGGAAAGAGTATCAGACACCAAAGGGACGTAAAAGGACCATGTTGTCAGACATCACCCACCTGACAACGTACAGGACATCAGATGTCTGGAGGCCACACCTGATAAAAGGGAAAGAAGGGGCCCGCAAAACACGGAGACAGGAAGATTAGGTGTCCAGACCATCTTCAGGAAAGGTGTGGGAAGCAACTTAAAGGGGTTGTCCCGCGCCGAAACGTTTTTTTTTTTTTTCAACCCCCCCCCCCCCCCCCCCCGTTCGGCGCGAGACAACCCCGATGCAGGGGTTAAAAAAGAACACCGCACAGCGCTTACCTGAATCCCCGCGCTCCGGTGACTTCTTACTTACCTGCTAAAGATGGCCGCCGGGATCTTCTCCCTCGGTGGACCGCAGGGCTTCTGTGCGGTCCATTGCCGATTCCAGCCTCCTGATTGGCTGGAATCGGCACGTGACGGGGCGGAGCTACCAGTAGCCGGTCTCAGGCACGAGCGGCCCCATTCAGAAAACAAGAAGACCGGACTGCGCAAGCGCGTCTAATCCGGCGATCAGACGCTGAAAATTAGACGGCTCCATGGAAACGAGGACGCTAGCAACGGAGCAGGTAAGTGAAAAACTTCTTATAACTTCTGTATGGCTCATAATTAATGCACAATGTACATTACAAAGTGCATTAATATGGCCATACAGAAGTGTATAACCCCACTTGCTGCCGCGGGACAACCCCTTTAAACTAACAACATGCCAGACAGCAAGTACTGCATGGGAAAGGGATAATGACCAGCACTCTCTAGTAAATTGAGCTTGTATACAGACACATGGTGATTAACTGTCTGAAGAAAGCTACACCATCACCCAGCCAAATCAACCAGACCTGCAGCAGTGTGCTTCTGGGAGTACATAGTACTAGAGGTTCCAGGGGCACAACATAACAGCTGTTTTTTAAAAACGCGACATGACCTATTTTTGGTGCATTTGCCGCTATATTTCTATTCTTTTCTATTGGATAAATATGGATCAGAGTTACAGTAGAAAATAAAATATACACAAGCAAATACTGATCAAATAGTGATGACACGGTTGTAATGTCATCTGTAACACGTCCGTAATACGGATCTGTATTATGGACTTGTTACACCACGTACATCTGAAACCAGCCTTTGTTTGTGTCTGCCGGCAGTAATTCTGTTATACAATCCCATGTAGCTGTTGTGTATATGCCCTTTCTAAACCCCTACTTGATTGTGTGTTTTGATGTGACTTTTATACACCTTCTTTAGTAAATTATATATATATTTTTCATGATGGCATTGTGCTCTGGGTTATTCTTTTGCTTTATGTCATATTGCAACTAACTGGTTGTCTGTATCTAAAGGTAAAATGTATGTGAACATTGAACTTTGTATCTTCCCTGGGAGATTTGCAAGTCAAAGTGCGGGTGTAGGATTTATATCTAATGGAACACTGCAAAAATACAGAAACTGCATTCTGCTAGACATGAGTTTTCAAGTTTATTCACTTAAGACCAGAAACTCGGTTAATAACTTTTAAATAGTAGTGTGGCGCAGAATGTTAAGGCAGCAGAAATGCAGTCCTAAGCTCTTGATCACGACCTGAGGGTTGCAACTTCACGACCTGAGGGTTGCAACTTCAATCCCCGCGTGGTTCAGGTAGCCGGCTCAAGTGAGCACCCAGCTTGGTGTGTGTGTGTGTGTGTGTGGGTGGGGGGGGGGGGGGGGGGGGGGGCTCGTAATAAATAAATTACTTGAAAGCGCTGCGGAATAAGATGGCACTATACAAATAAGATTTATATGCATTTGGAAACAGAGGAAAGTCCAGCATCCTTGCTACTTAGGGCTTAAACACTAATAGGACAAAACGAAACCATTAATATCAATGCTTTCATTTTCACTATTGGGATTCTCGCTCGTGAATTGTACTGGTGAGAAAAGATAGGACCTACCCTATCTTTCTAGCATGTAGTTAATACTTCATGCGGGAAACTTCCCGCTATTGCATTGAGTTTGAATGGCCTGAGAATGAAAAAAAAAGTTACTCATGCACAACTACGCTCTGTAATTACGGCCATCTGAAACCGCCCTTCAAATGTAACTGTTTTCCAATGTGAATGGTCAAAATATAGTCCACAGCATGTTGTGTATGTTCAGTGAAACCTATACCGCAAGGCTGCATTTACACTTCTAGTAGGACTGTCAATTATAATTCTGTCTTTCTGTTCCCTTTTCTCCATATCAGTGGCAGTCCCAGAGATCATACCCCTTTTGCTAATGATAAAGTTATGGCTTATTCTAGCTATATGCCACAACCTTATCAGATTGAAATATCATTGTGATGCTAGATAATGCAGCTGTTCATGTGGCTGTATAGTTAACAATCAATGATTGCAGCCTACATTGGTATCATATTTTTCCTACAGAAGTAAATGCAACCTGAAAAAAAAATGCAGCCTGTTATTTTGTTCCATGTCCACACCAGTATTTGATGCTTAATTGTGACTGGGTAATGGGGGACAATATATTGTAGTTTAAAATAGGAATAATAAATCATTGACTAGTAAAGTCAGTGTCTAAGGCTGCCCGCACATGGCGGGATTTTCATTACGGAATCCAGAGCGGGCATTCGCCACTGGATTCCACAGCAAATACTGGTCATAGCATGCAATGTAAAAGTGGGTTTCTATGCCCACGAGCAGAAATCAATTGCGATTTTCCGCTCGGTGGGGGAATATCGCAGCATACTCTATTTTGAGCCAAATTCCCTGCGGACGGCTTTCATTGAAGTCAATGGAAGCCGTCCGTCCCACGGCCCAGCCGCAATCAGGCTGCAGAATCCACATCATCGCCTAGCGATGGCGCGGTCACATCTGTACTGCGCATGTGCGCCGTCTGGAACATCCGCAGCACAGACGAAAACCATCCAGAGAGGTACGCAGGGGTCACAGGCCTGGCACTGGGTCGGATTCTGCTGTGGAATCCCGCATGCGGAATCCGACCCGGTTGTGTGCATTCGGCCTTATACAGACATGATACTAATATAACACAAAGGTAAATATGAACCTGTATTGTATATACATATTGCTACATTTATTTTACTATCCCCATGTGAAGGTGGCCCTATTCTTATCGCACTTGCTGTATTTTGTTATGTCAGTACAGTTTTTAGGATAGACCACATATCCATTATAACAGCAAGCATATTATTTCCTGTTTGCTTGATTCTACAATCTTTTCCCTGTATTCCTCGGTTAAGAATAACAGATTATTAAAATATCATGCGCTACAACATCAAAGGCTTCATGGTTTAAGTTGGAAACCATGCTTCAATAGTAAACTGAGGCAATGCTGTGTCTGCATGAACCTCCTTCGGGTGCTTGCTTGTTACTGTTGTACAATATATCCATTTGTTCCTGGGACAGTAAAACTGTGGAATACAGTTAAAGGAATGCAAAACTAAGCAGCTTTTTCTTGTGTGAATACGAATTGTATGTGATTAGGTCAAGGTCTGCAGTCCAATAAAGGAAGAGCGCCGTGTACTGATTCAATGGACTAGCAAAGTACAAAATCTCCAGTCAACCAAACACTACCAAGAACTTTTTATTTTAAGTCTTCACATAATAACTTATTGATTTACGCCTGCAACTGTGAATTGCAGTTCCAGATAAGAGATTGGGAAGTGATTGATGTCACCTAAAAACAGAAGTACTGGCTGTAGGTAAACATTATGAAGAGTTAAAGGGGTTGTCCCGCGGCAGCAAGTGGGTCTATACACTTCTGTATGGCCATATTAATGCACTTTGTAATGTACATTGTGCATTAATTATGAGCCATACAGAAGTTATAAAAAGTTTTATACTTACCTGCTCCGTTGCTAGCGTCCTCGTCTCCATGGTGCCGACTAATTTTCGGCCTCCGATGGCCAAATTAGCCGCGCTTGCGCAGTCCAGGTCTTCTCCTGTTCTCTATGGGGCTCCGTGTAGCTCCGCCCCGTCACGTGCCGATTCCAGCCAATCAGGAGGCTGGAATCGGCAATGGACCGCACAGAAGAGCTGCGGTCCACGGAGGTAGAGGATCCCGGCGGCCATCTTCACCGGTAAGTATAGAAGTCACCGGAGCGCGGGGATTAAGGTAAGCGCTCCGGTAAGCTTTCCTTAGGTCCCTGCATCGGGGTTGTCTCGCGCCGAACGGGGGGGGGGGGTTGAAAAAAAAAAAACCCCGTTTCGGCGCGGGACAACCCCTTTAAGAGTCAGGAGTTAGTCAAGCCAGTTTCAGAGGAGTATACGGTAAAATGTCCGTAATGTGGATCCTTAATACGGAAGTGTTACAGATGACTTTACAACTGTACCTGATCATTATTTGCCTCCATATTTACTGCCGCTGCGTTTATTTTGCTTTATCAATTCTTTATTTATTGCATTTTCAATATAACAAGAACACAAAAGACATGTAAGAAAGTATTACTCCACATCATGAAACAATCAAAAGGGCCATCACTGATTTTATTTTCTATTGGATGAATACTGATCTGTACTTGCCCAATACGAGATATATAAGCAAAAATGCGGAAAAAATATGGGCCCCCTATATTTTAACAAATAGCTGTGAAAAATACAGCCATGTGCATAGACACATTTATTTACATTAACTACTTACTACGGTTAACAAAACATGGACCAAATACGAAATTAAAATACACTTACCTCAAAGCAGCCTCCAGTGCAGCAATTCTTGATTCTTAATTTGAGATTAACACTTATGTAAAATGGGATTTTGAGAGAATGTAATATTTAAGGACCAGCTGGGTTGTCTTAGTATTGGTTTAGCAGTTCAATAGTAAGCTAGAATAGCAATAGATAGAGGCTATGGAAACCTTTTGTGCAAGAAAAGTCAATACACATATATTTTACTAAGTCCACACAGAAAAATGAGTTTTCCTTCCCATGCATTTAGAAAGCATCTTACTTGGTTTATAGGCTCTCCTACATTCAAGTTTCTGGCTCCCAGGCATTTCCAGCGCTGATCAGCTGGTCTTTCAAAAATACATACAGGTGCAGCCCCCTCAATAACCACGTCGACTTAATACTACACAGGATTTCTCCTTTACCTCATCCTTTGTGTAGTGTGCTTGTGGTTTCCCCCTTACTCCTGTTAAGAGCATAAAATTCACCAGAAGTGAATTACAGCCCGCTGTAACAGTAGCTTTCCCTGTTCTGATCTCCTTCACCATACCTCGGCACTGTTATAGCAACATAGTATGTAAAGCTGAAAAAACATATATCCATCCAGTTCAGCCTATTATCCTGCAATCTTGATCCAGAGGGAGGGAAAAAAACCATGAGGTAGAAGCCAATTTTCCTCATTTTAGGGATTAAATTCCTTCTCGACTCCAAGTCTCACAGTCCGAGTAATCTCTAGATGAATAAGCCCTTTGAAGTAATCAGTGACAATATCATGTAATATTATCACACTCAAGAAAGGGGTCTAGGCCCTTCTTATACTCTTTTACTGAGTTTGTCATCACCACATTCTCATAAGAGAGTTTTGTAATCTCGCTGCTCTTACAGTAAAGAACCCCCTTCTATGTTGTTGTAGAAACCTTCTTTCCTCTAGATGTATATGATGTCCCCTTGTTACAGTCACATTCCTGGGAATAAATACAGTAGATGATCGGAGAGATCTCTGTTTATTGTCCCCTGACATATTTATACATAGTTATTTTTTTTTTCTATACTAAATAGCCCAATTTTGGTAACATCTCTGGGTATTGTAGTCCCCCCCCATTCTATTTATTACTTTAGTTGCCCGCCTTTGTATCCACTCAGGCTCTGTATGTACTTCTTGTGTACTGGTGCCCAAATCTGTACATAATATTCCATGTGTAGTTTTACCAGTGACTTGATAAGAGGTAGAACAATGTTCTTGTCATGTGCCCTATACCTTTTGATGCACCCCATTATCCTATTTGCTTTGGCAGCAGCTGCTCAGTTGCCCAGATTTGGATGGAAGAAAAAGCGCTGGAGCACACTGCTGCAGGTGTAGTTAATTTGGCTGGCTGATGGCGTAGAGTTTTCCAGCCAGCCAAACCCCACCAGTCTGCTGCATATAAATACCAGCTCTTCTTACTAGAGCATGCTGTTCATTTATTCATTCTTTATCTCATTCCCACTCAAAGCTTGGTATTATGCCTGTTAGTTTGAAGTGTTTTTCCTACCTTCCCTGAGGATGGTCTGGACACCTGTATTCTCCATCTGCATCTTATGCGGGCCCCCCTCTCTTCTCCTTTTGACAGGTGTGGCCTCCAGATATCTGATGTCACGTGTGGTCAGGTGGGAGATACCCAACACAGTTCCCTTTACATCAGTTTGGTGTAAGACACACTTTTACCTTGGTGTGAGGACACTTGCACTGGCAAGTGCACTGGGACATCCTGAAAACATAACCTGTTGGGGGTCCGTGAGGACTGGAGTTGGGAAACACTGATGTATACTAATGCACAGTGTTCAACAGGTAGTCAGAGATGCTGGTGTGGCCATGTTTGTTTCTTCAGAACCGGTTATTCACACAGACTCAAGGTTGGAATCTCTGTCAAAGGTAAATACTGAACTGGAAGTGGTGAATATGAATACCTTGAATTATTCTGTCTTTAGTATTATAGATCAATTTGTAGTGATTTGTTCTCATTTTAACATTAAGCCCATAAGGGGGTTAGACCAGTGAGACCAGTGAGCTGTTTGAAAGGGTTGCAGTGCTTCGGCAAGTACTTTGGCCTCTTCATTGTATATCAGGCACAGCTCTGTACATTGTGTTGTGGCAGTGTCTGGTATTGCAACTTAATCCCATTAACTTGAACGGGACTGAGCTGCAGAAAGGTTATGTGATCAATGAAGTGAAGTCTCAGGCTGCGCATGTGTATGGCAAGGACGACTGATATCTAAAGCATATGACCAGTTTAACTGATACGGAAGAATACCTTGATTACTTGATTATGTTAAAAGATTTGCAATTACACTGCTATGAGATCACAGTTTTGAAGTCTGCAAACTTAGTTCAAAATTAGTTAGGCAATGAATCCTAATTTATAGTGAAGAGGAGGATTGAGTGAACTATTAAAAAGTTCAGTTGGTTCGCTGAGCTTCAGCGAAAAGTTTGGTTTGGTCCGAATTAGTTTTAACTAGACCAGCACTTCACCAATACCCCTGAAACTGGTGCATGACACTGTCTAAGAGCCATAAAAGTTCTCTTTCTTAATAGATATATGCGCTATATAAATAAGGCTGATCCTTATTATAAAGAAGAAACACACACAAGCACAGGGAGAACGGACACCTGAGTAGGTGGAAGAGGAAGGAGGAAGAAGAAGCATGTTGATTCAGTGGTTAGCACTGTTGCCTTACAGCACTGTGGGCCTAGATTTAAATCTGACCAAGGACAACATTTGTGGGTTTCTTCTTCAGAATACTAATAATCACCTTTTATTCATACAGCACATACACTTTATGAAGGAGAAGAAGAAATAATTTTAGTGGTTATGACCGAGATGAAGCGCCTAAACTTCAGTTTCACGCCAAGCCAAACTTTTAGCGAAGTTTGACCTGAAACAAGGTTCTACAGTTTTGGTTTGTTCAACACCAGTGAGGAGCACAATTATGATAACCCATTTACAATATGGCAGTTTTATATGCCGGAAAATGGAATCAACTCTATAAATAAATTCTACCTGACATATAATATTAATAAACGTGAATACATAATAGGCCCACACGTTGTAGTATTGATAATATCACATTCCACTGTGCATTTTTTTTCTACTAAACTTACCTTGCCAGACCTGTTATATGCTTTATTAATCATCTGTGGCATGTGGCTCTTGGAACTTGGTGCACACCCTGGAATGTCCCTGTTACATAACTGTACTTGCATCAGACCTTACCTTCCTTCTTTTAATAAATCTCAGCCTTACAACAGCTTTGTTTTTTTTTTCAAACTATACGCTGTTGACAGAGGGTTCAGTGTAAGTCACCCGAAGTAAGCTGGACAAGAGGATTATATTCTTTGAAAAGATATTTGTTTGCTGGCCTGCTGTAATAATTTGTGTCCTGTCTCAAGTTCAAATGATCATACTTGTTTGCAAACAATAATAATCACTGTACACTAGGTAAATGAGTTTTTACTCTAGGTACAACTCGAAGCCAGTGAGCAAAGCCTATTAACCAGCTATATCTAAATACAATACAAACAGAAAACAGGCCAAAGAAAACTCCATGAATGTATAATATGTTGTCCTACAACGTACCACCCATTGTTAAATAATATAGCTTTTAAATCACAACTACATGTAATTTCCATAGCACTGGTCATTGTTGACTTTCAGGTACTATAAAGGTGGGTATACAGTTCAACTCACAGTTGGCCTATTGGTTTTTTGTGCCAACAGCTATTCCTTCCAATTTCCCAAAACACATACATGCTCAGTTTCAGCTTGGCATGTATTCTTTTTAATGGGGATAGGAGGATAAGCTGCTGCCATACAGCTCTGCAAGTGGCGAGAACAAAAGGGTTGGACATGTAAAACTCAACATGTCCTTCCCCCTCAATCATGTATTAGGGCAAGGGTCAGAAGACCCTCAAACACATAAGATAGTCAGCCTGTCCAGCTGAAAAGTGTGAGTTAAAAAGACTTTTCTCTTATACATATAGGGGCCTTAGCAATCAAACTTAAACAATTCAATGTAACATAAGGTTCTATGACTCAAAATACAGTAATATGAAGTCAGCAACATTCCTGAATTTGCTGTGAATGTCTAAAATTCTCATGTGCGATCTGGCAAATAATTGTCCTGGGCAGGGCCTAGTAAAACCTGCTCCCCCATGATTCAAAATGTCACATGACCCGTCCTCCCCTCATCAAATGACTAATCACGTCTCTTCCAACATATAGTCACATCAGGCCACTGTGCACAGGGAGGAGGCCTCCACCAGGAGCTGCTCATGCTCCAGAGGCTTCATATGGATCATTGGCAGGACACAGTGCAAGTGGACCATGAAGAAGAGGGAACAGTGTAACACTGAATTGCAGAGACGGATTCGTACTTAGTGAAGAGAATGATACTAACTACATGGTGCTCAGCAATATTGAATATAAATAATGGCCAACAAAAAGGATATGAAGAAAATAATGATGTGGCGGCAGTCACCAGTATAATAAAACAGACTTCGGTATTCCAAATGATTGCCTGTTCTCACCTGCTATGTAATTTTAGTATTCAGGAAAAAAAGACACAATGCTAGAATTATAGCTTTTTGAACACTCTATCATCCCAAAAAATTGAATAAAATGTGATCAGGAAGCTGTATGCACCCAAAAATATTACCAATAGAAACTAACCATTTATGCATTTAGAAAGGCAGGGGTGAAAAAGATGAAAACAAAAAATGTCAGGTCTTTAAGAGATTAAATTTCCAACCGGATCTACTGGAAATTTGTTCCAAGCATCCAGTACTCTTGCCATAGGCCGCCTGCACACGCGCGGAAATTCCGCAGTGGGATTTCCTGAAGAATTTCTGCCCGTACCCGCCTGCATAGGATTGCATTACAAAACACAATCCTATGCAGACGGCTGTGATTTGTCCGCGTGAAAATACACACGGAAAACAAATAGTGGCATGTTCTATTTCTGTGTGGGTCTCACAGAGGCCCGCACAGAAATGTCACTCCCGATGCGCCTGCTCCGCTCTGGGTGGAAGCCGGCACATCACAGAGAGGACAAGACGCGGAAGAAGGTGAGCCACACTGCTCACTGCAGGGGCACGGGTCCGCATCCCGCTGTGAAAATCCCCGCAGCGGGATCCGATGTGGCCTTCTGCAGGCGGCCATAACATAATATTTTTTTACATTGCCCCCCTCTCCAGCTAGTTTTGGGCTGTGCCCCCTTGTTCTTGTCTTTAGTTTATTATTAAAAACAATTTGCTATAAACCATGTAGAAGAGAATTCGGTATATACAGAAAATCTAGGGAATATTGTATATACAGTCAAGATGGTGTGAGACAGTGACTGACAAAGTGCTGGAGGGCAGATACGTGCCACCGAGCGGCCTGGGCTCGGTGGAGGAAGCCAGCATTTGTGTGTCAGTAACACTAAGTTACTGATACGGTGTAGTGTGTAAGTGGCTCCAAGCCGCATAGTCCGGGCCGGCTTTTCCTGCAGTGGTCAAAGCGAAGAATGGGATGGCCAATCCCACGTACTAGGTGAGGCTGGTAGCAGGTCTTATAAAGCCTGGGCCTGCAGGTCTAACAGGGAGATGTGGGCTGAGAGAGCCAGAGAGACGGCTCAGTGGAGCCAGGAGCCCGGCTAGCCCAGTGTGTGGCTGAGAAGGCCAGAGGTTTACAGGGAGACGCCCCTAACCTCCACACCTAGGAGAGGTGTGCTGAGACCTCTGCAGGTCTGAGGACCGGACTGGCTGTGCGCAGCAAGAAGTATTTCTGACAGTGAGTAGTCAGGACCGACTTATGTGTAGTGAGTGCTCAGACGAGCAGGTGTTTATTTCTGTTTTGTTTTATTTATGCTGCAATAAACCCAGGCGAAGCCTGGACTAAAGAACTTTATTTCCTGGTGTCACTGTCTCTGGCCGTGGATGCCCGGCTGCTACCTTATCCTCACGCTAATCCCTCACAATGGGAAAAAGTATATTATACATGGCAGAAAATGTACTGAACCATCACTGTATATATTAAATTCCCAGTGTACTGTTTTCACTATAGAGTCCTTACATGACAGTATAGAGCTCCATTCAGTCTCCTCCCCATTGGGGGGTTGCAGTGAGGAGGACGGGGGACATAGGACCTCTGTTCTCAAGATCGGCAGGGATCACAGCAGTGACTCTCCCCCACTGATCAAGTTATCCCCTTGAGAGGGGAAAACTTGCTATTTTGGTACAACACCTTTTATGTATGGTGGAGTTTTCATTATAGTCTGGGGATGTTTTAAGAGGCAAGGTCTCGGTCCGTTGTTTGCAGTGGCAAGAACCATGAACACAGGGGTGTACTTTGACATTATAGGCAATAATGTGCTAACGAAAATGTGGCAATACTCTGGGAATGATCAGTTATACTTCCAACAAGACAACGCGCCTCGTCACAAATTCAATGCTGTTTTACAAGGGTTTGGTTTGAGGATATAGCTGTTCCATGATTGGACTGGTTTGAACAGAGTCCCAACTTGAACCCGAGTGAACATCTTTGGGACATACTAGAACATCAAGTCAGGAAATATGAACAGCAACCATCTTCTTTGAGAGAACTTGAATGGAGGGAAATACCAACTGAAGTGTATGATATGTTTTATAAAGTGTGCCACGAAGAGTATCCAATGTCCTTAAAGGGGTTGTCCCGCGGCGAAATGCAAATTTTTTTTTTCAACCTACCCCCGCATTCTGCCCCGTTAAAATCAATACCGTTTGTAATTTAAGAAAAAAAAATCGCTTACCTCCTTCCCAGTTCGCACAGCATCTTCTTTTCTTCTTTTAAAGATGGCCGCCGGTCCTTTCCCAATGATGCACCGCGGTTTTCTCCCATGGTGCACGGCGTGTCTTCTCCCATGGTGCACCATGGGCTCTGTGCGGTCCATTGCCGATTCCAGCCTCCTGATTGGCTGGAATCGGCGCACGTGATGGGGCAGAGCTACGCGATGACGCGTAGAAGGGGGCGGAGCCAGAACGCCGCTCGTGCCTGGACCGACCAGAAGGGAGAAGACCCTTCTGCACAATCGCATCTAATCGGGCGATTAGACGCTGAAATTGGACAGAGCCATGGAGATGGGGACGCCAGCAACGGAACAGGTAAGTGAATAACTTCTGTATGGCTCATATTTAATGCACGATGTATATTACAAAGTGCATTAATATGGCCATACAGAAGTGTATAACCCCACTTGCTGCCGCCGGACAACCCCTTTAAGGCCAAAGAAATCCCTACTAAGTATTAGCATATGAAAATAAAAACTACTTTTGATTTTTTTTCCAGGTGTCCAATTACTCTTGGCAGGATAGTGTATTTGCTTCACTGTATATACTTTTTCCTGTATATTACTCTCACTTTATGTACTGTAGTTTGACTGGCTTTGCTGTAAAAGACCATACAGAGGGGACGGTATACAAGGAATGTAAAAAAGTGCCTATTCTGCCAACCCAGCACCCTGGCAAGCCAGGTCTGGCAGACCATGTCTCAGGCAAAACCACACCTCTGACAAACACTGCCTAATTGTGTTTGCAAAAATTAAAAAATAGTCCCTAAAAAAAATAGTAAAATCTTAGTTGTGATTCACTGACTGGGAATGTTGTGAGGGCAGTCTTAGAACAGTAGCTAACCTGATTACACCCAATGAGCAATAGCAATGATCATAGCACTGAGTATATGTTCCTGGGGTGGACTACATTGGTCTCCATAGGAGTTTGACCATCTAGTGTAGTCACTCGCTGGTGGTAGGTAGCAAGCTAAACATAGTTGGAAGCTGTCAAGAAAATAGGGTATATGAAAGTATTGCTCATTAGCAGATTTAAAGGAATCACTAATATGTTACAGATAACATTTGGCTACAGTCATACACAAAATGCTGATATATTTTTCATCTTTATAAGCATTCTGGCTAATTGAGATATCAGAACAGTAAGAAAGGAGCATCATAATCTTGTGGGAGAGCAAAGCCTACCAGCATTGGGGGAGAAATAGTATAGAACTGGATGGACATGTCTTTTTTTCGGCCTAACATACTATGTAACACACCTTCTAGACGTGAATGGAAGCACAACTTATCTTCATACAGATGTTTCTAGCTTGATGCAATGGTAGGGGACAGTACATGCATAATACAGCATCCCATGTAATTATATTATTTACATATATGAGAAGACTAGTAATTATTAGGAAATTATAGTACCAGTGTTTCTTGTGGCAAATCACACACACAGTAGTTAGATAGCTTGATTACCACACAAGACAAACACAGCTTGACTCCTCCCACAGCAGTGACATCACCACAGGTCCTTCAGCCCACTGGATCTCTGTGGTGGAGGTAGGTCAGTGTCTTCTGTCAGGTCTGCTGAGTTGTGTCTGACATAATAACAGTTTAGTTGTATTCTCAGTTTGTTATTTTTGTTCTCCCCTTTTCAAGAGCCCGTACTGTGTTGTTCTTTTGTCGGTCAGACTCTTTTTTTTAAAAATATGTTGTAGGACCTTCAATGATGTCACCAGGGGGGGGCGGAGCGATGGCATCACCAGGGGCTGGACAATGACATCACCAGAGGTGGAGCATAAGAATCACACACACACACACACACACACACAACTCAGACAGTGGTCGTTAGTACAATAGAAGTCAATAGCTGTTAATAACCAATGCATCCAAAAGTCCTGAACAATATCTTATTAAGGGCATGTTCATAATAGTGTTAAGGAATTCCATTTTCCTACTCCGTCGGGGAAGCAGGAAAACAGCACCCCTGGCCAAACGGCTTCATCCTGCTGTCTAGCAGAAATCAGCGTTGGAGGCTCCGAACTGAACCTCTGACGCTGATGTCAACACTGGGTTTGTGTCTCTGCACTTACTGTCATTTTTAGTTTTATATTCCAGATCTTGTTTCATACAGGTACATACAGCATAGAAATGATTATTATTCTCATCATCAATACTAACAATATGTGCTTCTATGTAATGTGTGCATCCTTTTGTGATCTACAGGGGAATATCTGTCGCCTACGTCTGAAATTACCTGTCGATGGGTCATCAAAAACAGAACAGAAAGATTTGAACAATGAAAAAGAATCACAAGTAAGTAATTGGTTATTAAACTGCTAATAATTAACCATTAAAACCATTAGCAGTAGTGTGCGACAGATCATACAACCGGAGTATATTAATTTCAGGCTTCATATATATTTGGGTATAACTGTTGCCAAAATTCAAACAATATAAGGGAAATTTTTATTTTTAAGTTTCCCGTAATTTCCAAACCGCTTCTGAGGAAATGGAGCTATTTTCAGGTTGGTTGCTATGAGCAATTGTTATACTCTACTGTGTATTAAGGTGCATGGTGACATTGACTGCAACATACATTGTGCAGCTTAATGTAGCTGAATACAAATCTGTTGATCCTTTTTCAAGTTTCTAGAAATGAATCCATCAGAACAATGGATTAGTTTGCAGAAATTGTATTTTCCTATTTTCAACTCTTTAGATAAGACTAAAATATCTGGCACATCCCAACGAAGTAAACCCAACAGCCGAAAAGGTCACTATGAAATTCTCCCACATTGCTAAATGTAAAACTTCATCACAAAATTGGCTTGAACCACTGACAAAGCGTGCCAACTAGGTTAGTGTCACTTATGTGTGTCAGCTCAACACATAAAATCTTTACAACTCCAGAACATGTTCTTCGGCCATGTCAACTGCTCTTTATTTGTAATCTGCGGACACCCAAAGTAGTTAGATGAATCATATATAATATTGTGCTGAAACTAATAAAAATACTACATTTTAAAGCTGTCAACAGCAGTAATGAAGACTTCTTAATAAGCTTGGGCTATAAATTGAACAATTTAAAGTAAAGGTTGACCTTTAGACATTTTCTAATAAGGCTCCTTTTACACGGGCAGAGAATCGGTTGGTGCTTTTTTGACTACCATTCACACACAGTGAGTACACATCTCCCTATTTTTACGGGGAAGATGTGAATGCCACATGAGCATTTTTATGTATGCACACAATCAGCCGATGTACGAGTGTTTGCTTGTTTGTCGATGGACCGTGGGCATATTTACACTTCCAGATGCACGGGTGAAAGAACATTCGGATGAACATTCTTGATTGATTATTGAACTGTGTAAAAGGCTCTGAAGTCACTGACAAGTCATATCATTAGTGGGAACTGTGCCTTGTGACTTCACTGATCTCTAGATAGATCAGTGACTTCACTGATCTCTAGCTACAAAGCTTCTTTGTGTTTGATCATTTTCTATTTTGTTGAACTTTGGATCTTCGACTTTATTGTTGAAATTTACTATGTACTTGACTACAATGGTACTATAAAACACATAGCTGTGGCCTTTCATTCATGTTGATCGATGAGTGTCACGGTGCACAGACTGCCACAACATTGTGACAGAACATATCTACAGGATGAATATTTACTAAAAATTTGTAAAGGTGTTGTTTTGAAAATCACATATGTAGACAACCGGCGAACACTTTGATTGCTGGTATAGGATCTTCTTAAACCATGTCATGTTGGGCTAAAGACACGCTGGTCATATGGAATTGTGTTTATACCTGTTGTATCAGATATGTAACTGTAGGGGATTTAGAGGTGGCAGTCACTCATTGGCCGTGGTGTTAAAAGGGAGTAAATAGGCCCCTATGTCCAAAAAGAGGATCACATTATACATGGCACATGGTAGGTTTCGAGGCTCAGTAACTTCAAGCTGTTTCTTTATGTTAAATGGCAACGTCCCATGAAACTTAGCTGACTTTTTGGATTTTAAGTAATGACAGTTTATCCCAGGCACCTAGAGGTCATGTGATGCTTTTTTGTAGTAGGCAATGTAGGTGACACTTTAATAGGTACTATGCTATGAATAATATGTTTTATTAAAGTGGCCAAATGTCTGGCTTAGGCTTCCTTCACACAGTCTTTAGCAGTGATTATACTAGATTGTAAAAAATGCGATGAAAGACATACATTTTTTACAAGTGTGTTTTTCTGTGGCTTTTTTTTTCTACACGTTTTTTTCCATATAGAGAAGCCTATGGAAAAACACATGAATAAACTGCATACCTAGCGCATGCTGCGATTTGCGAAAAATGCTGTGGACCTAAAAAACAGATCAGTTTTCTCAAAGCGATTGTTCACTAGGAAGACTTGCATAATACAGCTGTGTCCATATGGTATGAGTCGGCCACATAGCGAGGCCCATTGAGTCTGTGCTTCTGCTGTGTAGAGGCTTCAGCCAGAAGTAAACTTTATTGCACTGTGTACGTCTTGTACATGCAGCCATTTAACAAAATCGCACCATTGCATTGTCCATCAGCTGTGATGCTTTTTGGGGGTATTTGCAAGGGGGTAACACAAGAAAAATGTTGCAGTGAAGTAACAGCCATGTTTTATTCTAGGAGTATTGCGCTGTTAAAATTTATGGAAAAAATCCTGACCCCCAGCGGTTTCTTGTTGTTTACTACTGGTACTTTCTTTTCATACTAGTAATGCTGCTAATTTGTGATAAGCTGCAGTGAGTCATGAGGGGTTGTTCAAACGCTGGGTCGGCACGCACATAGCGTAAGGGTGTAGTCCTCACCAAGGACTGTGTGAAAGAGATGTGTTCAGCTGCCAGTTGGGTGCTGAATCAGCCTCCCTGGCATGGTCTCTCTTGTGTATGCCGGTATCCAGCCTGTCATGTTCAGTGGGAGAAGCTATAACCAATTGGGAAACCCCCAGCAGTCGAGAACTGACAGTGATGCGTGATGTCCATCGCAAACTCATGCTTCATTGCTACCTTACCTCCGAACACTGTGAACACTTGAGGACTGCTCCACGGACTGCAATAAGACTCGTTAATTATGGACTGTTGTCTATTTCTACAAAGAACTTCCTCCTTGCATCGAAGATTCTCTGTGTTTCTTGAGACTGTTATTGCTAGTAAAGTTCTACATCAATATGGCAGCTTCTTAGTCAAATATTGGTCAAAAGCCACAAACAATCGTGATGCATGCCTGTGATCAGGCTCTTTTTGCTTAAGATGGCCCAGAAGCCGTGACACAAATAATGGTACCTGAACCCATGCCTTGGGAAGAGAAGAGCCCATTTCTGCCATTCCGAGTCATTAGACAAAGCAGTCAGGTGATTATGTTATATGTTTGCATGTACTTACTGTGACAAGGACAATGTAGGAGAGCGCGAAGGAAGAAACCTGATGGGGATATATATTATGATTAAAATGTTGGTCCTCGAAAAAGCATCAAGTATTAAGGAGGGGTTTGTTATATTTTTAACTGAAATTTTCGATAACATGCCTAATAACGATAGATTGGTTCATCTGTTATTGGGCAATGTCATCAGTGTTTCCATTTATCATTGTTACATTCTGTTATACTCCATAAGGGCTTAAACACATGACCGTGTTTGTGGAGCTTTTTGCTGCCGTGAAAGTCACAACTGCAAAAAATGGCTAAACGAAGCTATTGATTTCAGTGGTTTTGTTTTCACTAATGTGATTCTCGCACGATATTACTACATGCGAGAAAAGGTAGGTCCTGTCTTATGTTTCGTCTTTATTTTTTCCCTTACGCAATAGCATGGAGTTTGAACAGTAAAAGAAAACAGAAGAACCTTTCACTGGTTCATGTGCAAATATACCCCCGTTGCGGCGAGCGTATTTGTGCATTTGCCCGCGTGTTTAAGCCCTAAGTAGACATTTTAGAGAACTTGTGGACACAACAATACATGGTATCTGTATGATCAGCATTGGCATTGTGTAACCTAGAACTTTGTTATGTAAAACAAGACACATACAAGTAGCTCTTTGTTTAATTATTGGCAACATGCTGCTGTTTGCTTTTCAGCACAGTTTTCTTCCTGGACAATATTTATGCGCCCTTGTCATTCTTTTTTTGTTATTTTTGGCATTTATTATATGCACCATATTGCTACAAAGACAATAGAATAAAGACACTTTTCCCTAAATCGTGTGGGGTACAGATGTTACTATTTTTATATCATACTGTAGTTGGCATAGAAATGACATTGTAACGACAGTAGGTGTGTAGTATTTTACAAGTTTATAATTGTAGCCTGTCTCTCCATACTGCTGCCTCTCCAATTTCCTAACACTATGTCATACACCATACTAAATGTACTGGCACAAACCCTGTGAGGAGACTCACAATGCAGACTCTGAAGATAAGTCAGGGACATTGGTTATACCTTATGAATCCAGAGGATGCTGCCTGATTATACAATACTGGTAAGTAGCTACACGCCATTTTAAAGGATTACTAATTTACTCGCGCACATACTAAAGTTAATCCAGGTATGAAAACATATGCACAATTTCATACAGTAAGAGCAACTTTATTATGTTACTATGTTTTGTCACTCTTCTCTCTTATCATGCCATTCTTTATGAAAGGTTTGTATTTTCTAATCGAACTGAAGTATACAACATTGTTGTATACTTACACAATGTGATTGTTCCCAGCAAGAGAAACCAAGTAATCTTGTAGATATGATACCTTTTAATGGCTGACAAAAATGCATGATGTTATAGCAAACTTTCGAACCTCTCAGGGTTCTTCCTCAGGCTTAATGGAATAGATCTGAAGACTTATATATACACATACATATGAAAAGGCACAGACAGGGTGTGATTAATTTGCACTTAAAATAATACCTGAAAAGGTATCATATCTACAAGATTACTTGGTTTCTCTTACTGAGAACAATCACATTTTGCTCTACTGGATAATATGGTACTAAATAGAGATGAGCGAACGTACTCGGTAAGGCCGATTTCGCAATCGAGCACCGCGATTTTCGAGTACTTCACTACTCGGGTGAAAAGATTCGGGGGGCGCCGTGGGTGAGCGGGGGGTTGCAGAGGGGAGTGGGGGGGAGAGGGAGAGAGAGAGAGCTCCCCCCTGTTCCGCGCTGCTACCCCCGGCGCCCCCCGAATCTTTTCACCCGAATAGTGAAGTACTCGAAAATCGCAGTGCTCGATTACGAAATCGGCCTTACCAAGTACGTTCGCTCATCTCTAGTACTAAACCTTTTTTGTTTTAATACTTGTTTTCGTACTTGCCTTTCAAGAGCTATAACGTTTATTTTTCCATTGACTTACCTTCCATTGAAACCTGTTTTTTGTAGGACGAGTTGTATTTTTTAAACCGTACCATTTAATGTATTATATAATGTACCGAAAAAATGTTTAAAAACTTTTAAGCGGGGTGAAATTAAAAAAACACAATTGCCCATTTTTTTCGTTTTTTACAGAGTTTGTGATGCAGTAAAAAAAAGCAAGTTCAGTTTATTCTGCGGGTCAGGTATAATTACAGAGTTTAAAATTCATAATCTGTAATGTTTTACTATTTTAAGAAGTAAAAACCTTTCTAATAAAATTACTTTCTATCTCCATATTATGAGACCCATAAATATTTTTATTCTTGCATCGAGTGGGCTGTATGAGGGATTGTTTTTGTGGGGTAAATTTCATTGGTATCATTTCAGGAACCATACAAGGTTTTTGATCATTTTCTGTTCAATTATTTTAGGAGGCTGGGTGACCTGCAATTTTGACATCATAGGTTTTTAATGGTGCCAATAAATAGTGCAACATTTGATAGTTTTTTAGGCTTTTCAAAACTCTGCAATACGAATTATGTTTTTTTATTGTTTAGATTTTAATGGGAGAAAGGTAAAAAGGTTTATATTAAAATATTTTTAAAACCTTTTTCGTTTATGAAAGATAAATCTGAAATATGTTTTCTATGTTTATTCCCACTAGAGGGCTTGAACTTGTGATCACTTGTACTATATATTTCAATACTACTGTTTGCATCATATAGTACTTTTAATTATTGCTTATTAGGCCCTGCCACAGCTTGATCTCCCAAGCCCATACCCTACACCACCCCTGATAGACATATGTCCATCCTGTTCAGCCTATTACCCCTCACCAATGTTGATCCAGAGGAAGGCAAAAAAAACCCCAATGAGGTAGAAGCCAATTTTCTTAATTTAAGGGAAAAAAAATTCTTCCTGACTCCAATCTGGCAATCAGAATAATCCCTGGATCCACAACCCTTCTGAAGTAACTAGTGACTATAACCTGTAATATTGTAGCGCTCAAGAAAGGCATCCAGGCCCCTCTTGAAGATGACATATAATTACGTTATAAGGCTGGGAAGGGGTTAAAATCAGATGAAATAGTAAACATAAAATGTGGTAAATAAAACATTTTGTACTGTTTTAACCAGGAGAACAAAATGTTATCGCTCTCAGTAAGAGAAACAAAATAATCTTGCAGATATGACACCTTTGATGATACCTTCGTTTGATACTCAATCTCTCAAAAGGCTTTATGGCAGGTTACAACATCTGAGAAATATGGTCCAGAGATAGTGGCGACTTGAAGCCTCTGAACTGACATGTCTCTGCTCTTTTGTGTGTAGATATGTTTTTTCTGACATACTTTGTTATACCATGCCGAAGAAGAGACCTAAGCAGTCTCAAAAGCTTGCACTGATAACTTTAGTGTCTCTAAGGGCACCTTTACATGGAATGATTAGAGTTCTGATTCTCGCTGCATCGTACAAATCAGAGTAATAATCTTTCAGTGTAAATGCTGCCAGTGGCTGAATGATAATTCATTTGCTTATCATTCGCCCAGTTTAGTGCATGTTTACAAATCAAACAGCGATCAGCCTGTATAAATAGTAAATTGTTTATCTATGAACGACTTCCTGTTTACTGAAAATGAAGTCGGCTGACTGGATAATAATTGGGATGACTGTAAGGTACTTAATGGCCCTTTTACACGGGCTGACAGGTAAACGATGGCACGAGTGCTGACGTCATCACTAAGGTTGTCAGCGCTTACACTGACAGACTTCACTATTGGATTGCAGGCTTCTCACTGGCTTCTCGCTAAGCGCTTTGCCTTCTATGTGAAACGTTGAGTGGGGAGCGTTTACACGGAGCGAGAAGCTCGTGATGTGAGCCTCCTGATGTTAGGTGAAATGAGAAAAGAGTGTGTTGGATTTTGACATTGCCAATTCTTTTTCCTCAAAATGAGCCTCTGCATGACCCTTCTTCTTCTCCCCCTTGAAATAAATGGACCTACATCCTAAGGACTCACTCACATGAGCATATTTTGGCTGCGTATAATGCACGTGTCTTTTACATACATCATACACAGTAACGTGTTCACTGCATAATTTATGGAACCATATACTATAATGGGCATATTGCTCAATTAAACGTATCAAAATAGGACATGCTGTGTTTTCACACGTGTAAAATATGCACATGAAAAAATGCAGGTCTGAATGGCCCAATGTAAATCAATGGGATTTTAGTACTGTGTATTACGCATGTAAAAGATACACTTGTGTGAGTGAGCCGTGAGATGGACATATCAAAGAGGAGAAAAACAGTCATGCTAGAATATTCTAGAGAGATAAAAGAAGAGTAAGGAAACATGAAATAGGAAAGGAAGCCTATTATTAAGATCTGCAGCGATAAAGTGTAATGGGCATCTGCATCCTTACAATAGGGACAAGTATCAGTGTATATGATATGTGACCTTTCATAGTACATTGTCATTGGCATAGCATTACAATACTGATGCCGCTGAATGGCATTTAGTACTTGTTTGGTATACATCTGTGAATTTGAGCTTATGTTCCCAGGGCAAACAAGTAAAAGACGTCACCAGAAAGCTCTTATCAGCATAGCTGCCTGAAACTGCTCAATGAAGGCTAAATATATAGATAGTTAATCAACTGTTTATCGGAAGGTTAAAGATCCAGATCTTTCCAGTGTGGGAACATTATTCAAGCCATGAGTAATTGTGAATAGAAATATACATATGAAGTGCCCATTCACATGGCAGTAGATACGGGACGTATGCTGTCCGTTAGTGGCGTAACTAAAGGCCCGGGTGCAAAAGTGCAGCTCGGGGCCCCCTCATCCCTGCCTGTACCAGTACCCATACATCCCTGTACCAGTACCCATACCTAAACCTAAACCATGCAGCATACAGCTGCTAAACGAATTTACATACATAATCTAGCCCCTTGACATAAGCTTTCCAAACATAACACATTTCCTGGACTATGTGAAATTTGTTTCTAACTCTTTAGACCAGGCTCACATGAGCGTATGATTACTGTGCATTACACATGCATTATACGTGCATTTGATACGTTGTAATTCGCTGACAATTAAATACATTGCTATATGCAGTTCTGCTTACATTTGGGAGTGGGAATTGCGTAATATGCGAGCGCAAAAAAGAAAGCAGCATGTTCTATCTTTCAGTGTATTACGCGTGAGAGAGCCCATTGTTCTCTATTGATGCATAATCAACGCCGCCCATATGTAATTACATTGAATAGCGATGGCACAGGAAATATAAACAAAAAAAAACTGGAAGACTGCACATGTCAGTGTTTGTGAGATACACTGTAATGCATAGCACAATTTTGCTGCGATACACAGCATTAGGGCAGGTTAGCGGTGGCTTCACAGTAGTAAAACACTGTGTGATCCAATGCCAAGTGAAAATTGCTGCAGGTTAAAAAAATCTTTCCTTGATTTTGAGATAACGGTAACGGAGCCTGCAGGGATCGAGGAGAGAAAGGACAGCCATGGGAAACTACGTTGGGATGCCCGAAGTAAAGGACCGAATAATAACTCACCACAGAGTTCCCCACCTTTAACTCCTAAATAACCAGAACTAGTTCAGCAGGAGAGAAATCGTGATCTAAAATATAGGTAGCACTAGTAGGGCTATTTCCCAGGGAATTGGCCTTCAAATAATTCCTAATATCACTTTGTGATAGAGCCACTGAGGAATCACGTTGCGTATGAATATCATAAAGATTGTCGTAGTAACAACAAAATTCTTCCAAGATCCCCTGGGGGGGATGTATCATCCCTTTAGGCCTCATGTCCACGGCTAAAATAACATTTAAAATCCGCAGCATGATCTGCGCCCCATAGGGATGCATTAGATACCTGCAGGTAGTTAAAGACCTGCGGATGTCATTTTCCCCTGAGGCGCGGATTGCGTGTCCGGGAAAACACTCGCAGCATGCTCCATTTTAGTGCGGGTCTCCCGCAGGCTTCTATTGAAGCCTATGGAAGCCGTCCGGATCCACAGCACACCCGCAGCTGAATTTCTGCTCTCCGGCGCGGAAGAGCAGAGGTTAAAAAAAAATAGAGTGCATGGCGCATGCGCACAGCACGATGCCGGCGTGCCGAGCACATCTGCCAGGCCGAAGAAAGAAGATCCGGCCACGACGGAGGGAAGATCCGCAGCGTCTGGACAGGTAAGTAATTTTTCTTTTTAGGCCTCATGTCCGCGGGAAAGGAGGGACCCGCTGCGGGATTCTGCATGAAGAATCCGCGGCGGGCCTGATTTTCCCTGTGGACATGAGGCCTTAGTGGGAGATTTAATAGAGAAAATATGGGATTGATGTATACGAGGGTGCTGTGTCCTGGCCAGCCACCTCCTACATCTGTTCCCATATTCATAATATCCGGCGCTCAACTTATTCTCACTACGACACCAAATTCTAGAGATTGCTCTGCTTTACAGATATTTCAGCCCTTAGTAGATTGTGCCTTATTAGAGACTTCTTTTAGCCCAAGCGTAAGGAGCAGAGAAGTCAGTTTAGCAGTACTTTCTTCTTTCACTTGCTCTTCTTTCTGCTTGTTTGATATCTGTGAGGCATGCCACATCATTTAATAAATTATCATTTGGATGTCAAGTATGACATGTGGTCTTACCCCCTACGGCCCCTCCAAGAAACCATAGACCAGAGCATGGTCGGACCATAAAAAGGTGTCCATAGAGCACCTTGAGTTTCCATCTAAGAGGTCATGGGATATAAAAATATGATCGAGTCTCCTGCAACTATTATGAGCTAAAGAATGTAAACTAAAATCCTTTAGGGTTGGATCTAATACACACCATAAATCAATGAGCTTTAAACTCACCAGAGTCCTCTTTAGTTGTTGAATAGCAGGATGGAAGATCGAAGACCTGCCCACAGATTTATACATGGAAGGATCAATATGAACCCCAAAGGAGACCTGATCCTGATTGGGAAAATATATGTTAGCAATCATCATATATACACACCCTGATGTATAAAATATAAAGCATGGCAGCATAAATGATGCAGACGGCTGTCTACATAAAGAAGCCTTTATTATTCCATAGATAGCTATATAGGCAACGTTTCGACCTTTCCGGTCTTTATCAAGCCTAAAATAACACCAGACAATATAAACAAAGTGAATAAACAAACATTATAGTGAACATAAAACACAAGATAAAAACAGAAGGTGTATTACATACAACTATCAATAGAAGCAGAGCAGTAGATCCATGCTCCGGAAGTCCACCATGACTGAAGCCCATGCTTATATAGTGATAGCCAAATGGCATAATGACCAAGACACCTTCCTTCCACAGAACCACTTCCGGTATTAACAGGTCACTATCAGTCACATGATGCTATCTATCACATGATAATCAAGTTGCTATGGCAGCTAGCCCTTACCTTTAACAGAACCACTTCTGGTATTAACAGGTCACTACCAGTCACATGATGCTATCTATCACATGATAATCAAGTTGCTATGACAACTAGCCCTTACCTTCAACAGAACCACTTCCGGTATTAATAGGTCACTACCAGTCACATGATGCTATTTATCACATGATAATCAAGTTGCTATGACAACTAGCCCTTACCTTCAACAGAACCACTTCCGGTATTAATAGGTCACTACCAGTCACATGATGCTATTTATCACATGATAATCAAGTTGCTATGACAACTAGCCCTTACCTTCAACAGAACCACTTCCGGTATTAATAGGTCACTACCAGTCACATGATGCTATTTATCACATGATAATCAAGTTGCTATGGCAGCTAGCCCTTACCTTCAACAGAACCACTTCCGGTATTAATAGGTCACTACCAGTCACATGATGCTATCTATCACATGGTAATCAAGTCGCTATGACAATTAACCCTTACCATTTCACAATGTCCATGCACACACATCAGGTACAACGTCACTGCACTTCAAACGAGCGCTGTGACATAACTATAAAAGAATGCATCCACAATGAGGACACATCCCATCGCGTCAATGCGTAAAAGACGCGTGACGTCATCATGTGTGCTAACCCCAGCACACCAAAAGGTGTACCAATAAGGGGACTATCTGTGCATGCGTCCGGTGACGTTATCACGTAAATAACATGTGACGTCACTACGTGTACGCCGCACACCACGACATACCTGTATGCGACCACAGTGTGGATGAATCTAAAACGTCAACGCATCGCCACCGCATGACATCACCACAAATATCAACATGCATGCAACAAAAAGTATATCAATATGGAAATGACAAATAGAGCAAAAGTATGTCACAATAGTGTATAAAACCCATGGAATGGTCATGTTGTCTTAATATCTCATCAATCGAATAATATACGTGGATACACAGGAGCCAACCAAGCTAATACCAATTGGGACACTAATTGATATAGCATCCACATATTGTATACAGAAGATGGTTCAGAGAAGAGAAGGTGTATGGTTTTCAAATTGCTAGTTTTATTAACACTAATGAATATACATGTGACGGAATAATAAACAACACATAAAGGTATCGCATAAAGGTATTTCTAATACAATCCCAGCGCCAACTGCAACCAGCGGAGGCTGATCATATGAGGACACATCGGGCAATCAAGGAACATGGATCAAAACACCATCCGAAAAAAATTAACAAATACACATTTACTAAAAGGTCCTTAGTCTGATAAAATCAAGCAGCATTCTATCATTCATATACAGATGATTACAGAGATGGATTCTAAATGAATGGCATATAATGGTAATCAATGTTTAAGCCCTTTGGTGAGAGGGTATCGATATTAAAAATCCATTTGAGTTCTTTCTTTTTCAATAGTGCCTGTCGATCACCGCCCCTAACAGATGCAGGGATGTGATTGATTACTTGATAACGCAATTGGCTGATCTTATGATCCTTTTCCACAAAGTGTTTGGGTATCGGAAGTTCTACTCTTTAATTATGTATTGTGCTCTTATGATTGGTGATACGTGTCCTTACTTCTAACGTGGTCTCACCCACGTAACTGAGGCCACATGGGCATGTAATTAAATATAAAACAAAACTGGATGTACATGAATACCAATGGTAAATTTTGAATTTTTGCCCCATAGAGGGATGAGAAAAGCTATCACCCCTTACCAAATTACTACAACACGCACAATTGTAGCATGGGTGATTGCCTTTCTTGACAGGGGCTAAGACCCTTTGTGAGATGACCATCTCAGGGCCAATGTTTTCACAAGTTTTTCTTTCAAGTTTGACGCCCTTCTATATGGCATAATGGGTCTCTCTTAGAGATGAGCGAACCTACTTGTTTCGAGTAATTACTCGATCGAGCACCGCGATTTTCAAGTACTTCTGTACTCGGGTGAAAAGATTCGGGGGGCACCGGGGGGCGGGGGGAGGTGTGGCGAAGCGGGGGTAGCAGCGGGGAACAGGGGGGAGCCCTCTCTCCCTCTCCCCCCCCCCCCCCCATTCCCGCTGCAACCCCCCACTCACCCACAGCGCCCCCCGAATCTTTTCACGGCGCTCGGGCAAAAAAGGGGCGTGGCTAAGTAGGTTCGCTCATCTCTAGTCTCTTTAAACTCTAGAATATTATCACACCCATTCAGTAATTCGGGCCAATGTTTATTGATGATGCCTGTTATTGCTTTACTTATAGCCCCATAAGTGGAAACAAATAGAATTCTACTAATAGTAGGCTTCTCAACTTTTGGAGCCAACAGGGAATCGCGATCAATTCCGCGATCAATTCCGCGTACCCTATCGACTGTCCTCTCCACCAAGGATGAGGGATATCCCCTCATTAGAAACTTCTGGCTCATTTGTTCGAGCCTACCATCGACATGTATCTCATCTGTAACTCTCCGGACTCGTAATAACTGACTGAAAGGTAATGAATCAATCATCTTGTAGGATGATAGCTTCTATAATGTAAAATACTGTTTCTATCTGTTTCTTTCATAAAAAGTAGATAGATTATCACGGTTTTTGTACACCAAAACGTCAAGAAATTGAACCTTCTCAACTGAGGAAACCAGCGTAAATTGTAACTTGGGATAAACCGAATTCAATTCCAATTGAAAATTCAACAGATTTGACGCAGTATCATCCCAAATCAGAAAAATGTCATCAATGTATCGTAGCCAGAGTTTAACCCTTGGCCAGTACCATGAAGAATGTACATATTGTTCCTCAAAGCGACGCATGAAAATATTTGCATATGTCGGGGCAGCGTTAGAGCCCATCTCGGTGCCCTGTCGCTGCCTGTAGAATACACCCGCGAAGATGAGCTTTAAACTTACCAGAGTCCTCTTTAGTTGTTGAATAGCGGGATGGAAGATCGAAGACCTGCCCACAGATTTATACATGGAAGGATCAATATGAACCCCAAAGGAGACCTGATCCTGATTGAGAAAATTAATGTTAGCAATCATTATATATATACACACACCCTGATACAAGGATTTTTAGAAATATGTATCTCCTGATAGTGTTGACCTTCAAAGCTCTCAAAGTGGGTTTTAAAGATTTATGGAACACTATTGAAACCCCCCAGGCTTTGCAATTTGGGTGGGGACTATGAAACACAGTGATATAGTATCTCTTAGCGGATTTGGGGATGTTAAGGCCTAATGTCCACTGGTAAAATGTGATTAAAGATCCAGCTGCGACGGAGGGAAGATCTGCAGCGTCCGGACAGGTAAGTTTAATCTTTTTTTTAGCCTCATGTCCGCGGGAAAGGAGGGACCCGCTGCGGGATTCTGCATGGAGAATCTGCGGCGGGCCTGATTTTCCCTGTGGATATGAGGCCTAAAGTCTACAAAATGGGTTAGTGGAGCCATTAGTTTTTGATATGTACTTGCATGTTAAAATAGCCAGAACACTACTAAAGACAAGAAAGCAAAGAAACTGTAAAAAGAAAAGAGAGAAGCGATAGAAGAATAAACCGAGAAAAGTAAAAGGGAAAAGTAAATACAGAGGTTGCATGTAAGGCAACCAGTACCAACTACTACAGTAGCATGCAACTCATGTCTACGACTACACTAGGTGCTGTATAGTCCCTAAGTGCGAGAGGGGAAGCTAATGACAAGAACCCCCCCAGTAGAGGTGCTTATAGATGGAATGATTATCGTTCACTTTCGCTCAGTTGAATGATTTTTAGCGATAATCATTTGGTCTAAATGTAAGCCCACAATTGAACGCCAAACAAAAATTGTTCACCTTTCGTTCATCGTTCATTTTATGCAGGCATAAAAACCATGGTTGGCTAGTTGGCTAATCGTTCGGTTTAATCTATTGCTTTGATTTTACTCCTTTAATTTCAATAGGTTCTTTGCAATTATTTTATAATGAAAAATGATGAATGAACTATTATTGTATTGTTTACTATGGAGATAACTATTCTGCATAGAAAGCCATTTTATTAGCTAATTAAAACCCCCTAAAGGGCATTTAGGAAGAAGAGTTCCTGGCAAAGAGAACCACTTTAATGAAATACACAGAAAGTACATACTGTATTGTGTATGCGATAGGCTGACAATGTTCAACAGGCTTCTAGTTAAGCAGGTTAGAAATTAAACATGAAGTAATGGGTGGAATGTTAAGTGATGCTGAGGTCCCCACAAGGAATTTTTCTTAGAAGTGGCTATGATATTGTCATATTAGGAAGAGAGATTTTCTTCTAAGGACTGAACCACAATCTGCGTTGTAGTGATCAAGACTTTCTAGAGCGGGATTACTTTTCAGTTAAACCATCTGTAAGCACACTTCTGTTAAATATCTAAGTGCATGATAGTTTAGTAGAATCAGAGCTGACATGGACACCTGGAAAGGATTACCTGTGATGGAGATCTGCCATGTGTTCACTGGCGTACAGAAAGACTACGCTTCTGGTAGCTGAAATATTTAAGGCTAGGCCTCCATGTGACTTTCTCGTTGCCTGCTGAGGAGCCTTTTCCCCTGTAGAACAAAAATTGTATGTGACTTATGATGATCACAAAAATTCTGACCTGTCATGAGGATAAGACATTAATTACCCTGGGATTGCGATGGCCTGCAGTACCAGAAGCAAACACTTTTGTATGGACAGCGCTGCGTCTATACTACAGTGAAAGGGCAACAGCATTTCAGTGTATGCATTTGCCCCTACATTCTACTGATTGGTGGAGGTCCGCAATGGTGGAGCCCCACTGAGCTTGCATTGCTGGTCTTTCAATGTAAAATTCTAGAAAACCTCTTTAAATTCCAGCAAGTGCAGATGAAAAAGATAGAGCAAGAACATGAGAGCAGTAAAGCTAAAATAAATATAAATATCTCCCCAAAACTAGGAATTACACACAGTCTGTTTTTCTTTGGAGAGAACTTGGAAGCTAATAAAGACTTGTGATTACTGCAGCATTGACACTGATTCAAGTAAGCAATCTGCCTAAAGATGGGAAGGTGGCATGTGTAGTATGAACTAATAGGCTTGTAGACAAGGTGACTCGTAACCAGACCATAGCTCCTATGTATCTGTAACATGGCAAACCATCACAGCAACTTCATGTTATCAAATTAGTGTACATAGCACATAGGAGATTTTTTTTAGCATTTTACATTTGATTTCTGGTGTAGAAAAATGGAAATTTTGCAACTACCATGACTTCATGATTTATAAGTTACTTCAGAAACTGTGGTAGATTTATAGAGCAAATTACACCAGCTCATAACTGGCATAAATTTCATATTCTGGAGCATGGTCTTGCCTATTGAGTCTTGCAACGTGCATTGCAGGAACTATGATGATAGTTACATAATCAGAACTAAGCTGATTGGACTCATACCAAGAGAATGGAGACAATCTATTGTTTGCTTCTAAGAGTCTCCAGATCACTTTTGAACACATTCTGACACTACCCAAGTATATGAATAGGGCAAGCAACACAAAAATTCATGTTGAGTACAAGCCAAGTAAAATAATAGAAGACTACACTGTAGTCTATCTGTCAATTTATCTCATTACAAAGAATAGGAGTGATTCTTTAAATATCACGTTCTAGGAAAAATAAGTTGTGGAACTAGAACTGTGTGGACCCCTAAGGCTATTACAGACGTAGAAGTGACTCTAACTCCATCATAACTTTATAACACAGAATTACAACTTGTCGGGAAGAGCTTTAAGCAGGGGCGTACCTAAAGGCTTAGGGGCCCGGGTGCAAAAGTTCAGCTCGGGCCCCCCCGGACCCTATTTCCCCCCTGCCCCGTACCTATGCCTGAGGACCAATGTCCACGTGTGGATTTTATTTATTTTATTTAAATCTGCGCGTGGCACCCGCACGAAAGATCCGATAGATAGATAGATAGATGGTAGGTAGGTAGGTAGGTAGATAAGTAGATAGATTGATAGATAGGAGATAGATAGATAGAAGGATAGATGGATAGAAGGATAGCTGGATAGAAGGATAGATGGATAGATGGATAGGAGTTAGATAGACAGACACATAGAAAGACATACAGACCGGCAGATAGATACATACCCCGGTGCCAGTACTGCTTCTTTGGTGAGGAGAGCAACTGTGTCAGCAGGACGGAAGCAGCAGGGAGATGACCTCATCATCCCTGGTCCACTGGATGCCGTGCTGTGCTGGTGAGTCTCTGTCCTCTCTGCTCCTTCTCCACCCTCCTCTTCCCCTGTCGTCTCTCCAACGTACTTCCTCCTCCCTTCTCCTACTGTCCTCTGTGGCTCCTGCTGTCGGCCGGACCGCACTAAGCACGCGGCCAACGACAGTGCAAGGAGAAGTGGAAGTATATGCTGGAGAGCGGCCTCTGGGCCCCCTCAAGTGCAGGGGCCGGGTCGCCGTTGCGACCCAGACACCCCCTGTTGGTACGCCTATGGCTTTAAGGGTTTACAATTGTACTACTTTATGCTTTCTAAAACCAAGTCAACAGGAAAAAAAGTTCTTAACGATTAGCAATAGGACAAATATACGGTATTAATTCAATTATGACATTTTTTGCTCAGACTGAACTTCCCCCGTCAAAAGACATGGCATATTGCTCAGGTGTGGATAATACCAAATTTCACAACCCAAGTTTGATGGTAGTCATCATTGTTTGATCTTTATTTGCTATCATAGGTTTTATCTTCTACAAAGTAAATAGGAGTCTGTATTTGCCCAACAGAAAATAATTTCAATGAATATGGAGACAAAAATAAGCAAAAATAAGTCATGCTGAGTATTTCAAACATGTCCGAGAAAACCGTCCATGTGAATAGCCCAGTAGATTTACATTAGCTGTGTATTACGGTCCAAAAAACACGGATCTAATATGCAGTTAAAATACATTCATCTGAAAGTAGCCTTAGGCCTCGTTCACACGAGCGTGGTTTTAGCACATTATAGGCGCATGAAAAGATAGCACCAATAGTTTCCTATAGAACTGTTCAGATGAAGGAATTGTAGACGCAAAATATTCGGACCTATCAAAGATGGAACATGCGACTGCAAAGCTCACATCTAAGGTCCGTAGTGCATGAAAAGATAGGACCTGCCCTTTCTTTTGGTGTGTGATGTGTGGGAGTTTCCATAGACTCCTATGGGAACTGTATAACATGCACCTCCGATCGTATGAACGAGCAATTTCACAGCTAATTAAGCTTGAGACTCAATAGCTGGAAATCATCCGTTCACGCGATTGTTGCACGAGCGAGATGCAATTTTCCAGAGCGGCTATTTGAGAGCTAAAACCACGCTTGTGTGATGAAGCCTTATACGTATTGTAGATGTAAGATAACCTACATATACTGGTACCACTGATGATATGTATCAATCAAGTAACCAATCAGCAGTCTGATATTTTCTGCATGTAGACCTGTGTAAAATCATTCAGAAACAAATTAACAAACTATATAATTATTCAAAAAATGAAAATAAAGAAATCAAAAGCAAGAGCCTGTGACTCTGATGGTGAGTCATATGCCTTGACTCACCATCAGAGTCACAGGCTCTTGCTTTTGATTTCTTTATTTTCATTTTTTGTTTGATTTGGTATCGTTGAACTCTATTGCTAAGTAGGGATAGCTATTTACTCTCAGATAGCAAGATAACCAATTCTGCTTCAATATCCTTCCTTAGCTCTTGGAAATAGAGCCGTATCTTCTTAAAGAAGCTTGATTACAGCTTTTATTGGTCGTTTTGACCACTCTTACGAACTACCCAACATTCCTCAATCGGGTGTTCGTCTCTTGATGCTTTCGCTCCCTATTCGGCGCAATGTAAAATCGTAAGGGGCAATTGTCCTCTTCTGCATTGTCCAAATCAGTGCATCATTTCTATACGATACCTCTTCAATTAGGAGTGACAGGGTTATTTTAATCCTTCTGCTCAGATCGAGTTGGTGCTATCATAAAATACATATATAGCTCCTGATGAACTACTGGTAACGACAGTAGGGAAACGCGTTGAGCCGTAACCTTTTTCTGTCTTATTTCTAACTTACGCCAGTAACCCATCTGCATATCTATGCCAGCCTCTGATTGGTAGAATATTATGAATGCACCGATCAAGATAGCTGTCTAGTACTCATACAATACCAAATCTCTTTGGCATTGTATATTAAAACATCCAAACATGATGACTTACCAGACATCATTATAGACCACTCAGTCTTGATGTGTTACTGGTTACCATTATAGACTAATTTGTCTTGAGGGTTTAGCAGTCCTTCCTACTTTCAAGTGACTGACTATCTCCAATCCACTTTAACTTTGTCACCTAGTCCTTGTTGTTTGTGTTGTTTGTTAGCCCACGTCTTAATTTTAATAAGGGTTTAATAAAAATTTCATTTTAATTTGTCCATATCTGTGAAGGGCTTCTATTCTAAATACATAGACATATTTCTGCCTCTGCGATCTCCCAACATAAAAGACCATGATTAACTACAATAGCGCAAGCATAAACAAACACTGCTCACTTTTACCGATGTTCCATTCTGTTTACCAATGGCAGGTATGCCATTTCATATCTTATCAATAAGCTAACAAAGTAAGTTCCCTGTTCAACCTTCCATTGCTACATTGTTGTAGACCGCCCAGATCTTAGTTATGTATCACGTTTGTGTCATTCTAGTGTTTTGGACACTGGGCAATGACATGGAAGAGAAAATGATGACTAAATATAACATCTATGTGTTCTATCTGGCTATAATGATAGAAGTAGTTATATTACCCATTCATTTTAAATCTACTCCTCGCTTTGGCTATTAAAAAAACTGCTGCGAAAACTGCAACTTTAAAACATTTGTTTTACAAAAATGCAGTGAAATTCTTGACACAGAGAGATTTAACTTTTATATATTCCAAAATGGAAGAATTATTTACTAGTCAAATCTGACACATTGCAAACTGAAGAAATTCTGAGAAATGCTCATTGCTTCTCTATTTCAAATAAAATACAGAAAATGAATTAGGAAGTGGTTTCTCACTGGTACAAAACATCAGAGTTTTTACATGGGACTGACACAAACTTTTCCCTACATTGTTAGATGCAATTTAAAAGAAATATTTTACGCATTTCATTCAAATGTGATACCCTATGATAAAAGCCTTCTAGGACAAGATACGTAGAATCATAAATGATCATTTCACTTTCAACATCTGTTTATCCTCAGAAGTGATCCTCCTCAACATTGACAGAACACTCATAATTTTAAGCCATAAATTAGTGATACCACCCTCACTCAATGCAAAAGCATTAAACTCTAAATATTGGGAAAAGGCAGTCCTACCTTCTATTAACCCTTTGCCCACATCCACTGTACATGTAAAGCAGATTCTGGATGTCAGTGTATTGATCAGGCTTGAAAGCTGAGCCCACCATTTACACAGTGGGCGCCTTTGGCAGCTGAGACCCGCCCACAATGGACAGCATCCTAGATAAATCTGACCTGTGCCGTACAACCATTTAGATGCCGTTGTCAATACTGATAGCACCATTTAAATGTCCTGACATAGGGATCTCTCGCCTGAATGTCCCATTGCAATGAAATTGCGAAGCGTTGTTAAGTGGCCATGGCGGCCTGGGGTATTGTGAAGATTCCCAGCCATGAAATGGATTTCCTTCAAGTAATGCCTGTAAATGTATGATATAGTACAACACTGAGATAATGCAATGTGTTGTACATATGATCAGACGATCACCAGTTCAAGTTTCCTTTGGGGGGGTTAAAAAAAGAGATTAATAAAGTTTTTTCTTATTTATTCAGTAAATTTTAAAAAACATTAAAAGTTCAAAAATCCCCTTTTTTCCCGATCGTCACATAAATTGGTGGTATCACCGCGTCAGTAAAAATCCAATTCCTTAAAGTGATTCTGTCATCAGAATTTACATTAGTAAGGTGGCACCACAGCACTACCTACCATATATAACAGAACCTGGTCATTATGTTTTAAATAAAAAGCAGAATAATCCTTTCAGTGGAAATTTATCAGTACAGGCGCACATAAACGGGTTGGAATCCACAAGCGGATATCCGCAGCGGAAGACCTGCGTATGACAGCCGAAGCGTATTGTGTGTGGTCATGTATGGTGGCTTATGCGTACAGTTTTCCAAGTTGATGTACATTTAAGGACAGTGTATTGTCCATGTGGAAGAACGAACGCAAGCAGGGAATGACATCAGAAAGTGACATCTAGAAGAAACCCTTTTATTGCCTAGGAAACATTCTCTTGTGCTGTCATGGTAAGAGAGGATCTGAGAACCTTCCGAACGGGATACTGCTCTCCAAGCTTGGCTGGTTTAAACTACTTATTTTGGAAGTAGTATAAACCACTTTAAAAAAAAACAACAAACACTTCTTGTGGAGGAAGAGCCCAGAAGAATAAGCGGAGGTTGCAGATGGCAGTCGGGAGGGGGGGCTGCTCCCCAGACTCCGTCCTGCATTGTCTGCCCACAAATTCGTGCTGTCTTTATACCATTTGTTATCTGGTCTCCTGGCAACTTACGTACGAATCCACGTCCATACGCAATGTAATTGCATATGCACTGCAAATTGAACGTATCCATAGAGATCAATGGAGCTCCTACACGGGAAACCCGTTGTAAAATAGTGCATGCTGTGATTTTTCTTTTGCTCGCAGAATCTGCAATTCCTACCCACAAATGTGAGCAAAATGCAAAAGTCAATGCATTTGATAGACCGCATATTACCGCATATCATACGCGCGAACTGCAATCACGGAATCCGCAATTGAAATCTGTTTGTGTGAGACTGACCTTACTTTTATCTTCTCCTGTGCTATATTGTAATGGGCCCTCGCCAAGTCACAGCTTCCAGTAATTATGCACGCCCCTCCAGAGCTCCATCACCTCCTCCTGGCACCAATGTCAGCGCAAACACCAGTGAAATCCCGCACTTGCACTGTGGTCCTATGTGCCACAGAAATCAAAAAGTCCAGGCCACAGAGAAAGGCAGAGATTGATTTGCTAATGTTTATTGTTTCACTTATGGAAACATATGGCATACCAACTGAACAAGTCATTCAGAAAAAATCTAAATCTAAATCTTGGTATTTGTATAGCGCCAACTTATTCCGCAGCGCTTTCAGGTAATTATTACTTATTACCCCCCACCAAGCTGGGTTCTCATTTTACCGACCTCAGAAGGATGGAAGGCTGAGTCAACCTTGAGCCGGCTACCTGACTCATGCGGGGATCGAACTTGCAACCTTCAGGTCGTAGAAAGCAGCTGCCTAACATTTTTTATGTATGGTCAATGTAAGAGCAGACGTCATAGAGTCAAGTAGGTAGTGTTGCTGTAGCATAGATACGATGCGGGATGTGCTGTAATCTCTACTGCTGTCTGAAACTCTTTGAACAATATTATATAAGGATTGCACTCCTATCAGTACATTTCCTGCTTTTCTAATTATAGTAATGTAATTTTTAGGATTGGTTGTACGGAGAGGGAAATCTGGAATTGTGCCTATAAATAGTGCATAGATGACTGTAATTTTGTATTACGTAATATTTTAGAATATCTTAGAGTAATTTTATTTCTGTGTGGGCTGAATTATTTGCTTGCTATACATACAGCTCCTGTTCCTGGTATTTATAGACTATGAGTCAAGAGCATAGTGATGTACTTATTGTATGTTTCCGAGAGAAATGTGCTCATTATCATATTCATACTGTGCAATTATTATTGTTAGTAATTGTATCTGCTTTTAGCACCTCTTAAAGATTCCTTTTGAATGACAAATTGCAATTAACTTTCAATACAGAATATTATCATCTTTAAGACTTTGTCAGCGTGGTACACTGTAATGAATGCAGTGTGGAGTTACAACAAGGTGTGCTTTGTTACATAGTAGGGAATTGCTAGTGATCATTGGGAGCATGTCTAATAGGCAATCAACGAGCAGGAGGATATGAAATGAAAACTGCACAAAATTGCAGGTTAATTGCCAGTATTGGCAGCATTACAAAAAGGGTTTGCTTCTTCTCTGTAAACTTGGGCTGTGCCTGGTATGGCAGCTGATGCCCATTCAAGTGACTAGGGCTGAGCTGCAACATCAGACACTGTAAAGAACTGCTTCCCATATAGAGTGGATGCATGAATCGCCTTTCATCCACATGCAATGAATGTCCCTTGGTCCTTTGTACAGTCTTTGGGACTATTTATATATGTACCGTAATTAAGATCACCTTTAGGCCTTAGTCAGACGGGCGTTTTTAGCCGCGATTTGCGCATGCGCATGCGTCCGGCGATTTTATAAAGCAATTGCTTTGCAATGGTATCGGACACATGAGCGCTTTTTATGCGCTCGTCCGATAAATTATAGAACAGAAATCGCAGATCGCACCTATCTGCGATCTGCGATTCCTGTTCTCTTCTCTATATGCGCTCAATGGGGCCGGCGGCAGCAGCGCCGACCCCATTGAGAACATATAGAAGACAAATCATTCTTCTCTGCCACAGCTGTAACAGCTGTGACAGAGAAGAACGATGTTTGCCCATTGAATTCAATGGAGCCGGCAATACAGCCGCTCCATTGAAAGCAATGGGCTGCCGACGTGCGCAGGGTGAATTGTCGGGAAGGGCTTAAATATATAAGCCCTTCCCTGCAATTCATCCTAAAATGTGTTAAAATAAAAAAAAATTGTATACTCACTCACCTTTCCGCTGCAGCCGGAGTCCAGCCGTGGCCGCTGTCAGTTCTCCTGAACTGCTTCTCGGCACTATTTAGCCGGCGGGGCTTTAAAATCCCCGCCTGCTGAATGATCTGCCTCTGATTGGTCACAGCCCTGACCAATCAGTGGCAGGTTTCACTCACACACCCATTCATGAATTCATGAATGGGTGAGTGACTGCTACCTCTCAGCGCTGAGCCAATCAGGGGCAGGTCTGACTCACATCCATTCATGAATTCATGAATGGGTGTGAGTGAGACATGCCTCTGATTGGCTCAGCGCTGAGCCAATCAGGGGGCAGGTCTGACTCACACCCCCTTCACACCCACTGCAGGACGGCCGCGCGGAGCTCCGGCTGCCGGGAGAAGGTGAGTATATATATATTTTTTATTTTTACACATTTTAGGATGAATTGCAGGGAAGGGCTTATATATTTAAGCCCTTCCCAACAATTCATCCCGGGCTCGCCCGCAGCGCATTGCTTTAAATGGAGCCGGCTCTATTGCCGTCTCCATTGAATGCAATGCGCTGGACAGCTCCGGCCCGTTTCTAATGAAACGTGGCTAGGAGCAGATTTTCGGGCGATTTGCGGGCGACTTGCGCGCACCGGTCACGCGATTTGCGGATGCGCATCCGTCTCGTATCCCATTTAATAATCTAGTTATCTGCCTTTGAACCCGTTCCAGCTCTCTAACCTTTTTAGTATTTGGAGCCTAAAGGCCCATTTACACACACAGATGATCGCTCAAAATTTGTCATAAACTGACAGTTTTTAGCGATCGTTTTGCATAGGTACTAATGGGCTAAATCAGCCCTTTAGTACTTCATTTCATGTGTTTAGAGAACAGCGGGTGGTCTGTTCTCTAAATACATCGCTATTGTTCTTAAACAGGACAGCGCCTGCTAACAGCTGTTAAAGAATGTTATCAGCACTATCCGTGGAGAACACAGCGTGCGGTCTGTTTTATCTTATCTGGAGGGACAAGGATTTCATGCGGACCTGAAGTCAGCAATGGACAAAAAGTGCCCGATGGGCGCACATTTACACACAACGATTATCGCTCAAAAGATGGCTTTTCACTGAATTTCGAGCGATAATCGTTGTGTGTATCATGGCTTTAAAACTGAATCCCATACACAAAATGTGGTCTTACAAGTGATTTACGGAGGGGTAATATTACATTTGCAATCACAGTTTATCTATCATTTTATGTGTCCTAAATCTTATTTGCCTTTTGCAGCTGCTACTTGACATTGAAGGTTAATAAGGCTAAATAACAGCAGGTGGGAGAGCTGTTTAAGTAAAGCCGCTCTCACACAAGCGTTTTTTACAGTGTTTATTGCGGCGTTTGAAATACCCAGTAAAAAACGTTTCTATTGATATCAATGGGGCTTCTCATACGAGCGTTTTCAAACGCTGTCTGCTCTATTTTAGTGCTTGTCAGAGTTTTTGTGACTTTTCTTGTTTGTTGTGGCTCAGCCAATTCATAAATCCCGTCTCCACAACGTGATTGGTTCTTCAAACTCTACTCAGCCAATCAATGCAGAGCTGGATGAACCAAATACAGCTCTTGCATTGGTTCATTGCGTGCAGCATTGATTGGCTGAGTAGCTCTGGATGAATCAATCAGAGCCATCACTTCCTGGAGGTGGGATTTTTGAATCCCACAACCAGGAAGTGATCTTCTGTTGGCAAACAAGGACTGCAGAACGCCCAGCGAAGCTCCGGGGAGCAGCGGGAGGACCCAGACCAAGCCTTTTAGGTAAGTATTCCCTTTTTAAAGGGAACTCAGCTAGCCCTTATTTTTTTGGGGGGGGAGGGCTTAACCTCCTCATGATAAAATCGCGTGAGTTTACTGCTGACAGTAGTGAAGCGCTGCATGATTTTTTCACAAGAAAAATGCAACTCTGACGCTACAAAATTGCAGAAACACAGCTGTGATATCACCGCGATTTTGTAGCGCCGATATCGCTGTCGCCTGTGTGAAAGAGGCCTCAATCAGTATCTGTTTCTTTTTAGAGTTGATGAGGCTGGTGTACTTACTTTATACAACCATGCCGATATGGATTATGAATACTTTTAAAATGTTTTTCCATCTTTTAATATCAAGTGGAAAAACTTTCCAAAAGTATAATACAGCCATTCTGATATGGATTTTCAAAGTAAGTACACCAGCCTACTCAGGTTTAAGAAATCTATTTAATAATGTATGTGCCGTGCATTGTGCAAGCTGTTGACAGATCCCCTATAAAAATCAGTAGCCCATCCTAAAATCTATGCAGATTATTGCCACCACTTGCATTGTGCTGCATTCATCCAGAAATATTGTCAAGATGACTGTTTTTCCTGTTTTGATGCTACAGTATTACGGTATCAAATAAAATCGTCTGGTATTGTAGGGTCATAAATGTAGATATGTTTGAGTAGCTAAGAAGTATAAGGGAATGACTCTTACAGGACTCTGGGTGGCTTTTCCTTAAGAAATGTGCACATTTCATTGTAGGAATTGAATAGAAAGAAGATATTTAAGATAATGGAGGTCCAACAAGGCAAAGCACCTGATCTGTGACAGTATTATGTGACCAGCAGGTGCTATGTACTATCAGTTGCAGTAAATTCAGAACACTATGACATTTGATATGTGCAGTGTTGAAGATACAATGTAATGCTGCTGATGCCGATTGTTACAGCATGAATACTATAAGGGCACACATACTTGGCATCCTAAGAAAAGTACCTTTGAAAATTTAATTTTTAGACTTTTTTCAGATTACAGCACAATAATGATTACATGCAGAATTAAAGCATAATGCTACAATAAATAATGCATAGCCTTATTCTATGTGCAATGTAAATTCTTGTATATAACCTCTGTCATGTGTTTTAATAGATGTTGATAAAGGCGAATTGTGGACACTTCAGTTTTCCCAGACCTACAACAATGCTTCTGTACAATAAAAAGTCCTCCATTATCTATTCACACAATAAACTGTTTAGTAAATGGTAAAGATGAAAACACGGCACTCCCTGACTTTTCAGATCGGTGTGTTGTACGTTTCACGTGGCATCAAGCCTATCCTTCTTATTAATATCACTTAGCTTAATTTTATGTCAATTTGAAGAGGTTTTCACATATGTTTTTTCGTCGTCATTTCTGCCTATATCTTGAAATCTTTGTAAATCATGAAGTACATGGGGCTAGTATTAGGTATATTGCATTGTGATGATGGAATACCTGATAAGATTGTATCTGTACATCATCATGTTATGTTAGTTTTCTATGCTGTAGGCCGGCTGAACACGAACGGATTTGCACTGCGGAGTCCACGGTGGGTGTCTGCACCGCAGATCCACAGGAAATACCGCTCGTAAGATGCTATAGAAAAGTCCTTCTTCCTGCACATGAGCAGAACATGCTGCGATTTCTGCATGAGGAGGAAAAATAACAGCATGTTCCATTTTAGTGCGGATTCCGCATGAAAGGCTTCCATTGAAGTCAATTGACATTGTGGATAGGTCGCAGGTACCCACGTCATCGCCTAGGAAAAATAAACATTTGAAAAAAAAACTGTACTGCGCATGTCCAATGGCTCGCCATCCGGACCATCCGCAGGAGAGATAATGAAAAAAGAAGACAGGTACATGGGTCGCTATCCGGCGTCAGAGCCAGATTCCGCCATGGGCTCCCACATGCAGAATCCGGCTTTGCCGTGTGCAGGCGGTCATATTCTCTCTTATCCAACCTATTTATGTACATGTCCTCATGATATGAAATGTATAAATAAAATTGTGTATTACTTTATTGTCTGTTTGGTATATAAATCCCCATTTCTTGCTTTATTGGAAATGTTTAGCAAATACATATTTGGTGCAGATCTGTTTGAATGAAACGTTTATTCCAGTGCATGTTATTGGGGTTTTACAAATACATGTTAAACAACGTACAGCACAGTGAAGAAAATAAATCAAATATAGCTAACGTAATGGACAGAGCAATTCATTAGAGTCTAATAACATATCAACACTTGAGCCAAGAGGTACATGAAGGTACGAGTGCATAAAATAGAATCTCATGCCTGAAAATCCTACTCCCTAAAAATGACACTTTATAATGGAAGAATAATAATGAAATGATGAAAGAGTGCAAGTGCAATAGTAATAGCCACTTCAGAAAAACAAGAATAAACATGGCCACTGGAACTAATTTGAGTGGCTAGTTGAGCTGCTTTCATTTTGCAAGGAATTGAGAACTAGAATCTGAATGGTTGTCTTTGCACTAGTACTGATATGCAAATGAGAGATGGAATAATGCCCCTGCAGCACTATCTATTGGGAGGTACACTACCGTTCAAAAGTTTGGGGTCACATTGAAATGTCCTTATTTTTGAAGGAAAAGCACTGTACTTTTCAATGAAGATAACTTTAAACTAGTCCTAACTTTAAACAAATGCACTCTATACATTGCTAATGAGGTAAATGACTATTCTAGCTGCAAATGCCTGTTTTTTTGTGCAAAATCTACAAAGGTGAATAGAGGCCCATTTCCAGCAACTATCATTCCAGTGTTCTAATGGTACAATGTGTTTGCTCATTGGCTCAGAAGGCTAATTGATGATTAGAAAACCCTTGTGCAATCATGTTCACACATCTGAAAACAGTCTAGCTCGTTACAGAAGCTACAAAACTGACCTTCCTGTGAGCAGATTGAGTTTCTGGAGCATCACATTTGTGGGGTCAATTAAACGCTCAAAATGGCCAGAAAAAGAGAACTTTCATCTGAAACTCGACAGTCTATTCTTGTTCTTAGAAATGAAGGCTATTCCATGCGAGAAATTGCTAAGAAATTGAAGATTTCCTACAACGGTGTGTACTACTCCCTTCAGAGGACAGCACAAACAGGCTCTAACCAGAGTAGAAAAAGAAGTGGGAGGCCGCGTTGCACAACTAAGCAAGAAGATAAGCACATTAGAGTCTCTAGTTTGAGAAACAGACGCCTCACAGGTACCCAACTGGCATCTTCATTAAATAGTACCCGCAAAACACCAGTGTCAACATCTACAGTGAAGAGGCGGCTGCGGGATTTTGGGCTTCAGGGCAGAGTGGCAAAGAAAAAGCCATATCTGAGACTGGCCAATAAAAGAAAAAGATTAAGATGGGCAAAAGAACACAGACATTGGACAGAGGAAGACTGGAAAAAAGTGTTGTGGACGGATGAATCCAAGTTTGAGGTGTTTGGATCACAAAGAAGAACGTTTGTGAGACGCAGAACAAATGAAAAGATGCTGGAAGAATGCCTGATGCCATCTGTTAAGCATGGTGGAGGTAATGTGATGGTCTGGGGTTGCTTTGGTGCTGGTAAGGTGGGAGATTTGTACAGGGTAAAAGGGATTCTGAATAAGGAAGGCTATCACTCCATTTTGCAACGCCATGCCATACCCAGTGGACAGCGCTTGATTGGAACCAATTTCATCCTACAACAGGACAATGACCCTAAACACACCTCCAAATTGTGCAAGAACTATTTACAGCAGAAGCAGGCAACTGGTATTCTATCGGTAATGGAGTGGCCAGCGCAGTCACCAGATCTGAACCCCATTGAGCTGTTGTGGGAGCAGCTTGACCGTATGGTACGCCAGAAGTGCCCATCCAACCAATCCAACTTGTGGGAGATGCTTCTAGAAGCGTGGGGTGCAATTTCACAAGCTTACCTCAACAAATTAACAGCTAGAATGTCAAAGGTGTGCAATGCTGTAATTGCTGCAAAAGGAGGATTCTTTGACGAAAGCAAAGTTTGATGTAAAAACAATGTTATTTCAAATACAAATCATTATTTCTAACCTTGTCAATGTCTTGACTCTATTTTCTATTCATTTCACAACGCATGGTGGTGAATAAGTGTGACTTTTCATGGAAAACACAAAATTGTTTGGGTGACCCCAAACTTTTGAACGGTAGTGTATATTTCCCATAAATCAATGACCCACTGTCTAATGAGCCTTGCAATATAACTAAGGAGGATATATACAAGCTGTTAGAAGGTCAGACATTTATTCATAAGATAGCTACATTTCTATAGGTGCTGCTGCAAAGGCATTATACCATCTCCAATTTGCATACAAAATTACCTAAGAGAGCATTGCATAGCCTGTAAGTCTCACTAAGCCTACTTGTTGCTCTTCGCAAGAAGGAACAGTACTCCTTCTTGGTCCATTAGTATTGATAAATATTTTCCAGTTACTAAAAGGTCACTATAATATCTATTGCTATATCCATGATATTTAATGGACTTGTAAGGGGCAAATACTATTGATGACATATCCTCAGTATAGGTCACCAATAGTTAATCCCTGGGGACCCATCGCTCTGGATCCCTGATGATCAGCTGATCAACTGGCCCGGGTAGCAGGGTTAGACATCATCATAAGGGTTGGATGCAGAGGCGTCATAGAGGCTTAACTCCCATTGAAATGGGAGTGAAGCCCTCTATGAAACCAATGACCTTTATGACACCTACGAACCCTATTATGATGTCCAGCCTCGCTGTACTGACAGAGGACCAGGCAATCCTAAGGATATGTCATCAATAGTATTTGCCCAGAAAACCCTTTTAACTAAATTACTTGGTTAATCTAACCTTGACAATTTGTAATAGATCTAACAGAACAGAGGATCACTAGAGCTCTTTTTAAATAAATCAACATCAACCATGAACTATGTTTTTACAGTTTTGATTAATTGAACTAGACATAAGTTTATAAGTGACGTTGGTTGACAGTGCCTTAGCTGACTTATATTGAGAAAATCTGTTTGTGTCGTTAATTAATTTCTAAGTTCAGTAAATACATGTGCTATGCCATTAAAGCAAAACTTTTTCTCTGTTAAGGTGGAATCCAGACATATATCCGAGAGGAGAAGAAAACGAAATGGCTTCATTTCTGAGAAAAACACATCCGAGCCACAAACTCTTGTGAGACATTTTCATTTCTATATAGCGGTCTTTTGTGATATTGTGATATATGTAAAGTTCATGTTTGAATAGCTTTAAATGGACAATATCATGACAACAAACTATGTATAAATCAATAGCACAATCAAATCTAAGGAACTTTTGTAAACTATTTTATTCGAAGAAAATGCCTGTTTCTCCACGTATAAGCCACTGATACGTTTTTCTATCTCACCCCAGTCCTGGACTTACAGCTCCACTACTCAGTGCTGCTGTATAAAGTCCTCCATGCTCCAGCTCCGGCTCTCCTCTTTAATAATAATAATAATAATAATAATCTTTATTTGTATAGCGCCAACATATTCCGCAGCGCTTACATAGACAGGGGATACAGAAAGACAAAAGTACAAAAAATTACAGAACCACGGTTACAATCGTAATCAGCTGATGGAAACAATAGGGGTGAGGGTCCTGCTCCAACGAGCTTACATACTACAAGTAATGGGGTGATACAGAAGGTAAAATGGCTGGAGGTGTGCACAGTATCGCGTGCTGGAGAGTGAGGGATGCTATATACAGACAACAGTCAGACATTTAGCTATGCGACAGCAGGATCAATATGACTACAGGAGCAGTTTATGACGGCTAGCAGGGATTGCAGTCAGTAGGTCAGGGAACATGTTATCAGGCGGTGTACAGAAGGGTTTGTTTAGGGAATGCGGTATGCATCCCTGAAGAGGTGCGTCTTTAGAGCACGCCTGAAGTTTTTCGAGTCCTGGATTGCCCGGATGTTCTTTGGTAGTGCGTTCCAGAGGACCGGTGCTGCTCTGGAGAAGTCTTGGAGGCGGGAGTGAGAAGTTCGAATTAGAGGGGTGTGCAGTCTAGTTTCGTTTGCCGAGCGGAGAGCCCGGGCTGGGTGATGGATTGAGATGAGGGAGGCGATATAGGGGGGCACACTTTATGTGTGTTGTGCACGGCAGACATCATAGGAGCTAGTCTCCAATCCCTTTTCAGCTGAGCTGTCAGAAAACTGACAATTAGAGATGGAGCCTACAAACTGTTGATAGAAGCAAAATACAAGTCATATAATAGCCAGAAATAGTGTTAGGCCTCCTGTCTACTGGCGATTGTTCATTGTGTTACCCTGGGGGATAATCCGGTCTCGGGTAACGCAGTGAACGCTTTCCATAGCATTGCTATGGAAAGTGCAGCCACGGCGTCCATTAGCAGAGAATCATAGCGATTCGCCGCTCGTGGGATCTAATCGTGGCATACCGCGATTTGCCGCGATTCTTCGAGGTGAGCCTATCTGTCATATAGGCTCACCGCAGAGAACTGACAGCGGTCGCCCTTCCCTTCCCGCAGAGGAATATTGCTGGCCATATTCCGCAAAGGCCGTGGACAGGGGGCCTCATTCCTCATGTACACCTCTAATTCTGAAAAGTTACCCGAAACAACAGGTGTGCTTTTAAGAATAGCATCCAAACTTTCTATATAAAAACCAAAAGCAGGAATAGATTTCAATTTCTGGCACATGACCAGTCAAATATGTGCTTATTTTTTTTAAAGGTGTGTGCCTCTTAATAAATTTGGCACATTGTACTACAGTTAAGTGTGTATGGATCAGCAGTCTTCATAAATTCACTTCATTGTACAGTATAACACATCATGATAGGATGTAAGATGCTTAATTTAATTAACTTAAGCAGGCAAAAGTTTATGTAACATTTCAAACTAAAGAAGGAGGTATCAAAAGTATAAGACTTGGACGGCAGCTGTCAAGTGAGCAGAGCAGATCTAAGAGAATGATTATATAGTGTATCGGTGTGTTGCCATCTGTGGACTGGTCTGTGACAGCTTTGCTATTTACATTTGCTTGGTCAGGATTTCAGTACTGGTTCAGTGAATGGTTTAACAATTCCGCAGAGGGAAACATACTTTATTTGCAGTTGCATGGAAACGCAGTAGTTATGGGGACCCATAGAATCAGAAGTGAGAACATTGATGAGCAAGAGGCTTATATGCTGTTCTTGAACATGGGCACTATTATGGCTGCTTGCTACAGCAAGTGGGTTCCCCCTCCACCTCTTCCTGCCAGTCGTGGGCATTGGCAAATTCTGAGTTTTCAGGCGCCATACCATACGCAGGGCTTTCAGTGTTGCCTGGCTTCAGCTTTTCTTTCCCCAAGCAATCCTGAAAGGTGCCTGAACAATAGGTCCAGTTGGGTCCTGTGAAGGTGGTTTTAGTTCTCATTTGACTCCTGAGTCTTTACCCATATCTGGCTATCCTGGTTTCCCATTGTGACAACTTTGGGGTTACCAGGCCATCGGATCGCCATATTTCCTCCACCAGATGGATGGTCACACAGCAGTAAACCACTTCCAGGCTAGACATTTGGTACAAACACAGTAATTCTATCCATTATTGTTACAAATCAACAGAAATCAAAGCACAATCTTCATACTGTTATACATCAAGTGTACACGAATATATGCAAGTCCCTGGCCATCTGGCCACTAAATAAAATCGGTATTGCCCTGCGTACCATACAGGCCTACTGTCTCAAACACATAGCAGAGGGTCCATCCCATTGTACCCAGTCAGGATGCCAATCTAAGGACCATCCACCCTTGTCAGATTCCTGGTTCTCCCAGGTAGCAGCAGGAGTTCCACAGCAGACCAGTGCTTGGTTTCTAATGGGCCAGAATGGACCTCTCAAGGACCAGTAATGGAGGGGAATTTCTGTTTTGCAGCCACATCGCCCCGAGTGTTAGCTGATTAATAAAAAACAGAAACCTCCTCTGTGCTGGAGATTTCCCAAAAAGCCTGCCCTTAAGCCCCCTAAAGGCCATTCTTAGTATTGCCTTCCAACATCCATATTCTGGCTTTCCAATCTTTGTTCCTTTCTTTGACTATAATTCACATGATTGCGTCTGCCTGACTTTCTCCCTGTCTCTCCATTTTGCATGAACTCTGCCTGGTATTTCGACTATGTCTCTGCCTGTTCTCTGGTACCTTGTCCCTTAAACATGGAAAATGTCTTTGCAAAAACAGGTTTAATGATAAAGTACGTAGTAATTAATGTATTTAAATTATTATGTAGTTCTACATCACTTCTCTGTCCTGGCCTTCCTATCCAATGAATGATGAGATGCTCCAGCTCTATATAGCAAATCATTTATGTTAATTTGTCTTGTCATCAGTTCAAGAAGGCTACATGTTGCTATCACATTGTTAATATGTGACCCAAAATGTAGTCATGGCTATTATTACCACATGTGCTTATGCTGCTTTATATAGTTTTATATTTTATAGGATAAAAAAGAGATATGTTATTGACTTTAAAGTCATAGTTTAATATAACAAATCATTTCTAATTCTCATACTGATAATATTGCCTCAAATATGGCCACCTATTGTCAATCAGAATTTTAAAAAAGTTATATAACATTAGCTTTGTTTTACTTAAGGCCCATTTACACGCAAAGATAATCCTTCAAAGGACTGAAAGATTGAATGATTTTGCGATCTATTTGCATAAAGTGTTATCATCTTCATTTGCATGTAAAAGGGCGTTCAAGAGCTGTTTGCAGAGCCCAGCATGTGATTAATCATACACCTAGCTGTGCACACAGCTGTATTGTTCGTTCTGCTAGCTGCTGATGGCAGATTACAATGTTATCTGCCATCTCCCTTGGAGATAACAGCATGCAGTCTATTGAGTGATAAATGTGTTTAGCTCTTAGTAGCTGATGGATTTTAAGCTCATCTTAAAATCATCATTCAAATGAAAAATTTGCCTGCGTTTAGATGTAACAGTTATTATCGCTCATTTTTGGTCGTTTGAACGATTTTGAGGGATATTCGTTATGTGTAAATGGGCCTTTAAATATCATTAATATTTTGTTGGTAATTCTAATGATTTCTGATGATTACTTTCACAGCACCTCTATTCTATACCCAAGGGAAATCTACCACCTGGATCTCCCACTCAAGGGGTGGTTTATGGAGTTGTACAAAGGACTGAAAACAACCATCAAAATGAGGTTGTTGTCTACGAATGGTCCTCCCATCAACTGAAAGAAGAAATGAATTACATTAAAGATGTAAGTACAGTACAGTTGTTCATGTCAGCATGTTGTATTCTTTTAAGACCAGCATATGCATTTTCTTATGAAACTGATACAGCAACTATTGTCTTACATTAAAAAGAATCATGTGAAAGTATGAGATTTTCTTAGTTATATAGATGATGGTACTTGAGATTAGCTGGATCATCTTCCAATTCCTTAAGGCCACTCTCACACATGCGCTTTTTACCACAGTAATTACAGTAGATCACTCCCATTGACTACAATGGGGCCTCACAGACCTGCGCTCGTTTTGAAGCGCAGTCTGCTCTATTTTGTTGCGTTTTTGCGTTTTTTAACACACCCCATCACCCATCCCAATGATGGATGTGCGTTAAAAAATGCTGTCAGACCCATTAACCTGCATCCGAAAATGACGGTAAAATTGCGCCAAAATACCGCGATCAAAATCGTGGTGTTTTGCCAATGCTATGTGTTAGAATAGCCTAAACCAATTTGCTTTTCTTAACCTAATGCATATATAATTATTATTGCACTGCAGGTTAGAGTGACCTTGGAACAGATAAGAGAGAGAATGTTCGGAGAATACGATGATATGAAGCAGAAAATTAAACATCTTACTCAAGAAATGAAGGTAAATGCTTAAACTCCACATTGTACAATGAAAGATGATGATTCTAAATGTCAGTAAAAGCATAAAATTGACAAGTAATCTGAATATAATATTACTAGTCGGTGTAATGGCTTAACATATATAATAACATTGCTTTCTTAACTCCACTATGATTTCTTAGCAACTTCATACAAATAAAAAACAAAATATTCCCCCCTCCATTTACATTTTATATACAAAATCGGTGTTGGTAATTATTCTAAATCATCTCTAATCGTTATTACTGGGAGTGTCCTTTACATATAATAATTTATTAAACCACTAACAATGATCACTGGGTTTAAAAAATGTTACGAGTATCTCATTAGGTTTTGGTCTGTGTGGCTTGACAGATAAAACACATTGCAACCACTTGTTTCATCAATACAAGCCATGGAGCAATACAAAAACACATTGCAGAGCTGCAATTATTTGCTGTTAAATGTACATGATTTTACCACAGGGGCAGTATCAGTGCCGGTGGTCACTCAAATGAACAATTAATCATGATGATTGCCCAATGTAAACATACCGAACAATCAAATGATAAAATGTTTGTTTATCACATCTTTTATGCTGACATAAAAATTATCTTTTGTCAACCACACGTCTCCTCATGTAAACAGGGGTGTACTGACTACAATAATGAAGTGTATGGGAGTAGAGAGCAAACAAAAGACAGAACAAGCAATCGTTTGCACGAAAGTTTATGGGCTCCCCTAAAATTGCTGCACATAAATGTAGCAAACAAGCGCTGTTCGACTTGCGATATCATCAGTTGGTGCTCATTAAAGGCAATTTATCTGCTTGTGTAAAAGGACTATTAGCCGAGTTAATTAAGTTGACAATAAATCAAAACTATTTTTTATGTGTAAATAAGACTGTAGTATTATTTCTGAGCTGAGTGTCCAAGCACCAGATCTGACACAAACCCGAGTCCACGCTGGACAAATATACACCAATAAGTAATGTGGCGAACACAATGATCACTAACCAAACACAACAAGAAAAAATCTAACTTTAACATGCTTTGATGGAAAAAAAACCCTTCCTAAAGCGGCGTGATTGTCCTGATAAGGACAGTCCCACGTCCCGAACATGGGCCACCTAAACTGCCACCACTATATAAAACAAGTGCACCAGCAACTTATCTGACAGATGGCTAAATTCAGGAGGACAGGAACCAGACCACAACTCCACCAACTTCGGATGAATAATTAGTGTTCTACAAGCAGAATATGTATACTTCCATTATGGTTGATTGGCTGGTCAAGGGAAATACAAAACACTAAGGAATTTTCAATATACAACATCCAAGGAGCCCTCTGCAGTAACAAGAAACCCTGAGCTGTATCCAACATACGACACCCAAGGAAACAGCTGTAGCAAAGTTGTGATACCAGCCAATTTCTGTGACACAGCTGTCGTGCCATGACATTGTCACAGTTGGTGAGACATGACATATAGGTAAACTTAATGACTATCACAAAGCTTAATGTTTACAAAGTTTTTTTTTTCTATTTTAGGTCTCATCAACACAAAAAGAACTTTTGGAGAATCACACCCAGGCACAAGCTTCTGCCATTGACAGTCTTGGAGTAATTAATAGTAACTTAAATGATTCATCAATAGAAATACAGGTATTCTAAATTACTGCTTGAAGCAGATATAGCAACATAGTATGTAAGACCGAATTCCTTCAGCCTATTTTTTCCCCCAAATGTTGATCTGGGGGAAGGCAAAAAAAAACCCAGTGAGGTAGAAGCCCATTTTCCCCATTTAAGGCAAAAAAATTCTTCCCGAGTCCAATCTGGCAATCAGAATAATCCCCGAATCACCAACCCTTCTGGAGTAATTAGTGAATATGACATGTAATATTGTAATGCTCAAGAAAGGCATCCAGGTCCCTCTTAATTGTTTCTATCAAGTTCCCCATTACCACGTCCTCAGGCAGAGAGTTCCATAGCCTCACTGCTCTTACAGTAAAGAACTCCCTTTTATGTCTATGTAGAAATCTTCTTTCCTCTAGATGTTGAGGATGCAGCCTTGTTATAGTCAGTCAGATGATGGGAGAGATCTATGTACTGTTATATTTATACATAGTTATTAGGTTGCCCTTCAGCCATCTTTTTTTCTAAACTAAATAATCCCAATTTTGATAACCTCTCTGGGTATTGTAGTCCACCCATTCCATTTATTACTTTAGTTGTTACTTTAGGTGAGGGACAACAGAATATTTTTATATACAAATGTACATGGCTCTTATTAGAATGAATGCAAGAATTTTCCTTTTTTGCGGACCCTGAAAAGAACAAGTGTGGATAGATTTAAGAAAGCCTTTAAGGGATTCTGTCATCAGGTTTATGCTATTTTGCATCTTTCTCTCAGAAAGTAAATGCAACATCAATTGATCTTCCCTGTGCTATTGAAGGAATAAAAGAATGCAGGCTTTCTATAAGCAAAGAAATGGTGAGGGAACACTTGGCCAACTTAAATTAATTCAAATCTCCAGATCCAGATGAATTACATCCCAGGAGACTAAAGGAAGCAGCAGAGCTAATTGCTGAACCACTCGTTGGAATCTTTTAAAATTCCTGGAGAATAGGAGAAATCCCAGAAGACTGGAGAAGGGAGAATGTTGTCCTTATCTTCAAAAGAGGGAAAAAGATGGATCCAGGAAGCTACAGGCCTGTGAGCCTGACTTCTCTCCTGGGAAAGATTTCTGAACAAATTATTAAACAGCATGTATGCAAGTGCTGGATTGAATGGGGTGACAAGGCCTAGGCCCAGTGTTGTTCAACATTTTTATAAATGATCTAGAGGAGGGAATTGAGGGGAAACTGATCAAATTTGCTGACAACACAAAGCTGGGAGGAATGGCTAACACTGGAGAAAAGAGAGGATTCAAAAAGATCTTGACAAACTTGAACACTGGGCGGTGATTAACAGAATGGTATTTCACAAGGAGAAATGTAAAGTCCTACATCTAGGCAAGAAAAATTTAAAAAGCACATACAGAATAGGAGGAATTGAGCTAAGCAGCAGCACATGTGAAAAAGACTTGGGTATACTAATAGATCACAGACTGAACATGAGTCAACAGTGTGATGCAGTAGCAAAAAAAGGCAAACACAATTCTGGGATGTATTAATAGAAGCATAAAGTGTAGATCACATGAGGTAATTATCTCCCTCTACTCTTCCTTAGTCAAACCTCATCTGCAATATTGTGTCCAGTTCTGTGCACCCAATTTAAATAAAAACTATGGACAAACTGGAGCAAGTTCAGAGAAGAGTTACCAGGATGGTGAGCGGTCTGCAAATCATGTCCTATGAGAAATATTTAAAGGATCTGGAAATGTTTAGCTTGCGAAAAAGAAGACTTAGAGGAGACTTAATAGGTGTCTAAAAATATCTGAAGGGCTGTCACAGTGCAGAGGGATCAGCCCTATTCTCATTTGCCCAAGGAAAGGATAGAAGCAATGGGATGAAACTGAAAGATTCGATATTAGAAAAATTTATTTGACAGTGAGGATGATCAATGAGTTGAACAGGTTGCCACGGGGGGCGGTGAGTTTTTCTTCAATGGAAATGTTCAAACAGAGGCTGGACAGACATCTGTCTGGGATGATTTGGTGATCCTGCATTCAGCAAGGGGTAGGACCTGGTGACCCTGGTGGTCCCTTCCAACTCTACCATTCTATGATTCTATGACAGGGATGCTTGATGCCCCTATAAGTGTTTTATTCTGAAATGCTGTCGGGTTTGAGAACACACACACTTTGAGATTTGACGTGGAGCTGAACTTCAAGTCACAAAGGTGGGCTGTGCCAGGGAGAGATCTGTCAGTCAACATGCTGTGGGCGGGAGAGCCCAGCATGGCCTGCCTCTGTGACTTGAAGCTCAGCTCTAAGACTAATTTCAAATTGTATTTATTCTGAAATGCCACAGCATTGCAAAAAAAAACCACCCATGGGGCAATAGGCATCTCCGTCCCGGGTTCATGCTGCCTATGGTTTGGGCAGCATGAACCTGATGATAGAACTCCTTAAAGGCATCTTCTTGAGAAACACTATATACAGTTAAAAGTATTAGCTTAAGATGATTATCTGGAGATCATTCAGAATGTCAGTAGAAGTCATAAACCTTCTTTTCATGTCTGACATATTTGTTTATACTGGGTGGTTCTTCCTTAGGATAGACTGATGTTTCCATGTTTACAATCTTAAATTTGTAGAACGTCTCCTTTTTTTTTCAACCCACTAACAATGTAACTATTTAAGGATCCTACATATAAATATGTCCATATTGCAATCTAATACCATTGAAAAAATGTTCTAGTAAAGGTTCAATGAGATTTACAAGCACGATGATTACAAGTTACATTTTCTGTTACCATAATTGACTAGATGAATTTCAAGTATTTACGTTTTATAGCAGACCTGTATTGTTACACAATAGACAATGCGTGAGAACTACAGCTCCAGTGACATTATAACACTAATGTACCACAAAGCCACTGCTGGGTGTATCGCCTCAACCAACAGGTTGGCAACCGCTGCATGAACTTAATGAGTGTTCACTGCTTAAATGAAACTTCAGGTAACATTATTGCTCATTTTCACCTTTGTTTCAGAAAACACTAGTAGATATGACCCTGGAAAACTGCAACATGAAAGATGAAGTGAAGAATCTGAAACATTCTTATAACGAGTCTGTAGATAAATTGAAAGAAAAACAACATTTGTTGGAAGCAGCTCAAGTGGAAAACCAGTTGTTAAAAGTTAAGGTAAATACATTCCCTAACCGCTGTCATACTGTGCATTGCTGCTAAATGTGATTTAGGGATTAGGAGTGCTAAACATAACATAGCTTGAAACTCCAGCCACATTTCCCAGTTAGTCGACTGTTTGCAGTCCTCATTGCTATGCAGTTTTATGTAGATAACATGATGTATTCTAGTAATTCATTCCATGAGATTAGTACTTAAAGGGGTTTTCTCAGTTTTATATATTTTTTTAAATTCTGTTCCCCATGCAGTAAAATACCAAATCAGCCTATTCTCACCTCTCCCAGCTGTGGTCCGCACTGCTACTCCAGGTCTTCCCTGTGATGTCATGTTTGCAGGTTGCCCCAGCCTGTTTATGGGATATCACAGGCACTGTAGCCAATAACAGAACTCAGCCTCCAATCTCTGAGCTCTATCATTGGCTGCAGTACTTAAGACGTCCCATAAACCGGACAGGACTGTAACCTGTACATAAAGAGAGCAGCAAAGGACTGAGCACCGGCGCGGCACACTCTCCTATGTCACATATATATGTATAGCATGTCCCCAGCAATACTGAAGAAGCATTGCTTTGCTTCAAAACGTGTATTTTAAGCTGGTTCTACCAAATAAAGACAGACGTTTTAATGACAACATCTATGTATGTCTATTAAAGAATTGCGCCTTATTCAGTCATTTTGTCCATATCATTCCGTACTAGGACACACATGTCAAACTTAAGGCCCGCAGACCGAATCTGGCCTACCACCCCATTTTATGTGGCCGCCAGCCATGCAGCAACCTAACAGGCATTCTGCTCACCGAGCCTGCAGCTCTGGTCCAGCAGCAGTGCAGTTTTTGACTGCTGACCTCTTTCCCCAAAGTCTCTGTGCACCATCCTTTACACCATACAAACTTCAAGAGGAGAGTTCAGGGGTCACAAACGTAGCCTTGGCTACCATCTAATGTAGGCTGGTTGAGTGGAAAGCCTGTAGCGATGTTGCCTGACCAGAAGCCAATAGGGGGGGTTGCTATTAATACTGGAACTGCTTTTAAGATCCCTTATTACTACTGGGGTCAGTATATGGGACACTGTCACTACTGGAGCCACTATGAGGGTAACTATTACTGTGGAGGTTCATTATTACTACTGGGGTCACAATGAGGGTCACTATTACTCCTGGAGTCACTATGGGGGTCACTACTAGGCTGGGCTCATAGAAACATATTGGAATTGCGTATTACGCGGGCTTTGTACACCCATGTGATACGTAGTAGCTTGCAGACAAACAATTACATTGCCTTACGCAGTTTTGCTCACATTTGCGTGTCAGAATTGCGTAATCTGTGAGCGTAAAATAGAATGCAGCATGCTCTATTTTGCTGCATATATATGTCAGATAGAGCCAATTGTTCTCTATTGTTGCAGATATACCTGCAGCCTATACGCAATTACGGGAAATACAATCAAAATAAGACAAGTGTACTGTGCATGGCCGTCTGCATGAGCACGCTGGGGAGCCCCACATCTTTTTAAGTTTATGGCTGCGTGAGCCCAGCCTTACTACTGGGGCAACTATGGGAGACACTATTACTACTACAGCCACTATGGAGGTCACAATTACTATGTAGTCTTATAATTACAATCGGCCCTTTGAAGACACAAAAGCACCACATAAGGTATGATTAAAGAAAATGCATGAACAACACTAAGTATAATGGAGATTCTTAAAACCTTTCCTTATTGAAATATGTGAAGTCCTATTGAAATTAATTTATCAACTTCTATGAACCCCACAAACTAAATTTATAGGCACAGAGAAGCTGACACGCTGACTCTGGGGTTGTGAGTATCATACTTGCCCCCGCTGTGCGCTGTCTGAGCCTCCCATGCATGCACCGAGCAGACTACATACGTACGTCAGAGGACTATTCCTCACATTCAATGCGACCACACAAGTAATTTGCCGGATGCATGCAGTAGCGGTTTTGACAGTGCATGGTGGAGAATGATGAGGGGATTAAATTGGGTAATCCCATCTCCAAATTCAGCGTGTCAGCTCTTATGAGCCCAATAAGTTTAGTTTATGGGGTTCACAGATGCTGACAGACTCCCTTTAACGAAGTTGTCCAACATAAATTTTTTTTCTTAAAAACATGTTTTCCCTACCTTAAAATAATAAACAGTCATATGCTCATCTCCTATGTCACAGCTCCATCTTCCACGCCCAGTCAGTATTTACAGGATGAAGTTAGCCTGTGTACAGGGGAACAGGAGCTGAGCTCTTTGATTGGCTGCAACAGTTTGTGACGTACCGTGCACAGGCTGCTGCAGCCTGTAAACCTGATGTCACAGGCGAGACTAGAGCTGCCAGTGTGTAAGATGCAAGAGAGGTAAGTATGTGACTGTTTATTATTTTAAGGCAGGGAATATGTTTTTTTTCAAGTTTTATCTAGGACAACCTAAGATATCTGATGCAAAACCATTTATATCAAATGTAAGCTTCCACCTTCATATTTTACATAGGTTGTGCAAAGCAGTAACCATACAATTCCCTTACTGAGCTTGTGGAAATACTAGTGCCATGTTGTACACAACTACAAGATAGGATAGTGCTATAAAGATACCTAATGATAACTTGATTAGAAATAACACTTGTGTTACTACAGACATCAGATTACTGATATGAATGACAGTCATTGGTCATATATGTAAGATATGTGTGGATTTAGATCTACTTTTGTAATTAAAAAAACTGCACTTCATAAATCCCTTTAAAGTCTATTCTGTTGTCCATTTAATGTGTTTTCTGAACTGTAACATTGTCTTTAATCTTCAACTAGTCTAACCCTGGCCTTGAACTCCTTCCTCTCCTTCCCACTCCTAGTTACCTCTCCCAGTGATATAGGAAAATATTATTCTACTGTTTAGTCTATTCACAATGAAAACATTCCAGCATCCCAAGAGCAAATACTAGAATTACAGCTTGGCTTTCATTTGTAGATGTTTTGTAAAAATACATTGGAATTTTTGCAGATATCAGATCAATGTTCTTATCTTTAAGATTTACTCAGGTGACTCGGGTATAATTTTTTTTTTTAACCCTTGCTTACTTTATTTTCTAAACAGATAGAATCTTCTCAAGAAGCTAATGCCAATGTGATGAGAGAGATGACACGAAAGCTATACAATCAGTACGAGCAGAAACTAAGAGAAGAGGAGACTAAATACACCGCAGAAAAAGAAAACATGATTGTATGTTTGAAATAATCAATTGCATGCTGCCATGAATTTCTAAATCTTTTAATGTAATATTAAAGGAGTTGTGTCATGATTTAAAGTTACCCCCTATCCACAGGGTAAGGGATAATGTTCAGATCAGTGGGGATCTGACAGATGGGACCCCCTAGATTCCAGGATTGGGCTTTCCGCATGTCTTGAAGTGAGGGCAGCAGCGGCAGTCACACATGCCAACTGTCACCCTATTTATTTCAATAAGGCTGCCTGGAGGTAGTTGAGTTCGTGCACTTGATGCACTATTGAAATGAATGGAGTGGCGGTATGTATGTGAGATTGCTGCTGTTATCACTTCATGACATGCCAGAGGCCTGTTCTTAGAATCTGAAAGTTATACCTAATCTTATGGATAGGGGATAACTTTCAAACAACCCCTTTAATCTAGTATGGGTTTGCTTGCTTTGTTATATTGAGAATCCATACTTTGGCTTAAATCAATTCTCAATAAATCAATGTAATCAATTAAATATGTATAAGGCTGAATAGGGTCCTTTTAAATGGTTTGAACAAGATTAGAAAATATGGCTGCCTCCTTTCAAAAATGGCACTACATCTGTCCATAAGTATATTGCAGCTCATCTTTATTGAAATGAATGGAACTGATTTGCAATACTACATACAACCTGTAGACAGATGTGGTGTTGTCTCAGGAAGAAAGTGTTACGAATAGCAAAAGTGGACCCACTGTGCTAACCAACCAGCCTGGCTTTTGGACCAGACCTGGTGTGGCTGGCAGCTGACCCCAGTGGTCAGAGGTAACACTGCAAGGCAATCTCAGATGGGGAATCTTACCCTTAGCTAATCAGGAAGATGGGAAGACCTCTGCCTAAAAGCAGGGTAGGCGTCCTAACAAGAACGGCCCCGTGCTGGGACTTCGGGGCTAACTAAACCTAACAGGACACAAAAACGATGTACTGAACACAAGGCACACAGAACACAGAGTGGGAATGATGCACAGACTGGAAGCAAATGTACAAACGCACGCAGGCTCAAGCACAAGGCAAAGAACATACAGAATTAACAGATACAGGATCAATTAGACAAAGCCATCCTGAGACTGGTGACCTAGATGTGCTGGGTTTCTGAGACAAACACAGAAAAATACTAAGGCAAAGATGGAGGATTCCCAGCTCAGCTAAATAGGGAGATAATTACCAATTAACTCTTTCCAATCCAATTTGTATCCTGGTTTTCTTAGGGGACTTAGTCTTTTTCTGCTGCTAACAATGGCGGTATCTACTGGCTAAAGCCAGTACTGCATGAGGTGACACGTTGGATAGGCTCCAACAGCAGAGAGGCTGGCAATATACAGTAAGAAAACCTCGATGGACGTTTTCCAACATCAGAGCTGTACAGCCTTAAATCATAATGTCTTTAGACGTAAGACAGTGGATTGGAAAGGGTTAAAGGGGTTGTCCCGCGAAAGCAAGTGGGGTTAAGCACTTTTGTATGGCCATATTAATGCACTTTGTAATATACATCGTGCATTAAATATGAGCCATACAGAAGTTATTCACTTACCCGCTCCGTTGCTGGCGTCCCCGTCTCCATGGCGCCGTCTAATTTCAGCATCTAATCGCCCGATTAGACGCGCTTGCGCAGAAGGGTCTTCTCCCTTCTGGTCGGTCCGGGCACGAGCGGCGTTCTGGCTCCGCCCCCTTCTACGCGTCATTGCGTAGCTCCGCCCCATCACGTGTGCCGATTCCAGCCAATCAGGAGGCTGGAATCTGCAATGGACCGCACAGAGCCCATGGTGCACCATGGGAGAAGACCCGTGGTGCACCTTGGGAAAGGACCGGCGGCCATCTTTGGAAGAAGTTTTATAAGCTGATGAAACGCTAGAACGGTGAGTAGATACCATCTTTAAAAGCCATTTACACTTGTGCATAGTAATGTTTGCTTTAGTAGGGGGACTGTGCAAAAAAAAAATTTTACTTTTGCCTCGGGACAACCCCTTTAAGCTGCAGCTGGGCTGTGAGCACTAAGCAGAGTTAACTAGTGCAGTGCTAATAAAAAAGTGGAAGAAAAGAGTACATTCGTACAGAAGGAGCAGAGTGACGCCCGCATCTGGCCGGAACAGCAAGAGGGCGGCAGACACAGGTAGTAGACCTAACAGAAAGAAACCATATTTTCTAATCCTGTCCAAAAGTCTTTAAAGGGGTTGTCCCGCGGCAGCAAGTGGGTCTATACACTTCTGTATGGCCATATTAATGCACTTTGTAATGTACATTGTGCATTAATTATGAGCCATACAGAAGTTATCAAAAGTTATTCACTTACCTGTTCCGTTGCTGGCGTCCTCGTCTCCATGGTTGCCGTCTAATTTTCGCCGTCTAATGGCCAAATTAGACGCGCTTGCGCAGTCCGGGTCTTCTTATCTTCTCAATGGGGCTCCGTGTAGCTCCGCCCCGTCACGTGCCGATTCCAGCCAATCAGGAGGCTGGAATCGGCAATGGACCGCACAGAAGCCCTGCGGTCCACGGAGGGAGAAGATGCCGGCGGCCATCTTCACCGGGTAAGTAAGAAGTCACCGGAGCGCGGGGATTCAGGTAAGCGCTGTCCGGTTTTCTTTTTTAACCCCTGCATCGGGTTTGTCTCGCACCGAACGGGGGGGGGGTTGAAAAAAAAAAACAACCCGTTTCGGCGCGGGACAACCCCTTTAAGTTTAGGACTACAAGGTAATATGACATTGTGATCTTAGTGGTAAGCTGGATGGGATAAAATTTGTAAGCAACCTTGCAAACCTTGGAAAAAATTAGTGAGCAGCTGAAGTCTTAAAGAAAAAGCTAACAACCTACCTGTACCAATCAAAGTCAGATTTCTTTAGGCAACTTAAAATATTAAAGGTTTCAGGTATTGCAATGTTTGTGCATTTATAGGTGTATTTTAGATTTCCAATGCCCTTTGTTGATCTAAGACTGTTATCTATATTGCACAAATATAGTACAATTCGTGGGGTTACTTAAAAAATGCTTAACTTGTTTTTCCATAGGGTTTTAAAAGATGCTTCATTCCATTAAAGAGTACCCTCACTTTCACTACGGAGCACACTTGCTCCGTCGGCCGTTTTCAGCTCCTTGCAGTAACTGAAGAAAGCCCCATATACTGCTTATATGACGCTATGTGGGGCCGTCTTCAGTGAAAGTGCAGGTACTCTATGAGCAGGATTTTGTATTACTAGTTCACAAGGAGCATATCCAAACTTACTGCAGCTTTCCTTGCTTTCTTGTGCATTAATCCAAGCAGGCGCAGAAGGCACTTGAGCAAGGCTATATAAGTAAACTAGTTACTTCAAAGGGTGGAGCAGAAAAAGCAGGGCGGTGTATGTGTGTGCATACTTACGGTATATGATGCCTCAGAAAATAAGACCAAAAATAGCTCTTCATACCATCAAAAAATTGCTAATTACAGAAAGCTGGAACAGCGATTCTGAGCCAAAAAATGATAATCTACGCATTCAGTAAAACAAATAAATGTTATTTGGATGATTGTCCTTACTGCCCTTAGCTTGTGATATATTATTATTTTAAAAAACTGTAAATACTAATCATATAGAATGGAGGGAAGTAATATATTGACAACAATACAGAATATAGAGACATATGTACCTACCATAAAGGCATCCATATATATATTGTCATGTAAGTAGATATATAGTTTTCCCACTACAGGTCGGTTTCACAGAGTGTATTTGTATAAGTATGTCATCAGTATTGCATCCGTCTAATCTATCAGTATTATTGATATTATTTCCTACTGCTTTAGGCCCGTTTCAGGGCCTAAAGCACAGGTCTGTAATACGGATCCTTTTTTAGAATGTGTTACAGATAACATCACAACCTTTATGCCATCAGTATTTTATCACGAATTGTTCATTATTTGCCTCCATATATGTTATTTTATTCAATATCGGAAGCATAAAATGGAATTTAGTTTGACAGTACCGAGCGAATCACAGCCAACGCGTTTCATGCCCAAACCAGACACTTCGGCAGGCCACTATTTGATGAATTATCCAGTTGTTGATGATTGACTGTATCCTGTCAAAAGAAATGCATTTTATACTTACCTTATCTGAGATCTGTACTTGAGTCAGTGCCTGCCAGCGTTTACTTCTCTTCTTATAGCGCTATAATAGATCCAATAAGTAGCATTTACATCGCTCACAAGTGTTGTGACTTGACAAGCATGACATCTTGACATCTTGAAAGATGAGTGTAAAGCTATATGTAGCATAATATAGAAACTTAAAAAATAGGGAACAAAAATAGTTATTACTCAACATAGAGCCAAGATATACACTATACTATATATGGTACACCCAATTTTGCATTTGCATAATTGGACAATGCAAAGACATAATCAACTGCTGATAAACGTGTAGCCATCGCCTGCTCAGCTAGTTTGTCCACTAAAAAAAATATTTATCTTTTTATTTGTTTTTCAGAGCCAAGCGGAACAGTACCTCAAAGCCATCGAAGATGCCAGTGAGAAAGTTAGAATTGCAGAAGAAAAAATAGAAGAACGAGATTCAAAAATTGTAGAGCTTGACAAACTAGTTCACAGAATGCAACAGGTACTAGCAACTTATATTTTTGAACCTTTTCTGTAGTCTGATACATGCTGGAACTTTTTGGTTTTGTGACATTTTGTTGTACTTGACAATACCATGTAATTGTCAGTGTCTGTAAGTAAAAATTGTTCTTTGTAGGAACGGGAACATCTTGAGGTACAACTAGCGAGCCATGAGGAAAGAATTCAAAGACTAGATCAAAAGATGGAGATAACAGCAACAGAACGAGCAAGGTATATATTGGTCAATTCTAGATTTCTTTGTATTAGTATTAAATTGTAATTGGTGTATATTCTATGGAGTAACTTCAATCTCCATTTTGCAACAATAGACAAACCTTATTTTCGGAGAGAGGAGCACTAAGTGTCCAGAAAAAAAACTGTAAAAACACAAACGGAACATAATAGAGATATTGTGTTAGTCAAGAATTTAATCCATTGTTGCATTGCTGTAAAGTATATTTGCAGATATACTTACACTATAGCTATTTGTCAAATTTGCATCTTGCTTCTAATAATGTCCTCAGAGAACTTATTGTTTTTTGAAGCCATGATGTCTTATTAGCTGTAGTACGTATTATTCAGATAATCTAACTGCCATATGTTACTCAAGTATATCATCTTCACTCTCCCTGAGAACGGAATATGACCAATCCTTTTTTCTCACAGAAGATTTATGTTGGGAAATCTACTACCATGTTTTCCCAAGAATAAGGCACTGTCTTATATTAATTTTTGTTCAAAAAGGCTTAACTTTTTTACATGTATAGCTGCCTGGACACTATTTATATTGACTTCTTTAATTAACTGTTAGCAGGGCTTAATTTTGGAGTAGGGCTTATATTTCAAGCATCTTAAAAAAGCCTGAAAAATCATTTTGCATCCTCAAAAATTCTGGAAAATCATGCTATGTCTTATTTTCAGGGAAACAGGGTATTTAATATTTTTGTTTCTTCAGGACCCAAAATTTAGAGGAAGCTGCAACCAGTTTACGGGAGCGAATTAAACACCTGGATGACATGGTTCACTGCCAGCAGAAGAAAGTAAAGCAAATGATTGAAGAGGTAAGGCACACCAGAATACCAATATGGCCTGGTAAATTTAAAAAAAACTGTTGGCTTTACTTTTGACAGCTGTGACATTGAATTGGGGGTCTCCAGTCGGCTGCTTTGTTCTCAAATCAAATAGAGCCATCATGAGTTGTATGACATTTTAAAGGACATGTTACATACATCACTCAAATTAAGTTATTTCATTGAACTAAAATTGAATTGCAGCAATATATGGATTTCTACAGTTACGGTAACTTTGTTTTGCTGTGTAAGTAACAACTTTTAATAAAATGTTACACTTTAAAGTCCTTTTTTTCTTGTTGTGGGTCAAATATTGTTATGAGAATTCAAAGTTGTAGTCATCACTAAGAAGTTCAATATTGACTTCTAGATATTATCAAAATCAATTCTCATTCTTGCTTTTTCATTTTAGATTGAGCTGTTAAGGAAAAAGGTCCACTACAAGGATTTACTTATTCAACAGCTTCTAGAAAGAATAGCAATGTTGGAAGGAGAGGTAAGAAGAGAGGCGTTAAAGTTATTTGGATCATTACATGAATGCACCTTAACAGGTTGTCGAACCCTAAAGAACAGGTCCAAGCACATTACATTATGGTCTAGTAAACTATGTAAAAAAACACCCTTTTATTATGAATTTCACTCATGTATCCTTCAACATGCTTTCCCCTGTATTCACTTCCTCCACATGCTCAGTAATCCACGGTGGATGACTTGCCCAAAAAAGAGAGGTGAAAGGAAATGACAAAAGCCATGAGCACACGGCTGGGTTGGAAAAGAGATTACCACTAGAGATGAGCGAACGTACTCGGTAAGGCCGATTTCGCAATCGAGCACCGCGATTTTCGAGTACTTCACTACTCGGGTGAAAAGTACTCGGGGGCGCTGTGGGTGAGCAGGGGGTTGCAGAGGGGAGTGGGGGGGGGGGGGAGAGGGAGAGAGAGAGGGCTCCCCCCCGTTCCCCGCTGCTACCCTCCGCTCCACCACGCCACGCCACTCCCCCCGGCGACCCCTGAATCTTTTCACCCGAGTACTGAAGTACTCGAAAATCGCGGTGCTCAATTGCGAAATCGGCCTTACCGAGTACGTTCGCTCATCTCTAATTACCACATTTATAGCTTATTCAGGAATTCGCACGACAAATGAAATACTTGATTTCATTTTTCTAGTACTAACTCCTGTAATGTACTCTGCTTATATAGATATGGATAAAGAAGTAGTAACATTTTCATAGTCAACATGAATTGAATAAAAAAAGCTTCGAGGGCAGCCCACTTCTCTTGTAGAATCTCCCAAAAGTGATTTTTGGCTTGTAACTTACACATCTCGAATATATCTGTCCAAATGATCCCAAAGGAGCTCAATTGGATTGCGATTGGAACTCTAGGATGACCAAACTATATTCCTCAGCATCTGTTGTCGCTCTTTTGACTGAAGATACTTTTTGCAGAGACAGGAGGTACATTTTGGGTCATTATCCTGCTGTAGTGTTAAATCACAACCAATAAGAGTGGTCCTAGAAGATAAGGCGTGGCACACCAGGATGTTGTGGTAGCACTTGGAGTCCATGATTCCCTTCGATTTTATTTATTTATTTATTTTTAGTATGTCACCAACAGCACCACACCCAAAATATCCCCAAAACATAATAAAACCTTTATCATGCTTCACTGTGGATTGGATGCAAACAGGAAGCATGTGCTCACCTGTCGCATGGCGATTGAACGTTTGCCTGTTGGACCCAAACACCTGAAACTTTGAGTTATCTGTGAAAAAAAACCTTATTCAACTGACTAATTCAATCATCTCATCTTTTTTATTAATGGCCTTATGCAACAGTTTTCAGGTTGCAACACATCCCTTCAAGCCATTAGTTCATCCTTTACAGAGAAATCAACAAATCAGGGGAAGGGATATTGAAATTAATGAGCTGTAGTGTACCCGATCTCCATCTTTTTTCACTGGTAGTTCAGCTGATTTGTAAAGTGCTGTAGAATATGTTGGCACTATAATGATAGTCTATGTCATAATCATTCTGCTTGTGATAGGCTTATGTTTCTACACAGCAGCCAATCAGAGGAGGCAGAACTGCAGGAAGAGGACAGAGCAGCCACTGGAATCAATAATGATGCAAGTGGTGTTCCCCTTGAACCAATGATGGCAGGGGGGTGGGGGTTACCTCTGACTGCTGTAGACACTGTACATAAACTTTACTCACAGAATAGCTCTGCCCTAATGAAAATTAGCTAAAAAGCAACCAAGGAGCAAGTTCAGAGAAAGATAACTATTGGGTACTACCCCCAGGTGATGACAGGCCAATCCCTTTAATTTATTAATTTCATGCTTAGGGGGCCTTCACTGGGTTTTCTGGCTGGCAATAAACATTTTAAAGGGGTTCCCAAGGTTTTTAAAATTGATAGCCTATTCTTAAGGTGGGCCATCAATATTAGATCGATGAGGGTCTGGCTCACCCCCACCCTCTCTCTGAACATCTGTTTGAAAGGGTTGAGTGGCACTTGGTCAAGCGCTGCTTCCTATTCACAGTTTATATTGTGCCATAGTGCAGAATGCTATACATTTAGTAGTGACTGTGCTGCGTTCTGCAGCTCTGTCCCAGTAAAGTGCAATATAGGCTGGGGATTGTAGTTATCGTAGTCTGTCTGGAACAAGTAACTTTGTTAATATGAAAAGGGATGTTATTGTAGATACAAGATAAATATACAACAATATTCCACTTCTTCTAATATTTTACATAATATATTCATTTTCACTATAACTGATTAGATTTGCAAATCTCTCACAATACATTTCTGTTTATTACATTTGCTACTTGTTTAGATAAGAAAGGTAGACAGCTAAGGTCTACATCCATGCAAAGACATAAAGTACAATGTAGTTAAATGTAAATATGTTAGGACAAATATCTTTGTGCTCAGTCATGGTTAAGAGCGCTCAGTGGATATTCTCCCTACTCCATCATTGCCTATTAGAAAGCTTGATTCAAGGGAGGCTTGAATGGGGTTCTAAAATTGTGCCGGAAAGCACTTAGTCAACCGATCACTGAAATAAAAAAATTCAGCTCTTTATCTGGCAGCTGAATGGACACATCCTAAGGTGTTTCACAAAAAATTGTTTTCTTACTGTTTCCCCCTGTAAAAACAATAAATCTTAGGCTGCTTTCACATCTCCACTGGAAGTTCTGTACAGAGGTTCAATCACAGATCCGGAACAAAATACCAGAAGAGAAAGTCCTGCATGCAATGCCGAATAGCTGAGCGGAAATCAAATGGATACCATTATTGTAAATGGAGTCTGTTTGGTGCTGTTCAGTTCCGTCATAAGACGGATCCGTTCGGCTAGGGGATTTCACTTTCCTGCTCCCAAAATGGAGTAGAAAAACGGATCCCCCGACACAGATGTGAAAGCCTTATTCCTATTATGGACAGTGCTCTTGTTAGTTTTCTATGTCGAATGTATGGTAGTTGTACTAGTTCAATATTTCAGTGCTTGTGAAGTTTATCAGGTGTAAAACAGAACATACGGTAATATCAATAACAATTAACAAATAGATACAGATTAGAGATGAGCGAGTATACTCGCTAAGGGCAATTGCTCGATCGAGCAATTGTCCTTGGCGAGTATGCTCGCTCATCTCTAATACGATGTATGTCCGTACAGAAGACTCTGCATGCATAAAGCAGCCAAATTCTGACTCCAGCTCCTCGTCCTTTCACAATTTGTATTGGACTGGGTATTTTTTGAAAAATTATTCTGATGGTGCGCCTTTTATCCATATAGAACATGTGCATGTCCACTTTTAATTTCAACATAAACCTTGCTGTTATAATTTCACACACAGGACATATTATTCCATAAGATATAGACCCTAAAGTCAAGGAGTTGTCTTCAAAGTCAGTTACACATGTGGTTGTCTTTTACTGGATCTTTGGGGACTATAATATTGTCACAGCCTGGGTCCAACAAAGGATCTGTCCAGTAGACTTGTCTTCTTGTCCAGTTGCACCAAGTAGACTGCTAATTTCAGTTACAGTCGTGCTTGATTTTTAGGAAAATACTCACATGTACAAGAAGGATGGCAGCATTTTAGTCTGAAAAATCTTTGCAACATTTTAGCAGTTTGATGTTCTTTTATGCTTCTGTTGAATAAAGTTAATTGATAGAAAGCTAGAAATATTTTACTGGACTAAAGTGTTGGCAGCCTACTTGTGATTACTGGCATTGCATGCCTCAGGACACATAATGCACACATGAGCAAAGGAAATGTAAATTAACTCAGCATATCCATACACTGTCTAAATTCTTCATGCATGTCACTGGAAATGAATGTTAAAGCCAAAACCCCTTTTTGTCTGCAAAAGGGGATAAAGGAAGTGGAATAAGACATGATTGCACAATCAGAAGACACTCATGGTTTGTTTGTGGCACAGAGACTCATAGGACTTCATAAGAACTGTATATACAATGGTAGAATATTTTTAATCAAGCCTATTTGCAAAGTTAATTTTCCTTTTACATTAGATGCATTGAAGCAATGCAATGATCTTACGTTTGTGCAGGGCATAAGTATGGCGCCTGTCACGGGCAAGTCAAACCAAGATGTAGTAAATGTCCACAAAGGACCAATACATGAAACACTTAGTAATCTTGTACTTTCCCAGAATTATGGAGACACAATTATTTGCCAATTTATCTCAGAAATGGTATCAGGATGCGCCAAGAAATGCTGAATGCGGAGGGGTTATCCTTTAATTGTTCTGTTTACACGACATCTGCAAATTCCAAAGTGTTTATGTCAAAACTGATATCTTAGCTTGAGAAAATCATCTTGTAGCCAAAAATGTATCTAACCATATATCTTGCATATGTGACATTTGTATAATCCATCCTATATCTATATGATGGTTACGCCTTTCCTTCCTTTCAATAAAATTACGGTGTTGGGCGGCTGAGATTCAGAACCCTATTACCATTAACTGAATTCAGATCTTTTGTCTGAGTTTTTGGTTAACGGCTAAGTCATTTGTGACTCTTACTTATTGATTTTACTAGATTTAGGTGTACTTCTTTAAAAATTCTTTAACATCACTACAACATGATAAGGCAAAATAGTGGCAACAAAAATACAGAATGGGAACGCTATCCCCAACCAACGTTGGTGTTGCAGATACTGCCTAAAAGCAAAGCAATTGCCCCATGTCAGGAACCTAAAAGGCCAAAAACCTTTATTAGAAAATGTCCCATGGGGGAAAGGGGAAAAGTTAATTAAATGCAGAAGGAAAGAGCAATGTATATAACATAGTATAAATAGCCACAACTACTTAATTGACTGGGGAAGGCATTGGCAAACCACCCCGCAAAGACAGTTTGCCAAGAAAGTCATGTCAGTCATGACTTAGTGCTTACACCAGGGGACTTTACCTTACTTAACTGACAGGAGTCTGCTGCTTCACTAAACACTACAGGTAGGAAAATAACCAGCACTCCTATAGAGGCGGGACCGCAATAAAAACATTTCCATTATGGCTAATTGGCAATCTAAGGTAGACACCTCCCTGTCAGCCAGTCAATCCATACACTACAGAAGATGTTGTAGCAGGGTTATGAGTGATTTCCGATCGACAACACCTCAGGGAACTTCTGTAGTGCCATGAAGAAGGCACTGATCAGCACCCAGCACCGATTGAAGGGCACATGCAACGGATGTGCACCTTCTGATTGCGACCAACACCCTGCAACAAATGTTATATATGGACGGAATGCTAAATATAACCTACTTTATATTCACTAAATGCTCTTTAAATAAATTTGATTTTTTCCCTTTAACTTAAAGAGTAACTCTTATTGCATGTAAAATAAGTAAATTTATTACAATGAAAGGGGTCGGAGCTCCATTCTTCTCATTTAGAGATCCACATATGTTGTGTGTTCATCGGAGCCTACAGTGGTAGATGTGAAAACTCTGACTAGCCCCAGATCAATGTCAGAGGCCATGAACTTGTAGAGGAATCCCATTGAGTTCAATGGAATCAATATAAATCCATCTCCACAAACTACACTTTAGAGGAATCTAGCACTGCAGGCTCTTAGACAGACACACAAGATTCTGAGGTCTATTCCATATGAATGTATCTCTGATCACCTGTGATTTCTCTTAATAAAATGATTGATTTTACATGCACAATTTAAGAACAAATGTTGAACATGATACAGAGAACACAGATACCGTGACTTCTTCCATTCTATTCCACTAACTTGCATTCTCTCTTCTGGCTTTATACCTGATTTGCCTACTTAATGTAGATGTTTCTGCGTTGGAAACAAGCATATACTGCGAGTATTCAATTAGTAGTGAATCTTTTCGAGAATGCATTTACTTTGATTTGGGTTTACACAGCAGGAAACTAAATGACTCTGAAGAGTTATGTATTATTCAATACCTTGTTTTAGTTCTGTTCTTCATTTAGATTCAGAAACTCAAGATAATCTTGCAAAGATTTCTTTAGGGCATCTGAATGTTTTTATAGTACGCTTTTATAGTTTAAATTATGGAGGAATCCTTTGTCCATCTCTTGGCTCAGCTTTCTAAATGAAGTCTACAATGTAGACTTTTTGCTGCATGCAATGTTGCTGCCACAAAGAGATAATTCTAAGGCAACAAATAAACAGGCATGAGTATGGCACTAATGCAAACACATTAGATCACAGTGTGGTGCATGTGGTCACAAGAATCTGCATGTGTACATGTGTTCACATGCTGCTTTGATATTTTATGCTACCAATATTTTAACCCTTTCCAATCCAATCTATATCCTGATTTTCCTAGGGGGCTTACTCTTTTTCTGCCATTATACAACAGCGCTATCTGCTGGCTAAAGCCAGTACTGCATGAGGTGACACGTTGGATAGGCTCCAACAGCAGAGAGGCTGTCAATATACAGTAAGAGAACCCCGACAGATGTCTTCCGACATTGGAGCTGTACAACCTTAAATCATAATGTCTTCAGAGGTCAGACAGTGGATTGGAAAGGGTTAATGCAATCCCCACTTCATAGTTATATTACCTCCTATGCCATATTATGAGATTGCAATTGTATGTGACATTGTAATGCATATTAACAGTAGAAAGAAGGTCCAACCACTAAAGTACAAAAAATTGCTTATTTATATTTCCTACGATCTTTATCATTTTTAGAGAATTGTGCTTTGAAGATTAGGAATATTTCTGTGCTGCAAAGACCACTTTATCCTAGAATCCCATATGGTGTGCAGTACTCTTGACTGCATTGATCTCCATTTCCTAGAATGTATTGAAATACATGTAGTATAAGGGTATCATCCTAAATAGCTTGTATTCTGTTTTAGAATAACGAATTGCAAGACAAGATGGAATATCTGATGGCACACCAACCAAAGGAAGCCCCAGAAACCAAAGATGCTTCAACCTCCTGTGAACTCCCACAAATGTAAGTAACAAGAACTTGGAAATGGGAAACCTCAGTCAGAAAAAAAGCCTTTTTGTTTTTATTTATGTGGATTAACTTTTTGCTCATTAACATGCTATGAAATCTATGCAGTCTTACAAGATAAATGAGAAAAGCAACATCATCATAAACTGAGTGTACTGACTTTTGATAGAGCTGTGAAATGTTGATTCTGTTTTATTGCATTCCTTTCCATAAACTTGTATCTCCCTTATTACAATCAATATTATGCTAGTAAACATTTCTAAATGCCACTCCTTGTTTCAGCATATATTTATTTTATCATAGCTTGTTGAACAGAAAATAATTGGGAAAGCATGCATAATAACATTCTTGGTTTTAGAACTACACTTACACAAACAGAATGTCTGACTGGGACTAAGCAAGACCAATTCAGAGATTTATCTCAGAAGCATACATACTAATACAGTTTGTGCATAGACAATGACTAAAACAGTACTGCTACTATTCTACTTGGTAGTAATTAACAAGTATTTGTGAAGAGTATCATTATATAAACTTCTCTGGCATGTATCTCTTGCCTTTAGAGGATACATGGACTTTGCAAATGTTGTATCCTAAATTCTACTGATTTGACCATCTTTCCCTTTGTTACTCAGGGAAAAAGTGCAGTCCCAACAACCACGGATAGTATTGGCAATTACTCAGTCCAGTAAGAAAATGTATAACTACAATCCAGAGATAGGCAGGTAAGGACTGCTAAAATATAGCCCATTATACTAGTTACCTAGGAAACACTGAGCATTTAAGGTAGGCATCTGATTTAATCTTTAAAGTTATGTATGCATTGTCTTAAAAGGGTTATCAACAACAGAACATTTTTTCAAAGCTTCTCAAAGTGGTGCGCTAACATAAAAGAAGCCATACTTCCCTCATCCGCTCCATTGCCTTACCCGTCCCATTAGTGCGGCCCTGCTGGTCTTCACTTCCGGTTACAGTATTGGTGATGTGCTGCGAATGGGATATGTGACCGTTGCAGTTAATCACTGGCCAAATTGAGCCAGTGACTCCTTGGTGTCATTGCTGGCTCACTGCAGCTGAAAGTGAAGAACAATGAGGAACCAGACACTAGTGATAGGGGAGCACATGAGGTCAGTATTGCTTCTAAGTAGCATTAAAGTTTTTTTTGTCCCAGGATAACCCCTTTAATTCACAACCTGTTCAATATTAGCACAGGAGTACAAATGCTTATTCTATCCGGAGTCTCAAAGGGTAATGACGGTTTGAAGCCTAGCGGTTTTTATGACCAGTGTTTTCCTGTGAATTGCAGTGCTGTTTTAGTTATAGTCAGATGCCATAGTATAATGCTGCGAGTCCTTAAAACTGCTATATTGTACTACAACTTTGTGCAATTAAGTGTAAACAGTGTATTTGGTAACCTTTTGTTCTAGGGACCCCCTGGGTATTGTGTAGTATGAACAACATCCTGCTCTCTTCACTGTAGTAAGCAACATTAACAAAGCTTAAAACGGTCCCACCCAAAATTGTTTTACATGTGTTTCTGTACTCAGATTGTCTGAGCCCGTTGATCACATTGTTTGTGGCAATGGAAAAGCAGTTAAAGTATGGAAAATATTGTGACATTTTAGTTTTGTGCATTTTCTTTTCACAGTATTCCATCCGATTCACCTGAAAGTACAAACACTACAGAGTAAGTTTCAGTTTATAATGAAGATTATGTACAAATATCAGCATAGGACGTGGCGCTGAAATGCTATATTATGCACCATTTTCCGCTCTGTCTAACAAAATATTAACCCAGAAGGCTCGTTCCACTATTATATAAGGGCTACAAATTCTAGTTTCTTCAAAATGGTTAGGTATTAGTGATGAGCGAGCATACTCGCTAAGGGCAATTGCTCGAGCGAGCATTGCCCTTAGCGAGTACCTGCCCGCTCGAGACAAAAGGTTCGGGTGCCGGCGACGGGCTGGGAGCTGCGGGGGAGAGCGGGGAGGAATGGAGGGGAGATCTCTCTCTCCCTCTCTCTCCCCCGCTGACTGCTGCTACTCACTGCTCTCCCGCGTCGGCACCCAAACCTTTTGTCTCGAGCGGGCAGGTACTCGCTAAGGGCAATGCTCGCTCGAGCAATTACCCTTAGCGAGTATACTCGCTCATCTCTTAGGTATCTATGTTTCTTTCACAGTCTATGACCATTGCGGCCACAATGTTGCTCAACAGCCAGATGTGGCTTATTGGCCTCTTTTAGCTACTACCCCACTTTATGAGAAACAAGTCTCAGGTCTAGTCCTGAAGGAGATTAATATTTTGTTTAATTAAGGCATTACAGCTGTCAAATTTGGTTTGCAAATGTTGGAGCAATGGCTTCCAAGTGGGCAATGCTATGTAACTAGAAATATTTTCTACTATGACTGAGGCTCCTGAATTATGGATAGCCTTTACCATGGCTCCAAGAAGCCAATGAACCAGCCTCCAAGACTTATGAAATCAAGAATGATTTTAAATAAGAATTAAAGGGGTGGTATCATTGAGACAACCACTTTTGCAATTGAAGATGGCCCAGTAATCAGGTGATCGTTGTTGATCAAGGTTCAGATGAATGGCCATCCATGTAACACAATCTTTGTTAGCAACTCTCTGCTCTGACTCATATGCCCTAATAAGACACGTAGAAACAAAATAACTTGGGTTTACGAGTCATAATTTGCAAAAAGGAAAATCTAATTTGCAATCTTATTAGTATGATGATGGAACGATTGTGTTTATAATGTTTATATGCAGCAGTTTGATGCAGATGACTTCTTTGGAATATTGATCATAATCTGACAGCGGGATAATCTTTTGCAGGCAAGTCAAAAGTACAGCTGATTGTCAAGCAAACGGCACAGAATCTAACTCCAAAGGACCTCCCCAAAGATCATACACCCCTTACATGAGGGTCCTAGAGTTAAGTATGAAGAATAAAGTGTCCTAAATTCAAGATCACTGAAGAGGAAAAGAAACATTCCGCAGAAAACCTCTTTGCTTCTGCAATCAGAATCAAGTGTTGTTTTACCGCACATAACTCAGTAATATGGCACGTGCAGACATTTGCAGCAGGACAGTTTTACCGTCTCGATAGCTATCAAATTTAGCATCAGGTGCCAAACTGATCTGAAGAACATGAAAATGGGATTTGAAAGCTGCCTGTCATTTTAGCTCCTAGCTTATGACTTGCTCACCCATGAATGGATCAGGAACGAGAAACAACATTTTGTTACACTCCACTTTGGATTTTGAAGATATGCCTTCATCAGCTGCATATTTATCTTTTATGTAAATGAACTGCACTCACTGTGATAAAACATTCCTGCATACACTAGATTTATTGATGCACTGTATACTCTTTTATTGCACTTACTTTGTGTTAATCAAGCTTTATGACTACTGACCAAGGGTGGCTTAGCACCGCTAAACCCTCCATGCAATATGGGGCTTTCAATCTTGCTTTTCCTGCAAAATTAATAGAAGAACTGATGCAGGGGCATGGCTGGAGATAATTAATTTTCACAGTAAAGGCCCATTTACATGCAATTACAATCTTTCAAATGATTGAAAGATTGACATTTTTAGCGATCGTTTTACATAAAGTGTTAAGGGACACTAATGTCTATTAACACTTTATCAGCTTCATTTGCATGTAAAAGGGCCTCCTGGAGCTGTTTAAAGAGCATAACATGTGGTCTGGGCTCTGCACACAGCTCCATTGTTCTCGCAGGGACTGTTGGCAGAATACAATGTAATCTCCGACTCCCGTGCATAATACAGCTTGTGGTCCCTGTTATCTCTTTCCACTGAACAATAGATTTTAAGCTCACCTTAAAATCATCGTTCAGGCTGAAGAGTAAACGATGGCAGCGTTTACATGCAACGATTATCGCTCATATGCCATCATTTGAACAAATTTTAAGCGATAATCATTGTGTGTAAATGGTCCTTTAAAGGGATTCTGTCATCAGGTTCATGTTGCTTACTGCCCCCATGGGTGTTTTATTCTGAAACACTGAGGTCTGAGTTACTGAGGCGGGCCGCACCATCATCTTCTCGCCTAAATCATATATAAGAGTCTGGGTCAGCATCTTTCCACAACCCTTTTAAGCCGAAGCAGCTTAAATATGTAACTTATTAGAGAACATATACCTTGTATTTTCTTGGAACTGATGTGCCTTATTAGCACTGTATTTTACAGTTTATAAGATTATGCAAATTAACAGATTTTTTTAACTTCAGGTTAAATACTCTTCTCATAAAAGTCATATATATGGTCTTATGAATCACTGCCTGAAATCAAATAGACCAGCATAACATAGTTGTATATATGCAGATTCAGGATAGCTATGCCTTAAACAATGAAAGTGGGAAAATCACAGATGCCATTATCTCACAGTACATAACATTACCCCTAGACAAGGTTATAGGGTTGATGCCAAGGCAGTGCAGAATGCTGGTATTCGGTCTTGTTCTGTTTAACAAGTTTGAGGTTTTCAATGGCTTTTGTATGTCCTTACTATGTTTGTGGGGTAGAGAGCAAGTTAAAATCGGATTATGAGCTCCTCTAAGGACAGATGTCAGTATGTTTTCTGTAAAAGGCTTGCAGAATATGTTGTATAGTAATGAGTAATAATCAGAAGCAATGCAATAAATACAGGTGGCATTTACATCTTATGCTGTTACCCCGTATATGTTGTTTTCTGTTGATGGTCAGCATGATACGAGAATCGCAACCAAATACTTTTCTGAGTACTATTCATGCCGGTGTGAAAAATGACTGCCAAGAATTTGGGTATTAAATACATATGAATTATGTTAAAGGGGTTAGCCATTATTAGATAAGTATTGGCAGCAGTGGGTAGAAAGGAATGATCCAAGAGTACCATTGATATGCCTAATAAATCTTCACAGAGGAGATGACAAGAGAACTTGTGGGTGTTTATAAGTTAAGCTCTTCTGAGCATGTTCTAAACTGCTGGATGCAGATTTCACACTAGTGCTACTGGGGAGCATTATGTTACCTCACTCATGAACATGTATGTCCATGGACTATGCAGTCATGCAATGCCACTCTTAATACCATTTTAATCATGTTTCATTATGTAATCTCCAATTCCGCTGTGCTTTTACATATGGAAAGTGTGATTGTTCTCAGTAAGAGAAACCAAGTAATCTTGTAGATATGATAGCTTTTAATGGCTAACAAAAATACATGATGGCGAGCTTTCCAACCTCTCAGGACCGAAAGCTCACTATTACATCATGTATTTTTGTTAGCCATTAAAAGGTATCATATCTACAAGATTTCTTGGTTTTCTTACTGAGAACAATTACATTTTGCTCTACTAGCTAACACCGTACCAACCGCCCTTTTTTTTATTTTACATATGAATTCACAGTGTTTAACATGGTATGTAAGGCCGAAAAAGATACATGTCCATCCAGTTCAGCCTATTAACTCCCAATGTTGATCCAGAGAATGGCAAAAAAACAATGTGGTGGAAGCCAATTTTAAGGGAAAAAACTCTTTCCTGACTTCAATCTGGCAATCAGAATAATCCCTGGTTTAACAACCCTTTTTAAGTTATTAATGATTATTATAACATAATATTGTATAGCTCAAAAAAGGTGTCCAGGCCCGTCTTAAACCTTTTTATCGAATTTTCCATCAATGCGTCCTTAGGCAGATCGTTCTGAAGTATCACTGCTCTTACAGTAAAGAACCACCTCCTATGTCTGCGTAGAAACCTACTTTCCTCTAACAGGGACATCATGGCTCTGAAAAGCTATTTTCCCTAATTTAAATTCACATAGCTGCTGTATACTTATGTAATAGAGCTCAACCCTTTTAATGACTCTTAATTTCATATTCAGTGTTCTATATTTTTCTATAATTAGCATGGTTCACGCGTACCTAAAAACAGATTTATGTAACACTGCTTATAGCTAAAACCTAGAGATTGCTGGGGCGTATAGTAACATCAGAAGCTAATTATCATTGAATATTCATTGTATCTTAGTTGGCAATGGCTTTAGGTAGCAGGATAAGACTCCAGCAGGATCATTTCCCTCGTATAGTATGAGATGACATATATACATACTATAGGTTCTGCATCTAATTATCATTGTCAGTAATTGGCAGATTAATTGTATAGGCTGCATTCAGCATTGTCATATCAGATACAAAAAAACTCATAAACAGGTTTGTTGGTCATACATAAGTGGTATACTAAACGAGTGTTTGCAATATTTTAACTTGAGTTTAATCATTGGAACATGTTTAATGTGCTGATATAGTATGCTGAAACCACATGAATTACCAACATTATTCACTAAGATGGTTAGAACTACACTTATTAACAAAAACATAATACAACCAGATATAAATGTGGTATTGCTGAAAAACTCGGCATGAGGTTATTTCTCAGGCAGATATGTAAATGTTTACAGTTACTGTCTGATTAGACACTGGGTCTTGCCACCAGAGACCATAAGAGTGCTTCCTCCGTTGCCCTATAAAAAGGCTCTCAGAGCTTACTTTTGTGTAGCGTACCCCTTATTGAGAGATTATTGACTGCTAGACATGCCTCTAAGATGCACCTGAAGGCATTTTACCCAGACTTTGAGAGGGGCTACCTCATTGGAATGAGAGAAGCAGGATGGTCATTTTGCCAGCCATCTAGTCTCTTCTGACCAAGGAGGTTTTGGGAGCAAAGGTCATGTGAGGGCATGCACACATGGCGAACAGGCTCCGACAGATCACCAGTAGAGAGGATCAGTTGAGCATGAGCATATCCAACAGTTTTGTTGTCCACCATCTAGACACAGTTGGCACTTTTATTACAGACTCCTGTCCCTGCCTGGACCATTTTCAGGTGCTTAATAGTAGGAAATTTGGTGTCCTACCATTAATACCCCAATGCCGTCATCTTCGCTTTGTAGGGATGTTGTCACAGAGAAAGCTGAACTGCTATGGATTGGAACCATACTGTCTTTAGTGATGATTCCAGGCTCTATTTGGGAGCCGACAATACTATTGTTTGAGAATGCAGGCCTCATGGTAAGCGCTTCAATCCTGCCTTAGCTGTGGAGTAACATACTGCCCCCACTGCTGGTGAGATGATCTAGGGAGCCATTGCATATGTCAGTCGGTCACCCCTAGTAGTGGTACGGGGGACAATGACAGCTCTGCGATATCTTCAGGACATCCTGCAGCCACTTGTGTTCCTCCAACGGCGGCTTCCAAGAGGTATTTTTCAGCAGGATAATGCTCGGCCGCACACAGCAAGGGTGTCACAGGAATGCCACTGCCAGGTTGCCATATTTCCTTCTTCTACAGATCTATCAGCATTCCAGCATTTATGGAACCTACTAGGACGCCAGCTTCAGCAACCTATGAGTGTGCAGGATGTAAAGCACCAGTTATAACATCTGTAGGCAAATGTGTCAGAGGATAACATACGGAGCCTGCATGCCCCTATGCCCGACTGTATCTCATCATGAGGCGGCCCAACAGATCTTCCTTTTAAATTGTACGGATTTCCTCACTTTCTTTTATCATCATTACATTCAGGCATTTCATTTGATTCCAACAATTCCTTCAATGTGTATTATTTTCTTTTGTCAGTGAGTATATTTGTCCAAAAACTGCCTACAATAATCTCACTTTCTATTACAGAGTAGCTGCCATGGATTTTCACAGCATTTTCCACTCTCTGAAATGCGAAGGGTAAAATTTGTGGCAAATCCAAAGCAAAGCCATATATAGCACATGGATTTTACTGCAGAATACATGGTCAGGAGTAAGATGGAGCGCTAACCTCATGAATGTAGTAACTTTTACTGGGCTATATTCTGTGCTAATTGCCAAAGGGCACATATTTCTTTGTGTCGTTTGTGCCTATAATACAGTGGACCTATCCTTTAAAAATGCAGCTCCGACCACTATAAAAATATAAGAAAATTATTTGCCACAGACATAAAATAAAAATGGTGTTAAAAGGTAAAAATCTAATTCAAGGTCCATTTACACAGGTCATTTCTTCAAGGTATCAATAAACTTTGAAGTGAATGTCCTGTGTCCCAGAAGAACATGGAGTTACCACCTACTAAGTACTCATTGGCACTTTTTGTGGCATCAGGTGTTCCTCTACTTAGTGTTGTATTTTAGAATTATTCTGGAGAGTAGGCAGAACATTAGGAAGAATACCACTAAAATATGGAACATGAAAGTCAAAGGCAGTGTACAATGCCCAGGAGTAATAGTAGAACATTGGCACAACACAGTAGTGAGAAAAGATGCTCCAGAACTGTTATTGTATGCATATAGCAAGTATTTACTAAGACCTCAGGTCCACGGCATTAAGTGATTTACAAAATCTGCGCGGGTCATCCGCGCCCATTGGTAATCATTGGGCAACTGCAGGTAACTAAATACCTGCGGATGTCATTTTCCTCCAGCATGCGGATCGATCGTGTAGGAAAACAACCGCAGCATGCTCCTTTTTTATGCGGTTTTCCTGAACGGACAGCTCCCATGGCTTCCATTAAAGCCAATGGAAGCCATCCAATTCGCGACACGGCCGCGGATAACACTGTGGCAAGAGAGGATGACACAGGAGAGGAGAGCCCTGCAGCGTTCGGACAGGTGAGTAAAATGCATTTTTTGTCCTCATGTCTGCGGGCCGGGTGGATTCTGCATGGGGAAACCGTGCGGGCCTGTGGACATGAGGCTTAAAACAGACAGGTCTTCTTTAAGTTCTAATCTGCATTAACTGCATGCAATCAAATCCTGCCCACTCACATGCCAGATAAGATCTTGCCGGGTTTACAGTCAAGACCATCTGGCCACTAGCCGCCATGGATGGACAGGGTTTCATATGCAGGTTAAGGAGTAAGAGAAGTTGGGGGGCCCCAAGATAAACTTTTGCACCTGGGCCCATGAGTCTTTAGCTACGCCACTGCATACAGTGTAAACTGTGTGGAAACCCAGCCTTAGGGTATGTTCACAGGGAGCATAAATGCTCAGATTTTTTACAGCATTTACAGTAGAAGCCATGTGGATGATATTTTAACAAATCTTATCCACATGCTGCATGCAAAATCGGCGTGGAATCTGCAACAGAATTTACATGCAGTGCAAATTTGAAATTTGCAGTATGTCAATTTATACTGCGGATTTTCAGTGCAGACTTCACTTCTTCAAATAAAAGAGTTAAACCTGTGTCAAAATTCACATTACACATGTAGATTTTGATGTGGATTTGCACCAAAATCTGCAGCATGTGAACATACCCTTAAAAAGCCTATTTGACAAACAATAAATTTAATACGGAATATATTGCAATCTGTATATATGTGTGTATTAAAGTATGTCTTCAATGGCCATTAAACCTATATATTGGACATTTGGATGCATTGGATATATACTAATCATGCCTTCAGAGTACAACATGTATTTATAACCACATTAAAAAGAGTATGTGTTTTCACCAGCTAAAAGAGATTACTTACATGTATATACTGCCATGTGCCTTAAATGCAACTTTCTTGATATTCGGATGTTTTTGTGTAAGGGTTGATATATTGCAGTGTTATATTTGCTCATACATATTCCTTACTATTAATGTAACCTCAACTGAAACATATTGTGGTAAATGTCATGCATATTTTAATTTGGTTACAACAAACCTACTGCAAGAAATATTCATATAACTTGTATAATTAATTATGGATTTTGTAATAAACGACTGTACATACAATATAATACATATGATTACAAATAGAATTTGTGAAGTCTTATTTGGAAACGGCTCCTGGGCTTTTCTAAATAAACATGATATTACTGTAAACATTTAGTACAATTCATTATAAATAGAGATGGTTTTTCAGTGTCCCTTTTCATACTGATTTTCATAGTACCTCCTGATCGCCTGTTTGTCTTATGAGCCTGTGTCCATAAACTTATGTGATGGGTAAAGTAACCTGGTTTGGGAGTCAATATTTTTGTTATGGTGCATCGGTCACAATCGGGAAGTAGAGCTGAGTTGACAGGACCTTCGGTGCATGGGTACTGGTGTAATATGTTTCCGCTGGAAGTATGGGTGGGGACACGGGTTGGTCGGGCTGAGTTACAGGGGACGGGCAGGTCACTCCCACAGCTGAGGATTGGCTGATGCCCTGCACACAGCTCCCCAGAGACATATGTATCGGCTCTCCCCACTGACAGCTCACACATCTCCTCGCCCTCCTTTTCCTACTCCTGGTCCTACTACTGCCATCTCTGCTCCTGGCCCCACTGTCACTCTCCCCGCTGGGCTCCCTGCCAGCCCCGACTGGCACTTTTCCCGCTGGGCTCCAAACTCACCTCCCGGCACCGCTGTACCGACCTCGCTGTTACTCTCCTCCCCTGCCCCGTTGACCTCCCATGACCGCTACCCGCATTTTGGTGAATTAATATGTCTATATTGGTCCATTGTGGAAATTATTTACCCCTTGGTCTAACATGTTGGTGACGTCTGAGAAGGGCCCTGTACGTCCCCCCTGCATGAACGTAACAATTATGCACTCTCACATCTCCACTTGGAAGCCTAGCCATGAGAATAATGGGCCTGCTGGAAGGTTTGGTTTTCTACATATGTTGTTGATGCATTTTGGGGAGTTGAAAGCCTACGTGAAGAGTGCCCAGTTCGTGGAATGAAGTACTCGCTTTAAACTGACTCAAATATGGTTTGCTTAATACACATTTGTTTGGGTAAAAACATAACTTAATTGCAGAGAACCTGGCAGCAGCCCTGCTTTCAGAAGACTGGTAAAAGTGAGTAAGAAACTAGGTAAGAGTCAAACTATGAACGTACAAATGTAAATATTAAAAGCAGTACATCTCTGCACAACAATCTGTCCCTAAGGCTTAGTTACTGACAAAGTGTGTTGTGCCACCAGGGAGATAGACATCTTCAAGGGCCCATTGATTATTCTATGAAGCTTGTCTACCATGCAAGCATCCCCGGGGGGCATTCTTACTAGTGGTGTTCACAGCATTCCCCAAGACGGAGAATTAAGTTTTATAGTTTCTATAAAATTGGGAAACTGCTTCACAGCACTTGAAACTGAGGCCGGATTATGTGACTCCCCGAGTGCCAATGATGTGAATACTACGGTGACCCAGCGTTAGCTGCCATTCACTTGAATGAGTGCTAACAATGTATAACTAGCTTATACTTCTCTCAGCAACTGTAGGAAGAATGAACTCTATAGCACCATCTTCATAACCATTGACCTAGAGTATTCTTGTTTCATAATTAACCTTTTCAATACCAGAGATTTTTTAGTTTTTAATTTTTGTTTCTTCACCTCCACCTTCCAAGAGTCATAACTTTTATTTATTTTTTTCATCAAACAGCTGTATGAAGGCTTGTTTTCTGCAGGACCAGAACCATTGGCGCAAGCCCTTAGGGAAAACACTCTAAGCAAAGGACTGCAGATTGAAGATTACTCTTATTTAATATCGCTACATGCAGATGATATTATTTTGACGCTAACAGACCCCATATCTTCTCTAGAAATTACTTTGGAGGTAATAAAAGAGTTTGGACAAATCTCTTATTACAAGATAAACAGAAATCTCAAATCTTGCCTGTGAATATCTCTAATGACCTACTACATTACCTACAAAACAAGCACTCTTTTGATTGGCAACAAACATGTATAAAATACTTGAGTATAACTATATCTGTTTTGCACCAAAAGCTTTTAATTTCAAACCTATGCTAAAAATATTGCAGGAAGAATCCCACAGATTATCTAAATGTGACATTTTGTGGGTGGAAAGCTTATTTCAAAATGCTTCTGTTGCCCACATTAGTATTTCTATTTTGGACTCTCCTGATCGAACTACCACAACGTTTCTTCAGAGATACGAATAAGATCACATTGCTAGTACCATATTCTCTAAAGATAGCTGGATGGGAGGCCTAGGCCTATTCTCTAGCCACACGTCTCCCATCTAGCTCCATGGCAGAGGTCTGATGCCCAGAACCACTGGGTCCATACAGAGCATTATCTAGCCTCTCTTATCTCAACTAAAACTCTGCTTGTAATCCCATTATGGAATTTGCCTTTGCACCCCACCTTTCCCTGTTGACTCAAATAGCCTTAAAGGCATGGAAAAAAATGTCATGATTATGTGAATTCCCAGAGTGCACTTCTGAAAGATTACATTATTTTGGATATACTTCAATATGCTATCCCATACTTGAACATATCAAAATGGAACTTCATGGGCATCTCTAACTGCTTACATTTATCGCAAGAGAACTCTCTTACCCAATTTAAACAACTAAGATCTGAATATTCCTTGACTCCAGGAAACTACTACAAGTATCTACAAGGACAACATTTTCTACATACACATAAAATTATATTATTTAGGGGTAACCCAGCTATATTCAAAATGTTCTCTAAAGGAATTAAAGAGTTAAAATGTATATATACTTTATTACATGATACTGCTAATTTTCAAAAAATGTATCCATTAAGCGAGTGGGAAAGAGAGTTGGGCCAAAAATTTTGTGATAAAGAGTTGAAGCAGGCTCCGAAATACCGATTTTTTTTTGGACATAAAGTGCCAGCATGCTCAAATTTAGTCATACTGAGACATTGGAAGAGTGTTGCTATTCCCAGGATAGCAGAAACTATCACACTGATCCACCAGACGTATATATTTGAAAAAATGCTTGCGGGTGATATCCTTAGGCCTCCCTCACACAGGTGCTTTTTTTTCAGCATTTAGCGCTAAACGCTGTCAGAGGATCCCATTGTTTTTAATGGAGCCTCTCACGCAGCCTCAGACAGCCGCTTTTCAGCGCAGCGATTTTCGAGTGGAGTCCATTCTGTTTTTAGGGGTTTAGCACTTCTCATCAATGATGAGGAGTGCTAGAAGCCGGCATCGGCCGCAGCATCGCTGTGGCCAAAAACTAAAGTATACCGCGTCACAGCTCTGCGCAATGCATGTGAGGGAGGCCTTACACTCCTGAAATGTCACTGTATTTGTACAGCATGGTCATCCTACAACCACTGCATAGCAGGCCGATTACAGAACTTTTCTTTGTAGATTCTTGCAATATCGTTATTTAGTCAGGAATAGAGATGAGCGAACACGTTCGGCTCCGCCCCTTTTTCGCCCGAACACCGAACTTTGCGAACACTTCAGTGTTCGGGCGAAAAAGTTCGGGGGCCGCCGTGGCAGCGCGGGGGGGTGCGGCGGGGAGTGGGGGGGAGAGGGAGAGAGAGAGGGCTCCCCCCTGTTCCCCGCTACTGCCGCCCGCGCCGCCGCGCATCTCCCCGCCCCCCGGCGGCACCCGGACACTTACGCGCGAACACTGCAGTGTTCGGCAAAGCCGGTGTCCGGGTGCGGATGTGTCCGTAACGGACACGTTCGCTCATCCCTAGTCAGGAAGTATTAGGAGCTGTAACTGCTATATCTTTTCTTTACCTGGTAATTATTTACTTACATGCTGATTAACCCTTCTATCTTATTCTTGTTCATATGTAAAACTGTTCACGTTTCTCTCTATCAGGTCCTATGCCCACGGGCACGTACGGATTCCGTTGCTGAATCTGCATCTGTGCGTGCCTGCAGACATGGGCATTAACCCGTTTAGGACCAGGCACTGTAAATTTACAGCGCCTGGTCCTGGGCTTAAAGCTTAGCCGTATGTAAAATTTACGCCTCCTGCTTCTGCAATCAATCAGAGGCAGAAACGGGTTATCAGCTGTTAGTGACAGCTGATAACCCCGAGGAGAAGGCAGGAGGGGTATTTAACCCTTTCTGCCTTTTGCTTCCCCGAGTACGAAGTGCTCAATGAGCACTGCGTATTAGAAAGTAAAAGCAGTCCCAGCGCCCCCCAGAGACCCCATATTTACCTCTCCAGATCTGCCACGAGTGTCCCACCTGGCAAGCTGGTGCGCATGCACAGTGCAGAGCATGAAGCGCCGATGCTGGGCTATGACGCAGATTCCCACGATACTTCCATAGTGCCCACAGTGCGGAATATCGCCGGACAAGCGGTTTCCATTGACTGCAATGGAAGCCGTCCATGCGATTATCCACACAAAACAGAACATGCTGCGATTCTCTCCCGCGAGAGGAAAATCACGGTTGATTTCCGCTCGTAAGCAGGGGAGAATCTTTTAATACAGCATGTCTCTGGATTGACATAGCTTCGGGATTCGCAGCGGGCGTGTAGCGGTGAATTCTGCAGCGATAATCCGTCCGTGGGCATTGGGCCTTAAAGGGGTTGTCTCGCGCCGAAACGTTTTTTTTTTTCCATAGGCCCCCCGTTCGGCGCAGGACAACCCCAAAGGATGTGTTAAAAAAAAAAATTTTATTACTTACCCGAATCCCCGCTCTGCGACGTCTTCCTTCTTCCTTCTTCTTCCTTCACCAAGATGGCCGCCGGGATCTTCACCCACAATGCACCGTGGGTCTTCTCCCATGGCGCACCGTGGGCTCTGTGCGGTCCATTGCCGATTCCAGCCTCTTGATTGGCTGGAATCGGCACACGTGATGGGGCAGAGCTACGAGGACCAGCTCTCCGGCACGAGCGGCCCCATTCACCAGGAAGAAGACCGCACAGCGCAAGCACGTCTAAAAAAGCTAGAAGACATCAGAATCAGACGGATCCATGGTGACGGGGACGCTAGCAACGGAGCAGGTAAGTGAATAACTTCTGTATGGCTCATATTTAATGGACGATGTACATTACAAAGTGCATTAATATGGCCATACAGAAGTGTATAACCCCACTTGCTGCCGCGAGACAACCCCTTTAAGCTTTATTATCAGTCCAGAAATTTTTTTTTCCATTGATGTGTATATATACATACTTGAAGAACAGATGCAGTTCATACTATTTTATGAAGCAACAGCACCCCCTTGTGCTTTTTATAAGTAAGACATACTACCGTACCTACTCAGGTTCATTGGGCTGTAGGCAAACTAAGGCTTTTTATAAAGTATGCTCTCTCTTATAGCAAGAAGCATTGCTAACAGTAACTCATTCCTCTCTCTCTGTTGATATAAATATGGACAACATTCATGTCAAGCTGGCATGTATATGGCACCTAAGAAGATAGCTACTGGCCAAACACGTTTTCAGCCAACAGCTGTGTATTGTATATACCAGGCCTTATGCGTATGGGACAGTAGTGTCAGGGAAATTTTGCACACAGCACCAATCAGGCCCACCCCAATGCCCTGCTGCTGGCGGTAAAGAAGAAACACCACACACGGAGGTCTGGAATAGTTCCTCACACGGGGACATAACTGCGCACTTTATTACAGATTACATGGGGTCTTATACGTTTTAGTCACGTTACTAGGAATGGGTGATGGTTAGAGATGAGCGAACCTACTTGGTCACACCCCTTTTTCGCTCGAGCGCCGTGATTTTTGAGTACTTCCGTACTCGGGCGAAAAGATTCGGGGGGCGCCGTGGGTGAGTGGGGGGTTGCAGCAGCGGGGAGTGGGGGGGGGGGGAGAGGGAGAGAGAGAGGGCTCCCCCCTGTTCCCCGCTGCTACCCCCCGCTCCGCCACGCCTCCCCCCATCCCCCGGCGCCCCCCGAATCTTTTCACCCGAGTACGGAAGTACTCGAAAATCGCGGTGCTCGATCGAGTAATTACTCGAAACGAGTATATTCGCTCATCTCTAGTAATGGTCTCATTGGCTCAAATCCACCGCATAACCATGTATGTGATGTCTGCAATTCCGCCTGAGGCAGTGTTAGTCATATACATAGTTAAACAGTCATTAACTTGATACTGCGCTTCTGGGAAAACAGCCAAGCACGCGGCCTTCGTATCAGGTTCTGTATCATCTCTGAATTTCTGGATACATCTCTCTCAGTCTTGCAAAGCTTTGGAATATCTGATATAAGGCTACATATTAAGTTTTTGTCATTTTAGCATTGAATAGAACTTGCATACAGGTATAAAAGCATAAACAACATATGGCAATATATACATATACCCTCACAGTAGAAACATTGTGCTTAAAGACTGAGAAATCCTATATACTGTAACTGTTGCTCAATGTTCCCTCTAATCCTTTGTAGCTAGTAAGCAGAATAGCAGCATGAGCACTATTCTAAGTAAGCGGCTGATATAAAACAGCATCACATGAATACTGCCATATAGCATCCAGATAATTAGCCATACAGTGGCCACAACACAGTGCCACATAGTGGCAGATAAATAGATGCCTGCAAACTGCATTCACAAAAGAGAGAAACCCATAGAATTTCTGGGCAGCTTGACAAGACAAAATATTGTCTCCTTGATGGTCTATTGGGAGGAAATGGTAATATGTCAGGTGGTCTAGAGTAGTTAAGGAGGCATTCCAATTCCAGAGATTTGTGGCACGTCCACAAGATATAACATAAACATCTGATAGATGTGGGTCCCAACTCACGGACCTGCACCTATGTCTAAAACGAGGGCCCTCAACTCTATCCCGCCTCGCTTCATCCCATTGGCCATCGTATCTTGCCTCTAGACGTAGCCTGGTTTTACAGCAACAACACTGTCTCCATAACGCCCATAGAAGAGAATTTATGGTTATGCAAGCAGCGTGGCAAGCTATAGTGTTTATGCATCTCATAAGTTGAGGAAACAGCATAGTGCAGGGTGCTTGGCTGTCTCCATAAGACCTGGCCATCTCTTGAAACATGGATGCGGCAGCCAGCGGAACAAGGTGAGGAAAGGGGACCAGAGAGCATACTCTTTAACCCTTTGCAATCCAATTTTGGATTCAGGGTTTCCTAGGGGGCTTTCTCTTTCTACCATTATACAATGGTGTCATCTGCTGGCTAGAGCCAGTACTGCGGTATAGGACATGCTGGAGAGGCCAACGACAACAGAGCGGCCAGTAATATACAGTAAGAATACCCTGCCGGACGTCTTCTGACATTGGAGCTGTACAGACTTCAATCAGAATGACTTTAGACGTCAGACAGTGGATTGGAAAGGGTTAATACTGATGTATATTCTTAGATTTGGAATCCATTGGAAGAAGCAGCCATATTCAGATATAAGTAGTGTTTGGTATACAGCAGAGGTGTAACTATAGGGGATGTGGTTGCACCCGGGCACAGCCTTAGGGGGCCCAGCAGTGCAGTAGTATGAATAAAGCATTATAGTTGGGGGCCCTGTTACAGATTTTGCATTGGGGCCCAGAAACTTCAAGTTACACCTCTGGTATACAGGGTTGGTGATCAGGTGTAATAAGGTATAAGCAACGTTCGATACACTGAGTTGAAGATTAGGTGCAAGCAGTGTTCGGTAAACAGGGTTGGAGATCCGGTGTTGTAATGGTGTAAGCAGTGTTTAGTACACAGAGTTGGAGTACAGGTGTAGTCATGTGTAAGCAGTGTTTGGTACACAGGGTTGGAGATCAGGTGTAAACAGCTTTCGGTACACACGGTTGGAGATTTAGGTATAGTCTGGTATATATATTTTTGTGTTCATATTGAGTGCTGGAGTAGCCCTCATTGTCTTTACAGGGAACATCTATGTATAATGGTGAATATGCCTATACCTCTTAATGGAAAACCCTGCATGATTTTGTATATGCTCATAGTCTGGTATAAGAAGCATTCAGTACACAAAGTTGGAGATAAGGTGTAGTAAGATATCAGCAGCATTCGGTATACAGAGCTGGAGATCAGGTGTAGTAATGAGCACAATGCACTAAACAGCCATCATACTCAGGGACCGGAAGTTCCGACTGAAGCATCAGAAGCTGTGATTGGCCATAGAGCAGGTGGAATCCATAATTAATCTCAGAATGCTCAGAACACAAACTAAACGAGACTTAAGCTCCATTTACACGCAACGATTATCGCTCAAAATTCACTCAAACAATGTATTTTGAGTGATAATCCTTGTGTGTACATGCTACCATTGTATGCTTTTCATCTGAGTGATTATTTTTAGTTCAGCATAAAATCCATCATTAGGCCAGAGAGCTGATAACAGGGACTGCATGCTGTGATTCTCTGCAGGAGCGCTGATAACATTGTTTTCAGCTGCAGTCCTACAGCAGAACAAAGGGGCTGTATGCAGATAACAGACCACCTGCTATTATCTGCATACAGCTCAGGGAGGCCCCTTTACATGCAAATGAAGCTAATAAGCTACTAATGGACGAATAAACAAATTTTGAGCAATCACCTGTGTGTGTAAATGGGGCTTTTGATAGCATGATGGCAAGGCTACAGACTACAATGGGGAATATCAGGGGCTCAAGTTCCAATATGTTCAGTCCTGACACCCTTAAAGAGGTTAGTGGTAACAATGCCCATGGTCTAGGTTTGTGAAATGGGTAATGTAGTGAACAAGATAAAGTTATTGTATAAAATATTGGGAAAAATATGAAAAAAGGTTCCCCATGATACAAAATAAAAAACAAGCTTATATTTGCATCCTCTGCGCCCAGTCGTTGTTTATAATCTGCAGTCAGCCTCTATATGGGATGTCACAGGCTGCTGCAGCCAATTACAGACCTCAGTGCTAGAGTGTCAAAGTCTATGATTGGCTGCAGTAGTCTGTAAACATTATATCATTGGACTGGGGGGCTGGAGTGGTGAATATAAACTTGTCTGTTATTGTCTATGGTGCGAAGTCTGTTTTTTTCCCCAATTTTTAAAATAAATGCTAGACAACCCCTTTAATGACAGCTCCAATGGTTTTCGATGGTACTTGAAAGGTTAGGGACGACATCAATGGTTGATTTGCGTAGTGAAGGGTCAATATATCCTGTTTGATCAGTGCAAGGGCTGAGGTGAAAAAGCTGAATTTGATGAGGGCACTACCCTGACATCTAGTGGCCAATGTACAAAATGCAATAATTTAGAATTTGCGTTTAACCCATTTAGGACCAAGCAATGTAAATATACGGTGCTTGGTCCCAGGCTTAAAGCCCAGTCATATGTAAAATTACGGCGAGGATTAAAGACTCATGCTTCTATAATCAATCAGAAGCAGGACGGGTTGTCAGCTGTTAGTCACAGCTGATAACCCAGAGGAGGAGGGAGAAATGGGTTTTAATCCTTTCTGCCCCTTCCTTTCTTTAGTACACAGTGCTCAATGTGCGATATGTACTAAAGTGAAAGTGTTTCTTTCAGTATGCGAGCCTGGGGGTCACGTGACCGCAGGGATTCCCTGCTACAGCAGAGCTGCAGGTTCCTAGCAGACCCTGATCAGCTCTGCCAGTTACGATTGTCACTACAGGGGATGTTTTCCCTGTAAGTGGGGCTCCTATGGATGCCTCAGCTACAGTGGGAAAGTATCAAATAAAAAAAACCCCAAAACATGTGAATGTCCCCCAGAGGTCTTATATGACGTCATGTAGGACATAGATAGTAAAAAACATAATTACATACATCAGTAAAAAATATGACAGAATAAAACAACTATATACATAAAAAAGTAAATAACCCAAAGCCGACGCCAACCAAAACTGGCGCTATATGCGCCCTGTAATCCAAGACCATACATATTATATATCAAAACGTCCGAAACAAAATGAGGAACCTCTTCCCATACTTCATTTTAGCGTCAATATACTAATGAAAAAAAATAATAACTAGAAAAAAATTTTTAAAAATATATATTTTTTTTAGCTTTTTATTCCCAATAAAACTAAGAAACGGGGGGATAAATAAGTGAAAAAGCTATTTTAAAAAATCGCCCTATATGTCACGGGAAAAAAAATGCAGCAAAAATAAGGCAGTAAAACCACCACATGGGTAAAATCCCTAAAAAGTGTCTGGTCCTTAAGGTAAGTAAAGGAGGATAATAATAATACTGCTCTGGCATCTGCCCCTGGTCTTTGCATGTTCCCACTGTCCCAGGGAAGGCCAACAGGTGAAGCAGAGGCAGGATCATGGGGCAACCAAGGGTCATACCTGCTCTTGCGGAGTGAGGGCTGCCTGTCTGGTCTTACCCTATAAAAGAGCCCATGTAGCACAAATTGCTCAAAAAATGATATTGCAGGCTATGATAGAAAGGTGTCAGAACACACGGAGTGTCCCAGCGTGCTGCAGAGCGGTCAGAGTGCGCAGGCTTCCCCCTGTCCACCATCTACAATGGGTCAACGTGAGAACTGGGCCATGGAGCAGTAGGGGGTGGCCTGGTCTCATGAATCACATTTTTCGACCCCACAGCGATGCTTACAAGCCTTCACACCATCTAAAGCAATGTATTCATTTTTGATGTTTTACGATTGTTGGAAGGCGGCTTGTGACTTTTTTCATAGGTCCATGCAGAGGTCCTGTGAAGCTTAGACTACTGTCACATGGGGCGGACGTGTTGCGGATTTCCCGCAGAATTGCATGTGTCCAACTAATAAATTTCATCTACATGGTGCGGGAAAAAATCAGCGCAGAATCTGCAGCGGATCGGACGTGTGGTGTGGGTTTTATATCCCCAATACATCAATCATTAGCTGCGGATTATCAGGGCTGGATTTAACCCTTTCAATAAGCAGAGAGAACTCTGCAGCACACAACTACCCGTGTAATACATGTCGCTGGCTCATGGTGGAAAGTCTGCAGCGTGTGGCTATAGCGTGATAACAAGTTACCACGACCTATGGAGAACTGGCCTGCACAAAATACTAAAACACGTCATGATCTGTAAGACGATACACGATCGCATGCTTATATCTGCGTGTATTCGCACTGCGTTTTGCGGAATAGGCAGGTGCATATTTTAATATACTTTTTTGTGCACATGAAAAAAACGTGCAACGATGTTCCCAGCTATTGAAATGGCCAATTATTGTAATTAGTTTGATATCTGCTCTTTCACCGCACAAATGCGCAGGAAAATAAAGCATGCTACGTATTTTTTTCATGATTGAAATGTGCACGTAAAATATGCGAAGTATGTGAACTAACCCATTAGAGTCAGCAGCTCTATTCTCTGTGTATTGTGGGCGCAAAATTTTCACCTGTAAATACGCTTGTGTGAATCCGGCTTAACACAGTGCCACTAAGGCCGCCTGCACACAAACGGGTGGGCTTCCGGAAGTGGGATACCGCACAGGAGTCCGACCTAGTGCCCGGCCAGTGACCCTCCGTACCTATCATTGTCTTCCTCTGTACTGCGGATGGAGAGCTGTCGGACATGCGCAGTACAGATTTTCCTGCACCGTCGCTAGGCGATGACACAAGTCCCATGACCTTTCCACAATGTAAATTGTGGAGGGGCCGTGGGTCGTACCGCTTCCATTGACGCCGATGGAAACACGTCGGTGCGGAGCCCGCACAAAAATGGAGAATGCTGCGATTTTTCCTCTGCGAGTGGAAAATTGCAGTCGCTGTTCGCTCGTGTGATTGGACGTGCAGATTCTCGATTGGTTTGAATTGGTGCGGAATGCTGCAAATCGTCCATGTTGGAGACGATCACAACACGCATTTATTTCAATGGGTTCATTCACGTATTTTCCACGCACATTTCAGTTGTGCCAAAAACAAAAACAGCATGCTCTATTTTCCTGTGGGTTTGCACACCAAAAGGCCCCACAGAAGTCAATGAGGATGTGCAAATGTGTGCACAATATGCTAGGAGGTACGTGAAACACTGCGTATTGCGAAGCAAAAAGAACACATTCTGGAACTCATTAGACTAATTAGCCATTATAATGCTGGGAGCATTTGTACTTTTTTTACGCATGGAAAAAATGGCAAAGTAAATGCTGATGTGTGCGCAAAAAAAGCATTTTTTCATTCCGCAAATACGCTTACGCTCGTGTGTAGCCAGCCTAAATCCCCTATTTTTGCAGACTCTCTATGAACTTCCGAACATGTGACCTCCACTCTACTCTATTTGTCTAATAAACACCTAAACCACTAGTGACCAGCGTGGGGAAACAGTGGCAGGGCTTCGGTCTCCACAAATATGGCGCCCTTTATCCTCTACAACTGCGTCTATTAAGCTCCTCTACTGTCTCGAATGGAAGGTCACATGACACGGAGAATCAGAGCACGTGACCATGACGTCACCAAGGTCCTACTACGGGACTGGGACTCTCTACACGCAGTGAGAACGAACTTGATGGTTGTGGAGGACGGCATGTCTGTGGATAGAGAGGAGGCCGCCGGGCAGCTGCGCGGGAGGCGGTTAGCGGAGCTCACGGAGATCCTGGAGCGGCAGGAGAAGCTGCTGAGTAATAAGTACGAGGTCTCCATACATGGCGGACAGTGATGGGGACTGTGGGGGGACTGGGCTGCCGTACAGCGGCTGGGATGCTGTAAAACCGCAGTATATAAGAACTTCAGCCGCATTGACCGCACAGAGTTCTGCCAGTGCGGTTTTTACTACTCCAGGCGCCATGTGTGTACACAGCCTGCGGCCGCTCTCTCACAAATACCGCGATTAGCGCACCGTCCCGAGCACGGCGCTAATCGCGGTACAAGGCTGCTATTGCTTTTGATGGGACTTCTCAGACGTGCGCCGTCTGTTCTATTTCTCTGTTTTTAGCGCACCTCCTGACTCGTCACAATGATGGGCTGCGCTAAAAAGTGCTGCCAAACGCCGTACAATGCGTTCAAGAACACTGCTAATTTACCGGAAATCTCCGTAAAAATGCTGTGATTTTGAATGGCGTCTTCTGAACGCACGCGAGAGCGGCCTGAGGGCTCCTTCACACTGACATTCTGCATCCCTATTTTTTTACTGGCGTAATACGGACACATAGCACGCCGCTGGTATTGACCTGCAGTTTCCATGCTTGTGAAAAAAATTGCGTCACGACCGATTTAAAGCCTTATAACGGACTAAAACCGCCCATTCAAGTCAAATAAACAGCGCAGTAAGAACGAGCGGAATGTGTGTTTTTTACTTACGTCGCCAGGACATGGTGTAACCAAAAGTACATCAGGGGTCCCTCCTCATTATAGAGATGGTGTAACCAAAAGTACATCAGGGGTCCCTCCTCGTTATAGAGATGGTGTAACCAAAAGTACATCAGGGGTCCCTCCTCGTTATACCTTTTTTTCTTTTTTGCACCTGTGAAAACCGCAGTGAATATACGCACACACATACATGCACGCACTGCAAACCGTGCGCCGAAACGACATATGCCCGTCAGAAGGAGCCCTAAGGCCCAATGTCCACGGGCAGATCTGAATTGCGGACTCCACGTGGAGCATCTGTTCGATGATCCGCAGTGCCAGCCTCCCATAGGGAAGCACGGGCGTCCGCAGCTGAATTAAAGCATGCCGATTTGTTTTGCGGATCTTTTGGTCTGGAAAACCGCAGCCTGCTCCATGAAGTCAATGGAAGCCATACAAACGGCGGCCCGGCTGCAATTGACATTGTGGACCGGCCACAGATTCCACGGGAAAGCAGGAGTATGAAAAAATAAATAAAAATCCCTACTGCACATGTGAGCTGGTCGGCGCTGCCGCACACATCCAGTGTCCTCCGCTGTGGGCATGAGGCCCAAGGCAGGGTTCACACATGGCGTAAATCTCATGGAATGTCCACAGCGGGACCGCATGAAAATGGTGCTAAATTGGCATGCCACGGATTTGAATTCTGCACCACCTGTCTGTTTCCACGTGGCTTGTCCGCAGCGGACTGAGCGCAGCGGCTGAACAAGATGTTTTTGCAAATCTCATCCGCTTTGCTACTTAAAAATGCAACAGAATTTCCGTGCGAAAGGTTCCACATGGAATTTCGTTGCAATTCCGCCCCCTGTGAACCCAGCCTTAGGGCTTCCTCACACGGGCATATTTGTGCGCACAATCCACAGAGAATAGAACCTATTGATTTCAATGGCTTCATCCACATGCACGTGCAGTTTGGTCGCACAAATCCCCCACCCCTCCCCCACAGCATGTTCTACTTCTACTTTCCTGTGCACCAAAAGTCCCCATAGAAGTCAATGGCGGTGCGCAAATGCCTGCACAATACGCTAGATGTGTTTGCCACGCACGAACATGTTCTGTTGGCGGAAAAAGTACAGTAAAATATGCTGATAAATGTGTTTAAAACAAAAAAAAAAAAGAAAACCAAAACATTACCCAAAAACATAGCGCTTGCAAATACGCATCCACCAGTGTGAAGGAACCCATACGGTGTGATCAAGCATCACGGAGTAAATACGCACAAAATCTACGTGGAGATCTTTATTGCAGAATCGCTCATTGCAACTAATGATTCCCGCAGTAATTGCTTCAAAATTTGAGAAGTTCCACAGTAACTCCTAAGAGCGCGTTCACACCACCGTTGTCCCTTCCGTATATTTTGTAGACCCATTAGAGCTTATTTGGCTATTCGCGAGGCCATGTTGAAAAAGTCGCAGGACGTCTCTTTCAGGTTTGTTTTACGGACGGGACTAGGACATGGAAATGTGAACGTACCAGCGTATCAGACCGCGCACGGACGGGATGTTTCATGCGAGTAGTGCCCAGGAGTCTGGCACAGCTCACACGTGGTTGTCTGAATGTGGCCTGACGGTTTTTTTTTTTCCTAATGGGGACCGGGAGTAACATGACCAATAACTGTGCTCACCCCCCAAAATGTGATTTGATGGCAACATATACATACTTCTGCCTAATGAAGGTGTGCTGATGTATTGTTGTGCCCAGTCTATATAACCTCGCGTGCCAGGCAGCGCTGATATTCTCAGATGACGGTGGTGGTCGATCATCCCAACCACTCATAACATATCTGGCTTAGGTTGGGCTCACACGATTACCGCGTATTACATGTGTGATGTACACGCCCGTGTTACATAATAATTCGCAGGCAATCAAATACCTTGCCACTCACATTTGTGTGTAGGAAGTGTGTAATACATGAGGGTAAAAAACTCAGCGTGTTCTATTTTGCCGAGTATTATGCGCAAGACCTATTGTGCTCTATGGACTGTAATGAACGGTTTACGCATGCGGCTGTGTAAGCCTGGCCTAACAGAGGCCTCCGGTCGTAACGCCTAGAGAAGGGGAGGGATGTAATGTAGAAACCTCCGGCTGTATTATCAGGGATGATGATGGCGATTGTAGACAGGAATAAATTGTTTACAATATTCATTTTGGCCTCATGTCCACGGGCAAAATAGGATTTTAAATCCGCAGCGGATCACCCGCATGCGGATCCGCATCCCATAGTGATGCATTGACCACCCGCGGGTAGATAAATACCCACGGATGGTCAATAAAAGTGAATTTTAAAAAATGGAGCATGAAAAAAAAGTGACATGCTCCATTTTTGTGCGGGTCTCCCGCAGGCTTCTATTGAAGCCTATGGAAGCCGTCCGGATCCGCAGGAGACCTAAAATAGGTCCAGGCAGGTCTTCTCCACGGACGGATCTTCTTGCTTCGGCCCGGCGCATGCGCACAGCACGCTGCCGGCGTGCCGAGTACATTCGCCGGCCGAAGAAAGAAGATCCGGCCGTGAAGAAGAGAAGACCTTCCCGGTCCGCTGCGGGTAAGTTTATTCTTATTTTCAGCGCTCATGCCCGCGGGGCAGGAGGGACCCGCTACGGATTCTCCATGGAGAATTTGGAGCGGGCCTGATTTTCCCTGTGGACATGAGGCCTAAGTCTTAATTCTTAAAAAATAAATAATCCATTCGTGTGTCCGAATTTCCCCCAGTCTCTAGCGGTGAGCACTAATCCCAGTCCGCACTTTACTGGTGTCCAGGACAATGCTGATGGGATGACGCAGTTCATTTATCAATACGTTTTTCACACTCGCGTTAAGAGTAGCGCTCCAGCCAGTGTAGCTGTATATTGTGCTGTGTTTAGGAGCACCCGCTTTACTATATTTCCACACTCGGTGGGCAAAATTAGCAGATGCGTATGCTCCACTGATGCCAATGAGCAGTTGTCACTCTTTTTATTGGTATCTGTGGGCATGCCATTCGCAGTAACATTCAGGTAAGCTGGCATCCAGAGACTGGTAAGGCCGGGGTCACACCAGTATCGCTGTTCTCTGTTGTTTGGCTCCTTCTTCGGACCCAAGCAACTGAAGTGTAGGATCCGGCGTATGCTGGTCCCGGACGGCGCCGAACGAGTCTCGTTGACTGTAATGGGTCTGTCTGATTTCTGGAAGGCAGCTAGGGATTTTCCCAGTAGAAGTAGCACGGCATGCTGCGGGATTTTGCCCGGGATTTCATATAGGATCTGTGTAGTCGGCTCCAGTGCAGATGTGGACATAGAATAACTTTAGATCATAGTTAGGCCTCATATCTACGGCCGTATCGGTAAAACACTGCGGGTCTCCTTGCAGCGTTTTACCGATGTTTGTAAACACCGGGTCTGCTGGCGGAGTGCACTCTGCATACCTGCATATCTCACGCACACGGTCATGCGCAGTGTGCCTTTTTTTTTTTTGCTTTAAATTCTCAGCTCTGTTTCATAGCGGGGTTGTGTATACAAATGCCGGTCATACACAATGTACTGCGAACGGATTGCGTGGCATATGCTGCCTATACAAATGTATGGGGCTCACGCCACGTGATACTCATGCTGCCATTTATTTCTTGTGCGTATCTACATGCAGTGTCTACACACGTGCATAGATCGCCGAAAGTCTGTTGACTTTCGTTGACTACATTCATCATGTATCAAACAGCTGTGCATCACATGTGTAATACGCGGTGACAAGACAGTCTGACATGAGTCCTTAGTGTTACAATGAGCGTATTGTGCCATGTACTGTGGGATCAGGAAACCATCACATCTGCTAAGTACCATAAACATAGTTATGGCGCTCATAGAACAGGGAGCGTGGCGTCTGGGGGTGTAGTACTCGGTCTGTGAGCATGGCGATCTTCTTCATTTGGGGTGCATGAGCACACACCATCTTCTGTGGGAGTAAATGCAGTGACTGTAAATATCACACTTGCAGACCAAGCCTGACTTACAGGGGTGACAGAGAGAGAACAGGGAGCCAGGTAAGTATATAAAGCGCACCCTGGACTGCACATTCTCTGTCCTATGAGCACTGTAATTTAGTTTATAGGATGTGACGGGTCCCTTTATGATGACTGTACAGATTCAGTGTTGCTCTATGTAACTTTGGTAACTTGTTTTTTCTTCCTAGAAACTTTATTGCTAGACTGCCCGACCGAGGAAAAAAGATTTTGGATTACACCGAAAAGGTGCGAGCAGCTATTGCCGAACATAGTAGACGGAAAAAAACAACAGATCTTCTCTCAGCATTCAAGTTACAATTTCCAGGAGGGCAAAGTCATATAAAAGAGAATGCTGAAACCTCTGAAGAACTTGAGGATGAGGAAACACCAGTGGCCCCAACTGTCACTGAGGGTAGAGGGCGCTCATCTGGCCATGCTGATGCCAAGGGCACACAGTTTGCGCATGAACTGGAGAGAAGTAGGCTTCCTGCCTCTGAGTCTGGCACTGATGACAACCTAGCTGATGCTCTGGCAAGTAGCCTGAAGATGATCAGTATTCAAGAAGGAGGGGATGAGGCAATCGGAGACTCCTCAGAGACTTCTGCTGTAAATGAGAAGACCAACTCCGGCCTGGGTACCAGTGGAGCAAAGAAATCTCAGTATCTGGACGTTCTAGAGAGAAGGGCAACGAGCGGAGTCCAAAGCAGGGAGCGATTCAAAACTAACAGGTATAAAGGGACTGAGGAAATATAGTATTGCAGTCCAGCAACTGAAATGAATGACTGACATGGAGAAGTGGGGTCTGTGATGTCTTAATAAAGTTAGGCCCAATTGCCACGGGCGGATTTGATTTGCAGAATCTGCACAGGTCACCAGTGTGGAAGCTCTGCAATTCAAAGTGCCCATAGGGAAGCATTGGCATCCGCAACTGAATTTAAACATGCAGATTTGATTTGTGGACTGTTTGGTGTAGAAAACAAATCGCAGCATGTTCCATTTCAGTGCAGATGCCGTGTGGACGGGCTCAACAGAAGTCAATGGGTGCGGATGATCCGCAGTGCTTCCGCAAATACAATTGTGGATGCACTGCGGATTTGAAGGTTGAAATCAATTGGGGTGTTGGGTAAAAGGCTGGGAGTTGGGGTTATGGATTTTTTTTTCCCACGCGGATGAGCTGCAGTGCATCTATGTACATCCACGCTAAAAAACTATTGCATCCGCGATCTCCCGCAAATGGTTTCCGCAGGTCTCCTGCTGTAGAAAGCCGCATGCGTAATCAATCAGACTATGGACATGAGGGCTTAATGGGCCGGGACTGGACAAAATTCACAAAATCTGTAAGACCATTAACCTTTTTCTCCTGCGTGTTCCTGTACCGCTTTCTTACTCCGAAGGCGATGTGGGCGGCCATTAGGCTTCTCATTCCTGTCCCGCAGGCACAATTAATAGCTGCTTCTTGTTGCTGGGAACATTGCTGTGTGGCAGATCTGCCTGCTCTATGTGCAGTCGTGAAAGTACCCCTTTATTTCTGGGGGGGTAGGTGTGAGTGACACCTATAAAAACATCAGTTAAGATGACACAAATTGGCGTCCCCATTTCGGACATTTATATATCCACATAATATACCATGGATGTCTGATAGGTTTGGGTCCCTCAGTATCTCAAACACAGCCCCAATCATGTCACAGCCCTATCACTGTCTGACTTCACCTGGTTTATGGAAACTGCTCACCTGGCTGTGCTACATGGTTTACACCATTCCAATTCACTTCTATGGGAGTTGCACAAACAATGGCGCACGGTGAGCTATGCTGTTTCCACATCTCAGAATTTCCTGAAACAGTGACACTCGATGCGCTATGCAGTTTTTGGAACGCCCATTCATTTCTGTTGGAGTAACGGAAGCCGTGAAAAATAGCCAATTTCCTGCTGTTCCTGTAACCCAGGCCACCAGTGGCTGCTGCCATCCGTGGATTGGCTCACATGGGAATACCCCTATAATATTTTCCTTCGGTATAGCTGGTGATAGGGTTGCCATAAGCACAGTGTTTCAACACATGTGCTGTTTTTCTGAGAACATTCTGCCTTGTGTGGACTTCCCAAGTGCTGGATTATCAGTATTCTAAACCATCGAATGCTCATATGCATGCAGACCTCCTTAGAAGCACGCCGTGTACATACCAGCACTGTTGTTGATGCTAACACATCAGGTACAGGCTTGCCAATCTAGCATCACCACATCAATGCTGACCCTGGCACTAATATCAGCTAATCTACCCTCAAAATAAAGAGGGTTTCTGGGTTGTTCAGAAACTCAATTAAGTAGCATGGGGGGGGGGGTGAAAAAAGAATAAACAAAGCAATACCCATTAAATCCCAGGCTGCTTTGGTTTCTATCCTGTGCGCTTTCTTTACGTGGCTGTTCCAGTGATGTATGGATATTTCCATGTGACCTTGCTGGTCTCGGCTGTATATGGCACAAGACTGTTGAGGCCAGTGATTGGATATATGAATGCATCACTACCTTGTAAACAAAGACCTTTGGGGAGTGGTGGAGCGGCCTTGGATTTAATGGGTGAGTAATGCTGTTTTTATTATATTCTCATCCTCACCTCCTTCCTCTTAGCTGAGTTTTTGAGCAACTCAGAAAACTCCTTTATGGAAATGTCACTATGAACCCACGAAGGGCAGGACTGTCGCATAATTTCCTGTTAATCCATCGTGGGATTTGATTATATTTTAAAGGGGACATGTCAGGGCCCTCGCGTTGCCCTGGTTGTGGGCAGCACCATGTAGTGACCAATCTATTTAGCCGTCTGGTAAAACTTAGGGCTCTCACAGACTTGCGTTTTTTTAATGCTGCGGTTTTTTTTTAAGCGAATCTCAATAGGACTTTCTAATGTTAAAAACGCATCGCACAAAAATCGCAAAGCACAAACTTGTGATGTGTTTTTAACATTAGAAAGTCCCATTGACATTCACGTTAATAAAAAAAAAGTGTGTGGGAGCCCTTATGATTGAAGGTTTGGCAAAAGGAATTGGATGCTGCTCATTCATCTATTCACTGATCCCACTCCCCCTTCCTGCCAATGGTTCACAGGTCAGTCCATGTGCCCAGTTCCATGGAGTGACCTGTCAACCAGAGTCCTGGGGGGCGGGCAGAGAAGTGAATATATGAACGAGCTGCATCAGAATCCTTCGGCTGCTGCAGAATTTCAATCGTAAGTATCACAAAACTCTTGCACCGATCGGTATAAGTTAGAGTGCTCCAACTGCTGTGTCTGTCACTAAACAGGGCCTCCGCTAGGGAACCGTGAGGGACTTGACGGGTTCCCATTAAAGATCATAAAATGTCAGATTAAAGGATTTTATTGGGCACTGTAGAGCAATGTTCTGGTGTATTACTTGAAACCATTAGTAACCAAAGCAAGTCTCTTTTTCAGATTGCCATCAGAGTTAAGCAGCTCCTCTCCACATCAATCACCGGGAGACGAAGCACTTAGATTGTCTGCGGAGCAGAGAAAACTACATGACCGGAAACATCTGGATGACATCACTGCCGCTAGACTTCCGCCACTTCATCACTGTCCAGCCCAGTTACTACCTCTGGATGAATCCTTAACTCTTCAGATAACGCAGAAGAAGATATTTGAGGTAACTTTTTATGATCTGAATCCCAAACACAGTGAGTCTTCTAAAGGAAGGTGAGAATCGTTGTCTTTGGCCGACACATTCTAGTGATGGAAGTATATATAGCAAGTTGATTGGCCCTTGTTTAAAAGATTTGTATGCTACTACAATTGAGTCCAGTTATCTGTTCTCTCCTTTCATAACTTATATTTATCTCCTTCCATCAATGTGACCCATTATCTGTACAATTCCATTGTAAAACAAACAGAAATTTTGGGGGGCGGAAATTTTTTTTAAAAAGAAAGCTAAAATAATGTGGCTGCATAAATATGTCCCTGTCTATGTTTGGGTTGTCGTGCTGAAAGGTGACATTCCTCTTCATCTTCAGCAGAGGCCTGAAGGTTTTGTACCAAAATGGACTGATTTTTGGAACGTTTCATAATTCCCTCCACCTTGACTAAAGCCCCAGTGCATAATGGCAGTTGTGTACTGACTACCATTTACTAGGAGTTTAAATGTGATTGGCTAATTCTGAACACAATCACATCCCCAAATATTAGAGGGTGTTCACACTTGTACAACCACATTATTTTAGTTTTATTTTTCCACCCTAAATGATTTCAATTTGTTTTTCAATGTGACTGTACAGATAACGGGTCACATAGAAGGTGGAAATCTGAAATGTTTCCAATTTGTTAGATTTTTTTTTTTTTTTTTTTAACGTGACAAAAAACCTGGCATTGTAACGGGGGGGGGGGGGGGGGGGGGCATAAACTGTTATATCCACTGTCTATGACTGTATAATCTAGGTGGAGTGTAATGGGAAAACAACCAATTTTGCTATTTTGGGGGAAGCTGTGTCTGTGTTGTTTAGATGTGCTTTTGTTAAACTTTTCTGTCAATGGGGCTGTTTTGGCATGATTTTGCAGGGCGAGTTGTAGCTTTTATTGGCACACTTTTTGGGTTCTTACATCTTTTTGATTGCTTTGTATTTCATATTTTCTTGGAGTGAGGATGAACAAAAAAATGCAATTCTGGCAATGTTTATTTTTATTTCCTCATGTTGACATTCACTGGGTGGGATAAATAATGCAGTGTTTTAATAGATTGGACTTTCATGGATGTGAAAAAAATACCAATTGAAGTTAATTTTCTATCCCTTTATCAACTTCCTGTGATGGATTTTCAGCTTGAACTTCTGACTACCATCCTTAACCCGTTTAGGACCAGCCAAAGTAAATTTACCACAGCTGGTCTTGGGCTTAAAGCACCGCCTTAAATCACTCAGAGGCAGGGACGAGTTATCAGCTGTTAGCGACAGCTGATAACCGGGAGCAGAAGGCAGGAGGGGTTTTTAACCTTTTCTGCCTTCTGCTTCCCCGATATACAGTGCTTAATAACATGCACTTTCACTACGGGAGCCCGGGGGTGGGGGTGGGTCATGTGACCTCCCGGGATTCCCTGCTACTGCAGAGCAGGCGGGTCAGACTAGACCCTGGCATATCTGCAAGTGACTAATGTCACCACAGGGGTTGCTTTCCCCTGTAACTTGGGGCTCATATGGATGCCCCAGCTACAGTAGGAAAATGTCAAATGAAGAAAAAAAAAAGTGAATGGCCCCCAGAGGTCTTGTATGACGTCATAGAGGACATAGATAGTAAAAAACACAATTACATACATAAGTTAAATAAAATTACAGAATAAAACAATATATACATAAGAAAGAAAATAACCCAAAGCTGACGCCAACCAAAACCGTCGCCGTATGTGCCCTGTAAACCAAAACCATACATATTATATATCAAAACGTCCGAAACAAATAGAGAAACCCGTTCCCATACTTTATTTTAGTGTAAATATAAAAATAATTTTAAAAAATATATAAATGTTAAAAAAAATCATTTTTTTTAGCTTTTTACCCCCAATAAAACTAAAAAAATCGGGAAAAAAAATCAGTGAAAAAGATACCAAAAGATCGCCCTATATGTCACGAAAAAAAAAAAACGCAGCAAAAATAATTTTGATAGCTAAAGGAAAAAAAAATAGAGCAGTAAAACCGCCACATGGGTAAAATCCCTAAAAGGTACAAAACAACCTGGTCCTTAAGGGGTTAAAAAGACCACCCCATTAGAAAATGGCTTTTCACTGCAATTTGGGATGGTTATTAGTTGTTGGCTACTGTTTATGAATATATTAGTGAATTGCATACGTGGTGATCTTGCAGCGTTTTGAACATCGTAGTATAACGCTCCCATTGAAAGAAATGGGGCCTCGCAGACATGCGTTCGATCGCGGCGCTGGACGACACTTTTCAGCGCCAAGATTTCTGACTACTGTCTGCTCTATCTGTGGCTGTTTAGTGCACCACACCACCCAGCACAATGATGGCGTGCGCTAAAACGCATTGCGGCCGAAAGCGAAAGTAAAATCGCTGCGCTTTGCCGCGTTCACGTGTGAGAGAACCCGTAAAGAATTGTATGGGAGGGCCACTAGTAATCTTCATGTTCTAACATGCAGGACTGCTGTACGTTTAGATCCCCAGTCACGTCCCTGCAGTCCAGTTTGCAGACAGACTATTTTACAATAATTTACCAGCTGTAGTGTAGTTTACAGGACACACATTGGAAATGTATAATCTCTGCTTACTGTTATTATAACTATTTGTCTGCTGTTTCTCATTTTATATCCGTATCCAGGAGAAACAAGCTAAGCTTGCAGCACAAAAACTTTTTGAGAAGCTGAACATTAAAATGGGCCCTTTTAATCCTGAAGGAGATTCATATATGAAATACAGAGATCGTGGAGATGACGACAAGTTTGGAGCTTAAGAATAACCTGCAGGTAGATTTATGGTGGGACAATTGCAATGAAATGTTATTGTTATTCTTGCTAAGAGAACCAAAACAATCTTGTAGATCTCAATGGCCAATGTCAATGTCCATGGGCGGATTTGATTTGCAGAATCCATGCGGGACATCTGCATAATCAAGCTGCCCATAGGGATGCATTAGCGTCCGCAGGACAGTAAAAAGCATGCAGATGTGATTTCATTTTCTTTTTTCCCGGCGTGCGGATCGCAAGCACGGGAAGAAGTCGCAGCATGCTCCACTTTCCTGCGGATCCCGCAGAGACAGCTTCCATTGAAGTCAATGGAAGCCGTCCGATCCATTGTGATTAATTTATTTTGCAAGAAACAAACACAATGAGGTTGGAGAGTTAAGATGCATTTAGATGGAGTGATTTTTGTATAAAAAATGAACAAACGCTGGATTGTTCGAATTTGAACAATAATCGTCAGTGTAAACAGACAATGATCGAATAATGAATGATATAATTTGAAGCCTGAAAATCATTGTTCGCTCATTCACTAATCATTTGGTTTAAACACTGATCGTTCAGTCCTTCTCATTCTCAGGTACAGTGAATATGAGCAACAGTGATTTGCAAGTGAACGACTTATCTGCCTATATGAACAGGCTGCACAAGGGAACTCTGATAAATCGGTCCATTTAAAGGCCCCCTAAATTAGTCCACAGATAAGAGTGTGTGAGTTTTATTATCTCTAAATTGATGTAGGTTCACCTGCTTCCCCCACTATCCTTGGAGGAGATCTCTAGGATGTCATAACGTGCCATAAATCCTTCAGAGAGTCAGTCCTGTGTTCAGCATAAGATCCTAAGGCCCCCTGTCCACGGCCGTTGTGGAATATTGCCAGCGATATTCCGCCGCGGGGGACAAGGGGTGAGCGCTGACAGGTCTCAGCCTATCTAACAGATAGGCTCACCGCGGAGAATCGCGGCATGCTGCAATTTAGATCCCGCGACCGGAGAAACACTATGAGTCTCCGCTCATGGACGCCGTGGCTGCGCTTTCCATAGCAACGCTATGGAAAGCTTCACACACGCCCGTGGACATGATGCAGCCTTATACATTTGTATTCACACACCCTGCTGTCTCTTCGGGATTTGAAGCTGCCTTTTAAGATAACAGCCCTCTTGGTGGTTCTGTCGTTGGCTACAAAAATGCTCATCCACAGGCAAAGGAGTCTTTTCATCTATGTGTGGCGATGAGTCCTCACTTTTGGTTCAAGGTGGTGTTGTGTTTCTCTAACATAAAGCGCTCCATTAGGACATTTGGAGAAACGGGACACAAACTTTAAATCAAGGATATGTGGACTAAATAGTTACTCTCCAAACTCATTCTGTAATTCTGTTTTTTGGAATGTCAATTAACCACTGCACAGCTCTGCTGTTTTTGTATTTGAGTGATATGGATATATAGATCAATGTAAGGTGTGTTTCTTCAGATACCTTGTTATATGAACTTAAGGCCTCATGTCCATGGATGGGATCGGATTCCGCATGTGAGAGCCCAGAGAGCAATCCGACCCTGCCCGTAGCGGAGCACACTGCGGGACTTCTGCTTACCCGTCTGGGTCTTCTCTCTTTTGCACACATGCGCGGTAGAGTTTTTATTTTTATACTTCTGCTTTCCCACGGAATTCGCGGTCTGTCTGCAATTCAATTGCGGACAGGCCGTGGATAGGACGGCTTCCTTTGACTTTATTGGAGCATGCTGCGTATTCTTTTTATTGTTTTCCGGACCAAAAGGTCTGCAAATCAAATCCGCAAGCTTGATTTCACTTGCGGACGCCCATGTATCTCTATGGACCACTTTATTTGCAGCTCTTCTACAAATCAGATCTGTCTGTGGACATTGGGCTTAATGAAGGGGCCTAAAAGCCTGCTGTAACATAATTTCTTTTAGCCATTAAAATAGATCATAGATCTATAGATTACTTTGTTTCTCTTACTGAGAACAATAACCTTTTGTTCTGCTGGCTAACATGATAAACTTTTTATTTGTTTTAACCAAGATGACTATTTGGACTGTGCAGCTATTAAGAAATCTCCTTATTTGCCTTATATACATGAAGATGATTAATTTGTATATACAGTGTACAAAACTGAGGTATGACTTGGCAAGTGAAAGTTAATTAGCATCTAATACATTGTGGCACCACTATATACAGTCAAGTCAGACATGGGTTTCTTGCTTGACATTATCATTTTTTATATTTATAAAAATATAAATATTTTTGCTGTTTCTGGTTTGCATTTTCTACTGCTGACATTGCTGCATAAAAAATGTAAATAAATTCAGGTTTCTTTGTAGTCAAGCCCAATGTCACAGAAGTATGGAACTATTTACATTAGTAAGCCAATTTCTGCCCTTATATTTGCCTGTGATCATCAGATATCATCTTCACTTATCTGATAGAATAGTCAACAATCTATTTTAGCTGATCCTGGAGTGTTGCATATATGTTAGCTGGTGAACCCAGGAGCATCTCCATGTAACAGGCATCAAGACTTAAAGCAACTTGATAGTGTGATGACCCCTCCAAATGAAACCTCAGTTCTTCTTCATGGATCCCTGTGAGCTCTTGGGATTACTGTAGTCACACTTGACATTTTAGGTTTTAAGTGGAATGATATATATATATATTTTTTGTTTCTATTAACCATTTTGAATGGTCAGGAATTTTCCAAATTTACAGCATAATAAACAGAACAGTAAAATATGGCTTAAACAATTGTCACAAAGCATCTCAAGACAGAGAAGGGACATTGCCACAAACTATTGCAGTGCATTGAGAACTGTATCTATGGAGCAAATGGAAAAGTTCATAGGAGTCAAAGTCCTCAAAGTTCCTTCCGCCAGTAAGTTGTGTAGCCAAAATTAAGGCCAAGTATCATTGACCTTTTCTTTCTGGTCATAGACAAGGAAAGCCATAACAATAACAGTGACCTCAAAAGTGGAAAAGGTCTTCGTCAAAATCTGGAAAGAAAGGAGGGAAGATATTGGTATTTAGATAGGGGGATTATCTCTAGCCTCCTGTGCCAAATACCATAGAGTACTCTGGAAGTGACATTTGATTCTAGCCTGTATTCTAGAAGGAAGAATGGCAATGAATCTTTGTCATATGTTGAAAATGTTTTTCGCACAAACCGCTTTTAAAATAGTAACCTCAATCCAATCCATTCTGAAGAGCAAGAACAGTTCCTCCAAAATATAGTTGGCGTGAAGGGGCCTGTGCAGAGATCTAAGTCTGCAGGGTTGCTTTCATTGCTGCTGCAGAAATCGGATGAAGGAGTTTCCCCCGACCACCCATGTTAACCCCCTACATGCTGTGATCTATGTATAATTTGTAATGTATGTAGTGTGCTCCCCATGTGATGTCATTGGACTCACGCAATGTAATCAGGCAACAGGATGCCAGATACAGACATCCTGCATTGCCAGTACCTATGATCGCTATAACAAGTGATAAGGTATTGCAGGACAGAAGTTATCATGCTTTATCATAGTGACCATAGGTGCTATTGTACAAGTTCCCCACAGGCACATAAAAAAAAATCAGTGAAGAAATGTAAAAAAGACAACCTTTTTTTCCTCCTTATTGGTAAAAAAAATAATAATTAAAAAAATTAGAATCCCACATATTTTGGTATTGTATCCGTAGCAACTTGTATCCACATAAAATCGAACGCTTTTTTTTTTTTTTTTTTAAACCTTTACAGCAAAAAGCGTAAAAAACACAAAAAAACTGAGGCAAAATGCACGTTGTTTTTTTTTACATTTTGCCTCCCAAAGTCATTTGTACCCCAAAATGGTACCCATAAAAACTAGAGCTTGTTACGCAAAAAACAAGCCCTAACAGCTCCGTCCATTGAAAAATTTAAAAAGTTATAGGACTTTGAATGCAGCAATTTAGAAAAACAAATAATTTCCCAAAAAGTTTTTATTGCAGAAAAGTGGAAATGCCTGAAGACTGTAAAAAAAAAAAAAAAGCCACAAAAAGCAATGGCAGAATTGATGTGTTTTCTCGCTGTAATCATAAAAAAGTAATAAAAGTTTTGCAATACTGTCTTATTTACCCCAAAAATGGCATCAATAAAAACTACAGTTCGCCACACAAAACACAAGCCCTCATACGGCCATGGCGACAGAAAAATTTAAGTTATGGCTTTTTCAAAAAGTGGAGATGAAAATCCTCCCAAAAAAATCGTTTCGTCCTCAACATCAAAATAGGCCGTGTCCTTAAGGGGTTAAAATATTAATTGAGCTATCCATTAGGACCAGAGTTTTTATTATTGGGACCAGAGTTTATTGCCTGGCGTTCTTTTCTCCTCAGCGAGATTGTGGTCCAGAAATGCTTTGAGGTTCAGCACTTTGTGTCAATTGAGTTATGGAATGAAGTTTTAACTATAATTTCCACTTAATAATGTATATGTTCTGTTAGAATGTTATACTAGGAAATATTTTGGAAAAAATAAAGTATTTAAAGTGACCCACTCAACTCCCTCATACTTGGGCTTTATTCTTCTTAGTATACATGTGGCAATTGCCTAATTAGTCTCCTTTTTCTCACTTATGGTTTAGTTACCTGTAATTTAATTTATAATCACTCTGTGCTTTCCAGTGAGCTTGTGATGGACTCTGGTTGCTGCATACAAGCACATCTGAACCATGAGGAAACAGGAGGTGTCTCCCTGGACCAATGATGAGACAAGTTGTGTCTTCCTGAACTAATGATAAGACGTGAGGCGTGTCTCAGACTATCTCAGACTCCCTGTAGACGCAGGTCACCACTCTGCTAATGAAGCTGAGCTAAAAAGTGCCAAGCAGCAAGATCTTGGGAAAATAACTAGCAGGTAATCATCTGCTGTAGTTAATTACTTGTGTATTAAATTTTGAGCTCCTGACTGGACAGTCGATTTAAATATATAATGCTTGTAATACAGAAGTCTGGCTTGGGCAGTGGTCCTGTAGGATACTGCCTCTGGTATGGGCCGACCAGTTTCAGGCATTTCGTGAGCACTGGATAGACACAAGTTACAATTGAACTGACCATGAGAATGGTGGCGACTCCTGTTGCAAGTGACAAATACTAAGAGAAGAATCTGTGCAGCTTAAGTGCCTTTTACACTGAACGATTCTCATTTGAACGAGCTGGTGACGTCATCATCAACTTGTTCGCTCTCGGGCAGCTTGTTTAGACAACCAGATTCATCTCGTTCAACAAGAATCATTCATTGTTTCACATAAGCAAATGTGAAACACTGAATGATCTGTGTTTAACCCTTTTCTCAGTAAGAGAAACAAGTAATCGTGTAGATATGATACCTTTTAATAGCTAACAAAAGTACATGATATTATAGCGAGCTTTCGGACCTCTCGGGATTCTTCTTCAGGCAAATGAAACCTATATGGATGGGACATATATAAATACAAAAGTACACACATGAAAAGGCACTGCCACGGAGAGACTAATTTTCATTTAAAACAATATCAGACAAGATGAGCAGAGAAGTAAATACTTAATGGATCCACTGGAAAGGAATGTGACAGTTTTATGATCTCTCAGTTGGTGTGAGGGAGTCACGGACTTGTGTGTTATCTCTCCTTCAGACCTGCAAATAAGGAAGATGGAACAATAGCTCTGCAGCCCCACCTATTGAATTGTAGCATTCCTTCAAATCAATATATGACTTTTTACCAAGTCTTTAAAGCAATGATTTGAAATAGCATCCCTTCTGGGTGCTCTCCTTGGGGCAAGACAATGTCATCCCCGACCCACTCACCCCCACCCAAGTATCTCCACACACCCCCTGGGTGATCTCCTTAAGGACACCCCTCTTGACCACCTTCAGACCTTTCATATGATCACTATTACAAGTGATATAAGGCATTGCAGGACAGAAATCCTGCAATGCTTTATCAAGGCGATCATAGCTGTTATAGTACGAGTCCCCTACAGGGACATAAAAATTGTGTAGTGTGTACAGTAAATTGAACACCCTTTTTATCCTACAGGGCAAAAAGCGTAAAAAACCAAGGCAAAATGCTTTGTTTCTTCCCCCCCCCCCCCCCCCCCCATTTTTCCTCCCCAAATCGAATAAAAGTGTTCAAAAAAGCCATATGTACCCCAAAATCTTTTAGAAAATGTTTTTTTTTATTGTGGAAAAACCTAAAAAAAATATTTTGGAACCGTTGTTATTGTACCGACCCACAGAATAAATGTATTGTCATCTATGCTGCATGATTAGCAATGTAAAAAAAAAATCTGGGGCAGAATTGATGTTTTTTCTCCCTGCTATCATAAAAAAAATTAATAAAAGTTTTACAATATAGTCTATGTAACCAAAAATGGCACCAATAAAAACTACAGTTTGTCACACAAAAAACAAGCCCTTATATGGCCATGTCGACAGAAAAATAAGCTATGGCTTTTGAAAAGGGGAGCTGAAAATTCCCCCAAAAATCGTTGCATCATTATGCCCAAAATAGGCAATGTCCTTAAGGGGTAAAACTGAACGAGAAGTGAACGTGCCAACACTGATTTTTATGCCTGCTTTAAATGGACGAGAAGTAAACTATTCTCGTTCTGGTTTAGACCGAACAATTATCGTTCACTTTCGCGCATGTAAACAATTTTTTTGAACAATAATCGTCCGGTCTAAAAGCGCCTTCAGCAAGGAGTAGAGCTAGAAAAGAGCAGCATGGATAGGATAAACTTCCTGGAAGTCGCCACTTCAGATAAAAGCCCGGGCTTTTGCAAGATTTAGGCCCCCTGTCCACGGGCGTTGCGGTATCCCGCGGTGGAGCTCCGCCGCCCGGGAGCCGGAGCCGCAGACGAATCTCCGCCGGTCAGCCTAATCTGATAGGCTGGCTGCCTAGAATCAGGGCAATTTGTAGCATGCTGCGACTTGCCCGCCGTGAGTGAAGAATCGCAATGATTCTCCGATTATGGACATTGGGCCGTCGCTTTCCATAGCAAGTCACGGCCGTGAACAGGGGGCCTTACAGCTAGACGAGTTAATCGGTAAGCATTTAGCTTGTTTGCAATTTTCCAAGTAGCAAACTATTGCTGAGCTGTTTTTACTGCATATGAAATAATGGAGTCAAATACATGGATCTATCTTCCAGCATTTCGGCCTCTGTAGCAAATGTTCTGTAAGAGTTTTCTTTGTTGCCAAAATGCAGCCAAGGTGAATATTCATTGTTTTGCTCAAATCTAGCAACCATTTTAAAAGAATATTTCAGTAATGCATTCACTGTGTGACTTTGTTCAAAGATACTATGCATCATTGTTTTCACATCCTGTAGTATAGCCCCATTTGCATGCAACAAGTATCGCTCAAAATTCACTCAAAAGCAATTGATTTGAGCGATAATGGTTGTAAGTAAATGCTCCCATCTTTCACTCTTCGGCTGAACGATGATTTTTAGGGGAGCATAAAACTCCTCATTCAGCCAGAGAGCTGATAGCAGGGAGTCGTATACTGTGTTCTCCACAGGGAGTGCTGATTACATTGTATTCAGCTTGCAGCTCTGCAGCAGAACAAAGGATCTGTATGTAGAGAACAGATCACCTGCTGTTCCCTGCATACAGCTCCAGGAGGCTAATTTTCATGCAGATGAAGCTAATAAGCTGCTAATAGGCATTAGTGCCTATTAGCAGCTTATGCAAAATGATCACTCAAACTGTCATTCTCCCTATCTTTTGAATGAATTTTGAGCGATCATTTTTGTGTGTAAATATCCTTATCTGCTTGGCCATAGCCATTAATAGTCTGTTCATTTGTACGTTTTGGTTAAAATTGTATATATGGGTTGTTCATTAATGCGATCCTCCAGTTGGGAGCAAAAAATTGATATAGAAGTCAGTACTTATGAGGGTGATTTACCTGCTATTTCTCTTTCCACAGAGCTTGCTCCTTGGCTGTCTTTTAACTCTGTTTTGTTAGAACACATTTATAATCTGTCATAGTTTAGTTTCAGTGCTTAATCTGAAGTAGTCTGGGACACACCCCTTGTCTCATCATGGCTTTCAGCTGCCTCCTCTCAGCCGATAATGAGACCGGGGTTGAGTACCAGACTACTTTAGATTAAGTGCTGGAAGGGTGCTTTCACATTGTTAGAACATCCGGGGGAGATTCCGTCACAGATCGGGCACATAATACCGGAAGAAAGCGATGCAGCTGAGCGCTAGGTAAACAAACCATTTTATAGTCAGTAGGGGCCGTTCGGCACTGTTCAGATCCATCCTAAGACAGAGCCGTTCAGCCATGGGGATTCTCCTTTCCTGCTTCCCGAACAGAGCAGGAAACCGGAACCTCGACACAGACGTGAGACCACCCTAACTAAACTATGACAGATCATAAATGTGTTCTAATAACACGGAGCTTAAAAACAGCAAAGAGCAAGATCTGAGGAAAAATAAATATATAAGCACTTGATGCAGATGATTTCCTATCAGTTTTGAGCTCCTGTCTGGAGAGTCGATTTCATTCTAGTTATTTGCTGTATACTATAAATTCATGTATCTGCCGTTTTATATTGTTTCTATTTATTTATTAAGCTATATTGCAGAAAGTCTTTTTAAAACCTTTTTTCTAACTGATCTTTCACAAGATTCACTCATTATGCCTGGTGTTTATTGGATTTAATTTTAGATTATTTAAAATATCTGAAAATGACTCTTACAGGCTGCATATGTCAATAAAAATATTTTTCTATCAGATGTGGTGAATTGTTTTTGATTCATATAAAGGGGTTGTCTACACTGCAGAGGCCTTCCCTTCCTGAAGTAACATTTGTTCTCCATGGCTGCAAGTTCTAGGGGGCTGAATTGGACCATGAGGCATCTTATCACATTTCTGAACCCCCAAATATATAATATATATATATTTTTGGGGGGAGTGTGGTAGGTGATTTAACATTACACCAATAGCTGTTAACAACTTCTAGTGTAGCTCCACCTGTCAATTCGGTATGTAAAATTGTTGTACAGCTAAAGTAGTGGTTGTAGGTCCCATGTTTGCAGTCCACGTCCTTTGACAGCATTTTGCCGAACGCGCACAACTGGCAGATATAAATAAAGTCTGCCGCACTAATCACCTGGTTAAGTCAACTTGGAACAAAGTTATATTGTAACTTGAGGGACTACTGTACTTGCATATGAGCATTAGCAACTGTATTAACCCGTTAGGACCAGACACTGTAAATTTATGGCGCCTGGTCTTGGGCTTAAAGCTTAGCCGTATGTAAAATTATGGCGGCGCTTTAAGGCTCTGCAATCAATCAGAGGCAGGAACGGATTATCAGCTGTTAGTGACAGCTAATAACACGGAGGAGAAGGCAGGAGGGGTATTCAACCCTTTCTGCCTTCTGCTTCCCCGAGTACACAAGGCTCATTGAGCACTGTGTACTAGAAAGTGAAAGTAAAGTGTAACTTTCACTCCGGGAGGGGGGGGGGGGTCATGTGACTGCCAGGATTCTCTGCTACAGCAGAGCTGGAGGGTCATACTAGACCCTGGCCAGCTTTGCCAGTGACTAATGTCACTGCAGGGGTTATGCACCACTTATGGACCTCATTCTGCTCCACAGAATCTGCTGAACTCTATGCACAAGTCTCTGAAACTTGTGAAGACCTCATCATGGAGTGTTACTAAGTCAGGGTTGACGTTGGTTGATGTTTGGCAAGCTTTACATTATCCATGGTGTGCTAAGCTTTGTGAATGCTTAGTGGTTGCTGCAATCCTTAAACCTAGTATCTATCAGCAGAGTTTCAATGGTTTGGTCCCATTGCACCAATTTCTAGGAGCACAGCTCTTGGGGGGGATAGTTTGGCTTTTATTTAAATAAAATAAATAATTTGGGGAAACCTCATTTATTACTTGTGTATCCTGTTGCATACGAATAACCCGCCTCTAATACTAACTTTGTTCAGGATGCAGCTCCATGCCAGTCATGGTTGTCAAGTAGCACATTAGTAGTGTGCAGCGCTGTTACCTCACCTAGTTAGTACAGCAAGTATCCACAGGTGACTGGCTCTGTGTCTCTTCCAGTCTAGCGATGGCTTCTGTGGATATACCCTGTTTTCACAGTGGTGTCAAGTTGCCAAGGCAGCAGGTGCCCAAGAATGATGTCAAGGCTTGGTGACCTGTTTAAAGGGGGACTTAAGCTGCACCATGTCGATGTGGATTGGAATTGACATACTATTCTGTGCCTTACTTACTGTTCTTGTACATTTTAACTCTGCTTTTGACTCCTGATTTCGACCTAGACCCAGGCCTTGTTCCTGGATTACCCTTCTGCCTTGCCCTTTGGATTATTTGCCTAGTACCTCCCTGTTCTCCTAATTGTGACCCATGACTATCTCCTAATTGTACTGCTGTCTAGTCTTCTGGCCTGTCACATCCTGACAGCTCTTCTGGTGAGACCCTTGGCTATGTTCCTGATCATATTGCTGTCCGTCAGCACTACTGCCACAATTGGTGACTACTCTAGGAACTAGGACCCAGGAATCAGACGAGGAAAAGTCCATACCTGCTTGTGAGGGGTTAAGGATAAGATTTAGGGGATTCCGTTAGGCTTTGCACACCAGTGCCGAACCCATTGTGGCTTAGAGGATCCACCTCTTTGAGAAATGTAGCACTCAAAAACTGGTTCACCTGTGCACTTTAACATATCTTCACTGTATGTAATATAATAAATCTGGAATCCAACTATTTAATATTCCTTTTAATCTAGCATTGGGTGAAAACGGACCCCAACGTTAGAGCACTAGATCAACTGACAGCCAATACTTGTCCTGTGTGGAGGCTGTTGAGAAATTTTAGGTAGCATCTTTGCTTAACCATGATGTTATAACTATTCTACAGGTCGTTACATTTCTGAAACCAAATTACATTTTGTTTTTTCCTTTTTACTGTTTTTCCACAATAAAAGAACTTTTTATCATCCCATTTTTATTTTCACCAATCTTTTTGTGGGATGAATAGTAGTTGTCATTGGCACTATCATGCAGTACAAATATTGGGGGGGAAAAACACAGTAATTGCATTCATTTTTTTTTCTCACTGTATCAATAAGTAGTTGATATATATTTTTTTAATTTTCTCCCCAGGGGTGAGTTATGTTTGCAGGTATCCTAAATTTTTTTTTTTTTTTTACTAGGTGACACACTTGTGATTGTCTTTAAAATATAAGTTGGAATTCTCTTGTTTTGCAATGTGTTATGGCTGTCCCTGTTGCGCTATCAAGCAGGCCTCCTAGGCTCACAGGCCTGGGGCCTTTTGTTAGTCTTATGACCACTATGACACCCTACAATTTCTTTGCAGGAGTGCTGCAAGATGGCTTTGGTGCCACGTTCACCAGCACGCTGTAAACTAGACTTCTGCATCTCTTCTCAGACCAGTTACAGTAAGACTTTGACAAGTGAAAAACTCGCCTAATATCCTTACCTTACAAGCAGAATTATGAAGCATTGAGATGTAATCCATTCACTTACTGTATACAAAAGTTTCTAAAACCTACTTGGCCACATTATGTTGTTCAACTGTCACCCTATGTTTCCTTTTTTAACAATATTCTAATGAGAAAATACCTTTCAGATTGCAGTGTAACTTGTAAAACCCCAAAAGCTACACCAGAAATCCTTTTTATATCCCATGAGATCTTTTTCAGTTGTTTAGTTGACATATAATAATAAAGTTGCTGTCAGTCGCTTAACTACAACAATGTGTCCACTATCGCATGCTGGATCAAGTGTAGATAAGAAACTTCAGTCTTTTTCATTTCTTTAAAAAGTCATTCTAAACTGCTCTACCTGCACCTTTGGATGATTTGGTGAGAGTTCAAATCCCATGAATTGTTCTTGAACATATTAAAATAGTTAATGTATTGTGAAAGTAATTAACTTGTCAAATTAACACACTGATGTTTTGCAATAGCAAAATAGTGATATTTTATCTAGTGTGCAAAAATTGCACTGATCAAAGGTCTTGGGATAAAGTGAGCAGTTTTTTTTGGGGGGTACCCATACATTATCCTCAATAGACCAATCAACCATAAAGTTAAAACCACTGAACAGTGAAGTAAATAACATTGTCTCATGACAATAGTAGCTGTGGATATATATTGGACAGCCTGTTAACGGTCAAATCTCAATGTGTTAGAAGCAGGAAAAATAGGATAATGGGTAATTAGAAAGATCTGACTGACTATGCCGAAGGCCAAGTTATGATTGCTGAATGACCGGGTCTTTGGGTCTCCACAATGGCAAATCTTGTGGAGTGTTTTTTTTTATTTTTTACATTAAACAGTGGTTAGTACCTACTGAAAGTTATCCAAGGAAGGCAAATCGGTGACCTGGAAACATGGTCATGAGTGCCCAAGGCTTATCAATGCATATGTGGAATGAAGGCTAGCCCATCTGGTCTGAACCCACAGAAGAGCTGTCATAGCACAAATTGCTGAAAAAGTTCATCTTTACTATGCTATAAAGTTGTCAGAACACATCATAGCGTGCTGCATAGCTACAGATCGCTTGGCATACCCATGCTAACTCCTGTCCCTTACAAAAAGTGCCTATATTATGTGAGCATGAGAAGTGGACCATGGAGCAATGGCAGAAGGTGACCTAGGCTGTTGAATCATGTCTTCTTTGACATCATATGGATGGCTGGATGCATGTGTGGTGATGTCCTGTGAAAGTGATGGCACCAGGATGTTCTGCTGATAGAGGAAGTATTCTGCTGGGAAATCTTGCATCCTGGTATTCATGTGGACATTGCTTTTAATATATACCAGTTACCTAAAAATTGCTGCAGACCCAGAACCTCATTCATGGTAACGGTATTCCCTAATTGCAGTGGCCACTTTGAGCAGGGTAATGCATCCTCTCAAACTGAACAAAGAAAATACTTGGGAATGATTTGAGGAACATGACAAAGAGTTAAAGCTGTTAACTTGGCCTTCGAATTCCCCAGTTCTCGGTCCGATCAAGCATTTGTGGGATGTGCTTGAAAAAGTACTTCAATCCATACAGACCCCTCCTCAAAACTTGCAGAACTTAAAGAATCTTCTGCTACCCTCTTGGTGCCAGCTACCGCAGGACACCTTTCGAAGGTGTTGTGAAGTCCATGCTTTGGTGCATCAGAATTGTTTTGGCTGCAGGAGGGGGACCTACACAGTATTAGACAGGCGCTGTCAATCGTATAGCTGTGATATATTTTTGTTTCAACTATCTATATCTATCTGCAGTATCTATAGTGACTTGTGAAAGTATTGCACTTCCTCCCTTCCCCACCATGTTTTTCCTGTTTTGTTGCATTTAGAATGGAATTCAATTTAGAGTTTCTGTAATGGATCTAGCAAAATACTCTAAATTGTAACAAAAATGAAAATAAAAAAAAGCTCTTTTTGAAAAATAAAAAAAAGTTGTGCATACGTATTCACTCCCTTTGCTATAAAGCCCCTAAATAAAGTCTAGTGCAACAAATTAACTTCAGAAGTCACATGATTTAGTTGAATGTGGTCCTACTGTGTACAATCAAAGTGTCACATGTCAATATGCATACAGCTGTTTTGAAACGCCTCTGCGTTTGCAACACCCCTAGGCTAGCAACATGAAGACCAAGAAGCTCTCCAATCAAGCCAGAAACCAAGTTGTTGAGAAGTCTAGATCGCGGTTGTTATATAAAAACATCACAAACTTTGAACATCCCATGGAGCAACCTTTAGGGTGCCTACCCACTAGCGATATTTTTTTCTTGCGATGCGAGAGCGATGATTATGAAACCAATGATTTTCAATGGTTTCATACTCATTTGCGAATTTTACTCTTAAGTCTTGCAGCGCAGAAAAGATCTGCGATATCGCTCAGTGCTTTCAATGGGGGCAGCAGCAGCGTCGGCCCCATTGAAAACATACGGAGTACATCGTGGACTTCTGCCATAGCTGTGACAGATATGGCAGGGGATTTCTCCATCACGGTGGGGACCGCTACGCTGAAGGAATCCTCTGTCACAGCTGTGGCAGAAGTCCGTGATGCTATCCTATTGCTTTCAATGGGGTCGGCACTGCTGTGGCCCCATTGAAAACAGTGGATTGCAGGCAAATCCTGCAGTGATGATTTTCGGGGAAGGGCTTGAAATATAAGCCTATCCCTGAAAATTAGCCCTGGCTGTCAAAAAAAAAAAAAAGTAAAAAAAATAAATTTATACTCAGAAGAGCCGCCTGGCTCTTCTCTCTGAGAAGGCAGTCTTCTTCTGTGTTTTGGAGGCAGAGGATTGAAAAATCCCCACCACCAGAAAGCGTTGGTTTCATTGGCTGAGAGCTCAGCCAATCACAGACATCGTTCAGCCATTCACGTGAAAAGAAAAGGCCACCCACCACAACTTGCAGACTAGACTAGGCAAGGAGGGCATTAATTGGAGACTCAATAGAGACACCAATAATAACTCGGAAGTAGCGGCAAATATCTACAGTGGAGATGGGAGTATCTATCTACAGGACTACTTTAAGCCATATAGCCCTCAGAGTGGAGCTTTATGCAAGAGTGGCCAGAAAAAAACTGCCTACCTAAAGAGAAGTACAACAGGTTTTGAGTGTGTCAAACAACAAGTGGCATACACCCCAAACACATGGAAGAAGATTCTCTCGTCACATGAGACCAAAACTGAACTTTTTGGCCATTGTTTCCCATTACCCCAAGAACAACATTTCCATAGTGAAGGGGTGGCAGCATCATGCTTTGGGACTGCTTTTCATCTGCTGGGACTGTAAAACTGTTCAAAATTGAAGGAAAGATGGCTGGAAGTACACAGGACAATTCTTGATGAGAACCTGTTTTCAGTCTGTCGGCAATTTGAGACTGAGCTGGAGGTTCAGCTTCCAGCAGGACAATGACTCTAACTGCCCCCTTAACGTGGAAGGTTGAAAAAAGACAGGTGATGACTTGAAGATGCTGTGCCAAATCACAATCCAAGAGAATACTCAGTGGTTCAGAAGTCAAGTCACAAGCCAAAGTCCGGTACCTGAATAGACTAAGTTACAAGTTGAGTCAGGATGGGACTTAGTGTACGATTTATGAAACTGGGGGACTACAACCAGCAATGGTTTGATCGCTCCTGCAGTATGACGTAATGCTATAGTATTACGTCATACTGCCATTTGACAGGCAGTCTATCAAGCCACCCCACGGGGATGGCGTGATAGGCAGTCTGCTAAGGCAACCCTGGGGCCTTTCAAAAGGCCCCTGGCTGCCATGACACCTGCACGGCCCCCTGATCTGACCGTGGGGGGGGGGGGGGGGGGCGTGCGGGACCTCCAAACATTGTTCTGGGGATTTAAATGCCACTTGACATTGAATTGACAGCAGCATTTAAAGGGTTAATAACTGCGATCAGCCAAACAAAATCCACTGGTGACTAATTGTGACATCAGTGAGAAACAACTTCTCTAGTATTCTACATGGATCTCTATACAAATTTTAAGGGAATAGATATAATAACTCCATGTATGGCAGGTGTCGGCTGTTCTTGACAGCTGATACCTGACCACAACCGTAGTGATTGGACATAATTCCACTCGCACCTGTTAACTATTTAGATGCCACTGTCAATTCTGACAGCAGCATTTAAATAGCCAGGCAGAGAGATAGGGCTCCCTCTGTCACCTATACAACTTGCCCATGAGGAGATCGCTGGTGCCTATTCATATGTCATGGCAGTCTGGAGCACTGTGAAGGCGCCCAGGGCTGCCATGGCTGTTTGTTTATTAAACCCTGCTTGTGTATTTGAACAGGGCTTAATAAAATGCCTGTTCACATACTGCAATACTGAGGTATAAAGTTTATAAAAATATTAACTGTTAAAAACCCTTTTCCCAGTATGAAAAAAAACAATACAAAAGAAAAACATATTTGGTATTGCAGCATCTGTCAAAGTCCATTCTATTAAAATAACACATTATGTATCCCACACAGTGAATGCTATAAGAAAAACACCAGAACTGCATTTTCTTTGGTCACCCCATATTGAAGAAAAAAGTGTTATAAAAAGCGATCAAAAATTTGTATGGATCTCAAGGTGGTGGAAATGGCAACTACAGGTTGTCCTGCAAATAAACAAGCCCTCACACAACACCAGCAACTGAAAAAATAAAGCTTTGGGGATCAAAAGATGGCGACAAAGTATGTTTTTTAAAGTAGTGCAACAAAAAAAAATCCCATCGCATATAAATTTGGTATCACCGTAATTGTACTGATCCACATAATAAAATTCACATGTAATTTTTGCCACAAATGAGGAATTAAGGATGTCTGTCTTCAAGGGGTTAATGACCAATGACCTCTCTGTTGTTTTGGGAAGGGCTTGATAAAGCAGGATAACAATGCTGTACACATAGATAAGGCTCCATTCACACACAGATGATACCTCAAAATTCGTCAAAAACTGACAGTTTCGAGTGATCATTTTGCATTAGCTACCAATCGGCTAATCAGCCCATTAGTAGAAAACTGGCTTCATTTGCGTGTATTTAGAAAACAGCTAGTGGTCTGTTCTCTAAATGCATCGCTACTGTTCTTCAGCGGGACAGCAGCTGAAAGAATGTTATCAGCGCTACCAGTGGAGAACACAGCGTGTGGTGCCTCCTATCAGGGACAACAGATTTTAAGCTGAGCTCAGCGATAGACAAAAAGTGCACGGTAAATACATGATAGGCACAGATTTACAAGCAACGATTATCGCTCAAAAGCTGGCTTTTGAGCGAATTTTGAGCCATAATCGTTGTGTGTAAAAGGACCTTAAGCATCGCCCCGGTCACTTCCTTGTCTCTGGTTGAGGGAATTAAATTTGATCTCTTCTGCAATACTGCATTAGGGTACCTCCACACGGGAAGCCTGTCCGATGCTTAACCCCTTAACAACATGGCCTATTTTGGCCATAAGGACGCAACGACTTTTTTGGGATTTTCATCTCCACTTTTCACAAGCCATAACATTTTTATTTTTCTGTCAACCATGGCCATATGAGAGCTTGTTTTTTGCGTGATAAATTGTAGTTTTTATTGGTACCATTTTTGGGTACATATAATGTATTGAAAAACTTTTTTATAATTTTATTTTAGAGGACAGGGAGATAAAACAGTGCTAATCATGCAGCATAAATGAGATGATACATTTTTTCTGGTGTTTTTTTCTTTTTTTAGGTTTTTCCACTTTTGCACAATAAAAATCTTTTTTTTTATTCATTTTTTTTATTTTTGTCGTGTGGCATTAAGCAGTTAAGTACACATGAGTGAGTCGTTCAAGTGAATAAAGTGAGAGACGCCCAGGATCGTTCCGGCCGCCTGCTTCCATTCACAGTAAACCGGAGTTGCTGAAACATTGAGTGGCTCCCTTTTACATGGGCTAACAGCAGCTTGGTTTGTAGTGCCGGGAAAAAACAGGCAACTTTGACAGGTGAGTGAGTTCTAGCCCAGTGTCCTGTCATCAAGTGCATGTACATGGGTCAATTATCACCTGAATTAGCAGTTCCAAGCAAAAATTCAGGCGATAAGCGCCCCATATAAAGGGACTCTAAGGCCTCATGTCCACGGGGAAAATCAGGCCCACTGTGGATTCTTCATGGAGAATCCCGCAGCGGGTCTCTCCTTTCCTGGGGACATGAGGCTAAAAAGAAGAATTTACTCACCTGTCCGGACACTGCGGACCTGCCCTCCATCGCGGCCGGATCTTCTTTCTTCGGCTTGGCGGATGTGCTCGGCACGCTGGCAGCGTGCCGCGCGGATGTGCTAGGCACTCCGTTTTTTTTAACTCATGTTCTCCCGCGCTCGGAGAGCAGAAATTCAGGCGCGGGTGTACCGTGGATCCGGACGGCTTCCATAGGCTTCAATAGAAGCCTGCGGGAGCCGTCCCCGCGGGAGACCCGCAGTAAAATGGAGCATGCCACAGTTTTTTTCCCGCACACACAATCCGCGCCTCAAAGGTAAAATGACATCTGCAGGTGTTTAACTACCTGGGGGTGTCCAATACATCCCTATGGGGCGCGGATCTGCGTGTGGGAAAAACGCTGCTGATTTTAAATAATCTTTTTACCGTGGACATGAGGTCTAAGTCTGTTGATGCTTTTCTGCTACTTTTAGGGCTGCTTTCACACGGCCGAGAAAATCGTGCAAGATTTGTGTGTTGCCAGACGCACAAGTATGAACCCCATTCTTTTAAATGGGGTCATATACATCGTGGAATGTTTTGTGTTTGGGCATTCCCTTGCAATGCCTTGCCAACTGTCTACAATGAGGTGGGAAAAAAACTTTGCACGGCATGTAATGTGCATGTGAGTGTAATGCGAGGTTTTCCCGTTGAAAACAATGGGAAATGCTTGCCGATCCTCTAGCATGCTAAAAGCCGCACCAGTGGATCACTACTTCACTGAAGTGATGAGAGTCGTTTTTCACACAAAAACTCCTTGCCTCTGTGGGGACATCGCACACTCCTGAGCGTAATAGCTGGCTGAGTTTCACAGCCCAATATAGCGGTCACATGTGTGAAAAGCCTTAAAGGGATTGTGTAAAGATGGCATCCCCTATATATTAAGGGCATATAAACATCATAGCATAGGGTCCCCCACCCGAGACTTCCTCCATGGCCAGATAGGAAAGCCACTCTGTAAGTCCAGTCCCCTTCCGGGTGGACCGTGTGCTAGTATTGCTCCAACATATTCTGCGACACTTACACAAATAGGAATTACATTAGTGCTTCCATGCATTGGGTTTATGGAATCTAATCTCCCTATCTCAGACACACATCATCGTGACACGGAATGAAGTTGCAAGCTGTTTTACTAATCTCACTGGTGAGAATTACCTACTGGACATTGAACCATCAGAGCACTACAGATGCATGGAGAACTCTTTTATTGACTACTTGGGAATTCATGTCAGCAGAAGGATGTCATCCATAACAGAGCGAATGGCCAGGGATTGGAGGGCACTGCGGCAGCAGAGACAGTCCAGGCCCGCCTACTGGTGTACCATTTAAGATTCATTGTACCAGAGTGGGGGGAACTAAACCTCACTTTTGCAATGGTATCTGGGCATTACAGGCTGTAACAAAAAGTCTTGGCCGCATTATGTGATGTATTGCTGCCTGAATGCCAGGTTCCCTTTAAGTCAGAACTTTAAAAAAAAAAAAAAACAATTCTTGAAATACAAGTAAATATCAAAGAACTTTTAATTATACAGTGATTAAGTTGTATTTACATAAAACCAGAAAATTGAAAAAAAATTATTTTTTTTTCTGATTCATTCCAAATAATTGCGATTAGCTAAGATAAGCGTTCTTAATTAGTAGTTTCACAACACATTTATATCAGCTGAAGACTAATATCTTGTGACTTTTAGCCTCACAATTTAATGGGAAACATCTTCAAAGTTTCAGAGGTAATCAGAATATTATCCAAGGATGATACACTGTGATGCTCCCTGATAACCTTTGTTAATTGACATTGGAACTATGTGGGGGCAATTTAAACAAACATCTGGACATTGAGTTTAGACATTCCCATTGAGAAACACCAGACAAATCTGCAGGACTTGCAATAATAAATATTTCAGCACAATCTAAATGAACTGATCTCAAATCCTGTTTTCAATTACTTGAGTTTTTAGGAATACAGCATGGTTAATCGTACTCGCCAAGAATTCCTTTTGAAGATATTTTGATTTTTGCTGCTTATCCATGGTTTAAATGACTTCATTTTCTATATGTAATAAGGGAATCCTTTTGGCTGTGATACATAACGGGCTGATGTAGAAGAAGGGATTTTTTTAAGCAGGATTTGTTTTGATTTATTTCTTCCCCATGATCATAACATTTTTCCAGAACTGATTATTTCTTGATAAAGTAAGTTTTAATGTGACATGGGACATTTTTGTGCCAATATCTACTTGAGGCAACAGAATTCTTTATATGTTTATTTGATCAGGTTTCGATGGCTGTGAGATCAGAATATACAGTATTTTACATCATTGTATATTGCTTACAGCCCAGCTGTGCCTTCATGCTTTAATGCTAGGATTAAAATGATTTTACCTTTAATTCTGTATTTGCCTTTAAGTTTTGTTTAAATGAACATACATTAGAGAAAAATCGCTCTTAGGGTTCCTTGACAAGAACGTTTTATTGCAGCTATTTTGCCGAAAATCGAGACCATCTGAAGCATTGGATTTCAAAGTACTTCTTCAGATGGGCGATTTTTTGGTTCGTAAAATCGGTCGGTCGGAAAAAATAGTACATTCCGGCCAGCTGCTTTTACGCTGACTGGAAAAGATAGGTCTGGACCTATCTTTTGCCGGAATACACTGACTGGTCCCATAAGCTCCTACGGGAGCTTATGAGAGCTGCCGGGAAAGGGAGGTGGGAGGGAGTTCAGCAGCGGCTTTTCTAAACTCCCTCTCCACCCCTTGCCAGCAAAGGGAGCAGACAGGGCAGGAGATTAGCACACTAGCTCTGATAAGCTCCTGCCCCATCCCACCCCCTCCCCTTTTCGGCAGCCTGCAAGTGGTGGAAAGGGGGCGGGAACATAACACACTAGCCCCTGTCCCGCCCCCTCCTTTTGTTGGCAGCCAGAGAGGGGCAGGGAAGGGGGAGTTAGTTTAGCAGAGCTAACTCACTCCTCCTGCCTGACAGTACTCTGGGCTGTGGCGTATAGACGCCGCACCCGGGCCATCTGAATGGGCATTAAAACAGGAGATGCAGCCAAGACTGCTGCCTCTCATTCATGCGATTTTCGCGGCGCCTGTGTGAAGGAACCCTTTGGGTAGTTTTAGATGAGCATACTGGGTCAAAGATTGAATATAATCCTGAAAGCAAAGTGAAGTATTTGAGGAAAAATAGCAATATAGTTTTGAGTTTTTAACTTCCATAGTAATCAAGTTGTAGTTCTACTGAAATCGTTTCCAGAACATGAAAAATGTGACCCATCTAGTTGAGTTAATTGTTAACAACATGACAAAAAACTATATACACAGTAGGGCAATAGGGTTGAGGATGAGGAGAAGTGGAGTGATGAACGAATCGTTTTGCCATGGCAAATTAGTGGCACTGAACTGGAAGTAAATGTAAAGATAACAAAGACTTATAAGTTAGTCTGCACCTATTAAACATCCCGCAGAAACAAAACCATTTCAAGTTCTGTCCACTATGTTCTCAACCTGTTGTACCCAGGGAGGTTTAGAGGGTACCTTCACTGTGGCTATGCTTTTAATGTGCAGAACAGTGTAAAATCATAGCCTTATGGGCATTTTGATGTAATTTATTTGAGCAGAGAGAACTTGGCTGAAACATTAAGAAACTTTATTCTGTTTTGACTTAAAGAAGAGGCAGTAAGGTGCTTCATCTTATAACCTTCTTAATTTGGACTACAGATCTAGTCTAGATGGGGAGCTGGTTTGCTTCTAGAAATCTGCTATCAAGCATATGGTTGCAGTAAGCATGTGGAGGCTCAATCTGGTAGATCTCTTGCCCATAGCACCCAGAGGAAGATTTAAGAGGTAATGTAACATATAGAGTAGGGGTGTCAGGGCCACATTGTAAGAAGAAGTGTTGTCTTGGCCCACATATTAAGTACACAAACACTAATGATGTAGGGTATCATCCTCCAAACAACCACCATTGTCCTCCACAGTCCTCCAAACAACCTCCATTGTCCTCCACTGTATCTCCAAACAACCCCTATCAACTACCAAATGACCCCCGTCAGGCCATATGGACTCTAGACTGGAGTTGGGGCCTGCTTCTGTATGCAAGCCTGGACACAGCAACCTGTCTAGGCTCACATGCAGTTCACAGCCACAGACGAGTTTCTGACACCAGGGAAGGGTGACACTGTGTCGACTGGCCAAGATGAGACCACTGTCTTTCATCCTCACTTCGATACTGGATAGGAGCGATCAGGACTCAGAAGGAGAACCGCCGATGGACCCGAAGAAAGCGAGACAGACAGTCACGGGGATGGAAGTGCTGCCCACTGCCTAGTCCTCTATATAAGCTTGTCTGTGAGCGGAAGCTCACAGCCTGCAGCTGCCAGGAACTGCCTGCGATCTCGCCTCTTCCGGATGCAGCCTGTGTGGAGTCCTTTTCCCTTTTGGGACGCCTTTAAAGCCATCATGGGCTGTAGGTTGGACACCCCTGATATAGAGGAACAGCCTATAATGAAACACGTGTGAAGTGAGCCTTAGCTCCCAGTCCATACAACCTGATCAGGGTTCTTAACCCCTTCATGACCAATGACGTACCGGTACGTCATGTGGTCGCGGGGTATGTATGAAGAAAGGGTTGCGTGGCATCCAGCGACGTCGATGGATAAATAAAGGAGTTACGATTTTTTTAAAGGGGGGAGGAAAAAACGAAAATGGAAAAAGAAAAAGGGCAGCGTCATTAAGGGGTTAAGAAAGTTTTGCTATATGAGGCTTAGAATACTGAGTTGGAGTTATTGTTTTTTTTAGGTCACAACCTCAATCTGTTTTGTAAAAATAGATGGTTAGTTGTCACATTTCTGATACTAGTGTCACTATACTGATAAACCTGTAAGTATACATGTGTATTTGAAACATAAAGGTGTCTATACATATTAGATGTCGAAGGGTGTGTGTTGACTCTCCTCCAAGCACAGTTGTTCAGGCTCACATATGTGAGATTTCAACATTCCTGATACTTTGTTCTAATGGCAGATAAGCCACCCCAAAGGTGTCTCCCCCGAAACTCCCCACTGAGAAGACATGCATGCGTGTTAAACCTGAGCGTGCCTGTGTTTGAAGGGGGTGTCAGAAGGAATAGCTTTTAGCCGAATCAGCTTTCAGTCAACAGCCATCTAATATTTATGGCCACCTTAAAGGGTATAGGTGATAAATGGATGCTCCCTGGGGGTTTAAGCACAGAGCCCCCCCCCCCCCCCACCTATGATGAGACGGGAGGTCCTGGGTTCCCTGTGTGAATTGAACTGTAGTCATGCATGCTTGCTACCAATCCATTCAGCGGTAGTGCACATGCATGACCACGACTCCATTCACTGCAAATGTGGGATCTTCATTCTCTCGATCAGTGGATGGACCCCCAGCTGTTACAGATTTATCACTTAGGGGTCTTTCACACGAGTGTATATTGGCTGACGTTTTAACGGCCGGCCGATATACGCTACCATCAGAGGCGTAAAAGCTTGTGAGCAGGCCCAAAAATCTAACGTTTGTGCGCCCGTTCAGATGGCATGGGCCCAGGCACATATATGCCGAGGCCACCATGCAATTGCCCTTTCCCTCCGCCTCACTGGCTTACCTCATCTCTGGCTGTTTTCAATGGGATGGGGCGGAGCTAAGCTCCTGCCCCCTCCCCACCCCTTGTCAGCAGCCAGCAATGGCAGGAAGTGGGACATGGCGGCACTTAGCTCCGCCCCCTCCCATTGCAATCAGCTGGAGGGAGGAGAGAAGAGGGAGGGAGTTTAGCAGTCATGCTGCTAAACTCTCCCACCTCCCTTCTCTGGCTGCTGTCATTGGCTCCCATAGGAGCCCATGCAGCAGCCAATGTTTTCCGGCCCAAAAGATAGTTCCAGGACTATCTTTTGGGCTTGACGTGAAAGCGCCCGGCGCTATATTGGCCGGCCGGGCGCTTTTACGTCACGGGAATACAGCCATGTGATCTGATGCATTGGAATCCAATGCATCAGATTGTAGCGTATATTGACCGGCCGTGAAAACGACGGGCCGATATACGCTCGTGTAAAAGAGCCTTTATACTGTGGATAGGTAATAAATGTTGGTGGGTTAAGCCCTTTAAGTCTGTCACATGTAGCTGTTTAAGGTCAATTAAAATGAGTTTATTTGTTTTACATCTTGCTTACAGATCTGAGTTGCTATGAACCGGGCTGCTAGGAATAAACAGTCCACTGCATAAAGCCAAAAGAAAATACGACAAACCATTTCAGTTGTATTATCAGTGTAATTGTAACTAGCACAGCATATAGAAATTAGGCTATTAAGAACATGGATAGATGAACAGCCCTTAAAAATCCATTGAGCTCAGTTTAAGGGTGAAGTCACACGAACGTATATCGGCTCGGTTTTTACGCCGAGCCGATATACGTTGTCCTCGTGTGCAGGGAGGGGGGGGATAATGGAAGAGCCAGAAGCAGGAACTGAGGCTCCTGCCCCCTCTCTGCCTCCTCTCCGCCCCTCTGCACTATTTGCAATGAGAGGAGGTGGGACGGGGGCGGGGCTAAAGGTCGGGAATTAGCCCCGCCCCCGTCCCACCTCTCCCCATTGCAAATAGTGCAGAGGGGCGGAGAGGAGGCAGAGAGGGGGCGGGAGTCTCAATTCCTGGCCCTGGCTCTTCCATCCTCCCCCCCTGCACATATACGTTCGTGTGAATGCACCCTAAAACACATTTTTGACCTCCTTTAGATGTATGCAATTGATAGGTTTCAATTAGGGCTTATTAATACCAGCATTAGTTATTTCCATTTCTCTGTTCCATTTATGGAGCAGAGAAACAGAAATATAATGGGATTAAATGTTTCCATTTTTTTCCCATTAATTTCAATGGGTTTTCAAAAAAAAACAACAAAAAAAACCCAGAAATGTTTCCATTCGATTCCGTTTCATTTCCGTTTTTTATAATGGAACAAATACGGAGTCTACAGTGTAATTTGTACAATTTAACAATTAAAATGGAAATGCAATGGAATGGAAGTAAACAAACATTTTCCTTTTTTTTATATAAACCCATTGAAATAAATGAGGCAAAAACTGAACGTTTAATTCCAATTTCTGTGCTTCAAAAACGGAACTGAGAACTGGAAATTACTATGGAGACATATACCAAAAATATGTCCTTTTGGGATATATTTGGCAGGTTAACATGAACTCTCTTTTTAGGGCTTGTTCACATAGGTGTAAACGTATTTCAGCTGCGCAAATACGCCACGACCAAATTGTGCTTACATGCACATATTTCTCCCACTCTAGTGTGTATTTGTGTGTGCAAATGCACCGCATCTTTGTGCAATAACTGCATACAAAAATATAAACTCTCTGGCAATGTTCACACAACACTACCAGGAACCCCCTGCAGTACGAGGAAAAAATAAACAAGGGAGGGAAACTTTCCATAAGTGGAACTAGAGGGTGACAACCCCTACCTACTAATGCATGGCCCACCCTGATTAGGAAGCATCCTGTCCTCATGCCTGTGCCACTCACTAACCCTGATAAATGGCAAAGGAAAAACCACCATAAGAGTAAACCAAAGCCTCAAAGAATAAATCTCTGTAATAAATCTGTGAACTTATTTGTAGAACCACTGAAAGAACCATGGAACCAGATCCAGAGAGGTCCTCACCCAGGCCAGGAGGGAACTAAAAACTCTCCCTAATAGCCCTCAGGTGTACACCAACAGCTGATACATCCATCAGAGTCAAAGAAGACCAAAAATGCACAGTCAACCTCAAACTGACACAACAGTACCTCCCCTTCTAGAAGGGGCCTCTGGACCATTGGGCCCCTATCTACCAGCATTATGTTTATGTTAGCTTTTTATGGGATGGTTTGCATTGACATCTGCGGCTGGGACTCATGTTCTTTCCTCTGGCCCGTATCCCCACCAATGAACAAAATACTATAGTGTGTTCCTCACTTAGTGAGAGTCTATAATTTCACTGATCTCAAATTGAATATCTCTGTCAACTTTGTCTGGGGCAGGAGGGGATGAACCAACCCCAGGATCAATATATTGTTTAAGTAGGAACTTGTGAAACACATTAGCTATCCTCAAGGAGTCAGGAAGCTCCAAACTAAAATAAACCGCATTGATCTATTCAATGATTTTGAACGGTCCGATAAATCGTGGGCCTAGTTTGAAAGACTGTTGTTTAAGTTTAATATTCCTGGTAGACAGTCAGACTCTGTCTCCCACCAAGAAATCAACCTGCACCAATCGCCAGCTATCAGCTACCCACTTGTGATTTTGTGTGGTCTTCTTGAGATTTCTCTCACCCTCCTCCCAAATTGTCTTAATGTAAGAGGAAACTCCCCTTCCTCTAGTACCTCTGAATGTGCATTAGTAAACAAACCAAAACAAGGGTGAAATCCATAGTTACAAAAAATGGTCAAGTGGCTGTAGATTCCAAAGACCTATTGTTCAGGCCGAACTTGGCCAAAAGCAAAAATTCGGACCACTCCTCTTGATTATTCGAAATACAGTCAGGTCTGTTAGGGGTTTAACCACCCCAGAATAACCTTGAATGAACTTGCGATACTAATTGATGAATCCCAGAAAACTCTGAGGGGGCTTTAACATTTTCTGGTCTCATCCAGTCTTGAACTGCCCGAACCTTCTCTGGGTCCATCCTGAATACCTTCAGGGTGACAATATGACCCAGAAAGGAAATGTCTTGAACAGCAAAAACACATTTTTCACTTTTTGCAAATATTTTTTTCTCACGTAGTGCACTGAGAACAAGACAATCATGAGAAACATGAGGGTCATAGTCTGGAGAAAAAATAAGAATATCATCCTAATACACGAGTACAAAATGACTGATAAACTTCATTTATCAAGGCTTAAAAAACCACAAGGCGCATTGGTTAGGCCAAAAGGAATAACCAAGCTTTCAAAATGTCCCTCTGGGGTGTTAAAAGCCATCTTCCATTTATCTCCCTCCTTGACCTGAATCAAATTATAAGCCCCAGATAACTAACTAAAAAGATCTGTAAATGGTAAGCACGAGCAGCACTCTTATATAGTCTCACAGTGAAGCAGGACTGGAAAAATGCATGCCACTACAGGGAATCCGGATCCAAGGATTCCAGCCAGACACAGGAAAAAATAGTTTGTGGCAGCATAAAGTGTTGCAATAAAAATCAAAGCTTTATTTTACCTCCAGAGTAAAAGCTGCAACGTTTCGATCAAGAGATCTTTGTCAAGCATAATGAGACCCACATTACACCCTCCATATATAGCAGCAGAATAAAATCTCAAACAATCAACAGGTGTGTGCTTACAAACATACAGACATACCATTGGTGTAGCCCTAACATGTCCTTACTCTCCATGATGTCTTACAGCGTCTCCAGGGTGTGGTGCACATGTGCAAATACTCTAATGAATTGCGAGAGTTAAATGACGCGGCAACAGAGCCGCCGACGTCATTCGCTCAATCGTGCATGCGCGAAAATTCGCAAACATCGCAAAAACCATCGCTGCAATTACGAAAAGAAAGTGCAATATCGCTGCGCACAACACGCATGCGTGAAAATTCGCACATATCGCGGGACCATTGCGGCGACCAAAATAAACAGCACTACCAGTATCACTGTGTATAACACACATGCGCGAATATTCGCACATATCACCGGGCTATTGGCTTCACTAAATAGTCAAAATGAGTAAAACAAACTAAAAATAGTGTGTACGCCCGCATACAACAGTAAACACCTACAATACGTGTTAGTATAAAGAACCTACATTCTCACTCTTGTTATCACTAATCAAGGGCAATAAGCCCCTTAAGCATCACAGAGTGCCGCACTTCTTCCAGAAATTTTTTTTTTTGACACAGAGTGCCCAAAAAGAAGAATTTTATTAACAACCATATAATATAGATGTATATATATATTTTTATTTTTTAAACATTTTTGAATGCAGTCATAGCGAGAAGAGGACGCATACAGGTAACCCAAATGGCCTAGAAAACAAAAAAACAAGGTGCAATTAAAATCAGGGTCAGAAAACAGATCATTTACAAAAAATACAAACACAGATACCAGAAGATTTACAGATGCGGCATAAAAGGGTAATCAAGGTTCAGACCAAGTGGCGCAAGTGTATCCAACTCATGTATCCACTTGAGCTCTTTGCGCTTTAATATAGCCAGGCGATCACCCCCCCCCCCCCTCTATAATGGGGGTACCCAGTCTATAACACAAAATTTAAACTGGCTGATGGAATGCCCATATTCCTTGAAATGCTTCGGAATCGGCAAATCTACCTTGCCCGTGCGGATTGTGCTCTTATAGTTTGTCATACGGGTACGTACCTCCATACTGGTTTCCCCTACATAGCCTAATCCGCATGGGCAGGTGATCAAATAGATGGCAAAAGAGGTCAAACAGATGAATCTATCCCTCAAATAATACTTCTTGCCCGTCAGAGGGTGTCTGAAGTGATCTCCTTTTAACATATTTTTGCAAGATGAGCACGATAAACAGGGAAAATTTCCTTTTTTACTAGATCTCAATACCTGCTGCATTGGTTCACTATTTGACGACACCAAGGGACGTACCAATTTGTCTCGAATATTACGGCCTCTTTTATATGCTACGAGTGGAGGCTCAGAAAATTCTGGGATATTTCCACAACATTTGCCAATCAGTGGCCAATGTTTGTAGATAATGTTTTTAATCCTGCCACTCATGGGCCCAAATACTGAGACAAATGGTATCCTGTTGACTTTTGGAGTTTGTACCTTGACCGCCAATGTCTCCTCTTTGGTGAATCGTCTAGCCTTAGCACTGGCTTCTTGGAACAGATTGGTAGGATAACCTCTCTGGAGGAATTTCTGACTCATCTCCTCTAGGCGTATATCAATTGACGTGTCTTCAGTGACCCGTCTAACCCTAAGCATTTGTGACCAGGGAAGTGACTCCATCATTCTCCGAGGATGACCGCTATTGAAGTGCAGAAGAGAATTTTTATCAGTTTCCTTAACAAATAGATCCGTAGAGACAGTAGAGCCTCTACGGATTACCTTAACGTCCAGGAAATTAATTGTCTCTTTAGATGACGTCATACTGAACTTGAGTTCAGGAAAGATGTCATTAAGGAATCTGTGAAAATTCAGTAGTTCAACCTCCGAGCCTGTCCACAGAACGAACACGTCATCGATATAACGATACCAGCAGGACACGTATTGCCAGAAAACAGATGTATAGATGTGGTCCTCCTCAACCATACGCATATAAATATTTGTGTAGGTGGGTCCCATGTTTGAACCCATAGCAGTACCCTGTTGCTGCCGGTACTATACCCCCGCAAACACAAAATAGTTGTTTACAAGGATGTACTTGAGCAGCGACAGGGCAAACCGCTGGCAACCCACTGACCACTCAGATTTTTCAAGGCATCTTGTCACTGCGGATAAACCACGCTCATGGGTGATAGATGTATACAAACTGACAACATCGAAGGTGACTAAATGTGTAGATTCCGAAAATGTACAGTCATTAAGCTTCCTTAAGAAGTCACTGGTTTCTCTAAGATATGATTTAGATTCCTCTGCAAATACCCGAAGTATGCGGTCAAGAAAACATGCACTCTTGGAGAATAAGGAGTCACAACCTGCCACAATCGGTCTACCAATCTTTTGATTGCTCCGCCTTCCTTCCACTGAATCTGCTGTGATACCTTTACATTTGTCATAATCTGTGCGCAATGGTATGTTTCACTCATCCATTGCTCCACTCCATCTGCATTTGATTGCTCCGCCTTCCTTCCACTGAATCTGCTGTGATACCTTTACATTTGTCATAATCTGTGCGCAATGGTATGTCCCATTGCTTCATATAAACTGATTTGACTATTTGTACTATATGTATTTTCCTCATCACCTCCCCCAAATAGTTTTCTCCCTGTCTCATCTTAGTGTTGCTGGACACAGTTTGTTTTTGTAAGAGGGCAATAAAGCCCCCCCCCCCAATCTTGTTCATTAGCCATCTAAAGGTGGGTCAGCTGGTTGACTAGTGAAATGTAACAAGCCACTCCCAGCTGAAGTCCTGTAGCCAGAACTTTAAAGTCAGTTCTATCCTCCATGCCTCACCAGAGGCTGCCTCACCTGATGTCTCCAGCACTAAGTGTCCAGCAACAAGTGTTTGATGCTGTTGAATGATGCAGTTATACAGCGCAGGAGACAGAGCGGGAGACAGGTCACATGCACAACTGTCCAAAGCTTGCAGGGAAATACTCTCCTCTTCGCACTAATCTCCTTCACTATCCTCTTTTCAAGCCTGAACACTTTCTTCCAACGCCCAGCCCCAACACACTCCATCCACATCAGCCCCTCCCTCCTCTCCTCACCTATGTATGGCTCCCATGCACTGTTCAACTTCCTAAGACGCCTTCAACCCCTCAATACTGCAAAGAAACACCTCAGACACCCACACAAATCCCCTAGCCATGTGCTCACCCTTGCTACCCTGCTACTCCTAACTACAGGGGACATCTCCCCCAACCCAGGCCCACCCCGTACTGTTCTCTACCATAATGCCCCCCCTGCCCCATTCAAATGCGCCCTATGGAACTCCCAATCTGCGTGTAATAAACTCCCAACTATCCATGACCTTTTCACCAGTAAACACTTGAACTTGCTCGCCCTCACGGAAACCTGGATACAGCAGTCCGATTCTACCTCCCCCGCTGCATTGTCCTATGATGGCCTGCAGTTCTCCCACACCCCCAGATCAGATGACAGACGCGGTGGAGGAGTAGGCATCATCCTCTCCCCAAACTGTACCTTCCAGGTCATTCCCTCAGCTCCCTCGCTTACCTTCCACTCCTTCGAAGTCCACACCCTGCGACTCTTCCGCCCACTGCCTCTGCGTGTCGCAGTTATTTACCGCCCCCCAGGTCCTACCCGCCTGTTCCTAGACCACTTTGCTGCCTGGCTCCCCCACTTCCTATCCTGTGAAATCCCAACCCTCATCCTTGGTGATTTCAATATTCCTACTAACGACTCTAGCTTCACCATGCCAAACAAGTTTATTTCACCTCCCTTGTCTCCTCACTATCCCACAACCCCAAACAACTCTTTGAGACCTTTCACTCCCTCCTCAGCCCCAAGGAACAGGCCCCTGCAACAGACCTGACTGCTGGAGAACTAGCTGCCTACTTCAAAGAAAAAATCAACAACATTCGAAAAGAAATCTCTGAAAGCTGCATGGTTAGCCCTGATCCCAGTTTCATCAGCACTGCACCCAGCACCTACTCACTATCTACGCTAGAACCAACAACAGAGAAAGAAGTCTCCAGGCTCCTTTCCGCTGCCCGCCCCACCACCTGCGCTAGCGACCCTCTCCCCTCTCAACTCCTCCGCTCCCTTTCCCCAGCTCTCATTACTCACCTCACCACAATCTGCAACCTCTCCCTAACCTCTGGTACTTCTCCCTCCTCATTCAAACACTCCATTATATCCCCTCTGCTTAAAAAACCAACCCTGGACCCGACTAATGCTGCCAACTACTGACCAGTCTCAAACCTCCCCTTTATCTCCAAATTACTGGAACGCCTGGTCTACTCCCGCCTTACTCACTTTCTCTCTGACAACTCGCTCCTCGACCCCCTCCAGTCTGGTTTCAGCTCTCTACACTCGACCGAAACTGCCCTTACAAAAGTAACAAATGACCTGATGACTGCAAAGTCGAGAGGTGATTACTCCCTACTAATCCTCCTTGACCTGTCTGCTGCATTTGACACTGTCGACCATAACCTCCTTCTCACTATGCTCCGCTCTATTGGTCTAAAGGACACTGCTCTCTCCTGGTTCTCTTCCTACCTCTCTGACCGCTCTTTCAGTGTTTCCTTTGCTGGTTCTATCTCTGCCCCACTTCCTCTCGCTGTCGGTGTACCCCAGGGTTCAGTCCTTGGTCCCCTTCTTTTCTCTACCTATACTGCCCCAATTGGACAAACCATCCACAAATTTGGCCTCCAATACCATCTCTATGCTGATGACACCCAACTATACACCTCCTCTCGTGAGATCTCTGGACCATTCCTCCAAAATATCACCGACTGTCTGTCCGCTGTCTCTAACACTATGTCCTCCCTTTTTCTCAAACTAAATCTCTCTAAAACTGACCTCCTTGTCTTTCCACCTTTTAACCGACCTCCCCTCAACATCTCCATTCCAGTGTCTGGCACCATCATAACCCCCAGACGGCATGCCCGATGCCTTGGGGTCACACTGGACTCTGACCTCTCCTTTGCCCCCCATATCCAATCTCTGGCCCAAACATGCCACATGCACCTCAGAAATATTACTAAAATACGTCCGTTCCTAACCTCAGACACGCTAAAGACGCTCGTGGTTGCCCTCATACACTCCCGGCTTGACTACTGCAACCCGCTACTCATTGGCCTCCCCCACACTAGACTCGCTCCACTCCAATCCATACTAAATGCAGCAGCTAGACTCATTTTTCTATCCAGTCGTTATTCAGACGCCTCTGCATTATGCCAGTCGCTGCATGGGCTGCCCATCCACTGCAGAACTAAATTTAAACTCCTCTACCTCACTCACAAAGCTCTGCATGGCGCTGCGCCACCATACATCGCCTCCCTACTGTCAGTACACCACCCAGCCCGCTCACTCCGATCGGCTAACACACTCAGACTAAACACCCCTGTAATACGAACCTCACATGCTCGCCTACAGGACTTCACCAGAGCAGCACCCATCCTCTGGAATGCTCTACCCCAAGGCATCTGGACAATTCCCGATGCACGAAATTTCAGACGTGCCTTAAAAACGCACCTCTTCAGGGAAGCATACCAAATCTCCTGACCTAGTCCCTCGCCCCTCCCTATGGTGCTCCACCCTGTTTGCCTTCTGATAAATGATCTGTACATAAAATTTCCTATTGCCTGTGTTCCCCAACCCCTGCACCTCCTGTACCACCCTCAACCCATTTGTGTCTAACCCAATGTATCTCACATTGTAATTGTTGTATTGTTTTGCATTTATCCATGCCTGAAAGCGCTGCGGAATAAGTTGGCGCTATACAAATAAAGATTATTATTATTTATTTATTATTATTACCAGGGGGCCGCTCGAGACTTTTGTGGATTTTTGGGAGTATGTATAGCGCAGGTATCACAGGATGGGGTATGTCTAGATACCTATGTAAATTGCTATCTATAGTACCATCCATCAATGCGCCATTAAGCATGATCCTCATAGATACTTGAAACCTTAATGTCGGGTCACTTGACAATCTTTCATAAACTTGTTCATCTGAAAGCTGGCGGTGGATCTCAGCACAGTAGTCGGTGGTGTTCATGACTACCACCTCCCCGCCTTTATCAGCCGGCTTAATCACAATACTTTTGTCAATAGCAAGGCTATCTAGAGCCTTCTACTCACATGATGTTAGATTGGATTTAAAATTTACCCTGTTACTACGTGAACTTGATCGTAGTTTAGATATATCCTTTTGTACTAGAGAGATAAAAGTCTCTATCGCATTGTTAGTAGCCGGAGGCATATAAACACTTTTGTTGCGCAAGCCGGTCCTGGACAGAGTAAAAGTCTCCGTACCAGGATCGTTCTGCGCCACAGGGGGTACATCACGAGAAAAGAAAGTGTGTTTCAATCTAATATTTCTATAAAATCTACGTAGATCAAGGTCGAGTTCAAACCAGTCTATTGAGATAGTTGGACAAAACGACAAGCCTTTCGCTAACACCGAAATTTCCGTATCAGTAAGGGTCTTAGATGATATATTTACCACAGTCTCCAGATTTAAGTCCTCCTCTGTAGTGGGGGCAGCTGCCTGTTCGCTGACCGAGTTGTTATGCTCCCTTGTCCTCTTTCTGCTGCGGGAATGCTTCCTTCCCCCTCTCCGTTGGAACAATCTGGGGGTCCTTTCCTCCTTATCCTGGGTCCTGGATGTTGACCTAAAAAAGAGCTAGCAGAAGGAGGTTCATAAGATATACTACGTCTGGAGGCGTCGTCTGTAGAATCGGATCCTGCAGTAGAGAATCCGAATCTAGGCCTATGGTGAGGTTGGCGTCTCCTCTGTCTTGCTCTTCTCGTTATGCCATCCACTCCCGACACATTTTCTGGAAGAAGTGCGGCACTCTATGATGCTTAAGGGGCTTATTGCCCTTGATTAGTGATAACGAGAGTGAGAATGTAGGTTCTTTATACTAACATGTATTGTAGGTGTTTACTGTTGTGTGCGGGCGTACACACTATTTTTCGTTTGTTTTACTCATTTTGACTATTTAGTGAAGCCAATAGCCCGGTGATGTGTGCGAATATTCGCGCATGTGTGTTATACACAGTGATACTGGTAGTGCTGTTTACTTTGGTCGCCGCAATGGTCCCGCGATATGTGCGAATTTTCACGCATGCGTGTTGTGCGCAGCGATTTTGCACTTTCTTTTCGTAATTGCAGCGATGGTTTTCTCGATGTTTGCGAATTTTCGTGCATGCGCGATTGGGCGAATGGCGTCGGCGGCTCTGTTGCCGCGTCATTTAACTCTCGCAATTCATTAGAGTATTTGCACATGTGCACCACACCCTGGAGATGCTGTAAGACATCATGGAGAGTGAGGACATGTTAGGGTTACACCAATGGTATGTCTGTATGTTTGTAAGCACACACCTGTTGATTGTTTGAGATTTTATTCTGCTATATATGGAGGGTGTAATGTGGGTTTCATTATGCTTGACAAAGATCTCTTGATCGAAACGTTGCAGCTTTACTCTGGAGGTAGAGTAAAGCTTTGATTTTTATTGCCTCACTTTATGCTGCCATTAACTATTTTTTCCTGTAACTACAAAGATCTGGTATAAGTGGCAATGAATACAAGTCTTGCTGAAATCTAAACAAGGCCCCACCCCCATCCTTTTTCTTCACGAAAACCCCTGCAACCAATGGAGAATGAGGACAAATATGGCCCTTTTTAAGGCTTACTCCCTAAGGGGCTTTCAGGAACCAATAATCTGTACGAGCAACTTTTGGGTAGCCTACAGCCTGAGACAACTTATGGTCTAGAACAGTAATGGCGAACCTTTTAGAGACCGAGTGCCCAAACTGCAAACCAAAACCCACTTATTTATCGCAAAGTGCCAACACGTCAGTGGTGGCACTTATCATGACATATGATTTTACCCCCGTCATTCTGAAAAAGGACAGAGCTGCTTCAAAAATAGACAGGGTGTGGATTTAGACTTCTTTTTAGATGAGGAAATACTGCAAAATGTCCTCGGCGGAACTTTCTGTGGAAAATTCTGCAACATTTCTGCATCCAAAAAGCAGTCAAAATCTGCACACTGTATTTTAAAACAGCCCTGCCCATTTCCGCCACATGTAAAGATCACCCAGTGACCCCCCCCAGCTGCCCCCAGTATAGTAGTGACACCCCACAGCAGCCCCCCACATAATAGTGACACCCCACAGTGGTCCCCTGCGTAATAATGACACCCCACAGCGCACCCCCGCGTAACAGTGACACCCCACAGCACCCCCCCCCGTGTATTAGTGACACCCCACAGCGGCCCCAGTAGTAATAGCGACACCCCACAGCTGCCCCCCGCATAATAGCGACACACCACAGCGACCCCCCGCGTAATAGCGACACCCCACAGCGGCTCCCCGCATAATAGTGACACCCTACAGCAGCCCCCAGAGTAATAGTGACACCCCACAGCAGCCCCCATAGTAATAGCGACGCCCCACAGCGTACCTCCAGTCTGTGCTGCAGCCGCTCTGTGTCCTGCTCTCCAGCTGCCACCGCCGCTCCCTCCACTTGCAGTGGCTGTGCTCATGCCGCCGGCACTCTGTCTCCTACTGCCGACGTCGCTCACTCCAGCGTCCTTGCTGCTTCCGCCGCTGCTCTCTCTGCTCGGTTCGCCACTGCTCTTTTTTGCTCGGTCCGCCGCTGCTCTCTCTGCTCGGTCTGCCACTGCTCCCTCTGCTCCATACGCCGCCGACGCTTCCCCTGGTAAGGCCACACACGCCCCCAGCCTATCAGAAGCGGGGGGTGTTACAACATGTCAAACCCCTGTATTATGTTGCCACCCCTAACTTCTGGTGGTGATATAATACAAGATTACTGGGGAGCCGCGCCCCCTGCTGGTATTCACAAGTGGTGAGTGGTCGATGGCGGCACGTGCCATAGGTTCGCCACCACTGGCCTAGAACAATACCCTTTTTTTTTTTTTTTTTTCCATTAAATTTTTTTTATTTTGTAACATAAATACACAAAATCTTAAGACACATATGCAGTGACATATACAGTACTCCCATACTTCTTGAAAACAGTCTAGAAAACAATCTATGGGGGGGGTACCAGCTAACTCGCTGGCGCGGGGAGACTGCCCCCCCACTACATCTGTGCAACACAATTTTACAGTCCATGAGATACACAACTGATAACCTGGGGGAACATGAAAGAACGAATAAACTCGGCATCTTTAAGTACATCAAGTGTTTTTGCATCACGGCTATAGTGACTCCCTCCATCCGCTCCACATCTCCTCGTGCCTTGCCAACGTGTTTTCTCTGAATGCCAACCACTTTTCATACACTTTCTGCTCTGCCATCCGTTTTTTAAATTCGCTGAATCGTGGGGGGTCCGGGCCTCTCCAATGCTGTGCGATAAGGGTTTTTGCTGTCATCAGGGCATGACCCACCAAATATCTAGCTGGGGGAGGTATTTCCTCCAGCTCCACCAGCAATAGGACATGCTTAGCTCCCCTTGGTACACGAGCATTTACTGCCGAGTCCAAGGAATTCAACACATCACGCCAGTATGAAGACAGCTTAGGGCATGAATAAAAAATGTGTGTTAGGGAGCCCCAGCCTCCGCAGCCTCTCCAGCATAGGCCGTCCCCCCTTCTAAATCTGTTATATAGGAGGGCGGGGGAAAAATACCACCTCGTGGTGATCTTCGTCTGGACCTCCAGAACTCCCAGCCCTTTAGTTGACTTCCCAGCGAGACCGAAAGCATTGCTCCAAGATTCTATGGGGATGTTTGTATCCAACTCTCTTTCCCAATTCAACATATGGGATTTCTTAGACAGAGTATCATTCCCGGTCAGTACATCGTAAAAATATCTAGTTTCAGATTTCTTTAAGTTGAGTGTGGAAGAGAGCCTGTTTACAATGATGCGAGGGATCTTTATTGTGTGAAGTTTAGATCTGACAAGAAAGTGGCAGACTCTAGTATATTTGTATTGGTCTTGGACATCCAAATTGTGCTTGCTTCTAAGCTCGTTGAAGGGTCTTATAAGTCCCCTTTGCATCAAATCCGACACTAAACGTACTCCGTTTTTTACCCAACCTCTCAAATCTAAGTCCGGTACGAAAGCACTCAGCGTCTCTAGAGGGACATCAGGAGCTACTAGGGCACCATGTAGAGCGACCTTCCTTGTAAAGTCGCTCCAGACCGTGAGTGAAGCTGTTGCTGTAGGGGGAAGTGAGCTAGGGATTATGTTAATCTTTGATTCCGTGTGTGGTGTATCTGACATGGCTACCAAAGATGATGCTAATAATAAATGGCTACTTGATGCTAGTTTAGTGAAACTTCTTTCCATGCCCACCCAACTCACCGCGTCGTCCCCTTGGATCAGATATCTCGTTTGGCTTAGGAGGGAAGCCCTGTAATATTTATCTATGTTGGGAATGTCGGCGCCCCCCTTGGATCGCCGCATAGCCAAGATGGACAGTGCCAAACGAGGCTTCTTACCGCCCCACACGAAATTTGACATCTGACCCTGAAGTTTCGCCAAAGTAGATCTGGATAGAGGGACTGGCAGGACTCTAAAAATGTAAAGAATCTTAGGTAAGAGCTTCATTTTGTACGTCATGGTTCTTCCATACCATGTGAGGTTAAGTCTTGTCATGCGATCCACCTCTTTCTGCAACTCCTCTATCAATGGGGGGAAGTTTGTTTTCTCAAGATTATTTAAGTTGGGGGTTAAATGAATTCCCAAGTACGGTAGTTCTGAATCCCTCCACTCGTATGGGAACTCCTTTATTAACCCTTTTTTTAGTTCTGTAGATATATTGATCCCCATTATTATTGATTTGGAAGTATTGAGTTTGTATTGCGACACACAGCTAAAAGAGTTTAAGATTTGTTGGGCTGCCCTTAACGAGCTGAGTGGATGAGTCAAGGTAAGGATGACATCATCCGCGAATAAGCCGATCTTGTGTTGACGGAGATTCAGCGGAATCCCCCTCACCTCAGGGGACGCTCTCAAGGCTTCGGCAAGCGGCTCTATTGTGAGAACATACAGTATCGGGGAAAGGGGGCACCCCTGCCTCGTACCATTTGATATTCTAAAGGGCTCCGAGAGCGTGCCGTCTACCAACGTCCTTGCTGACGGATTCGAGTACAGGGCCCGGATAGCACGCCGCAGCCCCTCCCCTAGACCAAACCTGGCCATTGTTTGGAATGCAAAGTCCCATTGGACACGGTCAAAAGCCTTTTCGGCGTCAAGGGCCAGCATAACTGCCGGGGCCTGGGACCTGTTCAGGGAGTGCAGGAGATTTAGAACTTTGCGGGTGCCATCCGGGGCCTGCCTCCCCTTCACAAAACCGACCTGGTCGGAATGTATGATTTCGGGCAGAATCTCGAGCAATCTTGATGCCAATGTCTTGGAATAAATTTTTATATCTGTATTTAACAGTGAAATTGGGCGAAAATTTGACGGGTCGTCCGGGGGTTTGCCCGCCTTGGGGAGGACAACAATAGTGGCCTGGAGGGCCTCCTCCGGGAAAGAGCCGCGGAGAAAAGCAGAGTTGAAGTATTTGACTAAGTAAGGGGACAGGTGCTTCGAAAATAGTTTATAGTATTCGGATGAATACCCGTCAGGGCCGGGGGCTTTATGGTTCTTCATGTTTTCAATTGTTTCCAGCACTTCGGGTCCGGATAATTCTTTATCCAATTCGCACGCCTGTGCGCTAGTAATCCGTGGGAGGTTAAGGTTTTTTTAAAAACTTTCTATCACATTTTTATTTGGTTGTAAGAAGGACGGGTCGTCTTTTAAATTATATAATTCGCTATAATAGGTGCGGAACTTGTCCGCTATCTGTTTTGGGTGGGTGATTTTAAATTCTTTATTTTTTGAACTCCACAGAAAGGGGATAGTGGCTTTAATCGTCTTTCTTTTAACCAGATTGGCCATCCATTTAGATGGTTTATTTAATGACGAGTATATGTTGGCTCTATGGGCTGTGACTTCTTTATCGAAATCGTTTTGTAGTATTCTGCGGAGTTCGAGTCTTGTTTTAAATAAATTATCGTGAGAAGATACGGAGGGACTACCACGTAACTCGTCCTCCAGACGCTGTATCTCCAGCACCAAGGACTCTGTTTGGGCAAGCTTCTTCTTTTTATATCTGGCTCCTAATTTAATAAGCACCCCTCTCATAAACGCCTTGTGGGCGTTCCACAGGGTGCTCGGGTCTATGTCAGGGGTGTCATTTACCGCGAAGAATTCCTCCATCTCTTTTATAATGACTGTTTTATATTCAGGAATTTTCATCAAATAAACGTTGTTTCTCCAAGATCTTATTGGCTGCTTATTCCTACCCAGGGATATTGTTGTCACTATTGGGGCGTGGTCTGACCATGTGGCCGTTCCAATTTCTGCTTTCAATACTGATGTTATAGTATGCTTGTCAACCAGGCAGAGGTCAATGCGGGAAAACGTTTTGTGGCGGGGGGAGTAAAAGGTGTATTCCCTTGACGTGGCGCTGAGACAGCGGTAGGTATCAAAAAGAGCATGCCTCCGCAGCCAGAGGTTTAGACATGGATCGAGTTTTCTTTTTACCTGTTGGGTGGAGTCAATATTTTTCTCTGGAGTCAGATTAAAGTCTCCGCAGAAAAGCAGTGTACCCTTCGCTATTTTATCTACTTTTTTCATAAGTTTATTTAAAAAACTTATCTGTTTTTTATTTGGGACATACACATTGACAAGGGTGACTGGAACGCCTCTCAACTCTCCCACCAAAACTATATAGCGTCCGCCGGGGTCGCAAAGTTGTGATGTGAGGGTGAATGGTGTAGTTTCTCGGAACGCCACCATGACACCGGCGTGTTTCTTGGGAGCGCAAGCAAATATAGTGTGTGGGTATTTCTTATGGGCCATACGGTGTGTGTCTATGTCTAGTAAGTGCGTTTCTTGTATACATACAACGTCGATGTTGTTGCGAAGGGCTTCTTTCCACGTGTAGTTTCTTTTTTGTGGGTGGTTGATTCCGTTGGCATTCAGTGACAGGAGTTTTAGAGCCATATCGTTGGCACGAGCACCCTGGAGCTAGGAGATAGGAGTCTAAGGTTATTAGCGATGCCTGTGAAAACAAAACTGGGTAAAGAACAACAAATTATTACACAAAAGGCTGAGCAATGGCGGGATGTTACATCCCGTAGCGAAACCTTGAAGCAAAAGAGAAAAAACCAGGATAGGAAAAAACAAGAGGGGTGGCAAGCCAAAGCTTGCGTAGTCATCTGGGGGGTTGTAAAGTTCGCGAGAGTGACTAGCGAGACTCTCTAGTCTGTCCATTCCTGTGTCAGTGGGTCCTGTTGAGCCGGAGACAATGGATGAGAAAGGCAAATTAGGCGAAAGGGGGAAGGAGAACTTCTCCTTTGAATCTCTGCGAAAAGTTCAGTCATGGCCTGCTTACTCGGGGGCCGACAGGAGGGACCTCCGAACGATCAGCAGGGGAATCTTTTATCTTTAGGCCCCACGTAATTAGGATGGCTTTAGCGGAGTTCAAGTCTTGGAGTACGTGCGTCTTATTATCTTTGGAGACAATTAGCTTCGTGGGGAAACCCCACCTGTATTGAATATTTGCTTCTCTCAAAGCAAAGGTTACATCCGCGAAGTTCCGCCTCGCTGCCATCGTTGCTTGGGAAAGATCAATGTATAGGCGAATGTCTGCATAGGGACTGGGCAAGGATTTCAACTTTCTCGCGGTGGACATGAGGGCGTCTTTTGTACTGTAATGGTGAAGACGAACAATGATGTCCCTTGGGCTGCCATCTTTTAAGAATTTCGGAAGGGGTAGGCGGTGAGCCCTATCTATCTTCCCCTCATGTTCTGGAAGGTTTGGGAGCACCTTCTGAATCAGGCGCGAGATATACTCAGGGATTTCGGCGTTGGAAACTTTTTCAGGGACACCTCGGATCTTGACATTGTTGCGCCTATTCCTGTCTTCCAAGTCAGTTAATTTCCTTTGCAGCGCATTAACAGTCCCCTCTAAATCGTAGTGGGCATCGATGAGCTCGTTGTGAGATCTTACGAGCTCCTCCATTTTGTTCTCTGTATTATTCATCCTGCTGGTAACCTCAGAGATTGACGTGTCTACGTGTTGGGACAAGCCCCTCAGGTCAGCTTGTATGGTATTTCTTAGGGCGAGTATCGCCTCTTTAATGTATGATTCAGAGGCCGGTCTATCAGATGCGGCCAGATTATCTATCTCGCCGTCTGTTATAGGTTGGGGAGTGACTATGTCGGGGCTCTCTCCCTCTGCACCGTCTGTCAGTTTTTTCTTCTGCTTAGCAGGACTGTTTGAGGCAGACTGGGCGCCCTGAGCTTTCACCGGCGCCATTTTGTTTTTTGAGCTGCGGCCTGCGGGGTTACGGGAAACTGATTTGCTCCCTATCAGCGATCCTCTCTCCTCCCGACCCGCTCCTTCCATCTCCTCCTGCTCACCCCCTTCATCCTCCCTGCTAGCTGGTCTCGGGATCAGGGACTTGCGAGGGTCTCTTACCGGGGTTCCCGCTGTCACTTCCGGTATGTCCTCCGCCGCCGCCATTTCGGGGAGAGAGCCGCGCGGCACAAAGAACTCCTCCAAACGTGCCGGGATTGTTCTGGCCGTCTTCCGCTTTGTTGCTGCCATGATCTCCGGACGTTTACCTTGCCGAAAATAAGGTTTGGGTGACCACTGGTTGCTGTGGGTGTTGCTGAGAGTCGCTGCCGAGCGGAGCCTACAAACTCACTGCCGTCTCGGGATCACTCCAGGCCACGCCCCAGAACAATACCCTTTTTGATCGGTTGGTAACCTGTCTGCTCCCTTTTCGGAAAAAATATCAGAAAATTCCTCTACAAAATCAAGTAATTCACCGACCTGAACCGAGAACACTTCTGTGGACGTACAATCTCTAGTACAGGAAGGATTCCATTTGATTATATCCCCCTTTTTCCAATCACCACTAGGTTGTACAACCACAACCAAGGGAAGCCTAGCACAACTTGTGCCGGGAGGGACTCCATGACATACAATGCGATAGTCTCGGTGTAAGACAGAGCAATTTTAAGATGAACGTCTGGGACAAAATACACCAAGGTATAAGGGGGTGGCATCAATAACAGACACTGGAATAGGGTACTTCAGTGCTCTTACCTCTAAACCCATGCTTTTAACCGATTCACGATGGATTAAATTGACACCAGCTCCACAATCCAAAAACGCCGTCACAAAAAAAATTCCCCACAGCATAACAGATCTCTGCAGGAAGATCCAACCTGGATGAAGACATTAAAGCAATCTCTGGGCACAGGGCAAACTTACCTCTAATTTCCAGACCACCAAGTATCTGACCGACATCCTTGATGTGGACAAGTCTGGATGAAGTGCTCTGCTCAGCCGCACAGAAAACTGACCCCAAATTGGATCCTAACCCCTCTTCCAGACCTCTCAAACAATCTAAAATACAGTCTATAGGATTCCCTAAAAGTAGTAAACCTTTGTCTGTTATCTGAAAACTGATCTGGTAAGTCTGGTTCTTTTATCAAGCCCAACTGAACTGGTTGCTACTGCTTAACTTCAGTGACCTAAATCACAAGTGCCCTGAGCTGTTTGGAGAAGACCTCTATAGGATCCATAGTACTACACACAAGATCCTATGGAACACTATAGGCTGGTCTATCTGTCACATCTGCTTTGCTCGTGCAATAACTGCAAACACACTACCAGGAACCCCCTGCAGTACAACAAAAAATAAACAAACTTTCTCTAAGTGGAACTAGAGGGTGACAACCCCTGCCTACTCATGGATGGTCCACCCTGATAAGGACGTATCCACCCTTGTGCCTGTGCCACTCACTGACCCTGATAAATGACAAAGGAAAAACCACCATAAGAGTAATTAAAACCTCAAAGAATAAATCTCTGAACTTATCTGAAGAGTCGCTGAAAGAACCACGGAAACCAGATCCAGGGATGTCCTTACGCCACAGCAGAAGGAGACTGCACTGAAATTGACCAGCACAGAACCCAGGCTAGGAGGGAACTTAAAACCCCCTCTAATTGTCCCTAGGTGTACACCAACAGCTGACACACCGATCAGATTCAAAGAAGACCAAACTGACTCAACAGATTTTGTGTGTATATGAGGAGCAAGTACGCAGGTTTTCTGGGTTCGTTGTGCCTACTTCTGCACAACGATTGATTTCAGTGGGCTCTTGCTAGGTAATGTCACGTATTTTCTTCACACGGTCGCACATCGCATGAAAAAATACATGCATGTTGATTAGGGTGGCCCTTAGCTATAGGTTATTTTCCAAATGTTAAACTTTTGCTGCTCCCACCCCCTAATCCTGTTCCAACCAACAACAAAAAACGGGCTGTCCAAAACTTCAGCTCAATCGGATAATTGCTAGGCGACCCTCAAACGCTTTGAGGTTGGAACATAGTATATGCATTACGCAATGATTAATTCCATTCAAAAGCTGTATACTCTTTACTATCTCAACCATTTTGTTTTTTCTTCTTAGAGAAATTTATGTGGACACAATTAGGCAACGCCCGCAATTGTTTAAAACATACTGAGACAAATTTCCCAAAAGGTACTTAGTAGCTTTTATATGTAGGAAAATTATATATTTTTTTACATCATAGAGGATTACATAATTATTTTCAAGTTGTTACTGAGTAGTCAGTGAGTTCCTTATTCCTTTTATTGTATTTATTAATAGTAAAAATCACAAAAGAGATAGATTTTATTTGCATGAAGTGTGATTTTTGTAGGTTTATATATAAAAAAATATGAAATGGACTTGTGAAATCAACCCCAACTGTATGCTACCGTATACTTTTTTTCAGAGATTTGTTTGACAGATCTGAATGCTATGTTGATAGCTTTAATGCCTGGGAAATGGCTACATGATGTGTGAGTCATTACAGAATTTTGACAGATATGCTGCAGATTCAATGCTTCACGTGGTCGTATCCCTACAATATCCGGTAGTTTTTAGGTTGGTCTAGGTTAGTGAATTTATCATAATGTATAATTGCTTATGCCAGAGTTTACCCACTCCAGTCTCCAAGACACCCCAACAGGTCATGATTCCAGGATTCCCTCAGTATTGCCCAGGTGATGTAATTATTTTCAGCTGTTCTTACTATACGGATATCCTGAAAACATGACCTGTTGGGGTGCCTTGAGGACGGGAGTTGGGAAACATTGGCTTATGCATTTACCTGAGAGTGTGCGTACACCTTAAAGGGGTTGTCCCGCGCCGAAACGTTTTTTTTTTTTTTTCAACCCCCCCCCCCCCCGTTCGGCGCGAGACAACCCCGATGCAGGGGTTAAAAAAGAACACCGCACAGCGCTTACCTGAATCCCCGCGCTCCGGTGACTTCTTACTTACCTGCTGAAGATGGCCGCCGGGATCTTCTCCCTCGGTGGACCGCAGGGCTTCTGTGCGGTCCATTGCCGATTCCAGCCTCCTGATTGGCTGGAATCGGCACGTGACGGGGCGGAGCTACACGGAGCCGGCATCCTGCACAAGCGGCCCCATTGAGAAAAGAAGAAGACCCGGACTGCGCAAGCGCGTCTAATTTGGCCATTAGACGCCGAAAATTAGACGGGCTCCATGGAAACGAGGACGCTAGCAACGGAGCAGGTAAGTGAAAAACTTCTTATAACTTCTGTATGGCTCATAATTAATGCACAATGTACATTACAAAGTGCATTAATATGGCCATACAGAAGTGTATAGACCCACTTGCTGCCGCGGGACAACCCCTTTAATGTAAGTGTAAAAGATTTTTGGGCAACGGATTATATAAATAAATATCTACTGAATATGTGTAAGAGGGTTGACCCTTATCACGCCTTACCAGCTGCTCAATGTTTTCTTTATTGGATTTGTATGTAATTCATTTCAGTGTTAAGTGTTGCCACTAGGTGGCTCTGTGGTACCAAAGTCCAGTTAATGGTGATATATTTATAGCTTCTGTCAGGAAGTGAGTCAGATTGTGGCTAGGTCTTCTGTATCAAAGGCAAGGTCCTCTGTATTGAACAGAGATAATCTAGACTGAAGACATGGAGCAGTACCCGAAAAAAGGATCTGGCATTGAAGGAGTCCGAATGGAGCCTACTGTGAGTAAAGGAGCTGCAGGGATATGTGATATTGTGGTATCTTTCAGTCCCTTGAGATGTGGCTGAGGAAGGGATGATGGCGTCTGACTACTAATCTGAGTGCCATGGTCTCTTCAATCAGCTAATCCGTGAGGGTTGCAAGTGGACCCCACTGATCTGATATCGATGACCTGTTCTTGAGGATAGGTCATTAATATTTTTGTCCCAGAAAACCTTTTTTAACCTTTTTAAGGCACTATCTGATTCTAAGGGCCGGCTCACACGAGCATATGCGTAAAATGCTGTGTGTATAATGCAGCGTTTTACCGCTGTGTGAGCCAGCTGTGAGCAGGTATATTGCTGCCTAGGGCAGCTATAATTTGCACTGCGCATGACCGCGTATCCGGTCATGCGCAGTCTGACTTATTTCTTTTTTTAAATTTCCCACTCTGCCACATAGCGACATTACGTATATACGGCGCACATATGCAGTGTAATTGCATATGTATAGTGCTTATTATGTGCCATAGAGAACAATAGGGCGCTATTGCTAATACACGGTAAAATTGAACATGCTACGTTCTTTTTTTACACACGTACTATACGCAATAAAAAAAACTCTAGTGTGAGTAGTACATGCGAAAATCAATGTACTTTCATAGACTCCATTCACCGCATATTACGTGATGAAATTCCGCTCGTGTCAACCTGCCCTTAGACTGCATCGCCGCATTAGAATGACCAGGGACCGCTCTCTAGTTGGAAACATAAATGTTGTGTGTTGTGGAAGTGATTACCTACTATTATAGATCTCAGCAGGCATTTGGGAGCTGTATTCTGGTAGCTTTCTGGGGCAAACTATATCGGACCCTGAGTGCTGAGGCCATCATCTTGGTCAATGCACTTATCATTTAGGGCAAAAGTCTATGTATTCAAATAGACCTAACCATAGGTTATTTGACAGCTCAAGGCTGCAGCACATTTAAGTGAATACTACTTACTCTAGTCGCTTTTATCATTTTGGCTGAATAGTAGTATGATTAGAAGCCCCCACTGCCAAATACGCAGCAGCAGTACTGTCAAGTGCTTATAGTAAGCAACACCTCCACCTTTACCCTGCGCACAGATCTCAATCACGCACAACACTTAAAGGGGTTGTCCCGCGCCGAAACGTTTTTTTTTTTTTTCAATAGCCCCCCCGTTCGGCGCGAGACAAACCCATTGCATGTGTTGAAAAAAAAAAACGGATAGTACTTACCCGAATCCCTGCGCTCCGGTGACTTCTTACTTACCTTGCGAAGATGGCCGCCGGGATCTTCACCCTCGGTGGACCGCAGGTCTTCTGTGCGGTCCATTGCCGATTCCAGCCTCCTGATTGGCTGGAATCGGCACACGTGACAGGGCGGAGCTACGAGGAGCAGCTCTCCAGCACGAGCAGCCCCATTCAACACGGAGAAGACCGGACTGCGCAAGTGCGTCTAATCGGGCGATTAGACGCTGAAAATTAGACGGCACCATGGAGACGGGGATGCTAGCAACGGAACAGGTAAGTGAATAACTTCTGTATGGCTCATAATTAATGCACAATGTACATTACAAAGTGCATTAATATGGCCATACAGAAGTGTATACCCCAACTTTGTTTCGCGGGACAACCCCTTTAATAAGGGTTTATAACACGTAACCTATCCACAATTGTCTGATATTCAGTCTTCCTATCTGTTCTAAACACAACCTCCTAACTCACATTACAACTGTGTATCCCTAATGTGAAAATAGGAGTTATCAGTCCGCGCCAAAAATTGACAAAGGACTCTATAGCTCTAGCTCAAGAATCCTGATGAATCAATTGCATATTTTTTGCAATTGAGGAAACGCCTTGATTTTTTGACTACTTCAGGAGCTTATTTTTCTAGAACCTGGCTAATCAGGTATCAGTAACATGGTACCTGTATTACTTTTGAATTAAATGCCATAAGAGCCATAAGGCCCCTTTCATCTGTGGTCCTTGATTGAACAGTAATTACTGTATGTAGACAGACTTATTCTCTATTCAACGGAGTGTTATAGATCAGCAACCAAGCAGAACATTGATAAACCCTGGAGCAATAAAAGCATACTAGGTGTTTCGTTAAACGTGACTTATTCTAGTCTATCTGGAAGCGACGGAATTATCAAGAGAAACTTTCTTATCAACTTCCCTGTTACTCTATGATAACCCAGTACCTGTATTTAATTGATTAATTGCTTTAGTGGTCAGTATTTGTCGCTGAAATCCACGGGCATAACCTGGGCAATTCTCGACACTCTATGTGTATGAAGTGTTCGTGTTTGTAATAGTGAGTTCCACTTTTTTAAATATCCTTATTAAAAGTTAATTTTTAATTTTTCATCAAACAAGTCGTGGGTTTTCTCAGTGAATCCCATAAATGTTGGCGACATGCATTATCCAGGTGGTCACGGGTGCAGAGATCCATGTTTATTCTAATTAATGATTCAATATCTTTTTGTTGAACATGTAATTAATAGTGATAATAAAATCCTTCCTTTAGCTGCAACATAAGCAGACAGGACCCTACATATAAGGGATTTCAAGGAAAGAGGATTAAAGGAATACACAAAAGGTAAAAAAGTACTTTCGTCCCATAGACCTGACACATTGGAGGAACATATATAAAGCTGCATAACCCAGTCTGTATATGTGCTTCTGGAATTTATAAAGTGCCTTACAATGTAAACCGGGTAGCAAGTTAAAGCTGCATTAGGTCTCAGTACGGGTTTCCGTATCTCTGCCCCATTTTTTGGAGGAGAGAAACTGAAAGAAAAAAGAAAAAAAGATCAGTTATTTTCCCCATCACTTTGAACTGGGTTTTTAAAAAAAACTGAAAGCAAATGGAAAGGTTTCACTTTGCTTACATTCCGTTAGGTTCCATTTCTTTGGACGAATAGCGCAGTCTGCAGCATTAGGTTTCTGGTTTCTTTTATGGAAAAATAACGGAAAGAAAGCAAATGAAAGCCTTTTCATTTGCTTTACTTTTTTTTTCTTTTGAAACCCCACTGAAGTCAATGGGGCAAACAACGGATCAGTTTTTATCTGTTTTTATTTCAGCTTCTCTCTTCCAAAAATGGAGCAGAAAGACGGAAACCCTGAAGTGAGACCTAACACAGGAGTGAAAACAGCCTTAATAATGCTTAACCCATTCCAATCCAGTGTCAGACCTCGTCCGAGTTTCACCTGCATAGCTCCCATGTCAAGCGAGGTCTGACACTTGTTTCTAACACTATGCAGAAGAGAGGCACGTCATCGAAGTTCTGTTTTGCATATATATATATATATATATATATATATATATATATATATATATAGATAGATAGATAGATAGATAGATATAGGTATATTTCTATCTATCTATCTATCTATCTATCTATCTATCTATCTATCTATCTATCTATCTATCTATCTATCTATCTATCTATATATATATATATAGTAGTACACAGAGAGAGGTCCGACGTCCAACCCGTCTTCTGCACATCTTTATTACAGCAAGCAAGAGAGAGATCCGATTAGTTAGTACAGTTTACATCATAAACTGTGCAAAGTTTTTTGGCTCAGTCTGTGGCAATTTGGTGCAATGTAGGCCATGCCCTTTTTCAGACAAGTCAGAAAAACTGTCCAAAAGTGTCCAAAAACACTCATAGGTAATCCAGTTTTTTGGCACAATTTGCTCTAGAATGCTTGCATATTTTGAATAGTAAATCTTCCCAAGTATACAGAGTAGAAGCCCCTAGCCCTGTGTAGTAGCTGGTGCTGGTAATTAATTGGCTCTGCTCCCATTAAGATCATTGACAGCTGTACTTGCAATTACCAGTGCTGACAACTACACAGGGGTACCCTCTGTAACCTGTGTTTTACCAGTGACAGCGGGCATTTGAACAGCAGGGGTAGGGTCCTGAGTGGTGGACCTTAGCCGATCAACTGTTGATGATCTATCATGACGATAGGTCATCAGTAGAAATTGTCTGGAAATCCCATTTAAGCTAACAGCAAAAAATGTTGACAAAAAAATAACCATAAATAACTCTCCTGCAAGATCTCCTCTCTAGCACCCAGTGTTGGGTCCGGGTTGGTCTTTATTTTTCTGCCAATCATTCCTATGAGTGCTGAAGCTATCACTGGCCTCAGCAGTGGTGTTCTTTAAGCCGGGCTCCATGGTGAGATTACCTACTGAGACTATCACGCTGTCCATTCGTGGTGCAAGTTGTGCATTATCAGCGTTTGTTAAATCATATGCAATTATACCTCTGAATCAGGAGCTTCCGCTCCCATTAATGCCCGTTTACACGAAACAATTATTGTACAGATAAATTGTTCAAACCAATGAAACTGAACGATCCTTGTTCAGTTTAAACTCGCGCCAACGACTGAACGACAAGTGAAAATCGTCAGGTTCTCGCTCACCATTCAGTTTCAGACGGCATAAAACCCAGCGCCGACTTGGACACTTATCCTGAAGTTTAACCCCTGATGGTTCAGTGCTTCACATAGGAATGTGGAACGTTGAAGATAAGTGCCTGAGATCTACACAATTCTCAACTAGAATTATGCAGTCTGAACCAGCTGAGCAAGCACAAACGAGCTGGTGATGACGTCATCAGCTCGTTGCATCGGGCAAACGAGAATCGTGAGGTTCTCTGCCCATGTAAGAGGGGCATAAGAACAGCAGTGGAAAAAACGCATTGTTTCTATAATGCTATCATTTACACAAGTAGCAAATGTCTCCTTCACTTGTAGCTCCAGTTACGGAGGTACTAGCTTACATAGTTATTGCAGCTTGTACATCTGTGACAAATTCTCTTAGGAAAGTACCTTTAATTTCTTTCACATGGAAAACAGGCCTGAAGTTTATGTTGTGTGAAAAAAAAGGGTACAGCCCTGATACATAACACAAGCACGGAAATGTTTAGCATCATGCAACATTTTTTATTACCTTTTAATATAGCATGTTGTGGGCTTAAATTAATGAAGAAAACTTATGCACTGCTTTTTCTTACAGCTCAGTGTTTTTTGCGTTTTTTTTCTTAACAAGGGAAACAGTCTGCCGAGATTGTTCTGGGTAGTATAGGTCCTTTTGCTCCACTCCTCCAAGCTCTTTCTTAGCATAATGTAACTTGAAAGCAAAACCATTACTATGAAAAAGAGCCTTGTGTGGCGCAGAGTGCTAAGGCAACCGAAATACAAGTCCTAAGCTCTCGCTCACAAACTGAAGGTTGTGAGTTCAATCCCTGCATGGTTCAGGTAGCTGGCTCAAGGTCAACTCATCCTGCCAAGGTCAGTAAAATGAGTACCCAGCTTGGTGGGGGATAATAAATGACTTGAAAGCGCTACGGAATAAGTTGGCGGTGAACAAATAACAAGATTTTTTACATTTTTTATTTAAAACCACACCTTGCCATTCCCATAGCTGCTTGCTTGCTAAAAAATTTGTGCCATTCACCAAAACAGCTTTGCCTAACTCTAGTTTTTCCAAAACTTTTTTTCATAACATATGTTGTAAAAACTCGATCGGTGGGGATCTGGTGGATAACTCCACCCATCCTAAATGCAGAGCAATTCTAAATATCATTTTTTCCTGACATGATCTGCTAGTGTGAAATTTATTTAGGGTGCATTCATATCCAGATATTCGCCTCGGTAAGGAGTCCTGTGTAGATGACAAAGGAACATGTCAGAGTAGACTGAAAAAGGACACGTGCTAAATGTATGCGCTCCAATACAGATATTGTGCCCTCTAGTGGTTAAAATTACACCAAGAAAATATCCACAGTAAGGGCAGATTAACTAGGCCATAATTATTTTCGGATAAATGGTGCCTCAAAAGTATTTTAAAAAATGACAAATTAAATGATCTGTGCTTGAATAGGAAGACTTGAATAAACCGTTAGTGTCTATAAACTTGGTTGTAAAAACTAAAGAATAAAAAGACCCCGTTTCCTACAAGCCATCTCTTTCCATTTGCGTCCCTCAATACTATTTCCAAACCTTTACTAAACGCAGGATGCAATATTTAAATCTGCAACGCCAATCTAGAAAGTAGGCCCCATGATATAATGATGTTTTTTCCTCTCTCATCTCTTCACCTCATAAATTATCTGTAGGCAGAACAATTTATCATTTTAACGAAGCACGGCTGTGTCCTTCTTCAAATAATTTATTTGCTAGTTATAAAGGTATAATTATTAACATATTTCTTTCTCCGTGTTTTTCTCTGCAGAAATTCACTTTATCATCTCTTAATGGTTGGCCACTCCTGTTACAGAGGAATTTGCTACAATGAAACAAAATCTCTTGCTGTTGCCAATTAGGACTGTACACAGAAAGATCAGATTTGAATGATTAACATCTTTATAGTAGTGTTCTAATTATAGAAGAGTTTACAACACAAGCCATAGCTCGTTAATATTTTCAATATGCCAACAATGTGTGGAAAGTGGAATGTAGCAAACAGTGATAGACGTTGGCGAAACAACCTGATTGCAGGAGGGCAGTTTAGAAATGTGTTGTGCACAGGTTTGATACATAGGTGCATGTACATGGAATGACAGTTTATTCAGACGGGCGTATTTTACGTCCATGTGCTTTTTGTGTATTTTCCCAATATAGGCTACGAGGCTATACATATGGGCTACTTTGCACAAGCATTGATGGTCCATGTAAAAAAAATTGCTGCATGTCCTATTTTTGACTATTTTGCGGATGGGAATCGCACATGCAGTAATATGCACTGAGTATGGAGTTCTAATGGGTATCCTATGTACCATCCAATGCAAGTTGTGCCCAAGTTCCTGGGGTGCAACTTGCAATACTGCCGTCTGGATGAGTCCTTACTGTATAGATGTTAAGCACACATTTAAATACATTATAGAATATATATTATATAAGCAGTGGAATGCAGTGCAAATGCTCAAAAGACTTACAGTCACTGTCCTTTCAAGTTCCAATCAGTTGGGACCTGGATGCTGAGACTCCTACTGATCACTCAAATAAAGGGGCTGTAATGCTTTTTTTGAGTAATTTTACCCCTTTGGACAAAAATGTTCTATTGTTTTATATATAAGAGCCAATGGGGTGCTGCTGTCAAAAGGGCACTGCAGCTTCTTTATTCTAGTGTGGTCTATGTAATCACTGACGTGAGATAGTGCGGCTTTGAATGCAGGCATCTGAGGTCAGTGAACAGTTAGAGTCTCTTAAAGCACCACCCGCATGTCTTTTTCTGCAGAATCTGCAAAAAGTACTCCCAATCACTGGTCTGCTCTTTTCACCATTGGAATAGGGATGCAAAACACTGCCTTTTAATTTCTTGGGCAAATAATTGGACATGGTGCTCAAGGAGCTGATGATGTGGTAGGTACTGGGGTACAATAAGTGCCTGCATTTAGTGCGTTGATGTAGGAATAGAAGAGGGCAGGTATTAATCAGCAGTGGAGAGGGGATGCGGGTGGAGAGGGATCCGTAGTATGTATTATAAGTATGAATTATAGATATTGATGGGAAAGAGGCCAGGAGTAATGGAATGAGTATACTGCTATCATGCAGGATCCAGGGGGTGTGGGTATTCTGAAACCTTTGCCTTGTGTAGTAAGAAACCTTGTCCCATCCTTCTTCCCACAGGAACCAGTAGTGGTGGAAACTTTTTACATTTAAAGGGGTTGTGCCAAGAAGGCATCGCCTGTTCATATGCCCTATTAGAGCAGGTCTCCCACTTGGGATTCCCTCCTTTTATAGCTAGGACAGAGAGCCTCCTTTCCAGTTGGACCATGAGCTGTTTTTGTAATATAGATTACAAAATGTATGGCCATCCTGTTGTACTACATTTCCATTGAAGCAGTCATTGCAGTAAAAATGTCTCGCTGGTCAAGGCTTCCCCCTTCAAAATCATCTGATTGCCAGAAATGCTGAGAGCGAGACTCGCGGTGATTGCAGGTTGGCATAACCCCTTTAAGAATTGGATGGACATTTCTATTCAGACAGGTAATATACAGGGTTCTTGGCATATTGAAACAATGTGACATATTGATGGAACTGTCTGTCAGCCAGTTGGCTTTCAAAAAATGAATTGATCCACATGTGTGCCAATGTACCTATGTAACAAAAGATCTTGTAGAACCTAATGGGTTGAGATACTTGAGTATAGGAATGGATGTAATTAAACTTATCGACAGATCATGATGTATTATTTGCCTACATCTGGAAATTAAAGTATTCAAGGTATGGTAATTGCCCTTCTATCCCCTTTACTTTCCAATAAAAGTCTAAATAGACTGAACATTATAAGCATCTGTACATGTGTAAAATGGGGCAAATCCTGTTATATAATTGGCCTTCATCTGGAAATTCAAGTATTTTTGAGGCATGGTAATTGCCCTTTTAGGCTCTTTACTAGACTTCCCTTTGAAAGATCTTAAGAGTAAAAGGTATAGGCCGTAGTATATGGATTTATTTCCTATATTAGATTTCTGGTTTGCTTAATGATATGCGCAGTGAACATGCTGAAGCTATCTAAAATAAGATAACATCAAATATATGTCCTCTAAAATATCACATCGTTTCTGTAATTTCAGTTGGCAAAGGTTTTTCTACTAGTTGAATCGGACACATCCAGTAGTTAATTGGATACAAGTACTGCACTCAGACACCCATACCATCCCAGCCAAGTTGGCTGTTATATGAGGCAATAAAATTGGATTTCTGTCAAGAGGTGAATTTCTAGTAGTTTTATTAAATACATTAAAATTGATTGGTATCGATTGCTGGCTCAGAAGGCTATTAAATCACTTTGAATGAGCTGCGGGATTAATGTTTTATTTAAAGAAAATGAATAGAAGACAGCATTCATTCTGTGTAATGAGCGAAATGAAAGGGTTCTAGTAAAAATCATTAGTATCATTTTTATGCTTATTGGAGTCTTTTTCCCATGTAAAAATGATATTAGATTAGTTTCCATTTCCTTTGCAACACATTATAGTAACTTTCTCAGGATAATGCCAGTATACAGTAAAAAGTGAGGTAAGAAGTAGGAAATTATGACTGTAAAATATAAGCATTTTCTGAATTCCTCACCCATTGTGTACTATAAACTATTTTGTTTACAGTAGAACATAGTCGCATGCACAAGGCTCTGTTCATACTGGTGTCATGGTTTAAAGAATCCATCATGATCGATATTATGCATCAAGTTTGTAATAGATCCTATTGAGTTAGAATGGCTTGCTCAAGTTTCCTGGTTTTCTTTAACAAAGTTGAAAAGCACAATTGATTACGCTATTCTATGTATCAAGATCAATGGAAACCTGAGTAAAAGGAACTATGATCCTAATATACACAGAGCCTACTAAATTTGTATAAGAACTATTAACAATAATGTCACTGCCTCTATTCAACACACGGCTCTCATTGAGCACGTGTATACTAAAAAAATACATCGCTTCTGTCTTCTCTTCAGGATGGTCTTGATTGCAAGAGTAGAGACTAGAGATGAGCGAGCACCCAAATGCTCAGGTCTGCGTTATTTGAGTCGAGCTTTTCGTAAAATTCGAGAGCACTACTCGAGTAACGAACTCCATTGACTACAATGGGAGACTGAAGCATTTTTGTATGTGGGACGCCGGGTCCCGAGCTTTTTTTCCCCCTAGGCTCATCTCTCTCTCTCTCCCCTGCCTGCCAGACAAAAAATTTGCCAATGATGCGTCGCAGCAGGGAGGGGAGGGGCCAAAACAGGCACGTCACAGCGGGGAGGAGCCAAAAACTACGGCGGGGTCGAACATGGCTTGATGCTCGTTTGAGTAACGAGCACCATTGAGTACGCTAATACTCGAACGAGCATCAAGCTCGGCAGAGTATGTTTGCTCAACTCTAGTAGAGACTATAAATTTATAATGGTGCATGGTCATTAAAGGGGTTGTCCCGTGCCGAAACGGGTTTTTTTTTTTTTTGCATAGGCCCCCCGTTCAGCGCAGGACAAACTCAAGGTCTACCGCAATTTCTTCCTTCTTTTCCTCTAAAATGGCCGCCTGGATCTTCACCCACGATGCACCGCGGGTCTTCTCCCATGGTGCACCGTGGGCTCTGTGCAGTCCATTGCTGATTCCAGCCTCCTGATTGGCTGGAATCGGCACACGTGACGGGGCAGAGCTACGTGATGATGCGTAGAAGGGGGCGGAGCCAGAAAGCCACTCGTGCCCGGACCGTGCAGAAGGGAGAAGACCCCTCTGCGCAAGCGCATCTAATCGGGCGATTAGATGCTGAAATTAGACGGAGCCATGGAGACGGGGACGCCAGCAACGGAGCGGGTAAGTGAATAACTTCTGTATGGCTCATATTTAATGCACGATGTATATTACAAAGTGCATTAATATGGCCATACAGAAGTACTTAACCCCACTTGCTTTCGCGAGACAACCCCTTTAATTGGTAAATGTATGCTGCAACTGTTGGTGATGAGCATTGTGTTTCTTGTAAGGGTGCCCGTGTATGCTGTGGACCACCGCTAATTGTTAGTTTGAACCTGGACATGCCAATTGAAGCCATAACTAGTCTGGGTCGCACAGGGCAATTAGCAGTGATTTTCGTGCAATTACAGCAGATTATCTGCATTGTTTATAGGCATCATATCTGTAAAGTGTTTACTCACTGATTATGTGGCTTATTTTTACTACCAACTAGCTGATCAGCTTGTCATTGCAGCTACACAAAATGCGTTCTGTTATCTCTATGAATCAGTGAAGGTAGTTTGACAACTGACTGCTCATAAATTTGGATTGGATTGCATAGTTTATTCATGTTATTAAGGAATATATAAATTACTTTAAACAAAAACAGTTATTTATATTCACTTCAGATGCTTAGCTTACAAAGAAAACTCCATCACATTGTAATATAGAATGGTCAAGGTTTTGTGATAGTAGTTCATACGCAATCTAAAATATGTGTATACCAAGGGCAAGCATAAGTAAATGCCTCACAGCACTGTAGCAATGGCTGCAAATGTACAATAATGTAACTTTATAGGAAAGTCTACAGACAGATTCTTGCAATGCCTTAGAAAAATCATCAGCATAAAACAAGTGCAGAGATAATTATACTCGCTGGTGAAAAAATCCACAAACTCCCAGTAATGGCCTCATCTATAAAATCAGTTGTACCTATAGTGCTGTGTCTGCTTTACCAGCCCTTCAATGGGAAATTGGTTGAACACTATAGACTTCTATGGAGTAAAAATGTTATTTATTGAAAGTCCCTTGCTTAATATGATATATAAATGTGGGCGGAGTTCCAGTAGATCTGTTAGTAGTACAAATCACTTATTTACTGCACATAACTCCATTCTGCAGCACCTAATTTATATACTATATAATCTGTGGATAGTTTAGCACGGGGTAAGTTTCTTTGCACAGAAGTGTACTTTGTAGCTCTCAACTCCCGCACCTAAGGGTGCCTACTAGAGATGAGCGAACGTGCTCGGCCCCGCCCCTTTTTCGCCCGAATACCGCGATTTTCGAGTACTTCCGTACTCGGGAGAAAAAATTCGGGGGGCGCCGTGGCGGCGCGGGGGGTTGCAGCGGGGAGTGGGGGGGAGAGGGAGAGAGAGAGGGCTCCCCCCTGTTCCCCGCTGCTACCCCCCGCACCGCCGCGCCTCTCCCCGCCCCCCGGCTCCCCCCGAATCTTTACGCGCGAGTACTGAAGTACTCGAAAATGGCGGTACTCGGGTGCGTAAGTACTCATTACGAGTACGTTCGCTCATCTCTAGTGCCTACCCACTAGCGTTTTTTTTCCGCTGCAAATTCACTGCGTTTTTTTCCCAATTGTTAGTGGGACTTTCTAATGTTAAAAACGCAACGCACCAAAAATGCAAGTTGCATTGCAGCGAATTCACAGCAGAGAAAAATGCTAGTGGGTAGGCACTAGAGATGAGCGAACGTACTCGTTACGAGTACTTACGCACCCGAGCACCGCCATTTTCGAGTACAGCAGTACTCGCGCGTAAAGATTCGGGGGGTAGCAGTGGGGAGTGGGGGGGAGAGGGAGAGAGAGAGGGCTCCCCCCTGTTCCCCGCTGCTCCCCCCCGCACCGACGCGCCTCTCCCAGCCCCCCGGCGCCCCCCGAATCTTTACGCCCGAGTACTGAAGTACTCGAAAATGGCGGTACTCGGGTGCGTAAGTACTCGTTACGAGTACGTTCGCTCATCTCTAGTAGGCACCCTGCACACGAACGGGTCGGATTCCGCATGCGGGAGCCCGCAGTGGAATCTGACCCTGTGCCCGGCCAGCATCTGCGCGTACCTGTCATTAAGCTTCTTTATCTGTACTGCGAATGGTCCTCACGACGCAGTACAGATTTTTTCTTAAAACTCCTGCTTTCCCCGCGTCATCGCCGAGTGATGATGCGGAATCAGTGACCTTTCTGCAATGTCAATTACAGAAGGCCTGCGGGTTGGACAGCTTCCCTTGACTTCAGTGGAAGCCATCCGCTCGGAATCTGCGCAAAAGTGGAGCATGCTGCGATTTTTTTCCACAAGCAGAAAATCACACTAGCAGACATGCAGATGCTCCATTGGTTTGAATTGGTACACAATTCTGCAGATCGTCTGCGCAGGAGATAATCGTGGACTCCGCATTTCAAACCCGGTTGTGTGCAGTGGGCCTAAGGGCTCACGTGCACAGCTGCACTTCTAATAAAGAATTACATACAGACTTTACTAAAGTCTGTGTCTCCAGTTTCATGTCAGATTCTGTATGAATCCAACAGAAAAAAAACATGGTTTTCTTCATTGGCATTGCATTTAGAGGAACGGCGTGACAGAGCCTGTATAGCAATATATGGAGGCCATGTGGGTCCGTACTAGGGAGTTATACTTGTAAGGGGATTTGAGAAGAGCTATGCACCAACCAGAGGTGTGTTTAGAAGCTGAGCTAATGACCATTCAGGCAACTGTCAGAGTACTGGTATACCCTATGATAAAAGAAAGGACATAAGCTAAAAGTACTGCCTGCCAAACAAGAGTTTCCTGTGAGTTATGTAGACTTTTGGAAGTACTAATAAACCACTCAGCTATTGAGTAAACTCAAACACCCTCCTACATCATTAGTTCAGGTGTTAGTTTGGTTTCACACACAGGTTCCTGGAACAGTTTTTCTAGATTTTAAGCCTCAACCAAAAGTGAGTCCAGCAGGATGGAGACATATAGCTCCTCCTTTTCCCATATCTTGGCCACGCCATCTTTATCTAAAATACCTTGTTCCAACAGGCCACACTCTCAAAGATGCTGGCACTGTAAATAGACAGTACATTTGCAAGGGACTGCTAGGCTGCCCACCAGAAAACGGACAGAAAAGTTGCTTATGTGATACGTTCTAGTGGGACCCTGATTAAGGAAAGCAGTTCTGCTCTTGACACATGGCTGCTCTATTGGTGATACTGTGGAAGGAGTTAAAGAATGTCAGCTCAAGAGGACCAGAGTGCAGAGGATGTAAAAGCCAAGGACTCAGCAAGAGCTGATATGCCAAGCCAGACATCCTATGGCCAACCCTCCCTGCTTCCTCCCACATTGCCAGAATTCTCACTAGCATCTTCTCCCATCGCTGCAAGTAACCAACACTTTGCAGCATGGTGTGATATCTAGAGAACCACAGTGCCAACAGTTACTATCTCAACTAGCCTGCTCAGCCAGAAGATCAACGAGATCAGTCACCAACAGAACATTCTCTGAACCACATTCTATTTCCCACCAATCACTGTTGATGCCATTTTCTATTTCGTTATGGTTTTATATGTAGTTATGTAGTGTATCCCCAATGAGTACTGAGGAAGAGGTCTATGTTCCCCCAAACACATTTACAAGCTGGTTTTATTAATAAATTGAGATCATTTGGCAATTATCCAGGTTCGGTCATTTATGTCTGAAGGTTGTGCCACACTGACCCATCTGAGAGAAGGTTTTTTTCTTTTTTGTTTGCTGTTTCATACCCCTTGTATTACATTATATAGGATGGGCTGCATCTTCAAAAAACAAAAACCAAAAAGGCTTTTTTATCAGGCTTATTTTAGTTTCCATTTTTATTGCTTCACTGGGGTTCATCCATCTTTTTTCTCCTATTTTTCTTTACCAACAGGAGTGGAATTCCAAGATGTCTCCAAAGTTGAGGAGCCACTATGTCAGGAAGTCTCCACTTAGAACCATTTGTCCAGCTGTCCAGTAAGAAAAAACACTGCCAAAGGATGTGCAACCTGCAAAGAGGTTACAAAATGTCACTGAAGTGGAAATGTTTTAAAAGGACGCTACTGTGGAAAGACAACTTCGCAGAATGGAAGACTGTTACTGAAGTAGAAATGAATACCTAACTCACATCTTTGACTGCAAAGAACTGCACTTAGAAAAGCCCAGAGAAAACGATGCAAGGGGGTTTGAAAAAAGTTGTGCACTAATCAAAAGTGTATTTAAAGGGTGAGCTGCGAGCCAATCAAGCAGCTCATCGAAAAGGAGAAAAAAAGAAGCAGTTGAGAGCAAGCATGACAGGTGGAAGCAGTGAGAATAGGGCTGTTGACTCTGGTTGTCACGCAACTAAAGTTTAGTAAAAGCTCTTGAGCAAAGAAATAAAGTATTGTCACTTGTCAGTGTAACACCCATTTTGCATTTGGTATCTGTTGACTGCTGTATAGGCTGCATACACCCTAACAGTGACATTTCAGTGAGTATGAAATCTTACTGCACAGGAGCTATACGGTTACCATGATAAGTCATTGGACATCCAGCACCTGCCTATAATAGCGCCATTCTCTTACATAGAGTTCATTTGGTCCAGTTACAGATGCTACTTTTGTACTCCCATAACTATTTCATAGTATGTGTGCTTATAGTATAGCATCAGTAACTAAAAATCTGACTTCTTACCATGTAGCCACTTGGTGGCAGTGTTTCCTTTTTTATTGTGACACTGTATCAAGAAGTTTAAATGCCTCACAGAGAAGATCTACGGTAGTAGAAATGCAGAACTGCTGTTATCTGCACAAAACCATTTGACAAAAGGCATACTATATATATATATATATATATATATATATATATATAGTGACTGCGTGTACACATGAGTGGGAGTTCTACGTCCAGTAGATGTTTAGATTGAATGGAGGCCAGACATTTCTTTACACAACTTCACTGAGCAAGTAGCATAGTGAGTGCTTATGTGTACAAATGGAATTATTCACAATATTTTCTGATGCCATGATCTAATAGTAAACTATATCTTACTATGACACCTATCAGTTGTTATAATGCTACATTTCCCTAAAATTACTAATTGCAGGCTTTATTACTGAGTTTTTGCAAGCTACTCACTGGGAAAGCTGTGTAGTTCTGAAGTACTTCATATCCTGCTCTAGGACTGATGTGTAATTAGCAGATGTGTTGTTCTGGAGTCTGGAAAACCTGTTTCTGTGGCCGATATAATGGAAGCATGTTGGTTACCCAGTTATCACAGACATAAATATACACCTATTTAGCATTACAGTAAAATCGCTGACAATGGTTTGGGGACAATGACACCTGTCAAGGGGTGGGGCATATTAGGTAGCAAGTGAACAATCAGTTCTTGAGATTAATGTGTTGAAATCAGGAAAAATGGGTAAGCGTAAGGGTCTGAGCAACTTTAAAGTAGTCCAACGAAGAAAAAATAGTGAACCAGCAACTGGATTATGGGTGCGCAAGGCTCATTGATGCACACATGGGGTGCAAAGGCTAGCCTGTGCAGAAGAGCCACTGTAACTCAAGTTGATTTTGTTAAAGAGGTATTCTTATCGCATAATGTGGCATATGATTCTCTTATTCACCTGAATTTCGCTTATTCACCTGAACAGCAGGTGGCTGGCAGCAGCATTATGCAGGAGACAAGGCTCTGAAACAGTCCCATCATCCTTTACGCAATTGGTGGGCGTCCCAGAAATCAGCCCCCCTCAATAATAAAGTGATGGCATATACAGTATTATATCACCATTTTGAAAGATAGGATTACCTCTTTAACTCTCTAATAGAACAGTTTCAGAACACACAGTACATTGCAGATTGTTGTATATGGAGCTATGTAATCGTCAAGTGGTCAATGTTTAACAATAAAAATCCCTACAATGGACATGTGAGCATCAAAACTGGAACATGGCATAATGGAAGAAAGTGACCTGGTCTGATGTATCACATTTTCTTTTACATCATGCAGATGGCTGAGTTTATATGCATTGCTTACCTACAGAAGAGATGTTGCCATGAAGAAGGCGAAGAGGTCAGTGGAGGCAGTTTGATGCTCTGGGTAGTGTTCTGCTGGGAAGCAATTCATCCTAACATTCAGGTTGATGTTATGTTGATGTGCATCACCTACTTAAGCATTGCAGGCCAAGCTCGTCCCTTCATGACAGTGGTATTTCCTGGTGGTGGTATGCTCTTTCAGCAGGATAATGCACCCTGCCACACTGTAAAAAGTGTTCAAAAATAGTGTGAAGAATATGACAAAGAGTTCAAAGTGATGGCTTGGCCTTCAAACTGCCCAGATCTCAATCCAATCTAGTGTCTGTGACATGTGCTGAACCCATGGAAGGTCCAACTCACAACTTACAGGACTTACGCCTCATGTCCACGGGGAAAATGGATATAAAAAATCTGCGTGGGTCTCCCGCGCACGTGATTCGCGCCCATAGGGAATCATTGGGCACCCGCAGGTAAGTACCTGCAGATGTCATTTTCCACTGGCGTGCAGATCACACGCGTGGGAAAACAACCGCAGCATGCCCCATTGTCTGCGGTTTTCCAGCATGGACGGCTTCCATTGAAGCCAAATGGAAGCCGTCCAATCTGCGACACAGATGCGGATGACACTGTGGCTGTGCCGCGGAAAGCAGGAGTTAAAAAAAAAACCACGGCACGCTGATCGCATCTGCCATGTGGAAGAAAGAAGATCCGGCTGCAATGGAAGAGAGTCCCGCAGCATCTGGACAGATGAGTAAACTGTCATTTTTGGCCTAATGGCTGCAGGCACAGGTGGAAACAGCTGCAGGATTCTTCCCCTGGAATCCATGCGTGCCTGTAGACATGAGGCCTTAAAGAATTTGCTGCTGATATCTTGGTGCTAGACACTACTGAACCCCTTCAGAGGTCTTGTGGAGCCCCTGCCGCAAAGGTTCACTGCTGTTTTGGACACATGAGGACCTGCACAATATTAGGCTGATTGCTTTAATGCTGTGGCTGAGTGGTGTACATAAAGAGTTGTCAGCATGACAACTCGGTGATAGTTATTGCTTATTGTTTAATGTAAAAGCTGAGCTTATGTCCTCTCTCTGTTTATTTGCATTTAGCGCATGCTTATACTTGTAGTTTAGACACAAAATAATGCGGCTACATTCAGTAATGCTGCTAAATGTTCAGAATTGAAAAATCGCATATTCTGATTCTGCTGCTTCCATAGAATTGTGACATAGTTTATCACTTAATGTATCAACTTTCGATTTATTAAAAGAACCCTTCTTATTACAATAGCTCATTACTGTGAGTCCAACTCACTGCTATAAGTGGGGAAAATATCTCCCATCCATACATGTCAAATGTCCAGCTGACCGTGTTAGGGCTCCTTTAGAGTGCTTTCACCCAGGACGGAATTAGTCCATGTGGACATTACTGCATTACAATGTTATCGCTATGGGGTTTGAATTCTGCATCTCTTCAAATCTGCCCATCTGCTACCAAAACCACAATACTAAATTCTGCAGCAGAAAAATTTGTTGAAACGCATTTGTAACATACAGGAGATGTGATTCTGCAAATAAGGTCTACAGAAAAAATGGGCACTTGGATTTCAACATGTCAGATTCTTTTGTTCTTGGGAAGAGTCTCTACCACCAGAACTGTGTCCCCTTCCCCTTTTATTTAGAACACATGCATGCTCAAATCGAGCATTCATGTATATGGGTGGATTGGGAGTGATACCTTTCAGAAGTATCTCATGTGTATGGCCAACTTTACTATATACTGATACCAGAATGCAAATGTTAGATGTCAACCTTTCTCATCCTTTGTTCTCCACATGAACTAAGGGTACCATCACTGCAACAGAGATGTAGTACAAGGGGCCAACAACAAAACAAATATCACTGCAAAAGGATTCCCCCCTCTAAAAGCCAATACTTTATTCCAAGATGCTTTAAAAACATACCCAATACGGCATAGAAACAATAATTTCATGCAGCGTTTTCAAATGCATGCTACAGTATTTGACAGCGTTTTTTTAACGCACCCCATCATTGTGAAGGGTGATGAGGTGCATTAACAAGCGCTAAAACGCACAAAAATAAAGCAGACAACGCTCGAAAATCGGGGCGTTAGAGATGCCATATTTGAGCACCAAGCTGCAAGGCCCCATTGAATTCAATGCAGGTGTTGTACCGCGATTAGCACAGCATTTAAAACGATGCGCTAATTGGGGTAAAAAGTGGGCTGTGTGAGAGTGGCCTTAGATGCTCAAAGGTATGCAGATAGAAGGCAGGTGAGATCAATACAGGTTATTAAAGAATCAAATGGTAGCCAATATCCCTACAATTATCCTTCAATTGCCATGCCTGTTTGTGGGGTGATCGCTTTGAAAAGAGCATCCTCACTCCATGGTGGCTGAACCCTGTTGTCCACTTATAAAACCCTAAGGCAAACCACACTTAAATTCATCCCAATGCGTTTCTCTCTGGCTAGTAGTCACTGTGATCATCAGGGGAATAAAGTACTATGGGAACATGTCACATTGTGCTCCTGGGATTTGTAGTCATATGTACTTCCAGGATCACATTGCTGCAGGTGTGGGTGATTTGGCTGGCTGTCAGTGTGGAGTTCTCCAGCCCACCTATCACCATGTGTCTGTATATATAAATACCAGTCCCTCTTTCTAGAACCTGCTGCTCACTATCCATTTCTCATCCTTCCCTCTCAGAACTCTGATGTTGTAACAATATGTCTCTTTGTCATAACTGGTGCAGATTGGTTGCGTGGTCAGGGAAAGCCAGAGGTCAGTACATGGGTAATATCAGTTGCAGTACAAGAGGAACAGGCAGGTAGCATAGTCAGTGGAAGCCAGAGGTCAGTACACGGGTAATATCGGTTCGCACTACAAGAGGAACAGGCAGGTAGCGGAGTTGGGGGAAAGCCAGAGGTTGGCACACAGAACAGTTTTTTGTAGATGGGGGAGCATGAAGGAGAGGAGCTTGATCACAGGCTGGAAGCTCAATAATCACACAAGCTAGGTAGATACGGGGCCAGGCTTAAATAGGAAGTCCAATTAGGAACAGGGTGGAGCTAATAAGGAACTGGGTTGCAGGAACAAGGAACTGGGATATGATTTAGCAGGGGAGCTGTCCAATAGGCTAAACAGCACAAAAGGTAGAGCTGCCGCCTGAAATACAGGAGCTCCTGGGTTTGAATCCCAACAGGTCTTTAGAGTCATGCTTCTGAGAAATGTATGCATGCATGAGGTTCTGGGTGAGATTCCCCTATTTGTGGAGACACCTGGTGTGATCAATGTTTTGTTTCTGTGTATGTCTGTAGGTGTGTATTATGTTGTATGTTGGAATTCCCATGTGTTGGCAGGTGTGCAAATGCTTGTTGTGTGTTATGTCCTTGTCTGGTGTTCCTGCCTATTCCTATCTAGGGCAAGACAGGTGATCCCTAGGATCCAGTGTGGGTCCGTCCTTATTGGGACGATCACCCCACTTGTAGACAGGATTCCCTTTCCTGGATTTAGTTATCTTGTTAGTGCAGGGACATACAAGATAATGAGAACCCTTGACGTGGGATTGTGAGCTTATGTATTTTTGCCAAAATATTAACTAATACCTCGTACTTATGGATATTTTCATCTGCCTTGTTGTGTTACTAAATTGGCAAGTATTTGGCCGCCTGGTGTGATGTAGGTTTTTATGTCCATGTTTTCCCTTTGCTGCTTGCATATTTGTTGTATGTTTTCTGTGAATGGTGTCCAATTATATATGCATATCCTTCCAGTCTTCCCTTCAGCCTTACATATACTACAATCATGTAGGCAAGGTGAATAATGCTGTGTTTAGATGGAATGATTATCGTTTAGAAAATCATTCAGTTTAAACACGAGTCAACAATTGAACAGCGAACAAGAATCATGTGGGGTTTTTTTCAGTTTCAGCTGGCATAAAAAACATCGCTGGTTTGTGCACTTCTCGTGCAGTTTAAACACCAATCGTTCAGTGGTTTACTGCCCAAATCAAGGGAAATGTGCAGCTGGACATGGCTCCCCCCCAGCTGGATGAGCTGTTTGTTTGGGATCAGCTGATATTTGCAGTGACTCCCCTATTAATAATAAATGAGGTCTATAATAGCTCTGTGATGACAGAGCCCCCCTTTAAGACAAGCATGCTTGTGTGAAGAGAACAACTATTTCTGATGGTAAGTAAAGGGTGGCTATATAAAAATCATTGTAATCCTTTAAAATAAATTACCGATCTAGTTTTACTAAAATGTGTGAAAACTTGTCGCATACATTGCTGCATAAAATACAGTTTTAGTACTGGAGACCAAGCTGGAAGAAAACAAACCACATTGCTCTTATGGTATGTCTCTATGAATGATAGTGATCACCAGATAGTCTACATATTTCATAAATATTTCATATCACATCCTATGCTGTTAATAACAATCTATATAGTATTATATGATATAATGTAGCTGTAAGGTTAAAAAGCACATCTCAAAGGAATGTTAAATGGCATTACTTGGCAACGCGAGGCACAATCTCTATTATAAACACTAAGATTGTATCTTTAAGTTTAAATCAATCAAATCAATAGAAGTAGTCCAGTGGGAGCATTGTTCACAGTCCAGGGACAGGCCTTGCCCACCACGTCTGGTCTGAGTAAAGGCATGTCTTCATATCTCACACATCTGGTCTTAATATTGCATCTTCCTCCCCCATGCACTTTAGATAGACAATATATTTCTGGAAGTGTTTTCTTATAAATATTGCTTCACATTGGTATTTGGCCTGACAAACTCACTTTTCCAATAAGCCGTGCTCTTCCGGGAGCAGCCAACCTGGAGCTAATCACAGAGATCAGCTGTAACTAACTACACAGGGATGCCTGCAGTACATTCTTCCAGTCAAACTTATATGGAAGTTTAAATGTCTGTCTGTCCATCTAGATCATCTGCACCTGCCAGTCCATCCCAAAAAAGAAATGCAGATTTTTAATTCCAAAAATGTAAAGAAAAGCGAAGACACAACCAAATCACTTCCCCCGCACCGGTCTCAATTACATGAAGAAGTAAATTAGGAGGCTGTCCCTAACTCCACCTCTAGCTTTCTCCATTGATCGATAATCATAATCTTTATTTATATTGTGTGACTATATTATGCAGCATTTAACAAAATAGACAGTATGTGAACAGACAAAAATCGTACATTACATATAGTAGTAAACTAAAAACAATTTGACGAATATTGGTGAGGGCCTTCTTTGCAGGAGATTACAATGTATAAGGAAATAGAAGTGACACAAGGTAAAAATGCTTGTTCTGTACAATGGTCTGGCTTTCAGCTAAATAGGGTGGTACACATAAAGCAGAATAAGCCATTGACCAGTCAGTATATGTATAGGTACAGATGTGAAGTGCCTTTGAGTGCATGGAGTGTGAGGGTTAAGGCCCTTTTACATGCAACAATTATCGCTCAAAATTTGTCCAAACGGCCGAAAATCAACGATAATCGTTACATGTTTATGCGGGCATCGTGCACTTTTTGTTTGAATTATGGATTTTAGTTAAACTTAAAATCCATCATTCAGCCGCTGACAGACTGAGCAAATACATTCCAGTTAAATGTATTTCGCTCATCTTTCAATAGAATGCAGGATGTTCTCCCCACTGCATGTTCATACTAGCCCCTAAGAGAACAATGGAATGTGGCAGCAGCCTTGATGGGAACAATGCAGTTGTTTGCACAGCTGGGTGTGTGTTCAAACACATGCTGGGCTCTGCAAACAGCTCCTGGAGATCCTTTTACATGCAAATGAAGATGATAAAGTGTTAATGGCCATTAACACTTTATGCAAATAGATCGCTAAATCTTTTAGTCCTTTGAAAGATTATCTTTGCGTATAAAAGGTCCTTTACTGAAAGAAAAGGGTTTAGGTTCTGAGGAAGCAAGTAGAAAAGTAGTAAACAGAGAAGAATTAGATTAGGGAATGTGATAGACCTGCCTAAATAGATACTGCTCTCTTCTGCTTTTCCTCCTACCTCTTTGACCGCTCATTTAGTGTATTATTTGTCGGCTCTACTTCTGCTCTTCCTCTTCCTGTTGGGGTTCCTCAGGGTTAAGATCTACATCCTCTCCTCTCTTCCATCTACACAGCCCCTATTGGACAAACTACCAACAGATTTGGCTTTCTTTATGCTAACAACAACCAATTATACACTTATTCCGGTGGCACCACACCCTCGCTACTACAAAATGCCAGTGATTGTCTGTCCATGTTCTCTATCTAAAACTGAATCTTTCAAAAATTGAACTTCTAGAGTTCTACTAACCGACCTAAACCTAATATTTCAATTTCAGTTTGTGGTATTACGAAATCTTGTAGGCCCACTGCCTTGGTATAATATTTGTCTCAGATCCTTCTTTCCTTTTCTATATTCAATTACTAGCACGCACCCAAAAAACATCATCAGAATCTGCCTTTCTCTTACTGTGGAGCAGCAACAACTCTTAAGGCCCATTTAAACACAACGATTATCACTCAAAATTAGCTCAAAAGCCATATTTTGAGAAATAATTGTTGTATCTAAACACGCTGCCATCGTGCACTATTCGTTCATCTGTGATTTCTAGCAAGCTAGAAATCACCGATGACTGTTATCAGCGCTGCACGCTGATTTCTCAGCGGGTGGCGCTGATAGTATTCTTTCAACTGGAATCCTGCTGAAAGCTCAGAGAACAATGCAGCTGTTACGATCGTGTGGGCAAATAAGCACAAGGCCCACACAAACGTGCCCAAAAAGGGCGGGGATAACACAAACAAGGGAATCTAAAATGGAATACAGACTGGACGTGCTGCCGAAAACATCAACTGGACAGAGAACTGCATACTGCGGACTGGACTCATGGACAGCCATAACATAGGACAAACGACCAACACACTCACCAAACATCACCGGACGCTAAAGCAGATGGAATTGCAGTTATAAAAATAAGAGGGATTAGTTTGTGCATTGGCCAATGAACGTAAGCCACAAGCCCAATGATAAAGGGTCCTCATGTCTTGCGGTCTCTACTCTAACAAGACACATGATTCAGCAGCACCAGCCACAGTTCACACAGCAAGCAGCAACAGCACAGACAACAGGACACAAGTCACACCACAAGCTGCAACAGAGAAGGAAACATGACTGCTCACCCTGGACACCAAACAGACAATGACAAGAGTTGGATATATATGTGACCAAAGACCCAGGGGATTAGGTAGCAGGAGAACACCACACCCAGCCAGCACAATCATTCCACACCTGTGGGGCTGTGCTGCTAGAAACCTATGTGGTACAACAGATCCCAACCAGCACAACCCTTACAGCAGCTGTTTGCATATACCAAAGAGCTGCTTTGTTCTCGGAGCTATAGCGATGGTATCCAAATTTCCCTGCATTAACTCTTTAGTAGCTAATTAGCTACTTAGAGTTATGCAAAGATGATTGCTCAAAACTGTCACTCAAACTGTTGTTTGAGCGATTATCTTTCAGTGTAAATGGCCTTAATTGTTTCCCTGATCCATTCTCAGCTTAATTACTGCAATTCATTGCTGATTGGTCTTCCCCTCACTAAATTCTTCCCTCTCCAATCTATCCTGAATACAGCAACCAAGCTTATCTTTTTTTGTCCACCTGCTACACTGATGCCTTGACCCTGTGCTACAATTTAGACTCCTCAATCTCATCCATAAATCTATCCACAGTGCTGCACCATCCTATATCTCACCCCTCATCTCTGTATACAACCCCACCCATGCTTTCTTTTCTGCTAATGACTGTTGACTAGATTCCTCTTTAATCCAAATTCCCACTCTCCTTTCCAGGATTTTTCCCAAGCTGCCCCAATTCTCTAGAATGCACTACCTCAAATAATCAGATTAATACCAATAGTGCACAGTTTTAAGTGTGCCTTAAAAGCACATCATTTTAGGGAGATTGTCACAGTGCACTTCCTTCACTGCTCATCTGCTCCTGCAGCTGTGAGGAGATCACTGCCATGCTGCTTCCTCTGCTCGCTCACTGACATCTGCCTATAGGGCTTGCGCATGCTCCTGCCCAGTCTCTTGAAGGGCCAGTGTGTGCTCCCTAATTCCATACCCCAGCAATCAGCAGCTGGTATCTGCTATATTAAGCATTTACACCCTAGGGTGGATGCCTAAGCAATTGGTCTCATATCGTTGGGACGAAGCCCCAGTTTGTATGTTCCTGGTTCTGCCCCATGTTATTCCTGATGCTCCTGACTTCTATACTCCCTGATCTTGGCTCTGTTTCTGGACTCTGCTTTGCTTGCTGCTTGCCCTGAACCATAAACCTGGACCTCATTTATGCATCTGTACCACCAGCCCTGACTCAAGTTTGCCTCCTGCTATGTGCCTGCTCAGACCTGCAGGTACTGTAACTTAGCCCAGTGCAACGTAAGCTGTCACATAACCAGAACTATTTGTGTATCTAATGGCCTGAGACATGGTGTTGCTAGCCAATAACATTTGGGCCTGTACATTCACTCCCCGCCACCTGACCCTATACAGAATGGTGCCGCAGAGCACATACAACTTACTTTCTAGGTGGCCCTCCTGAGCCCCATATCCTGGCACCCTTTCTTGGGGCTGGTTCCTGTTATTTTTACTGAAATAAAGTGGCTGTAGTGGCTGCTACGATGGCTAGGATGTGATGCAGACACTAACATCATCATCCAAGTCCAGTGGAAAAGCAGGCAAAGATGAAACTGCACAGTCTATGAAGTACAGCAAGGTGTTGCAGGCACTTGGCAGTAAAAGTTGTACTTAGTTGATACCCTGTTTCCCCAAAAATAAGACAGTGTCTTATATTAATTTTTGCTCCACTAGGTCTTATTTTCAGGGGATGTCTTATTTTTCCATGAAGAAGAATTCACATTTATTATTGAACAAAAAATGCACATTTATTATATACTGTACAGTAGTTGTCATCATAAACCAACATAACCAGACAAACTGTGAATCCTATCAAGAATTTCTTGTTACTACCATTATTTCCATATACATACTGTCTGCAGACTGTAACAATCCCCTCTAAAGAATCAAAGTGACACACTAGTTGCCCGACTCACACACAGGGCCACAAAAAATGAGGGCTGTAAAGTACCTGGCTCCCACACACTGTACGGAGATTGTAACGATCACCCACAGCAGTTCCTGGACCACTTGTACACCAGTGCAGCTTCCGGCCACCAGGGGCAGCTCATCACAGCAGACTCACACAGCAGGGACAGAGCTAGATCTTACTTTCAGGGGAGGCCTTATATTTAGCACTTTAGTAAAACCTCTACTAAGACTTATTTTCAAGGGATGATATATACATGCAAAGAATATGCCAAAAAGTAAAGGAAACCTGCCACCTCCCTACAGTACCATAAAGGGATAACTACAGATCACTAGGGTTTAGAGATGAGCGAACGTGCTCGGCCCCGCCCCTTTTTCGCCCGAATACCGCGATTTTCGAGTACTTCCGTACTCGGGCGAAAAAATTCAGGGGGCGCCGTGGCGGCGCGGGGGGTTGCAGCGGGGAGTGGGGGGGAGAGGGAGAGAGAGAGGGCTCCCCCCTGTTCCCCGCTGCTACCCCTCGCACCGCCGCGCCTCTCCCCGCCCCCCGGCGCCCCCCGAATCTTTACGCGCGAGTACTGAAGTACTCGAAAATGGCGGTACTCGGGTGCGTAAGTACTCATTACGAGTACGTTCGCTCATCTCTACTAGGGATCCGACTGCTGTGATCCGCACAGATGCAGAAAACTTGATTCCAGTACATCCCGGAATGAACCTAAAGCCATTTATTTCAGTAATACTGCTGGAGATAGTAGAGTTTAAGTTCTAGGCTATGTCCGCAGTTCCATTGAAATGAATGAAGTGGTAATTGCACATGCGACAACCTCTCTGTTTATTTCTGGGTGCACTGGATCCCTGTTTTTGGGATCAGTGGGGGTCCCAGCATTTAGACCGCCACTGATCTGCAAGTTATCTCTTATACTGTGGATAGCATACAACTTGCCCTTTAGTGGCAGACTTATGAAGGGTGTCTAGTTCCAGGGAATCAGGGCATATGGGCCAGAGATCAGAGGGAACTCAGAGGCATTATTGCTTTATCAGGAGCCACCCAGGAGCATAATTACTTTATAAGGGGGTTATTGGAGCCATTATTGCCAAAAAAAGGCACACAGTGGATAATATGGTTTAGGGGGCAGAAAGAGAGTACTATTTCTAAGAAGCACATGGGAATTATAACTTTTTAGGGGCACACACAGGGAATTATTAGTATCTAGATGGACAAGAGGCATTATTACTTTGTAAGGAGTACCACCATGGGAATTATTACTTTGTGGGGTACAAACGGGGAATAATTATTCTATGGAAACACAAACAGGCACTATTACTGGGTGGGGCACTAAGAAGAGCACTATTATTGTTTGGGGTACAAAAGAGGGCACTTTCAAAGGGTGCTATCTATATGAAACTACTGTTTTCAGGGTTGCTGTGTGGCACTGTTTTTTTAGGGTAATTTTAGTTATGGCGCAGTATTTGAAGCACAGAACTTGTAGTTTTAGCAGGGTGGGGAGTTTGTGCAGGTTGGTGAAATGTATAGAGGATGCTGGAAAAATGAGGAGCCAAAGGTGTTTGTGTTGCAAACTTTTTCAAATACAAGCAGAGACTAAAAGAAATTGTCATAGTGGTCTGGGTAAATGGAAAAGAAGGTAAGTGAATGACTCCAGTCAGAGAGGACATCACATGTAAGTCGCTGGATATAACTGTACTGTAATAACTTATATGATCTGCAAAGCATCTATATAGAACAGTATCTACTTCTATATGGGCACTGAATTGTTATAATATTACTTTGTATGGTGCTTTTTATTCAGTGCCAGTTTGGTGGTATTATTCAATCACTATGTAATGGTCATGGTGTGGTGGAATTATTTGGTGCATGTATAGTAGTAATATTCGTCTTTGTCTAGTGTTTATTTAAATAATAGAGGAAATATTTAATCACTAACAATAATGTGCAAAACCTTTTTTTTAGGGAGGGATCTGGGCAGATAATACATATGCCTTGAGGCTTGTTTGTGTCTCTGATCTTTTTACACCCTAGCAGGGAGTCTGCTCTGCAACAAAACTTGTACCCTATTTGGAGGGTTTAAAGGGGTTGTCCCGCGCCGAAACGGGTTTTTTTTTTCAACCCCCCCCCCCCCGTTCGCCGCGAGACAACCCCGATGCAGGGGTTAAAAAAGAACACCGGAGAGCGCTTACCTGAATCCCCGCGCTCCGGTGACTTCTTACTTACCTGATGAAGATGGCCGCGGGGATCTTCTCACTCGGTGGACCGCAGGGCTTCTGTGCGGTCCATTGCCGATTCCAGCCTCCTGATTGGCTGGAATTGGCACGTGACGGGGCGGAGCTACACGGAGCAGGCATCCAGCATGAGCAGCCCCATTGAAAAAAGAAGAAGACCGGGACTGCGCAAGCGCGGCTAATTTGGCCATTAGACGGCGAAAATTAGTCGGCTCCATGGAAACGAGGACGCTAGCAACGGAGCAGGTAAGTGAAAAACTTTTTATAACTTCTGTATGGCTCATAATTAATGCACAATGTACATTACAAAGTGCATTAATATGGCCATACAGAAGTGTATAGACCCACTTGCTGCCGCGGGACAACCCCTTTAAGCATGAAAACTGGAATTCCCCAGGTGCTGCCACCTTAGTTATCCCAAAGCTAAACTGGTGTGTGGCAATGCAGTACACATCTGCCTCTGTGACAGTTTGCGTAGGCCATGGATCCTGCTGGTGCTGCAAACACTATGCTGGATTGAGCCATGTATCTCTGGAGGGCCTCATTCTCTTATCCTTCAGAATCTACATTCATTTAAGGGAATGTCAACATGAGTCATCACGAGAAAAAACAAAGGTCCTCCTGATTCTCACGCTGAAGAACCCATGAAAGTTGAGAGGGCCAAACTTACTGCGGAATTGTGTTTGAGGAGACATACATAAAATTTAAGATGTACTGTGCTGGAAATGGACATTTTCTGTAATCCTGCCTGGTGAAGTTGGGGAAACCTCAACACTACAGGACAGATGGAGAGGCAGTCCTACCTGACACCGACTCCTCTTAACATTTTTACTTACTGTATTTCTGATGTACAGAGATTCCCAGTTTTCCACGGAAGCTTATCTGGATTTTAGTGCTGTCTGAAACTTCATCCATCAGTAGTGAGTCACAGTAGTCAAGACGAGAGTGGATCAGGTCAACAATAAGTGTTTTTGCTGTTCCCACAATAAGAAAATGGTAAATTGTTGAGATATTTTTGAGGTGCAGTTGCAATGGACATGCAAGTTGGGAGCGACACAAAGATTGGAGGCATATATAACCCCAATACAGCATGTATGCTGCCTTAGGAGTTATGGCAGCACACACTGAAAAAGAAATATTAAGTTTAGATAGGTTAGTAGATGGCAGAATCACCGAAAATTCAGTTTTTGAAAGATTATGTTTCAGATAGAAAGATGACATGATGTTAGAGACAGCAGATGGACAATCACTGGTGTTTTGCAATAGTGAAGGGGCGATGTCATGAGAAGAGGTTTGGTACCATGTTATCTATTAGAGCAAAATGTGATTGTTCCCAGCGAGCGAAACCAAGTAATCTTGTAGATATGATACCTTTTAATGGCTAACAAAAATACATGATGTTAATGCGAGCTTTAGCCTGAAGCAGAACCCTGCATTAGTTCAAAACCTCACAAATACCATCATGTATTTTTGTTAGCCATTAAAAGGTATCATATCTACAAGATTACCGTATATACTCGAGTATTAGCCGACTCGAGTGTAAGCCAAGACAATGTTCCACCACCAAAAGCTGGGAAAACGTATTAACTCAAGTATAAGCCGAGCTGTACTCGAGTTTATACTAGGTAAAAAAAAACCCCTCCATACTCGCCTCCCAGCCGGTGTCTGTGTCTGTGCGACAAGCTGCTTGAATTCTCCACGCTGTCTCTGCGCGGCTCTGTCAGTGCTGTGTAAGTAAATGCTGTGATTGGATTGAGCGCCAGCCAATCACAGTGCTTACTTATACAGCACCGACGGCAGGGGTTTTGAAAGCCGAGCAGGGAGATGACAGCGGGGAGAATTCTAAAGCAGCTTGATTGGCTGTGAATGATCGAGCACTGGCTGTGATTGGCTGACGCTCGATCCAATCACAGCTCTTACTTACACAGCGCTGACGGCGGGGGACGACAGAGCTGAGCAAAGAGGATGGCGGGAGATGACAGCGGAGAGATTTCACGCTGCCTGCCACACTGCCGCCGGAGACACAGACGCCGGCTGGGAGCTGAGTATAGAGTTTTTTTTAAAGCCTTCCCTGACTTGAGTATAAGTCGAGGGGGGCTTCTTCAGCACAAAAAATGTGTTGAAAAACTAGGCTTATACTCGAGTATATACAGTACACGGTTTCTCTCGCTGGGAACAATCACATTTTGCTCTAATAGATAAAACATGGCCATAATGTTCTGTTTCACCTGTTAGCGGCTTGAGAAAGACCATAAAAGGTCGAAACGTTGCCTTTTTAACAATGAAACAATAAAGATGTCCTTTTAAATTGAAGATTGCACTATGCACCGTTTATGCTGCCACTTCTTGATTATTTCTATTGAAGTTTTGATAGGGGTACATGTCCATGGCCCTGAAGTTGGCTTTGCATACCACAGTGGGAGTGTAAATTAGTCTCCTTCCCCAAAAGAAGAAAGGACCTGGGGATTAATTGTGTGCTGCTGGGAACTTTTGTTTATTTGAAGAATGCTCTAATAGATAACATGGTACCAAACTTTTTTCATTGTGAATAGAACAGTTATGGGCCATTTACATGGGACACTTATCGCTTTCGGCCCGTGTAAAAGGGCCATTACAGTTGCAGATGCAAATTTAAAATTACTTTTAACACGTTAAGAAAACTTTCTGTGTCACAGTTTGTTTACCCTTTCAATAGCTTTTACAATGTGTTTGTGTTAAGATACAGATAGGTTTTTAGTAGCTTAAGTAAGTTAACTTATTGTAGAAACTTATGACAGTTGGGTTAAACCTGGCTACATCTGTATATGAAATACAAATAAACCAGGGTCTTATCAATATATTTATTATAATGTCTGGTCAGTGCTTAAGATAATACCATTACATTATATACATTGCATATAAGTTAATTTAAAAAAAGTCTTCGATATTCCAATATTTTACACACTAGTGTATTTGGTAAACTGTTGTTTTCCCTTATTGCTATTTTTCAGAATATTATCCCATGTGTTCACAATCTGTGTCAAATCGCCTGTTCTAGGAGTTCAAACAATACAAACACAGGATATCAATAATAGCTGACATTTGTTTCAAATGCATCACCAAAGTGAAATGATTTTATCTTATTGGCCCCGATAACTTTTGCTTTGTATTCGCCTCAGATCATTGGCTTTTTGCTCAGTCTCAATCCATCCCTGCATGAGCTGAATTAGGATTTGTTTTTGCTTCAATTAGCTATTGACTACATTGATTTAAAACACCTTTACTTCAAAGGACTGAATTACCGAATCCCAAAATAGCCTATTCATATTTGTTATATCTCATTAGTGATTGACAAGGATGTAAGTTTTAAAGTCAGATATCAAATGTTAAGATGGAAATAAGTTGTTTTCTAGATTCCATAGATATGTTTGGCTTTCCACATGCTTAAACAGCAATACTACTTGTCTTCAAAGCTTCATCATTAAACAAGCATGACCCCTTGGTCATATTTTGGATAATAGACTTTTTTTGTTATAGTGCCAATGTATTCTGCAGTATTTCAGAGGAACATAGAAATGATACTTAGACAACAGGATGGAAGACCTAAAGGTTACAGCTTTCTTCATTTTCTCCATGGAAAACCCTTGAATGGTCAGCTGAACCAAGAGTTCATGTACATGCAGGAATCGGGTGAAATAACTTGTTGGCCAACACATATTAAAGGAATATGTAATGCAGAGTCTTCCATGAGATAGAAGTCAAACTGATGAACAGATACAAAACAACTACATGTACTTTATGCAGAAAGCAGTCTTATGGATTTTCTTTATAGCTTATATCTCTTCTAGACACAATAATCTTCATTGATTTCTGCTCCATTGCCTTTGAGATTTAAAAACAAGTGAACAGCGCCTTGTATAATGGTGCTATCTAGTACAGTTATCTTCAAAATATACGAGAGGGGACTCATCTGGTGCTAGGCGGGAACTCCTCGTGAGAGGGTAACCTGCCAGCGCCTAAAGGTCCTAGTTCGCTGTGTATAGATGGTAGCAGCACTTGTATCCCATCCTTATCCAGATGATGATCCGGAGAGTCGTCAAGGAGATTTATGGCCACTGATCTTCAGAGGGCATATTGTAAGCAAAGCTCCAAATACAGGAAAAAGCAGAAAAGATCTCCACTTAACTTTTATAGCATTCTTGATATTCCAGTAAAATATTAGGGTGACAGTGCCAGTGATTGACCAATTTATTTTTATTAAAGGGGTTCTGACACAAATAATTTTTTTATGCTTTAGCAGCCATTGTTCCCTGGTGTGCCTAATGGACCCAGGGAACCCACGGTTTAATGGCTGCTAAAGCATAAAAATCTTACACTTACCTGTTCTTCTGTTGTTGTTGACATCGGGGGGGTCATCTCCCGGCAGGCAGTCTTCTTCCTCTACGAGCCGCGCCGCTCCGGGATTGCGCGCATGCGCAGTGGAGAGGTGCCCTCTGACAGGAGTCAGGACGGGCCGCGTCTCCACTGCGCATGCGCAGAATCTCGGAGTTCAGCAGGATGGACGGGCCGCCCACAGCAAGCACTGCTTGTGACGTGCTTGCTGTGGGCGGTCCGTCCGTTCACCTCGGAAGTGCCTGACGGATGGACCAGAGCAGGAAGCGGTCTTTTTGACTGCTCCTGCTCTGCTTTAAAGGCACAGAAGAAGATGCCGGCTGGAGGGGACATGCCTGGCGATCGGGCCAGGCCAGGCAAGGTAAGTACAATTTTTTTTTTTTATGTCAGAACCCCTTTAAGGAATAATAAGCCATTCTCAAGCAATCCAATGAAAATACTGATAATATCAGAAACATCCACCAAGGCTTATTTTATCACATGACAACAGATGAAAGAAAGGCGGACCTAACAGCAGATGCTGCAACAGGCTCATCCACACAGGAAAACAACAAGGTGAGTGTTTACACTTATGCCACTAAAAGTCATATCTTAAACCATTAGCATTGCATCCCTGGGGCTGTTGGAAATTGGCAGAAGTTTTGGAGATGTCATTGTTACAAACTTTTCTTGGAGTGGTGAAACACTAGTTCATGATAATGGTAAAATGCCAGTGAATGACCCACCAAGCCCAAGTCTACATCCTGACAGTGACCGTTAAATAATAAACATAGAGACAGACTTACCTTTCCATCCAGTAGACATTTCAGTAAAGTTATTTGTAATTGTACAATATGAAGGCGAGTAGTTTCCAGGAATTGTGACAGGAAAAGCATGAAGTATAATGACTATAAACGGCACAAAACACTGAAAATGGCCACAAAAATGTTAAAAAATATTGTACCTCTTCCCCCATTCTTCTCTACCTTTAACTTTCTGATTCTTGGGAGGGCACTGAGTGGCATTGCAAAATGGCATCCACTTTATAAGGCCTCTTGGAATCATAGAATGGTAGAGTTGGAAGGGACCTCCAGGGTCAACGGGTCCAACCCCCTGCTCAATGCAGGATCCACTAAATCATCCCAGACAGATGTCTGTTCAGCCTCTGCTTGAAGGCTTCCATTAAAGGAGAACTCACCACCTCCCGTGGCAACCTGTTCCACTCATTGATCATCCTCACTGTCAGAAAGTTTTTCCTAATATCTAGTCTGTGTCTCCTCCCTTTCAGTTTCATCCCATTGCCGCTAGTCTTTCCTTGTGCAAATAAGAATAGGGCTGATCCCTCTGCACTGTGATAGCCCTTCACATATTTGTAGTCAGTTAGTAAGTCTCCTCTCAGACATCTTTTTTGCAAGCTAAATATTCCCAGATCCTTTAACCCTTCCTCATAGGACATTATTTGCAGGCCACTCAGCATCCTGGTAGCTCTTATCTGAACTTGATCCAGTTTGTCTATGTCTTTTTTAAATCAGGGGGGCCCAGAACTGGACACTAAGAAGAGTAGAGGGGGATAATTACCTCATGTGATCTAGACTCTATGCTTCTCTTAATACATCCCAGAATTGTGTTTGCCTTTTTTGCTGCTGCGTCACATTGTTGACTCATGTTCAGTCTGAGATCTATTAGTATACTCAAGTCTTTTTCAGATGTGCTGCTGCTTAGCCCAATTCCTCATATTATGTATGTGCTTTTTTTTTTCATTTTTCTTGCCCAGATGTAGGACCTTGCATTTCGTCTTGTTAAAAACCATTCTATTAGTCACCGCCCACCGTTCAAGCTTTTCTAGATCTTTTTGAATTCCCTTTCTCTCCCACAGCTGAGTAAATTGCACAGGATTTTTGCACGCGAGACATACAAATCTTGCACAAATATGAACCCCATTCTTTTGAATGGAGTCATATACGTGAGCGATCCAGTGCGGGAAAAAAACGTTGCATGTTCTAACTTTTCACATTCCTCGGAACACATCACCCATGGTTTTCAATGAGACGGTAAGGTCTCATTCACATGAGCATTTTTCCGTGGCTAATTTTGCCACAATAAAAATTGCAACCATCTGAAGCATTGCTTACCAATGTATTCATTTAGATGAGTGATTTTTAGCCGCGTAAACATGTTGCGCTGGAAATAATATGACATCATCAGCGACCAAAAACGATGACCGATTTTATATGCAGCCAGAAAACATAGGTCTTTTGCGGAAATACACTGGAGGCTCACATAGGCTTCTATGGAAGCTGAAAAAGGAAGGTTAAGCGAGTTTAGCTGTGACCAACGCTGCAAAAAGATTACAGATGGCTCTATTTAAGCATTATAAGTCATTCTGAGGATTTCTGCCGACTGAGAGATTTCCGCGCCACGGCGTATATTTTCATTAATACGCTATCCATGTGAATGGACGAGAAAACATGGCTAAAGCTCAGGACTTGTTTGCAGCTATTCTTCATTCGTGTTATTTTCAGAGGCGATTCGGCCAGCTTGATTGCACGTGATGCGCATACTCGACTGGGACCTCTGGGACCCTTGTTCTTAGAATTGGAAAGGGTGCCCCACCAATCAGAATGTTCCATATCCTGTGGATAATGGAATCTAATATAAATAAGCCTATATGCTTTTTCTTGCACCACACTTTGACCCATTTGCTTTAACTTTGATGTATGATGTTTGTGTCATTAGATGACACACATGCTCATGGGTGCCGTAAAATCATCAAATGTGAGTTTAATATATACAGGGAGCTGTCAGGTGGGTTGAAAGTTACAATGTTATGTCTATGGGTGGCGCTGCTGTGCTTCAGGCATGTGCTGGAATGAGTGAAGCGTTGCTAAGCTGCACCATAAAAAGCCCAACCACCAGGGTGCCCATATAATGCCTGCAGTAATGCGCCTGCCATTCACCCGCTTGGCTGCTGTCCCTCCCCTGATGGTCACTTCACAGCTCTGACTCTTCACGGACAATTCAGAGAACAACACTGGGGGGAGGACGGCTGCTGCACAGGCTCCATGACTCGCTGCTCCATGGCCCTGTCCGCTGGTCAGTAGTCCAGGACTTCTATTCTCTGCAGGGGAACTCCTTGGTCTCTCTCTCTCTCTCTAACTCTCTTTCTCTGTCTCGGGCTCTCTCTCTCTCTCAGGCTCTCTCTCTCTAGAGAGAGTTAGCGATAGAGAGACAGAGAGAAACAGACAGACAGAGAGAGCCAAACAATAGAGATAAACAGCCAGAGAAAGAGCAATAGAGACAGAGAGTGAGAGAACAATAAAGACAGAGAGCAATAAAGGGACAGAGAGACAGCACGAGACAGAGAGAGCAATAGAAACAGAGAGAGAGAGAGCAATAGAAAGAAGCAGAGAGAGAGAGAGAGAGAGAGAGAGCGATAGAGAGACAGAGAAGCACAGAGAGAGCAATAGACAGAGAGAGCGAAAGGAGATAGAAACACATAGAGAGAGCATGTAGAGAGAAAGAAAGAGCAACAGACAGAAAGAGAGAGAGAGAGAAAGCGATGGAAAGACAGACAGAGAGAGAGAGTGATAGGGAGACAGACAAAAATAGAGAGAGACAGATAGGAGAGAGCGACAGAGAGCGATAAAGAGACAGACAGAGCGATTGAGAGACAGACAGAGAGAGTGATAGAGACAGAAAGAGAGAGTGATAGAGAGACAGAGAGAGAGCAATAGACAGACATAGAGGGACAGACAGAGAGAGACAGAAAGAGACAGAGAGACACAGACAAACAGAGAGAAAGAGACAGATAGAAACAGACAGAGAGAGAGATAGAGAGAGAAAGACAGACAACCAGAGAGACAGACAGACAGACAGAGACCTGTAGGCTCTTTAAATAATCACTTCGCGAAGCAGATTTAGAAGTTTAGAAGAACAACTATTTTTTGAAACATTGTATGTTAGTGTAGCGAACATCGGGTCAATCTAGTAACTTTAAAACTCGGCACATCCGCTTTACCCTATATCTGAAGAAGCAGATTTTATGCGTCAAAAAATAGTTCTTGTCAATCTTATCAGACACCTTCCTGGATACATTATTACTTATTACCGAGGATTCATACACATTATGTATCTAATTCGACACCTGTGGCATTTGCTCATATACAATATAATTATGTTAAAGTATTTTGGGCATTTGAATGGAAAAATAGTAAAATGTCAATTGAAATGAAAATGAAATCCATTCATGTTACGGAAAATTCATTTTTCATAAAAGCATAAAATCTAAAACAGAAAAGAAAAAAAAAAAGGCATTTAAACGTTCCTGACCAAAACAACAGTAAAAGTGCCAAAGGGGCTTTTAAACAGCTAGGAGCGTGCTAATTGGATAGAATTCTTTTTTATACGCTAACCTTTGCACAGCTGTGTTTATAACATTGCCTGCAAATTTTAAGATGCATTACTTAAGATATACTTTCTGTGGTAATTGTGGTTTTGGGAGGCTGTAGTTGGAGAGAAGGGCTTTTGTTTTGTGTATTGGCAACATCAATTACACTACTTCATGATGGCATTAACCCATTCAGGAGAACAAAAGGAGATACTTAATTAAAGAAAGTATGAATTATTGAATAAGGATTTGTGTGAGTCACAAAGAGGGCAGCAAAGTGAATGCTTTGTATGAGGTAACACTTCTTTTGTACTCATTGTGAGTGAGATGTGAGAGCAAAAATATTTACAAAGTTTGTTGAAGAATGCAGCACAAAAACACATTTTTCGGAAAAATGCTAAAAAGCACAAAGTATTTAACACAACAATAATATAGAAGTGCGGCTGCAGTTATTAAACATAAAACAAGTTACATTGAGGACACCTTCATTTGACATTTAATGAGTTACTTTTAAAGGTTGCCAGCCAATAACCAGCAGCACCCATATAACATGATATTGAGATTTCACTGATGTAGGCAGTTTAGCAGTAAAGAAAACAGCATGGCTCTTATTTCCATGTAAAAGGAGCAATCTGTGCTAGCCACCTTTTAGTTAACTTTTGTTTTATTAAATTGGGGCCTTCCTATGGATAACCGCACTGATATATAATCTTAAAGGTCCCAGGATTTTGTGGTGTTATGGTTTAAGAATTTTGTAAATGGTTATTAAAGCATGGCCGACAGCCAACCCCACTGTGCCAGGCTCAGGCGTGCGCAGGAGATGTAACCTACAGTTTATTACTGCTTCTTGGGAACAGAGTGCTTTTCTTTATATTCCAGATATAAAAGTATAATAATTCTTTTTAAATGTCTCACTGTGACTGCAGAAATGTGACCAGTTCTGGAGATTGGTATGAAATAGAAAAGCCCTGGTTATACTAGCGGTCAGGGATCCTCGCTTTCAATGTTCTAATCACTTCATATGGATCTTGAGCAGAGAAGATAACTTACATTTTCTGTGATCGTTTGTAAAACTGTAACAGTTCTCAAAAATGGAAGTATTTTTATTGTACAGGATATAATGACTTATTCACGTGACTGATTTTCCCATCCATATGCTGTCCGTATTTGCAACGGATTGCACGCAGGCAGCATACTGACCCGTTATTGTACATAGGGCTATACAAATGTGTTTTTTTTTCTATTAGCACAAACTGTAAAAAAAAAATAAAAGCATATTTTATTCTGGTCCAAGAGTTTTTCACTGATCAATACTGAGCACATCTAAGACCTCTATCACAAGGGTGAGAGTGATATCGCTGCAAGAAAATCGTAGCGATATTGTAGCTGTGTTCCTGCTGTTTCTGTGTGATATCGCTGCGTTTTCTCGCATTCAATGCGATGACTGTGATTGGTTCATCAAGCGCTGCATTAATTGGCTGAGCTGCAGAGCACAAGAACCAATCAGAGCTAGCACTTCTTGGAGGCGGGATTTATGAACCTGCTGACCAGGAAGCGGCAGCTGAAAACTGCAGACAAGTGTGCTGGAGCTTCGTGAGGAAAAGTGCGGCGGAGCGGACAGCGCCTGTTAGGTAATATATTGTTTTTTGTTTTTTTTTAAATGCAGCTATGGCTTATTTTAGGGCTCAAACAGTAGGACTTCCTAATGTAAAAGTTGCATCGCACCGCATGAAAACAGCGATTTCGTGCAATGCAACACAAAGCAAGGCTCCAAAGGGAAACATGGGCTACAAAACATTGCAAATGCTGACTGTATAGAGTATGCCGCAATTTTTTGCCCCGCAATGTGGCATCCTACAAAACATCACTAATGTGAAGGATCCCATTGGAAAGCATGGGCTTCACATACATGTGATTTGTAGCACTGTCGCATCGCAAGAAAATCACTGGAGTTTGGAGCCCGTGTGAAAGCGGCCTAAAAAATGGACCACCAAGTAAAGAACTAATGGCACATGGATGACACATGGAGGACATGAAAACAGACACACGCAATGCATATGCATGTCACATAGACATACACACACATGAAAGTCAGTCTGTTTTTCATACTGAAATCAGATCTACTCATGTGAATAAAGGATATATTCACACACTGCTGATTTTTTGCAGAAATTTCAGAAAATTCTGTCCTCTTCCTTTTTTATTGTGCACAAGAAAAAACGGATGACTCATTGAAGTAAAAAAAGGATAAACACAACGCACACGGATGAAACATACATATACACTCACATTAAAATTGTTATATTTGTAACGGACCAAAATCGTAAATGCTCGACTGAATAAACCCTTAGGCTGACTTCACACGAGCAAGAAAATCGCTCGAGATTTGTGCGTTGCGAGATGCACAAATCTCACACAAATATGAACCCCATGTTTTTGAATGGGGTCATACACATGCACAATTTTTTCCTAGGTGCATGCGGTGCGATGAGATGTTTCCCAATTGAAAACGATGGGGAAAACTCTGCAATCCTCCGCTGTGGCTCACAGTGATGTGAGGCGGTTTTTTAACAAAAACGCATCACATCCGCGGCAAAACTGCATGTTTGCGGGTGTGATATTGGGCCGTGTGTGATATTGGGCCGTGATTCGCCTGTGTGAAGTTAGCCTTAGGGTGCTTTCACACATGCCACAAAATTCCACCACTGAGAAATCTACTGTGCATTTTGATGCAGATTTGCCACTGAATTCCTGCAGATTTCGCCCTTGCACTTCTACAGCAATTCTGCCGTAAAATCTGCATGTTAATTTCTGGTCATGTCTGAAAGCATCCGAAAATGAACAGAGAAAGTATAAACAGAGATTTGTGTCAATTTAAGAGACTGTTCTTTGTCTATTCATGAACTTTAACATTGCTGTGACATCATATGTGCATATACATAAATGCTTTCTATAAAAGTTCTAAATACTTAGAGTGATTTTCTTGGACTAAACTGTGGATTACCTATCCTCAGAATGGGTCATCAATAGTAGATCGTGGGGGTGGGGCCCGCTGCACTGCGTCCTCCTCTCAGGCCTGTGAAATCACGTTCATCTGTTACATAATAATAATCTTTATTTGTAAAGCGCCAATTTATTCCGCAGCGCTTTCGAGGCACATGGGGAACGCAAACAATACGAAAATTACAGAAATTACAAAAGTTACATGTGGTATTCAATTATTTAAAACAAAGGGGGTGGGGGAGATAACAGAAGGTATAGGGGCAGGCGATGGAGCAAGCGGGAACACAGCACTAGAACAATAACATGTGATATACAGTTTTTAAGACACAAACGAGGTGGGTGTAGTACATGAAGTATGGGGCAGGAAGTCTAGATGATAGGCAAAAGTAGAAAGCCATAGGGAGGGGCAGGGGGCATATTGTGGGGGACTAGATCAGAAGGCTTGGTATGCTTCTTTAGGCCTCATGTCCACGTGGAAAATCAGGCCCATGGAGAATCCGTAGCGGGTCCCTCCTGCCCCGCGGACGTGAGAGCTGAAAATAAGAATTACAACGCACGCTCCAGATCTTCCCTTCTTCGCGGCCTGATCTTCTCTCCGTCGCGGCCGGATCTTCTTTCTTCGGCCCGGCGGATGTGCTCGGCACGTCGGCTGCGTGCCGCGTGCATGCGCCGGGCACATCCGCCGGACCGAAGAAAGAAGTTTCCGTCCACGAAGGAAGCAAGACCTGCATCGCCCAGAGCAGGTGAGTTTAATTCAGGCGCGGGTCTCCTGCGGATCCGGACGGCTTCCATAGTCTCCAATAGAAGCGTGCGGGAGCCGTCCCCGCGGGAGACCCGCACCTAAATAGAACATGTCTGGATTTTTTCCTGCACGCGGGACCCACGCCTGCAGGAAAAAATGACATCCGCAGGTATTTAACTACCTGCGGGTGTCTAATGCATCCCTATGGGGCGCGGATCCGCGTGCAGGAAAAACGCTGCGGATTTAAATTGTTAATTTGCCCGTGGACATGAGGCCTTAAAGAGGTGCGTCTTTAAGGCACATCTGAAGTTCCATGTGTCCGGGATTGTCAGGATGTTTTGGTAGAGCGTTCCACAGGATCAGTGCTGCTCTAGAGTGGTTCTGGAGGCGAGCATATGAGGTTCGTATAAGAGGGGTGTTTAGTCTGAATGTGATAGCAGAGCAGAGTGTGCAGGCTGGGTGATGTATGCACAGGCGAGAGACGATGTACAGTGGCGCAGCTCTATGGTGAGCTTTGTGGGTGAGGGTGATGAGTTTGGAATGAGTTCTGTAGTGTATGGGCAGCCAGTGCAGCGACTGGCATAATGCAGAGGCATCTGAGAAAAGTCTGGATAGGAAGATGAGTTTAGCTGCCACACTTAGTATTGATTAGAGAGGGGAAAGTCTGGTGCGGGGAAGGGGAATGAGCAGCGTGTTGCAGTAATCGAGTCAGGAATGGATGTGGGTGACAACGGGTGTCTTTAGCGTGTCCGTGGTGAGGAATAGCTGGATTTTAGCAATATTCCTGAGGTGCAGGTGGCATGTTCGGGCGAAAGATTGGATATGGGAAGTAAAGGAGAATCCAGTGTGACCCCAAGGCAGCGGGCTTGCTATCTGGGGGTTATGATGGTGCCAGATACTGATATGGAGATGTTGGGGGGAGGTTGGCTGCTTGAGGAAGAAAGACAAGGAGGTCAGGTTTTGAGAAGTTAAGTTTGAGAAAAAGGAAGGACATGGCGTTAGACAGCAGGCAGACAGTCGGTGATGTTTTGGAGGAATGGTGCAGAGATGTCACGGGATGAGGTGTAAAGCTGGGTGTCGTCAGCGTAGATATGGTATTGGAGGCCAAATTTGTCCAATTGGGGCTATGTAGATAGAGAAGAGGAAGGGGCCAAGGACTGAGACCTGGGTAACTCCAACAGCGAGGGGGAATGGAAAGGAGAGATAGCTATCAAAGGAGACATTGAAAGAGCAGTCAGAGAGGTAGGAAGAGAGGTAGGAAGAGAACCAAGAGAGAGAAGTGTCGTTTAGGGTGATGGAGCGAAGTATAGCAAGGAGGAGGTCATGGTCAACAGTGTAAAACGCAGCAGAGAGGTCAAGAAGGATTATAAAAGAGTAGTTGCCCCTCAATTTGGCCGTCATCAGGTCATTTGATACTTTTGTGAGGGTGATTTCAGTCAAATGTAGGGGGCGGAAGCTGGACTGGAGGGGGTCGATGAGAGGGTTATCAGAGAAAAAGCGTGTGAGGTGGGAATAGACCAGGCATTCAAGTAGTTTGGAGATGAAGGGGAGGTTGGAGATGGGTCGGTAGTTGGCAGCGTCGGTCGGGTCAAGGGTTGGTTGCTTTAGCAGTGTTTGAATGAGGAGGGGAAAATACCGGAGGACAGGTAGAGGTTAAAGATGGCCTGAGAGAGTTTAGTCCCATTCCAGTGTTGGGGATTGAGCTGCAATACCAGGCACATCCACTATACAATGTATGGCTCTGTACCTGGAATGAACTGAAATGACAGTAGCACTCACTGTAAGGCCACTGTCACTTTAATCAGCTGATCAGAGGGGATCCAGAGTGGCCAATCAACTATTGACATGTCCTGAGCATTGTTTATTAGTGGTTTAGTTCCTGAAAACCCCTTCAAAGTCCTTTTAAATGGCTGAAAATTTCTGAAAATTCATATTCTTTACAGTTGGGCCCTGTAGAATTGCCAACAATCAGCTGATGAGCGGGCAAATACTTATTTGTCGGCTGATTAGTAACCTTCAGCAAGTATAAACATGCTTGCTTGATCGTCTGAACATCTCCCTGTGTGAATAGGGAGATATACACACAGCCTATGGGGATGGGCAATTGACCCATAAAGATTTCCAGACCATCTTAAAGTTTGATAAACGAGAGCAATCAACATGCATGTCCATCAGTGCTCGGTAAATTAAGCCAACAATTCAGCAGATGTTGAAGGACTAGTTTTTTTTAACAGGTTAACTGGCTATGAAAATTCTAGTTTATTTAGTTTGTGTCAGTTAGCCAAATTTCTCAAACTGGCAAATAAATGCAAATTGCCTATTGCACAAACAAAGAATGTAAATAATCTGTAATACGGATGATAGTAATAGTATTTTGTCTTTAAAGGGGTTGTCCATCAGGGTAGGCCATCAATAGTAGATCGGTGGAGGTCTGCTGCCCTGGATTCCTGACGATTAGGTATTCGGCTAGCCACTGCTCTTGTGCATAGGGCTGATCTTTGCAGGAAGTACACGGCTCCATTCTCTCTGCAGTGGCCCAGCTTGGTATTACAGCCAAAGTTTCCCTTGAAGTGGATATTAAAGGGATTGTCCCGCGCCGAAACGGGTTTTTTTTTTTTTTTTAACCCCCCCCCCGTTCGGCGCGAGACAACCCCGATGCAGGGGTTAAAAAAACAACCCGCACAGCGCTTACCTGAATCCCGGCGGTCCGGCGTCTTCATACTCACCTGCTGAAGATGGCCGCCGGGATCCTCTGTCTCCATGGACCGCAGGGCTTCTGTGCGGTCCATTGCCGATTCCAGCCTCCTGATTGGCTGGAATCGGCACGTGACGGGGCGGAGCTACACGGAGCTACACGGAGCCCCATTCAGAAAAGAAGAAGACCCGGACTGCGCAAGCGCGGCTAATTTGGCCATCGGAGGGCGAAAATTAGTCGGCTCCATGGGAACGAGGACGCCAGCAACGGAGCAGGTAAGTATAAAACTTTTTATAACTTCTGTATGGCTCATAATTAATGCACAATGTACATTACAAAGTGCATTAATATGGCCATACAGAAGTGTATAGACCCACTTGCTGCCGCGGGACAACCCCTTTAACTTTGCCTGTAATACCTAGCCAGACGAATGCAGTGTCTGCTTCCTACACAGATCAGCTCTATGCATGATTGTCTATCAAAAACATAGTCCATCAATAGTTTAAAACTGGACAACCCCTTTAATATCAGAATCACCACAATCACGAGTTGAAATGTTTTTATTAGTCAATGATATGGTTATCTGTATTGGGTTTAATTAGTTAACTAATGAACATCCTTTTCTGGATTCATTTTTCTAGAAATATGCATGTATTGTACACTTTCTAGTGGCTTGCCATGAACCAGCTAGTAAAGTATGTAGCATTCTCATATTGAGAACCAGTCAGAAGGGCTTCTTGTTTGTGGCTACCAAAATATTATTTCATTCACTTATCATCTATCATCAATTCACATTCCCTTGACCCAGGAGCGTAACTAAAGCATCAGGAGCCTGGGTGCCAAAGTTCAGCTGGGGCCCCCATCCACCTGTACCTGTACCCATACCTAAACTGCGCTGCCTACAGCTGAAAAACGAATTTACCTACATGATCCAGCCCCTTGGCATAAGCTTTCCAAACATAACTCATTTCTTGAACTACATGAAAATTTGTTTGTAGCCTCCTAGGCGGGGCTCACACGATCGTATGATTACCACAAATTAAACATGTGCTAAATGCGTGTTTGATACACCGTAATTCGCAGGCAATCAAATATATTGTCATATGCAGTTCCGCTCACATTGGCAAGTAAGAATTGTGTAATATGCGAGTGCAAAAAAAAAATAAAGCAGCATCTTTTTTTGTGGTGTATTACGCGTGAGAGAGCCCATTGTTCTTTATGGGTGCGTAATCATTGCCGCCCATACCCAATTCCATTGTCTGTAGATGGCGTACATATGTGCTATTGTAAAGCAATGGCACAGTAAATAAAAAAAAAAACAAATAGACTGCACATGGCAGCGTGTGTGTGATACACTGTCATATGTAGTACAATTTTGCTGTGATAGGCCAGATCATCAGTGGCTTCACAGTGGTAAAACGCTGCGTGACCCACATAGTGTTTTATGCTTATGGCTGTGTGAGCCCAGCATTGGGCTGTGTTCATATTTTTGGTTGCATTTTTGAACCACAATTTAAAAAAACACAGCAAAAAAACTGCATGCAGTATTCAAAAACCACAAACGTTTTTAAGAAACTGCATACGCTATTAAAAACCGCACGCGGATTTAAACAATACATGCGTTTTTTTTTTGTTTTTTTTAAACCGTATGCAGGTTTTAGATGCATTTTTTTAAATTTTGTGGAAATTATATACAGTAGAAGCCCAGGTTATACCAGCATAGCAATATCACTATATACAGGTAGATGTACATCTCCTGTATACAGTGATATCAACCATGCTGGTGTAAGGCTGGTTTAACATCTGTGTTGTATCCTTTGGCCGGAGGTTCCATCACAGATTCGGCTCAAAATACTGGAAGAAAAAGTGCTGCATGCTGGGCGGAAAGCCGACGAATCCCATTATAGTCAATGGGGTCCATTTTGGCGCTGTTCAGTTTCGTCCAGAGACGGAGCCATTCGGCCACGGGTATTCCTAACCTGAGTATTTCCTGTATATAATTCTATATGTACATCTGGTATAAGTTATATATCTCCTGTATATAGTGATATACCAGGTTATACCAGCATGGTTGATATTACTACATATACAATGTATTGCTTATACCAATAGTACATATATAATTATATAGAGGGCATATCTAGGTTATACCAGCATGCTCCATATTACTACACACAAGAGATGTATATTCCTCTGTATATAGTGATATGGACCATGCTGGTATAACCTCATATTTACTGTATATAATTATATATGTACATGAGTACATTATATATGTGGTCTGAGTTATAAAATAGCAATAAAAATCCCTACTCTATCCAAACAGAGAAGTCCTGCCCTGCTTACCTTTATCCAATGATCTACAGATACCAACCTACAATCAACTTTTGCTCTTCCTTCTTTTCTATCTCCCCGCTTCTCTGAAAGTCTCTGTCTCGCACCCTCCCCCACTCTCCATCCTTTTGCTGTACCTATCATTAGAATTCAAGTATCCTTCATATTTAAAAATTTAATAGATCCCCCAAAATAAAGGCCAATTTAGACGTAACAAATGTCAGGCAAACGATGCCCGACACTCGTCCCTGGATACACTCGCTCCTGGTACTCTTGCACACACCTTGCATTCAGATATATTACAAGGTCACGTGATGAACAAAAAGATACATAACCCAGACACTTAACCCATTCAGTGCAGCAGCTATGCAATACACATCAACCATGCAACACAAAAAGACATCACATAGACAAACGCATGCATACAGTTATGGAGGGGCCCCGTTGTATGGGTGATGCATGGGATTGCACCACGGTCGCCACTTTTCTAGCCACATAGGGAGCATGGCCTTTCACATTAGTATCATGGCCAAATTGAATTGACTACTATTCTTTGCCCCTATTGAAATTGTGCATGACAATCCAGAGCAAGGTTGGAGGAGTTGCGGGGAGTAAGGGAAGAATGCCATTATATTTATGATATAGAGCCCTTTTTTAAGTGTCCACCCATCCCCCTTAAAGTTCATATTTAAATAAGAGTAAAGATAGCCAAAATTTTGGCAGGACCAGAGGATGACTATCCTACCAACTCCTCTCCAAGAGATGGTGTTGGAGGAAATAAGGATCAGTTATGTTGAATTTCACCACACTAAATCCTTTGTTTTCATAGGCGATGTTCTCACCGAGATGTCTGGTGGAGGCTTATTCAACTTTCCATATTGAGACATACAAGTACATGCTTGGCTGTAGTGAGAGTACATGTGTATGGGATCACCCGACACCTATTGAAGGTGCATTGCCACCATTATCCAGACATTTTTTATGCCTACTGTGTTCAAAGTTGGTTCTGGAAGTTCAGTTTGGTGTTTCTCTTACAGAACTGTAGCTAAAATTCTGAGCCTACAAGACTATTAAAATAAATGATTCAAATATATTTCTTTAAATGTTCCTGGCTGTGAAAGAACACTTGATCCACGAGAAAACCTCACCCCCAAACTAAGCAGAAAATAATATTCCTCTCTGTTTTCTCACAATTTATCAACCCCTATCACACTTCTCAACAGTTAGTGTTTAGCTGTACAGCATTAATAGAGATGTTAGCGGAAAAACTAATACAAGTGTAGTGATATATACGTCCCAAATGGCTGACTCCCCAATAGGAAGTGTCCAACAAAAATAATCAGGAATTTAAATTTATTCAATTTGTTCCTTTGTTCTTCAGCCAAAACAAATGCTGAGAGACAGTCAGGGTAACAGATATTCCCTACCTCTCCATATGGCACTTTGCTTTAGTTTCTGAAGTATCAGTGAGGCCACACACCCACGTAATCCCAACTCACCCTAAACTGTATAATAAAATGCACATGTTGGCAACATCAGTTTTTATTTATTTATTCTTACATATTTCATGGCTGGATCATCCGCAAACCACAGGTGGTCACAAAAGACGCAGTACTATGGGAAAACAAAGTGGTTTTTTTTCCTTTGTAACTAAAGCATGAACATTATCTGAATATCAATTCCTGTCTGAAATGGAAAGTGATCAAGGGAGGGGTCTTCTCTACAAAAACAATTAGAGCTAAACTAAATGTACACCTCATAATACCCGTTCTATTCTACATGATCGCAGCCGTGTCACACTAAAATGTCCAGGATTTTACATCTGCAACAAATTTTTGTCTGAGCTGTTTTGAAGGAAAAAAAAAATCTATTGTTAGTCTTCTGACTTTGCCTATTTTTAGCTGTGAACGTATCTTTAACTCCGAAAATACACAAATACCTAAAAAGAAAGGACAGAATTACTAAACACTATTTGGAAGGACTAAAATTATGCATCAGTTGCAGGTAGAGATGAGCGAACACCAAAATGTTCGGGTGTTCGTTATTCGTAACGAACTTCCCGTGATGCTCGAGGGTTCGTTTCGAACAACGAACCCCATTGAAGTCAATGGGCGACCAGAACATTTTTGTATTTCGCCGATGCTCGCTAAGGTTTTCATGTGTGAAAATCTGGGCAATTCAGGAAAGTGATGGGAATGACACAGTGACGGATAGGGCAGGCGAGGGGCTACATGGTGGGCTGCATCTCAAGTTCACAGGTCCCACTATTAAGCCACAATAGTGGCAAGAGTGCCCCCCCCCCCCCCCACTGTCAGCATAAAGATCGTCCTCCTCTGGCACAGCTGTAACAGCTGTAGCAGAGAAGAACGATGTTTGCCCATTGAATTCAATGGAGCGGCAATACAGCATGTTCCACTGAATGCAATGGGCTGCCGGCGATCGCAGGATGAATGGTCGGAAAGGGGTTAAATATATAACCCCTTTCCTGCAATTCATCCAGAAATGTGTTACACTAAAAATATATACCGGCGTATAAGGCGACCGGGCGTATAAGACGACCCCCCAACTGTCACCTTATACGCCGGTAATACAGTGGAGCAAAGAATAAAAAGCATTACTTACGTTTTTAGATGATCTGCGGCGCTCCTGCAGGCTGTCACTCCCTCCTGGTCCACGGCAGACAAGCTTTCTCTATGAAAGGCTTTAAATCCCTGCCTCCAGGAAGACACGTGCCTTCAGCCAATCACAGCCAATGACAATGATGTCATTGAATGGCTGTGATAGGCTGTGTTTCTGGAGGCGGGGATTTCAAGCCTTGAAATCCCCGCCTCCAGAAACACAGCCAATCACAGCCATTCAATGACATCATTGTCATTGGCTGTGATTGGCTGAAGGCACATGTGCTTCTGGAGGCAGGGATTTAAAGTCTTTCGTGGAGAAAGCAATACTCTGCCGTGGACCAGGAGGGAGTGACAGCCTGCAGGAGCGCCGCAGATCATCTAAAAACGTAAGTAATGATTTTTATTCTTTGCTCCACTGTATTACCGGCGTATAAGGTGACAGTTGGGGGGTCGTCTTATACGCCCGGTCGCCTTATACGCCGGTATATATTTTTAGTGTAACACATTTCTGGATGAATTGCAGGAAAGGGGTTATATATTTAACCCCTTTCCGACCATTCATCCTGCGATCGCCGGCAGCCCATTGCATTCAGTGGAACATGCTGTATTGCCGCTCCATTGAATTCAATGGGCAAACATCGTTCTTCTCTGCTACAGCTGTTACAGCTGTGCCAGAGAAGAAGGATTTGTCTTCTATATGTTCTCAATGGGGTCAGCGCTGCTGCCGCTGGCCCCATTGAGCGCATATAGAATGCATCCATAGCGAGCAGCGGGAGGGGCAGATTTCAATACTCGGGTGACACCTTATCTCCCCAGCCACTCACAGCAGGGGGGTGGTATAGGGCTTAAACGTTGCAGGGGGAAGTTGTAATGCCTTCCCTGTCTTTATATTGGCCAAAAAAAAGCGCTAACGTCTCAGGGAAGAAAGTTTAATTTACCAGAACACCGCATGGTGTTCGTTACGAATAACGAACATCCCGAACACCCTAATATTCGCACGAATATCAAGCTCGGACGAACGCGTTCGCTCATCTCTAGTTGCAGGCAATAAAGTGTTCATTATGAAATGTGCAATTACTTGGCAGTCACTCAGATGTATAGCTTTCTCTGTAATTCGTGGATGTGAGAGTCTCCCAGAACATGAGCCATTGCTTGTTAGCAGCTTTCTTGTCTGGTTTATAGAGGGGTATTCTGATCGGGAGCCACCCCTTTATCATGTTCATATGCCCCAAGCCGCTTGTGTGATTGGAGCTGGGGCGTAACTATAGAGGATGCAGGGGATGCGGTTGCACCTGTGCCCAGGAGCCTTAGGGGGCAGATAAGGCCTCTCTTCTCTATATAGCGAGCCCAGTACTATGAGTAAAGCATTATAGTTGGGGCCCCTGTTACAAGTTTTGCATCGGGGCCCGGGAGCTTCAAGTTACGCCTCTGGATTGGAGCAGTGGTCACGTGTGATGGAGATATTCCTTATATCATTTGTAAATGTCACTCTGTATGTCTGCTGTCTGTAGCAGTGCAGTTTGCGTGTCCCCTTATATGTTTTTCTTGTCTATCAGTATGTTTCTGTCCATGTCAGTAGTGTGGTGCGGGTGAGCAGAAGGGGGATTAGTTAGAGGGAGGAGCTCTGAGAAGCCAGTGGCATTTTGTGAGGATTCATTTGTGAGTAGGAGCTCCTGGTTCCACAATGTGGGGTGAAATCCTGAGCAAAATAGCTTTTTTCTCTACCGCACCATTGCTTCTCGACTCCTTGTAAAGTATGGGAATACTCAACCTAAGTTTTATATGGCTTCCCCAGTTTAGGTGCCTGGAAGTGTTCAAAAGTTTTCAAATTAAACAAGCATTAAAGCCATCTTGTGTTTTAGTATTATGTTCTTGGGAGACCCTGGTATCGCTTACCTGGGGAAGAGATGGCACCAGGATGCTCTATTGTAAGAAGGCAAGCCAGTGGGGGCTGTACGATGTTATGGGCAAGCCTTGTGTCCTGGCACTCATGTAGATGCGACTTTGACACATACCACATACACCCCTATATAACAACTTTATTCCTTAATGGCAATAGCTTTTTCAGCAGGATAATGTGCAGTGCCACATTACAAAATTGGTCAGGAACTGTTTGAAGAGTTCAAGGTGTTTACTTGGCCTTGAATTCCCCAGATTTCAATCTGATTGAGTATCTGTGGGATGTGTGGGATGGTCACACCTTTCAACTTACAAGACTTAACATGTAATAAAACTAGAAAAAAAATCTGACATTTTAGTGGCCCGGAGTAAGGCCTTAGTCACACGGGCGTTTTTTTCGCGCGATTTGCGGATCGCATGACGGGTGCGCATCCACAAATCGCGTGACCAGGGCCAAAAAATCGCCCGAAAAATCTGCTCCTAGCCGCGTTTCATTAGAAACAGGCCGGAGCTGTCCAGCGCATTGAATTCAATGGAGCCAGCAATACAGCCGGCTCCATTGAAAGCAATGAGCTGCGGGCGAGCGAGGGATGAATTGTCAGGAAAGGCTTAAATATATAAGCCCTTCCCTGCAATTCATCCAGAAATGTGTAAAAATAAAAAAAAAAGTATACTCCCCTTTCCGCTGCAGCCGGAGCTCAGCGGCGGCCGCCGGCAGTTCTCCTGAACTGCTTCTCTATAGTATTCAGCAGCCAGGGCTTTAAAATCCCCGCCTGCTGAATGAGCTGCCTCTAATTGGTCACAGCCTGACCAATCAGAGGCAGATCTCACTCACACACCCATTCATGAATTTATGAATGGGTGAGTATCTGCTGCCTCTCATTGGCTCAGCCGGCCCCATTGAGCGCATATAGAGAAGAGAACAGGAATCACAGATCACAGATAGGTGCTATCTGCGATTTCTGTTCTATAATTTATCGGACGAGCGCATAAAAAGCGCTCATGTGTCCGATACCATTGCAAAGCAATGGTTTTAAAAAATCGCCGGACGCATGCGCATGCGCAAATCGTGTGAAAAAACGCCCGTCTGACTAGGGCCTCAGAGTGTCTCTCTGTGACGTTTGTCTTCTGGGACTCTAAAGTTGATTTCATACTACTTGCAAGTACCATGTTGAGGTATTATTATGCTAAAATAGAAAAGAATCATTAAAATATTTTGCATAATATTGTGTATTTTTCTATAACAAAATAATATGTAGAGTGTTTTTATGAAAATCTATAGTCTTATGATAAGACTATTTTTTTGCGAGTGAACAATAGATTGTGTATGTGGAAGAAAGATGAGCTATTATATGCAGGAAAGGATTCTGTGCAAGTGGTCATCAGTTCAGATCTCAGTGTCTACTTGTGTCTCTCTAAGAGATGGTTATCTCGTGAGCACATCCCCATGTATGTCCACAAGCATAGCACTTTGAAGGTCGACCTTGGAGCGATAGTAATGGTTCCGCTACCCAGTATGAACCAGGGGGGGAGTGAAGGTCATTCTACTCTCACCCATATTCTGCCTAATCAGATACCCTTTTTCTATCTGAGTGTCAGTTTCAGTGTGTTTAATTTGTACAAGGCTTTAGGGAGGAGAATTATGTAAGGGCCCTATAGCGTATGCTGATGTATCCTGAGTTCCGCTTGGCTCAGCAGTAATTTTGTAAAAGGTACTGGCCAGTCCTCTTTCTGTCACAAACTAATGTTTTTGCTAAAGTCTGACAGCAGAAGCGAGATCCTTGGTCAGACATGATGGGATAGGTTGTATGAATTGTCTCAACCAAAAGGGGAAAGTGCTGTAGTCTGCTATAGCCTTTCTAGTCTGTATTAGTGATTTTTGGGACTCTTGAAATTTTCTTTTTTTGAAATGAGTAGAAGCTTTCCTTACTGGGAAGTCTTGAGCCAAGAATGGGTTAGTACACTGAAGAATCCCTGTCTCTAACTGATTCACTGCTTTCGGAAGATGCCGGGTCGGCTTTCTTAAGTAGGGGGGAACTAGAGTGTCTCTCTGTGATGTTTGTCTTCTTATTGTGGGTGGGTAATATGTACGTGCATTGGTGTTTGTGTCTTGTTTTCTCATCCTATCCTGGTTGTGTGTTCTGTCTCCCTACCCTGCTGAATGCATCACATGGGTGATGAGTCAGAGAAAGGAGGGAGGAGCAAGAAATGTGTGGTTGTTGTCGGGAGGAGAGAGAGAAGAGGTGTGATGCGAGACAGCAGCAGCTAAGGTTGCTCAAGCAAGAGTGGAGATGTGATCAGAGAAGGAGACTGTGTGAGGAGACAGGAGATCTGGAGCTTACCCATGCCGAGTCCCAGGCTTACTCCCGCGGCAATGGGATGTCTTTCCTCTGGAGAGTGTGAGGAGCAGATCTTGTTCTCTTGGTGGTGGTGGCAAGTGCATAGTTCCTCTGTTCATCTACTTCAGTAAGAAACGCAACTGAGTACCCAGAGGAAGGATTGTGACTGTAATGGAGACAAGTATAGTGTATGCGGTATGTGCCCAACAAGTAACGGGAACACCCCAGTAATTGTCAGATAACTTAGACTGCGGATATTCAGATTGGAGAGTGACTTCTGGATACAAACTTGTTGAGGGAAGAATATGCACAGGAGCGTTTGCATTGTAATGCCTAAGACTGTTAAATGCTGTTTTTTGGAAACCTTTGCCTTGAACTGCTCAAATAAAAGAAAACCGTGTGTCTCCGGTTCAAAAACTCTTTGACTGTGGACTTTATTATTCGTCTTACTTGACCGAGAAGGGGCGCTGACGTCATGATGACAGGTAATCAAGTTATTCAGCACAGTTTGCTATTTCCCAGGTTCTGTGTGCGGCTGGGCCAACTATACACTGGAGTTATTGGAAAAGATGGTAGAGCCACCTGTGGCATATCATTAGATTTATCCCTGCCATGTTTCCTGGTCAAAGGACTGACCCTGCCCGCTGCAACATGTCATAGTGGGAGTAGAGTTGTTAAGATCCCAATTGGTCATTAAAACAAAGGGGCTGTGACGAGACAATATACGTATTCGTGGAGTCCCTGAATCAATAAAAGATCTTCAATCAACAATAACTGCACTATTCCAGGAACTCTGTCCTAGCATCCCAATTGACCGACTGGAATTCGACAGAATCCACAGAGCCCTAAGAGCACCAAACCCAAACAAACCCCCCAGAGACATAGTGCTCAAACTCCACTTCCACCGCACAAAAGAGCAGCTAATTCGCGCAGCTCGTTCCTCCCACAAACTAGCCTTCCAAGGTTTCGACTACCAACTATATCCTGACCTGGCCCCTTCAACCCTCTCAAAAAGAAAAGCACTAAAGCCCTACCTGCAAATCCTACAAAAAGAAAAAATACAATATAGATGGGGCTTCCCATTTAAATTGACTTTCTCGAACCAAGATAAAGTACACACGATACTATCACCAGACGGAGGCCGACGATGCTTTAAAGAGCTAAATATCCAACAACCGCCACCACAACCGAACTCCACAGACCTGCCACCAGCCTCGCTGTCACCCTCAAGACCCACCTCCGAAAGCAAGAGGAAAAATACAACAGTTACCTGAGATCAAGGAAACTCACCGAAAAAGAAGCTGTGAAAGCAAAATTAAGACGCAAACAGCCGAAATTACTGGTGCATCCCCTCTCATGAGTCCCGCCCACCCCTTTAAAAATTTTTTTTTTTTTTAATTTCCTCCCTCAGGATGATTTCTAATGAACCTTTTAAATCAGGATGAGAGTGTTGGCGTGCGTATATAAACATGCCATGCATGCGCGAAAAATACAGTGTAAAGCCTTCTTTACATGACCGCATGAGTTTTTAAATTCGCCTGTACGTGCCGTATAATCACATTAATGAAGGTTTTCTGCGATCAAGTCCCGATCTTTTTTCGTGTATTTCATGCCATTCACACAGGGGGCTGCTGCGTATAGGCTAAAAAATATGCAGAAGCGATGAAATCCAGCGAACGGCAGAAATCCTTGAAATGACCAATAATACTTAAATAGGGCCAGCTGTCTTCTTTTCCCAGTGTTGCATACAGGATAACTCACTCCACCGCCCTTTTTTCCAGCTTCCATAGAAATCTATTGGAGCTTGTTGCGTATCACGTCAAAAGATAGGGCAAGACCTATCTTTTTACTCAGCGTATAAAACTGGCAACCGAAAGCAGTCATGTATGTGCTATTTTTTAAGTCACAACTATTTTACGTGCCAAAAAATCAGAATGAACTCATTAGAATCCAATGCTTCTCATGGTCGCGTTTTTTCGTGAACTGTATTATGCGGCTAAATACCTGCGTAAATATGGTCGTCTGAAGAAGCCCTTGTGTGCAGAAGTTACTCTATCATGCTCAAATACGCCGCACTAAGGTGAGCATATTTGTGCATAGGGTCGTCTAAAGAAGCTCCCAAGGAAGGCCTACAAAATATTAGGCAGATGTTGCGGCTGATGGTGTACATTTTTTTTCTTATTTTTGAGTATGTATAAAGTTATTTTGCAGCTTCTTAATAATTGTGAGTTGACAGTTTTCAATTTTGTTAGATTTCCATTATGGGCTGGGTTGGACTTGTTTGATTAACTAGAGAAGAGAATTCATTATAGATCATTGTTTTCCATAGAAATAATGTATGTTGGGTGTTCTCAGTGCAGGATGCTTAGCCATATTCTTCTTTAATTTGGCAGTCCTAGCCCATTGTACCGTATTTGTCAAATCCCTTTGTAAAGCTGAGCATGGCTCCTGTCTGAGTTCCCTCTATAATATAGTTAAGCTTGAAAAGGATAATTTAAATTTGCTGTGGGAAAACTTAATAGTGATAATTCATTTAAATCATTGAATGTACTATTTTCCTTGGTTCCATCACCCTCATCTGCTTGGCATTAACTTTTTTTTTAGTTTTTGAAGATCTCATCTCCTTTGCAGTGAATGTACGCATTCTGGTTTAGGAGAAAGGGTTAAATTAAATTAGCCTTATTTTTCTAGGGCATCCCTTTAGAATACTCCCAGAGTCGAACACTGCTAATTGAAAATTGCTTTGGGAATTGTACCAGACCTTCTGTGCTTAAAAATGCGAAAATTATTTTACTGGTTCATGTAATATTATAGGGCAAGTGTCACATGACATTAGCACATGCATGTGATACAAATCTGCAGGTGTGAACTGGAGTGTTGATTGTATAGTTTGAGGGAACAATAATTTCCTGAAGAGTAATTTGTTGCCTGCGTTGAGAAGCGGCATGGACTCCACAACAGTTAAAACACAATCCTTCAATATCATATTAAATCCCTTTGTTATAGAGATTGATTGTGGGGCAGTTTTGATTAAAGACTTTCCTTATTGATTTATACACGGCTTTCAAGGATCAACCTAATTATCCATCATTAATGTGAACGTATACAGGAATGCCTGCGTACTTGCACCAGCAGTCACGGAACTCATGCATGACAATAGCAAGGAGAGCAACTGTAGTATTCCCATAGATGGGAGATTTATTAGTATGCAGAACTTCTGTCACTTACCATAACCAGGCAAAATGTATGCACTGATTTATGCTTTTATTTTAACTTATGCTATCAGTATATTTTGTATTTTATGTTTAATCTGTTTATTACTTTTCAAGAAACAAAAACACAACAAAGACAAGTTACATATGGAACAAACCAGATGGAGTCACGGTGCAAGATTATACGATTGTCAGAGACAAGCCGAGTATTGTTTGGATCTGTGGTAAAAGTATGGTATGTAAACCCAGAGAATATATAGAAACTGAAATGCCACAAGAACATCAGAACAGGCAACCAGAAAGAAAAAAGAGGGTAGGGCAGAAGGAAGGAGAAGAACGAGAAGCGAAGAGCAGGCTTGGATTGGCCAAAGGCAACAGGCGAATCCTCCAGTGGGCTCTGAGCCAACGTGGGTCTCTGCCCCTCACCCAAACACAGGATGTGAACATATTGAGTGTAGGAGAGTTTAGCAATTTCTGCCTGCTACATTCTCCATACACTTCAGTGGAACCAGGGTCGCACACAAATGCAGCCACCTTTCTATTGCAGTATATGGAAAATGCAATGGCGAGGAATTTGTGAACGGGAGTTAAGTGATATTTTCATGTAGCTGTACAGTGGGCCCCTGAATAAATTTTACGGGTGGGTCCTGGGCACCCCAGTTGGACACTAGGGAAGAGGGAGAGGAAAGAAAAAAGGAGGGGTCCTTAGACTGTAAAGCTGTCTGTATGGGGGGTATCATAGAGGGCTATCAAGGAGCCCGGCGAAAAAGGGGGTTTGCTTATCCAATCAAATTTTGAAAGGCCATGGAGTCCTGAAATGTAGTTCAAGGCAACCACTGAGTCATACATTTACTGAGGTCAGTAGAATCCTCTACCACTAGTTCTTCCATTCACATTATATGGTTAACGTCCTGTACCCATTCCATTGCTGATGGTGGTCTGGAACTTTTCCAATGCCTTGGAATTACTACGGTCAAGAAATAGCGAAGGATGCTTCTTTTAATGGCAGGTAGAGCACTGGGAATATTGTAAAACAGAGCACCCTGTGGAGTAGCCACTACATGACAACCAGAGACCTGGTTATATACATGAAAAAACATATCCTAGAAAGGCCTAAGTTGTGGACATTCCTACCAGATATGCAGCATAGTACCTCGTGCAGCATCGCATCTCCAACAGTTTTCAGAAACCACTGGGTAAATTTTGTGCAGTAAGTCAGGACACTGATACCACTGAGAGAGCACCTTGTAACTCCTTTTCTGGGCCACTCAAAGAAATGGCAACTTATGAGACACAAGAAAAGTTTTATCCCATTCTGCGTCCATAATAGTCACCAACAGCTACTGTTCCCAGGATTTAGGTTAGGAGGGTCTTCCCAGAGTGACACTTGCCAACAAAAGAGGAGGTGTGCCGGGTAGAAGTTGCCCTGAAGATGGCCCCATATTCTGTGAGGGTCGCAGAGGAATGGAAGGAATGGGAAGATTGTAAAAGAGATTGCAATTATTGATGTTCCAGCTTCAAAAAAGAGATGTCAGAAAAAGCATCTCGCAATGTACTGAAGGGAAGCAGAGAACTACTAGAAACCACCTGATATAGTCTAATGTCATCTATGGCCTTCTAACCTAGAAATGAGAGGGCCTGCATTGCATGAGAAAAAGCTAAGTTATGGAAGAGTTCTGTCAGGGGTCCATACCTCTTGGAGAGCACTCTTTCATGCACCAGTCCGTGCCATGTAATAGCATATTGGAAAAAGGAGGGACAAGGGTAGATCACGAGGTCGGTCATCTGGGGCCAACCAGGGTAATGTGTGTATATAAGGCCAGACCAAGTCAGCCTCCTGTTCCACCCTCTGCGTTGTACCTCTACAAAAATGCCAGTTGGTCATGTGAGTAAGGACCGCAGCTGTGTGATATAATTGAGGGTCAGGTAGGTTCACATCTCCCGAGGCCTTAGGGCAAGACAGTGTACAGCAGCTAAGCCTAGTACATCTCTCACTTCAGACAAAGTTAGCAAAAGCCTTCCTCAACTGCTTGAAGAATGCAGAGGAGGGTTTGATAGAAATCTTTTGAAACATATAGAGAAGCTTAGGAATGGTGTCCATTTTGAGGACGTTGACACGGCCAAACCAGGGCAGGTGTTTGTGGTTATAGGTGTACAAAGATGTCACCATCCTCTCCAAGAAAGGAATATAGTTCAGGGTATATAGCTGGGAAGGATCAGAGGCGATGCAAACTTCTAAGAAAGTTATGGAGGGGGTATGCCATTTGCAGGGAAACTGGAGAGAGAAATTATCTACTTTTGCTGCTGGGAGAATTATATTCAAAGCCTCTTACTCTGCTAGGTTAACTTTAAAATTACTCAAATTCCCAAAACAAGTGAACTCATGGAGAATGGACAGGAAGGATATCCTGGGCTGAGAAGCGTACAAACATAGGTTTAAATTGTAGAGATAAATTATCTACTTTTGCTGTTGGGAGAGCTATATCCAAAGCCTCTGACTTTGCTAGGTTAACTTTGAAATTACTCAAATTCCTGAACTAAGTGAGCTCATGGAGAATAGACGGAAAGGATATCATGGGCTGTGAAACATGCAATAATAAGTCATTGGCATACAGAGAAGTTTTGTATTGCTTGGCCCCCACCTGTAGACTGTGCACGCTAAAGTTGTTGTGAACGGCAATTGCCAAGAGCTCCATTATGACAACATATAGCAAGGAGGAAAAAGGGCAGCGCTGCTGAGTACAATTCCTAATTGGAAAAGAATCAGAAAGGCTGCTGTTGGTCCAAATCTGAGCCTAAGAATCTCCAAAACTTGTCTAGGAACCTCGGTTGCAGGCCAATCTGTTGTAAAGAGGCTCTCTTGAAACCTGGTGTACACAGTCAAAGGCCTTCTCCGTGTCAACCAACAAGAGACAAAGAGTGAGTTGCATCGTTTTAGCATGTTTGAGTAAAAGAAGGGTTTTATTAATGTTGTTTCTTGCTTCTCTGCCTTTAACAAATCCTAAGTGGTCATTATTAGAGATGAGCGAACCTACTCGTTTTGAGTAATTACTCGATCGAGCACCGCGATTTTCGAGTACTTCCGTACTCGGGTGAAAAGATTCGGGGGGCGCCGGGGGGCGGGGGGAGACGTGGCGGAGCGGGGGGTAGCAGCGGGGAACAGGGGGGAGCCCTCTCTCTCTCCCTCTCCCACCCACTCTCCACTGCAACCCCCTACTCACCCACGGCGCCTCCCGAATCTTTTCGCCCGAGTACGGAAGTACTCGAAAATCACGGCGCTCGGGCGAAAAAGGGGCATGGCCGAGTACGCTTGCTCATCTCTAGTCATTATGAATTAATGAAGGTAGAACTGGAGTTAATCTGTTCACCAAGGCCTTGGCAAGGACTTCTACATCAATGTTTATCAAAGAAATAGGATGGTAGTTCTCACAAATAGAGGGGTCTTTTCTTCGTTTTGTAAAGACCATAATAAGGGCCATTAAAGATTGTTGAGTGGAAAGAGAGAACAACTGATTAAACACCTATGTTAGAAAATGGGTGGTGGACTCCCTGAATAAATTTAAAGTACCGGCGTGTGAACCTGTCAGGGCATGGGGATTTTACTGCCGGGATGTGTCTGATGAACTCCGAAATCTCATCTTCAGATAAGTCAACCCTTGAAAGAGGTTTAGTGACATTCAAAATAGCAGGGAGAGCTGTCAGACATTTGACGCACAGACAGAATCCTTCAGCAAATTGTCGTTAAAACGCCAGGTCCATAGCTTAGTCAAGGAATCTGGGAGCTCCAGGGAGCCAAACAAAGGTGAATGATCAGACCACACCATTGATCCAATCTCAGTGGAGGAGCTCCAGGACAACACATGGTGACTTAGCAAAGAGAAATTTATACAACTATATGTTCAGTGAGTAGGGAAGAAGTAAGAGTAATTCCGGTCCCTAGGATATAGTATCCACCATACATTAAGTAACTGAAACTGGTGCAGAGTACGTTTAAGGGAGCAAAGCTGAGTGGTCGGGAAATAATGCCTAGAGGTCGAGCAGTCCAATGATGGGTCATAGTATGTATCAATGTGGACAGAAAAAGGAAAGACTCAAAAAACAGTGGCACCTACATGTAAAATGGAGTGATCATAAAGAGGACAAAAAGGACCAGGCTATTAAGCAATTAAGTAATAGACACCAAGCACTTCAGCATAGGTAGGGCAGGTAGGAGCAGGTGAGAACCCCCATGGGGAGAGAAACACACCGTACAAGATGGAAAGAGATGTCTAGGCCCATATGAAAGTAGCGACCATACCCATAGGAGAATCCATCTGTAGCTAAGCTGCAATTAGCAATAACAGTCCCTCTCATAGTACTCCCCAGCACATGGAACAGAAGGGAGAAGGCTGTCTCAAATATAATATTAGGAGACGTAGAAATGCATAGGTGGAGAGGCGTCAGTGTCAAAGCTTTATCAGTGTAGAGCTGTATTAAACTATGGTCATTGCGCATAGAAAGACAGTAACCCGAATAGTGAACGTTCATCAAGTTGGCTCTGAAAGAAGAAGCAGCAGGGGGCGCTTAGGCCAATAGAGGACTACTCATAGCTGGATTTGCTCCTCTTCTTGAGTTGTGTCTCCATCTTCTGCGTAGCTCCCTACGTGGGCACAATTGAAAATCACCCCGGAGGGGGAAGGGGTCGTACTGGTAAAACCAGCCAGTCAAGTGCAGAGAAGACAGAAAGACCAGGAGTGGCAGAGAATGAAGGGAAATTACTTGAATGATGTAGCAGTAATAGTCTGCCCTCATGGCGAACCTGTAAACAGAAAAGGAATTCCCAGGAATAGGTAATGTGCCACTGTTAGAGCTCCCTCAATAGAGGGCGAAATGTGCTCTGATTTTGAAGTGTGTGTCAAAAGAGATCTGGTAGCAATTGAAGAGGTTTACCTTGGTGAAGCACAGAACGCAATTGTTGAACCTTGTGCATAATTTCCTCCTTTATATGATATCGATGGACCTGACAGATAAAACCACACAGGCAGTCCAGATCTGTAGATCTGGGGTCTAGAGAGCGATAGGCTTGGTCAAGTTCGATGGGTACCTTAGGAATGGCATCAAAAATATGATGCAGAGTCTCATCCAGCTGCTGGGGGTTCACTGCGTCAGGAAGACCCCAGGCCTGAAAGTTATTTATCCTGTCATGATTCAAACTCATCCAGGGAGTTCACTGAAAACAGCAGCTGGTAATTGTGGGTAGACAAAGTAGAGTCATGGGAGTCGACTTGGGAGGTCAGGGCTAATAGGGTGCATTCCGAGGAAGTAACCCATTCCTCGACTTATTATATCTCAGTGAGCACAGAGATCAATTCAGAATGAAAAGAGGCCTCTGATTATGATATGTAAGTTTCTATATTCTCCCGTGTAGCATGGTTAGAAGATGGGCACTCAAGTCACAAAGTTTGTTCAGTACACCCCATGTTGCAAGGCTATTGGAGAGGTAGTAGTACTCACAAGCGAGTGGATGGGAACACCCAGTCATACTCAGAGGATATTTAACAGATTCTAGCAGGCACAGATATAGGCAACTCAAGTGACAGCCTCAGCGGAAATGAGGAGGACTGACAGTTGGGTGAGGGAACACCTGCAGCCACAGGACCAGAGCTTTGCTGTGATGTTGGGCCTGGTGAGATAAGCACACATTGTGGAATCCTGTCCAAAGGCATGTACACGTCCCGAGGTGAGTTCTAAGGAGAAAGAGCTTGTGGAATAGGGAGCATTATCAGCTCTACACCATGCGGCGTGGCAGAAGAGTGGCTTCAATCCAGGCTCCACTTTCGGGCGGGTGGACATCACAAAGAGTCCCCTAGGTCCTGAGCCGCTCTGGCAGCTCAACAGTGGTTGACAGAGGTGGAGATGAGCGCTGTCTATGGGGGGTCTATTATGCAGAGTAGCAGTCAGGTATGGCAGCAACACAGGAATGTGCAGAGGGAAAGCCACACCAAGGACAGGTATGGCACTGCTGGTGAGGAGGTCGAAGGGGTACTGTGGCAGCCTTGGATCCATCATGACAAGAACAGGCGAAGGTTCAGCAGTTGGAGTGGCTGACAAGAAATGCCTGATTTCTTTGGCTATGAATGGAGTTTCCAGGACTTGGGATTCAGCTTGAAGTTTTTCTTTCTCTTACCCATCAGAAGGGCTCACGTTGTCTGCTGCAATGCAGGAAAACTGGGCTAAACGTGGCCAGGAGCAAGACAAATAAGCGTCCCCACTTAGTCATAGCCAGGCCACGCCACAGACTTTGTATTTTAGATCACTAGCATTTACAGCAAGAAAAACTAGTTAATCACAATGCTATTTGTTACAGGTTTTCTTACAATAATCTATGTGCTAGTCTTATTTATCAAGTATAAATAAAGTATTGAATTTATTCTAATGGATGCTGGAATGTCATCTATTTGCTGATTCTGCATGAAAATCTCCACCGTTTGGTGCAAATTTGCTGCTGTGGATTTGGTGTGGCTTTTCTTTTGCTGTAAATCCACAGCAAAGCCACACAAACCCTTAGTTTCTGACGACCATATTGTAACATGTCCATAATACGGATCCATAATACAGACGAGTTACAGATGATATTTCAACCATTTACCATTAGTATTTTATCAGCATTTGGCCTCCTGCACACGGGCGGAAATTCCGCGGTGGGATTTCCCGCAGAATTTCTGCCCATGCCAGTTGCCATAGGATTGCATTAGATAATGCAATCCTATGCAGACAGCCGCGATTTGACCGCGTGAAATCTCGCATGGTAAACAAATCTTGGCATGTCCTATTTCTGTGCGAGCCTTGAAGAACGTGAAAATCTCGCCCGTATAATGTGACAACTGAAGGCATTGATTTCAATGGATTTGTTCAGACAAACGTTTTTCTGAAGTGTAAACTCTTCGTACGAGAAAAGATAGGGCCTGCCCCATCTTTGTCCGTGTTATGCGAAACACTGCGATAAAAGTCTATGGCAGCTTAAAAAAAGAGCGGGAGGAAGTTACCCTGTGTACAATGGAGGGTAAAGAAGACAGCTTGCCCTAATTTGGCATTTAATTGCCATTCTATTCCACGGGAAGTGTGTAACACGTGAGCGTATGAATTGGCATTTCAATGGCAAAAATGACAGTAGTACTGTTTGCTGGCATGTACGTATCAGCCTCTTTCTTGCTCTCTCCCAACATAGTTACTGCACAAATATGATCTGTAGCAGCAAACATATTTGTGTCTATGCTCGTCTGAAACTGCCCCAAGGGCTTAAACACATGAACGTGATAATCACGGCCGCATAACGAGACAAAATAAAATCACTGCTATTAATTGATTTCAGTGGTTTCGTTCTCACTACCAGGATTCTCACCCGTTAATTATACAGGCGAGAAAAAAAAAGACCTGCCCTATCTTTCCCACACGTACGGTAGTATTAACTATGTGCAAGAAATATAGCACATATCATTTATATAATATCTTCCCACTACTTATTTCAAACTCCTACGCTATGGCACAGAGTTTGAACAGTTGGAGGGAAAAAAAAAACTTGTTCAAGCTCAACTAGGCTTCATACTGGCGAGCATAGTTGTACATATGGCCATCTGAAACCTAAATCGCAAATTGTGATGTGCAGACAATGTAATACATATTGTTATTACAGTGCCTGATAGATCTGCTCATGAAGGCTTTTTTTATTCTGTGATTTCATTAAAGGGGTTGTCCCGCGCCGAAACGTTTTTTTTTTTTTTTAACCCCCCCGTTCGGCGCGAGACAACCCCGATGCAGGGGTTAAAAAAACAAACCGCTCAGCGCTTACCTGAATCCCGGCGGTCCGGCGTCTTCATACTTACCTGCTGAAGATGGCCGCCGGGGTCTGCTCCCTCCGTGGACCGCAGCTCTTCTGTGCGGTCCATTGCCGATTCCAGCCTCCTGATTGGCTGGAATCGGCACGTGACGGGGCGGAGCTACACGGAGCCGGCATTCTGCACGAGCGGCTCCATTGAAGAGAGCAGAAGACCCGGACTGCGCAAGCGCGGCTAATTTGGCCATCGGAGGGCGAAAATTAGTCGGCTCCATGGGAACGAGGACGCTAGCAACGGAGCAGGTAAGTAAAAAACTTTTTATAACTTCTGTATGGCTCATAATTAATGCACAATGTACATTACAAAGTGCATTAATATGGCCATACAGAAGTGTATAGACCCACTTGCTGCCGCGGGACAACCCCTTTAAGGTGAGACGTCACTTTTAGGTAAAACATGTAGGAGTGTAAAATGAAGTTAATCTTTAATATGTTGTCCTTTGGAAAATTCCCTTTAAGCTCCTTTTAGTTCTGTTAGAATAGGGGAGTATCATGTGCAGGTGCTCTAGTGCTCAGGAACTATCATCTTACTACTGACACCAGCAACAGGGGATAGAAAAATGTGGAGAAAATAGAATTTTCTTGATTACTTGCCTCTCCCCACTGCACACCCCAAGAACAACGTATATACATAACTTGCAGGGACGTCTAGTTCCACACAACCAGTGTGGCACTGGAGTTTTCTACTGTGGCTTCTGCTAGCCACTTTCTCTTGTTCAGTATAATATGTAGTGTAAAATGGCATGGAGTTTTGTTGGAAGTCTGTGTCTTAACCCTTTGCAATCCAATTTTGGATTCAGGGTTTCCTAGGGGACTTTCTCTTTCTGCCATTATACAATGATGCCATCTGCTGGCTAGAGCCAGTACTGTGGTATGGGACATGCTGGAGAGGCTCCCAACAACAGAGCCGCCAGTATTCTACAGTAAGAATACCCTACCGGATGTTTTCTGACATCAGAGCTGTACAGCCTTCAATCAAAATGTCTTTACACGTCAGACAGTGGATTGGAAAAGGTTAATAATATGTGAATTGCCACTAAGTGGAGATATAATTGCGGTGCCCCACATCGACCAAGACACGAGGCCCACACTGAAGAGATGAAGGGGTAGAGGTGTCACTTGTCAAGGTGGCTCTACCAGACTCCCCCCCGGAGGGATGCACGGAACCAATGTTGGGTAGCGGTTACCTGAATAAGTGGGGCGAACTTGAAGCTGTCACGTGTGACACCACCGTTCCTTCACACTGTTGAGTATCCGGCGGTTGAATAAATAGAGTCCACCCACACGATTGGAACTTGATAACTCAGTCACTGGGAATGGGCAATGACCGGTGAACTTTACTGTATAATTGGAATACAATATGTGTAGGGAAAGACAGCTTTTTGGGTGACTGGTCAGGGAGGAGAACTTAGGATGAAACTGGGCCTACAGTCTCAGTTATCTGCAGTGCTCCACTCTTGGACACACACACACATTCTCTGGGACTCTGAATTACTCCAGAGGGAAAACACATCTCTCCACTGACACTCACTCAGAACGCTTGAAGACGACTCTGCGCGGCTGACTCCTTTCTCCTTTCTCTCCTCAGAGGTGGTTCCTGGCATGGAAGGACTCGGGGTACCTTTCCTCTTCTCCTATCACTTCACCACATGAGGGTTGAAGGTACTCCCATGTTGCCGGCACTTCTACTCCACTCACAAGCGTTGAAGATGATGAAAGGCTCTCCAGACACATCTCAATCACTCATCTGACATCACATAATGAGACAGTTTTTGATACTTTTCCAGACGTATCCCAGCCACTTTCAGACATTAACCTCTTGCATGCTGCAGCTATGCAATATACATAACAGCAGATAGGACACTTTGCACAGTGCATCCACATAAAAGACATGACATGTATGACAATTATGGAGGGGCCAAAAATAGTTTCGGGCCACTTCATAATGTAAATATAATATTAAATAAATATTTTTTGCATGCACATTACCCAGAATTTGATTGGGCATATATCATTTTACCAGTGAAGAACCTGTTTAAGTGTGTGTTCTTTCAACGCTTTTGTCTGCGTTTTATTTTTCTCCCCCCTTGCTGGATAAATCTAAGAATGATAGTCATTTCCTTTTCCATGCATAGTGTGTGTTTGCAAATGGTTAGATTTAATGCTTGTAATATAGTGAAGACAGGCAGAGAATGGAGAATTCTAACTAATTTCAATGTGCTTTGTTTTCCTGTGTTTTCCCCAATTTCTCTTTATGGGGGATACTGGAGCTTCATTGCCAGATGTGCAAGCATTTTAATCCCTGCACATCTGGAGAGGCCACTATTGTTTTGCAGCAAATTGCAGTCTCTGCAGATGTATGGGGCTAAGGTGGTAGCTCAGTGGTTCCGCTACGAAGTTGTCCAGCATGTGGGAATATGACTTGATTGGCTGCAGAGCTAACATTGGTACAGGGACCTTGCCCTTCAATTACTAGGAGTCTGGTTAGTGTTATATGGTGGTGTACTGGGAATAACAGAGGTCTTATCTTGTAATGGATAATGTTTGCAGTTCCAAAAGCTACAAGGATGTGTTTATGCTTCACAATATTCTGAAGTTTTTGCAAGCTTTATGTACACTTAGATACAAAATATGAGTGAAGCTGCATGGAAGTAAGGCAATTTCTTTTCCAGTTCAGTTTTGCATTGGCAGTATTGGCAACAAATTAATAAAGTATTAAGAATAAAATAATAAAGTAAAATTACAGAATTAATATAAGTAAAATAATACAATATTTGCAACAGAATAATAACGAAGATCTTGAATGATGACAGTTAAAGATGAGCGAGCATACTCGCTAAGGGCATTGCCCTTAGCGAGTACCTGCCCGCTCGAGAGACAAGGTTCGGGTGCTGGCGAGGGGGAGCGGTGAGTTGCGGCAGTCAGCAGGGGGAAGCGGGGGGGAGTGAGGGAGAGAGAGATCTCCCCGCAGCTCCCTGCACGCCGCCGGCACCCGAACCTTGTTTCTCGAGCGGGCAGGTACTCGCTAAGGGCAATGCTCGCTCGACACTAATGACAGTTAAATTGAGTATTTTTATAATATGATGGTAGAAAATAAAAATTGCTTCATTTTTTATTATGATCACCAGCTACAAAGTGGTTTAACACTCAATTGATATTACCGTACCGAGACATGTGATGTCATGGCTGTCTATCATAGCAGAAAAAAGGCTCTGTTTACATGACAGTCAGGCATTATATTTAAAATGCTTGCCTGAAGAGTACCTGAATGTATATCCCAGGCATATGCGACTGCGCGCCTAGAACAGCAAACAGTGTTCCAACTACCAGAAAGCACATGCCATTAGTGTCCTGCAATGTTTTGTGATGTTGCGTGCAACATATGATTGTAATGGATAATGAATAGAGATGAGCGAACACCAAAATGTTCGGGTGTTCGTTATTCGTAACGAACTTCCCGTGATGCTCGAGGGTTCGTTTCGAACAACGAACCCCATTGAAGTCAATGGGCGACCAGAACATTTTTGTATTTCGCCGATGCTCGCTAAGGTTTTCATGTGTGAAAATCTGGGCAATTCAGGAAAGTGATGGGAATGACACAGTGACGGATAGGGCAGGCGAGGGGCTACATGTTGGGCTGCATCCTAAGTTCACAGGTCCCACTATTAAGCCACAATAGCGGCAAGAGTGGGCCCCCCCCCCTCCCAACAACTTTTACTTCTGAAAACCGCTCATTAGCATGGCATACCTTTGCTAAGCACCACACTACCTCCAACAAAGCACAATCACTGCCTGCATGACACTCCACTGCCACTTCTCCTGAGTTACATGCTGCCCAACCGCACCCCCTCCCCCCCACAGCGCACACCAAACTGTCCCTGCGCAGCCTTCAGCTGCCCTCATGCCACACCACCCTCATGTCTATTTAGAAGTGCGTCTGCCACGACGAGGGACCGCAGGCACACACTGCACAGGGTTGGCACGGCTAGGTAGCGACCCTCTTTAATAGGGGCGGGGCGATAGCCCACAATGCTGTACAGAAGCAATGAGAAATACAATCCTGTGCCACCGCCATCAGGAGCTGCACACGTGGGCATAGCAATGGGGAACCTATGTGCCACACACTATTCATTCTGTCAAGGTGTCTGCATGCCCCAGTCAGACTGGTTATATGCACCTTAACAGTAACCGCGTTGGTGGTAATGTGGTGGTGACTGCGGACCTAGTACCACGGTTGTATTTTGTTGGTTTTCGGAATGTGGCCAGGATTAAGTGGGCCGTGGCGGGGGGATGGTGGAGGGGCTCTCTTGTAGTGTCGGTAAAGGTGAAATTCTTGGACTGCCGCCAGACGAACCAATGCAAAGGCATTTGCCAACAATGTTTTCCCTGTTGGAGGAGGAGGGGGATGTTTTTGAGGCACTACGTGTCCTCTCCACGTGTCCGTGGTTATATGCACCTTAACAGTAACCGCGTTGGTGGTAATGTGGTGGTGACTGCGGACCTAGTACCACGGTTGTATTTTGTTGGTTTTCGGAATGTGGCCAGGATTAAGTGGGCCGTGGCAGGGGGATGGTGGGGGGGCTCTCTTGTAGTGTCGGTAAAGGTGAAATTCTTGGACTGCCGCCAGACGAACCAATGCAAAGGCATTTGCCAACAATGTTTTCCCTGTTGGAGGAGGAGGGGGATGTTTTTGAGGCACTACGTGTCCTCTCCACGTGTCCGTTCCATGTAAGCAATAGTAGCACTCAAGACAGGCCCCAGTAACAATTCTGAAGCAGCAGTATAGCGGGAGCGCAGTCTTCGTTCCATGTAAGCAATAGTAGCACTCAAGACAGGCCCCAGTAACAATTCTGAAGCAGCAGTATAGCGGGAGCGCAGTCTTCGTTCCATGTAAGCAATAGTAGCACTCAAGACAGGCCCCAGTAACAATTCTGAAGCAGCAGTATAGCGGGAGCGCAGTCTTCGTTCCATGTAAGCAATAGTAGCACTCAAGACAGGCCCCAGTAACAATTCTGAAGCAGCAGTATAGCGGGAGCGCAGTCTTCGTTCCATGTAAGCAATAGTAGCACTCAAGACAGGCCCCAGTAACAATTCTGAAGCAGCAGTATAGCGGGAGCGCAGTCTTCGTTCCATGTAAGCAATAGTAGCACTCAAGACAGGCCCCAGTAACAATTCTGAAGCAGCAGTATAGCGGGAGCGCAGTCTTCGTTCCATGTAAGCAATAGTAGCACTCAAGACAGGCCCCAGTAACAATTCTGAAGCAGCAGTATAGCGGGAGCGCAGTCTTCGTTCCATTTCAGTAGCCTTAGTATAGCCAAGGCACAAGTGACATTTATGTAGCTAAACTGTAGGCCAACCCCACACACCTTTCTGTACCATGAGTGCAGGCGAAGAACATAGAAATTACTATGATTACACTGTAGGTGAGGGCCCCAAAAAATTGGTGTACCAACAGTACTAATGTACCTCAGTAAAAATTGGCCATGCCCAACCAAGATGGCAGGTGAATCGCTTTGGTTAATGTGGCTTAAGTGGTAACTAGGCCTGGAGGCAGCCCAGTGTAACGAAAAATTGGTTCAAGTTAAAGTTCCAACGCTTTTAAGCTAATTGAAACTTATAAAAATTGTTCTGAAAAATTATTTGAGTGAGCCTTGTGGCCCTAAGAAAAATTGCCCGTTCAGCGTGATTACGTGAGGTTTCAGGAGGAGGAGCAGGAGGAGGAGGAGGAGGAATATTAGACACAGATTGATGAAGCACAAATGTCCCCGTTTTGGATGGTGAGAGAGAACGTAGCTTCCATCCGCGGGTGCAGCCTACGTATTGCTTACGTATCGCTGCTGTCCGCTGGTGGAGAACAGAAGTCTGGCGAAATCCAGCCTTTGTTCATCTTGATGAGTGTTAGCCTGTCGGCACTGTCGGTTGACAAGCGGCTACGCTTATCGGTGATGATTCCCCCAGCCGCACTAAACACCCTCTCCGACAACACGCTAGCCGCAGGACAAGCAAGCACCTCAAGGGCATACAGGGCTAGTTCAGGCCACGTGTCCAGCTTCGACACCCAGTAGTTGTAGGGGGCAGAGGCGTCACCAAGGATGGTCGTGCGATCCGCTACGTACTCCCTCACCATCCTTTTGCAGTGCTCCCGCCGACTCAGCCGTGACTGGGGAGCGGTGACACAGTCTTGGTGGGGAGCCATAAAGCTGGCCAGGCCCTTAAAGACTGTTGCACTGCCTGGGATGTACATGCTGCTCGATCTACGCACATCCCCTGCAACATGGCCCTCGGAACTGCGCCTTCTGCCACTAGCGCTGTCGGCTGGGAATTTTACCATCAGCTTGTCCGCAAGGGTCCTGTGGTATAGCAACACTCTCGAACCCCTTTCCTCTTCGGGAATCAGAGTGGGCAGGTTCTCCTTATACCGTGGATCGAGCAGTGTGTACACCCAGTAATCCGTAGTGGCCAGAATGCGTGCAACGCGAGGGTCACGAGAAAGGCATCCTAACATGAAGTCAGCCATGTGTGCCAGGGTACCTGTACGCAACACATGGCTGTCTTCACTAGGAAGATCACTTTCAGGATCCTCCTCCTCCTCCTCCTCCTCAGGCCATACACGCTGAAAGGATGACAGGCAATCAGCCGGTGTACCGTCAGCAGCGGGCCAAGCTGTCTCTTCCCCCTCCTCCTCATCCTCCTCATGCTCCTCCTCCTCCTCCTGTACGCGCTGAGAAATAGACAGGAGGGTGCCCTGACTATCCAGCGGCATACTGTCTTCCCCCGCCCCCGTTTCCGAGCGCAAAGCAGCTGCCTTTATGGTTTGCAGGGAATTTCTCAAGATGCATAGCAGAGGAATGGTGACGCTAATGATTGTAGCATCGCCGCTCACCACCTGGGTAGACTCCTCAAAATTACCAAGGACATGGCAGATGTCTGCCAACCAGGCCCACTCTTCTGAAAGGAATTGAGGAGGCTGACTCCCACTGCGCCGCCCATGTTGGAGTTGGTATTCGACTATAGCTCTACGCTGTTCATAGAGCCTGGCCAACATGTGGAGCGTAGAGTTCCACCGTGTGGGCACGTCGCACAGCAGTCGGTGCACTGGCAGCTTAAAGTGATGTTGCAGGGTGCGCAGGGTGGCAGCGTCCGTGTGGGACTTGCGGAAATGTGCGCAGAGCCGGCGCGCCTTTACGAGCAGGTCTGACAAGCGTGGGTAGCTTTTCAGAAACCGCTGAACCACCAAATTAAAGACGTGGGCCAGGCATGGCACGTGCGTGAGGCTGCCGAGCTGCAGAGCCGCCACCAGGTTACGGCCGTTGTCACACACGACCATGCCCGGTTGGAGGCTCAGCGGCGCAAGCCAGCGGTCGGTCTGCTGTGTCAGACCCTGCAGCAGTTCGTGGGCCGTGTGCCTCTTATCGCCTAAGCTGAGTAGTTTCAGCACGGCCTGCTGACGCTTGCCCACCGCTGTGCTGCCACACCGCGCGACACCGACTGCTGGCGACATGCTGCTGCTAACACATCTTGATTGTGAGACAGAGGAGGAGGAGGAGGAGGAGGGTGCTTTAGTGGAGGAAGCATACACCTCCGCAGATACCACCACCGAGCTGGGGCCCGCAATTCTGGGGGTGGGTAGGACGTGAGCGGTCCCAGGCTCTGACTCTGTCCCAGCCTCCACTAAATTCACCCAATGTGCCGTCAGGGAGATGTAGTGGCCCTGCCCGCCTGTGCTTGTCCACGTGTCCGTAGTTAAGTGGACCGTGGCAGTAACCGCGTTGGTGAGGGCGCGCACAATGTTGCGGGAGACGTGGTCGTGCAGGGCTGGGACGGCACATCGGGAAAAGTAGTGGCGACTGGGAACTGAGTAGCGCGGGGCCGCCGCCTCCATGATACTTTTGAAGGACTCCGTTTCCACAACCCTATACGGCAGCATCTCAAGGCTGATGAATTTTGCGATGCGGACGGTTAACGTTTGAGCGTGCGGGTGCGTGGCGGCGTACTTGCGCTTGCGCTCGAACACTTGCGCAAGCGACGGCTGAACGGTGCGCTGAACTACACTGCTGGATGGGGCCGAGGACAGCGGAGATGAGGGTGTGGGTGCAGGCCATGAGGCGGTAGTGCCTGTGTCCTGAGAGGGGGGTTGCATCTCAGTGGCAGGTTGGGGCACAGGGGGAGAGGCAGGGGTGCAAACCGGAGGCGGTGAACGGCCTTTGTCCCACCTTGCGGGGTGCTTGGCCATCATATGTCTGCGCATGGTGGTGGTGGTGAGGCTGTTGGTGTTGGCTCCCCGGCTGAGCTTTGCGCGACAAAGGTTGCACACCACTGTTCGTCGGTCGTCAGGCGTCTCTGTGAAAAACTGCCAGACCTTAGAGCACCTCGGCCTCCGCAGGGTGGCATGGCGCGAGGGGGCGCTTTGGGAAACACTTGGTGGATTATTCGGTCTGGCCCTGCCTCTACCCCTGGCCACTGCACTGCCTCTTGCAACCTGCCCTGCTGATGCCCTTGACTCCCCCTCTGAAGACCTGTCCTCCTGAGTAAGCGTTGCACACCAGGTGGGGTCAGTCACCTCATCGTCCTGCTGCTCTTCCTCCGAATCCTCTGTGCGCTGCTCCCTGGGACTTACTGCCCTTACTACTACCTCACTGCAAGACAACTGTGTCTGATCGTCATCGTCCTCCTCACCCACAGAAAGTTGTTGAGACAGTTGGCGGAAGTCCCCAGCCTCTTCCCCCGGACCCCGGGAACTTTCGAATGGTTGGGCATCAGTGACGATAAACTCCTCTGGTGGGAGAGGAACCACTGCTGCCCAATCTAAGCAGGGGCCCGAGAACAGTTCCTGGGAGTGTTCCCGCTCATGAGCAGGTGTCATTGTAGTGGAGTGAGGAGGCTGGGAGGAAGGAGGAGCAGCAGACAGAGGATTCGGATTGGCAGCAGTGGACGGCGCAGAACTGCGGGTAGACGATAGGTTGCTCGAAGCACTTTCTGCCATCCAGGACAGGACCTGCTCACACTGCTCATTTTCTAATAACCGTCTCCCGCGTGGACCCATTAATTGGGCGATGAATGTGGGGACGCCAGAAACGTGCCTCTCTCCTAATCGCGCAGCAGACAGCTGCGACACACCTGGATCAGGAGCTTGGCCTGTGCCCACACCCTCACTTGGCCCTCCGCGTCCTCGGCCACGTCCACGTCCACGTCCTCTAGGCTTACCCCTACCCCTCAGCATGCTGTATTACCAGTGATTAGATTTCCCAGGCAGGAAATAAATTGGCGCAAGACTGCAGGCCAAATATAATTTTTGCCCTTTTTGGAAAACGAAAGGCCCCACTGCCTCTAGTGAATGAATTATCTAAGTTTAATAACTGTGCTGTGTCCCTGCTTATGTGTCACAGAACGTGAGGGTAGCAGAGTTATTAACTGTGGCAGAGCAGGTATTTTTTTTTCCCAATTAAGGAAAGCAAATGGCGAAGCCAGCAGTAAAGCGTAGCTGGGTGCGTATGATTTAGCAATGTTTTTCACGCAGCTCACACGTCTCCACAGGCGTAAGGACGGACACAGGCTGGACAAATAGATTTCTTTTCAGTTTTTTCCCACCAACAGGCAGCACTGCGTATATTCAATGAACCTGAGAAGTTTAATAACTGTGCTGTGTCCCTGCTTATGTGTCACAGAACGTGAGGGTAGCAGAGTTATTAACTGTGGCAGAGCAGGTATTTTTTTTCCCAATTAAGGAAAGCAAATGGCGAACCCAGCAGTAAAGCGTAGCTGGCTGCGTATGATTTAGCAATGTTTTTCACGCAGCTCACACGTCTCCACAGGCGTAAGGACGGACACAGGCTGGACAAATAGATTTCTTTTCAGTTTTTTCCCACCAACAGGCAGCACTGCGTATATTCAATGAACCTGAGAAGTTTAATAACTGTGCTGTGTCCCTGCTTATGTGTCACAGAACGTGAGGGTAGCAGAGTTATTATAACTCTTGGAGAGCAGGTATTTTTTTTCCCAATTAAGGAAAGCAAATGGCGAACCCAGCAGTAAAGCGTAGCTGGCTGCGTATGATTTAGCAATGTTTTTCACGCAGCTCACACGTCTCCACAGGCGTAAGGACGGACACAGGCTGGACAAATAGATTTCTTTTCAGTTTTTTCCCACCAACAGGCAGCACTGCGTATATTCAATGAACCTGAGAAGTTTAATAACTGTGCTGTGTCCCTGCTTATGTGTCACAGAACGTGAGGGTAGCAGAGTTATTAACTGTGGCAGAGCAGGTATTTTTTTTCCCAATTAAGGAAAGCAAATGGCGAACCCAGCAGTAAAGCGTAGCTGGCTGCGTATGATTTAGCAATGTTTTTCACGCAGCTCACACGTCTCCACAGGCGTAAGGACGGACACAGGCTGGACAAATAGATTTCTTTTCAGTTTTTTCCCACCAACAGGCAGCACTGCGTATATTCAATGAACCTGAGAAGTTTAATAACTGTGCTGTGTCCCTGCTTATGTGTCACAGAACGTGAGGGTAGCAGAGTTATTAACTGTGGCAGAGCAGGTATTTTTTTTCCCAATTAAGGAAAGCAAATGGCGAACCCAGCAGTAAAGCGTAGCTGGCTGCGTATGATTTAGCAATGTTTTTCACGCAGCTCACACGTCTCCACAGGCGTAAGGACGGACACAGGCTGGACAAATAGATTTCTTTTCAGTTTTTTCCCACCAACAGGCAGCACTGCGTATATTCAATGAACCTGAGAAGTTTAATAACTGTGCTGTGTCCCTGCTTATGTGTCACAGAACGTGAGGGTAGCAGAGTTATTATAACTCTTGGAGAGCAGGTATTTTTTTTCCCAATTAAGGAAAGCAAATGGCGAACCCAGCAGTAAAGCGTAGCTGGCTGCGTATGATTTAGCAATGTTTTTCACGCAGCTCACACGTGTCCACCGCCCGTAAGGACGGACAGAGGCTGGACAAATAGATTTGTTTTCAGTTTTTTCCCACCAACAGGCAGCACTGCGTATATTCTATGAATAATAACTGTGTTGTGGCCCTGCCTATACAATTCTTTCCCTGCAGTATCAATGGAGGGTGGAATGCTCTGCAGAGGCGATTTTGAGAAGCCCAAAAAAAATGCAGCACAGCCAACAGCAGCCTGGACAGTACTGCACACGGATAAATATGGCCCTAGAAAGGACCGTTGAGGTTCTTGAAGGCTACACTCACTCCTAACACTCTCCCTGCCTATGCAGCACTTCTGTCCCTAATGCCAGGTGCAACGGTCTGCAGAGGCGATTTTGAGAAAAAAAAAATCCCACTGCTAACAGCAGCCAACACACAGCTATCAGTGGCCCTAATAAGGACCTTTGGGGGGTCTTGAAGCCTACACTAACTACCAATTCTTTCCCTACAGCAGCTCCGGTATAAACAGCACTGTCCCTCATCTAACTCACACCGCATCTGAGGCGAGCCGCGGGAGGGGCCGACTTTTATATTAGGCGAACACCTGATCTCGCCAGCCACTCACAGCAGGGGGGTGGTATAGGGCTTAAACGTTGCAGGGGGAAGTTGTAATGCCTTCCCTGTCTTTCAATTGGCCAGAAAAGCGCGCTAACGTCTCAGGGAAGGAAGTGAAAGTAACCAGAACACCGCATGGTGTTCGTCACGAATAACGAACATCCCGAACACCCTAATATTCGCACGAATATCAAGCTCGGACGAACGCGTTCGCTCATCTCTAATAATGAATCTTACTTTTGCATTAGGTGTCGAATGCCTTAAAGTGACTCTCCGAGCCTGGAGAAACAAAGATGGCTGCACTGCTTCTCTAGCTACCTGCAGCACACTGTGCATAGCATGCATCGGTAGTCTAAGACACTACATATTGCACTGACTGGCAGCACTGCTCATTTGGCCATTAGCGGTTCATGTCTTAGACTAATGCAGTATACTAATGCGCAGTGCGCATCAGTTAGTCAGAGAAGCTCTTGCGGCCATCTTTGTTTCTCCAGAACCACAGAATTTCTTTAAGAGTGAAGCTATGTCATATTTTTGTGGGAGTTTTCCATTAAGTACATTTGTCACCACATATGTTAGGTGATAAATATATAATTGCTGGGAACCGTGTCACTGGGACTAAAACATCAGTCCCAAGACTCCCATTACTCCAAACTGCATGACCGTGAAGAGGAGTTTGAAGGTCATTCAAGATCTGTGTAACAGATGGATACAGCAAAACCCCTTTAAGATTCCCTCTATACCTGAGTTAGCCCTTACAGAATGCGCATTACCAGGAGCAAAGGCATAAATACAATAGGGGCATATGCAGCTGCCATGGGGCCCCTAGAGAGAGGGGCCTAGTCAAAGTCTTTGTGCAGTAGACCTTGGAACACAGGAATTATGCTGTTATTAAGCACAAGGAGTAGATAATTTGCCAAAGGGTCAATGAAATGGGTGACCCTTTTGCCTTAGCAAATCCTACAATGGAGGTCTTATCCTTGCCATGGTGCTCTCTCTTTTTTGGGTACATCACTGGCCAATAGCTGTTACCCTGTAATGCCATGGGCCTATTTGATTTAGATGAATGTGACTGATGCAATGTCATGTTTTTGTTTTCATCTATGATCTGTGTATCCATAGTGATAAATAATGGATTTAATCCAATAAAAAGTTGGGACATTATTCTGTTTGTCTTTATGTACATAATAGTTAATTGAACTTAACAGGGCAAATTTTGGGTGTGAAGGCAATTGCCCTCTAGACCACTGTGCACTGTCACACAGTGTAGGCAAACAGTCCTTTCATAAGGAGAATGGTAACGCCCAGTAGTCAATTTATTCATATATTTCAAGACAAATAACACAAGAATGGCACAATGTGGATTCTAAGAAAAAAATGCTCCAGAGACATTATTTTATAACAGTACAGCTATTTGTGGAGAGCTTTATGGATGAAAGTGATGATTTTGAACTGTATTCTATATTTGATAGGCAGCTAGTGCAGTGACTGGTACAGGGAAGCATCATTGTAGTGGCTGGACAAAAATGTGATGGTTGCTGCATTCATGATGGATAGGAGAGGGGAGGGTTTAATGAGGGGGAGACCAATTGGTAGCATGTTGCAGTAATCAAGCCAAGTTTGGATAAGGACAACAATAAGAGTTTTTGTTGTCTCCACAGTGAGAAAAGAGTGGGCCTGTTTTTGAGGTACAGGTGACAGGAGCAAGCAAGTGATTAAATATATAGGGAGTGAAGTAAAGAACAGAGTCAAATATGACCCCAAGACAGCAAGTGTGCTGCCTAGGAGTTATGGTAGTACCATACACTGAGATGGAAATATCAGGGTTAGATCAATTAGTATAAGGGCGAGCACCCACTGGCGTTTTTTTACCTGCGTTTTGCGTTTTGCGTTTTTCCTGCACAGGCATAGAGATAACATGTGTTCCTGTCCACTGGCGTTTTTTTTGCGTTGCGTTTGCGTTTTTAACATAGGAGCTGTCAGTTGCATATGTGTCCTTATTTTTCTCCATGGAAATTAATGGAAAAGCCGCGAAAACGCCGCGAAAACGCCGCGAAAAACGCAGCGGAAAGCGGGCGGAAAAACCGCGGGAAACGCGGCGAAAACGCTGCGTTTTTTTCCCGCGGAAAACGCAAACGCCAGTGGGTGCTCGCCCTAATAAGGCGGAAATACAGGAAGTTTAGTTTTTGAGAGATTCTGTTTTAGATAGAGAGACAACATGGTTTTGGAGACAGTAGACAAACAATCACAGGCATTTTGAAATAGCGAGGCTGTGATGTCATGAGAAAAAGTTTACGATTGGGTGTCATCAGAGTAGAGATGGTACTGAAAGCCAAATCTACTGATCATTTGTCCAATGAGGGCCATGTAGATGGAGAAGAAGAGGGGATTTAGAACTGGTCCATGATGAACTCCAGCAGCAAGGGAAAGAGGAGAAGTAGTTGAGCCGGCAAACTATATACTGAATGAGCCATCAGAGAGGGAGGAAGAAAACCAGGCGAAAGTCATATCCTTAAGGCCAATAGAGCAAAGCATACTGAGGAGCAGTTAGTGATCTACAGTGTCAAACGTCGCAGAAAGATCTAAAAGAATCAGTAGAGAGTAGTCACAATTCTATTTAGCCATCAGGAGATCTCCTGGCACTTAAGTAAGAGCAGTTTCAGTAGAATGTACAGCATGAAAACCAAATTGTAAAGGGTCACAAAGAGAGTTATCTGAGATATAACTTATTAGACGAGAGTAGAACAGATGTTCCAGGAGTTTGGAGATGAAGACAAGATTAGTGACAGGTAGTTGCTAGCACAGAACAAGTTAAGAAATTGTTTCTTTACTAATGTTGATATGGCAGCATGTTTAAAGGAGGAGAGAAAAACACCATAAGAAAAAGAGAGGTTACATATTGTAGTGAGGTGTCTTGTGACAGCCGGGGAGAGAGACTTGAGGAGGTGTGGGGGAATAGGGTCACTAATGCAGGTAGTAGAGTGAGAAGAAGAGAAGAGCCTGGAGACTTCTTCTGCTGAGGTTCGGTCAAATGCTAAGAATGAAGTATAGGAAATGCGGGAGAGAAGGGGATCAAAAAGAACCAGGGATTGGGAAATTATTTCCTGCTGGATGTTGTCAATTGTTTCTTTAAAATAGGCATCAAGATCTTCAGCACTTAGATCCATCATAGGAGCTGTACTTTAGGGCTGAAGAAGGAGTAAAAAGTGTCAAAGAGTTGTGTTGGCCTATTGGATAGTGAAGACATGTGAGAAGTAAAGTAGGCTTGTTTGGCATGGTAAAGGGCAAAGTTGTATATTCTATGTATGATTTGTAGTGGAGGAAATCTGCAAAGGTTTGTGATTTTCTCCACAGTCATTCAGCAAACTCAAAGCACATCCGAAGGAAACATGTTTGAGATGTTTTTTATATTGCAAATACTGCCATTAACCCTATTCTAATTAAACATAAATAATAATCTATTTATATAGCGCTAACATATTCCGCAGCGCTTACAAGTCTGGAGGAATAAAAACAAAACCACGGTTACATGAAGTAATCAGTTAATGGAAACAGTAAGGGTGATGGTCCTGCTCCAACGAGCTTACATACTACAAGTAATGGGGTAATACAGAAGGCAAAGGGGCTGCAGATGTGCAAGATATGCTGAGGTGGAGAGTATGGGATGCTATATACATAGACAATGGTCAGACTTGAGCCATATAGTTGCTGAATCGGTATGACTGCAGGGGGCAGTTGATTGTGGCTAGCAGGGATTGCAGTTAGCAGGACAGGGAGCATGTTATCCGGTGAAGTGAAGACGGGTTTTGTTTAGGAGATATGGAATGCCTCCCTGAAGAGGCATACCATATTGTGTCTTGGGGATTACCCGCATAGTTTTGGGTAGTGTGTTTCAGAGGGCTGGTGCTGCTCTGGAGAAGTCTTGGAGGTGGGAATGAGAGCTTTGAGTTAAAGGGTGGCTTAATCTGATTTCAGTTGCGGAGCAGAGGATGCGGGCTGGGTGGTGGATTAAGATGATGGAAGCAGTATAGGGCTGTGTTGTGCTGCCGAAGAGCTTTGCACCTGGAAGTGGACGGATGTTAAAAGTCGTATAAAATTTCTTATTTTGCACTACTTACTATAATATTAAGAATTAACAATCTGATCTACATAATGTGAATGGGACCCTGTGTGTGAGGAGAGTGCTCAGTGTGTGAGAGTTGTTTATCTCAACTGATTTAGATCTTAGGTACCCTTTATTGCACTTTATATCCGTTTTTTATATCTGTGATGCAAAGTTATACAGACAAGCCCTGTGGTAGTCTTCAGTTAACCTGACTCCAGTCCTTTTGATGTAGACTCTAGCACAATTTAAACCCTCCTAGTGTAAGCTGGGTATACATTAGTTATTCCTTAGTACCTAAGCCAGGTTATATTTAAACCATAAAGGATGTTATATACATTTATAGCTAAACTCACCTCAACAGAGCCAGGATTGATCTGGTACCACTTTGTAATGTTTATGTGAAGCTCTTAAGCCCCACTGCACAGTGCCCAGGTTATCTGCGATTTTATATGATCTTGCAATTTGCCTTATATACATGGCGAATGTTATATATACTACAACAATGTTATATGTCTTGCAAAACTATTTTCATGTATTAATTCATTGCCAAAGAAGGAGTCAAGCCAAAGAGTCGTGGTTTGTTTTAATTTGCCACAGTCATTTTTTACTAAAAACTTCAGATTGAACTAAGGTGTTTTCCCGAATCTACCCCTGGTAGGGAAACCTAATTCACATCCTGTTCACAAGCCTGGAGAAGGTTCAGGTGGAGGCACTGGGTGATCAATTTGATAAAGAGGTGAGAACTGTAACTAATACTAAGAGAAATAAATGGAAGAGTGCCCCACAGTGCAGAGGGACCTCAAATAGCTCAGGTAAAATACAGAAAAAAATAATGGTACCCTGTTTCCCCAAAAATAAGATCTATCACAAAAATAAGCTTTAGTCTAATTTACGGGGAGGCTTGAAAAATAAGCCCCAGTTACACTACATTTAAAAAAAAGAACACATTACCTAGCAGGCTCAGTCCAGGTTCCTCCCGCTGCTCTCTAGAGGTTCAGTGTGGTTTTCGCAGTCCTCAGCTACTCAGCCAATTGATTAATCCCTCCTCTACAACTTGATGGCTGTTGATTGGTTCTTCCACTACTGCTCAGTCAATCAATGCAGCGCTGGATAAACCAATCACAGCCATCACATTGGTTCATGAAGCGCTGTGTTGTTTGACTGAGTAGTGGTTGAAGAACCAATCGCAGCCATTGCTTCTTGGAGATGAGATTTATGAATCCATTTACCAGAAAGTGATGTTGTATGAGCGGTCAAGGACTGTGGGAAGTGCTTCGGAGCTGTGGAGAGCAGTAGGAGGGACCTGGACTGAGCCTGCTAGGTAAGTACAATAAGACCCCCCCCCCCCCCCCCTAGTGCCTCTTTGGGATAAAAACCAATATAAGACCGGGTTTTATTTTTGGGGAGACGTGGTTGTGCTTTCAGCGTAGTACATCCAACAGTTGTACACTGGCACAATACATATGCAAGCAGAACCTTCATGTGGAATACTTGTGAAGCACCAAAGAAAAAAATCAGGTACACTGAAGGGAGGACCAGGAACAAGATGAAAGACAACCTTGGTAAATGGCCAGATAAAGGTGCCAGTCTGGCATGCAAATGCGTTCCCCTCAATCAATAAAGTTAGTCATTCCTCTTGTTCCTGGTCCTCCCTTCAGTGCACCTGATGTTTCCCTTTGGTGCTTCACAACAGTAACTATTACTGTCATCCTTATTCCCCTTAGCGGAACCTGCAGTAGGGTATGTTACACCTATGTTTCCTATATGCACATGCTCTAATTGCTATTTTAAAGAAGACCCAACGGTTCTCATAACATGCTGAAAAAATTCTTAAAATTAATCCATCATTGATAATTTCCAATATGAGTAACTATTTTAAATTGATGCTCTAAAAATAAATATCTGATTATCTGAAGCTGATGTGTGTATGCCAGACTACTTGTTTATGCCAGAAAATGGTAAGTATCAAAGTGAAGCATTATGCCCAATGGCCATTCTGGCATTAAACGTATCAATTAGGCTATGACTTTTCTGAGATAAGAATGAACATTCTGGAACTACACTACACATTTTCCTTTGCAAACCTTAATTGGATTGTATTTATTGGAAATCATATAAAGCTTTCTAATAGGTCACATATTAATATAATTACTGTTCGAATAATAAACATTCAGATGGTTGATGCGAAACAGCCTTTTAGCTCAATGATGTATTTTTATTATTTAGTTTTACGACTTAACCCATAGGACTGGTACATTGCCTCCATAAAATGCTTAAACAATAGGTCCACATGCAGGATAACATGTTTTTATATCAGTAATCAATATAATACTTACATTTAGAGTGAGTGCCAAAACTGAAATAGTTCATATAAAATCTGTATGGACTAGTAGGATATATCAGTTTGCATTTTACGAGGAACCACACATTTCAGCACCCATTTAATCAACTTACTGTATTTTATTTTAATTCCTTATATTTTAGGTGTAAAGTAATTTATACAAAAAATATAATAAGTGATATAGTTTAATGCTGCTGGAGTTGTGGCCTCGACACTAAATACTTATTTAATACATTCTTAAAACGTAAAGTGTATCTGTGATAACAAACATCTTTCCATAAATCAAGAGTACAAGCTATGATAATATTAAAAACCTTGTAATGTATCTTATTACATAAAAAATGCCTTTTTCTCTACTTAGCAGGGTGCTTTCCTTCTCTCCAACTCCTTAACTGTTTGCTGACTCTGGATCCACTGATAAAATCGATCACTAAAAAGGACACGGCTTTTCAGCTTCACTGCGAGATCAGAATACAGCTGGGAGGAAGGAGAGAGCTGGAAGCTTGTTGCCATCTCCCATTCAAGGAACACAGGGAGAGGTTAAGACCCTGCTCCCCTAACTCTCAATAGAACATCCTCACAGGCAACTGCACCATGGAGGACATTATACAGCAGTAGTGAGCAGTGTTCATGTGCATCCAACCCGGGGCTGAAATAGAAAACTTACCAGAGGCTTTAACAGCAGCATTTCTGTGTCTCTCTTCTGCTTTCTGACTCTGCAGTTGCTTCTTCAACCCCTTCCCCTCTCCATAGACGTCTTTGGGTAGCTATAACCTAGTTTCTTTGTGAAGCTGAAAACCTAACTTCCAGAATGCTCATAGACACAAGACATCTATTCCCAGTCAAAAGCACCAACAATGGGCATTTGAATATTAGAACTGGACCATGGAACAACGGAGGAAGGTGGTCTGGTCTGACAAATTACGTTGTGTGTTTATATCATGTGGATATCCAGATGTGTGCATCACTTACCTGGGGAAGAGATGGCATTAGCATGCACTACGGGAAGAAGGTAAATAAGCGTAGGCAATGTGATGCTCTGAGCAATGTTCTGCTTAGAAATATTGCGTCCTGGCATTCACATGGATGTTACTTTAACACATACCATCTACCCAAACACTACTGCAGATGAAGTACAGCCCTTCATGACAATGGTATTCCCTAATAACAATGGCCTCTTTCAGCAGGACAATGTGTTCTGCCACAGTGCAAAAATAGTTCAGGAATGGTTTGAGGACCTTGATAAAAAAAATTCAAGATGTTGAATGGGCCTCAAAATTTCCCAGATCTCAATCTCACTGAGCAACTGTGGGTATCTGCTCTTAATGTCTTCATGCCAGATACCACAGGAGTCCTTCCAAGGTGTTCTGAAGTTCATACTTGGATGGATGAGTGCTGTTTTTGCTGGTGATTCTAATGTACATTTGGATGTACATGTTTTTCCTGGCAAAAGTGAGGGCACAACACAAGTTGTGCTCACATGATGACCAGTAAATGCATGGTTAACAGCTAAACTCCTTCAAGAATTGCCTGGAGCAGATAAACTTCCAATCCTGTCCTTTTTGTGCTTAAAACACTGAGATTAATGCTGAAGATAGTGATACTACTGTTAACAGCTTTATTTGTTGAGCCAATAGGAATATTGACATTATAATCGCTGGGGTTCATTTTAATATTAAGCAGTACATGTCATTTGATAGAAAAGACTCCTTTAATAGTCCTTTAAGACATACCTGACTTTAGATATGCTACAATAGATGTCAGGGCCTTGTGTGGCACGGAGTGTTAAGGCAGCAGAAATGCAATCCCAAGCTCTTACTCACAACCTGAAGGTTGAGGGTTCAATCCCCAGGTGGGTCAGGCAGCCGGCTCAAGGTTGACTCATCCTTCCAAGGTCGGTAAAATGAGTACCCAGCTTAGTGGCGGGGTAAAAAGTGACTGGGGAAGGCAATGGCAAACCAGCCCGTAAAAACAGTTTGCTAAGAAAATGTCATGATGTGAAGTTTCCCGAGTTTCATGACTCGGTGCTTGTACCCTTATAATAGATGTCTGTGTATTTTATTATGCATACGAGTAAATCATTATTAGGACTAAAAAATCAAACATAATTTCAAGTAAATGAAAATTTTGAAAGAATACAACCACAAAAATTATAAACACTACTTAAAATAGAAACAACCAAAAATTCGTTAAAAACATGTCACAAAACAGCTGGTTTCCCTCTTCATCAAGATACATAACAAAGTGAAATGAATTATTATTGTTTATGATGGGAAATGACTTATTATAATGTAATGTAATAAAGTATTATATGTTACATATACACAACTGACAAAATGTAGCCGCCATTGCATACATTGTTATAAATACACTCATGTAAATTGTATTAGCCTGTGAAGAATCTTGCCAGACTTCTGTATTATCAAAGTTTCCTCGTTTATTAGCTAGACTGGTCTCTCACTGCTCAATATCTAACTATATATGATACATAATGAATTTATGGGAGGTTCTTTACTCTAAGATTGCACGACTAAATTTATTTTTGTAAAATTAGTTAGAGATGTGAAAAAACAGGTTTTTTTTTCACAGTTTTGCTGTGATCGTAAGTTGTGGTTTTAGTTAAAGAAGTTGTTCTGGGGAATGTTCCAAAACTCAGTACCGCATGAAAAAAATATAATTCACGTTCTCATTGTCTTTTTTCAGGCACTTGTTCTCTTGTTAAAGTTAATGGGGAAAAAAAGCAGGAGGTCTAAATGAAGCAAACCCTAAACAATAAATGGGTACAAAAGAGCTAAGAAATATCTTGTTAAAATATGAAGTGACTTAATATAAACAACAATATATGTTTTACATTTTTAGATTTTAAAATTTAAAATATTTTTTATGATACTCAAAATGAAAAAAATTTACTTTTTCTTAAAGGCGTAACCCTCTTGTAGCCTTGACAGGGTTAATGTGTGCCAAAGTAATAAGAATGTAAAATTATAACACTTGAAGTAATATCAGCCTTAGTAGAGAAGCCAGGGACATAATGTTTCAATTCCTGGCTTAAAAACTCGGAAACACAGCTGCATATCTAGGGATTACATTGATGTCATAATAATGTCACCAGGGAAAGTTCCAAGTAAAGGAAAGCATGGGAGGTGTAGTGGAGCTGGATGGGTATCACTTAAACTCCACAACTAATAGATACAAGGTACATATTTTTGTACTATTAAGGCTAAATGCACATTGCGTGTTTTTCGTAATATGTTTAATGTATACACCAGGAAAACATATACTTTAAACATTTCCTTAGGCCCCATTCACCCAATGGAGGTCAAAAGAGTGGCATTTTGACCTCTGAAGGGCCGATATGCATTAATATAACTTTTCTTTAAATATATAGGAAAACACAATAGACTGCTCTTTGCTCTAAAGAGGGCCACTGCAAAAAAACATATTATACACAATATACATTTTTTGACAATGGGAGCCTATGGATTACGAATGCTACTGTTTGGCATCTGTCACAGGCCTCTGTCAGTTGTATACATGCTGAGTAGAGTTGAGCGAACATACTCTGCCAAGCTTGATGCTCGTTCGAGTATTAGCGTACTCGATGGTGCTCGCTACTCAAACAAGCATGAAGCCATGTTCGACCCTGCCCCAGTTTTTGGCTCCTCCCCACTGTGACGTGCCTGTTTTGGCCCCTCCGCAATGCAGCGCACGTCATTGGCAAATTTTTGGTCTGGCAGGCAGGAGAGGGAGAGAGAGAGAGAGAAAGAGAGAGAGAGAGACGAACCTAGGAAAGAAAAGAAAAAAGCTCGGCACCCGGCGTCCCACATACAAGAATGCTTGAGTCTCCCATTGTAGTCAATGGGGTTCGTTACTCAAGTAGAGCTCTCTAATTTTACGAAACGCTCGACTCGAATAACACGGACTCGAGCATTTGGGTGCTCGCTCATCTCTAATGCTGAGCGTATACCTCTGATAGAAGCTGGAAATATAGTATATGCAGAGTCTAATAGTACTTCAACAACAAAAAAAAGAGTTATCAAAAACATCCACCAGTCATTATGAAGAATACAATAAGGATAGGCCATCAATAGTAAAGTCCTGGAAAACCTCCTTAAGTCTACTGTCCTTTAGTTGCACTAGAAGATGCATATCTACTTCACAAGCTTTCTATAAAAAACAAAACACAGTCTTCTGTGTCACAGATACCAAGGGTCATGGCATGTGACAAGGGGCCCGACTACAGGCTTGACTTATTCCCGACTCCCTCAATCCTGCACTTGTAAAAGGGAGCCTAAAACGGTCTTGCATGCCCCATAAAACCTCACTGCTACCACTGGCCATTTTTCTTCAAGGCAGATCAGCCACTTGTGTTCGGGCCACTAGTGGTTACATCCTATGCTTGCTCATCAGTTGTCGGAGTCGCCACACTTTTTGGGGTCTTTGGGTTGTTTATAGAGCTTCAAGGACAGACTAATAAAGATTTAAAACTTTATTCTAAAAAGATATCAGTGCCTATAAAAAGTATATAAAAAAGGGTAATAATATACAAAGGGAAATGAATATGCAATGTAAATACATGGGCTACATATAGAAATAGCAGTTCTAATGAAGTTAGATGGATCATCCTGGCCGCCAAGAGGCATGTGGAAATATCCTGAACAGTTCTGTATAGTAGATACAGCCCCTTGGAGTCTAACCATTTTGGGCTTGTGCTTCTAGAATCTTAAAAGCTCCTCATGCCACACCTCTGCCCTCCTACCTATGACATCAGGGAAAGGCAGGTGATTTTATGCACAAAACTCCAAGATGGAAATACAATTCCATATTCTGGTCATATTTCCTCAAGTGGCGCTCCAAAACAGGCTCGATTATTGCAACTCGTTGCTGATCGGCCTCCCCTACACCAGACTCTACCCTCTCCAATCCATCCTGAATGCGGCAGCCAGGCTCATCTTCCTGTCCAGCCGCTACTCGGATGCCACTGCCCTGTGCCGGTCACTGCAGTGGCTGCCCGTTAAATTCAGAATTCAATTTAAACTCGTTACCTTCATCCACAAAGCCCTCCACAGTGCAGCGCCCCCCTATATTGCTTCCCTCATCTCAATCCATCACCCAGCCTGGGCTCTCCGCTCTGCTAATGAAACCAGACTGAGCGCCCCTTTAATTCGAACTTCTCATTCCCGCCTCCAAGACTTCTCCAGAGCAGCACCGGTCCTCTGGAATGCTCTACCAAAGGCTACCCGAGCAATCTAGGACTCACAGAACTTCAGGCGTGCTCTAAAAACGCACCTCTTCAGGGAGGCATACCGCATTCACTAAACAAACCCCTCTGTACTCCGCCTGATAACATGCTCTCTGCCCTAGTGACTGCAATCCCTGCTAGCCATCATAAACCGCTCCTGCAGTCATACCGTTTCTACCGTCACACTGCTACATGTCTGACCATTGTCTATGTGTATAACATCGCTCACTCTTCCACTTCGCCATACTGTGCACATCTCCAGCCCTTTTACCTTCTGTATCACCCCACTATTCATAGTATGTAAGCTCGTTGGAGCAGGACCCTCACCCCTATTGTATCAATCAACTGATTACTATATGTAACCGTGGTTCTATAATTTTTGTATTTTGTCTTTCTGTATTCCCCCTGTCTATGTAAGCTCTGCCCTCCTACCTATGACATCAGGGAAAGGCAGGTGACTTTATGCACAAAACTCCAAGATGGAAATACAATTCCATATTCTGGTCATATTTCCTCAAGTGGCGCTCCAAAACAGGCTCGATTATTGCAACTCGTTGCTGATCGGCCTCCCCTACACCAGACTCTACCCTCTCCAATCCATCCTGAATGCGGCAGCCAGGCTCATCTTCCTGTCCAGCCGCTACTCGGACGCCTCTGCCCTGTGCCGGTCACTGCACTGGCTGCCCGTTAAATTCAGAATTCAATTTAAACTCGTTACCTTCATCCACAAAGCCCTCCACAGTGCAGCGCCCCCCTATATTGCTTCCCTCATCTCAATCCATCACCCAGCCTGGGCTCTCCGCTCTGCTAATGAAACCAGACTGAGCGCCCCTTTAATTCAAACTTCTCATTCCCGCCTCCAAGACTTCTCCAGAGCAGCACCGGTCCTCTGGAATGCTCTACCAAAGGCTACCCGAGCAATCTAGGACTCGCAGAGCTTCAGGCGTGCTCTAAAAACGCACCTCTTCAGGGAGGCATACCGCATTCACTAAACAAACCCCTCTGTACTCCGCCTGATAACATGCTCCCTGACCTATTGACTGCAATCCCTGCTAGCCATCATAAACCGCTCCTGCAGTCATACCGTTTCTGCCGTCACACGGCTACATGTCTGACCATTGTCTATGTGTATAACATTGCTCACTCTTCCACTTCGCCATGCTGTGCATATCTCCAGCCCTTTTACCTTCTGTATCACCCCACTATTCGTAGTATGTAAGCTCGTTGGAGCAGGACCCTCACCCCTATTGTATCAATCAACTGATTACTATATGTAACCGTGGTTCTATAATTTTTGTATTTTGTCTTTCTGTATTCCCCCTGTCTATGTAAGCGCTGCAGAATATGTTGGCGCTATACAAATAAAAATTATTATTATTATTATTTTCACCATATTTTATATTATGGTTTTATCTATCCAAACACCAAACGCAATGTACAAGAGATTGTTAGTGCATAGGATATACACTCTTGCCTGCTCCCATAGGCGCATGATGGTAAAAGTAAATAGATTGTATTCAACAGCACTTCATTCCGAAGACTTATCATCTCCATGCTATATCTCACCGGCGAACGATAATATTAAGTTATTTCTCCTGTGTTCTAATCCAGTATTTCACGACAGAAACACAACATCTGGTGGTTGTGTATCTGCATGAATGTGGGATGGGGGGCACAATATCACCTCCTGTGACTAATGGTAACTTCGTTAGTGAGAGACAGAAGACCACAGCAATGATAATGGCATATCCTGGACAATAACAAAAAGGGAGGGTGGGATCAAAAGCCTCTCATTCAAGTGTGAACATGAGGCCAATTAATATTAATGAGCCTGTCCTGGACAGGATACAAACATAATAATATCATGTTCAATATTAGACAAGATATCAGGGTGAGTGAATCTATAGATATCATACTTCATAGCAAACTCAAACAAGTATACAATGTTCGTATGCTATATAAATGCAATATCACTTGCATTGGCCTACAATCAAGTATGCGTGGCATCCTCCTAGCTCTTCCCAGTGGCATATATTGGGGAAAGAAAGATGTTGGCATGTTGGGTTTCAACATGGCGGTGGCTTTGTTCATTCTCCCAACTAAAATAAAGTGCATGTTCGGACAAGCTTGCATGAAAATAATGGAGTCAGGAGAGATCGGATTATACTTTTAAGCCTGACCACTCTATAATCCTTTCAGGTAATGTTCCCAGTTTTTTGGTCCAAATGTAGTGAAACTGAAGCAGTGTGCTCACAGTATGACCTGTATATACTGCATGCAGAGCAAGAAGTGATTATTGAAAAGTAAGTTGTTTTGGCAACTTCTACTCTACTGCCCAGTAACATGTTGAAGTGTTTTAAAAGAGCATCTTAGACATTTGCCTTTGAGGGACTAAAGTAAAAGTATTAACAGCTCTGGTCAGGAGTGTAGCTAAAAACTCATGGGCTCTGGTGCAAAAGTTCAGCTTGAGCCACCCGTGCAACTTTACCTCATGGTTCAAGACTGTGTCTCCTGTGCCTCTGCAATCTAATTGTGCATCGTCTGTACCGCCCCCAAAATGCAATTGTACGTCCCATGTACTACCTCTGCTATTTAATTGTGTGTCAGCTGTGCCCCTGCCCCCAAAGTGAAGGTGTTCCTCCCTCTGTGCCCTTGCCTCCCACCAATAGTGGTCTTCTAGGACCGTATTTGTTTGGTGCCTTCATATCTTTATCCCCTTCCTCCTCCTTCAATGGTGCACAGCCAGTGCATTGCACTGTGTTCATCCTGGATCAGACTCTTTTAACTCCACTATTCTGGCACATTAGAGAAAACTAGAGGAACCAGGGAAGAAGGAACCAAGCTGCAAATAGTACTGTTCTCGCCTGAGGTGCACTGCGAGAAAAGGAACAGAATAAAGATATGCAGGTACTGGACCAGTCAGTGCTAGTGTGGTGAGGGTAGCTATTAGCAAAGAAAAAAACTTTTCTGCACTCAATGAATGGTTCGTTTCCACAAATGGTGGTTGTCCAGAACGTATAGGAGTTACACTTACTGGGGAGGAGGGGGATATGATGACCATGAGCCCCCTCCTTGAAGTGATGTCTCCTTTTTCTCCAGATAGACGTTTCCAAGTGTTAAAGATAGAATAATAACACTTTTTATTTCCAATGTTCGCTAAAAAATGGGCAACGCGTTTCTGTGCTCACAGGCACCTTTCTCAAGCCATAGTTAAGTAATACAATTGTCACATATATATAGTATTATAAGATCACTTACATTACAAGTTACTGGTGTCTCCCGGTGGTGGCAGCCATATTGGGGGCGTGTTTGAATTTGCCAACGTCATCACGCTGGTCAAGTGATCGGTGTTTGACGTTCCACCGTAGAAAAGCATAGAAGGTATCACTAGGGGCATGTCTGACATCTACAACGTAGTCTGACCATTGTCTATGTGTATATCACCCCTCACTCTCCACCTCGCCATACAGTGCACATCTTCAGCCCTTTACTTTCTGTATCACCCCATTACTTGTAGTATGTAAGCTCGTTGGAGCAGGACCCGCACCCCTATTGTTTCCATCAATTGATTACTATGTAACTGTGGTTCTGTAATGTTTGTACTTTTGTCTTTCTGTATCCCCTGTCTATGTAAGCGCTGCGGAATATGTTGGCGCTATACAAATAAAGTTTATTATTATTATTATTATTACAACGTCATCACGACCGTCACGTGATCGGCATATGACATTCCCACTATCAAGTGCATAGGACATGTTGTTAGGGGCGTGTCAGATGCTTCCGCCGTCATCACTGTTGTCATGTGACTGACACGTGATGTGCCCTTACTCTGTATATTACGGGCAACGTCATATCCACAGCGTCATTACATCTGTCATAACACCCTCCAATCAAGATTCTTAACAAAATATAATATACAACATGGAGGAATCCGAAATACTTTGCAAAAACATTGGAGCATATTGAAAGATGACCCTTTTTTACAAAAAAGTTTACCATAAAGACCAGTAGTAACGTTTAGAAGAAATAAAACAATAAAAGATATATTAGCCTCCTCCTGCCCTTTTAAAAGACAAAAAAATAAACAAAAGAAAGATATAAATGGTGCGAATCAATTTTTAAAGCCTATTCAAGGCGCATATAAGTGCGGTATACCCAGATGCAAATGTTGTACACACATTACACATGGAAAAAAAGAGATACCGATATCATCAACAACACCAAAAAAAATACATAAGATTCAATCTCTTTTAACATGCAGTTCAAAATTTGTGATATATCTTCTGCAATGTCCTTGTGGGCTAAGGTATATAGGGCGTACGATTAATCGCCTACGAACACGGATTAACAAACATCGTAATAACATAGTGAATGGTTTTGAGAAACACAGCATCTCAAGACATTTTATGAAAGTACATAATAAAGATGCCAGGGGTTTGAAAGTAACACCATTAGAGAAAGTAAAACCAGAACTGTTTTCTCTACTCAAAAAACGAGAAATGTACTGGATCTTTCGATTGCAAACATTGAATCCTACAGGGCTGAATGAAACCCTCGAAAAAAACTTTTAAATGAAAACTTTTAAATAGAATTGAACAAAACAAAAGTCTTATATTTAAGGATTTTTTAAACAAAATAACATACACTGGTAGAAAAAAATGTTTTGTTTATTTTTATCGATATTCTTTGAATTTTATAAATTATGAATATTTGTATTAATTTTATATATGATAAGATTTATTGTGAATATTTATATGTATGTTTATATACACTAAAAGTTATAAGATACACAAATCATGCAACCGCTAGATTAGGCTAATAACTCCACCTCATATAATCATGTTATTCGATTATACAAATTAATAGGAGAATGGTAGAAAAACAAGCAATACTCCATCGATATGTATAAACATCATATGATATACACGCGATACATAGGGAGAGTGAAACTATACCTAGAATGCCGTTCTTAACATTGTAGATACAAGTACATCACACATCGCTCACATGACAGATGTAATGACGCTGTGCCCATAGATATGGTGTTGCCCGTAATATACAGAGTAAGGGCACATCACGTGTCAGTCACATGACGACAGTGATGATGGCGGAAGCATCTGACACGCCCCTAACAACATGTCCTATGCACTTGATAGTGGGAATGTCATATGCCGATCACGTGACGGTCGTGATGACGTTGTAGACGTCAGACATGCCCCTAGTGATACCTTCTATGCCTTTCTACAGTGGAACGTCAAACACCGATCACGTGACCAGCGTGATGACGTTGGCAAATTCGAACACGCCCCCAATATGGCCGCCACCACCGGGAGACACCAGTAACTTGTAATGTAAGGGATCTTATAATACTATATATATGTGACAATTGTATTACTTAACTATGGCTTGAGAAAGGTGCCTGTGAGCACAGAAACGCGTTGCCCGTTTTTTAGCGAACGTTGGAAATAAAAAGTGTTATTATTCTATCTTTAACGCTTGGAAACGTCTATCTGGAGAAAAAGGAGACATCACTTCAAGGAGGGGGCTCATGGTCATCATACCCCCCTCCTCCCCAGTAAGTGTAACTCCTATACGTTCTTGACAACCACCATTTGTGGAAACGAACCATTCATTGAGCGCAGAAAAGTTTTTTTCTTTGCTAATAGCTACTTTCTATTGTATTTCTTTGGGATCACTCTCTTATGAGAGACCCCAATTATTTCTGCAGCTCTCCCTCCTTTGGAGGATTAGAATTGTGTCGTTTTTCACTGAATGACGATCCTGAGGCGCTATCTGGTTACACTTTTTTAGTATGCTGAGGGGGACCAATTGGCTGCCCAGGCCTAGGAGCTATAGCGCCCAGGCGATCCCTGTAGCTATGCCACTAGCACTGGTATGTTGCATGACCTTACTAACACCATTTTCCTAATTATAAATATTTGCCTTAATTAGCTTCCTGCAGAGGTTGTATTCACTTCCTATCAATTAGAAAATTACGTATTCCTAAACCTCTGTCAAAACTTAATAAAGCATATATGATTGTAACCCTTTCCAATCCACTGTCTGACCTCTGAAGACATTATGATTTAATGCTGTACAGCTCTGATGTTGGAAGACATCCGTCGGGGTTCTCTTACTGTATATTGCCAACCTCTGTGCTGTCAGAGCCTATCCAATGTGTCACCTCATGCAGTACTGGCTTTAGCCAGCAGATAGCTCAGTTGTATAACAGCAGAAAAAGAGTAAGCCCCCTAGGAAAACCAGCATACAGATTGGATTGGAAAAGGTTAATGTTTCATAGTCTGAGAAATGTATAGATTACATTACGTTTAGAGATATACCTTTAGAACCGAAAGTCTTCTAGCAGTTGATTCACAAGTCTTTATATAAGTTGATTCTTCATGCAGAGAGAACTGGGTTCTAGTCCTTTCTATACATGATATATGAAGCCACAAGTCATTTTGTCTTTGGTTAGGGTAATGTAACATTACTGTCATCAATCCTTCTCTCTACATTAAAAGTGCAATCATTTCCTTGGTAGAATACTGGAGCCTCTCCAGCACTTGCCAATGTATCACTAAGGTTGAAGTGCAGAAAGATTAATTTCTAATTGATTTGGCACCCACACAAGATTACCCATAAAGCATAATGGAAACTATCTCTATATTTAAGGGACACCCTCAGTGGTTTGCGGCTATCCATTTTAGTTAATGAATGATACTTTTAGCAAGGTGACACTTTTTTGAATCATATCAATCCTTGAAGTGCTTTAACTTTAAATACTTGCAGCAAATATTATTAGCAAAGCCCTGTGATTAATGTTTCCAGAAGGAGCTATTAAGAGTATCTATACATCTGTTCATGGTATAATGTTCAAATCAGAACCATTTATGGAGTGCAGGTTGAGATATCCTTTCCCAGCTTCTCACTGCAAATAATAGGCTAATATATTAGCAACCAGGGTACAAGTTGGCTATTTTTCATCTGATAATTATGGGACAAAATTTCAAAAAACTCCCCCGGGTCCTGTTATAATGTACATCAAACATGACTGTGATTTCTTCTGCTAAAACTTAGTGGTTGTATTTACTTTTGATTTAGGGGGTAAGACAACATTCCCAGAAACAATGGTGAAATCTTTATTACTGATACATACAGTATAATAAATATTATGGAACATACTCTTTATAGTGAAAAATTAGAGATTTAATAGCATGGGGGTAATATTTATAGTTCTCCTTTTTCATATGTGCACGTAATGATTTAAAATGTTATATTCTACAAAAGACCATCTGTACAAATATATGATATACATTTCGAGGACATTAAGGTGATTTATGCAAATATATTTACAATATATACAGTTTCATGGAAAATTACGTAAGATCCTTATGCAGTAAAGGGGCTTGTAATAGATAAAGCGTGTAAATATGTCACATGAATATTTTCTTACTTCACATTTATTACATACTGTGTTCTTCAGTGTTTGCCTAATATATGCACAGCGCTAACAGTTTTAAAGCAAGTGGTGTAGAGAAAAAGTCACTATATATTGACATGTTTTAAAGGTGTATGTAGTGTGGCAGTCTAGAGCTTCTCTCCAGTACAACTTGCAACAAATCCATGAAGAGTCCTACGACTTTTCCATAACTATTGAAATGCTTTTTTCATTCATTATGTAACTAGCCACACAGTTAAGTCACATTATTACGACCAACTCTTACTTTCAACGTTGACCATGCATAGCCCATGAAGGAAGTAATGTGTCATGGGCTGGCTAGGTGGGTATATAAGGTGTGTGATAGGCTGCTTACTAGAGATGAGCGAGCATACTCGCTAAAGACAATTACTCGATCGATCATTGTCCTTAGCGAGTATCTCCCCGCTCGGAAGAAAAGGTTTGGCTGCCGGCACAGGTGAGAGGGGAGTTGCGGCAGTGAGCTGGGGGGAGCGGGGGGGGGGGGGAAGAGAGATCTCCCCTCCGTTCCTCCCCGCTCTCCCCCGCAGCTCCCCGCCCGCCGGCGGCAGCCAAATCTTTTCTTCCGAGCGGGCAGGTACTCGTTAAGGGCAATGCTTGATCGAGTAATTGCCCTTAGCGAGTATGCTCACTCATCTCTACTGCTTACTTATCACTTGTTGATTTCATGGGTTAGAGGGGTGATTTATCAGAGTTGTAAAAGGAGATGATTATTGGTTTTGGGCCAAAGATGGCAGTATTTCTCAAACAGCGCTGTTTGTGAACTGTTCGCATGCTACTGTGGTGAAAGTGTATCGTAAGTGGACAAATGGCACCATTGGAAATAATTGACGAGGAAACTGCAGAGCACCAAGTGCAATTGATGTGAGGGATGAACGTAGGCTACCAAAGTGTACGAGGGCCGAGCTATATGCTACAGTGGAGCAGCTCACCATGAAAATGAACTAGGGGGCCATAAGATGTGTATCTAAAACAACAGTTCAGTGCACCCTATTGCATATGGGGCTCTGAAGCAGACAGATGATGTTATGTTAGTTTGAGCTTGATTGCGCATTTATCTTCTTTAACTCTAATGGATGCTGTTGTTGCACACCTGGGGGCAATTAGGGAAAGGTTATTAGTTCCCTCCTGCCCTGGGTTTTGAGCTGGTCAATTCAGTACAGTCTCTTTCTGCTGTGGAGTGCTGAGGACCTCTCTGGATCTGGTTTCCCTGTTTCTTTCAGCAGCTCTTCAGTTAAATACAGAGACTTATTCTTTGAAGGTTTTGTTTATTCGTATGGTGGTTCTCCTTTGTCATTTATGAGAATTAGTGAGTGGCACAGGCATGAGGGTTGGATGCGTCCTTATCAGGGTGGGCCATCCGCTAGTAAGCAGGGGTTGTCACACTCTAGTTCCCCTAAGGAAAGTTTTCCTCCTTTGTTTGGTGTTTTCCTCATACTGCAGGGGTTGCTGGTAGTGTGGTGTGAACACTGACAAGACCACAGCTCACCCTCGTGTATAATTATGATCTGTAGTTTATGTAGGTGCCTATAGAATACAGAAAGCAATGGTAGTGTCCTCCCAGAAGTCAGAGATGGTACTGGTTCTAATTAGCCATGTGATGCTGACCATCTCATCCAAAGGTACCTGTTGAAGACCAGCCTCACCGTTCTTCTTGAAAGTCAATACCTACCACTAAGAACACAAATAACCCTTCTATAAGGTCTTCCTTAATTTCACATAATTATTTCATCATAAATGTTGAAAGCTATCGGTAAAGTTAGTGTTTGACAATGAATCAATCTTCTGTAGCTGAATTTAAAAAAATGAATGTATTGTTTAATTAGGCTACACAAACAGTTTGCTATCATGCTTACAGGGAACAACTATGGCAGGCTCAATTTGCACCTTTCACTGACAAATTCAGGAATATGTGATTTTTCTATTTGGTAAGAAGGTTATGTAAAGACAATGCTAAAAGGGCCGCTCGTTGATTTTTATTTTCATTCATTATGTAGCTATCCCCACAGTATATACAAGTGAGCTAATGTTACCTTGGTTAGTTATTTCTTTCTATATGAAACTCCTCGCCTATTTTTCATTAGATTGTCAAATGATCTCAGTTGTGGAAATCTCAGATTTACTTAGGTGTTATGGATTCATTTTATAGTAAATTTTTCAGTGCAATGCTATTAAATAAATTTACCACACATTCATTGAATTCAATGAGTGGCTAAGCGCTGCCTGTGATTGGCTGAGCGCTGTGACTAATCACAGGCAGCGCTCAGCTGTCATTCAATGAGTGGCTGAGCGCTGCCTGGGATTGGCTGAAAGAGCTTCATTACAGTGCCGGGACCCAAGCAGCTAGATGTGCCTGAGCCCCGGCAGCGGCGGAGATGTAAGTATTTATTTTTTTTATTTTTTACACAAGCTAGGAATGATTTTCAGTGAAGGGCTTATATCTAAAGCCATTCCTCGGAAATCACTGCAGGGCTGTTGACATCCTATCACTTTCAATGGGTCTGCCGGCAGCAGCGGCAGCCCCATTGAAAGCAATGGCAGAACATTGCAATCCTCTGCCACAGCTGTCACACCTTTAGCAGTGGATTCTTTACTCCCTGCGGGGAGTTCCTTTGTCACTGAACAAAGTGACAGTGCTGTCACAGTGTTCAGTGACAAGGGGACTCCCCTCGGGGAATATTGACATGCACCACGGACCTATGGTGTACGGATGTCCTATGTTTTTCAGGTACGTTCGTTTGCACTCCTGTAAAACACGGACATGTGAACACACTATAGGGAACCAATGGTTCTAATAGACGCGTGGTTTTGCGCGGACGTATATACGCACGTAAACACGCTTGTGAGTTTATATGTAGTAGATTTGTTGCACATGTTTTGTGCCTGTCCTTTGTATCTGTATGTGGCTTACAGAAATCTATGTACATGTTGTAGACAAAACCCCATATAAATGAATGGCATTAATTTTCAGTTGCAGAAATGTCTGCAGCAAAAATGCCGTGTTTGAATATAACATTATAGTGTCATTTCATCTGCAAGACCAAAAAACAGCAAATCATAGACAGACTGTGTAACAAAAATGTGTGTCAATTGTAACATTGTAGTAAACGTAAAGAAAGAAAACACTTATATATACTAGTATATAAGTAAAAAACATTGGTAGATGTGATCCTAACAAATTTGTCTCCAATTTTCTTGAAATAATTCATATTTTGTCTGTGTGTTTTGTGACTTATTCTGTAAAATGAATGGGCGGTTCAGTTTGTGGGTCAAAGTGATTTAAGGGCACTGCTTCAAAGCTCATAAAAATTTTCATTGAGCAAAGTTGTAAAATCTATACTCTGTCTATAAGCAATCTAAATGTGACTATGGTTTCAGAAATTACTATTAGTCTAGGAGATCCATTAACTGCCAATAAATCGTGTGGCTGACAGCATCCTGCACAGAATTATTTCCTCAAAATAAGTCAAAGGATCTGTTTAAAGCAAAACAGTAATATTTATAATACATGAAATGAATCTTGTGCTTACCAATAATGTTCGTATTATACAAAAACTACAACAAGAAGGAAAGCATATTAAAAGTGCTGTTAAAAAAGAAGAATGAAAAAAAGCAGAAGAAAAATGTGTAACATTGAACCTCTCAATATATTTAAACAGCCCATTCCACTGGATTTTAAGGGATTATCTGAAATAAATGATATTTGTAACTGCAAAAGTATACAGCAATATATGAAGCATAATAGACATTTATAATTACTACATATTCATGGTTGAATTCCAAGACCTCTTAAAAGATCCCTAAAACTAGGACTTAATGATAAAAGTAAACAGAAGATTGTCTGCATGTTCCTTAGACTCAAGCCCCATTTACTTGGGATGACTGTCGGGCAAACGATGCCCGACACTCGTCCCTGCATGTACTAGCTCACGTGCTGCTGCACAGGAGCGAGTATCACTGGCTCACAGTGGGAGATTTCTCTCCTCGCTCTCCCCTGCCCCTCTCCATTCACTTAACAGAGTGGCCGTTCAGTACTGAACAGCTGCTGTTTACACTGAACGATCATCGTTCATGATTTTATGCAGCCTAAAATTCTGAATGATGACCGTTTAGTGTAAAAAGCAGCTGTTCAGTATGGAATGGTTGCTGTTAAAGTGAATGGAGAGGGGCAGGGGAGAGCGAGGAGTGAAATCTACTCCAGCCACCCCGCTGCAAGCCAATGATAATTGCTCCTGTGCAATAGCACGGGAGTTAGTACACATGGGTACGTGTGTCGGGCGTCGTTTGCCCAACAGTCGTCTCGTGTAAATGGGACTTAACAGTGTTGTAAAGTCTTACAGAAAACAGATGTTAAAGGGGTTGTGTCATGAAAGGAAGTTATCCACTATCACCCACAAGATAGGTGATGTTCTGCTGATTGGTCGGGATCTGTCCTCTAGGACTCCCACCAATGAGAACGGAGGTCTGGTGCATCCAGGAATTAATAGAGTGTTAGATGACCATACGCACAGCCACTCTATTCATTTCAATGGGACTGACAGAGATAGTCGAATTGGACTATTAAAATGAATAAAATGATAGCGCACATATACGACTGCAACTCCATTCATTCCTAGATGCACCAGATCTCCGTTCTTGGGAGTGGTAGACTTCCCACCAATCGGAAAGTTATCCCCTATACTACAGACAAGAAATAACTTGCTTTCGTTGGACAAGATCATTGATTCTTCTGATTGCTTTAATTATTATTTGGCAGACAACTTGAGGGGTGGGGTTTAGCAAAGGGGCAGGTCTTAACACTTTTTGCATTCAGTTGTAGACAGAGCAAAGTGTTCTTCTGCATACAGAAACATAGTAAGGAAAAGGAGGGGAAATTGGCTGGTCTCTTGGGACACGTAGAGAAGAATTCTTTATATATTTCTCATGGATTTGATTGGAAATAAGGGTCCAATTATGATGAAGGGTGAGTGGAAAAATTGCTGGGTTATGTTTTGTGTATTTTCTGTTTAGTGTTCCTTTGAAATTTGTTATTGGACTTTTACTGTTTTTGAGATTTTGTAAAAATGATACCAACAACTATGAAATAATAATAAATAACTAAATAAGGAAGTAAATATATATTCATTTGCAAGTCACTGAACAGTAACACACAGCAATCTGTTTTAAACATCCTGTTCACAAGTACAGCTGTCAATATTGTAAATAATATGCACCTCTCTGTGCGGCATCTACTATGTGTCACAGCTTGTCAGTTGCAACAGTGTTGTGGCATGGTGGCCTCGACGCAGGCCAAGACCTGTTGCTTGGTTATGCAGGTCAAGGGTTATGTGCAAAGACTGCTGGTTGCAGTCTCGCTATGCTGCATGGTGCATGCTGGCTATTAGTCATTCCTGGGAGAAGGTTGGGGGTGTGGTTCTCTAATTCCTCTGCCAATCCTCAGGTGTGGAGAGTTTTATATTCTTACCCCTGCCTTTGCTCACCGCTGCTTATTTAGTTCTATAGAGAAGTTGTTGGAGAGTGGTATTCCTCTGTGCTAGGTGTATTGCTACCATTCCAGATAAGTGCTTCAGTTTCCTTTTCAGTTGTAATTCTGTTTTCATTTGTATTGCTTTACTATGTCCGCTCATCTCTTCAGGGGCTCCTATAGGGACAATCAGGGCCCAGGAAGAAGACAGTGGGGCCACCTTTATCGAGGCGATGACTTTACTTTTAGGCAGGGACCCTTCACCTCCCTGCTAATTTAGGGACAGACTTTCTCCCCCTGGAGTGGTGCTACTGATCAGCATAGCATGGTGTTATACTATTTCCAGTAGTGTGTATGTAATCATGCCCCCATGCTGAGCGTGGTGCTCTTGTTCTGCATAGACTTTACACACTGGCATTCATATTTCTGGTGTGTCACACACTGTCCTACAGTGCATAGTGTTAACAACTGTAGTTAATGTGAACGTCACCCTGCGTCCATGCTAGTGTTATGCTCGTGTGTTGCACGGATGTGACACTATGCTGCTGAATGTTAATAAAATTCAGACAATTTATAAATGGTAAAGAAACCAATAGTCTACTACACAATCAGTAAAAATATTAGCTAAGTAAAAAATCAACATAAGATGGCTTGGATATTGGTGCTTGGAAGCATGCATCTACTCATTTCCTTATTGTAGAGAGTTAGAGCACAAAACTAATGATTAAAATTAATTAAAATGGATTTCCTGATGCATACATATGTCAATGGATTAGGAAGTTATAATGTCTATATCCAGCTGTATTCAGACTACACTGGTAATGAGTGTCTCATAAATGGAGATAGTAGTCAGGGAGAAACAGGAATTACATAGTATGTAAGGCTGGAAAAAGACATATGTCCATAAAGTTCAGCGTATCACCCTCCAGTGTAGAGGAAGCAAAAAAAAAAAAAACCAATGAGGCAGAGGCTAACTTTCCCCATTTAAGTAACAAATTCCTTCCTGACTCCAATCTGGCAATCTGAATAATCCCCAGATCACCGACCCTTCTGAAGTTATTAGTAAGTACAACATATAATATTGTATCGCTCAAGAAAGGCATCCAGGCCCCTCTTGAACTCTTTTAGTGAGTTTATCACATCCTTGTCCCCTTGATATTGTCACAGTCCTGGGTATAAATAGATGATGGGAGAGATCTCTGTTTTGTCTCCTGATATATTTATATATAGTTATTAGGTCGTCTTTTTTCTAAACTAAATTACCTCATTTTTGATTACCCCTCTGAGTATTGTAGTCCATCCATTCCATTTATTTCTTTAGTTGCCCGCCTTTGAACCCACTCAAGCTCTGCCATATCCTTTTGAGTACCATTACCCGAAACTGTACACAATATTCCATGTGTGGTCTAGACAGAGACTTGTAAAGAGGAAGAACAATGTTCTCATTATGTGCCCTTAGACCTCTTTTGATGCCTATTTGCCTTAGCAGCAGCTGCTTGACACTGGTTGCTCCATTTAAGTATACTGTTAACTAAAGTGCCCAAGTCCTTTTCCATGTCGGTATTACCCAGTGGTTTCCCATTTAGTGTGTAATGGTGACATTTTCCCTGTCCATGTGTATAACCTTACATTTATCAGTGTTTCACCTCATTTGCAACTTTTCTGCCCAAACCCCCAACTTATCCAGATCCTCTTGCAACCGTATACTGTCCTCTCTTATGTTAATTAATAGTTTTAATAAGTTAATAGTTTTGTATCATCTGCAAATATTGATATTTTGCTGTGAAATCCTACTACCAGGTCATTAATAAATGCCATTCACTTACCCACTTAGACAAATTCTCGCCCAGGCCAAGTATTTACATTAGAGATGAGCGAGTGTACTCACCAAGGCAAACTACTCGAGTGAGTAGTGCCTTATGCGAGTACCTGCCCGCTCGTCTCAAAAGATTCGGGTGCCGGCGGGGGAGAGCGGTGAGTTGCGAGAGTGAGCAGGGGGGAGCAGGGGGGAGAGTGAGAGAGAGATCTTTCCCCACGTTCCTCCCCGCTCTCACCCGCGGCAGCAGCCGAATCTTTTGAGACGAGCGGGCAGGTACTCGCATAAGGCACTACTCGCTCGAGTAGTTTGCCTTAGTGAGTACGCTCGCTCATCTCTAATTCTCATGTCATATACCAACATGTTATGTGGCACAGTATCAAACGTTTTGGAAACGTCCAGATATACAAGATTCAATGACTCCCTGATCCAGTCTAGAACTTACCTCCTTGTAGTAGCTGATCAGGTTGGTTTGACAGGAGCGATCTCTGATAAACCCATGCTGATTTGGAGTTATACATCCATTTTCCTTGAGGAATGGCATCTCTTAGAAACCCCTCCAACATTTTACTCACAATAAAAGTAAGACTTGCCAGCCTGTAATTTCCAGGTTCACTTTTTGCCCCCTTTTTGAATATCGGCATGACATTTGCCATGTGCATCTGGGCTATAAAGTTACATAGTGTTATTTATCCTGTTGGTGTTCTGTAAAGGAAGGTATGTTGCATAAAGCTGCTGATTCTTTCTATCTGACATTCCCTTCCTTGCTTTCTGTAAGAGATCAGTGTTGCTGCCTTGTTCACTTTTTGTCTGGATCATGTTGTGTTAATGTTTGGGTGTAATGATGTTTTAACATTTGGTTAATAAATTTTTTTCGCCATTATTTTAGCTTTAAGTACTGACAGATAAGAAATTATGTGCTAAATGTTGTGTTAATAGTTCGCTGACATTAAGGTATTTATTTTATGAAAATGTTACAATGCGGAAATGAACAACATGTCCCAAAAAATAATATCAAATTTAAGAAAATAATAAAGAAATGGGAATACTGTTAGTTCTATATGGGACGCAGTCAGCGTGATATGAAGTACATGATATAGAAATGTAAATACTATTCTGATCTGATGTTGAGTGTAATGTACTCCACGATTTATTTCCTTCAATGCCATCTGCTCACATATCAAACTATCCCTCATAACGCCTTTGGCCTCTCACCTTCCTGAATTTTTTTATTTTTTTCCCCGGAAAAATCCACTTAATTAAGAAAATTGCAATCCATAAATAGTTCATGTAGTTACATTTGCTTAGTGCGGTCTGTAAGTGATAAATATCTGAACAGGACAGATAGACACACAAGTGTGACAATGTAATGTTGCCAAATGCATCTTTACCATACGAGTTTTCTGTGTTTCAAAAATCACTTACCTTTTGTTCACCAAAGAATCTTATGTAAACTTATAAGTTCCTAATAAGTTAAGTCATTCTACAGTAAGAAGAGTCTGGCTTCCTTCTATCCTTTGTTTCTTTTTTCTTTTACTTATTTCCCTTTATCTATATACCATAGCTTAATACAGTTCTACTGAAAATGCATTTATATCCATCTCTGTTCCAAAAGGGGCCCTAAACTAATTTCCCTACCACATAAATACATAGACATAGTCTAGGGCAAATTTAAAAGTGCACTAATTAACCTCCAAGTATGATTAATTATTTACGTTGCTCCTTGCCAACATATTCTGCAGCACTGTACACTGATTACCGTTACTCACATCATTCCTCATCCTTGCAATCTAATTTCTTTATCTTTGCCACTACAGTCAATTTAACAAGAAGCAAATTAACTAAGGCTTTACGTTAAAGTGATAGCCATTCAGGTGAATGGAGGCAGAGCAAGCGGAGATCGTTTCGGCCGCCTGCTTCTATTCACAGTAAACAGGAGTCGATCAAACATTGAGCAGCTCCTGTTTAAACGGCCGACAGTCCCTTGGTTTTTAGTTCTGCTAAAACTCAAATGACTCCGACAAGTGAGCAATTTTTTGCTGTCAGCGATTGCGTGTACACGGGACGATTATCACCCAAATTCGCTGTTTCCAGAGAGAATTTGGGTTATAAAAGCTGTGTGTAAAAGTAGCTTAATGTAAAACAAAGTTTCAAAAATCCTGAGCTGTTTCTAAGTTTACCACTGCTGTTCTTAGTTATTTAGGTCTTGTAAAAAGACTAGGAGCTAATTAACTGTATCCTACATAGCACACATTAAATGTGTAGTTTATATTAAGGATCACTAACTACCATGCAGGCATTTCTGGTCCACTTAATCTGCACGTGTCAAACACTGTTCCTTAATACAATATGTTTCAATAATAGATGTTTATTCTTCCCTTGGGTTTTCTATCTCAAAAGCATCAGGCCATTTAGCAAAATGTAGTGGATATGCAATAAAACGTCTCTGGAATTTTTAGCATTTGTGTCATAATTCAGCATGTATTTAAAAGCCATACCCTTAATGACATGGAGCCAGATAGCTGGGAATATTTCACAGAAATGGCCTTTTCATGAAGGCACATATATAAGCAGGAATTTATGCTGATCCTTCATTGCCATGTTCATTGGTCTTTATGTAGAAACTGTGTGACCTGAATGAATTACATTTTGCACAGAGAGCATTTCAATATTCAGTACGCTGAGTAACACCTGCCAAGACACTTTCCATTGTTTTATCATAGCCATATCTGAAAGCAAACCAAATATTTCTGCATTATGGAATGTACATTACCTGAGTGGGATGTCCAATAAATCAAAAAGGCAGGTATGGTAAACACAGAAAATAACTCCAGCTGTTCTCTTACTCATCCTGATTTAGCTGCGGCGGTACTCCTGGGAATAGTTTTAGTTGTACTGTCAACATTTTCAGAACAAAGAAACAACTACAACTGGCAAATGAGGAGCCCAGCTGGTGCTATGTTTAAGCTCCTAAAGAATATACTTTAATCCTGACACCTGCAAGCTATTTCTTGAAGATTTACAACTGGACATGAAGAATGAGGGTTCTTGAGAGCCATGAGATTTCTCATTGTATAATAATGTTGTTGTTGGATTTTGTTGTTATTTGAAGTTCTGTGCCCCCAAGGTCCCAATAGTCTCCTGACCACAAAGAGTTTATCATTCCACAACAAAAGCTATAAAAATGGTGCCATGGTTTTTTCTCATTTGCAATTCCCCCTAACCTCATCCTGTAATTTGCCATGAGAGAGCCTTGGATTTATCAGCAAAACAAATGCACATGCTCAAGTGGATCACAAGCGGCCCCGTAGAAGCATCTGCATTCTTTCTTCAAATTTACATGAAGCAAATGATTTGGTTGTCATGCCTCGAGGGAACTAAGATAGTTACATAGCTGGAAATATTACTTGGATCTAAAAGCATACATAGCTGGAATACAAGAAGTAAAACTTTGGTATGTTGATATTAAACCAAGACAAACATGCAAGAGAAAAAACAATGTGGTGCATGTTGAATGGGCTCATCGGAGAAAAAGACAGTTATTGTAGCTGCTTTCTGTTCTGACTGGACGAGCATCAGGGAATTCAAACCTTCAACGGGATGCGTGACAGCAGCGGAAGACTACAGAAATGTCCCACCTGTAAGTTTAGAACAGGGTATTAATGCTACAATATACACTGACTAATAAAAACTGGAGACTTAGAGGTTGAATGAATCTTGATCTCTGCTGTAGCATTTAGATGTAGACTAGTAAGGCATTTTCATAAACTACATGTCTTTATGCACCTATCTACTAATTGCTGCTTCCAGCAGGATAAGGGTATACTTACAAGAGGCAGATATGTTTTTGAAATTTTTGGGACTGCAAATGCATTCCATACATGTGAATTGGGGTTGTTAGCAGCATGATAATGGATTTCTGCAAGCCATAGTCACAAGATTGGGACAGTCACTGAATTTTCTACAAATCTGCCAGGAAACAATGCTTGATAATCGGAAGTTGTCTATATGAACATGAATGTCTAAAAATCTAGCAACTTTTGAAGCAGTGTGCAAGCAAATGCGAAGTATTCTGTTGGGAAATAAAGGCTCCTACCCAGAAAAGAAAGATGTAATAAAGTGACCACTGAGGGCATAGCAATCATAGACTACATACATCTATTAGTAAATAAAGTATTACTACAGTACAACTTTTAAAACCATCCTAATACTGCTCGATAAGTAACATAAAACACACCCTCGTTACATGGTACTTACAAATAAGTAAAGATTTACAAGTCCCATTTATGAACATATTATTGCTTGTACTGCATTGAATGGTTTGTAGATTATGGTATTTAGCTTTTTTGCACCTGGTACAGCACCTAATTTCTTAAGTAGAAGTAACAGAAGCCAGCTGCTGATCATAGGCACTCTTTAGCAAGCACTTTCTACACTTTAGCTTTTTCTGACTTTTGCATTATGTACAAAACCAACTTGCACCTCACATGTCATTGGGTCCAGCAGGATGGAAAACGCATGGGTACAGCAATCCATTTCATCTTGTTTTGATTTACACTGAAAAACTATTGCTTGAAGGAAGCATACAAGCGATGGTAAAATATTCTTTAAAAATGCAGAATATAAATATATTGAGGTTTATTTACTGTTACAAATTTAACAGTTTTCTGACGCAAATTGCATCAAAAAATATGCTTTGTGCAACATTTACTATATGTTTTAGACACTTTTTCCGCTGTGTCTGACAAAAAGGGTGTTACTGCACTAAAAAAGCCCCCAAAATGGTGCAATTTTTGTGGTAATTGAAGTCAACTACAAGGTGGCAGAAAGTTAATAAAGTTAGAATAAACAGTCTTAAAAATGTAGCAGATTTCTTATTTAGCAATGCTACTGTGATACATTTGGCACATTTTAAGACTGTCGAGTCTAAAGGGCATTCACACAGGCGTATTTTCTGTCCATATTCAGGGCGGATTCAGACGAGTGCGCTTTTGCACCCTTTATACGGCTGTGATAATAACAGCCATATAACTGGAGAGAACGAAATCACGGATCTCTGGATCTCTATGGGATTTCAGTGGCTTTGTTTTCACTAGCTCTTTTCCCAGCTGTGATTTGTGCTCTGGCGCGGAGTTTGAACTACCAATGAAGAGATTCCCTTCATTCAGACGCAACTACGCTTCGTGCTGCTGAGTGTAGCTGCGCCTACAACAGTATGAATGAGCCCTTGGTCTTTTTTTTATGGACTGACTGTACCCAAAATACAGACCTATTGAATGAACTTGGTGTATTCAGACGTACATTTTTTAGATGAACCAATGTTGCACGTAAAAAAAACCACAGCATGTCTTATTTTTGGTGCATATGCATGGATTAAAATCTCCCAATAAAGTCTATGGGTGTGCAAAAAAAACCCCCCTGTGAACATGCATTAGTATGTGCATTCGCTGTGGGTTTTTTTTTTGCACATCCTGTTTCTTTGAGTTGTGAGGAAGCTGGCATCACTTGGGCATTCTTGCATTTTTTTGCAAGCATGAAAAACACACTGAATGTGAATTCCACATGGACATAAAGAGCTCACATACACACCAAGTAAACACCAAAAACAGACACAAACATGCATTGAAAACGCATTTTTCACAGATGAAAATTGCATGCACCCCTGTGAATGAACACTAAGTTTGTGTGTTTGTATGTGGACATTTATTCAAAATGAACTTCTCAGGGTGGTTTTACATCTGTGTCGGAACCTCTGACTAAAGTGTTGCATGCAGCATTTTTTCTTCCTTCCAAAAGCCGGGCAGATGAGCGGAAAGCAGGCAGACCCCATTATAGTCAATAGGGTCCGTCCAGAGACTGAGCCGTTTGGCTGTGGGTATTTCCCTTTCCTGCTCCCCAAATGGAGTAGGAAAGTGGAATTCCCAGCGCAGATGTGAAACCACCCTTATTTGGAGGACTTTAACAGAAATCTAGGAAAGATATTGCATAAACATAGTCTTACTGCCTGGAGTCCTTGCTGCCAGTCTGTTTGAAATTACAGAGTGATTAATATTCAATATCTAAGTCATATATGGAAGCCATGAGCACACCAGAGAATTCACAGAAAGACAACCATTAACATTTAATGTTCATGAGTTATAATAATAATCTTTATTTGTATAGCGCCACATATTCTGCAGCGCAGTTATCCCTAACTAAAAGAAATACACTGAACCTACTACACAGTCGAGTCACATTATTATGACCATCTTCTACATTTAATGTCAGCAGTGCATAGCCCATGATCGAAGTGATATGTTGTGGGCTGGCTTGGTAGGTATATAAAATGGTGGGTATACTTCCAAGTACTTCCCTGGCCTCCTAATTCTCCAGACGTGAACCCATTTAACTATCTGTAGGATCAACTCTATCACCCTGTTCGCTTTATGGATCATACCCATGCACCCTCCCAGAAATGTGGGATAGATTGTAGTCAGCATGGCTCCAGATACCTGAGACATCCTGCCAGCACTTTATTGAATCACTTCCTACCCGCCCAGCTGTTTTTCACGTGACGCATGGCGGTTACTCTTGGATGTTTACAAGATGAAAATGGGGAATTGGTTAAGAATGATGTTGAGAAGGCCGAACTTTTAAAATTCCTATTTTGTATCTGTTTTCTCTCAGAAAGTAGATTGAACATCAACTGATCTTCCCTGTGCTATTGGGGGAATAAAAGAATGCAGATTATCTATAAGCAGAGAGATGATGAGGGAACACTTAGCTAACTTAAATGAATTCAAGTCTCAACGTCCAAATGAGTTACATCTAGTATACTAAAGGAAGCAGCAGAGGTAATTGCTCAACCACTCGCCATAATCTTTGAAAATTCCTGGAGAACAGGAGAAGTCCCAGAAGATTGGAAAAGGGTAAATATTGTCCCTATCTTGAAAAAAGGGAAGAAGGTGCATCCAGGAAACTACAGGTCTGTGAGCCTGACTTCTATACCAGGAAAGATCATTGAACAAATTATTAAACAGCATGTATGCAAGTTCTTGAATAACCAGAGCCAGCATGGGTTTGTAACAAACTAGTCATGCCAGACTAATCTACTTTCCTTCTATGACAGAATCACCAACTGGGTTGATCAGGGAAATGCGGTGGATATAGTAAATATTTACTTTAATAAAGCATTTGACAAAGTATCTCATAGCATACTTATTGAAAAAATGACCAAATATGGGATTGACAAGACAACTGTTAGGTAGATTCACAACTGTCTGAGTGATCTTACTCAAAAAGTGGTCATAAATAGCTGCACATCAAAGTGGAAGAATGTATCAAGTGGGGTACCACAAAGCTCTGTCCTAGGCCCAGTATTTTTCAACATTTTTATAAATGATCTGGAGGAGGAAATTGATGGAAAACTAATCAAATTTGCCAACGACACAAAGCTAGGAGGGATAGCTAACACTAGGGAAAAGAGAGAGTATTCAAAAAGATCTAGAAAAACGTGAACAGTGGGCAGTGACTAACAAGGAGAAACAACAAGGAGAAATGCAAAGTGCTAAATCTGGGCAAGAAAAATGAAAAAAGCATCTACAGAATGGGAGGAATTGGACTAAGCAGCAGCACATGTGAAAAAGACTTGTGTATACTAATAGATCATAGACTGAACATGAGTCAACAATATGATGCAGCAGCCAAAAAGACAAACACAATTCTGGGATGTATTAAGAGAAGCATGGAGTCTAGATCAACTGAGGTAATTATCCCCCTCTACTCTTCCTTAGGCAGACCTCATCAGGAATACTGTGTCCAGTTCTGGGCACCCCACTTAAAAAAAGATATTGACAAACTAGCAAGTTCAGAGAAGAGTTACCAAGATGGTGAGTGGTCTGCAAATCATGTACTATAAGGAACGGTTGGGATCTGGGAATATTTAGCTTGCAAAAAAAAAGGCTGAGAGGAGACTTAATAGCTGTCTACAAATATCTGTCTGGGATGATTTAGTGATCCTGCACCGAGCAAAGGGGTTGGAATAGATGACCCTGGAGGTCCCTTCCAACTCTACCATTCTATGATAAGTTTTTATTTTGGTTTTCCCAATATTGACCTGTGGATGACCATATCATTCCTCTTATTTTTGTTACCCTGATTCAGGTTGGCTTCACACAAGTGTGTTTTTGTGTGTGGATACGTGGTCACAAAAACACGTGTCTATTAGAACCAATGCATTCCCTATGGTGTGTTCACATGTCCGTGTTTTACAGGCGTGTGCCTGCAAAGATAAGACATGCGTGCACCATAGGGAATGCTGCTGCCAACGGCTCCATTGAGGGCAAGGGTCTACCTTCACCTCTTAATTGTTTTTCAGGGAAGAGCTTTAAATATAAGCTCTTCCCTAAAAACAACCATTTTAGTGTAAAAAAAAACAAAACTTACCTGTCCGCCGCTGCCGTGTCCCCCGCGGAGATGAAGAACACATCTGCCACATGCGGCAGATGTCTTCTTTATCCCTGCGGGTAATAAAGAATTCCCTGCTGCACCTAAAATCCCCACCTGCTGAAAGAGCTGCTTGAGATTGGCTGAGGTGTTCAGCCAATCACAGACAGCTCTCACCTGTCAGTCATTTAGCGAGAGCTACCTGTGATTGGCGCCTCAGCCAATCAGAAGCAGCTCTTTCAGCAGGTGGGGATTTTAATTTCCGCCTGCTCAAAGAACTGCATTGCAGAGCCGGGGACAGCGCAGAGAGGACACGGCTGAGCTCCATCAGCTGAAGAAAGGTGAGTATGTATTTTTTTTTTTACACTAGTTTGCCTTATTTTTCAGGGAAGGGCTTATAATTAAAGCCCTTCCCTGAAAAACAATTACAGGGTGCTGGCAGCTGGATCCTCTACTGCAGCTGTCATCTGTGAAAGGTGCAGCAGGGAATTCTTTATTCCCTGCGGGGATGAAGAAAACATCTGCCACATGTGGCAGATGTGTTCTTCATCCCTGTAGGGGACACGGCAGACGTGGACAGGTAAGTATATATATTACCTTTTTTTTTTACACTAAAATAGTTGTTTTTCAGGGAAGAGCTTATATTTAAAGCTCTTCCCTGAAAAACAATTCAGGGGTGCCGGCAGACCATTGCCTTCAATGGAGCCACCAGAAGCAGCCGTGGCTCAATTGAGGGCAATGTGCACCTGCATATACGTGTGTTTTTGCACGTACAGGGGTGCGCACATATGTATGCACCTATATACACACACGCACACGCTCATGTGAAGCCACCCTCAGACGTAATAAGAATGAAATAGGAGGTTTATGGTGAGATTATCTTTATCACGGCAGCTATTCCAAAGATTTCTAGGTGGGGTGTTTATGGTTGGAGGGATTTTTTAGGATGAAGTTATGAGCCTAATTTTCCCTACAAACAGACACAATAAATTGTCCATGCATTTCCCCCTATTATTAGTAGGTTCATGGCTTTTCTTTTAATTAAGGAAAACAAATAAAGGTTACATTTTAACGGTTGTCTTTCTGTGAATTCTTAGTCTATCTGAAAACAAGAGAATATTTTACACGTTTATATCAGCAGATAACTGCCCTTTGTGACCCATATTGATGGCTAGGCACTATACAGGTGCCTTGATCACGAATCACATGCTGCAGCAAATTTCCTGGTACAAGTATCAGCAGAGCCTCATAACTTATCCTGGTTACACATGCAAAACCACCTCTGGTTATATCTCACTATTGTGTTGCCTGGATGGCCATACCCAATGATGCCAATAGTGTTACTGTATTGTTCCCAATGGTAATTCTCACAGCAGACTGTATCCTCCATGCAGATATTTTGTAAAGCAGTAGGCATACAGTAATATTGGCAAAGCACTAGAAACAGCACAGTAATAATGCCAAGGTAATTGACAGGGAATGCTATTTAATTACAAGCTCTCAAAGCCTAGAACCCCAAGAGCAATGTAAGACTGGCATAGAAAAACATTTGATTCTACTGTCAGTTTCAATAGATGTCAGAGCACTTATTTACGCTGAGTGCTCTGTCTGACAAAAGTGATAACCGTGCACAGCTGCACAATCCTCCATGTACTCTGCCAATATCTGGATGATCGATGCAGAGGTTAAAGGGGAACCTGATTGTAATCAGCTTGAGACAGGCTAACCTTGTTCAGCTTTCTGATACACCAGGACATGAATGAAGTCTGGAGAGGTGAATAATTCCCTCACTACCCTAGACCACCAGGGACTTTACCATTAACCCCTTTATTATTTAGACATTATTATTTGGTAACTAGATGGTAGTTTTACTTACAGTAGGCATTGATTTCAAGTATTGTATGCAAAATATGTCAGTGTTATATAGGTATGATTTAGTAGTATTGTTTGTATGCAAGATTTTGGTATTGTTTAGGCACGTTCGACAGTATAATGTGGGCAATACCCAGCATTATTGTTTAGGTTTTGTATAGAAGTATTACTTGCCATTATTTGGGTATAACATTTAAGTTAAAAATGTCTACATATCTGTGCTTTACATAAGTATTTTAAAAATTATAAGAAAAACTAAAAACAACAAGCAGAGAGCGTACGTTCCTTATTGCTTAGGATGCTATGCATCAGAAAACCAACCCTGAATAAAATCTGCTCAAATTTGCTCATATAATTATGTCCACCCAACAGAATTAAGGCCCTTTTACATGTAAAAATAATATTTCAAACGACTGAAAGTGTGAAAGGTGGGGCCGCGGGGGGGGGGGGGGAGTGGGAGTGAGCAGAGGGAGAGTGAGAGAGATCTCTCTTTCTCTCTCCTCCTTCTGGTCCCCGCCGCCCCTTGCATGCTGCTCGGGCGAGTACACAGTTACTCGATAAGACTGCTACTCGATCGAGTAGCAGCCTTAAAGGAGTGTGCTCGCTCATCTCTATTTGCGATGTATTTGCATAATGTGTTAATGGCCATTAACACTTTATCATCTGCATTTGCCTGTAAAAGGACCTGCGCGAGTTGTTTGCAGAGCATAGTGTGTGTTTAATCACTCACCCAGCTGTGCAAACAGCTGCCGCACATTCCATTGTTCTCTCCCTGCTACTGTAAAAGGGAGAACAGTGTGCGGTCTGTTGAAAGATAAAAGTGTTTGCTTTATCTTTCAGTGGCTGAACGATGGATTTTAAATTAATCTTAAAATCATTGTTCAAATGAAAAGTGCCCGATGCCTGCATTTACATGTAACGATTATAGCTCATTTTCAGCCGTTTGAATGAATTTTGAGCGATAATTGTTGCGTGTAAAAGGACCTTTGCTCATAAAGTCGTGCCAGCCACAGTAGAACACTCATAGTACAGTAGTTACTGCAGCAGTTGTGCCCATACAAAAGTGCCAGACTCAGTGCTCTGATTCATTTGTCTTGTCTGTTGCTTCTGAACTACCCTCTGGCAGTTAAATACATTAGCGCAGCAGACCTGCAGCCACTCAATAGTGTTGGAAACACTTTCCATGACATTTACTAAAGCAAATAAGCACCTGGGCAAAAAAAGTTTGCACCTTCAAGATTATTGCTATTATGACTATTCAGAAAGGAGGCATATTACAGAACGCATACAGCAATAATGCAGTATCACTAAAAGCTACTATTTGATTTTTATTTTATGCATGAGGCCTTAGTCAGACGGGCGTTTTTTCGCGCGATTTGAGGATCGCATGACGGATGCGCATCCGCAAATCGCGTGACCGGTGCCCGAAAATCGCCCGAAAATCTGCTCCTAGCCGCGTTTCATTAGAAACGGGCCGGAGCTGTCCAGCGCATTGCATTCAATGGAGCGGCAATACAGCCCGCTCCATTGAAAGCAATGCGCTGCAGGCGAGTGTGGGATGAATTGTCGGAAAGGGCTTAAATATATAAGCCCTTCCCTGCAATTCATCCAGAAAAGTGTTAAAATAAAAAATATATACATACTCACCTGCTCCCGGCAGCTGGAGTTCCGTGCGGCCGGCCTGCAGTGGGTGTGAAGGGGGTGTGAGTCAGACCTGCCCCTGATTGGCTCAGCGCTGAGCCAATCAGGGGACAGGTCTGACTCACACCCCCTTCACACCCACTGCAGTACGGCCGCACGGAACTCCGGCTGCCGGGAGCAGGTGAGTATGTATATATTTTTTATTTTAACACTTTTCTGGATGAATTGCAGGGAAGGGCTTATATATTTAAGCCCTTCCCGACAATGCATCCTGCGCTCGCCGGCAGCCCATTGCTTTCAATGGAGGCGGCTGTATTGCCGGCTCCATTGAATTCAATGGGCAAACATCGTTCTTCTCTGCCACAGCTGTTACAGCTGTGCAGAGAAGAATGATTTGTCTTCTATATGTTCTCAATGGGGTCGGCGCTGCTGCCGCCGGCCCCATTGAGCGCATATAGAGAAGAGAACAGGAATCGCAGATCGCAGATAGGTGCGATCTGCGATTTCTGTTCTATAATTTATCGGACGAGCGCATAAAAAGCGCTCATGTGTCCGATACCATTGCAAGGCAATGGTTTTATAAAATCGCCGGACGCATGCGCATGCGCAAATCGTGGCAAAAAACGCCCGTCTGACGAAGGCCTTACACTGTATCATAAACAGCAGTTGCATTATAATGAAAAATATACACATTACAATACAGTTAAAATTACAATGAGGAATTTTCTCATTTCATAGTCTTAACCCCTTAGTGATGCCCTCGTTGCCTTTTTATGTCCTTTGCTAAGTGGGCTTTAATCCTCAGGGAAATAAAAACATGCATCCTCTGAGGATTAAAGCCACGTGGGCTGAGGATGTGACAGCTCCAGTTATCGGGGGCCACGGGGAGCCCCTCCTGGCAATCCGATCGCAAAAAAGTAAATAAAAAGTGAAAAAAGTGAAAGATTCAGCTGCCCTCATAGATCAGATCCATGGGGGCAGCTGAGCATACTCACCCCCATCCTCTGTGATGTCCCGTAGTGATCTGGTCCTCCGAGACCTGACACCACTCTACTGCGCATACGCGCCAGACGTCATTACGTCATGCGCTTGCGCAGAAGCCAGGAGACCTGAGAGATTTGAAACCTCCTGGCTCCCGTCTCCTGAAGGTAGCCTGCCTTTAAAATGATGTATTTGACAAATTTATGAAATTTTATTTTTTCTCCTCTAAAATGCATTAATTCCTGAGAAAAAATTGTGCGGTAAAAATACTCATGACACCCCTCAGTGAATATATTAAGGGGTATAGTTTTTAAAATGGGGTCATTTGTGGGGGTATCTATCATTTTGACACATATGAGCCTTTGCAATCTTGGCTTGTTGTAGGAAAACAAAGTGTCCCTTTAAAATGTTAATAATCAATGTTAAATTTGTACATCTCCTAAATGGTTAAAAAAAACAAAAGTCTTTCAAATGTGCATCCAGAATAAAGTAAACAGATGGAAATATATATCTTATCAAAAATTTGTACAATATGTTTGCTCATATTTGAGATATTGCAATTGAAAATGTGAAAAAATGATCATTGCTTCAAAATATTCCCAATTTTGGCGCTTTTAGTAAATACGCATAATCTTGTTTGGTTTATTTTACCACCTAAATAAAGTACAGTATGTAGCGAAAAAATAGTGTCTGAATCACTTAAATATGTAAAACCTTTACGGAGTTATTCTATGTTAAAGTGACACATTTGAAAAATTTGGCTTTGTTAACTAAGGGATTAATATAATTTTACTATGGCTTTTTGTAATTCTTATTTCTAGCTAAGGCTCTGTTCAGATTTGTGTCGTAGGCTCCAACACAGATCTCGCACACAATGCTGGACAAAATAACTCAGCATGCTGTGCTATAATGCCTAGGAAAATGGCGGAGGGCAGGACATAACAGTTCCAATTAAAGTTACTTTGATGCAATTCATTTTTTATTTTGTCATAGGATGGATCCACTTTTCTATTTTCCTGTTCCCATGATGGAACAGAAAACAGAAGCTCGAATGCACATCTAGACTCAGTTTTATAGGGATTGTCCAGTTTAGAAAAACAATTTTCATATACTCTGTTAGGGAATTCTGTGCTAATAGAAGAGTAGTGGTTACAATGAGCTTCTCTCTCTGAAGGTCTTTTCCTGAATTGCATCCTTTGATTTGAATGGACACCATGTAATGCTTCATTTTTCCTCTGGTGGTGTTGCAGGGAAACAGAACTGCCAGGTTTCCCCAACAGAAGGATATTCTAACAAGTAAACATGACCACCAGAGTGGACAACCCTTTTAATTATAATGTTAGAAAATAATAAAACAGATTTCTCAATGTATTCATGCAAGTTTTCTGATAAATCTGCATAAAAATATGGCCACCTAGCCGAACCTATATTTAGGAAGAATCACTATTTTTCAACTGTAGTGGCCAAGCGGGTCCTACAGAACACTCACACCAACACTTGTCCTGTCTCATCTGTCTATGTGTCGTCCATGGGCATAGAAGGTGCTGTCTGTAGGAGAGACCCAGTTTCTCCCTTTCTCTCCACTAAACCTAGAGCTTAGCTTTGATGTCAGCTGGTGTCTTATGGGCTGATAGTCATCTTCAATCTCACTTGTGCAGAGTCCATGGGCGAAAAAGCTACCACACAAGTCCCTATGCAAGAGTGGGAGGAGCCCAGAAAGTGTGGGAAAGAAACTGAGGAGATAAAAGGAGGGGTCAGTGAGCAGTTAGGCAGATGCAGCCAAGAGTAAGAGAGAAGTGGTTGTAGTCCAGTTGTGTCAGAGAGGAGCAGGTACTCGTGCAGAAGAAAGTCAGCAGTAGCAGCGCGTTCTTCCCGAGGTTGAGTGAGGTGTGATTCCATTCCCTTGGCATCCTACAGCAAGGAGAAGGAGAGCCTTTCTGAGGTCAGTCATCTACTAACAGTGAGTCAGAACTACCTGGTGAACTCAAAGCCAGGATTAATCTTACAGTCACTTTTTACTCTGCTTCATCTACACTCTACTAAACTTTAATCATCTCTTCAGTCAAAACAACTAGCGGGGAAATTGTCTTTCAAAGCAGTTCAGAGAAAAGGAAAGGAGAGAGCATTGAAGTCAGTTCCTAATTCAGTCAATATTACTGTATTCTTCATTGTGTTCAAATCACTGCTTACTGCTGCATCTGCTTGTATCATTCCAAAATACCGTTGTGGAGATTGTATTTTCTACTGTTAGAAAAATTCATCTTAGTAAATCTGCGTACTCCCAGATTACTACTACAAGCTACTGGACTTGTCTTAGTTATTTCTTCGTCATTCCATGCTGAGGGTCCAGTTGGAGTGCTGGTGTCACGCGTGACAAAACAGCACTTCCTGTAAGCGTACCACGGTACGTCCCCTGAGTCGCTGCACAACCCCCGAGCAGAACACTTTTGGTGCCATTGTTAGGCAAGACCATAGAGCCACCCGTGACCACTCTTCCGCAAACCTTGTGGTTTCCCTCATTTTGACGTGCTTTGTCTCAGCCGTTGCACAACCTCTGGATCTCTCAATTTCTTGATGTTGTCTCATAACTATGCTATATGTAAAATATGCCCTGATCTACAAGGGTGTTAGGTTAAGGCTTCCCTCAGACATAGACCTGTGTCTAACATTTCTGGAGGGAAAAAAATGCCAGAAAATCTTTAAGAGTTTTTTACTGTAATTTTTGACTGACATTTTTGGCTCTGGCTTTTTTTTTCATATAGAGACGCCTATAGAAAAATGCTAGAAAATCCCAGAACTAGAGAATTTTGTAATTTACAAAATAACAGCATAAACTTAAAAAAAGCAGTAAAAATAAGAAAAGGCAAAAAGTGTTTGCAGGGTGTTTCATCTTTTACCTACAGCAAACATCTGGACGCAGTGTTTTTTGTTGGGAAAAGACTCCACAACAACAAAATACCAAAATAGTGGAAGTGACAAATATAGACTGTGAAACTAAACTTACTGTAGTTAGAGCTGCAATCAAGAAATGAAAGTATAAATTTCGATAATTGGTATGACATTTTTTGGCTTTTTCCCAGCCTTACCTCATTTACTAAAGAATAATTAGAGAATAATGCATGCAATGTGTTAAGTCACAAGTTTTGCCTCGGACATAGGATGCGACTGTTAGGTTGTTTACATGGTTTGATCATAGTTAACCCTTTTCTGACCTTTTAAGCATTTTTGTAAATGTTTAATTAGAGTGTGATAAATATTTTAAAATAAAACCAATGTAATATCTCAGATTTTTATTCTGCCACGAAATCAGCCACATTAAAAGCTAATGTTGCGTAAGGTCCAATGTCCACTTGCACGCGCGGATTCCATCTGCTGAATATCGCAGCAGAATCCGTGCGTGCCCGCAGACATGGACAGGAAAATACATTTTCTTACCTGTCCGCATCCAGCATAGGTCTCCTCCATGCTGGCCGGATCTTCTTTCTTCAGCACCGCGGATGCGTCCAGGCGCACAGGCCGACATGCCGGACGCATGCACAGTGCAATTTTTTTTATTATTCTGCTCTCCCGCAGATCTGCGGCATGTCCACAATGACAGCTGTGGCTGTGCTCAGATCGGACAGCTTCCATTGACTTCAATGGAAGCCGTGATGCGGGATCCGCAAGAAAATGGAACTTGCTGTGATTTCTTCAAAAAGAAATCACATCCGCAAGCTCTAAATTGTTTAGTGGATGCTAATGCATCCCTATGGGCACCTAGAGCTGCGGATCTCCCGCAGATTTTATTAAATTACATTTTTTAAATTCCACCCATGGACATTGAGCATAAGTTGCACTTGGGCCATTGAAATACTTTGACCTATCTAGGAATGGACAACAAAAGGTATCTTACAGTGTCCTGTGTTATCTAGTACCAAGATGTTAGTAACAGATCCATTAATTACTGTAAGTTGCGAGGTTGAACTCCCATGGATTGGGCTCTTTTTTACCTGTACATCCCACAGTTGCTCAATTGGATTGAAATCTGGGGTATGTGGAGACCAAGTCATCCCTTTTAACTCTTTCTCTTGTTTCTCAAGCCATCTCTCAACAATTTTTGCAATATGGTGGAGCACACTAGCCTTCTGAAAGAGGCCACTGCTCTAAGGAAATACCATTGTCAAGAAGGTGCACTACATTTAGCTAGGTGGTAATGCATGTCTCTAAGTAACATCTATATGAATTCTAGACCTCAAAGTCACCAAGCAGAACATTGCCCAGAGCATCACACTTCAGCTGCTGGCTTGTCCCCTTCCCATAATGAATCCTGGTGCCATTTCTTTTCGAGGTAAGTGATGGATATACACTTGGTTATCCACATGATATAAAAGAAAAAATAATTCATAGAAAACATAATTCAAGAGACAGAGCCACCTTCTTCCATGATCCAGTTCTGATTCCCACATGCCCAGTGTAGGTGCTTTTAGCATTGAACAGGTGTCAGCATCGGCACCTATGCAGCCCCATATGCCACAAACTTCAGTGCACTTTGTTCTGCCACTTTACTGTCATAGCTAGCATTCATTTTTTCAACAATTTGTGCTAAAGTAGTTTCCAAGGCTGTCATGGAATAAAGCCCATCAAGCCCTGCTTAGGTGAATGTTAAAAGTACAGTGTACTGCACCACTGAAGTATTGCTATGTATTGTGCAAGCAATCAAACTCCTACAAGTTTAAGTCCTCTAGTGGGGATAATAAAAATAGTAAACATAAGCTTCATATTTTTTTTTAAATATTTAAAACATAAAAGAAAACTTTTCCCATTAAAAAACCCTAAAGAATAAAAGAAAAAGCATTATAGTCTTTGCCACATCCAAGAAAGTCCAACATATGAAAATATTGCTTTATTTATTCTTGACAGTAGAGTGTTAAAAAAAAAACTCAATGCCAAAAGCACAATTACAATTTTTTTTCTATTTCACCAGACTTAAATTTTTTTTAAAGTTTTTGACTACATTATATGGTACATTAAATGGTACCATTACCAAATACAGCTTGCCTCACAAAAACAAGCCCTCATACAGCTATGCTGCTGGGAAAAAAAAGTTATAGGTCTTAGAAGGTGTGGAGGAAAACTGGAAAAATAGCTCAGGGGTGAAGGGATTCTTGACCCTTGGTCTTCTAAAATGAATGCTGTTGTAAACAATTGAGGACATATATATCTATCCTAATGTGTGTATGCTTGTTTATACAGCATTCAAAAGGAAACTACTGGTATTGTCACTTTACTAGTTCTCTTTCTAAAGCTACTAAATAGTCAATAGAGATGAGCGAGCACCAAAATGCTTGGGTGCTCGTTACTCGAGACGAAATTTTCGCGATGCTCAAGGGTTCGTTTCGAGTAACGAACCCCATTGAAGTCAATGGGTGACTCGAGCATTTTTGTATATCACCGATGTTCGCTAAGGTTTTCATTTGTGAAAATCTGGGCAATTCAAGAAAGTGATGGGAACGACACAGCAACGGATAGGGCAGGCGAGGGGCTACATGTTGGGCTGCATCTCAAGTTCCCAGGTCCCACTATTAAGCCACAATAGCGGCAAGAGTGGGCCCTCCCCTTCCCAACAATTTTTACTTCTGAAAAACCCTCATTAGCAAGGCATACCTTAGCTAAGCACCACACTACCTCCAACAAAGCACAATCACTGCCTGCATGACACTCCGCTGCCACTTCTCCTGGGTTACATGCTGCCCAACCCCCCCGCACGACCCAGTGTCCACAGCGCACACCAAAGTGTCCCTGCGCAGCCTTCAGCTGCCCTCATGCCACACGCTGGCCTCATAGCCACACCACCCTCATGTCTATTTATAAGTGCGTCTGCCATGAGGAGGAACCGCAGGCACACACTGCAGAGGGTTGGCACGGCCAGGCAGCGACCCTCTTTAAAAGGGGCAGGGCGATAGCCCATAATGCTGTACAGAAGCAATGAGAAATCCAATCCTGTGCTACCTCCATCAGGAGCTGCACACGTGGGCATAGCAATGGGGAACCCATGTGCCACACACTATTCATTCTGTCAAGGTGTCTGCATGCCCCAGTCAGACCGGGGTTTTTTATAAATAGTCACAGGCAGGTACAACTCTGCAATGGGAATTCCATGTGCACCCACAGCATGGGTGGCTTCCTGGAACCCACCGGCTGTACATAAATGTATCCCATTGCAGTGCCCAGCACAGCTGAGGTAATGTCAGCTTTAATGCAGGTGGGCTTCGGCCCACACTGCATGCCCCAGTCAGACTGGGGTTCTTTAGAAGTGGACACATGCAGTTACAAGTCCGTGTGGACCGACAGCATGGGTGGCTCCCTGGAACCAACCGGTGGTACATAAATATATCCCATTGCAGTGCCCAGCACAGCTGAGGTAACGTTAGGTTTAATGCAGGTGGGCTTCGGCCCACACTGCATGCCCCAGTCAGACTGGGGTTCTTTAGAAGTGGACACATGCAGTTACAACTCCGTGTGGACCGGCAGCATGGGTGGCTCCCTGGAACCCACCGGCGGTACATAAATATATCCCATTGCAGTGCCCAGCACAGCTGAGGTAACGTCAGCTTTAATGCAGGTGGGCTTCGGCCCACACTGCATGCCCCAGTCAGACTGGGGTTCTTTAGAACTGGACACAAGCAGTTACAACTCCATGTGGACCGACAGCATGGGTGGGTCCCAGGAAGCCACCGGCGGTACATAAATATATCCCATTGCAGTGCCCAGCACAGCTGAGGTAACGTCAGCTTTAATGCAGGTGGGCTAAAAATTACTAGGATTACAATGTAGGCGAGGGCCCAAAAAAATTGGTGTACCAACAGTACAAATGTACCTCAGAAAAATTGCCCATGCCCAACCAAGAGGGCAGGTGAAACCCATTAATCGCTTTGGTTAATGTGGCTTAATTTGTAACTAGGCCTGGAGGCAGCCCAGTTAAAATAAAAATTGGTTCAGGTGCAAGTTTCAACGCTTTATTGAATTGAGAATTGAAACGTATAAACATTGTTTACAAAAGTTATATGACTGAGCCTTGTGGGCCTAAGAAAAATTGCCCCTTCGGAGTGATTATGTGAGGTTTCAGGAGAAGGATGAATATAATACACAGATTGATGAAGCTAAAAGGTCCCCGTTTTTTATGGTGATAGAGAACGATGCTTCCATCCGCGGGTGCAGCCTACGTATTGTTTAGGTATCGCTGCTGTCCGCTGGTGGAGAAGAGAACTCTGGGGAAATCCAGGCTTTGTTCATCTTTATGATTGTAAGCCTGTTGGTACTGTCGGTTGACAGGCGGGTACGCTTCTCCGTGATGATTCCCCCAGCCGCACTAAACACCCTCTCTGACAAGATGCTAGCCGCAGGACAAGCAAGCACCTCCAGGGCATACAGCACGAGTTCAGGCCACGTGTCCAGCTTCGACACCCAGTAGTTGTAGGGGGCAGAGGCGTCACGGAGGACGGTCGTGCGATCGGCTACGTACTCCCTCACCATCCTTTTACAGTGCTCCCGCCGACTCAGACTTGACTGGGGAGCGATGACACAGTCTTGCTGGGGAGCCATAAAGCTGTCAAAGGCCTTGGATAGTGTTCCCCTGCCTGTGCTGTACATGCTGCCTGATCTCCGCGCCTCCCCTGCTACCTGGCCCTCGGAACTGCACCTTCTGCCACTAGCACTGTCGGATGGGAATTTTACCATCAGTTTGTCCGCCAGGGTCCTGTGGTATAGCATCACTCTCGAACCCCTTTCCTCTTCGGGTATCAGAGTGGAAAGGTTCTCCTTATACCGTGGGTCGAGCAGTGTGTACACCCAGTAATACGTAGTGGCCAGAATGCGTGTAACGCAAGGGTCACGAGAAAGGCATCCTAACATGAAGTCAGCCATGTGTGCCAGGGTACCTGTACGCAACACATGGCTGTCCTCACTCGGAAGATCACTTTCAGGATCCTCCTCATCCTCCTCCTCCTCCTCCTCAGGCCATACACGCTGAAAGGATGACAGGCAAGCAGCATGGGTACCCTCAGCAGTGGGCCAAGCTGTCTCTTCCCCCTCCTCCTCATGCTCCTCCCCCTCCTCCTCCTCCTCCTCCTGAACGTGCTGAGATATAGACAGGAGGGTGCTCTGACTATCCAGCGACATACTGTCTTCCCCCGGCTCTGTTTCCGAGCGCAAAGCGGCTGCCTTTATGGTTTGCAGGGAACTTCCCAAGATGCATAGCAGAGGAATGGTGACGCTAATGATTGCAGCATCGCCGCTCACCATCTGGGTAGACTCCTCAAAGTTTCCAAGGACCTGGCAGATGGCTGCCAACCAGGCCCACTCTTCTGTAAAGAATTGAGGAGGCTGACTCCCACTACGCCGCCCATGTTGGAGTTTGTATTCCACTATAGCTCTACGCTGCTCATAGAGCCTGGCCAACATGTGGAGCGTAGAGTTCCACCGTGTGGGCACGTCACACAGCAGTCGGTGCACTGGCAGATTAAACCGATGTTGCAGGGTGCGCAGGGTGGCAGCGTCTGTGTTGGACTTGCGGAAATGTGCGCTGAGCCGGCGCACCTTTCCGAGCTGGTCTGACAAGCATGGGTAGCTTTTCAGAAAGCGCTGAACCACCAAATTAAAGACGTGGGCCAGGCATGGCACGTGCGTGAGGCTGCCGAGCTGCAGAGCCGCCACCAGGTTACGGCCGTTGTCACACACGACCATGCCCGGTTGGAGGCTCAGCCACGAAAGCCAGCGGACGGTCTGCTCTGTCAGACCCTGCAGCAGTTCGTGGGCCATGTGCCTCTTCTCTCCTAAGCTGAGTAGTTTCAGCACGGCCTGCTGACGCTTGGCCACCGCTGTGCTGCCACGCCGCGCGACAACGACTGCTGGCGACGTGCTGCTGCTGACACATCTTGATTGCGAGACAGAGGTTGCGTAGGAGGAGGAGGAGGGTGGTTTAGTGGAGGAAGCATACACCGCCGCAGATACCAGCACCGAGCTGGGGCCCACAATTCTGGGGGTAGGTAGGACGTGAGCGGTCCCAGGCTCTGACTCGGTCCCAGCCTCCACTAAATTCACCCATTGTGCCGTCAGGGAGATATAGTGGCCCTGCCCGCCTGTGCTTGTCCACGTGTCCGTTGTTAAGTGGACCTTGGCAGTAACCGCGTTGGTGAGGGCGTGTACAATGTTGCGGGAGATGTGGTCGTGCAGGGCTGGGACGGCACATCGGGAAAAGTAGTGGTGACTGGGAACCGAGTAGCGCGGGGCCGCCGCCGCCATCATGTTTTTGAAAGCCTCCGTTTCCACAAGCCTATACGGCAACATCTCCAGGCTGATCAATTTGGCTATGTGCACGTTTAACGCTTGAACGTGTGGGTGCGTGGCTGTGTACTTGCGCTTGTGCTCAAACACTTGCGCTAGTGACGGCTGGATGGTGCGCTGAGAGACATTGCTGAATGGGGCCGAGCACAGCGGAGGTGAGGGTGTGGGTGCAGGCCGGGAGACGGTAGTGCCTGTGTCCTGAGAGGGGGGCTGGATCTCAGTGGCAGGTAGGGGCACAGGGGGAGAGGCAGTGGTGCAAACCGGAGGCGGTGAACGTCCTTTGTCCCACCTTGTGGGGTGCTTGGCTATCATATGTCTGCGCATGCTGGTGGTGGTGAGGCTGTTGGTGGTGGCTCCACGGCTGATCTTGGCGCGACAAAGGTTGCACACCACAGTTCGTCGGTCGTCTGCACTCTCAGTGAAAAACTGCCAGACCTTTGAGCACCTCGGCCTCTGCAGGGTGGCATGGCGCGAGGGGGCGCTTTGGGAAATAGTTGGTGGATTACTTGGTCTGGCCCTGCCTCTACCCCTGGCCACCGCACTGCCTCTTCCAACCTGCCCTGCTGCTGCACTTGCCTCCCCCTCTGAAGACCTGTCCTCAGTAGGCTTAGCAAACCAGATGGGGTCAGTCACCTCATCGTCCAGCTGCTCTTCCTCCGAATCCTCTGTGCGCTCCTCCCTCGGACTTACTGCAATTACTACTACCTGAATGATAGACAACTGTGTCTCATCGTCATCGTCCTCCTCACCCACTGAAAGCTCTTGAGACAGTTGCCGAAAGTCCCCAGCCTCATCCCCTGGATCCTGGGAACTTTCCAAAGGTTGGGCATTGGTCACGACAAACTCCTCCGGTGGGAGAGGAACCATTGCTGCCCATTCTGGGCAGGGGCCCAAGAACAGTTCCTGGGAGTCTGCCTGCTCCTCAGAATGTGTCATTGTAATGGAGTGAGGAGGCTGGGAGGAAGGAGGAGCAGCAGCCAGAGGATTCAGAGTTGCAGCAGTGGACGGCGTAGAACTCTGGGTGCTCGATAGATTGCTGGATGCACTTTCTGCCATCCACGACAGGACCTGCTCACACTGCTCATTTTCTAATAAAGGTCTACCGCGTGGACCCATTAATTGTGAGATGATTCTGGGGACGCCAGAAACGTGCCTCTCTCCTAATCCCGCAGCAGTCGGCTGCGATACACCTGGATCAGGAGCTCGGCCTGTGGCCACACCCTGACTTGGGCCTCCGCGCCCTCGCCCGCGTCCACGTCCTCTAGGCCTACCCCTACCCCTCAGCATGGTGTATTACGAGTAGAGCAGAAACAGAACGCTGTAATTAAGTGTGTCGCTTATTGGCCTGTGGTTGGAGGCTGACTTCCCTTACGGAACGCACAGCAGAGGCAGGAAACAATTTTGCGCACGCCTGTTGTGAGACGTAGGTGTGTATGACTGAGCTAGTGGAATTCACAGCGCAGAAGCAGTCAAGTGGCCAAAGGCCAGTAGTAGGCCTTAAATATTTTGCTTCTTTTTTTTTAAATGCTGAGCTGATACAGCAGACAGATACTGTAGGCAGCGTATAATATTATGTATACTGTTTCCCTCTGCCGGGATGACGGCAGTGATGTAACGGAGATAGCAGAGCCAGGAAACAATTTTGTGCAAGCCTGCTGTAACGTTTAGCTGCGTATTAATTAGGACTACTACCCCCAGCAGACAGATACTGTAGGCAGCGTATAATATTATGTATACTGTTTCCCTCTGCCGGGATGACGGCAGTGATGTAACGGAGACAGCAGAGCCAGGAAACAATTTTGCGCAAGCCTGCTGTAACGCTTAGCTGCGTAATAATTAGGACTACTACCCCCCAGCAGATAGATACTGTAGGCAGCGTATAATATTATGTATACTGTTTCCCTCTGCCGGGATGACGGCGGTGATGTAACAGAGACAGCAGAGCCAGGAAGCAATTTTGCGCAAGCCTGCTGTAACGCTTAGCTGCGTATTAATTACGACTACTACCCCCAGCAGACAGATACTGTAGGCAGCGTATAATATTATGTATACTGTTTCCCTCTGCCGGGATGACGGCGGTGATGTAACAGAGACAGCAGAGCCAGGAAACAATTTTGCGCAAGCCTGCTGTAACGCTTAGCTGCGTATAAATTAGGACTACTACCCCCAGCAGACAGATACTGTAGGCAGCGTATAATATTATGTATACTGTTTCCCTCTGCCGGGATGACGGCGGTGATGTAACAGAGACAGCAGAACCAGGAAACAATTTTGCGCAAGCCTGCTGTAACGCTTAGCTGCTTATTAATTAGGACTACTACCCCCAGCAGACACGCAGTAAACTGTACACGGTCACAGGCAGCCCAAATATAGTATTTTTCCCCAATTTTTTTGAAAAAGCCCACTGCCTATATAGCCTGTATATCTCTTTCCCTGCCTCACCAGTACTGGCCCTATAATCTGTACAATGACTGCAGACTGAGGACGCAATGCTCTGCATGCCCGATATACTAAAAAAAAAAAAATTGTGCAACACTGCTAAAAGCAGCCTCAACAGTACTGCACACGGTCAGATGTGGCCCCAAGAAGGACCGTTGGGGTTCTTCAAGCCTAAAATAACTTCTAACGCTCTCCCTATAGCAGCAGCAGCATCAGCAGCACTGTCCCTGATCTCTTTCAGAATGCATCTGTGGCGAGCCGCGGGAGGGGCCGATTTATATACTCGAGTGACACCTGATCTCTCCAGCCACTCACTGCAGGGGGGTGGTATAGGGCTGGAACATCACAGGAGGAAGTTGTAATGCCTTCCATGTCTTTCTATTGGCCAGAAAAGCGCGCAAATGTCTCAGAGATGAAAGTGAAAGTAACTCGAACATCGCGTGGTGCTCGTCTCGAGTAACGAGCATCTCGAACACCCTAATACTTGAACGAGTGTCAAGCTCGGACGAGTACGCTCGCTCATCTCTAATAGTCAACTAAAACATGTTGTTACTGCAGTGCATTATGGTATAATTGTAGAGTGCAGTATTTGACACAAGGGAGAATACAGCATATGTAGAACCTGTGCATCTGCATAGTGACCTAATAGTTAGGGAGCCCAAATGCTCGCCATAAACATAGCTAATTTGGCAGTGGGACTGAGCTGCAAAAACAGAACCAGTCTATGGACTCAAGAGGCATGATAATCTCATAAACTGCCATAGAAATATGTCAGGTTTACCCCAGAGGTCCCCATCCTTTTAAACCTTGTGAGCCACCTTCAGTGCTCAAGTGATGGTTAAGAGCTACAACACGTCTTTGACATTAACGTATGAAACACAGAGAATCATAAAGTCATGAAATTTCAATCTGAATGTATATTTTTCAGTTTGAAAATCGACACACTGGTATTAAATCGCCCAATATTTGCACTGTTGTGCTATGGAATATGTATGTATGGATGTCATATTATAGCAGGTGCATATGGTCATAATTCAGGATTCCTATGGTGACTCACACAAAAGAGGGGACCATTGGGGACATTCTAAAACATACACTGATCAATCATAACATTAAAACACCTACTTAATATTGTGTAGGTCACTATTGTGCTGGTAAATCCACTCTAACCAGTTGAAGCATGGACTTTACAAGATCTCCTGTCACCAGTCCACTTCTCGTCCTTCCTTGCACTGCTTACCAGAAAAACTCTCCAAGACCGACCTGCCGTTTTTGAGATGTTCTAGCCCATTTGCCTAGTCAACACAATTTGGCTCTAGTCAAGGTCGCACAGATTCTTACAGCTACTCATTTTTCTTACTAACAAAACACAAATTTCAAGAACAAATTGTTTATTTGCTGTGTGAGATATCCCACCCCTTGACATGTGCCATTGTCACCAGATAACCAATTGTATCATCTTCAATTGTCCTCAGTTTTAATGCAATGGCAGATTGGTGTATGTAATTTTGTATAGGGAAGGGATATTGATGACCTATAGCCAATGAATAAAGCTCCAGTTACGGGTCACAATTTTTAAACCACCAAATGATTGGGTAAAAATCAGTAGTTTGAAATATTGCCCGGAGCAATTGATGGTTTCCATCACTGCAATCAGCCTAAGCTGCTACATAACAGGGAACCTTTGTACTTCCTTCAGGCAGACAGCTCAGGGTCCATTGAAGGAAAGAACTGTAAAGAAAAACCAAACTAACAGACTTTTTTTTTTTGCAATAAATAAACTCCCATACACAGGCGCCGATGCGCCCGTGTGACCGTGCCCTTACTGCAGGAAGAAGACGGCCGTACTTCAGGACGGACGACTCCTCGCAGCGCAGAAGAAAGAAGACATGACCAGCAATGAAGCCGGTCACATGTTCTTTCCTCCAGCGCTGCAGAGAGACGTCCGTCCTGAAGGGCGGCGTCCTCCTTCCTGCAGTAATACTGGCACCAATGTGCCCGTATGACTAAGCTCGCAGACAAAGAATAAAATACACTTTTTTGTTATTGAAATTTCCATAACAACCTTTAGGCCACTGTCCCACATGTGTTCAGAAAACGCAGCTGGAAATTGCTTTTTTAGCACAATTGTAATCGGAGTTTTTTAAGGCATGTCACAGCGTTTTTAATGCACCCCATCATTGTGATGGGTGATTAGGAGCATTAAAAAGCGCTAAAATGCATGAAAATAGAGCAGCGCTCAAAAATTGGTCGCAGTTCTGCAGGGCCCCATTGAAATCAACTGGAGCACTGTACCACGCTTAGCACGGCGCTCAGAATGCTGCGCTGATGGTAATAAACAGCCGGTGTGGGAGCGGCCTTAGGGCTCAGTCAGACGAGCGCTTTTTTCCAACATCTATAAATGTGAAAAAAATGGCTCTATTGGAAACCAATGCTTTCCAATGAAAGCTGTCAGGTGTCCATTTTTTGTAAGCAAATAAAATTTGCACCTGCAAAAAATAGGATAGCGTTTTGCAATTCGCATAAGAACACGGTTTTCATGCGAATCAATGCAATTTAGACAGTAGGAAATCCGACTGTCAAAGCCCTTAAATGAACCCTAGATGCTGGGGAAAAAAAGTAATAATACATCACGTAGAAGCTCTGTCAACTCTGGCGCATCTTCTCCCCGGGTCTGCTGCACTGTTCTTCATTTTCTTCTGGCCGGGGATTGAAAAATCCCCGCCTCCTGGAAGCCCTGCCTCTGATTGGCTGAGTGCTTTGACCAATCACAGTAGAATAGCTGGGATTGGTCAAAACACTCAGCCAATCAGAGGCAGCGCTTCCAGGAGGTGTGGATTTTTTTATCCCTGGCCAGAAGAAGAGCAGTGCAGGAACCTGGAAGAAGATGCCAGAGATGACAGCGCTTCTAAGGGGATGTATAATTTTTTTTTCTGCAGCTACAGATGATTTTTCAGGGTAGGGCTTATATTTTAAGCCCTTCCTCTGAAAATCATTGCTGCAGGGGGGTCCTCATTGAAAGCAATGGAATAGCATCGCGCTCTTCTGCCACAATTGTGACAGAGAAGCGTGATCTTCTCCCTATGTTTTCAGTGGGGCGAGTGCTACTGCCGCCGGCCCCGTTGACAACAAGGTGAAACGCCTGGATGTGATAGCATCCAAGGGTTTCACATCCAAGGAATCCCGTGCTGCAGCTGTCACAGCCACAGCAGGTGATAGCGATCCTGTCCCATTGCTTTCAATGGGGCCACACTATATGTGCAAATTTTAGGATTGTGTGACTGCACAAGTTCAAATAAAAAAACACGTCTGACGCTTCAGTCACTCATTTTTCATACATGTGTTTTGCATTTCATTTTCACGAACCTACACATCTGTGAAAAAAACGCTCATCTGACTGAGCCCTTACAGTAAATTTATAAAAAGTCTAAAAGCTGTAGCAGAACTGCGTTTTTCTAACAATCAATACAAATTAGAAACTTTGCTATATGTACCAAAATAGAGCATCTATGTAAAGTACAACGCATCCCTCCAAAAATAAAGCCTCATGCAGCTATGTCAAGCAAAAAATTAAGAAAGCGCTATAACTAGAGATAAGCGAGTATACTCGCTAAGGCATAGTACTCGAGCGAGTAGTGCCTTAGCCGAGTATCTCCCCGCTCGTCTCTAAAGATTCGAGGGCCGTCGGGGGGCGGGGAGCGGGAGGGGAGAGCGGGGAGGAACGGAGGGGAGATCTCTTTCTCCCTCTCTCCCCCCCGCTCCCCGACGCAACTCACCTGTCACCGGCACCAGCCCCCGAATCTTTAGCGACAAGCGGGGAGATACTCGGCTAAGGCACTACTCGCTCGAGTAATGTGCCTTAGCGAGTATACTCGCTCATCTCTAGTTATAACCATCAGAATGCAAAGCGTAAAATTAAAAACCTATTCATGTCCTCAATCCTCAGGGAGTTATCAAGTGTGTCACTGCATTCTGTGTAATCCCATTGATGTGGAATATCCTTGGCTACTACTTATCTGTCCTAGCTTATCATATTTAAACGACTAGGATGAGCGCTAGAAACATAATGATAATGAATAACAACTCAGAAAAAATAAATAGACATCATACATTTGTATTATACATGCAACACATTTTAATTAACAATAAACAATTTCTCCAAGTGCTTGTTGGTCACCAAAGATATCTATGTTAGAGATGGGCGAGCATACTCGCTAAGGACAAATACTCGAGCGAGTATTGTCCTTTTCGAGTACCTGCCCGCGCGTGAGAAAAGATTCAGGTGCCGGCGGGGGTGAGCGGTGTGTTGCGGGAGTGAGCAGGAGGGAGCGGAGGAGAGAGAAAGAGAGAGAGATCTCCCCCCCCGCTCTTCCCCGCCGGCAAAGTTTTTACAGGTTAGGTCACCAGGTCTTTCCCAAACCCTTCCCATTTATCCGGGCTTGGGATCAGCGTATATGGATGACTCTTTCACGGCTGGGTTCTATAATTAATAGTGACTAGGATTCCTTGGGCTCACCAGAGGAAAAGATTCTGACGGCTCACACACCATCCATACCGAATATGTCCACATTCACTTTTAGCTCCCTCATAATCTCATCAAAGACTATTATTTGTGAAAAAATCCATAAGAAATAGACCCTACTGGCAAATGATTGGATCCAAAGTCGCCCCCAAATCTCCAAATAGGGTTGTCTTGTTGTGAACCTTTGAGGCTCATTATTTAGTCAGAACCTTCACCCAACGGGGGATACCCTAATGCACTGGAATGCCAGTCTGAACCATTCAAAATTTATATGCAGCAATCTTTTAGAACAGTGTAGTAGCATAGGCAAAAACACCAAAACAGTCTGTCTGTGCATGGTTTATCTTTTCCTTTTGGAGAAGACTCTGGCTTTGCCTTATATTCTTAGTCATTGTTACAAGGCTTTTTAAAAGGTCTGGCATTCACTTCCAGGAAGGCTGCCTTTCAATAGGTGGTGCTGTAGAGGCCTTGTTCCATCTTCCCATTTGTATAAATTTCCTAGAGGAGCATGCATGGCCTTACAAGTCTCCTCACTAGGTGCTCTCTATTAGGAGAAACCATACCCTTCCCATCCTACATAATAGGCCTCTCACTTAGACAGGTCAGCAACCTATTGCACACTGAGGTGCAAAAGCCCCCCAGAAGTCTGTCTGCATATGGTTTATCTTTTCCTTCTGGAGAAGACTCTGGCTATAGCATATATTCCAATTGCCGCAAGGCTTGTTAAAAAGTCTTGCAGGAATGCTGCCTACCAATAGGTGACACTGTAAAGGCATTGTTCTATCTTCCCATCTGCATAGCTTTCAAATGAGTTACAGTAGTTTGCTTATTTGTGTAGTTTTGAGTCTCCCCTTCATTAGGACATTAATGGTGACAGTTGAATACTGGGAATAAACAAGTCATGTTTGTGTCCATTATAAAATACGATCAGTCAAAAGCGAGTGGCAAAATTTACAAGTACATCCTTTGGACATGTGTTATAAGTAGAGAAGATCAGTCAGCTGGAAAGAATTGTACTGTGCAAGTGATGGATGTGGGCTGATGAGGAAATGTATAGAGATGTGATGGAGACACTTTTACAGCACAAGCCCAATCAACCACATAAATAAATACAGTCCTAGCTTTTCTGGCAATACACCATTTGCCCACAGAAAAAAAATGCTGTAAAGATTTATGACTTGGCATTTTCCATCTGATAAACCTATCATCCTTATCACTTTACACCGCAGATTGCCACAGTGCAGACCTTAGGATTCCATTTAATCACTTCTGTAAAGGCTGCTTTGGCACATTTATACAGCTCAAGCTATTTCAGGGATAAATTCAATATCTTAAAACATAATTATTGAAACATGTGAGGATGTGAGACTTACAAGTCAGCGAAACAAAAAGTTAATTAGGATTTGTGATTTTGTGAGACCTATTTTTACAATGAACGAGGAACGAATATGTATAATGTAAACAAAGTGGTTAATCATATGACCAGCATCTGGTAATGGAAACTAAATATATACTTTTATTGCATGTTGCAAATTACAATTTCAGTCTTTAACAGGATTGTACAGTTTAGATAACCTATTTTCATATACCCTATTATGGAATTCTAAGTTAATAGTGGGGAGTTTTCTGTGCAGAATCCTCATGTCTTGGCCAGAATGGAGAGCAGTTACAAGGTGCATCTTAATCTGCAGGCTCTGTTCTGTCCTGCATTACACAGACAACACATTGATTTGACTGGTCACTGTGTAATAAATAACTTCCCCTATGATGGCTCTGTAGGAAAATTGAACACTTAAGGTATGTTCTCATGAAGCAGGTTTGCTGCAAAAATTCCACAGAAATAATCCGCCTTAAGCTGATTTCACATCTGCTTCGGAACCTCCAGCTGGAGGTTCTATCACAGATCCGGCTGCAAATATTAAAAGAAAAAGTGCTGCTTACAGTGATTTTTCTTTTATCCCAAAACCGGGCAGCTCGGCCGGAGAGACCTTATTATAGTCAATGGGGTCCGCCCGGCACCATTCGGTTCCGTCCAGAGATGAAACCGTTCAGCCGTAGGGATTCTCCCTTCTTGCTCGCTGAACAGAGCGGGAAAGCGGAATCCCCAGCATAAGTGTGAAAGCACCCTTATTTACAATGGCAGTAAACTAGATGAAATATAAATGTTATCTACAATTGTAAAAAAAAGAAAGAAATCTACATGGAAGTTGACATGCCGCGTGGCTTTCAAATCCCAGCATGTTGATTTATGCTGCAGATTTAAACCTTTGCAATGCATACGGTGAAATTTGTGACAAATCCCCAGCATTTCTGCAACAAAATCATTAACGATTAATAAAAAAACGCTCAACTTGGATGTTCAATTTTGCACAGAGTGTAAGATGATTGTACTTACTAAAGGTGCATTCAGACACAAAGATGATCCCTCAAAAGATGGCTTTTGATTGATCATTTCGCATAATCTACTAATTGGTACTAATACCTATTAGTACCAATTAGTAGCGTGTGAGCAGCTGGGAGCTGAATTTATTCAGAGGATCTCCCGCTCTTCTCTTTATAAATTCTCTTTGCTCTGCTGGCAGGGCTGACAGCTGAGAACAATGCAATCAGGTGTTATCAGCGCTCCCCAACAGAACACAGAGTGCGGTCCTTCTTATCAGCTGTTCTGCTGAAGGATGGATTTCAAGCCGAACTGAAACATTGTTCGGCAGAAAAACTGAAAGATGGCAACATTTACACATAACAATTATCGCTCAACAGATGGCTTTTAAAGCAAATTTTGAGCGATAATCGTTGTGTCTTAATGGACCTCAACATACTTCATTGATTAAAGGTCCACTGGTCTCGCGTTGTCAGCCCCACTACCAAGTCCCTATATCTCTACCTCCGCTTTGGTCAAGTCACCTGAGAGAATTTCCTTCACCTCCCTGTGTCAATGATGTGATTGCAGGGTGCTGGCTAACTGAATTCTTTAAATGCTCCTTACTAAGTAATGGACTGGCTCAACTATTGAAATGGCCCGAACTGCAAACCCCTGCAAACATAAAGTCTCCTGTGACGAGATCAAGCCAGATGTTTAGGCGCCCAGATCCTGGACTGAGGCTGACGATTGTAGTTTGGTGGACCTTTGTCAATAATTATTAGTAGGTACAATCGTTTAACATTTCATATCACATTCAACTGATTTTTTTCTTGCTGTATAAACCCCTTTAATATATCACTAAAATCATCATTAAAAGTAGTATTAACATTGCAGTCGGGAGATAAGTGGTAGCAAAAAGAAGGCTTATTACTATGGGGTCACAGAGCAGGGGCATATTACCAAGGGTCTGGAGAGGTGGCTTATTACCATGGGGTCACAGAGCAGGGGTGTATTACCAAGGGGCTGCAGAGGTGGCTTATTACCATGGTGTCACAGAACAGGGGTGTATTACCAAGGGGCCGCAGAGGTGGCTTATTACCATGGGGTCACAGAGCAGGGGTGTATTACCAAGGGGCCGCAGAGGTGGCTTATTACCATGGGGTCACAGAGCAGGGGTGTATTACCAAGGGGCCGCAGAGGTGGCTTATTACCATGGGGTCACAGAGCAGGGGTGTATTACCAAGGGGCCGCAGAGGTGGCTTATTACCATGGGGTCACAGAGCAGGGGTGTATTACCAAGGGGCCGCAGAGGTGGCTTATTACATGGGGGAACTGAAGGGCTCCTATTTATCCAGCTATAAAGAAGAGCCTGTTTAGGAACGACACTTTTAAAGTTTGGAAAAATCTTCTTTCTTCTTCCTGTAAATATTTGGTAGAGAACATAAATATTATTATGCGATAGTTTTAGTCACATTAATTTCCCCTTGGCTCTTAGCGCGCTGTTGTATATTTTTGTAAAGTCGAAGATAAAAATAAGTCTCTGTACATATTATTGCTGTTTAACTTTCATACTTATCATATCATATTTAATGAAAACAGTTTCACTTACAGATAGGAAAAAGATCAGCAAAAGCAAATCTCAGATTTATGGACATCAGCAGGATTCTATATTACTATTTTTTATAGGACAGTTAGAGAAAACGGATAAACCATTAACCACTAATCCATCTAAAGCAAGTCTAGGAATTGTCTCCTGATTTCTAGGACGGCTTCAACCATTACACCAAATTGCAAATGTGTAAAAGATAATGAATTTTCATTAGAAGAATAAAGAAGCTCCCATATTAAGAGCAGTGGCTCAGTGGTTATACAGGACTGTATCTGTCCATATGCCCTATACATTATTACGAAATATCAATATTCAACATATACCTGCAAATCTATTGAATATGTGTTGTAGGTCCTATTTACACGAGTGTATATCGGCTGTTGTTTTCACAGCCGGCCGATATACACTTTAATCTATGCAGTTCCCCCGTTCCATCACCCTCAGCAGCTCTCTGCCTCTCTCCTCCACTCTGGCATTTGCAATGGGAGGGGGCGGGGCGGAGCTAAGCTTCACTCTGTTCCGCCCACTCCCGTTGCTGGCTATGGACAAGGGGTGGGAGCTTAGCTCCGCCCCATCCCGCCTACTTCCATTGCAAAGCACTCGGAGGGAAGGAGAGAGGCAGAGAGCCGGTGAGTTGGAGGGAAGGGGGGGACTGCTCAGATGGAAGTGTATATCGGCTGGCCATGAAAACGCCGGCCGATATACACTGGCGTAAATAAGCCCATAGGTTGACGTTTCTGTGGATTTATTGGAATACATGATTCAAGACCAACTACTGGAATATACTGAAGTATAAATCTAATGTTGTGTCTTGCTATTAACAAAATTGTTGAACTGAAATGGGAGAAAAATGCAAAATTGATGCATTAGAGTTCAAACTGAGTGCCTCAAAATGTCTTCTTATCCACTGTACTATCCATGGCCTGTTTTATTATTGTATTGGATTAGACTGATCATACTGATCTTTATTGAGGAAGAATAAGATACTGTGTTTGTACAGTAGATGCAATATAAGGCTTGCTAGAAAGTGCACAATTATAGTATTTTACATATTTTTAAGTATTATAAATGGTGTCATATATTGCAATTGTAAAACATAAAAGCTAATAGAACTTGAATGTGCCTTGCAATATTAAGCCAATTCTCATTCACTGTCCAACATCTCCTAGAAGCAGAAATGGCTGTCAGTCCATAGAATGCCAATTAATTTTACTACAAGGATAGAATGGTCATGAATTACAAACGACTAAACCACCAAAGAGAAAACAATTAAATTACTTCACATATACAGTATTAGGCAAAGGTTTTAGGCAGGTGTGGAAAACATGCTGCAAAGTAAGAATGCTTTAAAAAATGAAGGGGTTAGCAGTTTATTTTAGTCCTAGATCAAATACAAATCTAGATCAGATCAATATTTGGTGTGACTACCCTTTGCTTTCAAAACAGTATCAGTTCTTGTAGGTTCACTTACAAACAGTTTTTGAAGAAACTTGGCAGGGAAGTTATTCCAGACATCTTGAAAAACTAACCACAGATCTTCTGTAGATTTAGGCTTAATCACATCCTTCTGTCTCTTCATGTAATCCCAGACAGACTGGATGCTGATGAGATCAGGGCTCTGTGGGGGCCATATCATCACTTCCAGGACTCCTTGTTCTTCTTTATGCTCAAGACAGTTCTTAATGACATTGGCTGGATGTTTGGAGGTGTTGTCCTGATACAGCATAAATTTGGAGCCTATAAGATGCCTCTCTGATTGTATTACATAATGGATAAGTATCTGCCTGTATTTCTCAGCATTGAGAACATCATTATTAATCCTGACCAAATTCCTAACTCTATTTGCTGAAATGTAGCCCCTACCTTACAAAGTACCTCCACCATGCTTCACTGTTGCCTGCAGACACTCATTATTGTGCCATTCTCCAGTCTTTCAGTGAACAAGCTGCCTTCTATTATAACCAAATATTTCAGATTTTAAATCAGTCCAGAGCACCTGCTGCCATTTTTCTGTACCCCAGTTCCTATGTTTTCATGCATAGTTGAGTCCTTTGGCCTTGTTTTACATTGAAGGTATGGCTTTTTGGCTGCAATTCTTCCATGAAGACCCCTTTTGGCTCAATTTCTCTGAACAGTAGATGGGTATACCTGAATCCCACTAGTTCTGAGCTGATGGCACTGCAGGACATCTTTTAATTTTAAAGGGACGTAAGCGCGTGGGACAGAGGAGATTATTTGGCTATTTGACTATACCCGCTAAATAAAGAAAAGGAGACCGGCTTATGCAAAATAGCTTTATTGTCTAGACTAAAGTGTTTGTTGATAATACTGTAATTATTGCAAGTATTGGCTTGATTTGTTAACTTTTCTGTAAAAGGAAAATAAAATACTTTTTGAACCATAAAAGGAAGTAAGCATGATATGTCTTTCATCTGTGGCACTAAGTTTCCTTGGCGAACCACTGCATCTGTGGTCCACAATGTTGCCTGTTTCTTTGTGCTTTTTCAAAAGAGCTTAAAGATCAGATTTTGGAACCCCAGATTGCATTTAAATCTTTGCCTGGGAAAGACCTTGCTGATGTAGTATAACTGCTAGCTCAATTTTACCATGGTGTATGACCTGGGACATGAATCTGTCTTCCAAAACCTCACCTTTGTAGCAGAGTTTGGCTGTTAATCACTCCGTTTTGTGCCTCCTACACAGATATTTCTGTTTCAGTTAATGAATAGAGATGAGCGAACGTACTCGTCCGAGCTTGATACTCGTTCGAGTATTAGCGTGTTCGAGATGCTCGTTACTAGAGGCGAGCACCATGCGATGTTCGAGTTACTTTCACTTTCATCTCTGAGACGTTAGCGCGCTTTTCTGGCCAATAGAAAGACAGGGAAGGCATTACAACTTCCACCTGTGACGTTCAAGCCCTATACCACCTCCCTGCAGTGAGTGGCTGGCAAGATCAGGTGTCACCCAAGTATATAAATCGGGCCCTCCCGCGGCTCGCCACAGATGCATTCTGACATAGTTCATGGAAAGTGCTGTCTTGCTGGAGTTGCTATAGGGAGAGTGTTAGGAGTTATTTTAGGCTTCAAGAACCCCAACGGTCCTTCTTAGGGCCACATCTGATCGTGTGCAGTACTGTTGAGGCTGCTTTTTGCAGTGTTGCACTTTTTTTTTTTTTTTTTGTATATCGGCCGTGCAGAGCATTGTGTCCTCAGTCTGCAGTAATTTTACATAGTATAGGGCCAGTAGTGCTGAGGCAGGGACAGTGAAAAAGGTGAAAGACATATACTGTCTATATAGGCAGTGGGCTTTTCCCAAAAAATTTGGGAAAAAACATTCTATTTGGGCTGCCTGTGACCGTCCTGAGTGTACTGCGTCTCTGCTGGGGGTAGTAGTCCTAATTAATACACAGCCAGCTAAGTGTTACAGCAGGCTTGCGCAAAATTCTTTCCTGGCTCTGCGTTGGCCGTTACATCACCGCTGTCATCCTGTCCAGAGGGAAACAGTCTGCAGTAATTTTACATAGTATAGGGCTAGTAGTTCTGAGGCAGGGACAGTGAAAAAGGTGAAAGACGTATACTGTCTATATAGGCAGTGGGCTTTTCCCCAAAAATTTGGGAAAAAACATTCTATTTGGGCTGCCTGTGACCGTCCTGAGTGTACTGCGTCTCTGCTGGGGGTAGTAGTCCTAATTAATACGCAGCCAGCTAAGTGTTACAGCAGGCTTGCGCAAAATTCTTTCCTGGCTCTGCGTTGGCCGTTACATCACCGCTGTCATCCTGTCCAGAGGGAAACAGTCTGCAGTAATTTTACATAGTATAGGGCCAGTAGTGCTGAGGCAGGGACAGTGAAAAAGGTGAAAGACGTATACTGTCTATATAGGCAGTGGGCTTTTTTCCAAAAAATGTGGGAAAAAACATTCTATTTGGGCTGCCTGTGACCATCTTGACTGTACTGCGTCTCTACTGGGGGTAGTAGTCCTAATTAATACGCAGCCAGCTAAGTATTACAGCAGGCTTGCGCAAAATTCTTTCCTGGCTCTGAGTTGGCCGTTACATCACCACTGTCATCCTGTCCAGAGGGAAAAAGTCTGCAGTAATTTTACATAGTCCAGGGCCAGTAGTGGTGAGGCAGGGACAGTGAAAGAGATATACTGTCTATATAGGCAGTGGGCTTTTCCAAAAAATTTTGGGAAAAAACATTCTATTTGGGCTGCCTGTGACCGTCCTGAGTGTACTGCGTCTCTGCTGGGGGTAGTAGTCCTAATTAATACGCAGCCAGCTAAGAGTTACAGCAGGCTTGCGCAAAATTCTTTCCTGGCTCTGCTGTGCGTTCCGTAAGCGAAGTCAGCCTCCAACCACAGGCCAATAAGTGGCACATTTAATTACAGCGTTCTGTTTCTGCACTACTGGTAATACACCATGCTGAGGGGTAGGGGTAGGCCTAGAGGACGTGGACGTGGACACGAGCGAGGATGCGGAGGCCCAAGTCAGGGTGTGGGCACAGGCCGAGCTCCTGATCCAGGTGTATCGCAGCCGACTGCTGCGGGATTAGGAGAGAGGCACGTTTCTGGTGTCCCCACATTCATCTCAAAATTAATGGGTCCACGCGGTAGACCTTTATTACAAAATGAGCAGTGTGAGCAGGTCCTGTCGTGGATGGCAGAAAGTGCATCCAGCAATCTATCGACCACCCAGAGTTCTGCGCCGTCCACTGCTGCAACTCTGAATCCTCTGGCTGCTGCTCCTCCTTCCTCCCAGCCTCCTCACTCCATTACAATGACACATTCTGAGGAGCAGGCAGACTCCCAGGAACTGTTCTCGGGCCCCTGCCCAGAATGGGCAGCAATGGTTCCGAATCCTCTACCACTGGAGGAATTTGTCGTGACCGATGCCCAACCTTTGGAAAGTTCCCGGGGTCCGGGGGATGAGGCTGGGGACTTCCGGCAACTGTCTCCAGAGCTTTCAGTGGGTGAGGAGGACGATGACGATGAGACACAGTTGTCTATCACTCAGGTAATAGTAATTGGAGTAAGTACGAGGGAGGAGCGCACAGAGGATTCGGAGGAAGAGCAGCAGGACGATGAGGTGACTGACCCCACCTGGTTTGCTACGCCTACTGAGGACAGGTCTTCAGAGGGGGAGGCAAGTGCAGCAGCAGGGCAGGTTGGAAGAGGCAGTGCTGTGGCCAGGGGTAGAGGCAGGGCCAGACCGAATAATCCACCAACTGTTTCCCAAAGCGCCGCCTCGCGCCATGCCACCCTGCAGAGGCCGAGGTGCTCAAAGGTCTGGCAGTTTTTCACTGAGAGTGCAGACGACCGACGAACAGTGGTGTGCAACCTTTGTCGCGCCAAGATCAGCCGGGGAGCCACCACCACCAGCATGCGCAGACATATGATGGCCAAGCACCCCACAAGGTGGGACGAAGGCCGTTCACCACCTTCGGTTTGCACCGCTGCCTCTCCCCCTGTGCCCCAACCTGCCACTGAGATCCAACCCCCCTCTCAGGACACAGGCACTACCGTCTCCTGGCCTGCACCCACACCCTCACCTCCGCTGTCCTCGGCCCCATCCACCAATGTCTCTCAGCGCACCGTCCAGCCGTCGCTAGCGCAAGTGTTGGAGTGCAAGCGCAAGTACGCCGCCACGCACCCGCACGCTCAAGCGTTAAACGTGCACATAGCCAAATTTATCAGCCTGCAGATGCTGCCGTATAGGCTTGTGGAAACGGAGGCTTTCAAAGGTATGATGGCGGCGGCGGCCCCGCGCTACTCAGTTCCCAGTCGCCACTACTTTTCCCGATGTGCCGTCCCAGCCCTGCACGACCACGTCTCCCGCCACATTGTACGCGCCCTCACCAACGCGGTTACTGCCAAGGTCCACTTAACAACGGACACGTGGACAAGCACAGGCGGGCAGGGCCACTATATCTCCCTGACGGCACATTGGGTGAATTTAGTGGAGGCTGGGACTGAGTCAGAGCCTGGGACTGCTCACGTCCTACCCACCCCCCGAATTGCGGGCCCCAGCTCGGTGGTGGTATCTGCGGCGGTGTATGTTTCCTCCACTAAACCACCCTCCTCCTCCTCCTCCTCCTACGCAACCTCTGTCTCGCAATCAAGATGTGTCAGCAGTAGTACGTTGCCAGCAGTCGGTGTCGCGCAGCACGGCAGAACAGCGGTGGGCAAGCGTCAGCAGGCCGTGCTGAAAGTACTCAGCTTAGGAGATAAGAAGCACATGGCCCACGAACTGCTGCAGGGTCTGACAGAGCAGACCGACCGCTGGCTTGCGCCGCTGAGCCTCCAACCGGGCATGGTCGTGTGTGACAACAGCCGTAACCTGGTGGCGGCTCTGCAGCTCGGCAGCCTCACGCACGTGCCATGCCTGGCCCACGTCTTTAATTTGGTGGTTCAGCGCTTTCTGAAAAGCTACCCACGCTTTTCAGACCTGCTCGTAAAGGTGTGCCGGCTCTGCGCACATTTCCGCAAGTCCCACACGGACGCTGCCACCCTGCGCACCCTGCAACATCGGTTTAATCTGCCAGTATATCGACTGCTGTGCGACGTGCCCACACGGTGGAACCCTACGCTCCACATGTTGGCCAGGCTCTATGAGCAGCGTAGAGCTATAGTGGAATACCAACTCCAACATGGGCGGTGCAGTGGGAGTCAGCCTCCTCAATCATTAGCGTCACCATTCCTCTGCTATGCCTCTTGAGAAGTTCCCTGCAAAGCATAAAGGCAGACGCTTTGCGCTCGGAAAAGGAGGCGGGGGAAGACAGTATGTCGCTGGATAGTCAGAGCACCCTCCTGTCTATATCTCAGCGCGTTGAGGAGGAGGAGGAGGAGCATGAGGAAGATGAGGAGGAGGGGGAAGAGACAGCTTGGCCCACTGCTGAGGGTACCCATGCTGCTTGCCTGTCATCCTTTCAGCGTGTATGGCCTGAGGAGGAGAAGGAGGAGGATCCTGAAAGTGATCTTCCTAGTGAGGACAGCCATGTGTTGCGTACAGGTACCCTGGCACACATGGCTGACTTCATGTTAGGATGCCTTTCTCGTGACCCTCGCGTTACACGCATTCTGGCCACTACAGATTACTGGGTGTACACACTGCTCGACCCACGGTATAAGGAGAACCTTTCCACTCTCATACCCGAAGAGGAAAGGGGTTCGAGAGTGATGCTATACCACAGGACCCTGGCGGACAAACTGATGGTAAAATTCCCATCCAACAGCGCTAGTGGCCGAAGGCGCAGTTCCGAGGGCCAGGTAGCAGGGGAGGCGCGGAGATCAGGCAGCATGTACAGCACAGGCAGGGGAACACTCTCTAAGGCCTTTGACAGCTTTCTGGCTCCCCAGCAAGACTGTGTCACTGCTCCCCAGTCAAGGCTGAGTCGGCGGGAGCACTGTAAAAGGATGGTGAGGGAGTACGTAGCCGATCGCACGACCGTCCTCCGTGACGCCTCTGCCCCCTACAACTACTGGGTGTCGAAGCTGGACACGTGGCCTGAACTCGCGCTGTATGCCCTGGAGGTGCTTGCTTGTCCTGCGGATAGCGTCTTGTCAGACAGGGTGTTTAGTGCGGCTGGGGGAATCATCACGGATAACCTGTCAACCGACAGTGCCAACAGGCTTACACTCATCAAGATGAACAAAGCCTGGATTTCCCCAGACTTCTCTTCTCCACCAGAGGACAGCAGCGATACCTAAACAATACGTAGGCTGCACCCACGGATGGAAGCATCGTTCTCTATCACCATCAAAAACGGGGACCTTTTAGCTTCATCAATCTGTGTATTCTATTCATCCTCCTCCTCCTGCTCCTCCTCCTGAAACCTCACGTAATCACGCCGAACGGGCAATTTTTCTTAGGCCCACAAGGCTCAGTCATATAATTTTTGTAAACAATTTTTATACGTTTCAATGCTCATTAAAGCGTTGAAACTTGCACCTGAACCAATTTTTATTTTAACTGGGCTGCCTCCAGGCCTAGTTACAAATTAAGCTACATTAACCAAAGCGATTAATGGGTTTCACCTGCCCTCTTGGTTGGGCATGGGCAAGTTTTCTGAGGTACATTAGTACTGTTGGTACACCAATTTTTTGGGGCCCTCGCCTACAGTGTAATCCAATTAATTTTTTGCCCACCTGCATTAAAGCTGACGTTACATCAGCTGTGCTGGGCACTGCAATGGGATATATTTATGTACCGCCGGTGGCTTCCTGGGACCCACCCATGCTGTCGGTCTACATGGACTTCCCATTAGGGAGATGTACGTGCCTGTGTATACTTATAAAAAACTCAAGCCTGACTGGGGCATGCAGTTTGGGCCGAAGCCCACTTGTATTTAATCAGACGTTAGCTCTGCTGTCCAGGGCACTGCAATGGGATATATTTTTGTACCGCCAGTGGGTTCCAGGGAGCCACCCATGCTGTCGGTCCAGACGGACCTCACATTAGGGAGTTGTACCTGCCTGTGTCTATGTATTAAAAACCCCAGTCTGACTGGGGCATGCAGTGTGGGCCGAAGCCCACCTGTATTTTATCTGACGTTACCTCAGCTGTGCAGGGCAATGCAATGGGATATATTTATGTACCGCCGGTGGCTTCCTGGCACCCACCCATGCTGTCGGTCCACACGGAGTTGTAACTGCATGTGTCCACTTCTAAAGAACCCCAGTCTGACTGGGGCATGCAGTGTGGGCCGAAGCCCACCTGCATTAAACATGACATTACCTCAGCTGTGCTGGTCACTGCAATGGGATATATTTATGTACCGCCGGTGGCTTCCAGGCACCCACCCATGTTGTCGGTCCACACGGAGCTGTAACTGCATGTGTCCACTTCTAAAGAACCCCAGTGTGACTGGTGCATGCAGTGTGGGCGAAGCCCTCCTGCATTAAACATGACATTACCTCAGCTGTGATGGGCACTGCAATGGGATATATTTATGTACCGCCGGTGGGTTCCAAGGAGCCACCCATGCTGTGTGTCCACAGGGACTTCACATTAGGGATTTGTACCTGCCACTGTCTATGTATTAAAAACCCCGGTCAGACTGGGGCATGCAGTGTGGGCCGAAGACCACCTGCATTTAATCGGACGTTACCTCAGCTGTGATGGGCAATGCAATGGGATATATTTATGTACCGCCAGTGGCTTCCTGGGACCCACCCATGCTGTCGGTCCACATGGAGTTGTAACTGCATGTGTCCACTTCTAAAGAACCCCAGTCTGACTGGGGCATGCAGTGTGGGCCGAAGCCCACCTGCATTTAACATGACATTACCTCAGCTGTGATGGGCAATGCAATGGGATATATTTATGTACCACCGGTGGCTTCCTGGCACCCACCCATGCTGTCGGTCCACACGGAGTTGTAACTGCATGTGTCCACTTCTAAAGAACCCCAGTCTGACTGGGGCATGCAGTGTGGGCCGAAGCCCACCTGCATTTCACATGACATTACATCAGCTGTGCTGGGCACTGGAATGGGATATATTTATGTACCGCCGGTGGGTTCCAGGGAGCCACCCATGCTGTGCATACACACGGAATTCCCATTGCGGAGTTGTACCTGCCTGTGACTATTTATAAAAAAACGCTGTCTGACTGGGGCATGCAGACACCTTGACAGAATGAATAGTGTGTGGCACATAGGTTCCCCATTGCTATGCCCATGTGTGCAGTTCCTGATGGAGGTGGCACAGGATTGGATTTCCCATTGCTTCTGTACAGCATTGTGGGCTATCGCCCCGCCCCTTTTAAATAGGGTCGCTGCCTAGCCATGCCAACCCTCTGCAGTGTGTGCCTGCGGTTCCTCCTCATGGCAGACACACTTATAAATAGACATGAGGGTGGTGTGGCATGAGGGCAGCTGAAGGCTGCGCAGGGACACTTTGGTATGTGCTGTGGACACTGGGTCGTGCGGGGGGGGGGGGGGGGGGGGGGGTTGGGCAGCATGTAACCCAGGAGAAGTGGCAGCGGAGTGTCATGCAGGCAGTGATTGTGCTTTGTTGGAGGTAGTGTGGTGCTTAGCTAAGGTATGCATTGCTAATGAGGGCTTTTCAGAAGTAAAAATTGTTGGGAGGGGGGGCACTCTTGCTTCTATTGTGGCTTAATAGTGGGACCTGGGAACTTGAGATGCAGCCCAACATGTAGCCCCTTGCCTGCCCTATCCGTTGCTGTGTCGTTCCCATCACTTTCTTGAATTGCCAAGATTTTCACAAATGGAAACCTTAGCGAGCATTGGCGATATACAAAAATGCTCGGGTCGCCCATTGACTTCAATGGGGTTCGTTATTTGAAACGAACCCTCGAGCATCACGAGATTTTCGTCCCGAGTAACGAGCACCCGAGCATTTTGGTGCTCGCTCATCTCTATTAATGACTATATTTCAACCTACATATGAAAGTAATGATCATTATCATCTGTTTGATACAAAATCCCTGACTTTGTGAAAGTGTAGAAAAATTATTGATGTTGGTCACACCAAATAGTGATTTTATTTAGATTTCAATTTCCATTTTGTTATTTAACAAAAATAAACTATTATCAGTTCTATGTTTGAAAGCATTTTACTTTGAAGCATTTTTTCCATACCCGTCTAAAACATTTGCACAGCATGGTATTCTAAGGCAGATGACCTACAAAAACGGAGTTAATGGTTCCCCAATAATTCATAAATAAAATTTTGGTGACCCTGGGGCCTCACATACATAGTAGTGCAGTGTGTAGGATGCTGTATAGAGGTACATGGAGCTATAAAGTGATGATATAGAGCCATAAGGACTCTATGTACCACCATATGGTGCTTTATGTGGTGCTGTAAGTCAAGGATATTCTCCCTTAGAAGCAATGCTTCACGGGGAGAATATCTCCATAATGTACCATCTCATGGAGTATGCCGCAATTTTTATTCTCTCAGGTTTTTATGAAAGCCTAATATGGCCACAGGTATTGGGGTTTAGATATACTTTCTTCTATACAGTAATGATCTCCATACCTATAAATCCTATCTTACCTTCCTATGGCTGTGATTGGTTAATCGAGCGCTGGCTGACGCGGCGATCAATTAACCAATTAGAGCATTAGCTTGCTGGATGCGGGGTAATCAAGCCTCACTACCAGGGAGAACTGCTCTGTCGGTGTGCAGGAGGACACGGAAGCCTGCAGCAGTGACGGAGACCAGTTCGAGGAAACCGAACGCCAGCTTCAAGGTGTGTATTGTTTTTTCACATGTAGTCTAGCAAGGGCTTATTTTCAGGGGAGGGCTTATAATTCAAGCTCTTCCCTTTCTTCCACCCCAGAAAATCAGGGTAGGGCTTATTTTCAGGGTAGGGCATATTATCGGTGAAATGTGGTAGTCAAAGGAGCAGAAAACAAATGTAAGCCTATACTTTACTTTGAACTAGGGAAGACCCAAACAAAGGGACAAGCATACACAGTTAGTTTTCATGACATGGTGTAAGATTTAGACATTATACTCTCAAGCCAAAACACTTAAATAATAATAACCAGTTTGATATAAAAATGTCAAAAATATTTGTTAGATTACACTAGGCAACACAATTTTTGTGTCTAAGTAAAGTTTATTTGTTTCTGTTAGCTTATTGTAAAATGTAATGGAAAATAACTTTCATTTCGAAAAAAGTTTGCTTTTGATAATATATGATTTTTGAATTTCGAACGTTTCAAGGACATACACAGTGAGAAAAGAAATTACTTACAATCATGAGCCAAAGTCATTATACAAGGCAGAGCATGTCCATACAGTTCAAAATTAATGAAAATGTCTGGTTCTCTTCGATTGATGATTGTGTACTTGGTCACTCTCCCGTACCAGCCCCCTGATGTAGTCGCCCATTATATTCTGGCTGTATTGTTCTTGATAGCGTCGCTCAACTGCTGCATATCTTGGTGGAACCTTTCTCCTTGTTCCTGGGAGTATGCTCCCATGTTCTGCTTGAATTTATGTAGATGAGAATCTAGAATATGAACCTTGAGTGACATCCTGCAGCCCATATTGTGGTATTTCTTCACCATCATTTCCACCGACTCCATATAGTTGTCTGCTTTGTGATTTCCCAAGAACCGCTGAACCATGGCAACAAAACTGTTTCAAGCTGCTCTACTTCTGTGAGCAGGTCAAGAAATTTCGGACATTCTATGATCCTCTTGATTTGTGGTCCCACAAAGATGCCAGCTTTTACCTTGGCCTCAGCCAGCTTCGGGAAGAAGTTTAGTAGATGTTTCATCGCTGTAGATTCTTTATCTAAAACGGTGACAAACTGTTTCATAAATCATCTTAGGATCTACTAGGGGTTCCCACTTGGCGTTGCTTCAGTCGACAGTGAAGTCAATACACTCAGGCTAGTCTTGTCAATGGTAGTGTTCAGATAGCAGATGGCTCTGCTATCCCAAAGACAATGATAGCAAGGATACTTTGTGAAACCACCTTGAAGACCCATTAGGAAAGCAACCATCTTGAAGTCTCTAATTACCTCCCAACCATACTGATCATACTTCGGAACTTGCTACAGGAATTTGACACTAATGTGCTCCTCCTTGAGATTTGCAGAGTGAGCCACTGAAAGGGATAGAAGTTGATTTCCAATGTGGAGCAGAACTGCTTTCAGGCTCTTGGGAATTACTGTCAATAAAATGCACCAATCCTGTGTGTTACAAGGTATCCCAATTTCACTGAATATACCTGTCACGTCATGGCAGTAACAGAGTCCATCTTGAAGAGTAAAAAAGGTAGAAAACATTTGATGTTTTCTCTGACTTGTAACTTGCACGCTGTCATCTAGCAAGTTCCACTGTTTCAGCCAGGATGTCAGAATTTCTGCTTTAGCTTTTGTAAGACTAAGATCTCTTACCGAATCATTAATATCCTTCTGGTTTGGGTAGTATGGTCTTCTGTCATCTTCGCCGACATAGAAAGGATCAGTTACATCTTCACTGTCTGAGCTAATGTTTTCTGAACACGTCTGCATGCTATGTGAAGGCGTCGGAATGGGGAGATCAGAGCAATGTAGTACTGGGGCCATAGACGATGGAATGTTTGGATACTTCACAACAACTGCATTTTTTGAACTTCAGCATTTGGAGGGGTCTACCATGCAGAAATAGCAGTTGGTGGAGTTGGTGCTCCTAACAAGTTCTTGGCATCGCAAACTTCATGGCTCTATTTTCATCTCTGAACCAACTTTCAAGAGTTTTCTTGCACTTGTCGCAGCTGAAGTGAGGTGCCCATGACTTATCTTTATCACCTACAGCCATCCCAAAATATGATTTGTAGGCTGCATTCATTTTTACCATTGTTGCCAAAGAGTGCTTCTTTGCTCGTGTTATGATGAACTCTCCAAATAGATAACGGAAAGCAACTGCAGGATATTTACAACCTCTTGATGCCATATTTGATTCAAATGATCACCACTTTATCTACAAATGTAAAAAAAACTAAAATTAACAGCATTATATTAGCATATAAAATAATTACTGTACATGTATAATCATGAACCTGCACTGTACATACAAACTTAGTCAGCAATGTAGCAATCAAAATTTTGGCACAATGACTGTTAATAACTAGAGATGAGCGAGTGTACTCACTAAGGCAAACTACTTGAGCGAGTAGTGCCTTATGCGAGTACCTGCCTGTTCATCTCAAAAGATTTGGCTGCCGGGGCGGGTGAGAGGTGAGTTGCGGGAGTGAGCAAGGGGGAGCTGGTGGGGGAGAGAGTGAGAGAGATCTCCCCTCCGTTCCTCCCTGCTCTCCCCCGATGCTCCCCGCCCCCCGCCGACCCCGAATCTTTTGAGATGAGCGGGCAGGTACTCGCATCAGGCACTACTCGCTCGAGTAGTTTGCCTTAGCGAGTACGCTCACTCATCTCTATTAAATAACCATTTGTTTGTTATCCAAATAATGTGAAAATACCACTGATTTCCCAGACACAATTTGTTTTTGTTGCCTAGTGTTATTATTAGCAGTAGTAGTAATAGTATTGTTGTTGTTTGTTGGGTCTTTATTATCATTAATGATTTTTATCCATTATTATCATAGTAGATTTGTTTTTTTTAAGAATATGGTTGAAATATATTGGTTAGTTGAGTATTCTGATAAAATGAGAGCACACATTGAAATACTGTTTTATATATTATGCTGGAACGTAGAAAACATCTCCTGTCCTTATTGCTCAATGGAATGACACCATTAATTGCCACAAACTGCTTGGGGAGTCACTTGACGTTGGCAGCAAGCCGGAACAAGGAGACAAGCAAACAAATCTCAACCTTCAGGAAAAGGTGAGGGTACAAAAATAACAAATAATTCTTCCAAACCTTTCACCCTAATGTGTGATGACATATTGATGCATATTGTTAGGATTCTTACACCAAGGGAAATGAAATGAAGACTACTATGAAATTTACTTATTCAGAAGAGTGAATGACTAATTTCCATACACACAAAAATCAATAAAATGGATTAGAAATTTAACAAAATGTAATGGCATCGTAACTGGTGAGGGTTTTATCATGGTTGAGTTAATTTTTTGATGGATTCTATCAGGCATCCCTTGTTCAACAGTACCCAGATAGCTATTAAAGATTGGAGCCTGTCTTGGAGTTAGATAACCTATTTTAAAATTACTGAACTAATTCCGAGTTAATCTCTTAAAGCCCCCTGTCCACGGACGTGATTTTGCCAGCGGTAAATCGCCGGCGAATGACACCGTCCGAAGCTTTCCATAGTGTTGCTATAGAAAGCGCCGGCCCCGTGTCCACGAGCAGAGAATCATTGCGATTCTCCGCTCGCGGACGGCAATTCGCAGATAGGCTGACCGGTGGAGATTTGTCTGCCGGCTCCTGCTCCTGGGCGGTGGCTCCCGTGGCAGAGACTCGCTGCGGGACTTCGCAACGCCTGTGGACAGGGGGCCTAACAGATATCTATTTAGTTTGGACGATATATATATATATATATATATATATATATATCCAAATGTAGAACAACCTGCTTTAGTTATGTACTTGCTTTTTATTGCTCATTTGATAGAACATTTGGTAGGCAATTAAGCCTGGTTGTGATCATAGAGAATGCTATCAGAATAGAATGGAATTTCATTTGCTAAAATAGTCAATATTGTATATGGTGCCTGCAAGAGTTGAAGGGTTTATATTTTTTTTAGGAATCCAAGCTACTGTGTTCACTATGATAGCTGTAGGATGGACAATCATAACCTATTTTTTAATATTTTCATGTTAGTTTTTTGCTACATAAGGGAGTCTATCAGCTCTCATGAGTTGCATAAAGTAATTTATAGGTTCATAGGAGCTGAAACACTAAGTCTGTACCCAGCAGATTACTTGTGCAGGCACATAGAATAAGAGGACTAGTAGCAGTGGTGACTTTGACTGTGCATAGAGTGCATAGACTGTGCATAGAGTGTAACAGCAGGGGAGGTAAGTATAATACTCACATTCCTAGACTCAGTGTTTTAGCTCCTACGACTCAATAAGTATAGTTTATGGGGCTCATAAGAGCTGGCAGCTCCCTTTAATTTTTTTTTGCTCTTAAAATCATGCCTGGGGTAGTGAAATATAAGAAGTGAGTATATTTGCTAATATTGCTTCCATCATATAAGTGTCAAAACTTCACATTGTCAGTCTTTAGAAAATGCTTTATCCAATCTTTTGCATTATCCTTTCCAAATGTGAACATTGCAATTTTAAGTATAGAAGCGATCAAATCACAACTAATCCAAGTCTGACAAGTCTCAGCAGAATCACGTTTGTGAATCTGATGATTTATCAGGCATCTTTTGAATAGTACATAGTGTAGTGTAATTAGTTTAATTAGAATGTTTGTAGGTGTCTTCTGAAGTCCTGTCATTTGCTGCAAACAACACTAATGTGCTGTTCAATGGGGGATGAAAATACCTTTCTGGTTAAGTAATAGTTTAACCCTAAACTTTACGGATCATTTGAACACAAAACAATTCATGGCAGATATGCATGTGACTCATCTAATGAAGGCTTAAATCCATTGACATGTTTAACATTGTTGTGTCCATACAATGTCAGGAGTCAGAAATGTTAGATTCTGTAAGTCAAAATTTTTTATTTGACTAAAGTCATGCAGAAATCATCTCAAGGTTGTAGAGTTCAAGCATAAGACTAAGGCTGGCTTCACACAGACACACAGCTCTTGCACGAATATGAACCCCATTCTTTTGAATGGGGTCATACACATGAGCAATGCTGGAAGAAATTGCGGCATGCCCTATCTTTGGGCTTACACTCGCATCACATAGTCCATTGTTTTCAATGGGGCCCGTGGCAGCATCGGGCCACATGCTAGGTGTACGCCAATGCGATGTCTCCCTATTGAAAAAATTGGGAGACACTACGCAATCGCTACTTCCCCAAAGTGATGCAAGGCGGCTTTTAATATAAAATTGCCTCGCATCCATGGGAAAATTGCATGTTGGTGTTCGCAATACCAGGCCATGATTCACGGCCCGATATCGCACTCATCCGTGTGAAGCTAGCCTAATGTAGTATAAACTGTCCACAGATTTAAGAACAGTGACAGTTGTTAAATCTATGGAACTGAAAACGACTAACTTCAACCCATGCAAATCTGTCCTATTGTTGTAAAAACGTTTCCGGACTAAAATTGCCAACAATTTTTTTCTCATTGCACCTCATGTAGAATTTTTGTAACACTTTTTAAGCCCTCATGGAGCTATGTCAATGGAAACATAAAAAAGTTATACTTCTTAGGGCGCCCACCCACTGGCGATTTTTTTTCCTTTGCGTTTTGCGTTTTTTCTCAAGAGCAATTAGTTTTGAATGTACTCCTGTCCACTGGCGTTTTTTGTTTCAGTCCGTTGCAATTTTTAACATAGGAACTGTCAGTTGCATATGTGTCCTTATTTTTCTCTTAATGCACCCATGAATGTCAATGTAAATTAACGCAAAAAGCCGCGAAAATGCCGCGAAAAAGCCGCGAAAACGCCGCCAAAAACGCACCGAAAACGCTGCGTTTTTCACGAACGAAAATCGCAAGCGCCAGTGGGTGGGCGCCCTAAGAGTGCAATGATAAAACAAAATTTAATAACCAAAAATTGACTGTATCTCCACACTGGCTGTGGTCTATGAGAGTGTAACCAGTAGTGACTACTGGGAAGGAGAGGCCTGCAATTCTGAATAAAGGGGAAGAGAAACAGTGCCACAGCCACCACAAGGAAGTGTCTGCTGTTTCCTCCCTTTTTGGGGGGTGCACGACTACACAACATCACAGGCAGAGACAGTACAGCCAGATGCTCCCCATTTCACTGTAACAAATGGTGGGAAAACAGAGTAATGCAAACAAGAAATTGTGACAGTAGCTTCCCTTCTTTAACATCACCCATGTCATCTCTGTGGCTTACATGATCATGAGAACTGGACTATGGACTGATGGAAAAAGGTTGTCTTGTCTGTTTAATCATGAAAATCACTTATCTGAAGAAGAGAAGGCACCAGGATGCTTTCTGAGAAAAAGGCAATCCAGGCCATACAGTGAAATGAAAAAAAAAGGTTTGGTACCGTGTTAGCCAGTAGAGCCAAGTGTGATTGTTCTCAACAAGAGAAACCAAGTATCATACTGAAGGGCAACTTCAAGTCACAGCAGTTATCATACTGAAGGGCAACTTCAAGTCGTAGCAGCTATCATATTGAAGGGCAACTTCAAGTAGCAGTGTCACAGAAGAATTTGGGAGTATAAATTTATGGACCTTTTTGATACCCTTAAGAATGGAATGAACCTCAGAGTGGGATTCCTGCATCAGTAGAGAATAAGAAAGGTTTGAAGAAGGTCAAGAGGGGTGTCCTCTTGGCATCGTCTCTCTTCCCAATCATTGTTTCTTTTTAAAAAAAACTTCATAAAAATTCGTACATTGATTTGAAGGAATGCTGATATCCAATAGGTGGCGCTACAAAGGTATTGTTCAATCTACCTTATGTGCAGGTCTGAAGGAGAGAACACAAATCATAAAACTGTCACATTCCTTAGCAGTGGACTGATTATGTATTTACCTCTCTGCTCATCTTGTCTGGTATTGTTTTAAGTGCAAGTCAGTCTCAAATTTCTGTGTATGAACACTTGTATTTAGGTCAAGAGGGGTGTCTTCTCTGGATATATGTCAGTCTCAAGTCAAGTCAGTCTCAAATTTCTGTGTATGAACACTTGTATTTAGGTCAAGAGGGGTGTCTTCTCTGGATATATATACATATATATCCAGAGAAGACACCCCTCTTGACCTAAATACAAGTGTTCATACACAGAAATTTGAGACTGACTTGCACTTAAAACAATGGGAAGGGATGGGATATATATATATATATACCATCCAAATCAGTTTCATTAATCCTGATGAAGGGTCCATAGAAGATCTGAAAGCTCGCTATTACATCATGTATTTTTGTTAGCCATTAGAAGGTATCACATCTAAAAGATTACTTGGCTTTTCTTACTGAGAACAATCACACTTAGGCCATACAGTGTGATGCTCTGGCAATATTCTGCTGGGAAACCTTTGGTCCTGGAATTTAACTGGATGTTACTTCTAACACATGCCAACTACTTAAACATTGTTGTACTAAGTACATTCCTTCATGGCAAGCACAATTTGTAATGGCAGTGGCCTCTCTCTCTGCAGCATAATATGCCCTGTCACATAGTAAAAATTATTCAAGAATGGTTTAAGTAACATGACAAAAAGTTGAAATTGCTAACTTGGCCTTCAAATTTCTCAAATCTTAAGCCAATAATGCTTCTGTTGGATGTACTGGAATTACAAGTCGAATTCATGGAAGCTTCACCTTGCAACTTACAAGACTTTAGGACCTATTGCTAAGGTCTTGGTGCGACATATCACAAGACATTTCAGAGGTCTGGTAAAGTTCCTGCTACAATAGGTCAGAGCTGTTCTGTTGGCACAAGTGGGACCTATAGAATATTAAGCAGGTGGATTTTACCCCTTAAGGATATTGCTATTTTGGCTTTAAGGACACAATGATTTTTTGTGAGATTTTCATCTCCACTTTTTAAAAGCCATAAATTGTTTATTTTTCCATTAAAATGGCCATATAAGGACTTTTTTGCATGGTGAACTGCAGTTTTTATTAGTAGTATTTTTGGGTACATATGTATTGTAAAAGTTTTATTAATTTTTTTTGGAGGGCAGGAAGAAAAAACACATCAATTCTGCAATTTTCTGAGGGTTGGTACAATTAAGAAGACACCAAAATTATATACTTTTTAAGTTTTTCCAATTTTTGCACGATAAAAACTTTTTTTTGTCAATTTTTTTTGCATTACCGCATTCAAAGTCCCATAATCTTTTATTTTTCCATGGGCAGGGCTCTGCAAGGACTTGTTTTTTTGCGTAACAAGCTTTAGTTTTTATTGGTACCATATTGCACTTTTTGGGAGGTGAAATGAACAAAATAAGCATTTTAGCTCAGTTTTTTTCTTTCTTACTGTTATTACCATGTAGGTTAAATAGTGTGTTCAATTTATTTTACAAGTCATTACGGATACAATGATACCAAATATGTGGGAGGAGGGGCTACATATTTTTTTATACAAAGAGAAGTATGCAAAAAAGGGTTTTTTGGTTACTATTTGTTTACGTTTTTCTTTTTTACTATTTTTTTTATGTCTCTGTAGGGAACTTGAACGAGAAAACCTATGATCACTATGATAATGCATTACAGTACGATAACGATCATGGGCTATGGCAGGACCAGTGACTTCACAGTGGAAGCGCACTCCCTCTGTGAACCTTTTACATGCCACAATCTACATTGATCATGGCATGTAAGGGATTAACAGCAGGGATTGGTGTCCAATCCATGCTGTTGCACCAGGAGGCCAGCTGTCAATGCCAGCTCCCGCTGTGGGATGGTACGGGCTCATTTCTGATCCCATGCAATCCACAAGACATACATTTACATCCTGTTGCATTCAGTACCATGCACCCTTGGTGTAAACGTATGTCATGTGGCATTAAAGGGTTAATATTCTGGCTCCTCAGCATTTAAAACAATCTAAAAAGCAATTGATATATATGATACATTTCTAATTCTTTTTTCTTGTCATTCACATTTATAAATTAGATTTTTTTTTAATACCACAGATGTAGCAATGGTTACCTTGACTGTGATAACTTTCTGTGACAAGTTACCTTATCTTAAGCACTTCTAAAACAATTTTTGTCCCAAATAACATAAGCCTTTGTAAAGCAATTGAAAGGGTAAGTACACAGTGGCACAGAAAGTTATCTTAACACATTAAGAGTCAATTTAAATTCGGTTACATCTGTACAATAACATATTCTATGCATTTTGAGTTGAACAGCTGTTATATGTAATGTGATGAAGCCTTCACAGTTTGCTAGATTATCATTTGACAGATCTAGGATGTGAAAAGATTAGAGGTTTAAACTTCTGCTTAGTCCTCAGAACCATTTGTTTTGTTAAGTGGCTACCATGTCATGAAATGGTAACTCAGCCATGCGTACCCACATGAGCAATTTTCTTGAATAAACATTTCACTGACTGGATGCACAAAAAGCATGGAAACACACATCAAACAAAATCCAGTGTGAGATAGTAGTAAGCTCATAATTAACAACTCTTAATTAAATAGGATTATGCTGTTTTATTTGTATTTCTTCTACTCTCACAAAGGCACACTTAGTGCAAATACCTTCACAGCCAGTTGCTATTATTACAAAGCATTTGATAATTTTGCACAATTTAATTAGTTCAAAATATTCTTAAGAATTTTAAGAATAGTGTCTGTAAACCAGAGGTTCAGGATTCAGAGAACGTGTATACATTAAAAAAGGGTAACAAAGATGGGCAGTCCTTCCAAAGAATGAATAGCGTGGAACAGACTCACCTGGTGTAATGAGGTCGGCCCCTTCACCCCTACTGCCACGATCACCTTGTATTATAAAACCTTAATAAGGAGGTACAGTATGTACATGTTTTTATATGTTGTCATATAAAATGTTTAAAGCTTGAAATTTTTAATTATAGTTTTTGATATTTTAGAGCCTACTCATCCATTTCAGATATATACGAGGGGCATTCATTAAAGATTTCCCCTGACCCACTTCCTGTGCACTGAGAGCAATGAAACTTGGCACAGCTATTAATCCTTCTCTACATAGATGCTATCTAGGGATACACACTTCTCCCATCTCTTTATGCAACTGTAAACACCTCGCTTGTAGAAGTTGACAGGTTGCTCTAAAAGTCACGTTGTGACTTTGGAAATCAGAGTCTCATCATCTGGAAAATGCTTGCTCTTCAAAATGACTTCATTGTTGGAAAGAGGTGGAAGTTAGATGGTGCGAGGTCAGGTGAGCAAGGGTGATGCAATAGAATTTCATACAGTGTGCTTCCATCTGGGCAACATGTGAGTTGTGAACTAGGGCATTGTCTTGCAGAAGGCGGACACCCTTGGTGAGCATGCCACGTCTTTTGGTTCTGATCGCCTCCTGCAATTTTCGCAGCAGTGAAGCATAGTTTGCCCCAGTAATCGTGGTAGCTCTTGCTAGGAAATCCATCAAGACTACTCCGTGCTAGTCCCAAAAGACTGTGAGCATGATCTTGCCTGCCAAGGGTTGGGCACATGTATTCTTTGGAGGGAGTGAGTCCAGATGCTTCCATTGCATTGACTGGACTTTAGTCTCTAGATCATATTGATGGACCTGGCTTTCATCTTGTGTGATCAGTCTGTTGAAAAACTCCTCCAGGTTTCCATGGCACATCCTCAAAAGAGCCTGGAAGCATTCAACTCGTTTGTGTATCTGGAAAAGTGTGAGCAGCCAGGAAACCCATCGAGTACATACCTTATGCATGTTAAGATACCTTATGAATGGTTTACGATGATTTATTCCACAAATCCTGCACTAATCTTGACATTTTGGGCTAGATCACAAATGGATACGTGGCAATGGCAGCCTCCACTTGCTGGATGATGTGTTCATCAATAGGGAAGTGGGGTCACCCTGGAATTGGAGCTGTTTCCCCTGAAGTCTGATCACATTTGAATTGACAATGCCAGTTCTTGACTGCATCATATGATGGGGAATCCTCCCCATAAACCTCTTTCATCTCATTGAATGTCTCCCTTGGTGTGCGGCCTTTCAAGTAAAGGAAATTGATGGCTGCTCTGTATTCTACTGGTCCATTATCAGAACTCGCACCACTTCAGCGCCTCTAAGAGAAAACAGTTATCAGTTCAGAGTTGCAAATTGACAAGTAGCCTAGAGAGACTTATATCATTAAACATGTGTAGTTTCAGCATCCTGTGATAAATAGAAGTGGGTCGGGGGAAATATTTAATGAATGCCCCTTGTAAGAACTCCGATATGTCAAATGATACTCTACTGGTCATTGGAATGACCATACAGAGGGGCTATGTACAGAGGGTATCAGCTTGTGTAAACACTTAAACTAGCAGCTGTTTCGTAGATTGACACTCGTCATTCATCTCATATTGAGATATGTAAAAGCACCTCAAAGCACCTTCAAATTAATAAAATCAGTAATACATGGTTAGTAAATAGACATTTTCTACTATTGTCTATTGTGAATCTTCCTCCCCCATTCTACATAAGTTAAAATGTCAGGATATTGAATAATTACAGAGGAGGTAATAGTGGATCAATGGAGTACATAGAGGTCTTGAAATGCCTAAATTAAAAATTAAAATGGTACCCAGCTTTAAATCTGGCTAATACCACCATGCCCCTATCTACCTGGAATACTCTTGCTTTCAAACATATTAAGACCTGTGGGAAGAGATTCCTGCACTAGTTCTCATCACTCATTCAAATACGAAATGCAGCCAACCTGGTCTAGGCCTCCTATTTTCAATGGCACCATGGCATCCTCATGGTCTGCCTATATATTTCCTGTAGAGAAGAGAAAAATCAGGGATATCAAATGTCACCATTTCAGCCATCTGTATTCTGTGACTAGAGAAAGCAGGAAAGTGAAGTAGCTGTTGCAATGTATTGATCGCCATAATGACAGCTCTCTGTTCTTCCCATTCAGGAATACATATACTGTAGAGATGAGCGAGCATACTCGTCCGAGCTTGATACTCGTTCGAGTATTAGGGTGTTCGAGATGCTCGTTACTCGTAACGAGTACCACGTGGTGTTCGGGTTACTTTCATTTTCTTCCCTGAGAAATTTGCGCGCTTTTCTGGCCAATAGAAAGACAGGGAAGGCATTACAACTTCCCCCTGCAACGTTCAAGCCCTATACCACCCCCCTGCAGTGAGTGGCTGGCGAGATTAGGTGTCACCCGAGTATTAAAATCTGCCCTTCTCTATATGCGCTCAATGGGGCCGGCGGCAGCAGCGCCGACCCCATTGAGAACATATAGAAGACAAATCATTCTTCTCTGCCACAGCTGTAACAGCTGTGGCAGAGAAGAACGATGTTTGCCCATTGAATTCAATGGAGCCGGCAATACAGCAGGTTCCACTGAAAGCAATGGGCTGCCGGCGATCGCGGGATGAATTGTCGGGAAGGGCTTAAATATATAAGCCCTTCCCTGCAATTCATCCAGAAATGTGTTACAATAAAAATATATACCGGCGTATAAGGCGACGGGGCGTATAAGACGACCCCCCAACTGTCACTTTAAACGCCGGGAATACAGTGGAGCAAAGAATAAAAATCATTACTCACTTCTCCTGGCGTTCTGCGGTGCTGCTGCAGGCTGTCGCTCCCTCCTGGTCCCCGGCAGAGCATTGCTTTCTCTACGAAGGGCTTTAAATCCCCGCCTCCAGAAACACACGTGCCTTCAGCCAATCACAGCCAATGACAATGATGTCATTGAATGGCTGTGATTGGCTGAAGGCACGTGTGTTTCTGGAGGCGGGGATTTCAACCACTGCGTCCAGAAAGCAATGCTCTGCCGGGGACCAGGAGGGAGCGACAGCCTGCAGCAGCACCGCAGAACGCCAGGAGAAGTGAGTAATGATTTTTATTCTTTGCTCCGCTGTATTCCCGGCGTATAAGGTGACAGTTGGGGGGTCGTCTTATACGCCCCGTCGCCTTATACGCCGGTATATATTTTTATTGTAACACATTTCTGGGTGAATTGCAGGGAAGGGCTTATATATTTAAGCCCTTCCCGACAATTCATCCCGCGATCGCCGGCAGCCGATTGCTTTCAGTGGAACCTGCTGTATTGCTGGCTCCATTGAATTCAATGGGCAAACATCGTTCTTCTCTGCCACAGCTGTTACAGCTATGGCAGAGGAGAACGATCTTTATGCTGACAGTGTGGGGGGGGGGGGGGCCACTCTTGCCGCTATTGTGGCTTAATAGTGGGACCTGGGAACTTGAGATGCAGCCCAACATGTAGCCCCTCGCCTGCCCTATCTGTTGCTGTGTCGTTCCCATCACTTTCTTGAATTGCCCAGATTTTCACAAACGAAAACCTTAGCGAGCATCGGCGATATACGAAAATGCTCGGGTCGCCCATTGACTTCAATGGGGTTCGTTACTCGAAACGAACCCTCGAGCATCGCGAAAAGTTCGTTCCGAGTAACAAGCACCGGAGCATTTTGGTGCTTGCTCATCTCTAATATACTGTTAATGAAATCTTACACTATTATCAAACGCTGCTCGAAGATTTGGGGTTTATAGTTGCGGTAGAAAGAGAAAAAGTAATATTATGAGTTTTACCTTCAGTGTAGACTAATATTCTTCCCTGATATTGTTATAGGGAATTCATTTTCACATTTTCTCAAACTACCTAATTGGCTGTCGGTAAACTGTAGGGGCAAGAGCCAATAAGTCTTGGGAAAAAAATCCACTGCTATATTCCCTGCATAGAATTATATACACCTTTTCTGCTCAGGAAGTTTACCTTACCGTGTGTCAGTAAAAGTCTTCAAGGATAAACATTCTCTTAGTCCAGATGAGCTGACATTCTAAATATTATAAAAATAAGCAGTGATCTAAAATGAAAAAACAATATTGTCAGATCACAGTATAATGTAGACTAGCTGTCAAATCCTCCCAAACTAATATATATATATTAGCCTGATTTGATGCCTGATTTGACTCTGCCCTCATGTGTATGTATGTACTATTACACGCTATGCCTCATATTAACTCATCATCACCGTAACTTCTACAACTTCCCATTTCACATCATCTACATCCACACTAACAGTGCAAAGCTACCTCTCTCAATCCATCACACAAGTCTACATTGTAACATGTACACTTTTTCATCATTTGCTAAGGTTCCAAAATGACAGTTTCACGAAGTGGTAAAATCTTGATTTAACAAATTCCATACTTACGTCCTATGAAGTTATAGTATGTCCTCAAACATACAATAGCAAACAGGATACCTGAGCTGAGCAAGCAGAGAGAGTGTGACAGCAAAGGGACCTCCACGTTGGTTTTCTCTGGGTATTTTGTGTATTCGAAATAACTGATGCCTTATCATTATAACTATTATTTCTAATTCCACTAAATAATTTTCCTAAGCACGGGAGGTGGCGAGTTCTCCTTCAATGGAAGTGTTCAAACAAAGGCTGGACAAATATCTCTCTGGGATAATTTAGTGAATCCTGCACTGAGCAGGGGGTTGGGCCCGATGACCCTGGATTTCCCTTCCAGCTCTACCATTCTATGATATAAAGACTGCAGTCACTTCCAAAGGGCTTTTAACTAGTTAAAGCACAATACTTTAAATATGACTATAGCAAGATACAAAATGGAAGGGTCAAAGAATTTCTTCTAAGCTTTTTAATGAAAGATAGTGCACAATGCAACATTCAGATTACTGTTTTGGGGTTACTTAAGGTCACAATAAAATACACTTCCTAAGTAAGAATCTAATAAAACACTTGGATAAAACTGTATATACAGCATTTGGTCTAAGAAGCTGAACTGATGCCAAACATGATAAGCTCATGCTTTGTATATGTTGTTCTAAGGAAGTATGAATTCATAGAACTCTCTTCCACTTGTCTACACCACAATGTATTAGCATTAAAATATAAATCTAGTGAGGGTCCTTAACTGGTCGAAGGCAGCTTAGTTATTATAAATATGAACTGCAGTCTTTTCAAAACCAATATGTTTGCCTATAAATCTACTCTATGACACAACCCACATTTTAAAGCATGGGTGCTCAAATTTAATTCTGCATGACCTGGAAACTTAGTATATAACCTATATGACACATTTAAAAGCCCACTCCTAAAAGCAAAAAATACTAGACAAAAACAAAAAAGGAGAAATGTACTAAATTAAGGCAATATTTTTGTTTTTCTTTATCAAATAACAGCCAGTGATATACTTAGGCTGGGCTCTCACTGGGCGGATTCTCGACAGAAATCCTGCGAGATTTCCGCCAGGAGAACCGCTGCTTCAAAACCCGCGATGGTTTTGAAGCGGCCCGGCCGCTCGCTCTTCTGCTGCGGCCGGCGCTCCCATAGAGGAGAGCGTGGCCGCAGCGGAAAACAAATAAAAAATGGACATGCTGCGGTCGGCAAATCCGTGCCGCAGCAGCGGCTTCTGACAGCTAATCCGCAGCGGATTTGCCGTCTCGTGTGGACGAGATTTCCGAGAAATCCCGTCCACATGGGTGGCTAATCCTGGGATTAGCGGCCGCATGCGGATGTGCCGCGGCGAAATTCTGCACGGAATTTCCGCAGCAAATCCGCCCTGTGTGAACCCAACCTCAGATTGTTTTCAAGCAGTTAGTGACTCAATGAACAAAAGAGAACCTTCATTGATGAGTTAGCTAGTGTGTAGCTCTAAACAAAAATTGTCATTTTACACATCAGTTCCTGTCCCCAGTGGGGATCACAACTTGAAACCCCTCTCTGTGGGCTTCGACAGACGAAAATATGTGCAAATACGCTTACCACAACAGAGCATATTTGCGCATGAACAAGAGTTTTACGCAGGGTCACACCCTTCCCTTTGCTTTTTTAAAAATGTCATAGACTTCTATGGCAGCTTTCTGCATAAAGCACAGAACAATAGGGCAAGTCCTATCTTTTCTCATGCTCAGGAATTGTGCGTGAGAAACATGCTCATGAGAATGAACCCATTGAAAACAATAGGTTCGCTTTGTCACGTTTTGCGGGCATGAGTTTAATGAGCACAAAAACGTGTGCAAACATGTCCGTCTGTTTAAGCCCTGACACACATATGAGGGCCAATTTTCATAGAAGGCCGTTAAACCTGTCAATGTGTTTTTTGGGATGTGGGTGGAAACAGAACAACTTGGAGGAAACCAACGGAAAAACATCAAGAACACACAAGCTCCATGAAGATGTTGCCCTTTATTGAATTCAAACTCAGAATCTCAGTGCTGTAAAGCACACATAACATCCAGAAGTAGTCCCTGCTACCGTATTTCATCTCAACGTTCCATTGTCTCATTCCCATTCACCGTCATTCTAATCTTCTTCTAAAGAAATATCTGACATAAACTCAAGCATAGTCTTCGTAGCTATTTTCTCGACTCAATAACACCAGCGAAATACATATATTTAGAGCAATGTATCTTTTAATTGGGGTTGTGTCACATGTTTTTCCCAGATAGTTACATAACTTTGCCCCAGGCACACACAATAAAAATTCTTATGTAATTCTCACTAATACCACAACATCTAACAGCTACATTAGAAATTAAACAATCAGCTCAGTTTAAGCTCCTGAGACCTGTAAAAATATGAATGCATTGTAATTGGAGACCCTGAATGTTCTCTGTAGATTTATCTTTGGATAATGATGTCTCCCCCAACATTATTTACACCAATCACCCCATTCTGCTGTAATTAATAGAACATTTAGAACCGAATTTGCAGCCAAATCCCCACATTTATGAGTTGTATGGATCCATCTTGATTTAATGAAGTTGCTTTTGCTAAAAGTGTGAATCCATCTGCATAGATGGATTACAATGTAGAGAATGTGCTTTATTGTAGTGCAAGGGTGTAGTATTACTGTTTCTTCTATATACAACTATGTTCTGCATGAACAAGTCTTGATTCCGTACATTATAGTTCCTAAACACGATTAACGACTTTTCGACTTTTCGCTCATATCAGCTTTCTAAGTTGTCACAGGCTAGAGTCTGTCTAATATTTGTTCAGTGCTCAAAAGGACGCAAGGTAAATTGTTAAAGAACCAGAAACCACAACATTTTTGGGTTTTGGATATATATCTTTGCTAGATTGAGAATTCTGTCATTTGCACCTCGAAATGAAATAAATCAAAGCCACTAACTTCCTGCTTTCTTCATGACACCCTAGGCACTTCAAGCTTTATGTTTGAGTAATTGCTAACACAATAAGTACAGAAAACATTATAGATAGATCGGTAGTATAACTTCACCTCACATGAAAATACTCTTAGTTTTGTAACTGTATTCAACTTAACTTTTAAATGGCCTAAAAAGATGCCAAATCTTCAATTATTTATCATTTGGGTCTACAATCTCGAAAGACTGGAAATAGATCATAGCACTGCTACCCAATGATTTCCAACGTCATAACAAAAATCAGAAACAAAGCCATCATACCATTTTAGTGTCCAAGGGCTTAACTAAGGCCCTAACAAAGAACTAAGATATAGGATTAACAATCACAGATTCAATATCATCCACGGGTTTCAAAAACACAGTGTATCTCGTCATGCGAGCACAACTCATGGTCAGGAGTTCGGATCCTTTTTGGTAACAGACAGCTCTTTAAAGGGAACTTATGATCAACTATAAGGATGCTAAATAGCGATGAGCGAGCATACTTGCTAAGGGCAATTGCTCGAGCGAGCATTGCCATTAGCGAGTACCTGCGCGCTCGAGAGAAAAGGTTCGGGTGCCGGCGCGGGGGAGCGGCAGTCAGCAGGGGGGAGCGGGGGGGGGGGGGGGGAGAGAGGGAGAGAGAGATCTCCCCTCCATTCCTTCCTGCTCTCCCCCGTAGCTCCCTGCCCGCCGCCGGCACCCGAACCTTTTCTCTCGACTGGGCAGGTACTCGCTAAGGGCAATGCTCACTCGAGCAATTGCCCTTAGCGAGTATGTGGGCTTATCACTAATGTTAAACTAAGTTAAAGTGCTTGTACGTTAGGTGATGTGGTATCTGAGGAGCCTCTTTTCATACTCACCCTGTCCCCTGTTGCTTCAGTGCCCCATGGTAAAGTCAGCGAGCGCACACCAGTTTGACTTTTTACGGAAGGCTGAACGCATGCTTCCATTCATCTCTATAGGACTGCATGCATAGCTTTTGGAAAAATGACAAGCTTGTGTGTGCTTGCTAACTTTGGCAGCAAATACCGCAGAAATGAGGGACCGGGTGCATATGGAAAGAGGTTTCCTTGACTACACGTCACCTAAATTCAAAGCAACATAACTTAGTTTATGGTGCTTACAGTTTATCACAGGTTCCCTTTAGTAAAGAACACCTCTAAGCCATAACTCCGCATAGCTTGTTTGGTTGAGAGGCATATAGTTAGGACTTGTGTGCCAAATGGAGTTGCAGCTATGATCACATGGCTATCTCACAGGCAATGAGCCCTGGAGGCACAGTCCTTAGATTTGATTAGCACCTGCTAAAATATAATACTATGAACATCTTATGGATGTTAATTATAAAGTGATGGGAGCTGAGGACTAGAAGGCAACACTAAAGGGGGAGCTTAGGAGTAAATGCACATCATCAGGGGCATGGTATTGTACTGTTGTTAATTTAAGGCCCATTTAGACACAACGATTATCACTCAAAATTCGCTCAAAAGCCGTCTTTTGAGCGATAATCATTGTGTGTAATTGCACTGACATCGTGCATTTTTCTTTATGCCATCGCTCATCGTTGTCTTCCAGCATGCTGAAAGACAACGATGAGCCTTATCAGGGATTCACAGCGGGATACAGCTGATACTATTGTTTCATCTGTATCCCGCTCCCTGATCACAGGCTGGGTATGAAGAACAGAGCAGTCCAGCTTTATTCTCCATACCCGGCATGGAGCGCTTGGCTGTATAAGAGCCGGGCGCTGTGTGCAGAAAACATCTGGATGCAGAAGACAAGCGGGGACACCCTGCTTGTCTTCTGCATCCTCCGCTCGGGCGGGGGACATGACAGGCTGGGTATGAAGAATAGAGCAGTCCAGCTTTGTTCTCCATACCCGACACAGAATGCTCGGCTGTATAACAGCCGCGCACTCCGTGCAGAAAGCAGCTGGATGCAGAAGGCAAGCGGGGACACCCTGCTTGTCTTCTGCATCCTCCGCTCCGAGTGCTCAGCCGTATAACAGCTGGGCGCTCGGAGCAGGGAACAGCTTGATGCAGAAGACAAGTGGGGACACCCCCTTGTCTTCTGTATCCTCTGCTCTTCTGTATCCTATGATCTTGAGTGATCATCTTGTGCTGTAAATGACACAACGATTATTGCTCAAAAGTCACTTGAGCGACATCTTTTAAGCGATAATTGTTGTGTCTAAATGGGCCTTTACACTATGGTGGTCTTTCAAGTGGACTACACAACATAAAAAAAAATAATTTAACCCTTCCATCTGATTTATAAAGTGCTATATAAATAAAGCTTATTAATATGTGCTCTTCCATGTTATGATATCAATGTCTATCATATTCTCCATGCACTGAATTACCCTTCAGTAGATCAAATTTTACTCCTTTTTACTGTACAGCAAGCTTAAAAATGAGCGCCTCTTGTATATTATAATATAGGTGACATACCAAGTTTTCAGTTTAACAAAGGTTACATTCTTCTTCTGACCCAGGGAATGATGTTTTATACATAGCGTCTATTAACTGGAGAGGAAAGGCACATGCTGGTACTGACAAGAGATGATTTAAAGTCAATCCATATATGAAATGGTTGAACACATTTTTTTCATTTTTTTTACATCAAAAGAATAACTTCTCTACAAGAAAAAAATGAACAGTAACATAATGATGGGCACTGTCAGGAGAATGTATAATTCAATTGTCAAATTTTATTTTTGCTAAATATGTGCTTTAGTGAAAAGATATGAAAAGCAGCCGTAGCATCTTCTATAGTAACTTAACTACTAGAGATGAGCGAACGTACTCGTCCGAGCTTGATACTCGTTCGAGTATTAGCGTGTTCGAGATGCTCGCTACTCGAGACGAGTACCACGCGATGTTCGAGTTACTTTCACTTTCATCTCTGAGACGTTAGCGCGCTTTTCTGGCCAATAGAAAGACAGGGAAGGCATTACAACTTCCCCCTGCGACGTTCAAGCCCTATACCACCCCCCTGCAGTGAGTGGCTGGCGAGATCAGGTGTCACCCGAGTATATAAATCGGCCCCTCCCGCGGCTCGCCACAGATGCATTCTGACAGAGATCAGGGACAGTGCTGCTGGTGCCGAAGCTGCTATAGGGAGAGCGTTAGGAGTTATTTTAGGCTTCAAGAACCCCAACGGTCCTTCTTAGGGCCACATCTAACCGTGTGCTGTAGTGTGGAGGCTGCTTTTTGCAGTGTTGCACTTTTTTTTTTTTTTTGTATATCGGCAGTGCAGAGCATTGCGTCCTGCAGTAATTTTACATTGTCCAGGGCCAGTAGTGGTGAGGCAGGGACAGAAGACATATTTAGTGTATATGGGCAGTGGGCCTTTCCAAAAACATTTGGGAAAAAAAATCTATTTGGGCTGCCTGTGACCGTCCTCAGTGTACTGGGTCTCTGCTGGGGGTAGTTGTCCTAATTCATACGCAGCCAGCTAAGTGTTACAGCAGGCTTGCGCAAAATTCTTTCCTGCCTCTGTGTTGCCTCTTACATCACCGCTGTATTCCTGTCCACAAGTGTACTGGGTCTCTGCGGGGGGTAGTTGTCCTAATTCATACGCAGCCAGCTAAGTGTTACAGCAGGCTTGCGCAAAATTCTTTCCTGCCTCTGTGTTGCCTCTTACATCACCGCTGTATTCCTGTCCACAAGTGTACTGGGTCTCTGCTGGGGGTAGTTGTCCTAATTCATACACAGCCAGCTAAGTGTTACAGCAGGCTTGCGCAAAATTCTTTCCTGCCTCTGCTGTGCGTTCTGTAAGCGAAGTCAGCCTCCAACCACAGGCCAATAAGCGGCACATTTAATTACAATGTTCTGTTTCTGCACTACTGGTAATACACCATGCTGAGGGGTAGGGGTAGGCCTAGAGGACGTGGACGCGGCCGAGGACGCGGAGGCCCAAGTCAGGGTGTGGGCACAGGCCGAGCTCCTGATCCAGCTGTATCGCAGCCGACTGCTGCGTGATTAGGAGAGAGGCACGTTTCTGGCGTCCCCACATTCATCTCACAATTAATGGGTCCACGCGGTAGGCCTTTATTAGAAAATGAGCAGTGTGAGCAGGTCCTGTCGTTGATGGCAGAAAGTGCATCCAGCAATCTATCGACCACCCAGAGTTCTGCGCCGTCCACTGCTGCAACTCTGAATCCTCTGGCTGCTGCTCCTCCTTCCTCCCAGCCTCCTCACTCCATTACAATGACACATTCTGAGGAGCAGGCAGACTCCCAGGAACTGTGCCCGGGCCCCTGCCCAGAATGGCCAGCAATGTTTCCTCTCCCACCGGAGGAGTTTGTCGTGACCGATGCCCAACCTTTGGAAAGTTCCCGGGGTCCGGGGGATGAGGCTGGGGACTTCCGGCAACTGTCTCAAGAGCTTTCAGTGGGTGAGGAGGACAATGACGATGAGACGCAGTTGTCTATCACTCAGGTAGTAGTAATTGGAGTAAGTCCGAGGGAGGAGCGGATTCGGAGGAAGAGCAGCAGGACGATGAGGTGACTGACCCCACCTAGTTTGCTACGCCTACTGAGGACAGGTCTTCAGAGGGGGAGGCAAGTGCAGCAGCAGGGCAGGTAGGAAGAGGCAGTGCGGTGGCCAGGGGTAGAGGCAGGGCCAGAACGAATAATCCACCAACTGTTTCCCAAAGCGCCCCCTCGCGCCATGCCACCCTGCAGAGGCCGAGGTGCTCAAAGGTCTGGCAGTTTTTCACTGAGAGTGCAGACGACCGACGAACAGGGGTGTGCAACCGGTGTCGCGCCAAGATCAGCCGGGGAGCCACCACCACCAGCCTCACCACCACCAGCATGCGCAGACATATGATGGCCAAGCACCCCACAAGGTGGGACGAAGGCCGTTCACCGCCTCCGGTTTGCACCGCTGCCTCTCCCCCTGTGCCCCAACCTGCCACTGAGATCCAACCCCCCTCTCAGGACACAGGCACTACCGTCTCCTGGCCTGCACCCATACCCTCACCTCCGCTGTCCTCGGCCCCATCCACCAATGTCTCTCAGTGCACCGTCCAGCAGTCGCTAGCGCAAGTGTTGGAGCGCAAGCGCAAGTACGCCGCCACGCACCCGCGCGCTCAAGCGTTAAACGTGCACATAGCCAAATTTATCAGCCTGGAGATGCTGCCGTATAGGCTTGTGGAAACGGAGGCTTTCAAAGGTATGATGGCGGCGGCGGCCCCGCGCTACACAGTTCCCAATCGCCACTACTTTTCCCGATGTGCCGTCCCAGCCCTGCACGACCACGTCTCCTGCAACATTGTACGCGCCCTCACCAACGCGGTTACTGCCACGGTCCACTTAAAAACGGACACGTGGACAAGCACAGGCGGGCAGGGCCACTATATCTCCCTGATGGCACATTGGGTGAATTTAGTGGAGACTGGGACAGAGTCAGAGTCTGGGACCGCTCACGTCCTACCCACCCCCAGAATTGCGGGCCCCAGCTCGGTGGTGGTATCTGCGGCGGTGTATGCTTCCTCCACTAAACCACCCTCCTCCTCCTCCTCTTCCTACACAACCTCTGTCTCGCAGTCAAGATGTGTCAGCAGCAGCACGTCGCCAGCAGTCGGTGTCGCGCGGCGTGGCAGCACAGCGGTGGCCAAGCGTCAGCAGGCCGTGCTGAAACTACTCAGCTTAGTAGAGAAGAGGCACATGGCCCACGAACTGCTGCAGGGTCTGACAGAGCAGACCGACCGCTGGCTTGCGCCGCTGAGCCTCCAACCGGGCATGGTCGTGTGTGACAACGGCCGTAACCTGGTGGCGGCTCTGCAGCTCGGCAGCCTCACGCACGTGCCATGCCTGGCCCACGTCTTTAATTTGGTGGTTCAGCGCTTTCTGAAAAGCTACCCACGCTTGTCAGACCAGCTCGGAAAGGTGCGCCGGCTCTGCGCACATTTCCGCAAGTCCCACACGGACACTGCCACCCTGTGCACCCTGCAACATCGGTTTCATCTGCCAGTGCACCGACTGCTGTGCGACGTGCCCACACGGTGGAACTCTACGCTCCACATGTTGGCCAGGCTCTATGAGCAGCGTAAAGCTATAGTGGAATACCAACTCCAACATGGGCGGCGCAATGGGAGTCAGCCTCCTCAATTCTTTTCAGAAGAGTGGGCCTGGTTGGCAGACATCTGCCAGGTCCTTGGAAACTTTGAGGAGTCTACCCAGATGGTGAGCGGCGATGCTGCAATCATTAGCGTCACCATTCCTCTGCTATGCCTCTTGAGAAGTTCCCTGCAAAGCATAATGGCAGACGCTTTGCGCTCGGAAAAAGTGGCGGGGGAAGACAGTATGTCGCTGGATAGTCAGAGCACCCTCCTGTCTATATCTCAGCGCGTTGAGGAGGAGGAGCATGAGGAGGATGAGGAGGAGGGGGAAGAGACAGCTTGGCCCACTGCTGAGGGTACCCATGCTGCTTGCCTGTCATCCTTTCAGCGTGTATGGCCTGAGGAGGAGGAGAAGGATCCTGAAAGTGATCTTCCTAGTGAGGACAGCCATGTGTTGCATACAGGTACCCTGGCACACATGGCTGACTTCATGTTAGGATGCCTTTCTCGTGACCCTCGCGTTACACGCATTCTGGCCACTATGGATTACTGGGTGTACACACTGCTCGACCCACGGTATAAGGAGAACCTTTGCACTCTCATTCCCGAAGAGGAAAGGGGTTCGAGAGTGATGCTATACCACAGGACCCTGGCGGACAAACTGATGGTAAAATTCCCATCCGACAGCGCTAGTAGCCGAAATAAGGAAATAGTGACTGGCAGCATTCAGCAATGTAGAAAAATACAAGATTTATTTCCCCATTACAAAAATTACGGCAACGTTTCGGTCGTAATAGACCTTCCTCAAGCCAATACATATCATACAAAGTGCACCATATATATAGGAAATGTGAACACCATTAACCAATGACATACAAACATGCACAGGAGTGTCTCATCACTGATTACCTCTCTCCACACGTCTCAGCTGTTATCCGGCGCATCGTTGATGATGTCATATGAGCCTCGTGTGGTGCAGAGTGTAAGCTCTCGCCTACGACCTGGAGGTTGCAAGTTCGATTCCCACATGAATCAGGTAGCCGGCTCAAGGCCGACTCAGCCCTCCATCCCTCTGAGGCAGGCAAAATGAGAACCCAGCTTGGTGGGGGGCAATAAGTACTAATTACCCGAAAGCGCTGCGGAACAAGTTGGCGCTATACAAATACCATGATTTGATTTTTTTGATGTCATCTTTAGTTGACCTCCTCACACATAGGCGCAGTTCCGAGGGCCAGGTAGCAGGGGAGGCGCGGAGATCAGACAGCATATACAGCACAGGCAGGGGAACACTCTCTAAGGCCTTTGACAGCTTTCTGGCTCCCCAGCAAGACTGTGTCACCGCTCCCCAGTCAAGGCTGAGTCGGCGGGAGCACTGTAAAAGGATGGTAAGGGAGTACGTAGCCGATCGCACGACCGTCCTCCGTAACGCCTCTGCCCCCTACAACTACTGGGTGTCGAAGCTGGACACGTGGCCTGAACTCGCGCTGTATGCCCTGGAGGTGCTTGGTTGTCCTGCGGCTAGCGTCTTGTCAGAGAGGGTGTTTAGTGCGGCTGGGGGAATCATCACAGATAAGCGTACCCACCTGTCAACCGACAGTGCCGACAGGCTTACACTCATCAAGATGAACAAAGCCTGGATTTCCCCAGACTTCTCTTCTCCACCAGCGGACAGCAGCGATACCTAAACAATACGTAGGCTGCACCCGCGGATGGAAGCATTGTTCTCTATCACCATCAAAAACGTGGACCTTTTAGCTTCATCAATCTGTGTATAATATTCATCCTCCTCCTCCTGCTCCTCCTCCTGAAACCTGACGTAATCACGCTGAACGGGCAATTTTTCTTAGGCCCACAAGGCTGAGTCATATAATTTTTGTAAACAATTTTTATACGTTTCAATGCTCATTAAAGCGTTGAAACTTGCACCTGAACCAATTTTTATTTTAATTGGGCTGCCTCCAGGCCTAGTTACAAATTAAGCCACATTACCCAAAGTGATTAATGGGTTTCACCTGCCCTCTTGGTTGGGCAGTGGCAATTTTTCTGAGGTACATTAGTACTGTTGGTACACCAATTTTTTGGGGCCCTCGCCTACAGTGTAATCCAATTAATTTTTTGCCCACCTGCATTAAAGCTGACGTTACCTCAGCTGTGCTGGGCATTGCAATGGGATATATTTATGTACCGCCGGTGGCTTCCTGGGACCCACCCATGCTGTCGGTCCACACGGAGTTGTAACTGCATGTGTCCACTTCTAAAGAACCCCAGTCTGACTGGGGCATGCAGTTTGGGCCGAAGCCCACCTGCATTAAACATGACATTACCTCAGTTGTGCTGGGCACTGCAATGGGATATATTTATGTACCGTCGGTGGGTTCCAGGGAGCCACCCATGCTGCCGGTCCACACGGAGTTGTAACTGCATGTGTCCACTTCTAAAGAACCCCAGTCTGACTGGGGCATGCAGTGTGGGCCGAAGCCCACCTGCATTAAACATGACATTACCTCAGCTGTGATGGGCAATGCAATGGGATATATTTATGTACCGCCGGTGGCTTCCTGGCACCCACCCATGCTGTCGGTCCACAGGGACTTCACAATATGGAGTTGTACCTGCCTGTGTCTATGAATTAAAAACCCCGGTCAGGTTGGGGCATGCAGTGTTGGCCGAAGCCCACCTGCATTTAATCTGACGTTAGCTGTGCTGTCCAGGGCACTGCAATGGGATACATTTATGTACAGCCGGTGGGTTCCAGGGAGCCACCCATGCTGTGGGTGCACACGGAATTCCCATTGCGGAGTTGTACCTGCCTGTGACTATTTATAAAAAACCGCGGTCTGACTAGGGCATGCAGACACCTTGACAGAATGAATAGTGTGTGGCACATAGGTTCCCCATTGCTATGCCCACGCGTGCAGCTCCTGATGGCGGTGGCACAGGATTATATTTCTCATTGCTTCTGTACAGCATTGTGGGCTATCGTCCCGCCCCTTTTAAAGAGGGTCGCTGCCTAGCCGTGCCAACCCTCTGCAGTGTGTGCCTGCGGTTCCTCCTCATGGCAGACGCACTTCTAAATAGACATGAGGGTGGTGTGGCATGAGGGCAGCTGAAGGCTGCGCAGGGACAGTTTGGTGTGCGCTGTGGACACTGGGTCGTGCGGGGGGGGGGGGGGGGAGTTGGGCAGCATGTAACCCAGGAGAAGTGGCAGCGGAGTGTTGTCATGCAGGCAGTGATTGTGCTTTGTTGGAGGTAGTATGGTGCTTAGCTAAGGTATGCATTGTAATGAGGGCTTTTCAGAAGTAAAAGTTGTTGGGGGGGGCCCACTCTTGCCGCTATTGTGGCTTAATAGTGGGACCTGAGAACTTGAGATGCAGCCCAACATGTAGCCCCTCGCCTGCCCTATCCGTTGCTGTGTCGTTCCCATCACTTTCTTGAATTGCCCAGATTTTCACAAATGGAAACCTTAGCAAGCATCGGCGATATACAAAAATGCTCGAGTCGCCCATTGACTTCAATGGGGTTCGTTACTCGAAACGAACCCTCGAGCATCGCAAAAATTTCATCCCGAGTAACGAGCACCCGAGCATTTTGGTGCTCGCTCATCTCTAGTTATTACCAAGAATTTAACATTTTCTCATTGCTTTCCATTAATATAACAGGACACCATTCCAAACGTAATCCTAAGTGATTAACTAGTGATGTCAACTAAAATTAGGAGTATGGCTTGTTGGTAGAAAGTTACCAGTGCCAGTTCAAAATGTTGAAAAAGTCAAAAACTTTTCATTCATATACCAATTATTTCTTCTAGCTTTTATTAATACAAAAAGGTCCTCAATTTAGAAAACATTTTTAGCACATTAGTAAATAAGAGCGCTATACATTATGTTAGAACTTTGAGCACTCACAAGCCAAGATGTTAATGAATATTTATACACTCAGAGCTCATGTCATCAATGCGGTGCCAGACAGGAGATCTAAAATGACACAGTGATTAGGTAGTTTATTTTGTAAGTCATGGGGGAATTTAAGAGGATCTATCAATGCATGAGATGTTAGGAGATAATTAATTTTAATACTCTGTCGCTCTTTGATAAATTATGTAGGACCCAGGCCATGAGTTTAGCCAGTTCTTTGTCCTATAAGGCTGCTCATACATTTAAGATTTTGTTTGGCCAGAATACAGCTGATGAATTGTTTGTGGGATCATCTGTACAACGAATCTCATCCGCATTAACCAGACTAAACTGACTGATGAGGGATAAAGTTTTAATAGAAATAAAATAGGTTTGTTCAAATTGGAAAATGATCTGCCGAATTCTGTAGATCATACCATATACTTGTATTTTCAATCAGCCACAGACAAAGCAAAATCCAACATATTTTCTGCTTCACGAATATATGTTCATTCGCATATAGTTTTCAACTGATGCTTAGCCAAAATGGCCAAAATTGGCCATTTAGTCCATCTTCTGTCTTATGTGTATGGCTAGCTTTAGGCTTAGCTTGTTAAACATAAATCACACATAGTCAGGAGTTGAGAATTTCTGTACTTGCTGTGCCCAGTAGGGTTTAGCACAGCTGCAAACATCTTGGCTTGATATGTTTCCACACCTACATCCAGGAAGCCTTCCAAAAGGTGACAAGATGCTGCTGAGAACTCCTACCATGAAACAGAACTGATAAAGATCTCCTGCTAGTGACCGCTTATCAGAAACAAGTTAATGAATATGCTAAATGTGGTAAAGAATGCTTCAGACAAGGAGATTAGCACCTAAAGTAGTGCACTTGAAAATCTCCATTTGTTTATGGCAGGGCTGGTGAGTAAACAGATGTAGACAAATCAAAGTGTCAGGGAATGGTCTGAAAGACAGAATACACAGGTATGTGCAATGCTAGGGTAAAAACAGGCTCTTTATCACACCCTTTCTGGCCTTTGATAAGTTTAGTGTCCAATTGAGATTCTAAAAATCACAAAGATGTCCCCATTGCTCAAGATAAACAAACACACTATAGTAGTAGTTGTTATAAAACTCTGATGAATTGCTGTAAGGGATGGGAAAAGACCTCCCTGAGGATTTGAAGGGGTTCAGTAATCTATGATGATCATGTTGATGTTTGCATTAGTTAGGGCAGTTACCCAAGTTGAATTCTATGGGGTAGTGTGTGTAATCCCCCTAATAGTGTATTGTGCCTGTGTGTTTCCTTTCCAGGGTGATATCCACCAGAAGAAAAGTATTATTGTGTATTTTGGTTATTAGCTACTCGCTCTTTAACCCCTTCATGACATGGCCTATTTTGGGCTTAAGGACGCAACAATTTTTGGCGGACTTTCTTCTCCGTTTATCAAAAGTCATAACTTTTTTATTTTTCCGTCGACGCGGCCGTATAAGGGCTTGTTTTTTGCGTGGCGAACTGTAGTTTTTATCGGTGCCACTTTTGGGTACATAGACTATATTGTAAAACTTTTTTTTTTTTTTTATGATCGCAGGGAGAGAAAACGCATCAATTCTGCCATAGATTTTTTTTTTTTTTACAGCGTTAGTCATGCAGCATAAATGACACATTCCATTTTTTCTGCGGACCGGTACGGTTACAACGATACCAAAATTCTTACATTTTCTTTAGGTTTTCCCACTTTTTTGCAATAAAACCCCTTTTTTTGGAAATCTTTTTTCTATTCTAAATCACTGCATTCAAAGTCCTGTAACTTTTTTATTTTTTGATGTACGGAGCTCTACGAGGGCTTATTTTTTGCGAGACGAGCTATAGTTTTTACTGGTACCATTTTGGGGTACATACGGCTTTTTTGATCACTTTTATTGCATTTTTAGTGAGGCAAAATGCTAAAAATTAGCATTTTGCCTCAGTTTTTTAGCGTTTTTTTTTGCGTTTTTTTCCGTGCACAGTCAAAAGCATGTGTAACTTATTGTACGCATTGTTACGGACGCGACAATACGAAATATGTGGTTTTTTTTTTTTACTTTTTTTATGCTAATCTGAGAAAAAGCATAAAAAATGTTTTTTTTACTCTTTTTTTAAATTTTTTTAAAATTCATTTTTTTAATCTTTTTTTTTTACACTGTTTGTGTCCCTCTAAGGGACTTTAACTACTGCCCTGATGATCGCTGTCATAAGGCATGGCAGAGCTACTGCTCTGCCATGCCTTATTGTTTATACAGTGATCATAGGCATAGGCAATACAGGACGCCAGTGTCTGGCGTCCTGTTGCCATGGTGACAGGCCGGGCTCTCGCGATGACATCGTGAGTTCCGGCCGGAGACACAGAGGGAGTCAGCTCCCTCTGTGAACTCTTTCCCTGCCGCGATCTACTTAGATCGCGGCAGGGAAGGGGTTAACAGCGGGGGGCGCATCTCCGATGCCCCCCTGCTGTTGCAGCAGGACGCCGGCTGTGACTGACAGCCGGCTCCCGCTGCGGGATAGCGCGGGATCATATGTGATCCCACGCTATCTCCAGGACGTACGTTTACGTCCTGTTGCGGGAAGTACCAGGCTGCCAGGACGTAAATTTACACCCTGTAGCGGGAACGGGTTAAAGGACATACTGCTGCTCCAAGTGAATGCTGTTTTGCGAGTTTTCCCTGGCAACATGTGCTTCATCTTTGTGTGGCCTGGTAAGTTTCTCAACTAGTGGTGTACAGGGTGCAGTCAAAAAGACTAATCCAGGGAGTTATCCCAGAAGTTATTCCTTCGCTGGTATCTCACTCCAGCGAGAGTATCTAAGATGAATGCCCTAAGCCCGGAGACCTGCTGGAGAGGTTGCTGTGCAAAAGGAACTTATTACCACATGTGGTGGTTATGCCCAGTGGTGCGGTCTTTTTGGAATCTTGTATTCAATTTCATATTTACTGTTACCCACCAATTTGTGCCCCCTGACCCAACCCTGGCCCTTTGCTTTTTAAGCACTGGTAAATTATCTCCCTTCTACTCGGCCCTCATCTCTCACATTATCCTTGCGTCACGTCTAGTAATTGCCAAGCACTGGAAATCAAAAGAAGTCCCTTCGATATTGGAAGTGAGAAACTCAGTGGACCACACTTTCCACTTAGAACAAGCCTACTCACGTAGATTCGTTACTAAGTCCCCACGGGCAGCCTTCTGGGGAACCTGGTTAGATTATATCTCCAGGAATCCCTTATAAGGGAAGAGGACTACTTAAACAGATAAGACTACTGTAACTACGAGTCATTGACACCAATTCACTCTCCAATTAAAAGCAAATAATTCCAAAATCCCTGCCCCCCCTCCTCCCTCAAACTTATCACCATCACCCCCAATACCTAGACCAGATCTGAAACACACCAAACAATAGGCATAAAACCCAAATAATCTTTCTAATTAATGATTGATAGGTACCTCCGCTGTTTATGTTATGTTTTGTATTGTCCCCGCTTTGATACGTGTATTGTCTAACCACTACTGCATTGCATATGTCAAAGCAATTTTTTCTTTTTCTGTTTGTTTATTATGAAAAATGCTTAATAAAAATTCAATTATTAAAAAAAGACTAATCCAGCGCTATATTTCTATACTGGTGTCCTATATTGAAATAACAATAGCATACGTGAATAGAAAGGATGTATGTGTTGGATGATGGTATGACGCACAGGCCCCCAAAACATAGATTTCAATTTTGCATTATGGACCCTGTAAGAGATAGAGAGTAGAATCCGAATTCAAAGTTGAAGATTAGCATGTGAGAAGAAGAAATCTGTTTTCTGTATCTCTCTATGTACTGTGTGATCATTGCCATGTCGGAAGTAAGGGCCGCGTATTCAATGTGGCCTCCTTCTGCTGTTATATATGCCTGGAGCCATTGTTGGACTTGTGCTTATTTCAGGGACTCTCAATACGGATTGGTACCTGAATCTCCAACAGACTCCCTGGATGATCTGCCCCTATCGTATCAGATGGAGGCCACTTTGAGTATTCTTTCCTTTAGTCATAGCAGCTGTCCCATGAGAGATGCAGAAAGCAGATTTCTGCTTCTTTGATGCTACTTTTTAACTTTGCAATTGGGTTTTACTCTCTATCTCTTACAAGGGCCACAACATAAAATTTAAATCCATATTCTATATCCATGCACCATACAATCATGTAGTACCTCCATGCCTTCCTATTGAAGTACACCACTGATATTTCAATATAGGACACCAGTATTGGGATATAGGGTTGGATAAGTCTTTTTTCTTACTACATCCTGTATCCAACATATATATACATATTTTATGTTCATTTATGGAATTCAAAAAGGTGTATTGAATAGGTTTATTTATTGTTTATTAATATGTATGTTTGTTTTTGTATTTATGTTGGTTTGCTTCCGCAGGGTGTTGAATTTATTGTACATTATTTTCCTCTGTTACAAATTGATGGTAGCTGGTGTAGTTCATATTTAGTTAGCGGTAATATGACAGAGCGGAGAAACCACCTGGTGCTCATATTGCTAAAACAAACATTCCAGTTACATCCATTACCATGTATACTCTAGACCAGGGGTCCCCAACCGCCGGGCCGCAGACCGGGGCCGGGCCGTTGGGTGTTTAGCGCCGGTCCGCGGCACCGCCGGGAACTTTTGCTCTAAACACAAGGCCCACGGGCCAAATCCGGCCCGCTGCCTTGTGTTATATGGCCCGCGGCGTGCCGACGCCGCTCACAACTGAAGCGATTACCAGCGGGGATGCCGTAGCTCCCTGCTGGTAATCGCGCTGATCCCGGCGCACACTGAAGTCAGTGTGCAGCCTGGATCCTCTTTCCCGAGTCCCCTGCTCATTAGTTCCGCAGGAGAGGACTCGGGGAGGAAGTGTTCCGGGCTGCACACTGACGTCAGGGCAAGCAGACAGAGAGCGACAGCAGGGAGGAGGTAAGTATATGGGTTGGGGGGTGCTGCATATTATGGGGGGGGGCGACTGCCTATTACTGGCTAGGGGGACCTGCTTATTACTGGGGGGGGACCTGCTTATTACTGGGGGTGGGCTACTTATTACTGGGGGGGCTGCTTATTACTGGGGGGGCTGCCTATTACTGGGTGGGGGACCTGCTTATTACTGGGGGGATTGCTTACTGGGGGGGCTGCTTATTACTAGGGGGGGGTGGGGGCTACTTATTACGGGGGAAGGGGCTGCTTATTACTGGGGGGGCTGCCTATTACTGGGGGGGGGGGGCGGCCTATTACTGGGGGTGGGGTGCTGCCTATTACTGGGGGTGGGGGCTGTCTATTACTGGGGGGGACCACCTTTTACGGGGGAGGGGACCTGCTTATTACTGGGGGAACCTGCTTATTACTGGGGGAGGGGGCTACTTATTACAGAGGGAGGGGCCGCTAATTACTGAGGGGTGGGGGCTGTCTATTACTGGGGGGGGGGATAATTTATATGCTGCCCTATGGGTGTGCTGGGGGGGGGGGATAGATTATATACTTCCCTATGTGTGTGCTGCCAGGACATTCTAAATGTCATAATTAAATAAGAATGCACTAAACTCCAACCCCCTTCATAACCCCGCCCTATATAACCAAAGCCCCGCCCATATCCCGCCCAACCCTGCCGGGCCTTGTAAAAATGGTCTTGCTTGAAGCCAGTCCCTGGTGCTAAAAAGGTTGGGGACCACTGCTCTAGCTGATAGTGTTGAAGCCAGTCTAGAGTATAGGTAGTGTTGGATGTAGATGCATCACAGAAAGTGGGGGGAAGTTAGAGAGTTGTATAAAACTAGTTCCCACCAGTTAGCACGCTGCTATTGATGTGGTGAATGTGGCCAGTATCAGTTACCAACCACAGTGAGTAAGAACAAAGCAAGGGTCAGATCCAATAGGTAGTTTGAGAAGCTGCCTGCCAGTTGGGGTTAGTTGTCTCCGGGCCGAAATACAATACATGACTCCCCCTTTCAGATCAGAAGTGAGAGAGAGTTCTACCCAGAGAAAAGCCTGACAAATTCGGACAGTAGGCCACAGGATCGTGGTAGATGGAATTTGGGCTAAAGGAGGTGAACTAGTGGGACCTGAGGCAGAAGTAAGAGCAGAAACTGCTGAGTACCATAAGGGTGGGTGGTCATGTGGCTGAAAATATGCCACAAAATTTGTAGCAACATTTCCATACAAAAAAATGTAAAAGGAATTACTGTTGTAAATTTTGTGACATATTTGCTAAATAATTGTGTTGTCGATTTTAGTGCATTGAAGTCTATGATGAAATGCCGCATTCAAGCTCCGCAACACAAATAGAACATGTTCATTAAAAATAAAATCCACTTGGAGATTTAAGCCATGGATGTGTTACAGATTTTTTCTCCCCATAGAAATACATGGTATAAATTTCCGTAAAAGTGAAGAGTTGCATTGCACTTCGTTTGTGTCACACCATCCCAAGAACCTGTGTACCAGTTCTACCCTTTGGGGCCCCTGCACCATGTTACATTGCCATGTAGGAATATGTGAATTTGCAACAAGTATATACTTGAAGGCACTCAAGATTGTTGAATGACAACAGCATTGAAAACTACTTTTCTTAAATAACATTTTTTAGTTTCTAAACATTTAACCATAATGCTTTAGAGTGGGCTGCACATTCATATGTTTTTGTTTTTATTTCTGGATCTTTTATCAAGGCTGGAAACGCTTTGTCACACTGCATTGTCAGATGAGAGAATCAAAATGAGAATGAACATTTTATGTAGCTTCACAGGCTTGGTCTATGTCCACCAAATCTGTCCAATTGTGCTTACAATTTATGCCAAAAGTGTGTTTTTTGTGGTTTTTTTTTTTTGCTTATACCATATGTTTTGGCAGTATTTATTGAAAGGTGAAGTTGACCACTATGAGATCCTGATAAAAAACACATATTGTGGGGTATAGGTTTTTCTCCATACAATGAGAGCCAATGGTAGGCAACTGTATGACATATACATATGGATATTTTCCCATCATATATCCCAAATAAGAGTAATATCTTACATTTATAACTTATTCCAGACCACTCCGAGAAATCCATTTTTCAATGATCCTCCGATTCATCATATATGTTATCATTTTATATTAATGTTTTTGATGTAGGAGAATTAATTCTATTTGTTTTATTTTCAATTCTAGTTCTTCTAATAATTATTTAGTGCCTTGAGCAACTTAAGTTCTACACATATTATTTTATTTATGTGTTACTTGTTTATTATATAGTGTCACTGCCAACGTATCCAACAAGTCTGTACAGAGATTGTCATCTCCGCAATGGGGGTCACAATCTAATTTTTCTCAGTTTTACGTACATACTGTACTTATGCAATAGACCAATTTCGTAGGAAGCTAATTAACCTAATAGTATGTTTTGGACATATGAAACTAAATCCTTGCAAAATATTTAGCTATGTGTATCAATGTTTACCTGGTTATTTTTAAGGATTCTTGCCATCTGCATTTGATTTGAGACTTTGTTTCGATGGCCATTAGTTGTGCTGCTGGGATAGTTTATTAAATCAACACTTGCTCAGGAGGATTAACAAACCTGCGTAGTTGTGCAGTATTGCAGATTAGTCAGAAAGAGGATAGTGTAGAATGTCTTGCCAGCAGTCGTCATGTTTCCCACAATTTATAGAGTGATTCTCACAAGCTCCTACTTGACAGGACGGAGAACACAGGGGCATGCTGGCCCCCAGAATCTGTAGAATGCACATTCAGATCCTGGCACCCTTATTAGCTGGGAAATGAAAACAAACACCATCCTCCATCTGGATCAAATGTCGTTACCCATAATTGTATAGTGGGAAAAAGATGGGCAGTGATGTGTTGCTGTTGGTTTATTCCCATACCAAAGTTTTTCTCCTTCTTTTAATAGGTTATGGCCCTGATTTATCAACACTCTTGCATCAGTTTTTTTGGTATAAAAAAAGTCTTAAAATTTTGACGCTCTTTTTTTGGCTAAAATAAATAGCGACTTTAGTTTTTACACCATGTCTGCCACTTTTCCAAAAGGGGACATGGTTTAGTGGAATGGAGTGGCTGATCATGCCCTACATATTTACTATGATTTAGACCAGAGACTTGCATTAATTTTGGTGCAAAGCTGCAGCAGCTCATAGCTGACATAGATTCGATTTGTGGTGCACAGACATACGCCTCTTTAAAAATTTGGAACATCTTACTCCAGTTAATATTAAAATGAGCGCAGTAAATGATCAAAGTATTTTAACCAGGCTGTTTTGTACCTTAAGGACCAGACACCTTTTAGGGATTTTACCCTTGTGGTGGTTTTACTGCCCCTTTTTTTTCCTTCTGCTACCAAAATTATTTTTGCTGCGCTTTTTTCCCTATGACTTATACGCCTATTTTTAAATATCTTTTCAACTGCCTTTTTTTGCCGTTTTTCGTTTTATTGGCGGTAAGAAGCTAAAAAAATAATTTTAACATTTATAGTTGCTTTTTTAAAATTAGTTTATTTACACTAAAATAAAATATGGAAATAGTTTTCTCATTTTGTTTTGGATGTTTTGATATATAATATGTATCATTCCAGATTACAAGGCGCATAGCGCGACTGTTTGGTTAGCGTCAGCTTTGGGTCATTTCCTTTTTTATGTATATTTTTTTATTTTATTCTGTAATTATTTTTTTTTTACCATCTATGTACCCCATGATGTCATATAAGACCTCTGGGGGACATCCACATGTTTTTGTTTTTTCTTATTACACACTTTTCCACTGTAGTTGGGGCATCCATAGGAGCTCCAGTTACAGGGGAAAACAACCCCTGTAGTGACATTGTGTCACTAACAGAGCTGATCAGGGTCTGCTAGGACCCTGCAGCTCTGCTATGCCAGGGGGCTTCTGGCAGTCACGTGATCACCGGGTCGCATAGTGGAAGAAACACTTCCATTTTCCCTTCTTAGTACATAGCACTAATTGAGTACTATGTACCCAGGAAAGGAGAAGGCAGAAGTGGTTAAAAACCACTTCTCCCTTCTCCTTTGAGTTCTTGGTTGTGTCTGACAGCTGAGGACCCAACTTGCTCCTACTTGATTGCATGTTCAAAATGTTGAATGTGTTCAAAAAAAGATAAACCATTTAACTGCAATTTGCAATGACAATTTTGTGGCCTAGTATTATTTATTTACCTGCTCTACAGCCAAAAATAAATCAAAGAATCTGCTAAACGTACTGCATATAGTCGAGGTTCTTAGTGCACATTACGATCAAACAGTGAGAGCCCATCTGCCAGATACCTCTCTTTAAGCCTATTGCCTTAATACGAACAAGGTAAGATCCAAGCTGTCCAAGACTGATTTAATTAGAAACTTGTATCCTACATGCCCTGAACATTTTTGCTCCTCTATATAGTAATCTGGCTTACTGCATGCCTTCAGGTCAAATGGCGATTGAGCATTTTTCTGCAGTATATATCTTTTTTCTGGCCTCTTTTTCTTTGAGTTATATCCTACAGGCCCCAACAGAGGTGTCTGCTAGTGTAGGGTCCCATCTAAGGAAGTAGTTTTGTCACTGGCAGATGGGCTCTCACAATTTGATTAAAAAGTGCACTAAGAACCTCAATTACAATCTACGCATATTAAGTTTAGCAGTAATACAGTTCAAATTAATACATACAGTGTTGGCATATTTCTTTGTGCTTTTAGTGTGCAATTACACCATTTATGTTTGCAGTTTTCATTTTAGCCACTTTGAATAATGCGTAGTTACTAGAGATGAGCGAGCATGCTCGTCGGAGCTTGATGCTCGTGCGAGCATTAGCATACTTGAAAGTACTCGTTACTCGAGCAAGCACCACACGGTGCTCGAGAAAATTTCACACTCTCCTCCCCACATGTTTATTTTTTGCTAAAGTGTATGCAAAATAGCAAAAAATAGTGTAAAATGAGTACAGTCTTGTTAGATGGTGCGGATTGACAGGACACACACTAAATTGTTTCCAATGGAGCCACGGCTGCTGCTGGCGGCTCCATTGAATACAACGGTCTGCCGGCACCCCTGAATTGTTTTTCATGCAAGGGCTTTACATATAAGCCCTTCCCTGAAAATTAATAATTTTAGTGTAAAAAAACCAAAAAACTTACCTTTCAGCTGCTGCTGTGTCCCCCGCGGGGATGCAGATTTAAAGTCCCCGCCTGCTGAAAGAGCTGATTGTAATTGACTGAGGCACTCAGCCAATCACAAGCAGCTCTCGCCGAATGAATGACAGGTGATAGCTGCCTGTGATAGATCAACACTACAGAGGCGGGGACAGTGCAGAGAAGACACAGCTGAGCCGTGGCAGCTGAAGGTAGATGAGTATGTTTTTTGTTTTTTTTTAACACTACTTTTACTGGTTTTTCAGGGAAGGGCTTTTTTTAAAGCCCTTCCCTGAAATCCAATGACAGGGAGCCGTCAGGTACAGCAGCAGGGAATTCTTTTTACTAGCGGGGATTAAGGCCTCCTTCCCACGAACGGATTTACGGCGCGTAAATCCGCGGCAAAAATCCGCTGCGTTGCCCCCTGCTATTAGGTTCTATTGAACCTAATAGCACAATGCTCACGATGCGTAATTCCACCGCGGAATTACGCACCGTGAAATCTCCCGTTCCACCCGCAGCATGTTCTATTTGCTGCGGGTGTACGCGCTGACGGCTTCCATTGCAGTCAATGGAAGCCGCCCGTTCACGCTATCTCCCACTGCAACCAGCGGAAGATAGCGTGAAAAAACGCTTCCCCGCCTACCGCCGCGCATCATATGACGCGGCCGGCGTGTCACGTGACACGGCCGGCCGCGTCATGTGACGCGGTGGGCGTGTCACATGACGCGACGGCGGTGGGCGGGGAAGCGTCTTCACGCTATCTTCCGCTGGTAAGTATGGGGTCTCTGGGGGGTGCCGTGACGGGCTTCACTGCGGAATATTACGCGGCGGAGCCCGTCACGCTCGTGGGAAGGAGGCCTAAGGAAACATCTGTGTTCTGCATCCCCTCAGGGAACACGGCAGCGGCAGAGAGGTAAGTTTAAAAAAAAAATTTTTTATAATAAAATTATTGTTTTTCAGGGAAGGACTTATATGTAAAGCCCTTCCATGAAAAACAATTTAGGGGTGCCGGCAGACCATTGTTTTCAATGGAACCTCTGGCAGCAGCCGCGGCTCCATTGAAAAATGCTTGAGGCTCCCGTTGACTTCAATGGGGTTCGCTACTCGAAACAAGCTCTCGAGCATTACAAAAAGCTCGGCTCAAGTAAGGAGCACTTGAGCATTTTGGTGCTCGCTCATCTTTAGTAGTTACATACTTTGATTTCACTTTGGATGTGGTGGCTGATTCCCTTTGCATTAACATAGAATCTGCTCAGCCATCAGCTTGTGTGAAATTTTACATTATGTTAATGTACTGCGCTGGAAACAAGTGCTGCATTATTAAACTTTCTGGATGATCAGATGGCAGATTAAAGGAATTTTATTGCAGTTGCAACATCCATGTATATAATTTGCCCCGAAGCATCATAATGGACTATTAAATAAAATATTTCTAACATTTGTTATCTTTTATGTGGTTGACTTTGACCTTTTTGAAAAACATTGTACAACTCCACGTGGCTATATGGTTTCATTCTGAGGAGCAAACAAGTAAACAGAAACACAAAAACAGCTAAAAATAAACCCTAAAATAGATGTAATCAGTGTGGTTTCATTTTAAAAGGGTGACATCACTTTCTATAGTTACTCACTTGACACGAACTGCTGCCCAATACCCATAATTCAAGCAGAGTTGCGGAAAGCCCACCTCGTTCTGAAGCTTAATCTAGATTTACTTAGTACTTGAGACAAATCAAGAAATCCAGCCAGTTGGAGCACACAGTATACACAGTCACATCATGTGCTCCTAAGCCAACAAAATGGGAATACTTAAAAAAAGCATAAAGCTTGTAGCAGTTGCTAAACGCCTGCAGACTCTGTGCAGTTAAGGCCAGGATTTGGCAGTGATTATACATGTACAACTTCAGAGAAATTCACAGTGGGTCGCATGAAGCATATGCCTCTACTTATGTAATGCTGTATAAATTATGGATGTCTATGCAAAGAAATGTTGTAGCAACATGATTATTGCCACTGAGAATGGCTCAATAAAAAAACAAGGCCAGGCATTTTACCACGAGTTGCTAGGCATGGGTCAAAACACACATACGTGAGCACAGGGCCATGGGACATTTATTATTTGTTCATTTGAAATATGTATTTCATTAGTTTACAGCAAGCTATGTGGTATGTATTATATTTAGTTATGATTACTTTGGCTTTTTAAATACCTAGTACAAAGAAAATCTATGTCCGGCTTTACAAACTCAATTGGCTGCCATATGTACGGAAATGTTCTTCCATAAATAGAATCCTTTTACGATAAATACTACGTCCAAAGCAGTATGCTATGACTGATATTTTTCTGCCAGGTTTGTACATATAAAATTGGAACAATACAGAGGTAGAAGAGACGCCCCATGCAACTCTATGGCAGCTCTATTATGGTTCTTTACAAAGATGAACTATAGTGTGGCTGAAAGGTATTAGTTCTCGGATTGGGTCACCGAAAGCCAAAGGAATTATCTCTAATCACATTTACACTGCTCAGTCCTGCTGTACACTACCTTACATGATGCTGTTATTCTTGTGTGTGCTATAAAGAGTTAGGTTACTTTCATGTTTATTGGCTGAAAAATGTCTCTTGAGTGAGTGATTTTAAGCTATAGGTGTCCCATGTAAATGCAAGACCCAACAGAGTACTGAGTGAGAAATCACTGATTAATCACTTGATTTGATCTCACTGAAACAAAATGACTAGTCAGCAATTCTCACTCAGTGTAAACAGGCAGTCATTCATCTTTGAAAAGATCTCCAGCACGCTCCTCCTCCATCCAATGAACGACTATCACTCCTATGTGAAAACACAAGAGCAATAGTTGTTGGGATGACTGTGGGGTGCTTCTACAACCCACAGTCATCCCTTGTAAAAGTGCTCTTAGATAGCAGAATCCACTGCCTTCTCCATGAGCATTGTATAGAAGACATTGCTAGTCCCTTCCCATTAGCTCAGAGAGAACTGAGAATACAGCCTGCAAAGAGAAAAACTGGTGATAAATGCAGGATACAAGTCACATAATGACCAGAAATAGTGTTATTTCTTATGCACACACACATGGCAGCTTATTCTGAAATGTCATCTGAAAATTTAGGTATGCTTTAAAACCAGACTGTACAATCAATACTTAGAGCACACATTTCCTTTAAAGAAATGTCTGGATTAGAGATGAGCGAGCGTACTCGTCCGAGCTTGATGCTCGTTCGAGTATTAGCGTGTTCGAGATGCTCGTTACTCGAGACGAGTACCACGCGATGTTCGAGTTACTTTCACTTTCATCTCTGAGACGTTAGCGCGCTTTTCTAGCCAATAGAAAGACAGGGAAGGCATTACAACTTCCTCCTGTGACGTTCAAGCCCTATACCACCCCCCTGCAGTGAGTGGCTGGGGAGATCAGGTGTCACCTCAGTATTTAAATTGGCCCCTCCCGCGGCTCGCCACAGATGCATTCTGACATAGATCAGGGAAAGTGCTGCTGATGCTGGTGCTGCTATAGGGAGAGCGTTAGGAGTTATTTTAGGCTTGAAGAACCCCAACGGTCCTTCTTAGGGCCACATCTGACCGTGTGCAGTACTGTTAAGGCTGCTGTGAGCAGTGTTGCACTTTTTTTTTTTGTATATCGGGCGTGCAGAGCATTGCGTCCTCAGTCTGCAGTCCTTGTACATAGTATAGGGCCAGTACTGGTGAGGCAGGGAAAGAGATATACTGTCTATATAGGCAGTGGGCTTTTTCAAACAAATTTGGGAAAAATACTATCTTTGGGCTGCCTGTGATCATCTTGAGTGTACTGCGTCTCTGCTGGGGGTAGTAGTCCTCATTATTACGCAGCTAAGTGTTACAGCAGGCTTGCGAAAAATTCTTTCCTGGCTCTGCGTTGCCCGTTACATCACCGCCGTCATCCCGTCCAGAGGAAAACAGTCTGCAGTAATTCTACATAGTATAGGGCCAGTACTGGTGAGGCAGGGAAAGAGATATACTGTCTATATAGGCAGTGGGCTTTTTCAAACAAATTTGGGAAAAATACTATCTTTGGGCTGCCTGTGACCGTCTTGAGTGTACTGCGTCTCTGCTGGGGGTAGTAGTCCTAATTAATACACAGCTAAGTGTTACAGCAGGCTTGCGCAAAATTCTTTCCTGGCTCTGCGGTGCCCGTTACATCACCGCCGTCATCCTGTCCAGAGGGAAACAGTATACATATATACGCTGCCTACAGTATTTGTCTGCTGTCTCAGCTCAGCCTTTAAAAAAATAGAAGCAAAATACTTAAGGCCTACTAGTGGCCTTTGGACACTTGACTGCTTCTGCGCTGTGAATTCCACTAGCTCAGTCATACGCACCTACGTCTCACTACAGGCTTGCGCAAAATTCTTTCCTGGCTCTGCTGTGCGTTCCGTAAGCGAAGTCAGCCTCCAACCACAGGCCAATAAGCGGCACATTTAATTACAGCATTCTGTTTCTGCACTACTGGTAATACACCATGCTGAGGGGTAGGGTTGGCCTAAAGGACGTGGACGTGGGCGAGGACGCGGAGGCCCAAGTCAGGGTGTGGGCGCAGGCCGAGCTCTTGGTCCAGGTGTATCGCAGCCGAGTGCTGCGGGATTAGGAGAGAGGCACGTTTCTGGCGTCCCCAGATAAATCTCACAATTAATGTGTCCACGAGGTAGACCTTTATTAGAAAATGAGCAGTGTGAGCAGGTCCTGTTGTGGATGGCAGAAAGTGCATCCAGCAATCTATCGACCACCCAGAGTTCTACGCCGTCCACTGCTGCAACTCTAAATCCTCTGGCTGCTGCTCCTCCTTCCTCCCAGCCTCCTCACTCCATTGCAATGACACATTCTGAGTAGCAGGCAGACTCCCAGGAACTGTTCTCGGGCCCCTGCCCAGAATGGGCAGCAATGGTTCCTCTCCCACTGGAGGAGTTTGTCGTGACCGATGCCCAACCTTTGGAAAGTTCCCGGGGTCCGGGGGATGAGGCTGGGGACTTCCGGCAACTGTCTCAAGAGCTTTCAGTGGGTGAGGAGGACGACGACGATGAGACACCGTTGTCTATCACTCAGGTAGTAGTAATTGCAGTAAGTCCGAGGGAGGAGCGCATAGCGGATTCGGAGGAAGAGCAGCAGGACGATGAGGTGACTGACCCCACCTGGTTTGCTAAGCCTACTGAGGACAGGTCTTCAGAGGGGGAGGCAAGTGCAGCAGCAGGGCAGGTTGGAAGAGGCAGTGCGGTGGCCAGGGGTAGAGGCAGGGCCAGACCGAATAATCCACCAACTGTTTCCCAAAGCGCCCCCTCGCACCATGCCACCCTGCAGAGGCCGAGGTGCTCAAAGGTGTGGCAGTTTTTCACTGAGAGTGCAGACGACCGACGAACTGTGGTGTGCAAGGTTTGTCGCGCCAAGATCAGCCGTGGAGCCACCACCACCAGCCTCACCACCACCAGCATGCGCAGGCAAGCACCCCACAAGGTGGGACGAAGGCCGTTCACCGCCTCCGGTTTGCACCACTGCCTCTCCCCCTGTGCCCCAACCTGCCACTGAGATCCAACCCCCCTCTCAGGACACAGGCACGACCGTCTCCCAGCCTGCACCCACACCCTCACCTCCGCTGTCCTCGGCCCCATCCACCAATGTCTCTGAGCGCACCGTCCAGCCGTCGCTAGCGCAAGTGTTTGAGGGCAAGCGCAAGTACGCCGCCACGCACCCGCATGCTCAAGCGTTAAACGTGCACATAGCCAAATTTATCAGCCTGGAGATGCTGCCGTATAGGCTTGTGGAAACGGAGGCTTTCAAAAACAGGATGGCGGCGGGGGCCCCGCGCTACTCGGTTCCCAGTCGCCACTACTTTTCCCGATCTGCTGTCCCAGCCCTGCACGACCACGTCTCCCGCAACATTGTACGCGCCCTCACCAACGCGGTTACTGGCAAGGTCCACTTAACAACGGACACGTGGACAAGCACAGGCGGGCAGGGCCACTATATCTCCCTGACGGCACATTGGGTGAATTTAGTGGAGGCTGGGACCGAGTCAGAGCCTGGGACCGCTCATGTCCTACCCACCCCCAGAATTGCGGGCCCCAGCTCGGTGCTGGTATCTGCGGTGGTGTATGCTTCCTCCACTAAACCACCCTCCTCCTCTTCCTACGCAACCTCAGTCTCGCAATCCAGATGTGTCAGCAGCAGCACGTCGCCAGCAGTCGGTGTTGCGTGGCGTGGCAGCACAGCGGTGGCCAAGCGTCAGCAGGCCGTGCTGAAACTACTCAGCTTAGGAGAGAAGAGGCACACGGCCCACAAACTGCTGCAGGGTCTGACAGAGCAGACCGACCGCTGGCTCTCGCCGCTGAGCCTCCAACCGGGCATGGTCGTGTGTGACAATGGCCGTAACCTGGTGGCGGCTCTGCAGCTCGGCAGCCTCACGCACGTGCCATGCCTGGCCCACGTCTTTAATTTGGGGGTTCAGCGCTTTCTGAAAAGCTACCCACGCTTGTCAGACCTGCTCGGAAAGGTGCGCCGACTCAGCGCACATTTCCGCAAGTCCAACACGGACGCTGCCACCCTGCGCACCCTGCAACATCGGTTTAATCTGCCAGTGCACCGACTGCTGTGCGACGTGCCCACACGGTGGAACTCTACGCTCCACATGTTGCCCAGACTCTATGAGCAGCGTAGAGCTATAGTGGAATACCAACTCCAACATGGGCGGCGTAGTGGGAGTCAGCCTCCTCAATTCTTTACAGAAGAGTGGGCCTTGTTGACAGACATCTGCCAGGTGCTTGGAAACTTTGAGGAGTCTACCCAGATGGTGAGCGGCGATGCTGCAATCATTAGCGTCACCATTCCTCTGCTATGCCTCTTGAGAAGTTCCCTGCAAAGCATAAAGGCAGACGCTTTGCGCTCGGAAACGGAGGCGGGGGAAGACAGTATGTCGCTTGATAGTCAGAGCACCCTCATGTCTATATCTCAGCGCGTTGAGGAGGAGGAGGAGGAGGAGGGGGAGGAGCATGAGGAGGAGGGGGAAGAGACAGCTTGGCCCACTGCTGAGGGTACCCATGCTGCTTGCCTGTCATCCTTTCAGCGTGTATGGCCTAAGGAGGAGGAGGAGGAGGATCCTGAAAGTGATCTTCCGAGTGAGGACAGCCATGTGTTGCATACAGGTACCCTGGCACACATGGCTGACTTCATGTTAGGATGCCTTTCTCGTGACCCTCGCGTTACACGCATTCTGGCCACTACGGATTACTGGGTGTACACACTGCTCGACCCACGGTATAAGGAGAACCTTTCCACTCTCATACCCGAAGAGGAAAGGGGTTCGAGAGTGATGCTATACCACAGGACCCTGGCGGACAAACTGATGATAAAATTCCCATCCGACAGCGCTAGTGGCAGAAGGCGCAGTTCCGAGGGCCAGGTAGCAGGGGAGGCGCGGAGATCAGGCAGCATGTACAGCACAGGCAGGGGAACACTATCCAAGGCCTTTGACAGCTTTATGGCTCCCCAGCAAGACTGTGTCACCGGTCCCCAGTCACGGCTGAGTCGGCGGGAGCACTGTAAAAGGATGGTGAGGGAGTACGTAGCCGATCGCACGACCGTCCTCCGTGACGCCTCTGCCCCCTACAACTACTGGGTGTTGAAGCAGGACACGTGGCCTGAACTCGTGCTGTATGCCTTGGAGGTGCTTGCTTGTCCTGCGGCTAGCGTTTTGTCAGAGAGTGTGTTCAGTGCGGCTGGGGGAATCATCACGGATAAGCGTACCCGCCTGTCAACCGACAGTGCCGACAGGCTTACAATCATAAAGATGAACAAAGCCTGGATTTCCCCAGAGTTCTCTTCTCCACCAGTGGACAGCAGCGATACATAGGCTGCACCCTAAACAATACATAGGCTGCACCCGCGGATGGAAGCATCGTTCTCTATCACCATCAAAAACGGGGACCTTTTAGCTTCATCAATCTGTGTATTATATTCATCCTCCTCCTCCTGCTCCTCCTCCTGAAACCTCACGTAATCACGCCGAACGGGCAATTTTTCTTAGGCCCACAAGGCTCAGTCATATAACTTTTGTAAACAATGTTTATACGTTTCAATTCTCAATTCAATAAAGCGTTGAAACTTTCACCTGAACCAATTTTTATTTGAACTGGGCTGCCTACAGGCCTAGTTACAAATTAAGCCACATTAGCCAAAGCGATTAATGGGATTCACCCGCCCTCTTGGTTAGGCATGGGCAATTTTTCTGAAGTACATTTGTACTGTTGGTACACCAATTTTTTGGGCCCCCGCCTACAGTGTAATTCTACTAATTTTTAGCCCACCTGCATTAAAGCTGACGTTACCTCAGCTGTGCTGGGCACTGCAATGGGATATATTTATGTACCGCCGGTGGCTTCCTGGGACCCACCCATGCTGTCGGTCCACACGGAGTTGTAACTCCATGTGTCCACTTCTAAAGAACCCCAGTCTGACTGGGGCATGCAGTGTGGGCCGAAGCCCATCTGCATTAAACCTGATGTTACCTCAGCTGTGCTGGGCAATGCAATGGGATATATTTATGTACTGCCGTTGGGTTCCAGGGAGCCACCCATGCTGTGTGTCCACAGGGACTTAACATTAGGGATTTGTACCTGCCAGTGTCTATGTATTAAAAACCCCGGTCAGACTGGGGCATGCAGTGTGGGCCGAAGACCACCTGCATTAAACCTGACGTTACCTCAGCTGTGATGGGCAATGCAATGGGATACATTTATGTACAGCCGGTGGGTTCCAGGGAGCCACCCATGCTGTGGGTGCACACGGAATTCCCATTGCGGAGTTGTACCTGCCTGTGACTATTTATAAAAAACCCCGGTCTGACTGGGGCATGCAGACACCTTGACAGAATGAATAGTGTGTGGCACATGGGTTCCCCATTGCTATGCCCATGTGTGCAGCTCCTGATGGAGGTGGCACAGGATTGGATTTGTCATTGCTTCTGTACAGCATTATGGGTTATCGCCCCGCCCCTTTTAAAGAGGATCGCTGCCTGGCCGTGCCAACCCTCTGCAGTGTGTGCCTGCAGTTCCTCCTCATGGCAGACGCACTTATAAATAGACATGAGGGTGGTGTGGCTATGAGACCAGCGTATGGCATGAGGGCAGCTGAAGGCTGCGCAGGGACACTTTGGTGTGCGCTGTGGACACTGGATCGTGCGGGGGGGAGGGGGGGGGGGGGGTTGGGCAGCAAGTAACCCAGGAGAAGTGGCAGCGGAGTGTCATGCAGGCAGTGATTGTGCTTTGTTGGAGGTAGTGTGGTGCTTAGCTAAGGTATGCCTTGCTAATGAGGGTTTTTCAGAAGTAAAAATTGTTGGGAGGGGGGGGGCACTCTTGCCGCTATTGTGGCTTAATAGTGGGACCTGGGAACTTGAGATGCAGCCCAACATGTAGCCCCTCGCCTGCCCTATCCGTTGCTGTGCCGTTCCCATCACTTTCTTGAATTGCCCAGATTTTCACAAATGAAAACCTTAGCGAGCATCGTCGATATACAAAAATGCTCGAGTCGCCCATTGACTTCAATGGGGTTCGTCACTTGAAACGAACCCTCGAGCATCGCGAAAAGTTCGTCTCGAGCAACGAGCACCCGAGCATTTAGGTGCTCGCTCATCTCTAGTCTGGATCTTTAGATTACCTTTTTGTGTACAAATGTGGCAACATGGCACCATTACCTAGCAGCAAACCTTTTGGAAACATGTGCAGCACATAATTTTAATAATGCCTCATGGGTCCCTCACTGCCCAATACATTTTTGCACCTTTTAACTTGTGGCATTATTTGCTAGCAACAATGTTTGATGGCAGTGGAAATGTTTCCCTAATTGTAAAGTGTAGAAAGCAACATATTGCTAACTTGTATAATAATTATACAACCCATGATGACTAGGACATGTCTAGCATTCAATCTCAAGGCTTTCCTTTTAGAGATGAGCGAACGCGTTCGTCCGAGCTTGATATTCGTGCGAATATTAGGGTGTTCGGGATGTTCGTTATTCGTGACGAACACCATGCGGTGTTCTGGTTACTTTCACTTCCTTCCCTGAGACGTTAGCGCGCTTTTCTGGCCAATTGAAAGACAGGGAAGGCATTACAACTTCCCCCTGCAACGTTTAAGCCCTATACCACCCCCCTGCTGTGAGTGGCTGGCGAGATCAGGTGTTCGCCTAATATAAAAGTCGGCCCCTCCCGCGGCTCGCCTCAGATGCGGTGTGAGTTAGATGAGGGACAGTGCTGTTTATACCGGAGCTGCTGTAGGGAAAGAATTGGTAGTTAGTGTAGGCTTCAAGACCCCCCAAAGGTCCTTATTAGGGCCACTGATAGCTGTGTGTTGGCTGCTGTTAGCAGTGGGATTTTTTTTTTCTCAAAATCGCCTCTGCAGACCGTTGCACCTGGCATTAGGGACAGAAGTGCTGCATAGGCAGGGAGAGTGTTAGGAGTGAGTGTAGCCTTCAAGAACCTCAACGGTCCTTTCTAGGGCCATATTTATCCGTGTGCAGTACTGTCCAGGCTGCTGTTGGCTGTGCTGCATTTTTTTTGGGCTTCTCAAAATCGCCTCTGCAGAGCATTCCACCCTCCATTGATACTGCAGGGAAAGAATTGTATAGGCAGGGCCACAACACAGTTATTATTCATAGAATATACGCAGTGCTGCCTGTTGGTGGGAAAAAACTGAAAACAAATCTATTTGTCCAGCCTGTGTCCGTCCTTACGGGCGGTGGAGACGTGTGAGCTGCGTGAAAAACATTGCTAAATCATACGCACCCAGCTACGCTTTACTGCTGGCTTCGCCATTTGCTTTCCTTAATTGGGAAAAAAAATACCTGCTCTCCAAGAGTTATAATAACTCTGCTACCCTCACGTTCTGTGACACATAAGCAGGGACACAGCGCAGTTATTAAACTTCGCAGGTTCATTGAATATACGCAGTGCTGCCTGTTGGTGGGAAAAAACTGAAAAGAAATCTATTTGTCCAGCCTGTGTCCGTCCTTACGGGCGGTGGAGACGTGTGAGCTGCGTGAAAAACATTGCTAAATCATACGCACCCAGCTACGCTTTACTGCTGGCTTCGCCATTTGCTTTCCTTAATTGGGAAAAAAAATACCTGCTCTGCCACAGTTAATAACTCTGCTACCCTCACGTTCTGTGACACATAAGCAGGGACACAGCACAGTTATTAAACTTCGCAGGTTCATTGAATATACGCAGTGCTGCCTGTTGGTGGGAAAAAACTGAAAAGAAATCTATTTGTCCAGCCTGTGTCCGTCCTTACGCCTGTGGAGACGTGTGAGCTGCGTGAAAAACATTGCTAAATCATACGCAGCCAGCTACGCTTTACTGCTGGGTTCGCCATTTGCTTTCCTTAATTGGGAAAAAAAATACCTGCTCTCCAAGAGTTATAATAACTCTGCTACCCTCACGTTCTGTGACACATAAGCAGGGACACAGCGCAGTTATTAAACTTCGCAGGTTCATTGAATATACGCAGTGCTGCCTGTTGGTGGGAAAAAACTGAAAAGAAATCTATTTGTCCAGCCTGTGTCCGTCCTTACGCCTGTGGAGACGTGTGAGCTGCGTGAAAAACATTGCTAAATCATACGCAGCCAGCTACGCTTTACTGCTGGGTTCGCCATTTGCTTTCCTTAATTGGGAAAAAAAATACCTGCTCTCCAAGAGTTATAATAACTCTGCTACCCTCACGTTCTGTGACACATAAGCAGGGACACAGCGCAGTTATTAAACTTCGCAGGTTCATTGAATATACGCAGTGCTGCCTGTTGGTGGGAAAAAACTGAAAAGAAATCTATTTGTCCAGCCTGTGTCCGTCCTTACGCCTGTGGAGACGTGTGAGCTGCGTGAAAAACATTGCTAAATCATACGCAGCCAGCTACGCTTTACTGCTGGGTTCGCCATTTGCTTTCCTTAATTGGGAAAAAAAATACCTGCTCTCCAAGAGTTATAATAACTCTGCTACCCTCACGTTCTGTGACACATAAGCAGGGACACAGCGCAGTTATTAAACTTCGCAGGTTCATTGAATATACGCAGTGCTGCCTGTTGGTGGGAAAAAACTGAAAAGAAATCTATTTGTCCAGCCTGTGTCCGTCCTTACGCCTGTGGAGACGTGTGAGCTGCGTGAAAAACATTGCTAAATCATACGCAGCCAGCTACGCTTTACTGCTGGGTTCGCCATTTGCTTTCCTTAATTGGGAAAAAAAATACCTGCTCTCCAAGAGTTATAATAACTCTGCTACCCTCACGTTCTGTGACACATAAGCAGGGACACAGCGCAGTTATTAAACTTCTCAGGTTCATTGAATATACGCAGTGCTGCCTGTTGGTGGGAAAAAACTGAAAATAAATCTATTTGTCCAGCCTGTGTCCGTCCTTACGCCTGTGGAGACGTGTGAGCTGCGTGAAAAACATTGCTAAATCATACGCACCCAGCTACGCTTTACTGCTGGCTTCGCCATTTGCTTTCCTTAATTGGGAAAAAAAAATACCTGCTCTGCCACAGTTAATAACTCTGCTACCCTCACGTTCTGTGACACATAAGCAGGGACACAGCACAGTTATTAAACTTAGATAATTCATTCACTAGAGGCAGTGGGGCCTTTCGTTTTCCAAAAAGGGCAAAAATTATATTTGGCCTGCAGTCTTGCGCCAATTTATTTCCTGCCTGGGAAATCTAATCACTGGTAATACAGCATGCTGAGGGGTAGGGGTAAGCCTAGAGGACGTGGACGTGGACGTGGCCGAGGACGCGGAGGGCCAAGTGAGGGTGTGGGCACAGGCCAAGCTCCTGATCCAGGTGTGTCGCAGCTGTCTGCTGCGCGATTAGGAGAGAGGCACGTTTCTGGCGTCCCCACATTCATCGCCCAATTAATGGGTCCACGCGGGAGACGGTTATTAGAAAATGAGCAGTGTGAGCAGGTCCTGTCCTGGATGGCAGAAAGTGCTTCGAGCAACCTATCGTCTACCCGCAGTTCTGCGCCGTCCACTGCTGCCAATCCGAATCCTCTGTCTGCTGCTCCTCCTTCCTCCCAGCCTCCTCACTCCACTACAATGACACCTGCTCAGGAGCGGGAACACTCCCAGGAACTGTTCTCGGGCCCCTGCTTAGATTGGGCAGCAGCGGTTCCTCTCCCACCAGAGGAGTTTATCGTCACTGATGCCCAACCATTCGAAAGTTCCCGGGGTCCGGGGGAAGAGGCTGGGGACTTCCGCCAACTGTCTCAACAACTTTCTGTGGGTGAGGAGGACGATGACGATCAGACACAGTTGTCTTGCAGTGAGGTAGTAGTAAGGGCAGTAAGTCCCAGGGAGCAGCGCACAGAGGATTCGGAGGAAGAGCAGCAGGACGATGAGGTGACTGACCCCACCTGGTGTGCAACGCTTACTCAGGAGGACAGGTCTTCAGAGGGGGAGTCAAGGGCATCAGCAGGGCAGGTTGCAAGAGGCAGTGCAGTGGCCAGGGGTAGAGGCAGGGCCAGACCGAATAATCCACCAAGTGTTTCCCAAAGCGCCCCCTCGCGCCATGCCACCCTGCGGAGGCCGAGGTGCTCTAAGGTCTGGCAGTTTTTCACAGAGACGCCTGACGACCGACGAACAGTGGTGTGCAACCTTTGTCGCGCAAAGCTCAGCCGGGGAGCCAACACCAACAGCCTCACCACCACCACCATGCGCAGACATATGATGGCCAAGCACCCCGCAAGGTGGGACAAAGGCCGTTCACCGCCTCCGGTTTGCACCCCTGCCTCTCCCCCTGTGCCCCAACCTGCCACTGAGATGCAACCCCCCTCTCAGGACACAGGCACTACCGCCTCATGGCCTGCACCCACACCCTCATCTCCGCTGTCCTCGGCCCCATCCAGCAGTGTAGTTCAGCGCACCGTTCAGCCGTCGCTTGCGCAAGTGTTCGAGCGCAAGCGCAAGTACGCCGCCACGCACCCGCACGCTCAAACGTTAACCGTCCGCATCGCAAAATTCATCAGCCTTGAGATGCTGCCGTATAGGGTTGTGGAAACGGAGTCCTTCAAAAGTATCATGGAGGCGGCGGCCCCGCGCTACTCAGTTCCCAGTCGCCACTACTTTTCCCGATGTGCCGTCCCAGCCCTGCACGACCACGTCTCCCGCAACATTGTGCGCGCCCTCACCAACGCGGTTACTGCCACGGTCCACTTAACTACGGACACGTGGACAAGCACAGGCGGGCAGGGCCACTACATCTCCCTGACGGCACATTGGGTGAATTTAGTGGAGGCTGGGACAGAGTCAGAGCCTGGGACCGCTCACGTCCTACCCACCCCCAGAATTGCGGGCCCCAGCTCGGTGCTGGTATCTGCGGAGGTGTATGCTTCCTCCACTAAAGCACCCTCCTCCTCCTCCTCCTCCTCCTCCTCTGTCTCACAATCAAGATGTGTTAGCAGCAGCATGTCGCCAGCAGTCGGTGTCGCGCGGTGTGGCAGCACAGCGGTGGGCAAGCGTCAGCAGGCCGTGCTGAAACTACTCAGCTTAGGCGATAAGAGGCACACGGCCCACGAACTGCTGCAGGGTCTGACACAGCAGACCGACCGCTGGCTTGCGCCGCTGAGCCTCCAACCGGGCATGGTCGTGTGTGACAACGGCCGTAACCTGGTGGCGGCTCTGCAGCTCGGCAGCCTCACGCACGTGCCATGCCTGGCCCACGTCTTTAATTTGGTGGTTCAGCGCTTTCTGAAAAGCTACCCACGCTTGTCAGACCTGCTCGTAAAGGCGCGCCGGCTCTGCGCACATTTCCGCAAGTCCCACACGGACGCTGCCACCCTGCGCACCCTGCAACATCACTTTAAGCTGCCAGTGCACCGACTGCTGTGCGACGTGCCCACACGGTGGAACTCTACGCTCCACATGTTGGCCAGGCTCTATGAACAGCGTAGAGCTATAGTCGAATACCAACTCCAACATGGGCGGCGCAGTGGGAGTCAGCCTCCTCAATTCCTTTCAGAAGAGTGGGCCTGGTTGGCAGACATCTGCCATGTCCTTGGTAATTTTGAGGAGTCTACCCAGGTGGTGAGCGGCGATGCTACAATCATTAGCGTCACCATTCCTCTGCTATGCATCTTGAGAAATTCCCTGCAAACCATAAAGGCAGCTGCTTTGCGCTCGGAAACGGGGGCGGGGGAAGACAGTATGCCGCTGGATAGTCAGGGCACCCTCCTGTCTATTTCTCAGCGCGTACAGGAGGAGGAGGAGGAGCATGAGGAGGATGAGGAGGAGGGGGAAGAGACAGCTTGGCCCGCTGCTGACGGTACACCGGCTGATTGCCTGTCATCCTTTCAGCGTGTATGGCCTGAGGAGGAGGAGGAGGAGGAGGATCCTGAAAGTGATCTTCCTAGTGAAGACAGCCATGTGTTGCGTACAGGTACCCTGGCACACATGGCTGACTTCATGTTAGGATGCCTTTCTCGTGACCCTCGCGTTGCACGCATTCTGGCCACTACGGATTACTGGGTGTACACACTGCTCGATCCACGGTATAAGGAGAACCTGCCCACTCTGATTCCCGAAGAGGAAAGGGGTTCGAGAGTGTTGCTATACCACAGGACCCTTGCGGACAAGCTGATGGTAAAATTCCCAGCCGACAGCGCTAGTGGCAGAAGGCGCAGTTCCGAGGGCCATGTTGCAGGGGATGTGCGTAGATCGAGCAGCATGTACATCCCAGGCAGTGCAACAGTCTTTAAGGGCCTGGCCAGCTTTATGGCTCCCCACCAAGACTGTGTCACCGCTCCCCAGTCACGGCTGAGTCGGCGGGAGCACTGCAAAAGGATGGTGAGGGAGTACGTAGCGGATCGCACGACCATCCTTGGTGACGCCTCTGCCCCCTACAACTACTGGGTGTCGAAGCTGGACACGTGGCCTGAACTAGCCCTGTATGCCCTTGAGGTGCTTGCTTGTCCTGCGGCTAGCGTGTTGTCGGAGAGGGTGTTTAGTGCGGCTGGGGGAATCATCACCGATAAGCGTAGCCGCTTGTCAACCGACAGTGCCGACAGGCTAACACTCATCAAGATGAACAAAGGCTGGATTTCGCCAGACTTCTGTTCTCCACCAGCGGACAGCAGCGATACGTAAGCAATACGTAGGCTGCACCCGCGGATGGAAGCTACGTTCTCTCTCACCATCCAAAACGGGGACATTTGTGCTTCATCAATCTGTGTCTAATATTCCTCCTCCTCCTCCTCCTGCTCCTCCTCCTGAAACCTCACGTAATCACGCTGAACGGGCAATTTTTCTTAGGGCCACAAGGCTCACTCAAATAATTTTTCAGAACAATTTTTATACGTTTCAATTAGCTTAAAAGCGTTGGAACTTTAACTTGAACCAATTTTTCGTTACACTGGGCTGCCTCCAGGCCTAGTTACCACTTAAGCCACATTAACCAAAGCGATTCACCTGCCATCTTGGTTGGGCATGGCCAATTTTTACTGAGGTACATTAGTACTGTTGGTACACCAATTTTTTGGGGCCCTCACCTACAGTGTAATCATAGTAATTTCTATGTTCTTCGCCTGCACTCATGGTACAGAAAGGTGTGTGGGGTTGGCCTACAGTTTAGCTACATAAATGTCACTTGTGCCTTGGCTATACTAAGGCTACTGAAATGGAACGAAGACTGCGCTCCCGCTATACTGCTGCTTCAGAATTGTTACTGGGGCCTGTCTTGAGTGCTACTATTGCTTACATGGAACGAAGACTGCGCTCCCGCTATACTGCTGCTTCAGAATTGTTACTGGGGCCTGTCTTGAGTGCTACTATTGCTTACATGGAACGGACACGTGGAGAGGACACGTAGTGCCTCAAAAACATCCCCCTCCTCCTCCAACAGGGAAAACATTGTTGGCAAATGCCTTTGCATTGGTTCGTCTGGCGGCAGTCCAAGAATTTCACCTTTACCGACACTACAAGAGAGCCCCCCCACCATCCCCCCGCCACGGCCCACTTAATCCTGGCCACATTCCGAAAACCAACAAAATACAACCGTGGTACTAGGTCCGCAGTCACCACCACATTACCACCAACGCGGTTACTGTTAAGGTGCATATAACCACGGACACGTGGAGAGGACACGTAGTGCCTCAAAAACATCCCCCTCCTCCTCCAACAGGGAAAACATTGTTGGCAAATGCCTTTGCATTGGTTCGTCTGGCGGCAGTCCAAGAATTTCACCTTTACTGACACTACAAGAGAGCCCCCCCACCATCCCCCCGCCACGGCCCACTTAATCCTGGCCACATTCCGAAAACCAACAAAATACAACCGTGGTACTAGGTCCGCAGTCACCACCACATTACCACCAACGCGGTTACTGTTAAGGTGCATATAACCACGGACACGTGGAGAGGACACGTAGTGCCTCAAAAACATCCCCCTCCTCCTCCAACAGGGAAAACATTGTTGGCAAATGCCTTTGCATTGGTTCGTCTGGCGGCAGTCCAAGAATTTCACCTTTACCGACACTACAAGAGAGCCCCCCCACCATCCCCCCGCCACGGCCCACTTAATCCTGGCCACATTCCGAAAACCAACAAAATACAACCGTGGTACTAGGTCCGCAGTCACCACCACATTACCACCAACGCGGTTACTGTTAAGGTGCATATAACCACGGACACGTGGAGAGGACACGTAGTGCCTCAAAAACATCCCCCTCCTCCTCCAACAGGGAAAACATTGTTGGCAAATGCCTTTGCATTGGTTCGTCTGGCGGCAGTCCAAGAATTTCACCTTTACCGACACTACAAGAGAGCCCCCCCACCATCCCCCCGCCACGGCCCACTTAATCCTGGCCACATTCCGAAAACCAACAAAATACAACCGTGGTACTAGGTCCGCAGTCACCACCACATTACCACCAACGCGGTTACTGTTAAGGTGCATATAACCAGTCTGACTGGGGCATGCAGACACCTTGACAGAATGAATAGTGTGTGGCACATAGGTTCCCCATTGCTATGCCCACGTGTGCAGCTCCTGATGGCGGTGGCACAGGATTGTATTTCTCATTGCTTCTGTACAGCATTGTGGGCTATCGCCCCGCCCCTATTAAAGAGGGTCGCTACCTAGCCGTGCCAACCCTGTGCAGTGTGTGCCTGCGGTCCCTCGTCGTGGCAGACGCACTTCTAAATAGACATGAGGGTGGTGTGGCATGAGGCCAGCTGAAGGCTGCGCAGGGACAGTTTGGTGTGCGCTGTGGGGGGGAGGGGGTGCGGTTGGGCAGCATGTAACTCAGGAGAAGTGGCAGTGGAGTGTCATGCAGGCAGTGATTGTGCTTTGTTGGAGGTAGTGTGGTGCTTAGCAAAGGTATGCCATGCTAATGAGCGCTTTTCAGAAGTAAAAGTTGTTGGGAGGGGGGGGGGCCCACTCTTGCCGCTATTGTGGCTTAATAGTGGGACCTGTGAACTTAGGATGCAGCCCAACATGTAGCCCCTCGCCTGCCCTATCCGTCACTGTGTCATTCCCATCACTTTCCTGAATTGCCCAGATTTTCACACATGAAAACCTTAGCGAGCATCGGCGAAATACAAAAATGTTCTGGTCGCCCATTGACTTCAATGGGGTTCGTTGTTCGAAACGAACCCTCGAGCATCACGGGAAGTTCGTTACGAATAACGAACACCCGAACATTTTGGTGTTCGCTCATCTCTATTTCCTTTCCTTTATAATCTTCCGCCATCATAGAATGATAGAGTTGGAAGTGACCTCCTCATACTGACTTATTCATATTTCATCTGTCTGATTTGTAGTACACCTGGTAAGTATTTTAGCATAGGCTGTTGTTGTTGTTGTAGTATGCACATCTCTATTCCCCTTTCTTCTTTCCCATTGAATCATAGAATGATAGAGTTGGAAGGGACCTCCAGGGTCATCTGGTCCAACCCCCTGCTCAATGCAGGATTCACTAAATCATCCCAGACAGATATTTGTCCAGCCTTTGTTTGAATACTTCCATTGAAGGAGAACTCACCACCTCCCATGGTAACCTGTTCCACTCATTGATCACCCTTACTGTCAGAAAGTGTTTTTCTAATATCTAATTTGTGTCTCCTCCCTTTCAGCTTCATCCCATTACTTCCAGTCTTTCCTTGTGCAAATGAGAATAGGGCTGATCCCTCTGCACTGTGACAGCCCTTCAGATATCTGTAGACAGCTATTAAGTCTCCTCCCAGCCTTCTTTTTTGCAAGCTAAACATTCCCAGATCCTTTAACCGTTCCTCATAGAATATAATTTGCAGACCGCTCACCATTTTGAAATTCTCTTGTGGGCAACTAAGAACGGGGCCCACATGATCGTAACCAAAGAAGGATACACACGGGTTACAGACAGCTGGCCCTGTGCTAAAGGGAGGATGACATGGCCCTACCTAAGCGGGGACATCGCCCTGATAAAGGACGGCCCAGCGGTCTTCGGTTCTGGGCCCTAGCTGCTGCTAGGAACCATGCCACCAGAACAGGACACACAAACATGCCACATGACAGGGACAAGTGGACAGAACAAGAAGACACACAGAGCCAGAAAACACAGCATACAACAGCCAAAATGCAAACACTAAAAGCAGATAGCAAAGCTGAATGTAAATACCAGGTATTAGTTGACATTTTGATCAAAACATGGAAGCTAGCGGGCCACTTCACGGCTCCTGGTATACCGCTAGTCCCTACACTAACTAGGAGTCCAGCGGAACCAGACACAGTTCACACTGCAAGCTGCAACAGCACAGACGACAGAACACGAGTTCACACTACAAACAGGACAGACAACAGGGCAGAAGTCACACTGCAATCTGCAACACAACCTTTTTTGCAGCCACCACATATAGAACCTGTTCACACCACAAACAGAGACAGATACAGAATGAGCACAGAACAGAACTGCTCACTCCAGACTACAACAGGTAGTGCATACAAGACGGACTCCACACAGAGCTCACATGCACACAGATGAAACTCCACGGGAAATCTAACAGTGTCCACATACAGGGGAGATAGACAGTCAGCCACCGAGCTGACATAGGTAACTGTGTATGGGATCCACCAACTGACACACAGAGCGAGACATAAGACGTTTGGAGGCCGCACCCGTCAGGGGAAGGAAAGCGGGGATCTGCATATGATACAGACAAGGACTACAGGTGTCCAAACTGTCTTTAGGAAAGCAGAGAGACAACAACAGACCTACATGAAAACACAGCTCTGAGTGGGAACAAAACAGATACATCCAAACAGTACAAAGACCAGCATCAACTACTGACAGGAGCTGGGTTTATATGTGCTGCAGGCAAAATGAGATTGGCTGCTGGAGAATACCACACCCAGCCAGCTCAATTAACCCAAACCTGTGAAGCTGTGCTGCTAGGAACCTTAGTACTACAGATCCCAGCAGCACACCCTGAAATCTAGTTTGTCTATGTATTTTTTAAGGTGGGGTGCCCAGAACTGGACACAGTATTCAGATGAGGTCTGACTAAGGAAGAGTAGAGGGGATAATTACCTCACATAACCTAGACTCTATGCTTCTCTTAATACATCCCAGAATTGTGTTTGCCTTTTTTGTTGCTGCATCACATTGTTGACTCATGTTTAGTCTATGATCTATTAATATACCCATGTCTTTTTCATATGTGCTGCTTAGCCCAATTCCTCCCATTCTGTATATGCTTTTTCATTTTTCTTGCCCAGATGTAGGACTTTGCATTCTCCTTGTTAAATACCATTCTGTTAGTCGCCATCCGCTGTTCAAGCTTTTTCTAGATCTTTTTGAATACTCTCCCTTTCTTCCCTAGTGTTAACTATCCCTCCTAGCTTTGTTGTCAGCAAATTTGATCAGTTTCCCATCAATTCCCTCCTCCAGATCATTTTAAAAAATGTTGAACAACACTGGGCCTAGGACAGAGCCTTGTGGTACCTCACTTGATACATTCTTCCACTTGGATGTGCAGCCATTTATGACCACTCTTTGAGTACGATCACTCAGCCAGTTGTGAATCCACATAACAGCTGCCTTGTCAATCCCATATTTGGTCATTTTTTCAATAAGTATAGTATGAGATACTTTGTCAAATGTTTTACTAAAGTCGAGATATACTATATCCACCTCATTTCCCTGATCAACCTAGTCAGTAATTCTGTCATAGAAGGAAATTAGATTTGTCTGGCATGACTTGTTTGTTAGAAACCCTGGCTGGCTCTGGTTAATTACTTCATTTTTATCCAAGTACTTGTATACATGCTGTTTAAAAATTTGTTTAAAGATCTTTCACAGGCCTGTAGTTTCCTGGATCCACCTTCTTCCCTTTCTTGAAGATAGGGACATTTGCCCTTTTCCAATCTTCTGGGGCTTCTCCCGTTCTCCAGGAATTTTCAAAGATTATGGCGAGTGGTTCAGCAATTACCTCCGCTGCTTCCTTTAGTATCCTAGGATGTAATACATCTGAACCTTGAGACTTGAATTCATTTGTTAGCTAAGTGTTCCCTCACTAGCTCTCTGCTTACAGATAGCCTGCATTCTTTTATTCCCCCAATAGCAATGGGAACATCAGTGGACGTTCCATCTACTTTCTGAGAGAAAAAGAGATACAAAATAGGAATTTAAAAGTTCGATCTTCTCAACATCATTCTTAACCAATTCACCATTTTCATCTTCTAAGCATCCGGGTAGCCTATAGTAAATGCCTACAATGGTCCTTTCTGTTGTTCTCTCCTTGTATACTTACCCAGTTTTATAACAGTTTCTACAGAACTCCCATGCTCTGAAGCTTGAATCTCTGTGGAGATGAATGTTTTTCTAACATACAATGCAATACCTCCTCCTCTTTTTAAGTCTGTTTCTTATAAATAAGTTATATCCTTCAAGTCATGTATTCCAATCATGTGTATCATTCCACCATGTTTCCGTGATGCCAGTGACATCATATTTCTATTCCTGTGTTAAGAGCTCCAATCCTCCTTGCTTGTTTTCCATGCTCTGAGCATTTGTGTAAAAACATTTTAGTTTGTGATCGGTGTCTCTTGCTCCTCTACTTTCTTTCTGAATCTTTTGTCTTTGTTTTTTTTCCCCACTTTTAATAGCAAGGATCTCAAATGTATTAATTAGCTGTATATTTTTACCTGGCCTTTCACTTCCCTTCCCATATTGCTCTAGTTTAAAGCTCTCCTAATGAGTGAAGCAAGGCACCAACTAAATATATGCGTACCTGTTTGTGAAAGGTGAAACCCATCTCTGGGCAAGCAGTTCATCATATAGGTAATTCACTCCATGGTTTAGAAATCCAAATCTTTATTGACTGCACCATCGACGTAGTCAGTTGTTCACCTCTAGAATCTTGTTACATCCTCTTATTCCATGGCCATCCACTGGGAGAATGGATGAGAAGACCACCTGTGCTCCCAGTTCCTTCACCTTCTTTCCAAGCTCTTGAAAGTCTCTGCAAATAGTTGCAATGTCCTTTTTTGCAGTGTCATTTGTCCCTACATGTATTAGTAGGAATGTGTGGTGTTCTGTAAGACTGAAGAGTCTTGACAGCCTATCAGACACATCTTTGATCACTTTTCGTGAGGTGTAAGGTCTGCAGACAGCAGCCTCTGTTCCTCTCCATAGGGAATCCCCCACAACCATCTTTTCTTCTTCACAACAGCACTTCTTTTTCTCCATTCAAGAGGACTCTATGTGCTTACTACACAGTTCTTTGTGGGTAGAGTCATTTCTTGCTGTACCTCTTTCTCCTCTGCTCTGTTCTTTGTAGGTAGAGCCATTTCTTGCTATACCTCTTTCTCCTTTTGCTCAGGAACTAGTACAAGGCCCCCCTGCATGAGAACCTGGTACTGGTTTCTGAGCAGTATCGGTCTGGATGACTCCTGATCCTCCTGCTTCATTGGGTCAAATGCTTCCATTTCTCTGATTCTGCAGGTACACTGGACATTTCTTTTACTTCAACATTTTGAAGACTTTCTTCTACTCTGTGAAGGAAATACTCACCTTCCTTAATGAGCTTCAATGTGGCTGTTCTCCCTTGAAGACTATACACTTTTTCCTCCAGTAGAGACACAAGTTTGCATTTCTAGCAGTTGAAGTTTGGCTTTTTCTCTGGTAGATCTGTAAACATATAGCATACGTTGCAGCTCACCGTATGGCTCCTCTACTTTTCCAGTTGAATCCGACCCTGTCCCCAACCAGCGTCCGCACGTACCTGAATTATCTGTACTGCAGATGGTCCGCATGGCTCGCTGTCGGACATGCGCAGTACAGATTTTTAAAAACCCTGCTTTTACCGCATCATCACCTAGCGATGATGCGGAATCTGCAACCTTTCTGCAATGTCAATTGATTCATTGATTTGAATGTAAGCCGTCTGCGTGGAATCTGCGCAAAAATAGAGTATGCTGCGATTTTATTTCCGCTGTCTCCTCATGTGACTTTCATTGATCAATACACACCTGCGTGTGGACATTGCATATTAATATGCAGAAGAAATGAAATGCACCATGCTCTATTTCTCAGCATATCGTATGCAGCCCTACGGTAGTATGGGCAGCGTATGATACGCTGTCCATCCGCAATGCATTGTGTATGGGAAGCATTTCGATACAGATTCCTGCTATGAACAAAGTGGGGAATTAAAAAATGAATAAATCACACTGCTTATGTGCGTGAGTACATCATTCGCAATGCCTTATGCAGCCAATAGACGGTCTCTGCCTGCAGAGCGTACAGGCTGTGATGAGTGCAACGCTGCAGGAGACCCGCAGCATTGTACGCAAATGCCCGTGTGAACAAGCCCCTAGGCTGATTTCAGAAGAGTGTGGAAAAACTCGTCTGTAATAAGGATCTGTATTACAGACTTGTTTCAAAAGACATTACATCCGTATGTCATCAACTTTTCATCCCCACTTGCCTTTGTATTTTTATTATTTCCTATTGGGCAAATACTGATCCTTAGTTGCCCAATAAAAAAGAATACAAATACTAAGGCGAATACGCAAAAAATAGATTATGCTGCATTTCCAAAAAACAGCCATCAAAAATACGGACATGTGATTAGCTCTATAGATTCACATAAGCTCCGTACTACGGTCCCAACAACACGGACCTAATACAGGGAAAAAATGTGCTCTTCTGAAAGCAGCCTTAAGATGATGCTACTTGTTCTTATATGTGATTGGGAGAGAAACCAGATCTTTGAAATTGAGTCAAAAGCAAATTTTGCAGAAAACATAATGAAAGCAACAGTTTGTTCCAGTTATTTCTAAACACGGTCAGCTGGACAAATCATTATTTAATATCTTTAAGACAACAGCTTTCTTATATATGGAGACACATTAGGAGACAAGAGGCGCCAAACGTTGCCTAGAAAAATGCTTTTGGTTCTTAATGCTGCTTATCATTATGCTGATAAACAAACATTAATGTGGTATAATAGCGGGCAGAAGAAGTTCTTGGAGGATGTTTACGTACACTATTATTATTCCAGATATGGCTGTTTGCCTACAGCTGTGTGAGGTTTTTCAGCAGGACCTTAACACTTCCAAACAGATGTTTGAAAAATGACTTTAAGAAATCCAATATGTGTACAACTGCCCATATTTTTGCTACAGATGTCAAACATATCGACATGTTAAATAAGGAAGGTGTTGCAAAGTTTTTCCGCCAAACCAGCTTGAAAATGAAAATTAATTTAAATCCTGTGACCATTGTATATTTCTAGTTGTTTTGTAAATCTTTCGGGAGCTTCTATGTTTCTGTAAGGGCAGCAGATGGATGTATAATAACCAGGCAAAATACTCTCTATTCCCTACAATGAAGTGAAGTCCTCTTTTAAAACACCCCTAGGACAACATAAAATCTACCGAGGGGTTGAATAGTCCTATGACAGGAATAATGTGAATAACGTGGATGGACACATGGGATAATTAAAAAGAAGTTTCGGATAACGATTGTAAAAACAGCAAGGATACATTGATTTTCACACCATCTTAACCTGCAGTGAATGTAGATTGTTAAATAGGAAACAAAATGGTATTTACGGTAGATTTTTACATAGCACATAACTAGGGCAAAATATTCCTCTTTTCATTTATATTAATGCATGCTTATTGTTGCATAGCCACATACAAGAATTACATTTACACTGTACTGAGGTTCTGAGTACCATTTAAAGGGATATCTGTGAGAGCCCTAACAACAACAAGGGTGGGGGGTCTCTTGTCCCCCATTCTCTATAATCTGGCTAAGAGGAGATGGCAGAAAGTATCTGAGCTCAGCTCTTGCATGAGTAATATTAAAACAGCCAAGCATGCTTGTCCAGCTTTTTCCGTATCGCCCATAAAATATAAGGCTGATAGTCTGATAAGAAAGGACTTCTCAATATTTTTTCACTGGGGCCTCACCAGCGAGGTCATAGTGATGTCTGGGTTTTACAAAATATAAAGGGGTTGCCCCAGTTAAAACACCAAAGGAAGCAGTACTCACCAATCTTCCTTCCCTGGTAAGCACTACAACGGCTCCATGGCTCTCTGCAGGGGTGTAACTAAAGGCTCAGGGGCCCTGATGCAAAATGTGAGCTGGGGCCCCCCCTCTATCTGTATCTGTACCCGTACCGATACCTAAACCATGCTCCACAGAGACATAGCCTGAAGCTTCTGGGCCCCAATGCAAAACCTGTAACAGGGCCCCTGCTTTATTCATAGTACTGGGCTCCCTATATGGGGAAGAGAGGCCTTATGGGCCCCCTAAGGCTCCTGGGCCCGGGTGCAACCGCATCCCCTGCACCCTCTATAGTTACGCCCCTGGCTCTCTGTATTTACAGTGGAAGTTAGGTGACTGTTGCAGGGAAACAGAGGCTGCAGCATCACCATCCTGAACTCCTGCTGTCATGGTGTAGTGGCCTGAAGCTGGGGCCCCCACAGCACTTTATTAGCTACCTCAAGTGAAGTGTATGTGTGTTAGTGTCTGTTAAACTGTGTCTGGTTATGTGTATTGGCCTAGACAAGTCACCAAAAGGTCCATGTCTGGTGTCTCTCTAGCTAACCTGTGAATGAGTTTGCAGAATGTAACCTAACTTGCTCTGTGTCTTGTCAATCACCTATAGTTAGCCCTGGGATTGGGTAGAGAGAATTTTCTCTAGTCCAGGATTGGTTAATGGGGAGGTATAAAAGCTGAGACAGCTGAGAGAAGACAGCCAGAGATAGAGACCGGGAAGTTACAAAGTGAACATCTACACAAAATCTTCTAGGAAGTAGTCTAGTTCTGGAGCCTATTCATGGAGTTACAAGGAGAACATCTAAGTGTGAGTACCCAGAGGTAATTATGCCCCTCTACTCTTCCTTAGTCAGACCTCATCTGAAATACTGTGTCCAGTTCTGGGCAACCCATTGTAAGGCCTCGGTCAGACGACCGTTTTTTGCCGCGATTTGCGGATCGCATGACGGATGCACATCCGCAAATTGCGTGACCGGGGCCGAAAAATGGCCGTCAGACACGAGGAATCGCAGATCGTGCCCATCTGCGATCTGCGATTCCTTGTGTTTTAATATATGCCCTCAATGGGGCTGGCGGCAGCAGCGCCGACCACATTGAGAACATATACTACAAAGATCATTCTCCTCTGCCACAGCTGTAACAGCTGTGGCAGAGAAGAACGATGTTCACCCATTGAATTCAATGGAGCCGGCAATACAGCCGGCTCCATTGAAAGCAATGGGCTGCCGGCGAGCGCGGGATGAATTTTTGGGAAGGGCTTTAAAATATAAGCCCTTCCCTGAAAATCATCCTAAAATGTGTAAAAATAAAAAAAAATATATACTCACCTTGTCCCTGCAGCCGGAGTTCAGCCGCGGCCAGCAGTTCTCCTGAACTGCTCTGTGTAGTATTCAGCAGGCGGGGATTTAAAATCCCCGCCTGCTGAATGGGCTGCCTCTGATTGGTCACAGCCCTCACCAATCAGAGGCAGCTCTCACTCACCCATTCATGAACTCATGAATGGGTGAGTGAGTGCTGCCTCTGATTGGCTCAGCTCAGGGACCAATCAGGGGCAGCTCTCAGCTGTCATTCAATAGCCCCTGCCCCTGATTGGTCCTTGAAATATCATCCCGTGCTCGCCGGCAGCCCATTGCTTTCAATGGAGCCGGCTGTATTGCCAGCTCCAATGAATTCAATGGGCGAATATCGTTCTTCTCTGCCACAGCTGTTACAGCTGTGGCAGAAGAGAATGATCCTTGTAGTATATGTTCTCAATGGGGTCGGCGCTGCTGCCGCCGTCTCCATTGAGCGCATATAATAGAACACAAGGAATCGCAGATCGCAGATAGGCGCAATCTGCGGTTCCTCGTGTCCTATAATTTATCGGACATCCGCATAAAAAGCGGCCATGTGTCCGATGCCATTGCGGAGCAATGGTTCTATTTATGCACAGATCGCATGCGCAAATCGCGCGAAAAAACGCCCGTCTGACCCAGGCCTAAAAAAGACATAGACAAACTAGAGCAAGTTCAGAGAAAAGTTACCAAGATGGTGAGCAGTCTGCAAATCTTCCCCTATGAGGAACGGTTAAAGGATCTGGTAATGCTTAGCTTACAAAAAAGAAGGCTGAGAGGAGACTTAATAGTGGTCTACAAATATGTGAAGGGCTGTCACAGTGCAGAGGGATCAGCCCTATTCTCATTTGCACAAGGAAACACTAGAAGCAATGGGATGAAACTAAAAGGGAGGAGACGCAAATTAGATATTGCAAAAAACTTTCTGACAGTGAGGGTGATCAATGAGTGGAACAGGTTATCATAGTAGGTGGTGAGTTCTCTTTAAATGGAAGTATTCAAACAAAGGCTGGACAAATATCTGTCTGGGATGATTTAGTGAATCCTGCATTGAGTAGGGGGTTGGACCAGATGACCCTGGAGGTCTCTTCCAACTCTATCATTCTATGATTCAATGGGAAAGAAGAAAGGGGAATAGAGATGTGCATACTACAACAACAACAACAGCCAATGCTAAAATACTTACCAGGTGTACTATAAAATCAGACAGATGAAATATAAATAAGTCAGTCCGAGTATTGGTTTGTAGTTTGGCCAGAATATGTAAGCTCACAAGCCCACATGAAGGGTTCTCGTTGTCTTGTGAGTCCCTATTCTAACAAGACAACTAAAACTACAAAAAGGGATCCCTGCCTACAAGCAGGGCGATCATCCCCATAGGGACAGCCCCACACTGGAACCTAGGGGCCTGGCTGTCTGTAGATGGTAACAGACAGGAACACCAGACAAGGGAAATACAACATACACACTGAACAGGACAGTTCACACCAAGTGTAGTCAACACCTACAGACATACATAGAACACAACCCTGTTCACACCAAGTGACTGCAACATAAAGGGTACACCACACAGAACAAGACATTGTTCACACAAAGTGTCAACCACACCTTCAGACATACACTGAACAGGACCTTGTTCACACCAAGTATAGTCCGCACCTTCAGACATACACTGAGCAAGTCATTATTCACACCTGAAGTCTGCTCGCCTCCCAGATGGAATGAAACTCCACTCAGAACGTCATGCATGCATAAATAAAACAGGAGTTAGTTCAAGTGTCCACAAACTGAGAAAGGGACAAGAGCGACAGACACCAAACTGATGTAAAAGGAACATGTTGTCAGATATCACCTATCTAACAACTTACAGGACATCAGACGTCTGGAGACTACACCTGGTAAAAGGGAGAAGGGGCCTGCATAATATGCAGGCAGGGAGATCAGATGTTCAGACCATCCTCAGGGAAAGTGGAGAAAGCAACTCAAACTAGCAGCATGCAAGACAGCAAGTACTACATGGAAAAGGGATAGTTGACCAGCACCCTATAGTAAAAAGGGGCTGGTATTTATATGCACAAGACCAATGGTAATTGGCTGGTTGGAGAACTCAACACCATCAGCCAGCCAAATCAACCACACCTACTGCAGCATACTCATGGAAACCCACAGAAAGTGGGACATGCTCTTCAAAAAGTAGACACAGAATATTTAAAACTGTTTTAGATGAAATGTCATGGCACTTTTGAATTACTCAAATTTAACAAGATAATAGGGTTCTTCCTAATGAGAACTATTTCTTTTTCATCCCAAGAGAAATAGTAGTGTAAGGCCGCTTTCAGACAAGTGTATTGTTAACCATATTAGGTCCATGTTGAGGGGACTGTAATACGGAGCTAATGTAAATCTGTAGAGCTAATCACATGGCTGTTTTTTTATACACGCATCTGAAACCAACCAAAAGGAAATGAAGCTCTGTGCACACTGTAATTAATAGAGCCCGGGAGGAGGATGGTTTCACTGGACTTTCTGGTATTTTTGACAGCAAAAATGTGCAGTCTGTTGAGCTATTTTTGCCATAAAAAATACCAGAACCACAATGGACTCATTAACGTTACTGAGGTCCTATAGTTTGCTGGTATAAACAGAAGCCATTATACTGTATTATCATGAACAAAGAGTTGCAGTAAGTACTTGAACAAAATGCAAACAATTCAAAGACAAAGTTGCCATAGTTTCCCAATCAGAGTAGTTTTGAATATAATTGGGTAGTATCGAGTATCTTGTTTGATGATACTCAATGTCCTCCACTTCGCGGTTCACAGTTGAGTGAAGACATGCTATGCTTCAGTGTGATAGTTCTATTACACAGCACTTTTCACAGTTAGTGCTCATGAAAATAATATTTACAGAACACATTTAACTGCACGTCATGCCATGCACTACAGGAAACCACGGGACAACACACTAAAACCTTCTGGGATACAGAGCATGCACTGTGGACAGTAAGTGCATAAAAGCACAACCATCATTAACCTCATCCTGACAAGAGCTGTCAATATACTGTCAAGAAACAGGAAGGAGACAGCAGTGGCTACAGAGCTAGCAGAGTACTTATAAAATGCTACCTATCTAGAACAACAGTAGCTGCAAACTTTTCTTTTATAACAATATAGCACATGGAATGTTTCTCTGTTTCCAGTGTATTCTTCTAAGAGGTGAATTAGGCCATATTATTGCAGAATCCACCATGGGATCTGCTATATTAGAGTAAGACACTGTAGTGACCCGCAGGGCCTACAGGGCAGGCTTCAGGATAATAGGGGGAAGTGGAATGAGTCAGCAGAAGGAGAGCACGGGAACATATAAAGGTGCAGAGATGTAAGGAAAGGAGCAAGCAAGTGCTGGAGGAGTGCAGGAGCCTAGAAACGTGATAAGACAGAGCCCGGAGCAGGAGAGAAGTCTTTTTTAACCCTGCCAACAATAACCTGAGGGTGACTACCCACTACAATTCTTTTTCACAGCGAAATTCGCAGCATTTTTTTTTTCCAGGTGTCTATGGGACTTGTTAATGTTAAAATCGCATTGCGCAAAATCGCGATTTCGCTATAAATTGCAATTTTGCTGCGATGCATTTTTAACATTAGAAAGCCTCATAGACACCTGGAAAAAAAACGCAGCAAATTCCCAAAACACTAGTGGATAGTCACCCTGAGCAAGAACAGACTCCGTGTAAGGTGGAAGGAAACCAGACACCGCAGTGTTTAACTTGTCCCTGCACCATCAGGAGTCAGTGGGGCCACAACAGAGCCTGCACTGTTCCCCCTATGCCTCCACAAATAACCTCCTAGTTCAGGAATCCCTTTACTTAGCCTGCCAGCCTCGGCCCATTCTTCAGGAGAGGGTCAAGGATCTAATGTATGTCATTTGATGTGCTCAAGAAATTGCTGGAGATCCTACTTTTTGCAAAAAGAAAAATGTGAACATTGTGCTAAGTCCTCAAGTCTAAGTAAACTCTGTGCCTTCGGTTTTACTGTTACATCTATGGACTTGTCTCTTATTTCACCACAAAAATGCACTCATTCTAAGGCACTGGCGTCACGAAAAATTTACACTTGCTTTAGCCAAAAACGCCTTTGCAATCACACCTGCCGCAAGAGCTATCCTTGTACGCCAAGTAACCACCACCATGACCAGTCTAGAGTTGGCGCACCCACTCAAGCTACTCCTGTTCGCTGCAACACTTCCTTCTTGTATTGTCTGTGCTTTATGGTAGCTGAAATAAAAGTCAGTTACTTGACAGAGAAATATCAGTCTCCTGGAAGTGATGTAGTACAGTTGTAACAGGTGACAGGTGTGGAATATGACACCAGTGATAGGGAGGCTTTACACCAGTTCAGTTGAACAAACAATGCTTTACTGAATGTACAATAAAGAATAATATGACAGTAACATACAGCATTATTATTTTAATACACTGCCAACAGCTTATTAACTCCTTCGCGTCAGCTATATGGCTTTATACATCCTAACTGCATATACCCCCATGCATATGCTGCATATACTGTAGAGCTAACTCTGAAGCCGTACCTGCTCCATACACGGTGGGTATTGGCTGTCTTTGACAGCCGACACTCACTCACAACAGCCGCGGTCAGAGAACTTCGGTTGCAGCTGTTTACCATTTAAATGCCATTGTCAGTGACATTCATCTTAAAAAAAAGTTATGGGGGTCAGAAGATGGCAACAGAAAGCAATTTTTTAATATTTTTTTTTAAAAAGGTATTTTATTTGTTAAGCATTACAATACAAAAAAGACGATAAATTTGATGTAGCGGCAATCATTATGATCCACAGAATTAGACCACTCTGACACACACCCTTTTCTAAAATGCCGCGTTTTAACGCGTTTTCGAACGTCATTTTCAAAGGCGCTTGAGAGGTTTTTTTTTTAAAACATACCCTATCATTACAATGAGTGATGAGGAGCGTTAAAAAGTACTGAAACACATGAAAATAGAGCATACAACGTTTGAAAATCGCAGCTTTAGAAACACCGCATTCTAATGCTCGTCTAAGAAGCTGATGGAGGCGTTTTATAGAGTTTAGCAGGTCATTTAAAATGCTGAACCAACTCTTTAAAAAAAGGTGTGTGTGTGAGTGTGGCCTACGAGAACATGTCATTTTTACTGCACTATGACCGCTGTAAAAGTACCCCACCCCCTCCAAAAAAAAGGGTGCAACTGCATTTTTCCCCTCATTTCAACCCACTTAGAAATTGCCACTGCATTGATTGGCCAATTCATAAATCCCACCTCCACAACGCGATGGCTGGGATTGGTTCGTTGACCGCTACTTAGCCAATCAATGCAGTGCTCAATGAATCAATCAGCCATTACATTGGTTCATCAAGCGTTCCATTGATTGGCTGAACAGCGCTCGAGAACCAATCAGAGCCATCACTTCCTGGAGGTGGGATTTATGAATCCTGTAACCAGGAAGTCATTTTCTGTGGGTGACCGAGGACTGCAAGAAGTGCGTTGGAGCTCTGGAGAGCAGCGGGAGGGACCTGGATCGTGCCTGCTAGGTAATGCATTCCTTTTTTCTTAAATGTAATGCAGATACAGCTTATTTTCGGGGTAGGACTTTTCAAGCCTCCCCAAAAATCCTGAAAAATCAGGGTAGAGCTGATTTTCGGAGAAACAGGGTAGTGTTCAGTGATTATTGAAATATTCAGACTGGAAGTGCCAAACCCAATTTAAAATTTGTGAATTGTTACAGTCGATTCCGGCTCCCATTGATTTCAATAAGAGTTAGAATCAGCTTCACTAATGTATGTGTATTTGTTTTCTTCTATGATTGTGGCTCAGTTGTTAGCACTGTTGCCTTTCAGTGCTGGGGTCCTAAGGAAACCAACACTTCTGGATTACGCTTTAGTCCTTTGCCTAAAGATTAAGGTTCATCCTTGTATGGCTCCTGCTCCTAACTTCTAATTCCAACTTTGATTATAATTCTGGCCTTGTACTTCAGTGACGGTGAGGATAGCAGATTCGGTCCCTTGGGTTAGGGATGTCATGATAGGCAATAGGCTAAAAACCCTACAGGAGATCTTGGATGGAGGGGACCTCCCGACCGGAGCATAGTATCAATACCTGTAGCTATGTCACTATGTGAGGTCACTTGGTAATTTACAACACTTGAAGAGATCGGTGACTGCCTTTGAGAAGACTTGTTTGTCTAAACCTAACATACCACTGAAAATATCAGTTTTATACAGATCCCTTTTAGAGACGGAAACATCAGGGGGAGGTAGGGCATAGGAGTTGGCCTGGGAATGGGACTTGCGTACAAGCCTCTTGGGGGAGTTATAGAAAACGCTTATGTTATAACATATAAGATGAACATATCCAGCAGGATGCAGGAACTTAAATACAAAATCCTGACATAATGATATAGGACTCCCATGGAATTGTCTGGAGTCTATCCCCAGTATCCGGATCTATGATGGAGGTACCTCACCAAGCGGGGGATGTTAGTACACTTGTCGTGGTCCTGAGCGCTAATTCAGCCACTATGGCTGGAAGTGGGAGCGCTATATTCGTCGATTTGTAATATTGTGATCAATCTTGCCCTGAAATGGCCTTGTTGTCCATGATCCCCGGGTACGTTTCCCCGCATAAAAGGCTCCTTGTTCCAGTTTTTTCGATTAGCCATGAGGCAAATGATTCAACGACTCCCCCCTCGAGATTGATGTGGCTGGAAGCCCTGGACAACCTAAAATATATGGAGGAGCTGTGTGCTAAGGATGGAATGCGATTCAAAAAGTTTTATTCAATATGGGCAGTGTGGCTAGAGTTTTGTTCCTCCCTAGAGTTGAACAGCTGGTTAGTTAATGGTGCTCTAACACCCTGAATTGGCATCTACTGCCTTGTGTTAACTGAACCAAGACAATTACAGAGCTGAGTATGTACTTTAGATCCCTGATTAATCTAGACAGACTTTACCTTCTACCCTTGTCCTCCTTCTTACACCTATGTCTCCCCCTCCATCTCTTCCATCTTCCCTCTTCCTTTTTGTTTTCATCGTTCTTTCCTCCTTTTTCTGTACTTTCCTCAGGGGCTGGATCTTTGGGAAAAAGTTGTACTGGGGAAGATATTATAATTACTGCAGAGAATGTGGGGTAGTCAGAAAGCAAGACAGATACGGGATAGTGTTGATATTTCTTTATTGCAATTGAATGTTCATTCTGTATGCCTTACTATTAATGATGCAGTAAATAAAATAAAATACTTTTTGAATCATAATTTTGGCCTTGACATTGGCCATTTTATGCTTCTGTCTCATGGTGATTCCTGGCCTGTCTTCCAACTACAATTCTGTCTCATCTCTGGTTTGCTACATTTTAAATGCTATTCTGCTAGTTATGTTCTTGACTTTTCTACAAGTTCTATGCAACAGCACAACTGCCACCATATTTTGACTATTCCAGGGACAGCGACCTGGGGATCCAACTGGGAAAGTCCATACCTTCTTGTGCAAATTATAGATGAAGAACCCTAGGCTAGCCAGTGTCAAACCAACTGAGGCTTAGAGGTTTCAGTTTTCTGGCAAAAAACGTAAAAGTCAGCTTTTTTGCTTACAGCCATTCCTTTCAACTCATCCATATACAAGCAGGATTGGTTTGACCAGACATGCATGTACTTAAAGTAGAATAACCCATTGCCACACAAATCTGGCAGAGACTTATCCCCTATGAAAACAAAGGATTAGGCATATTAAAATCCAACATGTCTGTTTCTTCTTTCTCCTGCCATCTGCCATCTGGGGAGAGTTGGGAAACCCCCATTCACATTAAGTAGTTAAACGGTCTGGCCAGACTCAATGAGATTGATTGAATTTTCATCTAATGTGTAAGGTTACCTTTAAACTTTGAAATTCAACTAGTCCACAAATACCAGAACAGTTCTAGCTTGTGGTACAAGACTTGGTTCTTGCTAGTTCCAGTTTTGCTCCTTAGTCAAACAGCCAATAGACTGTAATAACTTACTATAAATATCTTAGTCAACATTCTTAAAGTATTAAAATGAAGATGTTTCTAATGACCTCCTGTGCAAAATCATAACCAAGAACGTGTAGGAGATTAACTTGGCTCTCTGCACATTCATTTCCCAGCTGGAGAAAGTGTGAAAACAGACCTGAAAATGTTCATTCATTTCAGCATTTCATTTAGAAATTAGACTCCTGGATGAAAATATGGCTCCCAGCAGCACTGTACATGTGCTGTCTTATGTTCAAGCCCCATAACCCAGATTTCTTAGGAAACTCTCCTTACATTCCTGTTTCGCTTACTTTCCCAGTGTAAGAATGTTCTCTAAGGAACAATGCAAATCACAGTACAAACTGTTACAAATGGAAGCGGGCAAGAAAATCCCTGACGGAATGGGGATATTTGGGTATCTCATGCTACATACATTGCACCAGAGCTTTGGGACCGGCATGCAATATTATGGAAGAAACAGATACTGACAACAAATATAATCTTCTGACATATGGTTTAACCCATATATTCAATTCTGTAAAATAATACTCCGCACAGACACATTATAGCCAACACTGGAGATGGGTTAAACCACTTATACACATTTTAATTAGTGCGGATTAACTTAAAACCTGCTATATCCCACTGAAGATCATTTTGTATTAAATAGAATTGCTGTATGTATAGGCTTTGAAAATTGGCCTCTTTGCAGCCTTCTCAGTATTAACTTGAACCAGGACCAACAAATTACTTGCCAACATGTCTTAATAGAGGACAGTATTTAAGTAGCAAAGTGTTGGAACACCTGATCTGGTGTTTCAAATAAGGTGTCCCTACTAAACAATAACATATTGTTCTGCGCTTTTACTGTTTCAGCTCATTTTTTGTGATTCTGAATAATAACTTTGAGTGAACCTTAAGTGTATATTTTATATGCATCCACGTTTAAATGGCACAATTGTTTCTGTAACGTCCATCATTAAAATCAAGATTTTACTAATCCGAAACAGTTCAAACAATTGCATAGTAATATAGTAACATACCGGTAGTATGTAAGGCTTAATGAAGACAATGTCCATCTAGTTCAGCCTCTTTCAACACCCCCTTCCCCACCCCCTCCATTGATCCAGAGGAAGGCGAAAAACCCCCATCGAGCCAATTGAGCTCTTTTGGAGAAAAAAAATTCCTTCCTGACTTCATATGGCAGTCAAAATAATCACTGGATCAACGTTTGAGATCCCACTAGAGTTGAGCAAACGTACTCTTCCGAGCTTGATGCTCATTCGAGTATTAGCATAATTGATGGTGCTCGCTACTCGAGCGAGCATCACACCGTGTTCAAGCCCGCCCCAGTTTTTGGCCCCTCCCTGCTGTGACGTGTTAGTTTTTGCCTGCCCAGTCAATGGCAAATTTTTTGGCTGGTTGGCTGGCAGGGGGAGAGAAAGAGAGAACAAACCAAAAAAGAAAAAGGTGGGGACCCGGCGGCCCACATACAAAAATGCTCGAGTCTCCCATTGTAGTCAATGGGGTTCGTTACTCGAGTAGAGCTCTCAAATTTTACGAAAAGCTCGACTCGAATAACGAGCACCCGAGCATTTTGGTGCTCGCTCATCTCTAGATCCTACCTAACTCCAAGACCCGGATCAACAACCCCGTGTCTGTATCCTGTAATATCATAGCACTTTAAAAAGATGTCTAGTCCCATCCTAAACTCTCTTATCAATTTTGCCATCACCACATCCTCAAGCAAAGAGTTCCACATTCTCATGCTCTTACAGTAAAGAACCCCCTTGTGTGTTGGTGATGAAACCTGCTTTCTTCTAGATGTAGAGGATGCCTTCTTGTTACTGTCACAGTCCTGGGTATAAACAGATCATGGGAGAGATCCCTGTATTGTCCCCTCATGTATTTATATATGGTTATTTGATCACACCTTAGCTGTCTTTTTTCCAGGGTAAATAATCACAATTTGGATAGCCTCTCTGGGTATTCCAGTCCCTTCATTCCGTTTATTAATTTAGTTGCCCTTCTTTGTACCCCCTCCAGCACTGTAACATCTTTTCTGAGCACCGGTGACCAGAACTGTACACAGTATTCGATGTGGGGCCTGACAAGTACCTTATATAGTGGAAGGATAATGTTCTCATCCTTCGCCCCTATACCTCTTTTAATGCACCCCAAGACTTTATTTGCTTTTACAGCAGCTGACTGGCAAGGATTGCTCTAGTTAAGTCTACAGTCCACTAGTACCCCCAGGTCTTTTTCCATATCCCTTTTCCCTAGCAGTACTCTCTTTAGTGTATATTGGTGACATCCGTTTCTCCTGCCCATGTGCATAACCTTACATTTATCAATATTGAACTTAAATTGCAATTTTTCTACCCAAGCCCCCAGCTTATCCAGGTTGATTTGCAGCCGTACATTGTCCTACTTTGTATTAATTATCTTGTATAATTTTGTATCGCCTGCAAATATTGATATTTTACTGTGCAGCCCCTCTATCAGGTCATTGATAAATATATTGAACAGAATGGGGCCTAGTACTGAGCCCTGTGGCACCCCACTAGCAACGGTGGCCCACTCAGAGTATGAACCATTTATTACCACTCTCTGCTTTCTATCTCTGAGTCAGTTCTTTACCCAGCTACGCACGTTTTCGCCCAGACTGAGCTGCCTCATTTTATATATCAACCTCTTATGCGGCACAATTAGTTGCAAGGCTAGTTGATGGAAACTTTGTATTTACAATATGGCTTACTGATTGCATTATAATACCATGTTGAACTAATAAATGGAAAGTAGGCTGCTTGGAGCTTCACTTTATTGGCTAAGGTCTCACTCACAGACACGTATTTTGGCTGCATATTACATGCACATTTTTTACTCGCATGTAACCTGTATGTTCAGTTCCTATTTTTTGCAACCATATACTATTATGGGTGTATTATGTGTGTAATATGTGCCAAAATAAGGCATACTGCGTTTTTTTCCATGTGTGTAAAACATGCGTGTCAAAAGAGCTGGTCAGAATAGCCCAATGTAAAGGAATAGAATTTTGGTACTGCGTATTAGGGCTCATGTCCTTGACTGTGTTTTCACCATGTATCAAGCATGCATGACACGCGGTAAATTGAGGCAATTAAAGTCAATGGACATTGTTTCATGCACACCGGCATGTGGACCTAATGTATCCATTCGCAAGTGAAATAAATTGCAGCATGCTCCATTTCTATGTGCATGATACGCAGCTCTTCTATGGGCTGCGTATGATACGCTGTCCATATGCAATACATTGAATAGAGTGGGGATATAAAAAGAAACACACTACACATGTCCGTAACATCAGATTTGCAGTGCCATACTCATCCCATACGCAAGAAACGTGCAGCATTTTACGCAAACGCCCGTGGGGTGGAACTCTTATGTGTGTAAAAAAATACACTCATAATTGCCAACCAAAATGTGCTTTTGTGAGTAAGGCCTGAAGTTATTAGTCTGGGCCGACACCAGTCAAAGCAGAATCCAATATATGAAATTGAGGTCAGGGAGTATAGAAATTAGGATAGTCAGTACAAAGGCAAGGGTCAAAACCACAAAACACGAACAGGGCTTTATCACAAATGGCAGGATGAGACCAAAATGCTCTCCTTGCAAAACAAAATGTAAAACTGACAGAACGTGGGGAGGCAAAACCAAAGAAGTTCCTTTGGTGTAGAAAGGGGTTGTCCACTTTGAAAAAAATATCTTCATTTACTGCCTGTATAGTAGAGAATTCTGAGGTGATACAAGAAGTTCCTCTATTCAAGATTCTCATCTCTTGACCAGAGTTGATACCTGTTGCAAAAAGTATCTCTACTGCTCTGAAGGACCTGTCCTGGCCTGTATTACACAGGCAACCCATTGTTTTATTGGGTAAAGTGTAATACTTAGTTTCTCCTGTGGTGGCACTGTAGGGAGATTGAATATTTACTACTAGACTTCTCGAGAAAATGCAGCTCAGGGAACCAGCAGAAGGACTCTTTGTGATCTGCTAATTGTCAATGGATCCTTCAAACAAACTGGGATTGTCCAAAGTCTAGAACTCCTTTAAGGTCAAAATTGTTTTAGTCCATGCAGGGTTACTCAAGGAAACAAATTTTGCACATTCATTAGCAGAAAAAATATATATATTTCATGATCTAAACATCTGTCTACAGACTGGTAGATTGGACTCATTTATACCCTTGTGTCCATATTATTATTCAAGCACAGCAAATCGTCCGTTTAGAATGAATAGACAGCAGCGGCTGATTTATGTTGATATTTTAAAGAGTGAATGAGAAGAATGAGCAGGATAATATTGTATATTTCCAGCTATAAGTCCACTTGTGGCTTTTACAGTTATCCACTCAAGTTGCATTATAGGCCCTCCATGAAATAGCTTTTCCAACCTTCATAATTAAAGGCACTAGGAAGTGAATATTGTAGTTGTTTATATGAATCTTACAGCTGTTGGTTTGCAGGGGATCATTTGTCTCAGAGGGGTTTCAACACTATCCTCCCTTGTGCATGTAATGTCATATAATCTGGACCATATTATTTTTGTCTGAATCCTTGGGAGTGATGTAAGAGGAAAAAGGAAACTAGCTAACTCCCAACCGTTTGACCAGAGGTTAAATTAGTATTGGCCTTATCCCAACTGGACATACAGCTTTCCAGTAAAATATTTTTTTATGTTCCAATGTGGAATAGTGAATACTTTTCATTGTCTTTCTCCTTCACCAACATGCTATCTTGTAACTAATTAGGTTAAAGGATACATTTGTTTGAAAAAAATAAATATAGAGGCTAGTGCTGTTTTTATACTTACTAATATGGGTTAGAATTCCTAAAATATAATTTAGAAAAATGTATTGTTGGCCACATTATGTATATATATTAAATCTATGTGTACACTCAGTACACATGACTTGTGTGTAGCCCTAAGTGGTTTGCAGTATAGAAGCGGCATCACAAGCTTGGTGCTTTCCTGAATTTTGTCCTACTTTTGCAACTCTGCAAATTTCATACTATACCTATTCCTCCTGTCACTCATTCTCTGATGATGTCCCCTAGATCTCTTTTCTTCTTTATGTGCACTTTTGATCTAGAATACCTTATTACCCCTGACAGCTTTTAATACAATGTATATGCTGGTGACATTCAAATCTGCACTACATTTTAATTTGCTCCTTACATTCTTGCTGTCCAAAGTTACAGATCAGCAATGTTCTTCTCTTCTGGTTTCCAGAAACTCAACATCGGTAAAACAAATTCATAAACTTATCCGACATAACAATTACAGTATATGGCTCTATAATTTCTCAAGTCAGCTGCCTAGAGATTACAGTAGAGTATGCCCTATCTTTTAAAAAAAATTTCATGTTAAGGGATACAGACAGAACTCAGACTTAGGAATACAAACAGAACTGAGAAGGCATGGACAGAACTTAGAACAGACTCAGAAACTCAGACAAAACTCAGGACAGAGAGACGAACTGCATACTCATGGACAGACAGAGATATGACAGACGCCAAACACCCAAAACACTAACCAGCATATGTAATGTAATTGCTATAAAAGAATGAGGAATTAGTTCGTGGATTGGCTAAGTCACTTAAGCTGTGAGCCCAACTTCAAGGGTCCTCGTTGTATCACTGTTCCTACTCTAATGAGACAACTAAGCCTAGGATGCCTGCCTGCAAGCAGGGCGATCGCCCTGATAGGGATGGCCCTGCACTGGAATCTAAGGACCTAACTCGCCTAAATAGTAAATGATCAAAGCAGCACAGGACACTGTTCACACTAACGCAGAGCAGCAATCCAGACACAGACTCAGAACTGACAACATTGCCAGCACAGACAGATCAGAAGGCCTAGAATAGACCCAGCACAGACACACACGGACAAATAGACAGATAACAGAAACAGAACTGGCAACATACCAGCATAGATAGATCAGAAAGCCTTAAAAGAAGCAGGAACACAAGACTGCTCACACTGCAAGAGGAAAACCAGCAGACTGACAAAGAAGCTAATATATATCATGTTTTTTTCGAAAATAAGACCCTATTTTAAGTTGATCTTTGCCCTAAAAGAGCCACTAGGTCTTATTTTGAGGGGAGGTCTTATTATACTTACCTAGTAGGCTCGGTCCAGGTCCCTCCTGCTGCTCTCCACAGCTCCACCACACTTCCCGCAGTCCTCGGTCACTCATACAACATCACTTCTTGGTTATGGGATTCATAAATCCCGGCTCCAAAAAGCGATGGCTGTGGTTGGTTCTTCGACCTCTGCTTAGCCAATCAATATAGAACTGGATAAACCAATGCAATGGCTGTGATTGGTTTATCCAGCGCTGTATTGATTGGCTTAGCCACGGTGGTAGAACCAATCAACATCCATTGCGTTATAGAGGTGGGATTTGTGAAATGGCTGAACCATGGCCAATCACATTGCCATCGCATTGGTTGGCCGAAAAAGCAGACAAAGAACCAGTTACAGCCATTTCTTACTGGAGGTGGGATTTATGAATCCTGTAACCAGGAAGTGATGTTGTACGAGTGGCTGAGGACTGCAGGTACTGCGCTGAACCTCTAGAGAGCAGTGGGAGGGACCTGGACTGAGCCTGCTAGGTAATTATTTTTTTTTATGTAGTCTTATTTTTGGGGTAGGACTTATATTTCAAGCCTCCCCGAAAATTAGACTATTGTATTTTTAGGGAAACAGGGTATATGAGCACAGACCTTGGGGATTGGCTCACAGGAGCAAACCACACCCAGCCACACAATCAATCCCACGTGTGAATCTGAGATGCTGGGAAAACATGTAGAACAACAGATTCCAGCAGCAAGCTCTTACAGTTTTTTCCTTGATTATACATTATTGTTCACATTCAAAATCACACAAATTGCTCACTTTTTCCATTCTAATGTGAATTTGTACTGAAACTGATCCATGTAATCTTTGCTGAGTTGAATACATTTTAAATTATGTGAACTTGCTTCACTCTGGGGTCACTCGTCTATTTTCCATACAGGGAAGCTCAAATTGTGAAAGTGTAACTGTCTCTCATAATGTGGCCATTCAGTGTATATGAGATCAATACCAAAGACTGAGTGATCATAGCCATAATCTTAGTTCCACATAATTGATTAGCTTGTTAAATCAACTTGATTAAATAGGTAATAAAAGTAAACTTATAAACTAGCATAGTGACATCTAATATTATTGCAGAGAGGGAACCGTTAAAAATATTTTCCACTTCAGGGAGCACTTTTTTCTTTTCTTTCCTCAAAGCTAGGTTAGGGCTGATAAAGTGTCCTATAATCTTATACTATGGCTGAGATTTCTGCTTTATCCACTTCCTAGCATCTATGAGCAGGCTGAAATGAGTTCGCCACCCCTGTTGTAAAATTAGCATTTCTAGCTGCTGTTATCATTTGGGTAACCCCTGAACAAGCACCACTGAGCCCTGTTTAGGAAACACTGAATAAGTATCTTAATGATCTCATTATACTGCATTTTAGATTACAAGTAGAGATGAGCGAGCACCAAAATGCTCGGGTGCTCGTTACTCGAGTCGAACTTTCAGTGATGCTCGAGAGTTCGTTTCGAGTAGCGAACCCCATTGAAGTCAATGGGCGACTCGAGCATTTTTGTATATGACTGGTGCTCCGCTAAGGTTTTCATTTGTGAAAATCTTAGCAAATCACCAAAGTCATGTAAAAAACACAGAAATGGATAGGGCAGGCGAGGAGCAACATGCAGGGCTGCATTTCGGGCTCCGAGGTCTCACTATTAAGCCACAATAGTGGCAAGAGTAGTGTAGTTTGCTTGAGTAGTTCGCCTTATCGAGTATGCTCGCTCATCTCTATTCACCGCATCTTTCAGTTCCGTGATTGACATGTTGGTGGTGGCCTTGATTGTTTCTAATCATCTTGTTCCCTGTCGTTCTGATCTTCTCTTTCCACTGACCTTGCCAAGCATCAGTACTATTTCCAGTGAGTTAGCGCACATCACGTGGCCAAAAAAAGAGAGCTGCTGTTTGATGATTTTGCCCTGTAGTGATATTTTCGGTTTGATGCGATCTAACACTACCCTGTTCGTTGTCATAACCGTCCAAGGTATTCGCAGCATTCTCCTCCAGCACCATAGTTTGAACACGTCAATTTTCCTTCTGTCTATTTTCCTGAGCATCCAACGTTCACAATCATACGCTGTTATGTGGAAGACAATTGCATTGATCAGTCTGGTTTTTGTTGCAATGCTAATATCCTTGCTTTTCCAGATCTTTTCCATTTCTTGTATTGCAATCCTCCCAGAAAAAGTAATGCAAATGGAATCAACAGATACATGTTTTGCTTGTGGATATTTTCAACATTGGACAGTTCCAAAAGCTACTCCAAAGTGCCTAGCAATAGCCAATAGTAGAGCATTCAAATCGAGTCTAGATATATTCATCACTCATACTGTATACTGAAGATGTCCTTTAAAATTCTAATGAATATTCTTTATTAACTAAAAACCCAGAAGGGGGAATTCAGCTTTTAGTCAGTTTCTTTAAAAATAAAAAGAATCAAACACAAATTTGGAAAAATGAGCTGTGTATCCCATACTTATCCATTTCAATGTTTTATCCTTTTTGTTATAAAACATTAAAGATGGATAAACTTGTATGCAGACAGGCTATGTTGGTGGCCTGCCATCCTATTAGTAACTGAAGTTTGGAAATCGTACAGCATCCAAGAAAAACAAATCCTCTTCAGCCACTGGGGCGCGAATGGCCTAATTTATTTAGCCAAATCCTTAGTACTTTTCCTTTGATCGTCTGGAGTCTCCATTCCATTATGGCCATTTGTGATGACTTTAACAAATAAATAAAATGGTTCTCAGCACAGGACGCAGGCAGACATATTCAGCTCCCATAATCTCTTCATCTGAAAGCACTCCATCAGCAGCAGGCCCGTCCGCAATGGTGGCACTTACAAATAACCATGCGTGTGTATTCCATACACATTTTTCTAAGGATGTTTTTATGTGAGGGGATTTCAGTAATTGTTACTTTGATCATTTGTTACAACTTTGCTGAATGTGAATATACAAACGTTAAAACGGAAAACAAAGCTCCCCGATTATTTACAGTTTGGGACATGTTTCTCTGGAAATTATGATGTAGATGAATGGCTGGAAATGGACTCGGAGAGAGATAATATTCAAGCACTTATGATATAAGACGGGTTGGCTAAACTCTGCAGATGTTCTTCTTGTTTTTAAAATACAAAAACCATCTGTTTTCCTACTGTTTATTGACATTATCTGTCGCATCTCTGTATTTTGGGACATATAAATGGTAATATCATTCCCAAGCTTTCTTTTAGTCATATTTTTCCTTCCCTTCTTATATGGCTCTTGTAATGATTCTATGTCATTTTAGAGAAAACATAAGTAATATTTTAGATATAATTGGAAATTTTGTATCATTTATCTTTTTATGGTTCAAAAGTATTTTATTAACTGCATCATTAACAGCAATGTAACCACAATAGACATATAATTGCAATAAACATATATTTACATTGCCCCGCTTCTGTCATGTTTTCAAATTACCCGCCATCTTATCCAGAATTTATAATATAACATAATCCCCCTTACAACTTTCTCGTAAAGATCCTGCAATCTGGAAGAAATGGAGAAAGGAAATAGCAATAACAAAATCAGAAAAGAGAAAGAAGGGTGGGGGAGTGTGTGTGGGGGGAGTCAAGGGAAAAGGGGGGGGGGACTTGGGGAATAGGAGAAGTCTGTCCAGCTTAATCAGGCATCTAAAGCAATCGCACAATCCAGTCGTATTCTTGATTCTAATAATAAAGAGCTTTTCATGCCAAGTCAAGGCGTGACAGCACCATTAATTAACCAGGCGTTCAACTCTGGCGAAGCATGGAACTGCAACCACACCGCCCATGTTGCATTAGTAAATTTAGTAAATCGCATCTCATCCTTACATACATTTTAGGTTGTCCATGGCTTCCAGCCACATCAATCTTGAGGGAGGAGTCGTGGACTTCCATTTGCTGTGGATAATCTGCCTTGTGACTAGTATTAGGAATCACAACAAGGAGCTTTTTAATTCGGTATAATGAGCCCAGAATCATGGACAGCAAAGCAATTTCAGGGGTAAGATTGATTGAACTTTTACAGATCACTGAGTACAATGCTCCCACCTCCTGCCAAAGTGGCTGAATTAGTGCACTGGACCACCATAAGTAGATCATAGTCCCTCGTTCACTAAGGCACCTCCAGCACAGATACGGATACTGGGGGTAAACTCTGGCCAGCCCCACTGGGGTCCTGTACCACCGTGTCAAGATTTTGTAATTAGGTTCCTGCATTTTACTGGATATGTTCATCTTATGGGTCATAATATATGCCTTCTTCCATAATTCCCCCTGCATGTCTATACCCAAGTCTCTCTCCCAAGCCAACTCAAGCGTCCTGCCTTTCTCCAATATGTCTGTCTCTAAAAGTGAATTGTAGAGATTGTAAATATTTAATGGAATGTCAGGATTCAATAGGCATATCTTTTTGAAGGCAGTTACTGGTCTTCCCAAATGTTGTAAACTACCCAGGGATCTCATGTAGTGACACAATTGTATATATTGATACTATGCCCCAGTGGGGGGGTGTCCTCCAGCTAATATCCCCTGTGGGGTCTTTAACCTGGTACCCATCATCGCATCCCAAACCCAGGGGACTGGATCTGTTATCCTAGCCGTCAAAGAGGTGCCCTGAAAAAAGGTCAGTGCATCCAGATTGCCTGCCAGAAGAATAAGTGGGTCCGGTGTGAATATCAGCCCTGTTTTAATGGCAGGACTGACCCAAGCTCCAATTAAATTATCCAGGAAAGAAGACAATCCCAAATCACTGTGTCTATCTCTGCCCGGCAACCAGATGCACCCCAGCCCCCCAAACGGCGCTGAGTCTTGCTCATCTTCCACCCACCTTTTATGCGCTCTACCATGGAACAAGTCCAAAATACACGTAGTCAGGGACACCCTATGGTACAGTGAGAAATTCGGGACCCCCATTCCTACCCTCTTCTTGGGCTAGTAAGAGACCTCCAATTCCGCCTGGGCCTATAATTACCCCAAATGAACCTCATAACTAAACGCCTAATCCACTACAAGAATGCCACCATTAGCTTTATGGGCATTGCTTGAAAGATGTACAAGAATTTAGGGAGTGAATTAATTTTAACTGTGTTTATCCTTCCAAACCAAGACAGTGGAAGAGTCTTCCATCTATCCAGGTCCCTTTCAAGGGCTGTCAGCAGTGGTCTGTAGTTTTTCTCAAAGAGATTATCAATGTCCTCCATAATCACCATCCCCAGGTACCTGATTTCATCTTCCTTCCAGAGAAAGGGGAACGCTAACTATAAAGACTCTTTCTCCGTTCTTGGCAATGTTACATTAAGTTTCTCAAATTTATTGAAATTGACTTTAAAGCTAGATAATTTACCAAATGTCTCAAATTCTTTTAGGATACATGGAAATGCTATTCCAGGGCTAGTGACATAAATCAAGAGGCCGACTGCATACAGAGCAACCTTGTGTTCTATTCGGCCTATCTCAACCATCTGAATACTATGGTTGGCTTTCAATGTGTTCGCCAATGTCTCCATCACGTAAAGAACTGGAGGCAGGGGATTTCTGCAAAATTGCCTCAAGGAACCCCCAGTCTATTCTATACATCCATCGACAACAGGCACAGTGGGTCCCCTGAGCGACCTGCCCAGGACACAATGGCTAAGGTTCAGATTGTGTTGTCCCCTGCCTCCCTCCCAGGGACAAATACCACCTGATCACTGTCTATCAATGAGGGGACAAAAGGCCGCAGATGAGCAGCCAGCAGTCCTGAGTAGATCTTGGTATCAATATTTAGCAAAGAGTCAGCCTATAACTGCCACACATGGAAAGGTCCTTCCCAGGCTTAGAAATGACCATTATGATGGTCTGTAATGTCTGTGGGGGAAAGAAACACTCATGCGAAATGGCATTAAAAGCGTCTAACATTACAGGAGCCAACGCATCCACGTACAGAAACGCAGCGTAAAAACATCTGGCCCAGGAATTTTGACTACTTTGAGAGCCAGAATTATATTGGTTACCTCTTCTAGGGATCTGGCGCCATCTTGGATCTGCCGTGTGCAGAGCGCGAGGCGCTGAGAAAGAGCTCCAGCACCCTGCTGTCTCCTTCTTCTGCCGCCGCATCAGGTCTGTCAGCCTTCCGACGTCCCATCTCAGCTGTTGGGGTCTCTGGGGATGATGTCTGCTGGTGTTCAGTAACCTTTCAACAGGTAAGTGCAGCAGGAGCCCTTAGTAGCTGCGTCCTATTCTGCCATACGCTAACCAAGCCCCCCATTTATCTTTTTAAAGGGGTTATCCCAAGATCAGCTTGTATCTAAGTATGGAAAAACCTGACTTCATGCTGGGCTGGGGGTCCCATGCTCCCTCTTATCACTGCATTCCCAGCAGTGAGAGGAGTTTCAATGAAGCGCTGGCTAAGCATGTGCAATGCCGCTCCATTTAATTTCAATGAAACTGTCGGAGACAGCCGAGTACAAGGGTTCGGATATTTGCATCAGTCCCATTCAATGAAACACACATATTGTCAACTACTCCTTGATTCAAGTTGCTCTCCAGTGCAGTGGGTGCAGTGAGACCCCCCACTAATTAGACCTTTAATCACCTTTCCTGTTGATTGGTAATACAATTTGATCTTGGGAATACCTCTTTAATTTCTATAATGTATTAAACTTTGTCTAGTGCAATATCTAGTCCAGACTATGTTAACATAAATTTCCCAGTTTTTATACATTGCTTTGTATTCCTTAACAGTTAACCCACATTTCCATAAACAGCAATTTCCTATGCTTCTATCATTGAAATAACTCTTTATATGAAGGATTAATAGGAGAATAGATCACGAATGCTGCAGTTAAGACACATTCCCTGCTGCTTCCTGGACACAGCTAGTTTATATTATCCTGTTGCTTTTGCAGGACAATTGCAGAGAACTGTACTGTAAATGCTGCAGAATTTTAGCAGCAAAATCCGCTGAGGAAATTCCACAGCATTTCCTGTCCGCGTTAAGTCAGCCTTATGGGTCCAAGCTCTGATAGTTTCAAACTCAGACAGAAGTCACATGTTAAAATTGTCTGTGTGTATAAATCCTAACTGTGTCTATACCAATTCTTAGCAATAGAACAGGGTATGTTATTTTTTACTCTACTGTTTCATTCTCTCCTTCCGTAATACATGACAATATATAAAACACCTCCTCGAACTTGAAGATGTTGATTTGTTTTACAAAAAATCCTATTGCCCATTGTAAAAAAAGCTAAGTTTTCCTTTACTCCTGTCCACAAAATAATTTTTGTTCAATGTCATAAATCAGAAATTATCTTTTGTCATTTATTTTTAATAAAATCAGATGCAATGTGAAAACGTGCTCAGGATGAACCAATCTACCTGGGGCTTGAAGAGTTAACAGATTAAAAGTTTTCTTTATCCTTCTGTGTACTTGCTTGCTTGAGATGATTTAAACACATTAGGAAAGCTGATTTGACCAAAACTCCAGAGTATGATACAAAGCTTAAAACATTTCTCTTCCAGTTCCACATTATATCAATAAGAGGCTTAGGGAAGCCTGAAAATACAGTGTATAGATAATCTTAATCTGTGGCCAGTTTAGTTAGAATTTTTAGCACATTTCCACATTTTGTTGAAACAAATAGGCATTTTTAAACTTACTTTCTTGACCACATGGAATAATGCCCCAGAAATGTATCAGTAGCTAATAACTTCGTGACCATATAATGTTTACATTTATTTTCCTGCCATAGAAAGTCATTTCTTGAAATTGTGCACTGCCTGCCGGCTTTATAGAGATAATTTACAAAAAATGCAATAATTTACAGTGGTAACATTTGGTTTGCTGGATTGCCTATTATAGTAACATAGTATGTAAGGCCGAAAAAAGACATATGTCCATCCAGGTCAGTCTGTTACCCCCAATGTTGATCCAGAGGAAGGCAAAAAAAACCAAGCAGGTAGAAGCCAATTTTCCCCATTTTAGGAAAAAAGATTCCTTCCTGACTCTAATTTGGCAATCAGAATAATCCCTGGTTCAACAGCCCTTCAGAAATAATTAATGATTATATTGTATAATATTTTATCGCTCAAGAAAGGTGTTGGGGCCCCTCTTGAATGCTTTTATGGAATTTGCCATCACTGCATCCTCAGGCAGAGAGTTCCATAGTCTCACTGCTCTAACAGTAAAGAACCCCTTCTGTGTTTTGGGCCTTTTTAAATTATTTTTTACACAGTGCATAATGTAAAGCAAAATCGACTCTCTGCATCAGCTCCACATAAAATTGGTTTATAATTAGAGATGAGCGAACGTACTCGTCCGAGCTTGATACTCGTTCGAGTATTAGCGTGTTCGAGATGCTCGTTACTCGTGACGAGTACCACGCGATGTTCGAGTTACTTTCACTTTCAGCTCTGAGACGTTAGCGCGCTTTTCTGGCCAATAGAAAGACAGGGAAGGCATTACAACTTCCCCCTGCGACGTTCAAGCCCTATACCACCCCCCTGCAGTGAGTGGCTGGCGAGATCAGGTGTCACCCGAGTATAAAAATTGGCCCCTCCCGCGGCTCGCCACAGATTTATTCTGACATAGAGGAGGGAAAGTGCTGTTGGTGCCGGAGCTGCTAAAGGGAGAGTGTTAGGAGTATTTTAGGCTTCAAGAATCCCAACGGTCCTTCTTAGGGCCACATCTAACCGTGTGCAGTAGTGTGGAGGTTGCTTTTTGCAGTGTTGCACTTTTTTTTTTTTTGTATATCGGCCGTGCAGAGCATTGCACCCTGCAGTAATTATACATAGTCCAGGGCCAGTAGTGGTGGTGAGGCAGGGACAGAAGACATATAGTTATTGAATATAGGCAGTGGGCCTTTCCAAAAACATTTGGGAAAAAAAATCTATTTGGGCTGCCTGTGACTGTCCTCAGTGTACTGGGTCTGTGCTGGGTGTAGTTGTCCTCCTAATTCATACGCAGCCAGCTAAGTGTTACAGCAGGCTTGCGCAAAATTATTTCCTGGCTCTGCTGTGCGTTCAGTAAGCGAAGTCAGCCTCCAACCACAGGCCAATAAGCGGCACATTTAAATACAGCGTTCTGTTTCTGCACTACTGGTAATACACCATGCTGAGGGGTAGGGGTAGGCCTAGAGGACGTGGATGCGGGCGAGGACGCAGAGGCCCAAGTCAGGGTGTGGGCACAGGCCGAGCCAGTGCGGTGGCCAGGGGTAGAGGCAGGGCCAGACCGAATAATCCACCAACTGTTTCCCAAAGCGCCCCCCCGCGCCATGCCACCCTGCAGAGGTCAAGGTGCTCTACGGTGTGGCAGTTTTTCACAGAGACGCCTGACGACCGACGAACAGTGGTGTGTCAACCTTTGTCGTGCCAAGATCAGCTGGGGAGCCACCACCACCAGCATGCGCAGGCATATGAAGGCCAAGCACCCCACAAGGTGGGACGAAGGCCATTCACCGCCTCCGGTTTGCACCACTGCCTCTCCCCCTGTGCCCCAACCTGCCACTGAGATCCAACCCCTCTCTGAGGACACAGGCACTACCGTCTCCTGGCCTGCACCCACACCCTCACCTCCGCTGTCCTCGGCCCCATCCAGCAATGTCTCTCAGCGCAGCGTCCAGACGTCGCTAGCGCCACTGTTTGAGCGCAAGCGCAAGTACGCCGCCACGCACCCGCACGCGCAAGCGTTAAACGTGCACATTGCCAAATTGATCAGCCTGGAGATGCTGCCGTATAGGCTTGTGGAAACGGAGGCTTTCAAAAGCATGATGGCGGCGGCGGCCCCGCTCTACTCGGTTCCCAGTTGCCACTACTTTACCCGATGTGCCGTCCCAGCCCTGCACGACCACGTCTCCCGCAACATTGTACGTGCCCTCACCAACGCAGTTACTGCCAAGGTCCACTTAACAACGGACACGTGGACAAGCACAGGCGGGCAGGGCCACTATATCTCCCTGATGGCACATTGGGTAAATTTAGTGGAGGCTGGGACTGAGTCAGAGCCTGGGACCGCTCACATCCTACCCACCTCCAGAATTGCGGGCCCCAGCTCGGTGCTGGTATCTGCAGCGGTGTATGCTTCCTCCACTAAACCACCCTCCTCCTCCTCCTCCAACGCAACCTCTGTCTCGCAATCAAGATGTGTCAGCAGCAGCAGCACGTCGCCAGCAGTTGGTGTCGCGCGGCGTGGCAGCACAGCGGTGGGCAAGCGTCAGCAGGCCGTGCTGAAACTACTCAGCTTAGGAGAGAAGAGGCACATGGCCCACGAACTGCTGCAGGGTCTGACAGAGCAGACCGACCGCTGGCTTGCGCCGCTGAGCCTCCAACCGGGCATGGTCGTGTGTGACAACGGCAGTCTCACGCACGTGCCATGCCTGGCCCATGTCTTTAATTTGGTGGTTCAGCGCTTTCTGAAAAGCTACCCCCACTTGTCATACCTGCTCGGAAAGGTGCGCCCGGTCAGCGCACATTTCCGCAACTCCAAGACGGACGCTGCCACCCTACGGACCCTGCAACATCGGTTTAATCTGCCAGTGCACCGACTGCTGTGCGACGTGCCCACATGGTGGAACTCTACGCTCCACATGTTGGCCAAGCTCTATGAGCAGCGTAGAGCTATAGTGGAATACCAACTCCAACATGGGCGGCGTAGTGGGAGTCAGCCTCCTCAATTCTTTACAGAAGAGTGGGCCTGGTTGGCAGACATCTGCCAGGTCCTTGGAAACTTTGAGGAGTCTACCCAGATGGTGAGCGGGGATGCTGCAATCATTAGCGTCACCATTCCTCTGCTATGCCTCTTGAGAAGTTCCCTGCAAAGCATAAAGGCAGACGCTTTGCACTCGGAAACGGAGGCATGGGAAGACAGTATGTCGCTGGATAGTCAGAGCACCCTCATGTCTATATCTCAGCGCGTTGAGGAGGAGGAGGAGGGGGAGGAGCATGAGGAGGAGGGGGAAGAGACAGCTTGGCCCACTGCTGAGGGTACACATGCTGCTTTCCTGTCATCCTTTCAGCGTGTATGGCATGAGGAGGAGGAGGAGGAGGAGGATCCTGAAAGTGATCTTCCTAGTGAGGACAGCCATGTGTTGCGTACAGGTACCCTGGCACACATGGCTGACTTCATGTTAGGATGCCTTTCTCGTGACCCTCGGGTTACACGCATTCTGGCCACTACGGATTACTGGGTGTACACACTGCTCGACCCACGTATAAGGAGAACCTTTCCACTCTCATTCCCGAAGAGGAAAGGGGTTTGAGAATGATGCTATACCACAGGGCGCTGGTGGACAAACTGATGGTAAACTTCCCATCCGACAGCGCTAGTGGCAGAAGGCGCAGTTCCGAGGGCCAGGTAGCAGGGGAGGCGCAGAGATCAGGCAGCATGTACAGCGCAGGCAGGGGAACATTCTCCAAGGCCTTTGATAGCTTTATGGCTCCCCAGCAAGACTGTGTCACCGCTCCCCAGTCAAGGCTGAGTTGGCGGGAGCACTGTAAAAGGATGGTGAGAGAGTACGTAGCCGATCGCACGACCGTCCTCGGTGACGCCTCTGCCCCCTACAACTACTGGGTGTCGAAGCTGGACACGTGGACTGAACTCGCGCTGTATGCCCTGGAGGTGCTTGCTTGTCCTGCGGCTAGCGTCTTGTCAGAGAGGGTGTTTAGTGCGGCTGGGGGAATCATCACAGATAAGCGTACCCGCCTGCCAACTGACAGTGCCGACAGGCTTACACTCATCAAGATGAACAAAGCCTGGATTTCCCCAGACTTCTCTTCTTCACCAGCGGACAGCAGCGATACCTAAGCAATACGTAGGCTGCACCCGCGGATGGAAGCATCGTTCTCTATCACCATCAAAAACGGGGACATTTTTGCTTCATCAATCTGTGTATAATATTCATCCTCCTCCTCCTGCTCCTCCTCCTGAAACCTCACATAATCACGCCGAACGGGCAATTTTTCTTAGGCCCACAAGGCTCAGTCATATAATTTTTCTAAACAATTTTTATACGTTTCAATACTCATTAAAGCGTTGAAACTTGCACCTGAACCAATTTTTATTTTAACTGGGCTGCCTCCAGGCCTAGTTACAAATTCAGCCACATTAACCAAAGCGATTATTGGGTTTCACCTGCCCTCTTGGTTGGGCATGGGCAATTTTTCTGAGGTACATTAGTACTGTTGGTACACCAATTTTTTGGGGCCCTCGCCTACAGTGTAATCCAATTATTTTTTTCCCACCTGCATTACAGCTGACGTTACATCAGCTGTGTTGGGCACTGCAATGGGATATATTTATGTACCGCCGGTGGGTTCCAGGGAGCCACCCATGCCGTGGGTCCACACGGAGTTGTAACTAGAGATGAGCGAGCACCAAAATGCTCGGGTGCTCGTTACTCGGGACGAAATTATCGCGATGCTCGAGGGTTCGTTTCGAGTAACAAACCCCATTGAAGTCAATGGGCGACCCGAGCATTTTTGTATATCGCCGATGCTCGCTAAGGTTTCCATTTGTGAAAATCGGGGCAATTCAAGAAAGTGATGGGAACGACACAGCAACGGATAGGGCAGGCGAGGGGCTACATGTTGGTCTGCATCTCAAGTTCCCAGGTCCCACTATTAAGCCACAATAGCGGCAAGAGTGGGGCCCCCCCCAACAACTTTTACTTCTGAAAAGCCCTCATTAGCAATGCATACCTTAGCTAAGCACCACACTACCTCCAACAAAGCACAATCACTGCCTGCATGACACTCCGCTGCCACTTCTCCTGGGTTACATGCTGCCCAACCCCCCATCCTCCCGCACGACGCAGTGTCCACAGCGCACACCAAAGTGGCCCTGCGCAGCCTTCAGCTGCACTCATGCCACACCACCCTCATGTATATTTATAAGTGCGTCTGCCAGAGGAACCACAGGCACACACTGCAGAGGGTTGGCACGGCTAGGCAGCGACCCTCTTTAAAAGGGGCGGGGCAATAGCCCACAATGCTGTACAGAAGCAATGAGAAATATAATCCTGTGCCACCGCCATCAGGAGCTGCACACGTGGGCATAGCAATGGGGAACCTATGTGCCACACACTATTCATTCTGTCAAGGTGTCTGCATGCCCCCGTCAGACCGCGGTTTTTTATAAATAGTCACAGGCAGGTACAACTCCGCAATGGAAATTCCGTGTGCACCCACAGCATGGGTGGCTCCCTGGAACCCACCGGCTGTACATTAATGTATCCCATTGCAGTGCCCATCACAGCTGAGGTAACGTCCTATTAAATGCAGGTGGGCTTCTGCCCACACTGCATGCCCCAGTCAGACTGGGGTTCTTTAGAAGTGGACACATGTAGTTACAATTTGTTTAGAAAAATTATATGACTGAGCCTTGTGGGCCTAAGAAAAATTGCCCGTTCGGCGTGATTATGTGAGGTTTCAGGAGGAGGAGCAGGAGGAGGAGGAGGAATATTATACACAGATTGATGAAGCAAAAATGTCCCCGTTTTTGATGGTGATAGAGAACGATGCTTCCATCCGCGGGTGCAGCCTACGTATTGCTTAGGTATCGCTGCTGTCCGCTGGTGAAGAAGAGAAGTCTGGGGAAATCCAGGCTTTGTACATCTTGATGAGTGTAAGCCTGTCGGCACTGTCGGTTGACAGGCGGGTACGCTTATCCGTGATGATTCCCCCAGCCGCACTAAACACCCTCTCTGACAAGACGCTAGCCGCAGGACAAGCAAGCACCTCCAGGGCATACAGCGCGAGTTCAGGCCACGTGTCCAGCTTCGACACCCAGTAGTTGTAGGGGGCAGAGGCGTCACCGAGGATGGTCGTGCGATCGGCTACGTACTCCCTCACCATCCTTTTACAGTGCTCCCGCCAACTCAGCCTTGACTGGGGAGCGGTGACACAGTTCTGCTGGGGAGCCATAAAGCTAGCAAAGGCCTTGGAGAATGTTCCCCTGCCTACGCTGTACATGCTGCCTGATCTCTGCGCCTCCCCTGCTACCTGGCGCTCGGAACTGCGCCTTCTGCCACTAGCGCTGTCGGATGGGAAGTTTACCATCAGTTTGTCCACCAGCGCCCTGTGGTATAGCATCATTCTCGAACCCCTTTCCTCTTCGGGAATGAGAGTGGAAAGGTTCTCCTTATACCGTGGGTCGAGCAGTGTGTACACCCAGTAATCCGTAGTGGCCAGAATGCGTGTAACGCGAGGGTCACGAGAAAGGCATCCTAACATGAAGTCAGCCATGTGTGCCAGGGTACCTGTACGCAACACATGGCTGTCCTCACTAGGAAGATCACTTTCAGGATCCTCCTCCTCCTCCTCCTCAGGCCATACACGCTGAAAGGATGACAGGCAAGCAGCATGTGTACCCTCAGCAGTGGGCCAAGCTGTCTCTTCCCCCTCCCCCTCATGCTCCTCCCCCTCCTCCTCCTCCTCAACGCGCTGAGATAAAGACATGAGGGTGCTCTGACTATCCAGCGACATACTGTCTTCCCACGCCTCCGTTTCCGAGTGCAAAGCGTCTGCCTTTATGCTTTGCAGGGAACTTCTCAAGAGGCATAGCAGAGGAATGGTGACGCTAATGATTGCAGCATCCCCGCTCACCATCTGGGTAGACTCCTCAAAGTTTCCAAGGACCTGGCAGATGTCTGCCAACCAGGCCCACTCTTCTGTAAAGAATTGAGGAGGCTGACTCCCACTACGCCGCCCATGTTGGAGTTGGTATTCCACTATAGCTCTACGCTGCTCATAGAGCCTGGCCAACATGTGGAGCTTAGAGTTCCACCGTGTGGGCACGTCGCACAGCAGTCGGTGCACGGGCAGATTAAACCGATGTTGCAGGGTCCGCAGGGTGGCAGCGTCCGTCTTGGAGTTGCGGAAATATGCGCTGACCCGACGCACCTTTCCGAGCAGGTCTGACAAGTGTGGGTAGCTTTTCAGAAAGCATTGAACCACCAAATTAAAGACATGGGCCAGGCATGGCACGTGCGTGAGGCTGCCGAGCTGCAGAGCCGCCACCAGGTTACGGCCGTTGTCACACACGACCATGCCCGGTTGGAGGCTCAGCGGCGCAAGCCAGCGGTCGGTCTGCTCTGTCAGACCCTTCAGCAGTTCGTGGGCCATGTGCCTCTTCTCTCCTAAGCTGAGTAGTTTCAGCACGGCCTGCTGACGCTTGCCCACCGCTGTGCTGCCACGCCGCGCGACACCGACTGCTGGCGACGTGCTGCTGCTGCTGACACATCTTGATTGCGAGACAGAGGTTGCGTAGGAGGAGGAGGAGGGTGGTTTAGTGGAGGAAGCATACACCGCCGCAGATACCAGCACCGAGCTGGGGCCCGCAATTCTGGGGGTGGGTAGGACGTGAGCGGTCCCAGGCTCTGACTCGGTCCCAGCCTCCACTAAATTCACCCAATGTGCCGTCAGGGAGATATAGTGGCCCTGCCCGCCTGTGCTTGTCCGTTGTTAAGTGGACCTTGGCAGTAACCGCGTTGGTGAGGGCGCGTACAATGTTGCGGGAGACGTGGTCGTGCAGGGCTGGGACGGCACATCGGGAAAAGTAGTGGCAACTGGGAACCGAGTAGCGCGTGGCCGCCGCCATCATGCTTTTGAAAGCCTCCGTTTCCACAAACCTATACGGCAGCATCTCCAGGCTGATCAGTTTGCAATGTGCACGTTTAACGCTTGAGCGTGCGGGTGCGTGGCGGCGTACTTGCGCTTGCGCTCAAACAGTGGCGCTAGCCACGTCTGGACGCTGTGCTGAGAGACATTGCTGGATGGGGCCGAGGACAGCGGAGGTGAGGGTGTGGGTGCAGGCCAGGAGACGGTAGTGCCTGTGTCCTCAGAGGGGGGTTGGATCTCAGTGGCAGGTTGGGGCACAGGAGGAGAGGCTGTGGTGCAAACCGGAGGCGGTGAATGGCCTTCGTCCCACCTTGTGGGGTGCTTGGCCATCATATGACTGCGCATGCTGGTGGTGGTGGTGGCTCCCCAGCTGATCTTGGCACGACAAAGGTTGCACACCACTGTTCGTCGGTCGTCAGGCGTCTCTGTGAAAAACTGCCACACCGTAGAGCACCTTGACCTCTGCAGGGTGGCATGGCGCGAGGGGGCGCTTTGGGAAACAGTTGGTGGATTATTCGGTCTGGCCCTGCCTCTACCCCTGGCCACCGCACTGGCTCGGCCTGTGCCCACACCCTGACTTGGGCCTCCACGTCCTCGCCCGCGTCCACGTCCTCTAGGCCTACCCCTACCCCTCAGCATGGTGTATTACCAGTAGTGCAGAAACAGAACGCTGTAATTAAATGTGCCGCTTATTGGCCTGTGGTTGGAGGCTGACTTCGCTTACCGAACGCACAGCAGAGCCAGGAAATAATTTTGCGCAAGCCTGCTGTAACACTTAGCTGGCTGCGTATGAATTAGGAGGACAACTACACCCAGCACAGACCCAGTACACTGAGGACAGTCACAGGCAGCCCAAATAGATTTTTTTTCCCAAATGTTTTTGGAAAGGCCCACTGCCTATATTCAATAAATATATGTCTTCTGTCCCTGCCTCACCACTACTGGCCCTGGAGTATGTAAAATAACTGCAGACTGTTGCACTGTGGACTGGAATACAGCGGTGATGTAACAGCCAACACAGAGCCAGGAAATAATTTTGCGCAAGCCTGCTGTAACACTTAGCTGGCTGCATATGAATTAGGAGGACAACTACACCCAGCACAGACCCAGTACACTGAGGACAGTCACAGGCAGCCCAAATAGATTTTTTTCCCAAATGTTTTTGGAAAGGCCCACTGCCTATATTCAATAAATATATGTCTTCTGTCCCTGCCTCACCACTACTGGCCCTGGAGTATGTAAAATAACTGCAGACTGTTGCACTGTGGACTGGAATACAGCGGTGATGTAACAGCCAACACAGAGCCAGGAAATAATTTTGCGCAAGCCTGCTGTAACACTTAGCTGGCTGCGTATGAATTAGGAGGACAACTACACCCAGCACAGACCCAGTACACTGAGGACAGTCACAGGCAGCCCAAATAGATTTTTTTTCCCAAATGTTTTTGGAAAGGCCCACTGCCTATATTCAATAAATATATGTCTTCTGTCCCTGCCTCACCACCACTACTGGCCCTGGACTATGTATAATTACTGCAGGGCGCAATGCTCTGCATGGCCGATATACAAAAAAAAAAAAAAGTGCAACACTGCAAAAAGCAGCCTCCACACTACTGCACACGGTTAGATGTGGCCCTAAGAAGGACCGTTGGGGTTCTTAAAGCCTAAAATACTCCTAACACTCTCCCTATAGCAGCTCCGGCACCAACAGCACTTTCCCTCCTCTATGTCTGAATAAATCTGTGGCGAGCCGCGGGAGGGGCCGATTTTTATACTCGGGTGACACCTGATCCCGCCAGCCACTCACTGCAGGGGGGTGGTATAGGGCTTGAACGTCGCAGGGGGAAGTTGTAATGCCTTCCCTGTCTTTCTATTGGCCAGAAAAGCGCGCTAACGTCTCAGAGATGAAAGTGAAAGTAACTCGAACATCGCGTGGTACTCGTCACGAGTAACGAGCATCTCGAACACGCTAATACTCGAACGAGTATCAAGCTCGGACGAGTACGTTCGCTCATCTCAGCTCAACTACATGTGTCCACTTCTAAAGAGCCCCAGTCTGACTGGGGCATGCAGTGTGGGCCGAAGCCCACTTGCATTAAACATGACATTACCTCAGCTGTGATGGGCAATGCAATGGGATATATTTATGTACCGCCGGTGGCTTCCTGGCACCCACCCATGCTGTCGGTCCACACGGAGTTGTAACTACATGTGTCCACTTCTAAAGAACCCCAGTCTCACTGGGGCATGCAGTGTGGGCCGAAGCCCACCAGCATTTAATCGGACGTTACCTCAGCTGTGATGGGCACTGCAATGGGATACATTAATGTACAGCCGGTGGGTTCCAGGGAGCCACCCATGCTGTGGGTGCACATGGAATTCCCATTGCGGAGTTGTACCTGCCTGTGACTATTTATAAAAAAACGCGGTCTGACTGGGGCATGCAGACACCTTGACAGAATGAATAGTGTGTGGCACATAGGTTCCCCATTGCTATGCCCACGTGTGCAGCTCCTGATGGCGGTGGCACAGGATTATATTTCTCATTACTTCTGTACAGCATTGTGGGCTATCGCCCCGCCCCTTTTAAAGAGGGTCGCTGCCTAGCCGTGCCAACCCTTTGCAGTGTGTGCCTGCGGTTCCTCTGGCAGACGCACTTATAAATAGACATGAGGGTGGTGTGGCATGAGTGCAGCTGAAGGCTGCGCAGGGACACTTTGGTGTGCGCTGTGGACACTGCGTCGTGCGGGAGGGGGGGGGGGTTGGGCAGCATGTAACCCAGGAGAAGTGGCAGCGGAGTGTCATGCAGGCAGTGATTGTGCTTTGTTGGAGGTAGTGTGGTGCTTAGCTAAGGTATGCATTGCTAATGAGGGCTTTTCAGAAGTAAAAGTTGTTGAGGGGGGGGGCCACTCTTGCCGCTATTGTGGCTTAATAGTGGGACCTGGGAACTTGAGATGCAGTCCAACATGTAGCCCCTCGCCTGCCCTATCCGTTGCTGTGTCGTTCCCATCACTTTCTTGAATTGCCCAGATTTTCACAAATGGAAACCTTAGCGAGCATCGGCGATATACAAAAATGCTCGAGTCGCCCATTGACGTCAATGGGGTTCGTTACTCGAAACGAACCCTTGAGCATCGCGAAAATTTAGTCCCGAGTAATGTGTACCCGAGCATTTTGGTGCTCGCTCATCTCTATTTATAGTACATGCTAATTGACAGAATAAAAATATATTATTTTTACTGATCTTACTACTGTATATTTCTTGCATTACAGTTTACTGATGGCAGAGTCATAGCTTGGCTTTCCTTCACAAAGACTCTGTCCCCTGCCCAAGTGCTGTATCTAAATACTGTGGTCAAGGTAAAAATAGTTTGCACATGCCCCACCAAACCCCTCTAGCTGAGCTCTGGGCTGTTGGTAAAATCTAAATTCTATACAAAAGTATCTATATAACTCATTGTTTACACAAGAGGTATTCCTCATAAGATGACCGTAGATAATGTACTGTAAATCCATGTACTCTAGAAGCTATAGAATGCATCATTCCACCCATCTCCTTTTCCCGTTTCAATTTCACATAGCCTATTGTTCGAATACTGTAAATGCATTTTAGGCAGAAACATTTAGATATTTATGTTTTGACTGAAAAAAAATCCAATTGTTTATATGAACAGCCAATCAGATTTTACTACAGTAATTGCAAGGAGACACAGAACATTTGTAAGCTAGAACTTGCAAGATCAGATAAGCCCTTGTGATACATAAAATACAGCATTACTAATATTGGTATAAATACAAAATAAAATAATTGAACAGTAATTTGTGACCTTGTTAGTTAGAGTGCCAAAGTAACATGAGATAAAGGGAACTCTGCCAGAATAATTTCTATAAATATGGGAGTGTTCCTCATATTTGCAAGAAGCTATGCAACGGGGGTTTGGGGAATTTAAAGTTTGCATAATAATAATTACATAATCGAGTACATTTGCCTAATAATGCCTGGTTGTTATTACAAAGTTCTGAAGGTTTCAAACTATAATAATAAATCATAAAAAATCAACTGATAAACTGTAATGAAAATGTGTGTGGCTTCTTTATTCTAGATAATTAGGTTTAAGCACATAATATAGATTATGCAAATGCAAAACAAAATATGAAAAGGACAATAATGCAAATAAAAAGACTTCAAATCAACATAAAGTCACAGTGAGATCATGTGAGCTTCATGTAAAAGATCTAACAAGAATATTGTCACTACTAACAGTTTTTATGATGTGTAGCCTGAATTGTACAAAGAATTGTACCAAATTGCATGAAACATTTAGCACATTTTTAATTTAAAGTAAGCCAACTAATTGGTGGTCTAGATAGTCTTAAAATTTGACCGATTTATCATTCAACAAAGCTATGGTGATAAATCTAGCACATTTTAAGACTGACTAGTCTAAGGCTGGCTTCACATGGGCGAGAAAATCATCCGAGATTTGTGGGTTGCATGAATATGAATACACATGGGTGGTGTTTTCCCGCATCCCATCACCACGGGAATGGGGTCAGTGGCAATGCAATGTGAGGTTTCCCCATTGAAAAGAATTGTAGAATCTCCGCTATCCTCCGCTGTGGCTGATTGCTACTTCACTCAAGTCATGCGAGGTGGTTTTGTTACAAAAATGCCTCACCTCCACAACAGACTTTCATGTTGGTGAGCACAATGTCCGGCCCATGTGAAGTTAGCCTTAGTGTACGCTGTCTAACTTTTAGACAGCATTGGTAAAGAAAAGCCCCAATGTATTTACTTTGTATCTAAGATCAGCTATTACTGTACTTTAAATTTTAAAATCGATTTACAGGAAACCAGAAATGTCACTGTTAAGCTGCTGCCATAGCGCTATCCAGTAAGTTCAATGCATATGCACATGCATTAGTCTACAAACACAGAATAAGGGTCACCCCAACTTATTTATTTTATTCTTTGGTACCCACTCTAAACTTATTGCGGCAGTGCCTGGAGCTCTTTGAGTTACTGCATCAGCAAACTAATCCTGGTCTCTCCTCTTCACCATTGCCTCCCCTGGTTCCTGATGCAATGCACGGCACCAAAAGTAAAAGCAAGAATTTCGGAGTGACTCTTGTTTGTGTCTTTAGACAAACATATGTGTGGAATGCATTGCACATCATGGATAGCGCGATGATAGCAGCCTTACTATGAAATCTGTGGTGACAGGTTCACTTTAAAGGAAGCATAAACCCAAGTATGGGGTGTCATCGGTTGGCTAAAACAATAGGTCGTTGTTAAATTTCACCTGCTGAACGATTATTTTGGTTGAAAAGGTTTACTTTCACCAACTTTAAAGGGGTTGTCTCGCGAAAGCAAGTGGGGTTAAGCACTTCTGTATGGCCATATTAATGCACTTTGTAATATACATCGTGCATTAAATATGAGCCATACAGAAGTTATTCACTTACCTTCCTTGCGCTGGCGTCCCCGTCTCCATGGCTCCGTCTAACTTCAGCGTCTAATCGCCCGATTAGACGCACTTGCGCAGAAGGGTCTTCTGCCTTTGGCTCGGTCTGGCACGAGCGGCGTTCTGGCTCCGCCCCCTTCTACGCGTCATCACATAGCTCCGCCCCGTCACGTGTGCTGATTCCAGCCTCCTGATTGGCTGAAATCGGCACACGTGACGGGGCGGAGCTACGCAATGACGCGTAGAAGGGGGCGGAGCCAGAACGCCACTGCTGCCGGACAGACCCGAAGGCAGAAGACCCTTCTGCGCAAGCGCGTCTAATCGGGCGATTAGACGCTGAAGTTAGACGGAGCCATGGAGACGGGGACGCCAGCGCAGGGAAGGTAAGTGAATAACTTCTGTATGGCTCATATTTAATGCACGATGTATATTACAAAGTGCATTAATATGGCCATACAGAAGTGCTTAACCCCACTTGCTTTCGCAAGACAACCCCTTTAATCTAATGTACTGTCATATGGGCACCTTTATTATGATAAACATACTTGTGTCATATGGGCAGCAGTAATTTTGAGGTGAAGACACAAAATGGATACTATTTGAAATCCTACAATTAAACTCAAAAGTCGTAAACCTCAAAGTCAATAGTCTCAGCGTTTAAATGCAGATGACACAAGTGGAGTAGGAATGCCTACTGTAGACCCTTCTTTTAGCAATTTCGCAAATAGTAGGATCTTCTAAAGTAATTTCATGTCATTTTTAATTACAGAAACTTAAATACAGCCTTCATTTTAAAATGTAATGTCAAAAATATTCCCATTATCCCATTATATGAATTTATTTGGAAGCACAAATAGTTAATTTTATTCACTCCGTTCATACACCTAAGCTTTAATAACAGTTAAATCTTCCCCCTAGGAGATTACACTGGACAGTTTCCCATTCAAGCCCACTGGCAGGGAGCATTGATTCAGGAATCTTTCCTATCCACAAGAAACATCTGGTCACATTCCTATCCTAGCAAATGCATTCGTCAGAGAATTGAAAAATATGTTTTATGTACAGTATTCGTATAGGCATCTATTGTTGTATTCATGTGGTGTAAAGGTATTGGGCATTTTACGGAAATCATTGTAGTAGCAGATATCTTTTGAATAAAATGTACTATATGCTTCTTAAATATAGAAAAATAAATGATATATATATACGGTAGGTATTTGTATTACATCACATAGACTGTATCTAGAATGAGTACATGGTTGGTGGAGAGTTGAAGGGAATTAAACTATACATTTCAACAGCAGGTGATGATATGATTAGCGAATCTTCAGACTTTCCTGTCATTTGTTTGAGTCATCAGGTTATTTGAATATTATCCTCATGATTTCTGTGATTATACCAATCTATATAATCTATATTGTAGATGCCCATCTCTTCTAAACACAACTCCTCACAAAATACCCAATTTTAGATGGAAAGTTCACTTATTTGTTTTTTCCAACCAATGATTATCCTACGTGGTCTTTCTTCCTTGCCCTACTAATTACAAAGCTACATTTTATTTCATAACTTCAAGTTTCTTTGATCAAAATAGAAAAGGAGCTTAAAGGGCTTGTATCAGGATAGGTGATAAAGGTCTCATCAGTGGGAGTATTTCCATTGAGAGTCCTACTGATCATGAGAATGGAGGTCGTCTGTCCCCATTTCTTGTCACTGAAGGCTCACAGCACCCACCTGCAGTGATGTCAAATTGAAAGCAATGATGGCCTCTCCTCTGTGGCCGCCAGTTTATTCATTTCAATGGGGCTGATGGAAATAGCCAAGTACAAGCGTTTGGCTATGTCTGATAGTCCCACTGAAAAGGAATGAGGCAGCACCAAGAATGCGCAACTACAACTTAATTCAGTCTCCTCCTCACTGTGGGGTGTGCAGTACGCCCATAGTGAGTAGGAGAGGGGAACAAGTGACTCCAGTTCTCATTATCAGTGGATATCTCAGCAGTGAGACCCCTACTAACCAGACGTTTATCACTTATCTTATAGATAGATAATAAAAACAAAATCTATTCTGGTACAGTCCCTTTAATAATGTCCTATTTTTTCAATCTTCTATTGTGTGTGTATAATATAGAGAAGGGCACGTTTTCTAGTATTTACATGATTGGTCAGACATTGATCATTTATGATTAATTAGTAAGATCTGAATCAGTTGCTATATAGACCCCAGTTTGTTTGAAAGCAAAAACATTCCCAAGTAAATAAAAAGCAATAGCACTGTTCTGACTACCCTATACTATGCATCTTATACTGCATCAAAATGACCATAATAGGAAGGAGAACAATAGAGATGAGTGAGCACGCTCTGATAAGTCAGTTACTCGAGCGAGCTTCGCTCTTCTCGAGTAACTGACATTCTTGTCCGAGCGTGCTCGGGGGGGAGAGGGAGATCTCTACCACCCGCTATCCCAATGGGTTTTCACAATCAAAGTAAATTTTGCTGCATCTCTATATTGTTGGAGTGTGGGAGAAAACTCATGCTAACACGAGGAGAGCAGATATACTCCATGCAGATGTTGTCCTTAGTGGAATTTGAACCCAGGTCTCCAGGGCAACAATGCTAACCACTGAGCTACTGTGCTATCCACTAGCAGTAAAAAAAAAAGAAGGGCTCATCTATAATGTAATTATTACAAAATAAGCTGTTCTCTGTATCAGGTGATTAAATGAGTTTTTTGGTTTTATATGAATAAAGATTAATTAGCTAAACAAAAGTTACACAACTTCAAATATATTTTTGTATTAATTCCTCTCATTCTTATATTTATGTTCAGGCTGGAAACCAGTAAAAGCATAATTAAAGGTTACACAGCTTTTCATAATACAGTGACTACATTTTACTTGTATTTAACAAGTAAACCCATTAAAAACCCAAGATACTCATTCATTTACCCCTCTAGGACACAGCTCCCCTTTTTTTCTTTATTACTAGCTTCTTTTCCCCATTTTCAAAAAAATCATAATTTGTATTTTTTCAATCAACGTAATTGGGTGAAGTTTTTTTTTTTGCTGTACAAGTTGTATTTTTCAGTGGTATGATTTAATGTATAGTATATACTCTAGACCAGTAGTGGTGAACCTATGGCACGCATGTCAGAGGTGGCACACGTCGCTGTCAGCCTGTCACCACATTAATGAATACCTGCAGGTGCCGCGGCTTCCCTGCCGGCATTCACTCAACAGCGCTGCTAGCTGAGCTGATCCCGGCGCACACTATGACGTCCTCCTCCCCCTCTTCTGACATCTCCTACCTAGGTTCTCCACCAGCAGGGAAGGAGGTAATCCACATATGAGTGACAAGCAGTACAGCAGAAAGGAAATCTTCACAGCATCATTTATTGAGACATCCAAGGTAAAAACGGCAGAGCGACGTTTCGGCTGATATGACAGCCTTTCTCATGCTTAATGCCATATGGAACAAACTCCACATATATATGAAACCAAAAACCAATCAAAACACAACATATAAACACCCCCCCAAATATGGACATACGATTGGGTCGCTGAAGAGGGCATCCCGCAGGCAAGCAGCTGAAGACAATAAGTGCGGAGGCGTTGTATGTGGCTTCTGACATTATCCCAGAAGAGCCCCTGGCATGATGAGATGTCGTTCATGCGTCAACAACGGGAGTACACAGTGACGGCGCATATCATGAGGGTATCAAAATCCCATGCATGCGTGGCACACAACTCTCGGGAAAAGCCCAACATGGTCACTTCATTGGGGATGGAGCCTCCATTCCAGCACATATATTATGCACACCAATGGCAGCAGGCAGCGGGGATTTACCAAATACTCTCACACTCAATGAATGACCACTGTATATGGGCAAACTGTCCAGGGACAATGAATGTTCACATACCCCTCAGTGAGGGAAAGCCTTGCTCCGAGGATGGACTGGGAGGGCCAGTATCGAGATCATAGAAAAAAATGAAAAAAAAAATATATATATATACAAAAAAAATATCAAAACCCAAAGGAGAGTGATTGCCTAGAGGGGGATATAGTATGCATAGAGAATGCACACTACAATCCCCTATATTCCCATCAATATCTATGGGGCATAGCTATAACCGTAGATTACATAAAAAATATAGTCCAACATAGGCAAGAGCATTGGCAACCCCCTCCACTACACACAATAAAAAAAAGACTTTTTTCTTGAAACTGAAATAACTTTATTGGACCTAAAAATTAATGAAAAACTATATCAAAAATAGACAAATACACAACAAAAAAAGAGGGAAACTAATATGTTGCAATATAATGGAATTGACAAAATATGATTCCCCAAATATATAATCACTCCATACTGTACAGCCCCCAGCTTTTCCACTAGATGCACCTCTCCAACAATCGCCTACAACAAGAAAAAACACAACAGTTACTAAAAAAGCAGATAAATTATTTTAAAAGAAAGGAACAACATTATATTCAATGTTAAGACCTCCAGGTTAGAGTGCCCAGCCTGAAGATCCACTGAAGCTCCAGAAATTTAAGCGGAGTTGATGTCTGGCAGCACATTGATGTCACAGTGTGCATCTGGGATCAGCGCCAGCAGCAGCACCGAGAAGAGGAGAGGGGGTAAGTATATGGGTCTCACTGGGGGCTGCTGTGGGGTGTCACTATTACTACTGGGGGCCGCTGTGAGGTGTCACTATTACTACTTGGGGCCGCTGTGAGGTGTCACTATTACTACTGGGGGCCGTTGTGGGGTGTCAATATTACTACTGGTGGCTGCTGTGGGGTGTCACTATTACTACTGGGGGCTGCCACAGTAAGGCGGAAATGCTGCAGAATGTTCTCAGCAGAAATTTCCATGGCAAATTCCACAGCATTTTTACATCCAAAATCTGCACCCTGTCTATTTTGAAACAGCCTTGTCCTTTTAAGAATGACGGAAGTAAAAATCATACGTTGGGATAAGCACTGCCCCCTGACGTGTTGGCACTTTGCGATATATAAGTGGGTTTTGGGTTGCAGTTTGGGCACTTGGTCTCTAAAAGGTTCACCATCACTGCTCTAGACTGTACCTGTTATGATCGTGTGGGCAAACTAAGCACGGGGGCCCACACGATCGCGACCAAAGTGGACTAGGGTACGCACACAGATTTCTGGCAAACTATCCCTGTGCTACCGGGAGGTTGACCTGGCCCTACCTGAGCAGGGCCATTGCCCCAATAAGGGCAGCCCAGCGGTCTTCGGATCTCGGCCCTAGCTGATCCTAGGAGCCACGCACCAGAACAGGACGCATTCACATGCCACATGACAGGGACTGAACAACAGGACACACAGAGCCAGAATACACAGCATACAGCAGCCAAAATGTAACCACTAGTAACAGATTGGAAGCTGAATATAATTACCAGGTATTAGTTGACATTTTGTACAAAACGTGAAAGCTAGCAGGCCACTTCACGACTCCTGGTTATACTGCTAGACCCTACACTAACCGAGAGTCCAGCAGAACCGGACACAGTTCATACAGAACGCTGCAACAGGACAGGACACAGATAGCAGGTCACACAGCAAGCTAACACAAAACTGACAGAATATAAATGAACAAACGGACATGAACCAGCAAGACACAGATCACACAGCAAATTTCAACAGACAAGGATTCATGACTGCTCACCCTGAACACCAGACAGAGACTAACCAGGAGCTGGGTTTATATGTGAGCACAGACCCAGGAGATTGGCCAGCAGGAAGTACCACACCCAGCCAGCTCAATCAATTAACCCTGTGAGGGTTGTGCTGCTAGGAAGCATAGAACTACAGATCCCAGCAGCACACATAACAGTACCGTTCAAAATTCATATTCAGATCATTCTATTATATTTAAATTAAAACCTAAATTTACAAACAAATCATAAAATCCAAATAAAAGAACTATAATTTGATTGGCTAGCAGGAAGTACCACACCCAGCCAGCTCAATCAATTAACCCTGTGAGGGTTGTGCTGCTAGGAAGCTTAGAACTACAGATCCCAGCAGCACACATAACAGTGCCATTCAAAATTCATATTCAGATCATTCTATTATATTTAAATTAAAACCTAAATTTACTAACAAATCATAAAATCCAAATAAAAGAACTATAATTTGATAAACCACAGGACCCTAACAGAAACACATGTAATACAATATAATGTGACAATCTATAGTAGTGTTGACAATGTACTGGTACCGCTATTCTTTATAAAGTGTCCCTAAGTTCTTATGACACAATCACCCACAACAGATTTGTACACCTATTGAGTACCTTCATTAGCAGAAAGTTACCCATCATTTTAAAAATCTTTCAAACTTTCTCGGTGTTTATATACTGGACTGCGGCACGTACCACCTCTTTAGCTAGGCAGCGCCTTGTCACTCTGTAAGATATAATCACCGAATTTTGAACTTTAGGGCTCATTCACATGGACGTATTGTCACTGTGTATTACGCATGCATATTTCCCGTGTGTAACAAGCGCTGAATGGAGGCAATGAAAGTCTATGGACTTTCATTCTTCCATTCACACCTGGGTTGGAACTATGAGGGGACCTCCCTATTAAATTGCAGCATGCTCTATTTCTTTGCGTTTCATGCAGGGCCCCTGAAGGGCTCCCTATTAAAACGCTGACCCTTCACAATGCCTGCAAAAGGACAGCATTTAATATGGATACCCCCTCTGCACAGAGTGGGGGATTATAGAAAAAAAAGGAAACACTGCGTGTGTCCTTGACGTCATAATCCCGGGCATGCGCAGTGCCTATCGCAGCCCTACACAATCTCTGCCGGCTCTTCTGCCACCACAGCGTAGGGACTGCGATGAAAGCAATGCTGCGAGACAACTCTGTGAAAGAGCCCTTGAAATGTATAATTACTGAGCGTTAATATTTCCCGCACTACAACACTCCGCCACAATCATCAAAAGAAGAGAAACCAACAATAGAATTAATAGAAGAAGGGCTCAAAGTAGAAATAGAAAAAACGCCAATACCCAGGTGCAAAAGGGGGAGGATTTTCCATTACAGGAATCTAGTATTTTTAATTTGCGTTCAATTGAACTCACAACAAAACAGATGTCATTGCCAAATAAGGGACTGAATTTTCACAGCCTGCTGATATACGCTGTATACTGATGCATTGGATTCCAATGCATCAGATCACATGGCCGTATTCCTGAGACGTAAAAGAGCCCAGCCAGCCCAATATAACGCCGGGCGCTTTTACGTTGGGCCCAAAAGATAGTCCTGGAACTATCTTTTGGGCCGGAATACGTCAGCCGCTGCATGGGCTCCTATGGGAGCCCATGGTAGCAGCCGCAGGTGAGAGTAAGTTTAACAGTGTGGCTGCTAAACACCCTTCCTCTGCTCTCCTTTCCCTATGCAGGCTCACCTGTCCTCTTCTCCCCGCTGGCTCTCTGCAATGGGAGGGGGCAGAGCTAAATGCCGGCGCATCCTGCCTCCTCCTATTTCTGGCCTTGGATAAGGGGTGGGATGTGGGCGGTGCTAAGCTCATGCCCTCTCCCCGCTCCTTGTCCATAGCCATCAATGGAAGGAGGCGGGATGGGACATTGCTTAGCTCCGCCCCCTCCCACCCCCTCTCATTGCAAAGAACGAGTGGGGTGGAAAAGAATGGTAAGCCTGCGATGGGGAGGGAGGGAAAAGGGGTGACGGCATGGTAGTCTCGGCGCATATGTGCTGGGACCCATGCCATCTGAATGTGCGCACAAACGTTTGATTTGTGCACCCATTCACCAATTTTATCTTTCTCAACATAGCGTATATCGGCCGGCCGTGAAAACGAACGGCTTATATACGCTCGTGGGAAAGAAGCCTTAGATAAATTTCAAATATATGTGGGTATAGAAAAATATATTTTTAAAATTTGTTTGAAAAAATGTTCTAAGAAAAATTCTGTAGGACAAGCAGTGGAAGATAATACAAAATACATACATACAGATGTGCAATTCACAAGACAAGAATTGGGAGGAGAAATATTAGTGTTCCATACAGCAGTGGAAAACGATTTACAAAAACTCCGCCCCAAAAAGTATAAAAATTGTTTAAGTTCAGAGGAAATGAAAAGGGACTACAGAAAAATTCTAGTATTACAATGTGCCCTGCGGACAAAGAAGGAGGGATAGTCATAATGGATACTGAAAAAATATGAATATGTGTTTGAGACAGTTGTCCGATGTTGAGATATTTGAAGTCAAAAGAGGACCTAATAGTTCCATTCAGAAAGGAGTTGGAGTATCTGTTAACAGACCAGGATTTTAATTTAGAATAGGAACACTGAAGAGACTTCCTGTATTTTAGTGTATCCCAAAAATACATAAAGATCCTATTACTCCATAAGGGAGACCTATAGTTTTGGGGATTGGTTCCTTGATATCCAATCTATCTCAATATCTTGATAAGATTCTCCAGCCATTTGTAAAAAAAAGATTCTTCCATATTTACAAGATAGAACAGAAATAATTAAGGTAATGGAAAGTGTAGTATGGCAAGAACATTGGATATCAGTAACATTAGACGTTAGTTCATTGGATACATCGATAAAACATGACCAGGGATTAGAGGGAATCAAATTGCATTTAGAGAATATAAATAGTGGAATTGAGCAGGAACAAGTAACATTTATTTTAATTATAATTAATTTTAGATTCACCCATAATTATCTTTGTTTTGGTGCAATCTTTCATTGTCAGCCTTCCGGACTGCCATGGGTATCAGGTTCACTTCTATTACTGCAAATTTGTTTATGTGGTTTTGGGAACATAGATGCATGTGTCCCCAACTGGTCATGGACCTGATCTATGGTGGTGCTATAGTGATGATATATACTATGTTTGGTCTGGTTCCCTGAACATATTGGATACATTTTTATATGAGAATAATCTAAAAAAATTATAATTTACAGTTTATGGCCAATATTGCAGGGAATGAGGTTGAGTATTTGAATTTGGAAATTAAATGTGGTGAGGGTAAGGTGGGAATGTAATACTTTCCAAAAACCCACAGCAAAAAATGTTTTTCATTCTGTTTACTAGTTGTCATTTACCTACATGGCTGTTGGGGTACCTTTCAGCCAATATCGCTTTTTGAAGCATAAATGTACTAGGGAGGAAGTCTTCAAAATTTAAGCTAAAAATGTAACAAAACAGTTTGTTGATAAGCAATATCCTGAGGGTATTTTGATTAACTCCTAGGGAAAAGTTAGAGGTTTGGACAGAACCTCATGTTTCAGTGAGAATAAATCAAATTTAAAGAAAGGCCTTATGAAACAGAAAGGTTCAGCGTAAAGGGGTTGTCCCGCGGCAGCAAGTGGGTCTATACACTTCTATATGGCCATATTAATGCACTTTGTAATGTACATTGTGCATTAATTATGAGCCATACAGAAGTTATCAGAAGTTATTCACTTACCTGTTCCGTTGCTAGCGTCCTCGTTCCCATGGAGCCGACTAATTTTCGGCGTCTAATGGCCAAATTAGCCGCGCTTGCGCAGTCCGGGTCTTCTTCTTTTCTCAATGAGGCCGCTCGTGCAGGATGCCGGCTCCGTGTAGCTCCGCCCCGTCACGTGCCGATTCCAGCCAATCAGGAGGCTGGAATCGGCAATGGACCGCACAGAAGCCCTGCGGTCCACCGAGGGAGAAGATCCCGGCGGCCATCTTCAGCAGGTAAGTAAGAAGTCACCGGAGCGCGGGGATTCAGGTAAGCACTCTCCGGTGTTCTTTTTTAACCCCTGCATTGGGGTTGTCTCGCGCCGAACGGGGGGGGGGGGTTGAAAAAAAAAAAAACCCGTTTCGGCGCGGGACAACCCCTTTAAGTTATAGTTCTGATCATGGGCGGATTAGGGTTATTAATAGGTCTTGACATTTATTGGGAGGGGATAAAATTTGGGTCTGATATTACCAGAATGAACTGCCAATGGTATTTACTAGGGATAGTATCTTCTGTGAAAAAAATTGAGAGGGAAGTTAAGTCCCGGTCATAATTGTGATCCAGGGGATTGGTATTCTCAGCCAGTTAAAAAGGATTGTCGGTAAGGACATTTTATTGCTCAGATATCAAGGACAGAGTCTATGAGTCAGAGATTCCTAGTGGACTAAATGTGGAGTTGGAAAATTTTGGTTTTTGGGGGAGGTCCGTTGCAGGTGCTTTATATATTTACATAATTTTTATATTTGTATATTATTTATTTGCATAATATTTATATTCTATATTTGCATTATATATTTCATACTCATACTCTGTGTTTTTGGTATGCCATAAAAGTGTATTAATGAATGCAATTCCACAAATCCAGTTCATACTTTTTATACAACTCAAAAGGGAATAAATATGGATGGAGTTTAATAAAGGACTAATGGCCACTAGTGGAGAACCGAAGTTTGCTTGAAATTACAACAGTGTAACTTTTAGGAGGACTTAACTGGACCACAAAAAGACATGTCGTCAAACGAAAAAAGGAAAAAGGAAGGCTCGGAGCTCCAGTGGGAAAAAAAAACCCAATGGGAAACTAAAGATCAAATTAATGATCTTTAATACAATCTTGTACAATGCGTTTCGTCGCGGACACCGCGACTTTTTTAAGTACAACAAACATGAATTACATCATTTAATATATAAGTAAAAACAGGGACTTACATTCTCAAACCGCCAATGGTCGATAGTCGGGAGGCGTCCGAGATGTGTGCGGACCACTTATGGATGTCATAAGCGGCCGGGTGACGTAGGCATGCTCACCCGACATGTGTGCGGACCAATTCTGAGTATTGTGACCGGCTGCGTGACGTAAGCACGCACGCCTGGTACGCACGTTCCGTTCTGGTGGAACGCATACATCAGAAAGATATGTAACTTGCACACATCACATTATTGTTCGTGGGGAGGAGACCTGGAACAGTTTGGACACAGCACAGCAGAAACATTCTGACATGTATACATGTATACATAGAACTCCAGGTTTCAGCCACCCCACTATACAATTAAGGTGTAGGTTCCTAGCAGTGACAAAACTCTGTGATTATATCTTAAAGACTGATTAGGTTCCACCATCTTAAGGAGCTGGTAAGTGCCAGAGTCCAGCATATGAACAGTGAGAAAGTTTGGATGATTTTGTAAAGGATGGGTGTTTCTCTGGAAGTGACTTTCTGCGAATGAAGCAACTCCATAGGTGTGCAAAACTTTTGTGGCATGTGGCCTTGGTGTTCAATGAATCATTATGCATGTGATACTGTTTTTTCTTGACGTGACACATTACAATCGATAGTGCTTCTTTTGGCATGCAGTATTTGACATATCTATGCTGTCAGGGTGTGCTGCTGGGATCTGTAGTACTAAGGTTCCTAGCAGCACAGCTCCACAGAGATGGCTCAGTGTGGTATTCTCCAGCAGCCAGTTCCCTTTAGTCTGCAGCACAAAAGAACTAGCATCTCTCAGTATTTGAGGATGGTCTTTGTATGGTTTGGATGTATCTGTTTTGCTCCCACTCAGAGCTGTGTTTGCATGTAGGTCTGTTGTGTTTCTCTGCTTCCCAAAGACGGTTTGGACACATGTAGTCCTTGTCTGTTTCATATGCAGACCCCCTCTTCCCTTCCCCTGACAGGTGCGGCCTCCAAATATCTTATGTCTCATCTGTGTGTCACATGGTGGATCCCTGACACAGTTCCCTATGTCAGCTCGGTGGCTGATTGTCTATCTCCCCTGTATGAGGACACTGTTAGACTTGCTGTGGTGTTTCATCTGTGTCCATGTGAGCTCTGGGTGGAGTCCGTGTTGTATGCACTACCTATTGTAGTCTGGTGTGAGCAGTCCAGTTCTGTGCTCAGTTTACTGAAAACGTTTAAACATTTTTAAGTGGAGAGACATGGAAAAAAACAATTTTGTCATCTTAGAGGGGGGGGAGTATTCTTTTTACTGCATGATATCTTTATTATATCCATCAGTACAGTCATGATAATACCATATATATTTCCTGTCACCATCTCTGACTGCCATAACTATTTTATCTTTCTGTTGATTGTGCTAGGGCTTGTTTTTGCAGATGATCTGGGGATTCTACTGGAGTGCATATGTCTTTTTCATCACATTTTACCTTTCTTCTTACTGACAGAGTGACCAAAAATGAAATCACAATTCTGTTGTGCATTTATTTCTTCTGACGGTGTTCACTTACTTTTAACTTTTTCTTAGTCCCCTAGGGGGACTTAAAGTTGCAATTGTTTGATCACTCTATCTGTAATACATCTAGAATACTGTATTCTGACACGCAGTCTATCAAGATGTGACACAGGCACGCCTTGATAGACAATCATTCATGGTAGGCCTGAGGGCCTGAAGAAGGCCCTCGGCTGCCATGATAACTGAATGGAGCCTCGCAATCTCATTGGGGCATTTAAAGGGTTACAAACACGATCAGCATGAGCTTTGGTCAGCGCTGTTGCAGGCACCTGCCTGCAAAGACAGCCATCAGCCACTGTGCATGGAGTCAGAATGGCTTCCAATCCTGTTTCATGCAAACCCTCTGCCTGGAGGGCTTACATGCCCACCTTTTAGACTTAAAGGGGTTGAAGGGCTAAAAGGCTTGTCCCACTTCTAGCTGTTTTGCTGAAGGAAGCAGACAGCTCTGTATATTGTGCAGGTTGGTACTGAAAGCTGAATCCCATTCACTTCAATAGCCTGTAGTACCAACCCTCTGCCACTGCACAATGTGTGGAACTGCCTTCTCCCTGCAGCGAAGCAGCTGGAAGTGGAACAAGCCTTTTACAGGGATTTTTCAGGACTAAACCAAAAAATGTTAAACGGGTTTAAAATGGATAAAATTGAATACTCACTAGAGATGAGCGAGCACCAAAATGCTCGAGTGCTTGTTACTCAAGTCAAACTTTCAGTGATGCTCGAGAGTTTGTTTCGAGTAACGAACCCCATTGAAGTCAATGGGCAACTCGAGCATTTTTGTATATGACTGGTGCCCCGCTAAGGTTTTCATTTGTGAAAATCTTAGCAAATCACCAAAGTCATGTAAAAAACAGAAATGGATAGAGCAGGCGAGAAGCAACATGCAGGGCTGCATTTCGGGCTCCGAGGTCTCACTATTAAGCCACAATAGTGGCAAGAGTGAGACCCCCCCCCCCTGCACTGTCAGCATAAAGATCGTTCTCCTCTGCCACAGCTGTAACAGCTGAGCCAGTCAGAGGCAGCACTCACTCACCCATTCATGAATGGGTGTGAGTGAGAGCTGCCTCTGATTGGTGAGGCTGTGACCAATCAGAGGCAGCTCATTCAGCAGGCGGGGATTTTAAATCCCCGGCTGCTGAATACTACAGAAAGCAGTTCAGGAGAACTGCCGGCAAGACGCGGCTGAACTCCGGCTGCAGCGGAAAGGGGAGTATAAATTTTTTTTATTATTTTTACACATTTTAGGATGATTTTCAGGTAAGGGCTTATATTTTTAAGCCCTTCCCGAAAATTCATCCCGCGCTCGCCAGCAGCCCATTGCTTTCAATGGAGCCGGCTGTATTGCCGGCTCCATTGAATTCAATGGTCAGTGCTCGTTTAATCGAGACGAGTACCGCGTGGTGTTCGTCTCAAGTAACAAGCATCTCGAGCACCCTAATACTCGAACGAGCATCAAGCTCGGACGAGTATGCTCACTCATCTCTAATACTCACCCATCCCTGCCACTCCCCATCCAACGTTGCAGGCTTGGTACATGCCTCACGGACTAAGAAGAAGCAGTGGGTGGTCATGTGCTGTTCATTGTACATGTGACTCACAGGCTTTAGCGTTGATTTATCTATGGTATTCTTATATACCACTTTAGGTTTTTGATGCCTGAAGACTGTGATTTATGGTATATATTAATAGCAATAATGTATCTAAAACAATAGTTAAATGGTTTTTAACGTTTCCATGTTATTACTTTTCTTAGCATCCTTTTATTTAATGATGGAGAAAAAACATAAATATTAATTTCCTACTTTTAATCACTAAACTCTCACGAAGAATTCTTACTTGTTTTGCCTAATGAAATAATGTTGAGCTCTAGATTGCCTTTTCTTCAGTTGAAATTCACAAAATAATGCTTGAAATCCCCCCATCCACCTGCAAGCATTTAGAAGTGTAAACATTGTTTTCTGGCACTTTGCAGTAACAGTTACACAAAATCTCGTAGTAGACGTTGCCAAATTGGTCTCACAAAACAGCTGACTGTCAAGTGTTCCCCATTTTTACTCTTCTACTGACTCTGGGGTGGTGTAATAATCCAATGCTAAATTAATCTAAAATATTGATCTTATTTAGTAAACAGCAATAAGATTTATGTGACTCCATAAAGCAAAAATTGTGTAGTCTGCAATCTTGTGACTTTTTAGAATCATTTCCAGCAAAACTCAGTGATTCTAGTCACAAGAATTCCCCTTTCTTATACCAATACAACTCATCTACGGTAACTTAATGGGGTTTTCCAGTTTAGCGTAAATAAAGCTAATTTATTGTATAATGAAAGGCTACTTTCTAATTTATGTTTCAGTTTCTCATTATGATCAAGGTATCTGCTTGTTATCAGCATTTTCCATGTTGTCATTCGGGAAAAGGCCTATTTACACGCAAAGATAATCTGTCAAACCATTGAAAGTTTTAGCAATCTTTTTGCATAAAGCGTTAATGGCCAGTAATGCCCATTAACACGTTAGCATCTTCATTTGCATGTAAAAGAGCCTCCAGGAGAGCTTGTGACTAATTCCACACCCAGCTGCATTGTTCTTCATGCGGCTGCAGGCAAAATACAATGTAATCTCCCGACTCCCGTGCAGAACACAGCATTCGGTCTGTTGAGAGATACTTTATCTCTCTGCAGCTGAACCATGGATTTTAAGTTCACCTTCAGATGAAGAGTGCATGCTAGCAGCATTTACATGTAACGATTATTGCTCATTTTTGGTTGTTTGAATGATTTTTGACCGATAATTATTACGTTAAATGGGCCTTTAAAATGCTGCAGCCAGATCTTAGCAGAAAGACTGTAATACAATATGTCTATGTCTGCATACAAGTGTTACATGATCTTACTCCACCCGCTGCTCTAGCGTTCACTGTATTGTAGGAGAGCAGGGGGAGGAGCAATGTAGTGCTGTGCACAAGATAGCATGAGGTAGGAGACTGGAAACGGCACTCCTGTATGCGCTGCGGAATATGTTGGCGCTATATAAATAATATTATTATTATGTGTGTGTGTAAGTTACTATAAGCACTAACAGTGGCTGGATTTGGGGTGCCACAAAGGGGGCTTACATATTAATTTGTTAGAGCAGAGAAAGGAGGGGTCCTATTACTATTAGGAGTCCACAGAGGGGCTTCTATTATTATAAAGGGTCCATAGAGGGGCTCCTATTAGGAGTCTACAGAGAGGTTCTTATTTCTATTAGGGGTCCATAGAGGGGGTCCTATTACTAATGGTGTCCATAGAGGAGGGTCCTATTACTAATTTGGACCACAGAGAGTGTCCTATTACTTAGTGGGGCCACAGTGGGGTCATCATCAAACTTAGTAGGGCCACACCAGATACATAATTACTTAGTGGGAATACAGCAGGGAACTATTACTTAGCGGGGCCACAGTATGGATTCTATTACTGATTGCAGCCACAGAAAGGTTCTATTACTAAGTAGGACCACAGCAGTGGTGCTTAGTGGGGCCAGAGTGACCATCCTATTACTGATTGGAGCCATGGAGAGGTTTTGTTACTTAGTGGATGCACTGCTACTTATTGGGACCACAGCAGGGACACTACTACTTAGTGGCACCACAGCAGATGCACTTTTATTTAATTGGACCAGAATGAAAACATTGTTACTATAGAGGGGCACTGAGAATTTCATTAGGGTTGTAGCAGTAGAATGGAGAGAGTATGCAGAAGCGAGTCATGGCTGGAAGAAATCTAAGTGGACCCAGAGAGAAGAAAATAAAATACTGTTGACTCCGGACAGAGTCAACAGCACCTATAATCGCTGGAGGTAACTCCACTATAATTGCTATGTCTGTGTAGAGCTTGTATTTGAGCACATATTATGATAACTGGGTTATTTAGAGGTATACTAGAGCTGAACCACTGTGTCTAAGCCTGACACATTCTAAAAGTTGTTATACATTTTTTATTTATTCATTTATTTCTATATTTTTTTCAGGATTTGGGGGCAATGGGGTTCCGTGAGCTCTTTGTATATCCACACTCCTACTCTTAGCCTGCTAAATTCATAGATCACTATCATGCTGTGAGTTTGGCTAGTAGACCCACAGTTGAGCTAGGACATTCATATGTAAGATCATGCATTCTTAATGTGCGTGTCAGCATCTGGCCATACTGAGAAGTAGTATATTTCTTGGTTCTGGTGTTGCATTTATGTTATGAGCTTGGTTCTGGTGCTGTATGTATGTACTAAGCTTGGTTCAGGCGCTGTATTCATGTTATGAGCTTGGTTCTGTTGTTGTACTCATCTTAAATAGATAGTTAAGTATAGAAGGACATGTGGTTGACCACACACAGCCAGAGCATGCCCAACTGTGGCAGCCAATGGCTACACAATTTTGCTAGTATTTTGTATGGCCATGGCTTAGCAGGGTGCGGCCAGCTCAAACAGGTGATTCCACCCTTACAGACCATTCACATATGAGTATTTTGTGTTCATGTGCTGTCTGTGTATTTCACAGCATGTCCTATTCTGGCCCATATAACATGCAATGTTGACTGCTTGTGGCATGTGAATGGGACACTACTTTTGGGCCAGTGTTGTGTGCTTGTCCCAGGTTAAAATTTGCCAGCCAGCCCCTGCTAGTAGCCACAATAGAAGCCTATCTTGCCTTTTGCTGCTTTATCCGGAGCATAGAAAACAGCTCAGGTGGCTAAGTGTTCAGTGATATATATTTTAATAGGATGTTCTGCTGTGTTTTATGATAAAAAGCAGAAATAAAATCTGTGAAAACTCATGGAGTTCCCCTTGTTTTTACAGAGTGACTAACAGCTTTTCCAATATACCATCTTCTAATTTGCACATAGGTGTGGACGTTGCCTGGAGAGCGATTTCTACGCAACTGCTTTGTCCCAACAGTGAAGTTTGGAGGAGATTCTGTTACGGCAAGGGGGATGTTTCTGCTGGGAAGAACAAGGGCCATTGGTTATAGTGAAGTCTACCCTCAACACCAATCGGTACAGAAATTCTGGACCATGTGGTATTACCTACCCTGTGGCAATAATTTTCTACAGCTCTGTGCTTCTACTAATATGACCGAGCACCATGTCATACAGCAAGCTGTTGGATTGAGGAGCAAAACATCTGTGAATTTCATTGGCCAGCCTAAAGTCTGGATCTCAATCCCATCGAGCCTCATTGGTATGAACTAGAATACCATATTGGTGCATGCCCAACATGCCCATCATCCCCATATCACTATCTGAAGCTCTTTTTGAGGAATGCAGGCAAATTTGTCACGACATCTATCAGAATTTGGTAGAAAGCATTCCTAGGAGGATTACTGCAGTCATTGAGGCCAAAGGCAACCTAATGCTATATTGAAAAATGTGAATGAAATTGAATTTCATCACCTTCTCTGTGTGTCCCAATACTTTTACCAACATAGTGTATTACTATGGTTAATACAGTTTAAAGGTAATTATTACAGAACTGAGACATCAACAAAGATAACTTTCCGCCTTACATCTGTATCTGGATAGTGGACTGTCCTTGACAACATCTAATATACAGTAAGTGTAAAGTATACTTAATTTTATATAGTTTGAACTTGATAAATTAAAACATTTGCCCACAAACACTGGGAAATTTTTGAAAAGAAAACAAATACAGTTGCACACAAAAAAATTATATTTTAGAACTTACTGGAATAAAACTGTGGAAGAACAAAGAAAACAAAACATTCCATTTGAACCAGGAATATGGGTTGTCATGGTAGTCTGATAAAAATATAAAATGTTACGTGAGTTGAGAATGTAATGTATCAGCTGTTAACAGAACTAGGCTGCGGAAAGCAGAGGAAAACATAGGGAGTAACAGAAGAAAGATTAAAGTGATGCAATGTAATACTCTTTGGCATTGACGTGCTTATGTGTTGTTTGCTCTATGGGGATAAAAGCCATGGGATGATTTGCCATCCCTTTAGTTCTTTGTGACTTAACCTCTGCTTGATCTAACTAAAAAACTGAAACTCCACCAAGAAACACTAAACAATTCACGTAAAATGATCTAAGTGCTGAAAAGAATATTTGTTAAAGAATGTCCCTGCTGGAACTCTATATCCCTATTTATTAGCTTCAAGTTTCTCAATTGAGTATTAAAACAATTGTTGTTGACTGTAATTACTGTTAAGCACTGATTTTTTTACACAATAATAATATAGGGTGGAAATTACTATGCCTTGGAAACCTCTACAGATCTGGTTCTTTTTATTTTTCTAGTATAATAATAATAACAATAGTAAAATACAGCTAAAAACCTCAGTCTGCTTTTGGAGTTTTGCATGCACCTCATTTCCGTTGCCTTTGGCAATGAAAATGGCTTTTACATGTCAGCATAAGCCTATTAGTTACCAAATCGTTCATGATACCATAGTATGTAGATATGTGAAATATACCATACCTAAGTAGATTTCTATGAAAAAGTGTTGCCTTGTTTTATGTTAATGCATACTTGTCACATTAAATGGTCTCTGATAACAAAAATATTCCTTCTAATTTAATAGTTTGGACCTGATTAGCAGACTCTGTTCATATCAGCATTGTGGCTTCTGGTTATAAGGTACATGGCCATCTTGTTCAGATCACCCCAGGAACACAATTGACTGTCTTGAAAGAGGTGAGAAAGGGTAAGTGTAGCTAAATACGGGCAAACTATCGACTGAATAATCACTAAAAGGATCTCAGTAGTCGCCAGTCACTTTGCTTAAGCATACAAAAATGAAGCGATTAGGCCAAGTTCAGACGAGCGTGGTTTGCATGCTGCTAAGCAACGTGTAAACCATACCGCTGTCATCCTGAAAAAGATTGCGTGACCGGGCTACTTCTAGTTCCATGGAGCAGCCCAGTCACACATCTGTGGTGTGGGCTGCGTGCTTCCACGACTCCCATAGGAGCCTATGGAAAGCACCCTGGACAGCGGGCACCACGGAGATGACAGGTGAGTCAGCACTTGCTGTCTGTTCTTTTTTGGAACTGCAGATCCTGCACTTCCCAAAAGGGTTTATGTGAGCACTTCCATAGCAACCTATTGGTTGCTATAGAAGCGTGGTTTACATGCTGCTGTAGCAGCGTGTAAACCACGCTCGTCTGACTGAGCCCTTAGTGAGCGGGTTTTCACGCAGACACTCATTTTTGTGCAACGTGCAAAATACAATAAATAGAGTTTGAATACATAAGTTGGCATGGTGTGTGAAAAGTATATGCACTTGTTCTAACAAAATAGGCAAATACTATAGATACAGAGGGCCAACAGTAACAGTTCTCTAAACTTATTATGAGAACCAATGATGCAATAAAATGGATACATAAGATAAAAGTATTTCCATATATCTTCCTATAGGGAATGGCATTATCCTGTTCTTGTCCCGTTCTCTATGGAGCTCTGGCTTCAGGACCTGCACAGAGTTGAATACATAAGTTGGCATGGTGTGTGAAAAGTATATGCACTTGTTCTAACAAAATAGGCAAATACTATAGATACAGAGGGCCAACAGTATCAGTTCTCTAAACTTATTATGAGAACCAATGATGCAATAAAATGGATACATAAGATAAAAGTATTTCCATATATCTTCCTATAGGGAATGGCATTATCCTGTTCTTGTCCCGTTCTCTATGGAGCTCTGGCTTCAGGACCTGCACAGAGTTGGTCATGTGACCTTATATGTGCATGTCCTTCTGCAGTAATATACTCCGAACACACATGTATCTCAGGAATCACTAAATATCACAGTTTTGTTATGGCATTTGCACCAAGAAATATGCACTGAGCAAATAAATTGCATAACTGCTATATTTACTATTTATATACATTTAAGGCTCCTACTGTACACCTTAATCAAACTGTTAGAGCCCATCTACCACACCAAGGTAACCCAACCCCCTCCCCTGACAAGACTCTAAACCATCAGACTAACCTCTCGTTGGGTCAAGGGTCTTTAAAATGAACTCGGGCCTGTAGAATCCAAGCAAAGCTCTGCTTTAATTAAAATCAGCCTAGGACAGATGGGAAGGTCCTATCTGAGGGGGGTAGGCTTGGCATTGCAGATGCGCTTACAGTTTTATCAAGGTGTGTGTTAGAACCTCACATGTATATATACATAGTAAATATAGCAGTAATGACATTCGTTTATTCAGAGTTGACATATCTCTTGGCACTTGTAGCATACTGTTACACCATCTGCATACAGTAGTTGTCTTTTCAGTACAGCCACAGGAATGTGAAACTGTATATTTATTTCATTTTTGATTTTTGGAGGTGCTGTCTTGTTTTTTTTCGGTAAAGTGTATTTCGAAATTTACCTTCCTCCATCTTGGAATTTTGGACGTGTACTCCAAGTCTGATTTTAATTTGAGAAGAGTTTAGCTTGGATCCTACATGCCCCAAGTTTCTTTTGGAGGCTCTTGGCCCAAAGAGAGATGAGTGTAGGGTCCCATCTGGAGGGGTTGCCTTGGCGTGGCAGATGCGTTCTCATGGTTTAGTCATATATTGAATGCTGGCATATTTATTTGAGCTTTAGCATGCTGTCACACCGTTTGTCTAATTTTCTAATTTCACTAATAAAATAGATTTTTTTGGCTTCTCTGATGGATAAGGTTACTGTTTTTGCCCATAGAAGTCTATGGAAAGGGGAGGAGAAGGAGGAAGCAGCTGCAGGGAGAGACAAAGCACAAACATGTATAAAAGGTTCAATTTTGTATGTGGCTCTTGATCTTTATTATGGGAGGATGATGCAACAACAAGGCAGACACACAGCAATAATCTTAATATAACTTTACTCCCCATGAGGTGCAAGACTTAAAGGGGTTGTCCCGCGGCAGCAAGTGGGTCTATACACTTCTGTATGGCCATATTAATGCACTTTGTAATGTACATTGTGCATTAATTATGAGCCATACAGAAGTTATCAAAAGTTATTCACTTACCTGTTCCGTTGCTGGCGTCCTCGTCTCCATGGTTTCCGTCTAATTTTCGCCGTCTAATGGCCAAATTAGACGCGCTTGCGCAGTCCGGGTCTTCTGCTTTTCTCAATGGGGCTCCGTGTAGCTCCACCCCGTCACGTGCCGATTCCAGCCAATCAGGAGGCTGGAATCGGCAATGGACCGCACAGAAGCCCTGCGGTCCACCGAGGGAGAAGATGCCGGCGGCCATCTTCACCGGGTAAGTAAGAAGTCACCGGAGCGCGGGGATTCAGGTAAGCGCTGTCCGGTGTTCTTTTTTAACCCCTGCATCGGGGTTGTCTCGCGCCGAACGGGGGGGGGGGGGGGGGGTTTGAAAAAAAAAACCCGTTTCGGCGCGGGACAACCCCTTTAATGGTTACAGAAACAATTAGGCATAGCGCTTTGTGGTTACAAAGTTTCTTAAGCGCGCACAGCTCAGTCATTTCAATAGGGCACACAGCATAATGGTTATGGTTTTTCTGTGAGGGAACACATCACATTAGTTACCATCTCTGTGAATTTCACAAGGTAACACAGTTGAACAGAATGTAGCAGGGCACCTTTGGTTAGTACACTAATAGCCTCTGATCATATTAGCCGTAATTCTCAGGGCTTTGTCAAGCCTAAGGTACAGTCTATTCTCCAGGTAGTGGTCCAAAACGACTTTGTGCATTTCTCCAGGGAAACTTTCAGAAAAAGAGTTCTCCTCAGCATCAAGCAAGGTCACTGTCAACTTATGTCAAGATGACAGGTCAGTAAGTTACCACTTAACAGGATTTCAGGATCAAATGCACTATTGGGGCGTAGTGGCTGGACCCAATTTCACAGATCATACAGGATGAAACTTGCCAATTCCAGTCAGTCTCATGCAGCTAAAATAAGCACAACTGACATTTACTATACACTGAACTATAAATTACGTCCCAAATCTCAGAGGCAAATACAAGCAGCCCCAATATATCACCTTACAACCCAAATATGGGACTCTAAGGTGCTTCCACAGTAACAAAATACAGCATCAATACAGTGCTGCACAGTTCTGGCAGTCGTTATAATGGACATTGAAGGAACAGTGCCTATGAAAAAAGAAATATGTCAACAAGAAGAATGGGGAAAATGTTCAACATTTTTTCAAATGTTTCTACTTATTATTACCATTATCACAAATTTTTTATTTAAATCATCAAACTGAACTCCAATACTTTTTTTCCAACCTGTTCCACTACTGCTTTTTAGCCAGCTTCAGATTTTCACATTGTTTTTAAAATGGCTGCCGGGGAGTGCAAAAACTACATCTCCCGCAATACTCTATTGCCAGTTACTGATGAGTGTGCATTCAAACTGTTCAAATTGTGTCATCATTAAAGAATTTGAAGGCATTGAGCATGCCTGACCAGTAAGATAGCGAGCATATAGATTGTAACCATTTGATACTAATGGATAATTAAGCAGGAGGGGGGCACAGGTAAAGGAATATCACTGCAGCGTTGTAAAACAAGTTATATTATACTGCAAAAAATATGTGATTGTCTTAAGAAGTTTCCTGATATGTTTCATTTTGAATCACCAGAATACTTCTTTAACTTTGCAAGAACCTTAATATAGTTCCGTTGCATACTTTGTAAGGAACTGCAGTTCAGGATTAGAGGCAGTTAATCTGAACTACCCCCTTATACACAGATGCTGATGCCCCTCCTGGCAAGTATTCTGCTGTCTCACATCAATGCTGGTTTCATAACTACGGTACACTGCTCATTACTGCTGTATAATGTCCTCCATGTTGCTGCTGCTTCTGAGATTGTGATTGAGATAGGGGAGCAGAACTTCCTCTTCTCTGTGTTTGCTGTGTATGGGAGACATCATAGCAGCTAGTCTCTTCCCACTCTGGATGAGAATACAGCGAAAACTATTAAAGATAAAGCCTATGAAAGAGGAAAATGGTGAAAAATACAAGTAATATAATGACCAGATATGTTATTTCTCATGTACACACGCAACAACTTATTCTTAAAATGCACCTGAAACAATAGAGAAACTCAGTTGTGGAGACCAAAGCAAAGTAAAGGGTTGCATAACAAAAAAGGCTCAAATACTTCAATCACATTCAAAATAGGAAAAGGTCACATCTAGACGTAACATGGAAAGAAAATATGCCATTAAAGTGGTTTTCCTTTAAGGTTAAACAAACACTTTAACAATGTGCTGAATATACTTTATGCCACCACTAATTTCCTGGCAACAGTTCATAACTAAAATATTTATTATGAAATACTCAATATCTAAAGATGGAAAATGCTTTCGGTGGCACAGAAAATATTTTTTTTTTCAAAGAAACCCATCTAATGGTCCATCCAGTGCCAACACTAAACATAGTCTAACTTTGTAACAAACCCTGATGGTGATTGCTCAGATTAGTGGTGATTTCTATACTCTAACCATATACGAGTATAGTTAAACACAAAAGTAAGAACATCCCATGTAAGTTTATTTTTTATTCATATGTGGACATATCAATATTTTCTTAATTCAAACAGCAGACAAAGAAAGGTGCAGCATGGTGGTTTAAGGCCCTTTTACCCGGGCCGAAAATCGTTTGGATTCCCACGAACCAGCAAGAATCGGAACGATTATCGTTCAGTTAAATGCATGCTTCGACTGAACAATGAATGAGAATTCATTTGTTTGCATGCAAAAAACTGAACAATGGCTTGGCCTATGTAAACAAACAGTTGTATGTTCTCCCCGGGTTTGTGTAGGTTTTTTCCGGGTACTCCAGTTTCCTCCCACACAGCAAAACCATTCAGATATGTAATATGCATGGGCTATATAAATAAAGGTGATTATTATTATTATTATTATTATTATTATTATTATTATTAAAGGTGATGTAATTAACCAAAAAAGATTAAGAGGGATTTTGCCAAGAGGATCCGGCCGGCTGGAGATGAGGTGACTGGAGGAGCCAGGAGAAGATCGGTGAGGTAAAGATCTGGTAAGGGGGACTGGAGGAGCCAGGAGAAGATCGGCGAGCTGAAGATCTGGTGAGACGGCTGTCTGGGGAGAAATAAGTGAGTATAGAATTTTTTTTATGTCAGAACCCCTTAAAAAACAAAGCTTATTTTGGCATTAAGCATTTTTTTTTGTTTTTTGCATCTCCATATTCAGAGTCATAACTAGAGATGAGCGAGCACCAAAATGCTCGGGTGCTCGTTACTCGGGACGAAATTTTCGCGATGCTCGAGGGTTCGTTTCGAGTAACGAACCCCATTGAAGTCAATGGGCGACCCGAGCATTTTTGTATATCGCCGATGCTCGCTAAGGTTTCCATTTGTGAAAATCGGGGCAATTCAAGAAAGTGATGGAAACGACACAGCAACGGATAGGGCAGGCGAGGGGCTACATGTTGGGCTGCATCTCAAGTTCCCAGGTCCCAATATTAAGCCACAATAGCGGCCAGAGTGGGCCCCCCCCAACAATTTTTACTTCTGAAAAGCCCTCATTAGCAATGCATACCTTAGCTAAGCACCACACTACCTCCAACAAAGCACAATCACTGCCTGCATGACACTCCGCTGCCACTTCTCCTGGGTTACATGCTGCCCAACCCCCCCCCCCTCCGCACGACCCAGTGTCCACAGCGCACACCAAAATGTCCCTGCGCAGCCTTCAGCTGCCCTCATGCCATGCCACACTCATGTCTATTTATAAGTGCATCTGCCATGAGGAGGAACCGCAGGCACACACTGCAGAGGGTTGGCAGGGCTAGGCAGCGACCCTCTTTAAAAGGGGCGGGGCGATAGCCCACAATGCTGTACAGAAGCAATGAGAAATATAATCCTGTGCCACCGCCATCAGGAGCTGCACACGTAGGCATAGCAATGGGGAACCTATGTGCCACACACTATTCATTCTGTCAAGGTGTCTGCATGCCCCAGTCAGACCGCGTTTTTTTATAAATAGTCACAGGCAGGTACAACTGGGAATCCCCAACTCCGCAATGGGAATTCCGTGTGCACCCACAGCATGGGTGGCTCCCTGGAACCCACAGGCTGTACATAAATGTATCCCATTGCAGTGCCCTGAACAGCAGACCTAACGTCAGATTAAATGCAGGTGGACTTTGGCCCACACTGCATGCCCCAACCTGACCGGGCTTTTTAATTCATAGACACAGGCAGGTACAACTCCCTATTGTGAAGTCCCTGTGGACCGACAGCATGGGTGGGTGCCAGGAAGCCACCGGCGGCACATAAATATATCCCATAGCATTGCCCATCACAGCTGAGGTAATGTCATGTTTAATGCAGGTGGGCTTCGGCCCACACTGCATGGCCCAGTCAGACTGGGGTTCTTTAGAAGTGGACACATGTAGTTACAACTCCGTGTGGACCGACAGCATGGGTGGCTCCCTGGAACCCACCGGCGGTACATAAATATATCCCATTGCAGTGCCCAGCACAGCTGATGTAACGTCAGCTGTAATGCAGGTGGGCAAAAAGTTAATTGGATTACATTGTAGGCGAGGGCCCCAAAAAATTGGTGTACCAACAGTACTAATGTACCTCAGAAAAATTGCCCATGCCCAACCAAGAGGGCAGGTGAAACCCATTAATCGCTTTGGTTAATGTGGCTTAATTGGTAACTAGGCCTGGAGGCAGCCCAGTTAAAATAAAAATTGGTTCAGGTGCAAGTTTCAACGCTTTAATGAGCATTGAAACGTATAAAAATTGTTTACAAAAATTATATGACTGAGCCTTGTGGGCCTAAGAAAAATTGCCCGTTCGGCGTGATTACGTGAGGTTTCAGCAGGAGGAGCAGGAGGAGGAGGAGGAATATTATACACAGATTGATGAAGCAAAAATGTCCCCGTTTTTGATGGTGATAGAGAACGATGCTTCCATCCGCGGGTGCAGCCTACGTATTGCTTAGGTATCGCTGCTGTCCGCTGGTGAAGAAGAGAAGTCTGGGGAAATCCAGGCTTTGTTCATCTTGATGAGTGTAAGCCTGTCGGCACTGTCGGTTGACAGGCGGGTACGCTTATCCGTGATGATTCCCCCAGCAGCACTAAACACCCTCTCTGACAAGACGCTAGCCGCAGGACAAGCAAGCACCTCCAGGGCATACAGCGCGAGTTCAGGCCACGTGTCCAGCTTCGACACCCAGTAGTTGTAGGGGGCAGAGGCATCACCGAGGACGGTCGTGCGATCGGCTACGTACTCCCTCACCATCCTTTTACAGTGCTCCCGCCAACTCAGCCTTGACTGGGGAGTGGTGACACAGTCTTGCCGGGGAGCCATAAAGCTGGCAAAGGCCTTGGAGAATGTTCCCCTGCCTGCGCTGTACATGTTGCCTGATCTCTGCGCCTTCCCTGCTACCTGGCCTTCGGAACTGCGCCTTCTGCCACTAGCGCTGTCGGATGGGAAGTTTACCATCAGTTTGTCCACCAGCGCCCTGTGGTATAGCATCATTCTCGAACCCCTTTCCTCTTTGGGAATGAGAGTGGAAAGGTTCTCCTTATACCGTGGGTCGAGCAGTGTGTACACCCAGTAATCCGTAGTGGCCAGAATGCGTGTAACGCGAGGGTCACGAGAAAGGCATCCTAACATGAAGTCAGCCATGTGTGCCAGGGTACCTGTACGCAACACATGGCTGTCCTCACTAGGAAGATCACTTTCAGGATCCTCCTCCTCCTCCGGCCATACACGCTGAAAGGATGACAGGCAAGCAGCATGGGTACCCTCAGCAGTGGGCCAAGCTGTCTCTTCCCCCTCCTCCTCATGCTCCTCCCCCTCCTCAATGCGCTGAGATATAGACATGAGGGTGCTCTGACTATCCAGCGACATACTGTCTTCCCACGTCTCCGTTTCCGAGTGCAAAGCGTCTGCCTTTATGCTTTGCAGGGAACTTCTCAAGAGGCATAGCAGAGGAATGGTGACGCTAATGATTGCGGCATCCCTGCTCACCATCTGGGTAGACTCCTCAAAGTTTCCAAGGACCTGGGAGATGTCTGCCAACCAGGCCCACTCTTCTGTAAAGAATTGAGGAGGCTGACTCCCACTACGCCGCCCATGTTGGAGTTGGTATTCCACTATAGCTCTACGCTGCTCATAGAGCCTGGCCAACATGTGGAGCGTAGAGTTCCACCGTGTGGGCACGTCGCACAGCAGTCGGTGCACTGGCAGATTAAACCGATGTTGCAGGTTCCGCAGGGTGGCAGAGTCCGTCTTGGAGTTGCGGAAATGTGCGCTGACCCGGCGCACCTTTCCGAGCAGGTATGACAAGTGTGGGTAGCTTTTCAGAAAGCGCTGAACCACCAAACTAAAGACATGGGCCAGGCATGGCACGTGTGTGAGGCTGCCGAGCTGCAGAGCCGCCACCAGGTTACGGCTGTTGTCACACACGACCATGCCCGGTTGGAGGCTCAGCGGCGCAAGCCAGCCGTCGGTCTGCTCCCTCAGACCCTGCAGCAGTTCGTGGGCTGTGTGCCTCTTCTCTCCTAAGCTGAGTAGTTTCAGCACGGCCTGCTGACGCTTGCCCACCGCTGTGCTGCCACGCCGCGCGACACCGACTGCTGGCGACGTGCTGCTGCTGCTGACACATCTTGATTGCGAGACAGAGGTTGCGTTGGAGGAGGAGGAGGAGGAGGGTGGTTTATTTGGAGGAAGCATACACCGCCGCAGATACGAGCACCGAGCTGGGGCCCGCAATTCTGGGGGTGGGTAGGACGTGAGCGGTCCCAGGCTCTGACTCTGTCCCAGCCTCCACTAAATTCACCCAATGTGCCGTCAGGGAGATATAGTGGCTCTGCGCGCCTGTGCTTGTCCACGTGTCCGTTGTTAAGTGGACCTTGGCAGTAACCGCGTTGGTGAGGGCGCGTACAATGTTGCGGGAGACGTGGTCGTGCAGGGCTGGGACGGCACATCGGGAAAAGTAGTGGCAACTGGGAACCGAGTAGCGCGGGGCCGCCGCCGCCATCATGCTTTTGAAAGCCTGCCAGTGGCACTAGCGACGTCTGGACGCTGCGCTGAGAGACATTGCTGGATGGGGTCGAGGACAGCGGAGGTGAGGGTGTGGGTGCAGGCCAGGAGACGGTAGTGCTTGTGTCCTCAGAGGGGGGTTGGATCTCAGTGGCAGGTTGGGGCACAGGGAGAGAGGCAGTGGTGCAAACCGGAGGCGGTGAACGGCCTTTGTCCCACCTTGTGGGGTGCTTGGCCATCATATGCCTGCGCATGCTGGTGGAGGTGGCTCCCCAGCTGATCTTGGCGCGACAAAGGTTGCACACCACTGTTCGTCGGTCGTCAGGCGTCTCTGTGAAAAACTGCCACACCGTAGAGCACCTTGACCTCTGCAGGGTGGCATGGTGCGAGGGGGCGCTTTGGGAAACAGTTGGTGGATTATTCGGTCTGGCCCTGCCTCTACCCCTGGCCACCACACTGGCTCGGCCTGTGCCCACACTCTGACTTGGGCCTCCGCGTCCTCGCCCGCGTCCACATCCTCTAGGCCTACCCCTACCCCTCAGCATGCTGTATTACCAGTAGTGCAGAAACAGAACGCTGTAATTAAATGTGCCACTTATTGGCCTGTGGTTGGAGGCTGACTTCGCTTACGGAACGCACAGCAGAGCCAGGAAATAATTTTGCGCAAGCCTGCTGTAACACTTAGCTGGCTGCGTATGAATTAGGAGGACAACTATCCCCAGCACAGACCCAGTACACTGAGGACAGTCACAGGCAGCCCAAATAGATTTTTTTTCCCAAATGTTTTTGGAAAGGCCCACTGCCTATATTCAATAAATATGTCTTCTGTCCCTGCCTCACCACCACTACTGGCCCTGGACTATGTATAATTACTGCAGGGCGCAATGCTCTGCACGGCCGATACACAAAAAAAAAAAAAAGTGCAACACTGCAAAAAGCAGCCTCCACACTACTGCACACGGTTAGATGTGGCCCTAAGAAGGACCGTTGGGGTTCTTGAAGCCTAAAATACTCCTAACACTCTCCCTATAGCAACTCCAGCAAGACAGCACTTTCCCTGATCTCTGTCAGAACGCATCTGTGGCGAGCCGCGGGAGGGGCCGATTTATATACTCGGGTGACACCTGATCTCGCCAGCCACTCACTGCAGGGGGGTGGTATAGGGCTTGAACGTCGCAGGGGGAAGTTGTAATGCCTTCCCTGTCTTTCTATTGGCCAGAAAAGCGCGCTAACGTCTCAGAGATGAAAGTGAAAGTAACTCGAACATCGCGTGGTACTCGTCACGCGTAACGAGCATCTCGAACACGCTAATACTCGAACGAGTATCAAGCTCGGACGAGTACGTTCGCTCATCTCTAGTCATAACTCATTTATTCTGTCAATGTAGCTATATGAGAGCTTGTGATTTACAAGGTAAATTCTATATTTCAAAGGCATCATTTTCTAGTATATATAACTTATTAACTTTTTGGGGGAGTTTTTTTCAGTTTTTTTTAATGACATTCACTATTTGCTTTAAATAATATGTTAACTTTGTTATCAGGTCCTTACGATTGTAGTGATACCATATATGGAAACTTGCAAAGTAAACCATTTTAGAATAGAGACACCTTTCATTTTCTTATGGCCCCCTGTCCAGGGCCGTGACGGAATATCACTAGCGATATTCCGCCGCGTAGAGGAGGGGGGGCGAGCTGTCAGGTCTCCACTGCGAGACTATCTGACAGATAGGCTCACAGCAGAGAATCGCAGCAAATCGCGTCATGCCGCAATTCGTATCCCACGGGGCTGCGCTTTCCATAGTAAGTCTATGGAAATTGTTCACTGTGTTACCCGCGGCCGGATTATTGCCGTGGGTAACGCAATGAACCATTGCCCGTGGACAGGCATCCTAAATAATGGGTTTTTTTAATCCCAGTAATGGACTTCTGCTGGACACTTATATTGACTATGCCAAACCATTATACAATTATACCAAAGTATTATTGCCTTTCAGTAATAAACCAACAGGCAATCTATTAGGCTGTGCCCCTGGCACCAAGCTAATAGGAATATACAGTTAGGGCCAGAAATATTTGGACAGTAACACAATTTTCGCGAGTTGGGCTCTGCATGCCACCGCATTGGATTTGAAATGAAGCCTCTACAACAGAATTCAAGTGCAGATTGTAACGTTTAATTTAAAGGGTTGAACAAAAATATCTGATAGAAAATGTAGGAATTGTACACATTTCTTTACAAACACTCCACATTTTAGGAGCTCAAAAGTAATTGGACAAACAAACATAACCCAAACAAAATATTTTTTTTTCAATATTTTGTTGCGAATCCTTTGGAGGCAATCACTGCCTTAAGTCTGGAACCCATGGACATCACCAAACGCTGGGTTTCCTTCTTCTTAATGCTTTGCCAGGCCTTTACAGCCGCAGCCTTCAGGTCTTGCTTGTTTGTGGGTCTTTCCGTCTGAAGTCTGGATTTGAGCAAGTGAAATGCATGCTCAATTGGGTTAAGATCTGGTGATTGACTTGGCCATTGCAGAATGTTCCACTTTTTTGCACTCATGAACTCCTGGGTAGCTTTGGCTGTATGCTTGGTGTCATTGTCCATCTGTACTGTGAAGCGCCGTCCGATCAACTTTGCAGCATTTGGCTGAATCTGGGCTGAAAGTATATCCCGGTACACTTCAGAATTCATCCGGCTACTTTTGTCTGCTGTTATGTCATCAATAAACACAAGTGACCCAGTGCCATTGAAAGCCATGCATGCCCATGCCATCACGTTGCCTCCACCATGTTTTACAGAGGATGTGGTGTGCCTTGGATCATGTGCCGTTCCCTTTCTTCTCCAAACTTTTTTCTTCCCATCATTCTGGTACAGGTTGATCTTTGTCTCATCTGTCCATAGAATACTTTTCCAGAACTGGGCTGGCTTCTTGAGGTGTTGTTCGGCAAATTTAACTCTGGCCTGTCTATTTTTGGAATTGATGAATGGTTTGCATCTAGATGTGAACCCTTTGTATTTACTTTCATGGAGTCTTCTCTTTACTGTTGACTTAGAGACAGATACACCTACTTCCCTGAGAGTGTTCTGGACTTCAGTTGATGTTGTGAACGGGTTCTTCTTCACCAAAGAAAGTATGCGGCGATCATCCACCACCGTTGTCTTCCGTGGACGCCCAGGCCTTTTTGAGTTCCCAAGCTCACCAGTGAATTCCTTTTTTCTCAGAATGTACCCGACTGTTGATTTTGCTACTCCAAGCATGTCTGCTATCTCTCTGATGGATTTTTTCTTTTTTTTCAGCCTCAGGATGTTCTGCTTCACCTCAATTGAGAGTTCCTTTGACCGCATGCTGTCTGGTCACAGCAACAGCTTCCAAATCCAAAACCACACACCTGGAATCAACCCCAGACCTTTTAACTACTTAATTGATTACAGGTTAACGAGGGAGACGCCTTCTGAGTTAATTGCAGCCCTTAGAGTCCATTGTCCAATTACTTTTGGTCCCTTGAAAAAGAGGAGGCTATGCATTACAGAGCTATGATTCCTAAACCCTTTCTCCGATTTGGATGTGGAAACTCTCATATTGCAATGGGGATGTGCACTTTCAGCCCATATTATATATATATATATATATAATTGTATTTCTGAACATGTTTTTGTAAACAGCTAAAATAACAAAACTTGTGTCACTGTCCAAATATTTCTGGCCCTAACTGTAGCTGTGGTAGGTCTGAAGGTCTTGTTTAGGTTCCCAGATGTGATAGTGACACACTGGTGTCCCATGATCATGTTGTTGGACATCAATGGGGCAACAGAAGATGCCAGGGTCACCATTATTCACAGCAACCAAGGGGCTACTGCCTGCATCTGCTGCTGGGCTACGTAGATATATATATATATATATATATATATATATATATTTGCAGTAAGAATACTGCATTTGAATGTACAGTTATGTTCATATCTGGGAATAGTTCATGATCTAAAATCTCAGAAAAATCTCTTAAACCTAACCAAATGGGAGCATAAATATCAAACATTGCCAGCAGTAAGGGTTGTACTGAACAGCTCAGTGACAATCTCATGCAGGAGCGTAACTATAGAGGATGCAGGGGATGCGGTTGCACCTGGGCCCACGAGCCTTAGGGGGCCCATAAGGCCTCTCTTCTCCATGTAGGGAGCCCAGTACTATGAATAAAGCATTATAGTTGGGGGCCCTGTTACAGGTTTTGCATCGGGGCCCGGGAGCTCAAGTTACGCCTCTGATCTCATGGGATGCCAGATAATTAGATTTCTGATTGGCCAGAAACGTCACAGTCATCTGTAAGTGCTGTGATTGTTAAGTGCAAGCAGTTCAGTCACAAAGCATGGCAGTGGTAGAAAGGTTATGGCTTAAGGCTACATTGCTATATCAATGCCTTGACTGATTACCATTATCACCAATCCACCATCACAGTACCAGAGGGTGCTTGAGGGTACTGTGAGATCTACCATGAGAAATGTTGCATCCTCTGCCTGAAATTCTGGCTACGATTCATTCTTATATTTGAGCTGAACAGTCAATTTGTAGCCCAGTTCTTCTTTCATCTACAATGGTTGATTGGAAATAGAACTTTAGGGGTGCTTCCCTGACCTCTAGAAATGTATTGTCCCCTTATATTACAATTTATCTGGAAAGATTGGATATTAACAAAATCTGCAATTAGGGTAGAGGTCTATGCATTTCCAGTCACATATATTACTAGAAGATTAACCATTGTAAACATTTTCCATTGGGTTTTTCTTCTTATTCTTTGACATCAAATAAAGAATCTCCATATTTCAGCTCTGTAAATCAGATTTTCCACAAAGATTCCATGCAGGGCAACATGGTGGTTCAATGGTTAGCACTGGAGTCCTTGGTTCAAGTCTGGCCAATGACTACATCTGCATGGAGATTGTAAGTTCTCTCTGTGTTTGCAGTAGTTTCCTGCAGGGGCGTAACTATAGAGGATGCAGGGGATGCGGTTTCACCCGGGCCCAGGAGCCTTAGGGGGCCCATAAGGCCTCTCTTCTCCATATAGGGAACCCAGTACTATGAGTAAAGCATTATAGTTGGGGGCCCTGTTACAAGTTTTGCATCGGGGCCCGGGAGCTTCAAGTTACGCCTCTGGCTTCCTCCCTCACTCCAAAAACATACTAGGAGGCGAAATTGATATTGTGAGTCCCAAGGGGGACAATACATTATAATGTACAAGGGCTGCACAATATGTATGTGCTATATAAATGAGCAAGATAATAAATAGAGTAGGCATTAATGGGAAGTTCTAGGTTATTAAAGTTGGATCCCACAGTCAAAACTATTTACTGAATCTTCACTGAGTTGATATTAAATTGAATATGATAAACTTGGACAAAAATCAAGAAAAAAAAAAAACACACAATTTATTTTCTTGAAATTTTAATGAAAACAAAAAGAAAAAAAAATAGAAAATATTCAATTCCTTTACATTTCAAGCAGTTGTATATACATGAGTCCTAAAACATGCAAGTTGATATTCTGAGCTTGAGCCACACACCAATGCTGTGTGGTTTATTAATATTAACTTAAAACATTATTAAACCATATTGTGGCTTCCATATACACATTAGTTTGTTTTAACTCCATATATTAAAACAAACCTTCTATAAATATCAGTCTCTGTGGCATTGGTCAATAGAATTGTACATTTTATTACAGCAGGAAGGAAAAACAAACACCCATTTCCAGTTAAAATTGTGGAGGCCATTAAGTCTACCAAATGTACTATAGGATACTTGGATGGGAAAAACATACGTCTCCCAAGGGTAAGAATTAGACTAATGTCACTATGAAGTTTTCGTAATGTTCGTGAACATGCACCATCAAATCTATGCATTATGGATGTTATGTAGTACACAATTAAGCTGGCCATAGACTGGTTTATTTTGGCATTCTAAAATCTCTAATTTAGACCATTCTTTGTCAACTATTGGCATCTTTTTGAAATGAATGAGTGTGATAGATGCCAACTGATGGCAGTTAAATGTTGAAAACTTGATGTCATATTGGATTTTTTTAGGTCATTGTCCTGTGCAGTGGTTAAAAAGTCATGCAGATAAAAAGCCAGCTCTTCCAATGCTTAAAGAATATAGTATAAAATAAAGAGCCTTTATTTGAAGATTATTAAAAATATTTTCATGAGACCGCAACACGCCATAGTATCATTATCCCCTCTGACATGTTTCCAATGCCATCTGGCACCCTTAGTCGTAGCAAATGAATTAAAAACAGTACTCAGTATTTAAGAGCAAAACACCTGGGTGGCAACCAGTAGTTTCAAAGGGTCAAAAACCAAAATGTACCTCTTAACTTGATCTAAGTTTAAATTTTTTACATGTCAGACATGAATTTAAACAGCTATGAATATTCTGAAATGTTTAGACACTTGACCTTAGATTAAGTGAACAGGTATATTTTGTCTTAACCCTTCTGGGTGGCAGCCAATAGTTTCAAGTGTTTTGCTTTAAAATATTCAGTACCGTTTTAAAATTTATTTGCTCCAACTAAGGGTGATGGATGGCATCAGAAACGCATCAGAGGGGATAAATGACACCATGGCATAATGTGGTCTCACAGCAAAATATTTTTCAAATAAAGGTTATTGATTGTACACCATTTTTCCTCAAGCATTGGAGGAATTGGATTTTTCTCTGACTGCACCGACACAGCTTTTGGCCAAATGCATCCATGCTGTCTGTGCAGCTTAGAGGATGTGGTCAGCTGGATTTGTTTGCTCTTATATAACTTTGTTGAAAAGTCATTCCAGTCGAACAGCAAATTTGCCTCCCTTCAATGGAATCCTAGACAAGAAATTGATCGGTTGGGAAAGAGATTGTTATAGGATAGAATCAGCCAATTTAAGGCTGGGTACAACTAAGTGGATTGGCATTACGAAATTGCAGAAAGACATTACTGACATTCATATGAACTAAACTGGTTGCATTATGGAAGGATATGGATATAATTTTTATCATTAAATGGCATGGAGTAGGGGCCGATTTATTTTCAGCCTACAAAATGCCAAATCTGTCTGATCTTGTCTACAAGAATCTAGCATACATATAGCGATAAACGTTTCTGGATTATGTGATTGTTGGCCTTTGTCTATACATACTTTGTTTTAGAAACAAATACTAGAGGTCGTAGCAACCACAACACATGCTATTGAATTGCTGGATAGAGACAATTTTCACAGTAATGTGAATCAGATTATAATATAATATGAGCATGTACACACACATACATGCAATATGTAAGCAAGCAATAGTTACTGCGTAATCAGCAATGGCAAATAAGATTAACCCTGCTCCAATTTCAAATTAATATATATACACACACACGCACACACTCACACACACTAAATCTTTAGCCCAACCACCTATAAAACAGTGTCAATTAAAGAGGCATTAAAATATAGTATAATTTCATACGTAAAGTATATTCTAGCTTTAGGAACTCCTGCAAAGCTATAAAATGGACATACTTAAAAGGCAGAACTCTTCCAGATTTTACTAGCCATTTCATGTAAACATTTAAAGTGTCCTAAAAGAAAAAAAAATTAAACATCTGCTTGATTTATCTAGTGTCCATTTTATTGAGCAATAAAGCCAGTAATGGAAGCTTTAATATATCATTTAGAAAGGTGAGGCTGCACTTACAGCATCCATAGTAATCAAGAACAGGAACTACTAGAGGGGGGAAAAAAAAAAAAAAAAAAAACTAAAAACTTGCCCTCCCACCCTATGTCATCTTAAGGGCCATCATCAGTAATAAAAACTTACGATTCAAATCCAATTGACTCAAATACAAGAAATTATGGAGCCTTGTTATAAATAGGATAGGCCATCTGGCTTAAAATACACTAACAATAAGGAGAAACAATTTTTAAAAACGTAAAATCTGGAAGATATAGATAAAAAAAAAAAGCCGTATACAGCATGTCCAAGTTTACTACATACAAGCTAATTGTTTGTAAGAGTCAGAAAAGCTGGAAACCTGTCAGTACCTCAACGAATAACACACAGCTTACTCTGCTGACCATTAAATATGGGCAGATAATATAATCTACTGTAAGTATAATAAAAAGCACTAAAATGAATGATTTTATCATTTGTAAAAGTGTTATGAACACCTAAGAAGAACGTTCCTGGTTGTTGTGTTAGTAGTTACAGAAATTGCTTAAATAGGTTATTGATGAATGCATTCTATTCCTGAGTAGTGGTCTGGACACATTTTACAGAGGTGGCAGCGGACCAGACGTCCAACAAAAGAGCTCAGTCCGAGTACATCTTAACAATTCACTGGTAGTGACCGAAATGGAAGTTGAGAATTGCCAACACTTAAATGCCTTCAAGCAATAGTCATCTGCAGATTTCTATGCTGCTCATTCTCATTATTTCTTAGGAATTCTTCTGTGGGATCTTTATGGTGACTGTTTTTGCTTCTGTGTATTCTCGTAGTCCATACTCTCCCCTAAAAGAAAAAAAAACAAATGTCAATTCATTTTATTTGAGATTACAAACATATCTGATGAAAAATATTAATCACTGAAATCAACACACCTCAACTAAAAAGGACAATAGTTTTAGGGTTCATGTCAGGGATGCCCAACATGTTTTTGAGATGCATCCCACCACTCTCGATTTATACTGCCTACTCTACTTTCTTTCCACATGTACAGTCTTCCATGCAGCGTCGGCTGATTATCCTTGCCAACTTCTCCAAGTGCTTTCCAACTCCATCCCTCCCTATTTTAATACATTTAGAAAGAGATACACTGTGCATGTAAACTCTGTCCCACAATGCTCAGCAGTTTTCTTTTGTCTGCTTGTCTCTACAGGGTACTACCTGATGGTGAAGGTCTATTCCTATGCAAGAGGCATGGTTCGTTTACCAATACAGTAAAGGAAATAATTCATTTCTCATCGCCTATAGCATTATCAGCTAGTTGGACAATTTTAAAGGTGGTGCTTTGCGATTTTTCTTTACGTTCCATAAATTGTCCTTTTTACCCTCTTTAATATTCTAGACAGCTGCCTGTCCTAAGTTCCAGCCCTAACTAGTGTACATGCCAAAGCCATATGCAGCAAACATGTACATTAGCACATCAAGTCCCTGTATAAAGAACTAAAAATACTTACATTTCCCTCCCGTTTCCAGACATTTTGTATCCTCCAAATGGACTCTGGGCATTTAAGGCATTGTAGCAGTTTATCCTGTAGATTAACAACCAGGAACAAGTTATTAGATAAGAAAAAAAGTTGTAGTTGATTGACTGATAGTATATTTTAGTATATTTTTCTATATTTTATCCGAATATTCATATATCTAACAACTAAGGCAAGATCAGGACATTATTTGTAGAGACAGAATAACCTCCTTCTTGCCTCAGCAATTCATATAAATTTCAAATTCCTAGCAGCTCCAGAACCCTAACTCTTGGGATAGGCAGTTCTCAATTTAGCATTCTGGTGAAACCCCATTGCACCAATTTAATTTGTAAATTAATTGTAAAATTCAATTTATAGTTCTCCTTAAATAGCTCCTTGGGCTAGAAACTGCTTAAATTGCACTGTTTCTAATAACCTAAAACTGACGTCATGTGTCCTTTAATTAGGATTCATTGCCAATAAATATTTTCATGAACTTGGAAGGGCTAATTTGGAATCTGCATTTTCAAAAAAAGGCCTAAAGGCAGAAAATACCAGCATTGCTTACTTAGCAAATAACTAAATAACAAGGGACTAAAACAAATGCAAGTTAATGAATGGAGTAACCTAATTGCAACAAAGCTCCAGGTCCGGTTGGGCCAATAGTGCTATACACCATTTTAAAGTGGTTAAAGGGGTACTGCAAGAGAATGCTAAAGTACATGCACACAGTTTTCATGCATTATGAATTCATTGTAACTTCTGAGAGTTTTTATTTAAAAAAAGTTCTGGATTTGTTCTTACCACACAGTTCCAGCTTGCATTGCTGATGACACTGTAAGGGCCTTGTTGATATCATTTGTAAATACTGCTGCAACTAGGCCAAAGTCAGAATTGTTGGCTCGTTCTATAGCTTCTTCCATGGTTTTAAACCTTAGTATTTGTTGTACTGGTCCAAATATCTGTAAGAGAAAGTCTATTGTGTTATATACAAAAAAAAAAGCAAACACATATGCATAAAGAAGCAAGGGGTAGGTAAATTTATTGTTGCCATACAGGCAGTAGATCGTTTGCTCGCTAAATCAATCAGTCGTTCACATTCACTTCATTTCTGCATGAAATGAAGATAAGCAGATGAGGAACAGTTAAAGCATCTGGGAATGTTTAGTTGCAAAAAAAAAAAAAAAAAAGGCTGAGAAGAGACTTAATAGAGGTCTACAAATATCTGAAGGGCTGTCACAGTGCAGAGGGACCAGCCCTATTCTCATTTGCACAAGGAAAGACTAGAAGCAATGGGATCAAACTCTGATAGTGAGGGTGATCAATGAGTGGAACAGGTTACCACGGGAGGTAGTAAGTTCTCCTTCAATGGAAGTGTTCAAACAAAGGCTGGACAAATATCTGTCAATTGTTTAGTGAATCCTGCATTGAGCAGGGGGTTGGAACCCATGACCCTGGAGATATCTTCCAACTTTACCATGCTAGGATTCTAAGGTTTTATGAAATGAACCATCGTTCATAGTTTGATCGTTAGCTGTGTTTACACTAAAGGAATATCAATAAAAGTCCAATGATCCGGCTATTTTTTTAACGATAATTGTTCTGTCTAAACACACCTTTAAACTGCAATATACCATGGCTAAAAATGCAGAGAGAAACCTTTAATTTATCTTAATGTCACAATACTAAGTGGAGCTCTCCTCCACCACCCTGCCTCCCTGTTGGCTGCACTGTGAGCAATCCAGCGATACTCACTCCTGTGTAACAGCACAGGAGCGAGTATACACGGGGAAAAGTCTTGGGCATTGTTTGCCTGACATTCGTTACATGTAAAAGGGCCTTAAGCCATTCTGCCATCTTCTGTTTAAAAAAAGAAGTCAGTATTAAAGTAACTAGTAGATTATTTTGCAAAGCTCTTACCTCCTCCTTTGCAATCCTCATGTTATCTGTCACATTAGAAAAGACTGTTGGCTCTATGAAGAAACCCTTCCTTCCTAGAGGTTTACCACCACATTCCAATTTGGCACCTTCAGTAACACCAGACTGAATCATATCCAGGATTTTATTATATTGCTTCTTGTCAGTCTGTTAAGAAAAAAAAGAGAGTATATGTTATACGGGGATTTAACAAACAGCAAAGAGCATCCTTGGGATATGATGAAAATACTCTCCACAGGCCCTGTACTAGGTGTAACATAATATACTCTTTTTGCCCATATTCCATCCCTGAGAGACTGAGGAAAGGCCAAATAAGAACAACAGCGTAATGATTTCACAACAGTGATGGGAGCAGTTTGTTAAACTGCAGTGTTATCCAATTTCTCAGATTCATGATACCTGTGGGCCTTGTTCTGTTGTTGGATCAAAAGGACTCCCAACTATTCTCCTCTTTGCACGTTCAACACTCCTCCGAACAAACTCATCATAAATCGAGTCTTCCACAAATGTTCGTGAGCCTGCAGTACAACACTGGCCTTGGTTGAAAAAGACCCCTTGGTGTGCCTGTTCCACAGCATAGTCCACTGCAGGAAATATTAAGGCCATCAAATGTAAATTATGATTTTTTTGTAATTCACATTTATACAGTAAAATACACATTGGTTGAGAACAGACTTACAATCGGCATCTGCAAATATAATGTTGGGACTTTTCCCGCCTAATTCAAGAGTCACTCTTTTAAGGTTGCTTTTCCCTGCAGCTTCTTGAATCAGCTTTCCTACCTATGAGAAAACATGGAGGATTTTAAGTGCACAACCAATACAATCAAAAATACATCCACTGTTAGTCTTTACTGTAGAACTTTCTTCTTCAAACTGCTGACCCAGAAGTAATTACATTATCATAGTAAGTAGGGCCGAAAAACAAGACATATGTCCATCCAGTTCAGCCTATTAACCCCCAACGTTGATCCAGAGGAAGACCAAAAAAATCCCCAATGAATTAAAAGCCAATGTTCCCCATTTTTACATTTTGATATTAGGGCAATGTAAATTTATACTAGGAATTCCCAGAACATTATGCTTTATATAGACACTATACAGAAAAAGTTGTATAAACCATAAAATGTATCTGCCCAAACTTTTTTTTAACTGTAGTGTTTAGAAATTATTCATTAAAAAGAAAGAAAATGCTACAGAGGACATTAGCTATGAATTTGAGCATAATTGAAGATCAGACATGTAAAAATATGGTTCAGGTTACTTTTGGTCAAAGATTTTAGACTTGTATAAGTAGACCTATTCTGTTAATATACATATTTTAATCCTTAGCATACATCATTGGTAGCAGTTTTCCCACCGAGTTCTTCTGCTTTACATCAAACTGTTGAAGTCAATGCTCAGTATATGAAATTTTACCAAACATACAAAGCTTTACCTCCAGCTCTGTGCAAAGATTAATGTGCAATTGTACAAAAAGCTGCATTGAAATAATTTTCCAAACCCAGTAAATTGAAAATTAAATAGTTTACGAAAATCTATGATATCCTGGCTTTTATTTTCATCTTTCCTTTTACCGATCTTAATAAAGAATAGATTTATGGCAACTCCAGAAACTTTATTACCAGTTATTACCAAACAATATAAGCCAAGGTAAAATACAGAAGTATATTAAATCTATGTATATAATGAATTTTGGGAGGGTTTGAGCACATCTACGTAAAACAAACCAAATAGAAAAGCTTTATGAAGGTCTAAGGTAAGTTTAGGCAATCTGTAGCTCTTCAACTTGTGATCCCACAATTGATGGCCGAAGCCTGTTTACGTCTGGCTTAAGATATACAAGTCAGCCAAGATTTAATAGCATTTCTTGTGCATATGTTTTACAAAGCAAGAAATATTAGAATCTGCAATAATAAATCCACTCGAAGTACTTGAAGTAGCAATAATGTTTAGAACGAAGGCTTCTGCTAATGTCTTAGCCCTTCTTAAACCATACCCTGCTTTTGCCTCATTTGTTATCAAAAAGCATTGCACAACCAAGTTAAAAACTCATTATTTAGGCAGAGGTCATATGCTCTGTATATACCATACATGACATTAATCTCACTTAAGAAATGAAAAGGGAGTCCTGCTGAGTAAATTAGAATCAGTGGTAATACAGCTGTTTGCTACAAACATTTGTTTGGCATTAAGCACTTGCAATACTCCTGTAGTGCGCTTTGATGGCTTCAACTGTATCTTTTGAGCAATGATGAGATCATAGTTTGTATAAAGAAAATGCATTGCCAAGTATAACAGAACATAAAACTTCGTTTAACAAGTGTCCACAAAACAATCTTTCATGTCTAATCGGCAATTTCTCTTGAAAAAAAAAAAGTTGTAGAACAAACACAAAATCAGGGCTCTTCTAGGTGGCCATTGCAGCACACTCTCTATCACATAGTGGATGTTGCTTTTTTCTATGATCACTGTATTGGACTGTAGAATCCCTAATTTGTGCATGTACATGCCAACATACTCTACAGTATTATAGTAGATAGCTAGAGGACTTGACCTTCACGCCTTTCCAAGCTATTTATGCAGGAATGTAAGAAGTGACAGATAACTGAAGTTCTCCTTTACTGAAGCAGTAATAACCCAACCATAACTAGACCAACACAAATGGTGGCTTATGTAACCTTTCTAGGATTCTTTATATTCTTAACTAATCCCATTTTCTAAATTACTTTTACAGTAATCTACAATTTTATCCTCAATGGATGGTTGTGCCCCATTAAAACAATCGGAAATTATAGAGGGAGAGATCTTTCCTGGGATCACTTCCTATTAGACATTATTCATACAAGTGAGTGCAATTTGTGAAAATCTGGCCTATTTTTCATGCCTTTTTCATGGATGAGTGTCATTCATTCTTAAATTCATGTTTAAAAAACAAAACCAAAAAAAAAAAAAACCCGAAGGTGGCTCAATTGATCTTTTTTAAAACTACTATTAAGTCAATGGGTGCTTAAAAAAAAAAAAAAAAAAGAAGAAGAAAAAAAAAGAGAACACACTCACATGCTATGCAAGTGCAATCCGTTACTTTTACTACACGCAGTGACTTGAACAGGCAATGCTCATCCGAAAATCAGGCTTGTATTATACATCAGAGTAAAAAAAAAAAAAAAAAAAAAAAAAAAAAAAAAGGGCTTATGTGAATAGAACACATTGATTTCAATGGTTTTATTTCCATGCATGTTCAGTCCAATTAAAAAAATCAGATTGCACTTGCATAGAAAAAGATTTTATGTGAACAAAGCCTAGCCGGTTTTAAAGTCTGCTGCAAAGTGCAGTTCCCACTCTAAGGGTCTTGTCACAATGGTGTCTGAATGGGCACCGCTTCTCCAGTGGTAACAGCTGACCATTTAGGACTTGCAATAGCTAGAGTGACGGCACCTTTTTTCCCTGGACAACCTACCCAAAAATCATTGACATTGGAAAACCATATTGAGTGAGAGATAAGTAATCTTTGTCTATAGGTCAGATATGGATATAAATTCATTACCATCATTTACTTTGAGCTACATGATGAAAATAATTACAATCGTAATAAACTGCTCAAGTACCACTAGTCTCAAAAATCATCAAGATCTATTTTATACCCCATGAACACTAGAAAAATGTACCAAGCAGTTTCTGAATGGTAGGCTGTCACCAACATCTACCCCCAGGCAAACCAGCCTATTGACTACTAACCAAATGCTGTTAGCAAATGGCAGATACTTAAAAAAGGGCATTTTATTAATCTTCAGCTAGTTTGGGATTCTAAAAACTGTTAAAATCTACTGTAGAAGTTTAATATCTACTTACAATTGTCTACAACAAATAGTGGAAAATCCAGAATAGCCCCATGTTCAGAATAGTTAGAGCTGCATCCATTTGCCTTTTGGACAGTTAGATTTATCATTAGTTTACTGAGAAATAGGAATCAAGTCTCCAAAAGCCAGGTACCTGAAGGAATTGCCAATTTAGGAATTTACAAGCTGTGGCTTTAATGTGACAGTCCCTCAGTACGGGTATAAAGCTGTCATGACGGGGAGGGGTGCACTTTCCTTTCCTGAAAGCATTTTCTTCATTAATTGAAAGTAAAGCCCTATATTTACAAATTGTTATTATAGTAAGTGTATTAAAGATGTGATAATGTTAACCACGGTTGCTAGAAATCTGGAATATGGAACAGTTTATGCCAGTCTAGTGTTATATAAAAAGATACATCTGTTATTACTTAGAATCTTAAGATACCCTTTTGTCATATTTGTGTTACTTACCACTTCACATTAAAAGCTTGTTTTAACCCCTTCCCAACATCTATTGGATGTCGCAGGAAAGTGTATGAAGTAGGTTCAGGGGCTGAACCCACTACATATGCGGCAACTGTTGTCTGTGTTATATAGCTGATGACAGATTACAGCAATCAGGATGGAGATAACTCTTCTCTCGGCCATATAACACCTTAGATGTCACCGTCAATAGTGGTCATGGCATCTAATCCATCCCCCACTACACCTCTTGGCTCCCATTGCTATGTGATCATGGGATTTTGAGTGGTTGCTATAGCAGCTAAGGGCCAAATGAAATACTCATTAGTACTTTTCCCCCCATTTATTAGTATAATAAAATACATAACACCGGGATTGTGTGTGTGTGTGGGGGGGGGGGGGGGGGGGGGGTCTCCTCATGCTCCTCTTCCCCTGTAAAAAATTAAATAAAAAACAAAAAAAGGACTAAAGTAATCAAAATAGTCAAAAAGTTGCAGGTACCCCAAGATGATACCAAATTATGGGTCTCTGAAGATGTCAAAGTTTTAAAAACTATATGAATCTGGAGTAGCCATAATTTTAACTATAAAATAAGAGGTGTTTTTTTTTTAAGTTACACAGTTGATGCTGCAAAAAACACAAAAAAATAAAAAATAAAAAAAAATTAAAATGACCGAATTGCTTCTTATTGCATTTCACCCCAGAAAAATGTTTTTAGAAGAAGTTTTTCAATGCAATAAATGGTGACATTAAAAATACAACTTGTCCTGCAAGAAACAAACCCATATATGACTGGGTTTGTTGAAGATAAAAAAAAGGTCATGGTTCTTGGTAGGTAGGAATGAAAGAATGAAATGTTGCCACTAAAACTAGCTTCAACTTGTGGAACCCTGGTCTTCTGGTGTTTGCATGTTGGCCTAAAAATATGTGCTGAAGATTAAGATCTCATTAACTAGGGCCGCTGCGCTTTAGGATCCTGAAGTCCCTTTGTCACATTATAAGTCAACAGTATATGTTTAAGGGGATTTTGTCATTTAAAAAAAAAAAAAAAAAAAAAAAAAAAATCTATACCCACTTATTCCCCTACAGGCAGTCTTCGTACAGCGTCTTTTCCTCCATGAGCTTCTGCAGTGCCCCGGGTCACGTCACCCCAAGCTGGCCGGCTTGTAATGAAGCCAGCATTCCTCGCATTCTCTTCCTAAGGTCAGTGAAGGTCACGTCCCTGTCACATAGCCTTTACTGGCTAGGCAGGAATGCTGATCTATTGCAGAGACCCCCTTGCATGAGCAGTCTCTGCAATAGCTTGGCTTTCCGTGCTGGGCTGTGATGTAACGGACACTGCCGGCAGGAAGGTGAGGTGCCACCCCCCCCCCTCCTTCCCTGGGACTGCAGGAGACAGGAGAAGATGGGTGACGTGAAGATCTGGTAAGTAAACTGCCTGGGATGGAATAGGCAAGTATAGAATTTTTTTTTAACAGAACCTTTTTAATTAGATTGAATTATAATAAATCAAACTAGGTGCCGACATCTCAGTGGAAATGAACAATTCACAAGTGTGCATATATGACCCAACAACAAATTAGGTGGTGGGTCCTCAGGCTATGCATGAATTTCCTCCCACAATGTACAGAGTTACTAGAAGACACAGACAAACAATTTAAAAATAAAGCCTATTCACTTTGAGCATTAAGAATTATTTACATTTAATATTGGAGATACTGTTAATAGTAAATCAATTATGTAGATTTAATATACGACTCATTTTATACATGAATAATATGCAATTATCAGCAAGCAGGGTTTTTCCATGCATGAGACATATTGGTAAATTTGGAATCCATGTACATTTCTAATCCCTGCAGATTCACTGTTCAGGGAAATTGCCCACAATTCACAGAAAACGTACATACATACCTCTGTAGACCCAGTGAATGCAACTTTATCTATGCCAGGGTGAGAAGTTATTGCTGCGCCTGCAGTTGGACCATATCCTGGCAAAATATTAACAACTCCTGGTGGAAACCCAGCCTAGTAAAATAAAAATGAAGGGAAAAATGGTGTGTGAAGATTGTCTGCATAAAGTTAATTTTAAGTTGTTAAATTTAAGTATCTGCGAAAAGCATAATATTACTAGAGCCTCATTTTACCTCCTTGATGAGAGCTCCCATGTAGAGTGCAGTGAGGGGTGTCTGTTCAGCTGGTTTAATTACTACAGTGTTTCCACAGCACAGAGCTGGTGCAATCTTCCATGCAAACATCAGAAGAGGAAAGTTCCACTGCAGGAGACAACAGGTGGTCAGATGAGAATTTTAAGCTGTGACAATTCATAAATGGTTTATGAAATAATCCATTTACAGCACTATTCTCATTTGCACAAGGAAAGACTAGAAGCAATGGGATAAAACTGAAAGGGAGGAGACACAAATTAGATATTAGAAAAAAAACTTTGACAGTGAGGGTGATCACTGAGTGGAACAGGTTACCACAAGAGGTGCAGAGCTCTCCTTCAATGGAAGTCTTCAAACAAAGGCTGGACAGATGTCTGTCTGGGATAATATTAATGAATCCTGCATTGAGCAGGGGTTTGGACCTGATGACTCTGGAGGTCTCTTCCAACTCTACCATACTATGATTGAAACCACATATATACAGTATTGTGGCACCTTCAGCTGCTATAATATATTAGTCCTGTTACAGCTAACCATTTACTTTATACTCCCACTGAACATTTGGCTGTGTTTATATTCAATCTTCAATTTTAGAAGATGGCCCAATCCCTGCCCATCTGCATGATATTACCTCTTGTCTAAAAGTGTTAAGATTTCTGGGCCTCCCACTGCCCATTTGGGGTAGCTCATGACATCATTGGTGCCTGAACTGCCCATTTATCTTTACTCCTAAATATTATTATTATCTTAAAAATAAGCTGCTATGTGTAGATGAGGAATGCCACTATTTTTGGTCATTATATGGCATTTTTCACCAGTTTTCCCCTCTGCATGCTGCATCTATACTTTACAGTTTTCCCTGAGATGAAAGGACACCAGCTGCTATAATAGCTTCCACATGTAGAAAACAGCAGATTCTGCTTCCCAACTCTCTGTAGCACACACATAGAAATAAGAGAATCAAGTATGACATTATGCAGCCGTACTGAGCAGTGCAGATGCGATTTCAGTGGCTTTGGTACAGTAAACCCTATTAGCTGCTGCAGCAGCACATCTGTGTGAGTCTCTCTACTTCTGTCTCCTTTCTGCAGCTGCTTCCATCTAACCCTCCAGCAGCAAGCAAACAAAAACCACCCAGTTTCCTGTTATTTACCTTGGAGTCACTTTTCACTTGACAACAGGCAGTAGATGGGGGGGGGGGGGGTCCCTTCTAAGGGTGACTACCCACTACAGGTTTTTTTTTCCCCACTGCGAAATTCGCAGCTTTTTTTTTTCTGCAGGGGTCTATGGGACTTGTAATGTTAAAAATCACGAAAAAAATTGCAATTTACCGCGAAATCGCGATTTTGCGTGATCGTGCTTTTACCTTACAAGTCCCATAGACCCCTGCAGAAAAAAAAAAAAAAAAAGCTGCAAATTTCACAGTGAAAAAAAAACTGTAGTGGGTAGTCACCTTAATATGCTAGGTGGCCAGCACTTTAGAGCAAAGCATCATTTTAGGTAAAGTTATTTGCACTTTTGCTAGTAATTATAAAACTTTATTTATTGCCAAAAGCCTTTATTACTGTACTTAGCCAAACAGCTACTGTATATTTTAAGGATGTTTTTTGTAAAAAAAAAGTTTTTTTAAATTACTGTTTAAGAAGAAACATTTATTTTCATTAACATTTCATGTAAAAGGCAAAAAAAACCTTATGTTATTCTAATCCAAATACTAGAATCATAATTATTTGTAAAGATCAATTTTTAATTATGCATTTAATCAAATATTGAAATATCATGCTCCGTAAAAACTCAAAATGAAGACTTTTCACATTACTTCATTTTTTTCTTAACTGGTGAAAACAAGACCCTACATTGGCCTAACCAAATTGATCTGATAAATGCAGCTGAATGTTTTTTTTAAATATTTCTTATCACTCAAAAATATACAAAATGCCTACTTTTCACCAAACACTTAATTTTCTTATTTCACAAATGTTTGTAAGCCAGATATTAAACAATACTTGCAAAAAGGAAAAAAAAAATAAAATCTTCAAATAGATGCTGCCCGCATTCTGACTTTCTGGCCAAGGTTTTACAGAATGCAATGCCAGATATCCAGTGAAAGCATTAGGCACAGACCAAGAACATTGCCAAGTACTGCTGCTGACTTAAGGGAAATGAGTAACTTGTGTTAAGGAATGTGGAAAATTTGTTGTGCAAAACCCGATGGGATGAGATGTAGACATATAGCATTTTACCTTTTCTGTGTATGGCCTTTTTCTATACTCTTAAGTAAGGTATCATTTTTAATTAAAGCAGTTATCTAGGGACAAAAGGACTCCATGAATATCCCCTTTAAAGTCTGATTTGTGTAGTGTGTTCTTATAGTCACACAGTTTACATCATTCTCTACTTGCTAGCTTACATTAAGTAGGTAACAAGTAGTAGGCAACAGATAGAAATAATCACTGAGGCAGAGGGATCCAGTTACCATTGTACCAGTTATTATTTTTCACGTACTGGTTACCATTAGTGGTACAAACCAGTTACCATCATCTTGACGTACTGGGTACCATTATTTGTATAACGACAGGTGGATAATATCATAACAACCTAGTGTTCTAATGAAGAACCACCATTGTTTATTACAATTATAGGTGTATATTAATAACATTGTTAAAGGTCCGTCATCTATAAGAGAGGACCAACTTGGTACCTGTTGAGCGTTAAATGGGAGGTATCATATGTTCCATCCTTCACCCCCTATTTAATTCATCAACTGATACATACGTTGTGTTTTTGTTTTGATCTTTCTGTCTTATGTGTCTACGAGGCGCATCATTTTAAAATACTTTAATAAAAGTTAATTTTTAAGGGATCAATACAGTGATAGGTCTTTAGGCAACAGATAGAAAGGAGTATAGTGGCCAAATGAGGCTACAGAGGTTTCTTTTGGATTTTCATAAGGAATCTAAATAGTTAGTTTCCAGAGCATAGATAGAAGCGCAGTTCCACTGCCATGTAGTGGAAGACATTTCACAGTGCCATGTTGAGAGCCTCAACAGTAAAAGGAACTCTGGGACTAAAATGCATTAATTTGTAATAAAGGTAGTTTCAAAAGGAACATGGAACTTGGGGTAAAACTTATTAAATGCCCTAACATCTCCATGAAGTTGAATATATAGGTCTGAAAAGCAAAGAATCACTAAAAGGGCCCTGGAAAATAGTTAGCAACTTCCCACCCTTCATGTTATATGCAAGTATTCATGGGCCAACAACTTTGCTCGGGAAACATGGGATCATATAGAGTCTGTGGTCAAATAATCCTTTGGTCTATATCAGCGTGCACCTTAAGCTATATGTAGTTGTATGATAACTTTAGAACGCTGCACAATATGTCAAAGGAAGGAATTTCTTTGACTATTGCTCTGTATCACAATGTTATTAGTTACAGATGAATAGGATTTGAAGAAGGAAACTGGCAGAATGACATGTTTGGAAATGTTGGTTCTGACCACCTCTACAGATAAATAAGGACGCTTAACTCTCCATACACTGTGACATCAAAACAAATGCGATGCACGAAAGATACCAGTTACAGGAAACTACCACATTAAGGAAGAGTTTCCCATGAAAGCCAGTGTGCAAGTTTCCTTTGATATTATAGCCATACAGTGTGCCTGCCACAAGAATTTTCCATGGGTGTGTTAGAAGGGAAAATGAATTGGATTATAATGTTCCACTGGTCTCATGCTATAGTAATTCACATGCACTAGAACATGGAATGTTTCTGATTATATTCGTTAAGGTAATTGCATAGTCCAATCCCTCATTTTATAAAATATAATGTATACCCACTGTTCTCTTCCATATTTAGTACTATTTATTAAATATTTAAAAAACAGAACATGAAATATTAAGAATCTATTTTAAAAAATGGAGTTTCATGGTTATCTTGGTATTATATACACCAGACACACACGTTTCTGTAAGTTTTTCCTATATGTTGCAAAATAATCAATAACATTTTCATTCCAATTCGCGAGCCAAAAGAAGCTCCGTGCTTGGAAACAGTTTACCAAGTTACGTAGTTAAACCCCTATTCACCTGTTTAAATAAGCAGCTGTAAAAAGACTTATAGAAATAAGCCAGCAAATAGAAACAGAAGAGTTTTTTTTCTCCTCAAAATCAAAAGAAACACACAGCTGTGACTCATGTTGAGTACGAGTGTAAGCAAAGCCACCCAATGAAAATAAAACCTGCCGACACTTACCGGGATGATCTGTCCACACACTCCGATAGGTTCATGTTTTGTAAATGTAAAGTAATCCCCATCTACAACAGAAGACATAAACAGAGGTTTGTAATATCACAAAGATTGGGGTTGGCATATATGCGATACCCAACTGAAGGAACGGCCTAGTGACGCAAGGAAACTGCATTTTAATCAAATTTTAAAAATACCTTCAATGCATATGCCATGTAGGAAATAGCAACATGAATATTAAAAGGGGTTATCCACTTCTTAACCCAGCCTGGCAAAGAGCTGATCGGCAGGGGTCCTGAGTGGTGGATCCCTGTCGATCAACTATTGATGGCCAATTCTAAGGATAGGTCATCAATAGTTATAAAGTGAACCAACGCTTTAAGCCAGTTTCTCTTACTTTAGGGTGCATTCACATGAACGTATATCGGCTCGGTTTTCACGCCGAGCCGATATACGTTGTCCTCGTGTGCAGGGGAAGGGGGGGTGGGGGGGGGAGGATGGAAGAGTCAGGAGCAGGAACTGAGCTCCCACCCCCTCTATGCCTCCTCTCCACCCCTCTGCACTATTTGCAATGAAAGGAGGCGGAACGGGGGCAGGGCTGATTCTCAGAACTTAGCCCCGCCCCCTCCCCATTGCAAATAGTGCAGAGGGGCGGAGAGGAGGCAGAGAGGGGGGCGGGAGCTCAGTTCCTGCTCCTGGCTCTTCCATCCTCCCCCCCCCCCCCCCCCTGCACACGGGGACAATGTATGTATATCGGCTCGGTGTGAAAACCGAGCCGCTATACATTCGTCTGAATGCAGCCTTACTTGTTAACATTGTTGTGCATGTAGAAAATTGAGAAATGCCAGGTTCTCATTCAGGGGAGTTATCTGGCATAATTTCATTGTGAATAACATTTACATATATTTGTTGCTATATCTCCATGCAGAACGTTTTGGTTCATTAGTGCTGTTAAATTGACATATACTATTTTGAGGTTTACAGTAGACACTTCAGTACAATTATTTGCTGAGTATTTGAAAATGTGCTCTATAAAATGGCATGTTGGACACACCAGAGCAGACAAAGTGTGGCACTCTATACAGTGGCTAGAGACCCGTCATCTGACCTCTACCTTCTACTGAATATACATCTATAATCATAATCTGATCATATATAGTATAGGACATCTACCAATTCATCATTATTTTATTAATTTTATGTGAAATTTTACTCCATACATGGACCTTTCATTAAAAGAGGTTTCCATGCAAAAACTCTTGATGACCTATTCCCATGATCACCGCTCAGGATGAGTTGATCACCTGACCAATTCTCAGCACAACAGGCTGGACATGCATCAAAAAAGAAAGGTAGCAGAAGTGCCATAGCTGGCTTTACTCCCATTGAAAGCAATAGGAGGTGGAGCAGCTATTACATATCCATGACCATCCCTGGTTTCGGAGGCAGTAAAGCCATAAAAGTGTAATAGCTACTTTGGCTCTCATGGATTTCAAAGGGAGTGAAGCCAGCTAGAGCACTTCCGCTGCCATCTCCTATGATGCATGTCCAGCCTGCTGCACTGACAGCGGGCCAGGCAATCAGCTCATTGCCGGGGATCCCAAGTGGTGGGTCCCCAGGAATTAATCGATGACCTAACCTGTGGTTAGATCGTCAGTAGTTTTTACCCAAAAAAACCCTTTAAATATCTAAAAGACAAGAGACATAAAATGATTGCAAAGTCATTTCCTCTTATTTATGGATTAATTTTCTATTCTAGGTTTTCATGAGTATGAAAGCATTTTGAAAATTCATTTGGGTAATGGTATACGATTGTACATCATCTTCGCAATAATTGTTGAATATATGTGGAATGTTAAACTAAAACAGATCACTGAAATATCCCAGAGCTAGTAGTAAGAGAAGTCAGAACCTACCCGCTGGGATGGTCATGCCATGTATCTTGTCTGCCCAGCCAGCATAATACCGAAATGTTTTAATCACGCCTTGAAGATCCACATAAAAAGATTGTAGAAAGGGCTTGCCAGCATTTAGGGATTCAAGTGTCTGAAAAGTGAACGGGAAGGTCAACACTTCTAATATAAAGTAAAAATATAAGCCAGCAATTATAAAACTGAAATACATTAGACTTCTGTGTAAGGTAATAAAAGTCAGAGAAATAACACTTACTGGAAACCTTACTATACTAAATGAGGTCTTTAAATTAATGAGCAAATGGTTGGAGTCAAATATTAAAAGCCGACACCTTGTTTTATATGAAGTTATTCCAAAAATGATGTTAGTCCAGTGGTTACATACTTCTCTAAAATTATTTGGTTTGTAATAGAAGTATTACAGTAGCAATTGGTATAGCAGCAGAGCACGGCTTGGCACAAGTATATAAATGCCTCACATTTTCAAAAATATAAAATACCAGCCTTGTGGTCTTCTGGCAAAAAAAAGCCATAATAACCATCATTCTTCTTACCAAGCAGGTACGAGGAACAGGGGACGACAAAACTCTCAAACATTTATATACTGTACAAGGGCTTCACTGCTAATACACATCACTCACGTCACTTTAGGCCTAGTTAGATCTACGAAAGATAGGAAACTTAGTTTTTTCTTTTGCGTTTTGAAATTCATTTTGTTATTTTTTTATTTCTATGGATCCACCAATTTTTGGTTCAGTGTTGAGTTATTCGAACAGCATTTTTGCCACTCATGCAAGACATGCTTCACATTCACAAGGAAAAACATCTGTTAATAATTATGGGCACCAATTCCATCTGTAGAACTTCAAGGTTTAAGAAATAAATGAAGATCCAGCAACACCAAATACTTACTGTTCCATGTACAGTACATTGTGTTAATGTTGCTTATAGCATATTATCACTTATCAAATGCAACATTAGTCTTAAGTCTTGCATCATAAAATGGAAATGCATACTAGAATATACAGTAGAGTGCATACCATAAATAAAGTAACTTAGCCAAAACACTCACTGAACACTGCATTACCAACTACAGTACATAAAATGTTTAAAAGGGCAGATAGTTTATTATTGCACCTGTTGAGCTCCTTATTAGAGATGAGCGAGTATACTCGCTAAGGCACATTACTCGAGCGAGTAGGGCCTTAGCCGAGTGGCTCCCCGCTCGTCTCTAAAGATTCGGGGGACCGCGAGAGAGATCTCCCCTCCGTTCCTTCCGACTCTCACTCGCCGCTCTCCGCCACCCCCCGAATCTTTAGAGATGAGCGGAGAGATACTTGGCTTAGGCACTACTCACTCGAGTAATGTGCTTTAGCGAGTATACTCGCTCATCTCTACTCCTTATGCTAGCATTACTAAAATGAGACTATATGAAATTACTGCACAAAGAATGTCATTTACTTACAGCAAGGATAGCCCTTTCTCTTTCAACCAAATCAGCCAGTTTATCCAGGAGTCTCCCCCTTTCTGATGCATCCATTCTTCTCCATACAGAACCCCAGGAAAAGGCCAAGCGGGCAGCTCTTACTGCTTTGTCCACATCGGCCTTTGAAGAGATTTACAACATCAACAGAAGAAACCACCACCAGCCAGACTGTATTTACCAAAAGCACGTTTCACTATCACGGAACATAGAAAGGTTACAGATTTCCAGGTGCGTTTGGGATAGTCTAACATTTCTCAAGTAATAAGAAGCTAGGATGATAAGTCTAAGTTATGAGTTAGCCTCAATTCATAACCAGCCCATTAAATAGCAATTTTAAGTAATGTGCAGCTGTGATTAGGCTCTTAAGCCAGGGGGTCCCACAGGCCCTCCTCACTATAATATGCTGTTTGGCTTGTGAAGAGAAATATGTGATGGGTAAAGGCGCAGCTGACCGAAATATAAAGCTCAACACAATACAAGAGGTAGGCTCAGCTTCTCTGTTTTATTTTATACTAGTGCAATGCCCCTTCCTCGGTTTTGGATGGGGAGACACTATTACAGGTAACAGATTGTAATTATTATACACAACTCTTACCTTTTTCAGACTAGGCCTTTTCTATGACTTACCATCTTAACAAGAGAGAAGAATCACATCTTCTGCATGTTCCTCTACCTATATTTATCCAAACCACTCACTCATTCAGGTAGCTCCACCTCAATTTTTTTTTTTACTTTACTGTTTGGCTTGTAGAAGGCTAACTCTTACTTCCCCTTTTATATAGATACCCTTAGTGAGTGCCCCCATGTCTCTGAGCTTGGCAGCATGCCGCTCCTAGTAGTGCTGTCATGCTCACTCGATTGCCAGAGAGATGGAGTCTTCCAGTTGTCAAACAGGGTATAGAGAGTAAAACACCATAAGAGCTTGTGCTCTGTGCTGACATAGCATAGAGACATCCTAACTGTCAGCACTGATTGGCAGGGTGTTCTTTAGCGGGGTGGGGTGGGGTAGTGCGGTCAAGACTGCCAAGCAAAAGAAACTTAGATAGTCTGGTCAGTGAAAGAGCCAGAGACAGAAAAATCAACACTTCAGCCTGGACTATAATTGTATCTAGGGCTAAAAGAGCTAGAGTTAGAGAGCGAGCAAGCCAGACAGACTGGATCTGGGACCTGCGTGTGACCACAAGAACTGAACAAAATGTACCCAGCCTCTAGTGTGTGTCCATGTCCACCTGAATAGTATATACAGATATGTTCTACTAGAGTAGTCTACTCACTCTTTAAGGGTGTGAAGAGTGCGGATTAGTTGCGTTCTCTTCTCAGATTCACAGTTTATACTCTGATTAAAAGGCTTTTGTTAAAGAGACTGTTCATGTTATACTTAATTAAAATTGATGGGGTTATTGTGAAACAACTGTTGCATGGTGCTCAATAAATTTGACATTGCATCACAAGTGTCTTTCTATATACACAATATGCAAGAATTGTGTGGCAGATGTAGGTTCCACCTCTGTAATCCTCACCTATATGAAGAACAAGTGGTCACCGATTTTGCTTGTGTTAGATGATGGGGGGGGGGGGGGTGATTGTGGGGAGGGGGAATAAGAATTTTTGCACCAGGGCCCATAAGCCTCTAGCTACACCCTTGGTATTGTGTGTTGAAGTCTTTACCTTCTCAGCTTCTTGAACTTCACATATCTGTTCCCCAGTAGCTGGATTGTGGACTGGAAACACCTTCCCACTTTCTGAACTCTGCCATTCATTATTTATAAAAATCTACAGAAATAAAGAAGGAATAGAAGGATTAGAACACGATTCTATTCAGTACTTAAAGGCATTCTGTCATCAGGTTCATGATGCCCAAACCACAGGCAGCATGAACATAATTTCAGAATAAAACATCCACAGGGGCACTGTGCATAACTCTCCCATGTTCCTGCTGCCTGTGGTTCGGGCAGCATGTACCTGATGACAGAATCCCTTTAAAACTGTATGTGTGCACAGTTAGCATGCCCTCTTTCATTGGTAGTAATATCTTAAAAAGTAGTACAAAACTGGAAGGGAAAAAGGCCATTCTATTTTAACATTAGAGTCCAGATAGTCTAAGCAAATCCAGTGCACCCTAGCTCTCGTAGGTGTCCCTCATTCTCAAAAGACTTTGCCAAAAATACACATTATGAAATAAATATTATGTAGTATATATTAAATATGGTCTCTGATTGCACATTGACCCATCTGTCGCAATGCAAGATGCTACTGTTCTGCTTTAAGCAAAAAGGAAAAGTAGAACAAGTTAGTAACATAACTTTCTTATTATTAACACAAGTTGATCACATTTAAATTGGCTGTAAAACTCCTACCATTTACTCCAGTGTGTGTAAAGTACCTTCAACTAAGATTTTGGAACAGTTTCAAGTCTTGAAAAGCACCAGCTGTTGAATTTACAAGCAAAAAACCTTACACTTAAATAACTCACTTTTGAAAGTCTTAAGTGTTCTGTGTCAGGTAGTACCAGCCTGCACACATCCATACCACCAAGCCCACATTCTTTTTGCAATAAATTTGCATTCACTTGGGGCTTTTATATACATATATAGAACTCTTCCAGCTATACAGAGTCTGATGGTTGTCGATTAAATGTATAAACCCTGTGCATTTAATCTGACTTTCATTATGGTCACTTCATAAAAATGCCATGTAGTGGACAAGTGATGACACATTGCAAGAAAACACAAGGAATCCCTGCAAAGCTTAAATTAGTTTCCCCACCACCACACTTTCTAATTTATAGAGTGTGGTCTAAGGGCAGTGTGTAAATCAGATAAACTATGACATGAAATCATCCTATCTGGAGAGTATATATAGCCATCACTGAGGGCTGCATGACAAAGAAATGAAAACCCTTAGTGAGGCAGGGCTTGTTTCCATGTAAATCACTGCACAGAACCCCGAGAGGCCATTGTTCAAATTCAATAGCAAAAGCCATCCACTATTGCCATCCCCTGGATTCAGCGTTAATTAAGGCCGACTTTTTGCCATAAATCAGCCCTGGTGTTTTTACAGTTTAATTTAGCATTAAGCACACATATTTAAAGAAAAATAAAAGTAATTGATTAACTACGGCCGGTCTTTAGGAGGTGTAGAGGGCATTTTCTTAGAGAACCATCCACGGATAGCGGATAGCTTAGACGTAACAATAGTAAATTGGAAGAAAAGTTAAAAACAACCCATTAAAACTCCTCCATGCATCAGTAATAATTTACATCAGTGAACACCTCACATAAAACTTTCGGTGTAGGCCACATACACCATTCATTTAAAACACATATCAACAGGTGGTGGCAATGTAAGATCCAATTTCCTTTTTTTAAAAGCAGTTGTAAAATGATGTGCCATAGGAACAATGATGATTTACAGTCTTCATTTGATATCGTTCTGTGAAGTTATGATTTATAGTCCACCTCCCCAGGTGCATGTTACTGCCAATTTCCACATTTTAAACCAAACTTTAAAAACAACATTTTTAAGCAATTCCCTGATTTCCTGAAACACATCCAACTTTATTAAATTAATTTTTTAGAATAGGTTACAGCAATGGCTGAAGAAGTGTCTACACCAGTGGTCTGCAACATGCAGCTTCATGTGGGTTTTCCTATAAAGTTCAATGAGTAGATGAGAATGAAACTCTTATACATGTCGTACATGAGCCTTCCAATATATCATCCACTGACCTTAAAGGGGGTTTTAGGGCCACTAATATTGATGAGCCATCCCCAGGACAAGTCAACAATATCTGATCCGTAAGGGTCCACCCAGGATTCCCAGGGTCTCACGAGTGCCAAGGCCTCTTCTCAAGCATGTGATCTCAACATTTATTGTTTACGTGGCATGAGAGCAGCTCAGTCCCATATAAAGGTAGGTCATCAGTATTACTAGAAAACCCCTTTAAGGTTTTAAAAATAAGTTCATTTAATGTGAACAGGATAAAAAAAAGCAGATATAGACCCAAGATGAAACACAAACAATACTTGTGCAAACCTTGTAAAACTCACTATCAAACACAATATTGTGATGACGAATGCTAATGAAAGATTACAAAAAAAGTCATCCAATAGAAAAAAAAAAAAAAAAAAAAAAAAAAAAATCACATCTGTTTGCCCCTTAGCATCGTTAGGTTTTGTTTTATGAAAGAAACTGTATATTGTTTAAGAGGCATATAAAATCCATTGCTGTGCACAAAGATAGTAGGCACCTGTGTGTACCCTGACAGGAAGCATACTACGCTTTCTGCTTCAGAAAATGCATGCTTCCTGTTAATATGTTAGGAATCTTAGAAAATAATTACAGTGCTCAGGAATGCAGATAAATTGATTTGTAGAGATGGGAAAAAAAAAAATTAGTGAAGGGGCTTGTAGCTAGTATGGGGGCAGGGGATGGGGAGGAATTGCTAAATTGGAGCATACTACTACTACTACCACATATTTGACACAACAACAACATAGCCGGTAATGAAAAGCGACTCTGAAGATGGATATGAAATTCCATGTCTAGTAAACTGTTCTTCCAATGAGGTGTTACAACATTCCTTATGAGTACTATTCAATGGGCCAACTGTTTGCCAAAAAGTGCTCAAACAATTTTAAGTGATAGCTGCCCTGTGTAAACGCGGGACCCCACAGGGTACTGATCAAGAAATCGCTCATTAGTCGCTAATCTCAATCCATCAACCAGCCCGGGCTCTCCGCTCTGCTAATGAAACCAGACTGAGCGCCCCTTTAATTCGAACTTCTCATTCCCGCCTCCAAGACTTCTCCAGAGCAGCACCGGTCCTCTGGAACGCACTACCAAAGACTACCCGAACAATCCAGGACTCGCAGAACTTCAGGCGTGCTCTAAAAACGCACGTCTTCAGGGAGGCATACCGCATTCCCTAAACAAACCCCTCTGTACTCCGCCTGATAACATGCTCCCTGACCTACTGACTGCAATCCCTGCTAGCCATCATAAACCGCTCCTGCAGTCATACTGTTTCTGCCGTCACACGGCTAAATGTCTGACCATTGTCTATGTGTATATCACCCCTCACTCTTCCACCTCGCCATACCGTGCATATCTCCAGCCCCTTTACCCTCTGTATCACCCCACTATTCGTAGTATGTAAGCTCATTGGAGCAGGACCCGCACCCGTATTGTTTCCATCAACTGATTACTATGTAACCGTGGCTCTGTAATGTTTGTATTGTCTTTCTGTATCCCCCCTGTCTATGTAAGCGCTGCGGAATATGTTGGCGCTATACAAATAAAGTATATTATTAATTACTTTGTTTGAACAAAACTACTAGTGAGGGACACATATCCTTGAATGGAATACTGTTCTAGTAATACAGATTATATTACAAACTGTATAAATAAATTGGGAACAGTATGCATCAAGTATTAAGGGTGCTCTGCATATATACTCATTGTTGCGTAGATTGAAGAATCCTACAGTAGAGGAATTGTGCAGTACCATTAACTCTAGAGTATGTAATTAGCATCTGCCCAATTACTTGTGTGTGATAATGTTCCATTATCAATGTGGTTTGTGCTTTAATCTCAGTCATTAACTCTTTATGGGTGTACCATATACCAATCTTTTTGTAGATTTCAAGAGTCTGATATGTTGACATGCATAAATAAATAACACCTTACTCCTCCTAGGAACAGTGTTCCTCAAGATCCATGCTAAAAACAGTTACTGTTCGTAAGCTGCCGTGTGTACATGAGAAATGACACTATTTCTGGCTATTATAGGACTTGTATCCTACATTTTTCCCTCTGCAGGGTATACATCCGATTCTCAATTCTCTCAGAACTAGTGTGAGGAGTCTGGCTGCTGTGTTGCGTTTTATATACTGTGCAGAGAACTGCAAATCTGCTCTCTATCCATCCATAACACACGAATATAACATTACTATGCAGGAAAGTGCACAGAGCAGTGGAGATATGAATAGCAGCGGAGATATGAATAGCAGCAACCAACTCACCATTAGCCCCAGCAAAACATTTGTGCATGAGAGTCTCTCCCTACTCCCCTGTCCCACCCATCTGCGCTCATACACTTCACAATGACTTATCCTGCTCTTCCATTTCCTGTTTTCCTTTCGTAGTGTCTCCAGAAACACACTTGACAACATACAGTGGACAGCAAGTTAGGAGGAAGGGAGACCCTTAGTGGCCAGCACTTGAGTGCTTTTTTTAGTACAAAAACATTTTAGGTAAAGTAAATTGCAGTTTTGCTAGTTATTACATTAACTGTCTGCCAGCTGACTCTAACACCATCTCTTCTCTCTACTAAAACTGGACCCCTCAAAAACGGACCTACTGGTGTTTCCGCCCTCTGCTAACCAACCTCATCCTGACATCTCCTTCTCAGTATGTGGCACCACCATAACTCCCAGACAGCATGCCTACTGTCTTTGGGTTATATTTGACGTCGATCTTTCCTTTATCTCCCTAAATCCAATCTCTTGCCCGAACAGGTCAGCTGCAAGTCAAGAATATCGCAAGAATCCGCCCTTTTCTCACCGGGAATACACTAAAAATGCTCATCTTTGCCCTAATCCACTCTAGGCTGTATTATTGCAGCTTGCTGCTGATCATCCTCCCCCGTGCCAGACTCTCCCCTCTCCAATCCGTCCTGAATGCGGCAGCCAGGCTCATCTTCCTGTCCCGCCACTACTCAGACGCCTCTGCCCTGTGCCAGTCACTACACTGGCTGCCTGTCAAATACAGAATCCAATTCAAACTCACTACCCTCATGCACAAAGCTCTCCACAGCACCGCGCTGCCCTATATTGCATCCTTCATCTTAATCCACCACCCATCCTGCGCCCTCCACTCCGCTAACGAAATCAGAATAAGTGCCCCTCTAACTCAAACCTCTCATTCCCACCTCCAAAATTTCTCCAGAGCAGCACCAGTCCTATGGAACGCACCCAAAACTATCTAGGCAATCCCGACATACAAAACTTTAGGTGTGCTCTAAAAATACACCACTTCAGGGAGGCATACTGTATCCCCTAAACCAAACCCCTCTGTACTCCACCTGATAGCATGGTCCCTGTCCTACTGACTGCAACCCCTGCTAGCCGCTATCAATCGCCCCCTGAGGTCATACTGACTCCGCCACTATACGGCCTGACCATTGTCTGTGTGTATAGCATCTCACTCCACCTCGCCAAACTGTGCACAGCTCTAGCCCCTTTACCTTCTGTATCACCCCACTATTTGTAGTATGTAGGAGCCCCTACTGTTTCCAGCAACTGTAATGTAACTGTGGTTTTGTTTTTTGTTCCCCCTGTCTTGTAAGCGCTGCAGAGTATGTTGGCGCTATATAAATAAAATTACTACTATTAACTATCACATAAGCACAAGTTGTTTAAAACGTTAATGACTTCTTAAGTATGGAACTGCCCTTTAACCTTTACTTCTTTCTCAAGTATTCTCCTTTTTGAGTTGAAATGAAGCCTTTTAAATACATATAACCTTTCATATTGGGGAAAAGAAGGGATAAAATGGTAAAGTTCTTTAGCTATAAAATAGCTAGCATTTTGTAGCCATGCATAACAGTCCTATCCTGCTAACCAAAGATGTAGGCAGACATTCCTTGTTTTAATGGAGCAGACATGGTTCTGCAAGTCCAACTTGGGAGACATTTGGTGTAATTTGCAGGCGGCACCACACAAGTCAGAGGGATGTCAGTACTGTTTGTTTTCTTAGCCACAGGGGGCAAACATTTGAATAACCACTATAACATACAACTCGTTTAGTATGCTTGCCTTGGAATTACATTGAACGTTTCAGCAAACCTTTACTCAACTTTCAAAGAAAAATGAGGTGTAAGCAGTGGTTGCTTTACTATATATTGACTTTCTAAATAAACTAATTTGCCATCTAAGACATGACTTAAGGTGCTTTACATTGGACAACTATTGTTCAGATGGTTTCTCAGAAAAGTCGTTGAAGCATTATAAACAGTCATTAGTTTGCTTTTAGACAGAACGATGATTGTTCATTAGTTGTTTGCTGACATATTGTTCATAGAGGAGATCTCCATATAAATTAACTCACAAGTTGTTCAAATACCAACAACTGCCACTTTACAGTAGACGACTTTTAATCAACCAACAGCTATTTTTTTGGTAAGCTGAAATGAAGACCATCTTTTGAATGCGTGCTTTCAAGTGATTGGACAGATAGTAGTCCAATGTAAACGTAACTAAGTAAAATGTGATTTCTTTCAAGTTTTTTCCCCATATCTACGAATCCAAAATGCCTTGCTTACTGTATATACATATACATTGAATTCTATCATCCCAGTCCCTAGCTCAGGCTGATTTCATGGACAGACCAGGGGAGCAGGTGAGATCAGGACGTCTTTGTTTCTCAGATTAGATGGAACAGTGGTCACAGCTCCTACATTGATAACCACAATATTTAGATCTAGAGCTGTTCCTATATATGCATATCCCATATAATGGAAATGGGAAAAACCCAACTTGTATCCAGATGTCTGCCGCGGAGAGAGAACAAGAATGGGATTGTTGGATTTTACCATGTCTGATTTTTTGTTCTCGGAGTGATAAGCAGATATACGGGGAGAAACCTGAGGTCAAACATATATGCCATGCGTCTTGAAGGATGTATTGGTGTGTGTTTTTTTAAGCAATGTATGGTCTGGTTCATACATTGCATAATTAATAAACTGTTAAATTAGCCTAGAAATCTACACTAAGATCAATGCCTTATAGCCGGATTTAACCTACTGCATTGCAATAGATAAAATCCGTAGTGAAAACTCAATGTCATTTCTGCAATAGGTAGGACTTACTGTGCATCTTCATATCTCTACCATGTCATATCTGTAATTCATAACAGATTGTTTTGTAATGCTGTAAGCGATTGGGGTTTCTTAAAACCGCCCTTCACATACATAGTACCGTACTTTATTGTAAAATGCCACACAATATTTGCCTAAACCTTAGGTAAGAGGCAATCTACCGGTAACCCCAATGAGAAATGGCAAATGTCTGCCTATTTTCAGGCAGTAGTGTACGGTATAAGCAATTTAAGGAAGACTTACTTTAGTTGTGTATATTATTTACAAGGCTTCCAAAATACAAGGTTGTAGAAATCCCCTTCCAAACACCCAATTGTTTTCCTAGGTCATGCATGTCTGTTGCTGTCTGGATCCTGGCCACATCCCAAGAAGAAAAAAAAAAAAAAAAAGTGTAGGACAAAAGTGTTATAGAATGAGCGCCTTCACTCTTTGGAAAAGGCAGATTTGCGAATGCTGCCTTAGTAGAATAAACTTAGTCATGGCAGTCAGAAAATGCATCAAATGTATCATAATGGCATATACAATGTGATAAATTTGGTGCAGGCGATCCTATTTAGCCTCCTTTTATACCACCTCTTCTGTGAAAAATTTGAAACCACTTTTTTGCCAAAAAATCTGGTGCATGCTGTTAATACATCTGGTGCCTTTTTGACTCAAAGGTACACCCCTTTTTCTGGACACTGGAAAAGTACAGAAAAAAAGTGTCTAGCAAAGCACAAAAAAAAATAAAAACACCAAAACTTTTTTTCCCTTCTTTTTTAGCTAAAATCAGAGGTAAACAAAAACAAGGACAAGTAGCAGCCTTTCTACTATACTTGACATTCCACTTGCATTCACTCCTGGCTTTGGCTAACAAAAAAATGCCTATGCGAGTCCATTTGACATGCCGTATAGTTCCTTAAGAAACCTGTGATCCGATGTTCCTACATCTTCAGAGATCTTGAATAGGAATATTTTTCACTTGGATTTCTGAGGTTACTAGCGAGGCATAAAAAACGGTCATTGCTTAATACCTTGCTCAAGCCCACCACCATCAAAATATTTTGAAAAGCTACTGTATCCATTTTTTATGGTTGCGTTTTCTAGTATGGTCTATTAAGGTTCTCTTTGCTGGGCCAAGGAATTCTATGACAGCTACGGTATATGCAAAAGGCGACTTCTGCAATTTGCACGCCATGTAAACCATCACCTAATCACGGACCCTTAAAGAGAATGGTATAATATATTGCTAACACTTAATCATATGCAGTATTATTTTATAGGCTTGTTGTTCTTAGTAAAAGTATCTAAATTAAGCACATATTAATTTACATTAAACTAAGCTGCACAAATAACCATCTTAATTGAAAACATTCCTAAGCTCTGGCGTCCTACCAAGTTTACACGAACTGACAAATGGATGAGAATCTTTTTGTCTAAACTAGACAGTTATTTTCAGACATGTACTTTATTTGCAGTACTTTCCTGACACAACTAGATTCAACATTACAAACATCTGAAAGGCAATCTAAGGGTATATTCACATGCAGCAAAGTTGTAGAAATGTCTATGACTGATTTAAATGGGGCTTGCACAAATCCAGCATAGGTTACAGAAACAACCCCATTCAGATGTATGTGACGGATTTGCAGACCCAAAATTTCTGCAACAAGTTTGTTGTGTTTATTCTTATTATTAGATATTAAATTATATAATAACTATAAACATTTATGTTTAATATTCTATTGTGATTACATAAAAACATAACTGAAGCTTGCTTAGGCTAAATTCTCCATGATGTCCTTCTACAACTGGAGGACCTGAAGAATCACTGATAAAACCTATGTGTAACAACCAAACTGGTACCCTGCTGTTTATGTGACAGAATTATGTTCAGTGTTGTAAACACAAAGGCATATAATTACTGAAGAGTTAAAACCACCATTTTAACATTAATCTGGGCCATTTTTTACGCAGATGGTATAAATGGCTATCAGGGGCATGAATGGCCATATTAATTACAGCTACCCCCTTGCAGCTACACAACATTCTTTTAAATGTCTACCAATAAATATCCATTTGACAAAGTTAATTTAATGCAATCCTGGTCAGTTATCAAGTACTATATGTGTCAACAATTCCAACCATTAATCAAAGTGTAAATTCACCAAAAGGCCAGCTAAAATCAGATGCCGCTATTCAGAGTTCATAGCTTCTGCAATCCCCAAAGACCATTTTATCTTCTAGCACGTGAGCTGGACAGTAAAGAAAATGCATACATTTTTTCTTGTTTCTTACTTAAGGTCACCCAGATTGTGGTTCTAGGTAAAAATCAATTTTATAATGTTTGATGATTTTGATTAAAAAAAAGTTAAATTTCCTGTATTAGTGAACAAATTAATTTTGTATTTTCACATAGAACACACAAAAAAAGGGAAAAGAGTTATCAAGAATATAAAAAACTGTTAGGTCCTTAATATTATTGCTTTGAAGTAACTCGGATCTCTCAACTCGGTTTTCGAAGAGTGTTCTTTTTTGACCAATATTTGATGGTTCTGCTACCATATATAAAAGTTACATTTTATATATGGTGGTCTGTGATGTTAATTATGCTTGTGTGAAGAAAAAAAAAAGCCTAGTAAGATAGAGGTGATGCGCTTATTCGCTAACCAGAAGTGTAAAGAGTTACATGTACTATTTTCTTATGTACTTTTTGGAGGATGGTATTAAACAGTCACTATACCACAGTCATACAAGTAAACCCTAATTCATCTGTTTTATCGCTAATGAAGAAGTATATCCTTATATACGAGCAGGGCTCACTCTTAAAAAAAATGTATATTGTATACACACACACACAGACATCCACAACTTCTTAACTTTAGAGCGCCAAGGTACATTACACAGTAAAATCTAAATCTAACAGCTTATGATCTATTCAGTAACTTTTTACCCCCATTTCTTGTAAAACAGTAAAGAGAATGGTTCTGCAAAAGGTCATGACACAAATTATAAGACCCATGACATGTTCTATGTCTTTGTCATCCTCTTTTCTGTATATGTATTTAAAAAAAAAAAAATTGTATAAGACTTGAAAACACGCCATGCAGTTTACAGGAGGAACATAATACACTACTATAAGAGATAAGCATTAAAGTTGCGTTTATAAGGATCACCTTAGGGTATTTATATTGTGGTGTGTTTTAGAACAGGAAGGATAAATATTTGTTGTAAAAAAAATATTAAAAGCTTTCAGCCAGGATAAAAAAGAAGAAATAAGCATTACGAAGGGGACATACTTTTGTCAATCACTTCGTTCAACCGGAATTAATTTTTACACATTATTATTCTAAATAACTGGGTTTTCTCATGTTTTCTTAACTATGTACAACAAAGGACATCATATATTTAAACCTATTTCGATATGCCTGGAACACAGAATCACATCAGGTCACTTTCTCAGGACCTTGGCTATAGGCTAGAAAAATAGTCACCTGCAATGAAGGAATCTCTAGCATGTATTTCATAGCCCAGATTGTCTAAGGTATCAGCAATGAAAGCTCAATGTAAGTCCCTCTAACTTTGCTCTATGTTCAGTGATTGAAGCAATTAAAACGAGCAAATACAGAATGTGCTTCCAGTCTGTAGCTTGCTTTCTATAAACAAGTTTGTATTTGATATAATAGGTTTATTTCGCTCATATATGGTACACAGAAAATACTCATAAAACCTTAGTTTTTGTTACATGTGATGTAACGCATGCTCTGCAACCTGTGGCTTACCAGCTGTTATGAAACTACAAATCCCAGCATGCCACGGCAGTCTGAAGCTTTCAAGGAATGTTAGTACTTATGGCTCTCCAGCAGTTGCAAAATGATAAGCCCCATCATGCCATCAAAGATTTAGACAGTCACAGAATGCTTGGATTTGTAGATTCACAACAGCTGTGGAGACCATCGATGTACTGGTGTAGTGTAAAGCAAAAATGCATACTAGAGGGTTGTAACGGTCATTGAAAGAAACATATGAGATGCCTTTCAAAGTGATGTACATTGTTGTATGATTATTACATAACAGAATATATTCCTCCAAGTCTCCCGTTTTCAAAGGGATGGTGACTCATTTTGACCAAATTCAGTCTACTCCTAAAATATCCCAATTTTGGAATGAACCAATAGATACAAGTTATTTACATCTCTGTATTACAGCAAAAGTGCATCCGTGATCTAATACTACAGCGTATAGCAGGATTTCATAGTGATCTTTGGCTCTTGTTAGTATAGTTGCTATCATTTTCTTAACTTGTGATAATGTTGAAAGAAGGAAAACTAACTAAAGAACAGAACTTGCACGTATAAAGAATAAGGCCTTCTTCACTCACGTATACCATTTTTCATTGTAGACATAATGACAGGAATTTCAAGGGTTAAAATAAATGCCAGCAAAAATGTGAATGCGTTTCCCCCCCTCTTTTTGATACATTTGTAACAGGCATTTTTCCAAATCCTATGGTAAAAACGCTTTAAAAAAAAAAAAAAAAAAAAAGGGGACTCACCCACATTAAGCAAAAAAGCACCACCAAGCAAATTATCACTTTGTTAATAGTATGTGTAATATTTCACTTTAATCTTCAATGGAACATCTGGCTGCACAATTAAAAACATTGTCAAAATGCCACAAACTACACGTTTAAAAAAAAAAGTGAGCAACCACCCCAAGTGAATATTAGGGACCTTTTACAGATGGGGAATATTTCCACGGTACGCACCTAAAGATGCAGCTTAATCTGCTGCTGTGGATTTCTGTTCCATAACCTGCATGTATACATCAGGATTTTGGCACAGACTTTTCTGTCTTTAGGTGCATCTTGCAGAAATATTCCACACGTGTGAAAGGTCCCTTAATGAACCTGGTGTGTTCCTTTTTGACTTTCCAAAATGTATTCTAGCTGTATAAATTCTGAGCAGGTTATGCAAACAAACTACACAAAAGTAAATACCAAACTGCATCTATTGTTATAAAACAGCTTGTTACACAACTATGCTTATAAATATAAGCAGACATGATACACAAATAAAGTATACATCTGTGATACAGACTCTGGGATTTACAGTAATGTTAGATGGAGTAGATTACAGAGAAGTAGAAAGCTTCCTGAAAAGAGGGGCTAGATTCTATCCATTCAAAGTTACTAGAATACAGAGTTGTGGAGCAGAGGATTATACATTACACAACACAAGGCAAAAGTTCTGTTACTAGAAATCTAGACCCTTGCAGTATTATTATGAAGAACAGAAATGTCATTAAGGAAATAAACGCAGCTGAAAGAAAAGGATCAAGTTACAGGTTACTTTCTAGGATTGCCCAGTAAAGTTGTGGTGACCCAGCTGCATAGAAGAATGCAATCAATAAGAAGGGATAGCAAGGTTCAGAGCCTATCTGTACTAATTGCAGCTGTGCCTGTGTGTAGTGGAGGAGAGCCAGGCACTTCACAAGTGACCCAGCAGAAGGTCTCCTTACCTTAGTGTGTTTGACCTCCAGGTTTGTGGTGGGTGAAGGCAGCAGATGTAAAGAGGCCATCAGAGCTGCAGGGTCTGTCTTCACTTCTCCAGGCATCTCTATTTTACTGGAAGTCATAGCTGGATGCTGGTAAATGAGGCTTTTGGTTAACCCCCCTCTTCCTCTCTGGATCTTTTCAACTGACCTAATATTTGTTTGTGGTGGAGAAAAGATGAGTGTTCTGGATATTTGCTCCTTTCCTCTGTATATAGGCAGGTGTCAAGCTGGGTCTTTTCTTATTGGACATAGGGGGAGAAGCAGGGGGGCTGGTTCATCCTATGATGATATAATTACAAACGTCTATTTACATAAGCCACTCAACACAAGCCTATTGAGTCACATCAGCAGTCAATAGGACTTCCCTTCTGTTAACACATTCAATGCTAGAGAGTGTGATGTGGGCTCCCCCAACACCTTACACATTCCCTCTCCAGGCTGTGGACCATAGACTTGCACATACTCTATCAAGCAGTGGAAGTTTGGAGAATTCTTGCAGTAATTAAAAAATAATTAGCACCTCCGTGTTGTGTTCAATTCATCTGTAGAAAAACAATAAGGTTCAGACAATCACAGAAAAGTGGCACAGCCCATGAGCAAGGAACACAATTAGATACAATCTGCTAAACAGAACCAGGGATTAAACAGGGAGCACTGCTGATTGACCAGCAGCTACATGCTTCAGAACATGCTATTCCATGTGTGATCATAATCCCTGCTCATGAATTTGTACAAGCATTGAAGATTTTGTACAGGACTGCTGAAGCATTACATTTTACTACTAAGTGCAGGCACTTTTTATGCGCATTACACATTGTAGAACTACAACTCCCAGCAGATCGGTTTTACTGTATTTATCTGCTGCTAACAGAATAGTAACATTTCTTATAGAAAGACATATGAAAGTATTGCACTCCATAGGATGCATATGATTAGATAACTATGGCAGAGTGAAAAAGCACAGGTAAATGACAGAACAGATATGTGCCAGTAATTTACACAGGGTGTAGTCAAAAAGACTGATTCAGCACTATATCTCAATACTGGTGTTCTATGTTGAAATAATAGTGTACTTGAATAGGAAGGAATGGATGTGCTACATGATGTTATGGCAACAGGCTCCTGGGGGCCACAGAACATGAATTTCAATTTTGTGTTTTGGCCCCTGTAAGAGAAAGTAAAATCCAACTGCAAAGTTAAAAAGTAGCATGTGAGATGAAAAAATCAGCTTTTGCATCTCTCCAAGTCCTGTGGGACCTCTGCTATGACTGAAGTAAAGAAAGCATAGTCAAGGTATCTCCCTTCTGCTACAATTGGCGCAGATCATCCAGGAAGTCATCCACTATTGTGTGCAGGAGATTCAGGTACTGTGTTGAAAGTCCCTGCAATGAACACAGGTCAAACGAGGCGATCATGCCAAATTCCAACTCACAAATTCACGCAGAAATTCACATTGCCTTCCGATTGGGTCTTACTCTTACTAATAATTTGCATTGCATCTGCACTGAATTGGCGCTTCGACATTCACTAACATAGTCTTGCAATGATAGTGTCAGCCCTGCACTGCACTGTCAAACAGCATCATAATTTATCATAGTAGGGGGCCACTTTGAGTATACTTTTCTTACTTACGGGCATATCAGCGGTCCCACGTAAATTAGATGCAGAATGTGGATTTCTGCTTCTTATATGCTTCTCTTCAACTTTGCCATTGGGTTTTATTCTCTATTACAGGGGCCACAACACTTAATTAAAATCCATGTTCCGGGGGGCCCCAGGAGCCTGTCGACATACCGCTGTGTAGCACAACCATGCCTTCCTCTTAAAGCTCGCTATTGTTACTTCAATGTAAGACACCAGTACAGTACTGAGATCTAGCACTGGATCAGTCTTTTTGATTACACCCTGTATAAGAAATAACATTAAGGGCTTATTCAGACGACCGTATATCGGCCGGGTGTTCACGCAGGCCGGTATACGGCATCTCTCTCTGCAGGGGGAGGAGGCTGGAAGAGCCAGGAGCAGTTCACTGAGCTCCCGCCCCCTCTCCGCCTCCTCTCTACCCCCTCTCCACCCCTCTGCACTATTTGCAATGAGAGAAGGTGGGACAGGGTGGAGCTAAGTTCCGGGACTTAGCTCCGCCTCGTTCAGCCTCCACCCATTGCAAATAGTGCTGACGGGTGGAGAGAAGGTGGGGAGGGGGCGGGAGCTTAGTGACCTGTTCCTGGCTCTTCCAGCCTCCTCCCCCTGCAGAGAGGCATGCCGTATATCGGCTGGCGTGAATAGCCAGCCGATATACAGTCATCTGAATAAGCCCTGAGGCCCATTTAGACGCAACAATTATCGCTCAAAATTCGCTCAAAAGTCGTCTGTTGAGCGATAATCATTGTGTCTAACTGCACTGACATCGTGCAGTTTTCGTTAAGCCGTTGCTCATCGTTGTCTTTCAGCATGCTGAAAGACAACTATGAGCCTTATCAGGAATTCACAGTGGGATACTGCTGATACCATTGTTTCAGCTGTATCCCCCTCCCTAACGATAGGCTGGGTATGAAGAACAGAGCGGTCCAGCTGCGTTCTTCATACCCTACTCGGAGCGCTCGGCTATATAACAGCCGGGCACTCCAAGCAGAGAACAGCTGGATGCAGAAGACAAGCGGGGCCACCCGCTTGTCTTCTGCATCCTCCGCTCGGAATGCTCGGCTGTAAAACAGCCGGGGGCTCAGAGCGGGGAACAGCTGAATGCAGAAGACAAGCGGCCCCACTTGTCTTCTGCATTCCCGGCTCAGAGCGCTCAGCTGTATAATAGCCGGGCGCTCCGAGCACAGAACAGCTGGATGCAGAAGACAAGCGGCCCCGCTTGTCTTCTACTTTCCCCGCTCGGAGCGCAAGGTGATCACTCAACGTTTGAGCGATCACCTTGCGCTGTAAATGGACACAATGATTATCGCTCAAAAGATACTCAAAAGACATAATCGTTGTGTCTAAATGGGCCTTTATAAATTGCACCAAACAAATTGAATGGCATTAGAATGATATAAGGTACTACAACAGCAATTGTTTAAATGTCCTAATTAGAGATGAGCGAGCGTACTCGCTAAAGCAAATTACTCGAGCGAGTATTGCCATTTTCAAGTACATGCCCGCTCATGCCAAAAGATTCTGGGGCCGACGAAATCTCTTCCCCCCCCCCCCCCCCCGTTCCTTCTTGCTCTCCCCCGCCGCCCCCCGAATCTTTTGGCACGAGCGGACATGTACTCGAAAATGGCAATACTCGCTCGCGTAATTTGCCTTAGCGAGTACGCTCGCTCATCTCTAGTCCTAATTTATATAAGCGATAGTTTGGATAACCCCCCACCTACAAATAATTAATAAAGTGAAAATTCAGCAGCAGGGTCTGGGTAAAAAAGCCATGGTCTAGCATACAGAGTGTCTACACGGAGCAGGCTTGGCATAGTCCTCATTAGACCTAATCCTCCATTATGTTAAATGTACTTGTGTCTACTCTTGCTAATTTTCCCTTTATACCTATCAGTCAGGAAGAGCTGCCCCCAGCCAGGTATTGTGAGGTCTGGGAGGCAGTGTGATCTCATGTGCATCAAGTGTTATCTAATTGAATTATTCTTATTAGCTAGTGTGATAAAGGTAAGTAAACTGCCCAGTGTGTGCTGTGGGAATAGCTGGATACAGGTCTGGATCAGGAATTGTACAGGAGCTCTGCATACTGTCAGGTGTGGGACTTATTTAGCAATGTAATAACTTCAGTTCCTGACATAATACATTGAAAAGAGAGACTAAGAACCTTTTGATATTTGTGTATTTGTAGAAAGAAAGGGGACACTTTCATATTGCACTGTACGACTTTTCTAAAAGGTCTTTTGTAGAGAAATGGGAGGTGAACCACATAATTGATCAGTAGCTGAGTTTTAGCCCTTAACCCATTAAAGACCAAGCATCATAAATATACAGGGTTTAGTTCTTGGCTTTAATGCAATGCCAAAATAAGACTACAGCGCGGAATTAAAGCTCCTTGTCCTGCAATCTTGCAGGAGTAGGTTGGGTCCTCAGCTGTCAGAGACAGCCGAGAACCCAGAAAGAAGACAGAAGCAGTTTATAACCACTTTTACCTTCTCCTTTACAGGCTACATGCGATCCGGTATGGAACTCCTGACCCCTAGTATGTCAGAGCTGCAGGGACTTAGTAGACCGCAGCCCAGCTCTTACAGTGACTAATGTCACAATAGGGGGATGCTTTCCCCTTTAACTGGGGCTTGTATGGATTCCCTAGCTATAGTGTAAAACTGTGAAATTAAAAAAAGACAGTGTGAATGTCCCCCAGAGGTCTTGTAAGACGTCATGTGGGACATAGATGTTAAAAAAATATCTACAAAAATAGGTTTTTGACCAATCACCTACACCATCATAAACCATCATCATATCCACTCTATAATCCGAGGCTATGCAAATTATATGTCAAAATGACCAAAATAAAATGGTGCACCCATTCCGGTACTTTTTATGTAAATATAATAATTTTCAAAATAAATTACTATACATTAAAAGTAAATCTTTTTTTTTACCTCTGATAAAGCAAAAAAAGGTAAAAATTTCTGTGAAAAAAGGTAATAAAAATAGCCCTATATATCATGAAAAAAAATGCAGCAAAAATAATTTGGGCATGGACTGGCATGGAGGCATACAGGTTCCATATGGTATCCTGTGGCATACCCGTCCACATTTGCTGTAACTGAGCCTCTAGATCGTGCAAACCCATCGGCTGTGGAAGTTGGCATCTCAGATGGTCCTATACATGTTCTATTGGCAATAAATATGGAGACTAGACAGGCCATAGAAGTGTGGTAATGTGGTGGAGGCATTCCTGTGACACCCTTGTGTGTGCGGCCGAGCATTATCCTACTGGAAAATGCCTCTTGGAAGCTGCCATGAAAGGCAATGCATGTGGCTGCAGGATGTCCTGAACATATCACTGAGCTGTCATTGTCCCTTATACCAGTGCTAGGGGTGATTAAATGTCATGCGCGATGGACCTCCAGACCAGTATGCTACTCCACAGCATAGGCAGGATTGAGACACTCAGCACTAGGTCTCCCGACACAAACACGACCGTCATCAGTGCCCAAACTAAGCCTCCATAGCAGTCTAGTTTCATCATTCATAACACCACTGCAAATGTAGGTGACAGTGGGTGTTAAAGGCAGTGCACATCAAGGGCACAGGGAGACAAAATGTCCTTCAGCCAAGCACCTGGACATGGTTCTAGCAGATACAAGTAATGATAGTGCCACCTGTCTCAAGATGACGGACAATGAAAGAGTTAGAGCTTCTTGTCCTTATTGGAAGATTAGACAATCCCCTCTACCGGTGGTCTATTGAGAGCATGCTGAGCCTCGTCGCCTTGTGTACGTGCCCTCATGTATCCACTGGTCCCAATACCTCCTAACAGTCTGGTTAGAATGGCCCAGGTGGCTGTAAATTTGTTGGTTGGACCATCCAGCCTCTCACATTCCAATAATCCGCCCCACTCAAACCCTGTTAACTGGGTGAAATCTCTTTGATTGCATTGTAGAAGCATGTCTAGTAGTCAACAAGCTCTACACAAGTGGAAACAGAGGGCCACTATACACAAGTAGCCTCTGAGAGCCTTTTTAAAGGTCAAGGGTGGAAACAATTTCAGGGCCTCAGTTGGCAAGACTGTTCATCTAATTATATCATTTTTACAAAGAGTATATACAAAATTGTGTGTGTTTTTGCAGGGTCCATTTAACCAGTTAACCACACTTTTCAGTACAGTCAAATATATGACAAATGGGTGGCAAACATCTACTGGAAGCACTGTAGGTATATATTTGGCTAATGATAGTCTAAGATCCTGTTTGACCTGTATGTTGGGAAGTGCTCTTGAAAGCCATGTTTGTGATGGAACTTTGACTAACATCGCACTTGGCTGACTTCTTATCACAGTAGACAAAACTCTGCCTCTGTTCTTCACACTATTTTCTTGCTGTTAAAGTGCCCTTAACTGCAGATAAAGTAGCCAAGCTCATTACATTATGTAAAACAAGAACAGTGGGGGGTACAATTGGCAGAAGACCTACAGGGAAAAAAGCCGTTTTATTTATTTTTTTTAACAGCAGAAAACACTCTGTGATCAGATGTAATGTGAATGTGAATGAAATTGTATATGTAATTTTTTTAAAATACTTTTTTTGTCTTTATACAAAAGAGCAAAAAATACTATGAATGAACATGTCCTAATCTGCCCCACAACACATGTACAACAGCATGCTATTATATCTTAATAGGGTTGTCAATGACTTTTGGGACTTTCACTATTGCTAACTTAAGAATTGTTCTGAGGGTGCGGGCAGACGAGCGCATAAACGGCGCGTTTTTGCGACCAAACGTATATACGTGACCATCTGAGGCAATGGTTTCGAATGTATTCGTTCACATGGGCGATTTTACGGCGCGTAAAAACGGCAATTCGAAAAAAAAGGGAACATATGCGACCGAAATACGCGCCAACGCATATTCGATCGCCGAAAAGACCGTTTGCAAAGTAGGAACAAACGAAAATACGCTTTCTAGCTCTGGTCGTGATCGGTGAAAAACGATCGCTCGGGCGATTATACGTTGCGCTCGTGCGAACGTAAATACGCCTACGCTCGTCTGCCCGCACCCTAAGAATTGTTTAAACTAGTGAAAATGAATGATAAGTGTTCAGTATAAACGCAGCCATCAATCAAATGACGAATGATAAATCGTTTGCTTTTCCTTCATCATTCATTTTATGCAGGCACAATAATCTTCATTCACTTATACAGTGAATGTGAACGATAGAACGATTTATCATCTGAACAAGCCAATAATATATCAGCCTGTATAATCAGGCGGAATGCCCAAATTCTGACATCATTCGCTTGTTCAAACGATAAATCGTTTGGCGTAAATGAACCTTTAACCTTAGAATAGGTCATCGATGGTTGATTGGCGGGGGTCTGTCACTTGGTATCCATGACGATCAGCTGATCGCTGGGCCAGCTGTCAGAATAGACAGAGCTCAAAGCAGATAGCGCTGTCCGTATTGCAGCAGCCAGATTTGGTACTGCAGGCACCACTCCCGTTGAACTCAATCGACACTATGCCGTGGTACCAAACTGGGCAATATTGACAGCACTATCTACTTCTAGTGCTGTCCATACTGACAATGGGCTTGGAGATCCTGAGTGGCAGACCACTTCCAGTCAACTATTGATGACCTGTCCTGGAGAAATGTCATCAGTAGTTGATAAATCCTGGACAACCCCTTTAAATTTTGTAGTTTTCGTGTAGTTTCGAGTTGAAGTGGGTTAAAAGAAAACTGCATGAAACTATAGACTGTGTCTCATGTTTAAAGAACACTGCAGAACTACAATTAGTTTATTGGAAGCTTAGATTTATTTTTATATTAAAATAAGCAAATAAGGACTAGTTTCCCCTGCAATGAATGACTGTAATTATTCTGGTACAGATTGAATAAATTCCCTAATGTACTGTATGTGTCCAACTGTAAACCCTGAATGTGGAACAAATTAAAAGTCAACTTTTTATCCTGAGTTCAGAATCTTTGGTTAATATTCATTGTATTTATTGCATTACAGTACATGCTAGATATTGGAGTGGTTATAGGAATTAGTTGTTACATCTACCCTGCACATGCATCTGCTTGGTCTTACAGCACTATGCTCCAGTTCTGCAACGCCTCCTTGTGGTTTACAGACTAACAGCTATTCCTGTGAGCAATATAATCCTCACCAGACCTTTCAGAGTTAACATGTACCGCTGTATTGATGCACAAAAATGGAGCAAAATGAGAAAAAAGCAATTCCCCATATATTTTTTTCTGAAGTTGAAGTTATTTAGTTTAATGTTGAGTATTTTGGAAGACGTACTTTGTGATAAATCTATGCAGTTTGATTATGAACTTGTCATGCTACTGTATTATCCTGGAATGTATGTATCAGTACTTTATTTAAAATACAGTAAAATCTCCCACCTCCTCCCTCCCAATTAAATGTGCATCCACAGGAAACATCCATGTGGCTCTAGTTACTATTGTCACAGCTCGCCAGCCATATTGGATGATCACGACTATGGTGACATCAGGGCATCACCACCAGTCCATGTGATCCTCACGCCGGTGTATGCTCCTTGTCACTTCAATGCTGGACACCGAAGAGGCACTTCTCTGCTTGTATGGGGATGGATTGGTTGCGTGGGACACACACCTCCCAGACAACCAATTAGCACTAGTCTGTATATATTTATTCTGGCTCCTCCTCACAGATGACTCGGGTTATACTCTAAGTCTGAAAGTGTATCTGGTCCTGTTGGAAGCTCAGTCCTGTCTAGTATCTCAGTTCAGATAAGTCTGTCTCTTTATATATTTTATTTAGGGTGTTGTTATATTATATCTTCTTGATATTTGTGGTTCTGATATTTGCAAAACATCTGTTACCACATTCCCTATTGCCTTTTATGAGGAGTCAGGATCGCCGCAGGTTCCTGATGTAGGGTCACCCTCTTCAGGGCAAGCGCTCCGCTTTTAGGTGGGGTTTTCTTTGTTTAGAAAGTTAGGGTCAGTTTTGTGTTATCCATGTTTGTACTTTACGTGTATATTTATCCTTTATGGACAAAATATTACATCTGGCTTGAACGTAACTACCTTATGGTGCCATAGCGATTTCAGATTTCAGTAAGGCTGGATTCACAAGAACGGTTTTCACGCCGAGCCGATATACGTCGTCCTCATCTGCAGGGGGGGAGGATGGAAGAGCCAGGAGCAGGAACTGAGCTCCCGCCTCCTCTCTGCCTCCTCTCCGCCCCTCTGCACTATGTGTGCAGCCAGCCTTAGGCACCAATAAAGCTTATTCTGCCCCTGGCAATGACCCTGGTAGTCAGTCAGACAATAAGGCCAGCTGCGGAATTCCGCGGCGGAGCCCGCCACGACGCCCCCCCCCAGGAGACCCCAAACTTACCGCATGACGTTTCCCCGCCCACCTCCGCCGCATCATGTGACACGCCGGCCACGTCACATGACACGCCCACTGCGTCACATGACGCGGCCGGCCGTGTCATATGACGCGGTGGGGAAGCGGTTTCACGCTATCTTCCGCTGTGCTACAGTGGAAGATAGCGTGAACGGACAGCTTCTATTGACTGCAATGGAAGCCGTCCGTGTGTACATCCGCGGCAAATAGAGCATGCCGCGGGTGAGGACGGGTGAATTCACGGTGCGGAATTCCACCGCGGTGGAATTCCGCACCGTGAGCCCTGAGCTATTAGGTTCAATAGAACCGAATAGCTGCGGGCAACGCAGCGGATTTTCGCCGCGAATTATGCGGCGGAAATCCGTCTGTGGGAAGGAGGCCTAATGTGAATGAGCAAAATATTTATATCATACTGACCACTTGGGTTTCAGCACAAGGTTCATGATAACAGAAAGTTAAATAAAAATGATCTCCAATATTTTACGCTTTCTTTTATAATATAGTAAGGGGGTAGTAGTACTGTGCTTTTCCTTACACTGTGCAGCAGCATGCTGCTGCTTTGATCTGCAGCCTTTGACTAGAGAATTCTGCCCCGCCCCCTGTGGTTCTGGACTTGGTTGGGAGGGGGGCAGAGATTTGGAGGACCCATTGAGCGCTGGAGACTCTCAGGCGCATGCAAGTGCTGGTAGAAAGGCCACATTCCCTTGCCAGTGCAGTGGTGGGTAACTGGGCTGGTCTGAAGGCGTAGGAGGCACCATGTTTATTGTGCTCAAAAACACTGTGTAAGGAAGCTCCACCTCCTGTGTGACAGAACGGTGAGGTGACCAGTCCCTCATTGCCAGAAGATCCGGCCCCTTTGCCAGCACAATATAGAGGATAAGGCTAGGTCCCCACCTAAAATGAACCCACAGCCTTGGCTAGGGCAGAAGAACGGGGCTAAGCCCCACCCCTACTCCCAATGCATTGCGAAGATTTGAGACGCAGGGAGGTACCGAATCCATAAAGAAAGATGGGGCATCACAGGGGATTTTCAGAGGAGCTCAGAAGATGCAGCCAGAGTATAGCAGTAGCAGTGTCAGAAGGCACAACAAAGCAGTGGCGGAAGCCGCTGGTTGAGAGTCTTTTGCGGCCAGAGGCTAAGCATTGAAAGAGTCCTGATGATGAGGGCCAAAGCTGGAGAACCAATAGGGCCAAAGCGGACAGTGACAAGTCATGTGGAAGGAGCGTGAGTTTCCCTTCCTGCACATCATTCAGTCCTGGAAGATGCTGTTGATACAGTGGATCTGGATGTAAAGCTGCAGGACACATAAGAGTGGTCTAATGGTCTATGTGGACTAATATGGACTGTGAGAGTATCTCACTGTAGGGACTGTATTTATGTGTGAATTGCGACACAATGTTTATGGAGTACTTTTTTACAAAAGGGTTTGACATTTAATAGTATAAGATGATATGTTCTGTAAGGCACTGTGGGACGAAGGGATGCCGTGTACCTATGTTATATGTAGATATCATACCAAGAATGACAAGGCATTTCAGGAGTTGTGGCATTAGGCACCGATGACAGTGTACGTGAGATAGGAATGTTGCAATTTAGATGCATCTTTTTCACCTACGCTGCATTGAGTCTACAGGGACACGGAGCTCCAAAAATGGTGGTATACTCTGGCACCTGCGGTCCATGAGGCTGTGATGTTGCAATATCCTCAAGGAGAGGACATGGGAACAGTGGAAGGGCAGGATGATGGTAGATGACGGTCCATTTTAATACCTGTGCATGGGCCCACTTGAGTATTAAAATAGCCCTAGGTTGTGGCTAAGAATATTGAGATATAGGAAACATCTCTAAGTGTTAGGTATTTGCACCAAATTAATGGCAGAGCCTTGTCATACAGACCTTCTTCCTCTTCAAGCTACTGCAGTAGATGTATGACATTTATATACACATTTTGCTGAATCATCGGCAGCAAAAATTACATAATTTAAATCCTAGGAACCGTATAGCTATTTAACACCCTTATTGTAATGATGAATTCACAAAGTGGGAAAAACTGGTTAATAGATTGGCAAAATAAGATCTAATATCCTATTTATATATCCCATTTCTTCATATTCTACAAATGTCTATTTGAACCAAAGCAAGTTGTTACTCGAACTCTATCTTCAAGTCTTAAGTTTTACTTTACAAAAAACTTTGAATATTAGCATACATTCACAAAGACATATTTTACAGGATACTCTACAGTCAGCACTTGCAAGATGGACACAGAGGTGGTTAGCTTTATTTTTTGAACTAGCCCAGTGTCTACATTTGGGGAGGCATCCTGCTGTTGGTGCCCTATAACTCAAGTCTATTGAATTACACAGCAGGACACTGTTCTTCTGAGAAGAGAGATGTACAGGAGAACGCAGGGAATTGGCCCATGCAAACTATATATTTTCTATATGTGAGAACTGTATTTTTATGTTTTTATTTTTAACTATAGAATATTATTAAATGACTCTTTGTAACATTGGGGTCATTGGTCTTCCTACGAGGCTCATTCCTTGCTATAGATACATAGGTAATTTGATTCTAACACAAAGTGCTTGTACAGATAATCTGAGTATCTATGGCAGCAAAATAATTGTCTACAACCCAGAAATCTATTCAGAACATTTACTTTGAATTTTTTCACTTGGTCTGGAAATGTTTTTGTTTCTTTCTTCGGATTAAGCAAGTAAACCTTAGGTATGTGGAGCACTGCAGAATTTTCTTTCCATTGGGAAAAACCATGAAATTGTGGGCACCGTTTCATTTGTATTTCAATCAAAGAACTAAATGGTTCACAGGATTAGTATTTTGTTACTAAATACTGTTTCGGCTAGAATCAAGTTTGATTGACTGATACTGTATATTGAACAGATTTGATATGCGCTGCCTTAGGACTTCTGGGACCACTTTTTTGTGGACATATTAATTTGTAATATATACTGCCCATTATTAAATATAGTGTATAGTTGTTAATATGTTCTTTCCCATCTACTGCTGCTTCATGGTCAAAGTAAATCAGCAGATCGCAAGAATCTGTCCCTATCTCAATGTGGACATGCTAAAAATTCTCACTGCTGCCCTCGTCCACTCTCGGCTCGATTATTGCAACTTGCTGCTGATCAGCCTCCCCCGCGCCAGATTCTCCCCTCTCCAATCCATCCTGAATGCGGCAGCCAGGCTCATCTACCTGTCCAGCCGCTACTCGGACGTCTCTGCCCTCTGCCGGTCACTGCACTGGCTGCCCGTCAAATACAGAATTCAATTCAAACTCACTACTTTCATGTACATATAGCATTAGATATGAATTACCATTATTTTTTTTCCAGACTGGTGCGTATACAGATATTGTACAGTAAGGTGCCATGCAACTCTAAGGGTGCTCTACTATGGCTCTGTACAAAATGGAGCCATAATATAGTTGTGTCCATGAAGTTTGGGCAAATGAAATAGTTTTCTCAAGAGATTAACTGGCTAAGACGATCAATCTGGTCAAAATATAAATGCCATCACGATTTATTGCGTTATGTAGCAATCATGAACCAAACTTAAAGGGAACCTGTCAACTGCCTAAAACACCATAAACTAACTTATGGTGCTATTAGGGCAGATGACTGGGAGCCGGATGAGGTACATTTTCTACTCACCTGCTTGCACGACGGCCGAAAACCAACTCTTTTCAGAGTCCTGTGTGCATGCTTTTCCATAGGCTTGTGTAAGTTAGTTTATGGGGGTTTAGGCAGGTGACAGGTTCCCTTTAAAGACAACAGGCTACAATGGGAGCTACAAGCAGTGGCTGAGGGAGCCACACGTGTTTCGCCACCCCAACTTTGTAACTCACCAGAAGAGCCCTCAGTTATGGCCTAATGCACTGGTTGCAATACAACGTCTACCCCGACAATATTGCAGATATATCCTAATGCCTTAATAGTGTCAATATAAATGGTATAATATCACTGTGTCAAATTTCTCACACAAAATCTGCTATTTCATGATTTCTTATTTCTCCGCATTTAATATCTTGTCTCCATTTTCTGTTTTTAATTCAATGTGACTCCCAGCTACGGTTCAAAATTGAATGCTGTTCACAAGGTACAAAAGGATGAGGATCTCTGATTTAAAGAATGAACCTCTAAAATCACAGAGGTGAGGGAAAAAACAAAAACATTATTCACAGAAAAAGCAAAAATACAATACCTGAAGGTCTGCAAAGCAGACATGGTCGGCATAGGCACGATCGCCATAAGGCAGTCACAATCGCCACCAGCACAATCGCCGTAGGGCAGGCGCAATGGCCGTAAGCCCTGGAAATATGCAGTCAGCCAGACAATAAAGTGGAGGAGCAGCTTGTTCTTGGCAGGCTAATATGCAGTCACCCACTCAACACAGCCCAGATTGGGGACGAGTGACTGCATATACTAATAGCCTGCACATGTGAACGATACCAAAGATGCCAGCCATAGATGGATGGTGACCCACCGTACAGGATATCAACCTGAATGAACCTCTGAATTATCACATTTCATATAATTAGCGGATTCCCTTGTTTGTATGTGGGTGCATATGACCAGCCTTATTATGCCACATATTTTAACTTAACATACTTACTACTTTTAAAGGTCCCCTAAATCTGTTCCTGCAGATTTTATAGGCTCACTGATTATGAGAGAGATAGATCATATAACCTTTTGGAATGCAGATCCACAACATACATTTTAATGCAGGCTTCCTTGTTAAAATGGTATAAGTGACCACCTAGTCATCAGAATGCTAATGGGAAGGCTCAATGCACACAAACCCTGTAGTGTGGCACACAGAGTCCCTTTGGTTCTGGTGGTTCTTCAAGTATATATACAGAGATATTACTTGAGGACCTGGTTGATTCATGCAACCTGTTATTCTATGGATGGTATATGGAGGAAAAGTTCAGGGTAATCCTCAAGGCTTTATAAAGTGTTCTCCAAAACTTCAAGACAAACAGCATTTCCTGATATAAAACAATATGAGTGGGAAGACCATGGTGGCAAAAGCTCTGCCTAAGAAAAGTCTGAGCCAATGGTCCATTTTCAAGAAATAATTCGGAACCACTCAGATGGAAGTGAAACCTTGGGCAGGGGGCATATCTGTGATGAAGTCTGTAAATATCTCTGTCCAAGCTTGATTGGAATATGAAGTGGCTGGAGGAAGCCTGAAGGTGCCTGTCTGAATGGTTTGAACTGGACACTTACGGTGCACTTTAGCCACCAATAGAAAAAAGATGCTTGCCCATGCACTTGACTCCCGGATGACCAAACTGCAGAGAACAATGCTTCAAGGATACCCTCTTACTGTGGAGAACAGAGGATATGATGGATCATCCTCTCAGTAACCTCTCAGGAGTGACATTGATCGAGTTGAAGACACAATTTAAGTTGATAACATGCTTGGTCTTCATGGGTTGAGTCAATGTACCCAAAGGATCTGAAATGGGTGTTTCCCCTACAGTTCTTCTGAGCTGCACAATGGATAAGAAAGAGGTAAAAAAAAAAAAGAGAAGAATGGCCCAATGTACTTGTTATGGATGGGAGGGACAATAACCCACAGGAACAAGAGCTATAGAAGGAATATACATTAAACATCAGACAAGGCATGACAGAACAGTTCCATGTTAAACAGGTTGCCAGGCTTGATGTGATCTTCATGCACTTTAGTAATTTTTGTATGGATTACTGAGTAGTAGTAATCTACTGTGGCATCAGATTACTAAGTATCTAAGTAATCTGATGCCACAGTAGATAGATGACAGAAGAGTGTAAACCAGCAGGACTACAATGAGTAACTGGAGGCAGTGCAGAAGAGTAGGTAGTGTCTGGATCCTTAGTACCTGAACAAGGATGGAAAACAGTGCTGGAACCAGGTGAGGTCACTAACAGCAATCACAGTTTGGGCCTTGTCAAAGTTGCTCTTAAAGACAATGGTCATGGCTGACTGCATCCCCTACTAGCTGCAAATTAGCTGCATCCGGCCAGCGTTGTGTCCCCCATGTTGTCTGCGGCATATGTTGTGCATCCTATCAGTTAGCTATCTCTCACTGGGTGTTTGGCCAGCCTGTTTCTTAAAGCTTTTCTATCCCTAGCCAATCTGGATAAGTCTCTGGCTATTTCAGGCACCTTCCTCTACTGGCACCTGAGCAATTAATCTCCTAGTATGCAAAGCTGTTACAGTGTTCTGCATGCTCTACTGCTTTTCATCAATTCTTGTTCCACTCAGCTTTCCTGACTTCTCCTCTTCTGACCTTGGCTTGTTTATTGACCATGTTTAGTCTATCTGCTGACCAGCCTGACACTTGGCCTGATTCATCGTTCTGGTTCTGAAAATATTCCACCTGTCCTAACCTCAGCTCTTTTCCATGACCTTGTCCTGGTCTACATACTCCAGTACAATAAATCAGACCTAGTTCATCAGTCTAAACCAAGACTATTTGTGGTGTAACTGTCTGGGGTCCCCCGCAGCGTAGACAACCTCCCAGTTAATGGGGTTAAAGGATGATGACTGGAGAACCCCAGGTGCATTCCTTGGATCTAGCTCTAAACCAAATGGGTTTTTAAGAACATCAAACCCACATCTGCTGTCTTGACACTTCCACCACATCAAGAACTGATTTCCCACTTGGTGCCTAAGATATCCCACCCCTCTACAGAAGCCATTGTAATAATATAATCACCTCACCTCTCTGTGGTCCTAGTGTTTGCTATAGCTAATAGCCATAATACTTTATAAAATAATAGTTTGCACAATTCACATAGAATCAGTAATTTAACATTTATTGTTATTAAAGTATTTGCTGCCCTCTGGTGGAGAATAAACTAATAATTCATATTTTACTCCAATACTTGAAATGTGTTTTCCTGTATTTGTTGTATAAAATATGGTAGTTTCATGTTTCAATTGCCTTCAATTTCCAAGAAATAACATTTTTTGTACATACAGAGAAAGCCTCTCAGAACCGTGTCCTGCTTATGGCTGCAAGTTTACTAAAATTGTGCACAATCTAGACCAGAGGTTCCCAAACTTTTTTGCCCCGTAGACCACTTGCCGATTTGTTTGCTTTCTGTAGACCCCCTGCCTGCCTAATATTGAATTTTCCTTACCTTATTAAGCCAAATGGTTTTTTTCCAGCTGACTCAGTGCTGGTCACTTAGATAGGGTTTTTTGCAGAGTGGAAAATTGTAAAAAAACGAAAAAAACATGTACAATTTTTATTCAGATCTTTATTGAAAAGACAAAAAATGCAAATAAATATTTGGATTTGGGATTTAACAAATCAAAACCAAGTGAGATTCTTACATAAAATGACTACACAAATAATGCTGTTAATGGGAGAGATGAGCCGGATGTTTTGTTAGTAATCGTTCAATATTTGGCTTTAAATTAGTGAGGTATAGTCTCAAGTCTCCATGTCCAGTGATGTGCATCGATTTCTATTTTTTCGTAAGATTGTCGCCGCGCTAAAACCGCTTTGTATTAGGTATGAAGATACAAAAGCTATAGTCCATAATGCAGGATAAGCAACAGGTACGCGTGCGATGCGTTGCTGCCGGTATAAAAACCTGTAAAAACCTGCACATGAACATAGCACACCACAAAACACATAGGTATAGTTTGTGCAAAACCTGTTGGGCTCTGGTGGATCATGTGAAAACGATGCGCAGTAGAAACTTTAGAGGTAAATTAGCTACTGCATAGGTCTGTTTTGTCTATCGCCAGGGCTCAGGAAGTTTTGCGCAAGCTCTACATAAACAATTTTATGAAAGATCACAGAGGTAAGTAATTTCTATATAATTATAAGTATTATGTACACAATCTGTGTAAGCTGTAGTATGTCATTTACAGAACGCCTAAATGCTGATGATCACCTGCCTAAATGGAGTCTGTTAATGTGGACCCCCATTTACATCTCGTGCACCCCCACATTTATGTCTTGCTGACATGAACCCCCGGCAAGTCACAATCGACCCCTGAGGGTCCATATAGACCACTTTAGGAACCTCTGATCTAGACAATACTATGTGAGCTGAGCACTCAGGACTCGTCCACACGGGCGTATGCATATTTCAGTCCATGAGTACGCAGCGTATTGATGGGACAAATGCTCTGTGATGCTACGTTTTCCTGCTTATCGGCTGTCTTTTTATGTACTTAAAAGAAAAATGTATGAAATACCATAGATTTTGCACATAAGTGCGCAGCATATACACTGGTTTCCTGCGTATTTTGGGCTTAAACAGAGCAGTGTGTTTTTGCTCATTTTTGCAATGGAAAATACCGCCCACAAAACGCAAAAAACGTAACCCATTTTATTTCAATGAATTCATTCTCACTTCTTTTTTTGTGCCCGCTCTATCTTGTACATGTTTGCACACCAAAGAGCCGCATGCAGTTCTAAGAGAGGTATGCAAATATGCACATCTGCAAGCGTAGGTATGTGCAAACCCGTGATCACCGTCTGAACACTGCATATACCTGCGATTACCAGACTGCGTTAGGCTAATTAGCCATTTAAATCAGGGTAGGGTGATTACCCCATCTGTGTGAACAACCAGTGCCCGAGCAAATACGCTGAGTATTTACACAGGCACACGCGCGAAATGCATTTGTTTACTGCGCAAAAAAAATGAGCAGGAGCAAGTGTATTGCGATGCACGCTCAGCTGTTTAACCCCCTAGTGCATATTGATTTTAATGGGCTCTTACTGTTAGGTACATAATTAGGTGGGGTTATTTTGATGTGTTTTTTTTTAGTAGGGGATCTTGACTTTGAAATCCAGAGAAGCACGCCCACCACATTTGGACCAAACTCTTATTTTTGAGGAGTACTGGGTCTGTAAGCAGGGCGTTAAATAGAGTTCTATGGACTCTAGGGCAAATTTTGGAAATGCCCTCCTCCTCCCCAGAAACACACCAGCATGTTGCTTGAATGCTCGAGCCTCAGTGGTGCTGTTACGGTCTATAAAGATATACGGTATGTTGACCCTCAAAAAATGTATATAAATATATATACACTGCTCAAAAAATGTACAGAACATGATGATGTCACATGTGCTCAGTGTGAACCTGCTCTCATCTGTGAAGAGAATTGGGCACCAACTAGATCTGCTAGTTCTGGTGCACGATACCTAATGTCAATCAAGCTGCATGGTGCTGGACTGTGAGCACAGTCCCATTAAAGGATGTCGGACCTCATGCAATCCTCATGGAGTCTGACAGTTGGGTCAGAAACATGCAGACCAGTAGCCCTCTGGAGGTCATTTTGTAGATCTGTGGCAGGACTTCTCCTGTTCCTCTGGTCCTGATGCAAGGTTGATGCCTATCTACAACCTTGTTCAGCTCTCCACGTGTGACAGCCCAAATTCTGATATCTGTTCAATGCTCTTGAGACTGTGCTAGGAGACACAGCAAACCCTCATGCAACAGTACGTGTGTATATACCATCCTGGAGGAGCAGGACTACCTGTGCAACCTGATTGGGCTGCAGGTACCGCCTCATGCTACCAGTAGTGACAAGGACTAGCAAAATGCCAAACTAAAGAAGTCAGGAAAGATAACGAGAGTACTTGTCTGCGGCTAATATCTGCAAAGCCATTCCCTTTTGGGGGTTGCCTTGCTGTTGCCCCTCCAGTGCTCTTCTGGTCACTTTCATTTACAACAAAGCAGGTGAAAATGATTCACAGTCACTTATGCTTCCTACCGAGACAGCTTGATATCCATGAAGTTTAAGTGACTTGGGGTTATATTATGATGCTTTAGGCCACTCTCACACAGACCACTTTTTATAGCATCTAGCACGGCGTTTCAAACGCCGTGCTAAAGGCTGTAAATGCCTCCATAGATTTCAATGGGGCTTCTTAGACGAGCATTTGAGTTTTTTAAGCGCTGTTTTCGGGCATTTAAGCATTTCTAAATGTGATACATCACCCATTGAAATTAATGGGGAGCGTTTTCAACGTTGTCAAAAATGCGGTAGAACTCCTGTGTACAGCGTTTTACCGTGTTATTAAACATAGCTTTCTATGCTATCGGGAGGGAAACTGAAAGTGTTGATGTCATCAGCTTTCTTTGTCCCCACACAGTGACTTCCACACACGTTATAAATAGAGCCCTTATGTACAGAAATAATGTGCCTACATATCTAATATAAATAAGCCTACATGCTTTTTCTTGCACCACACTTTGCCCCCTTTGCTGTAACTTTGGTGTATGATGTTGGCATCATTAGATGACACATATGCTCACCACCGCTGTAAAATCATCAAATGTGAGTTTAATACATTGAGGGACCTGTAAGGTGGGTTGAAAGTTACAATGTTAAGTCTATGGGCGGCGCTGCTGTGCTTCAGGAGTGCGCTGGAATGAGTGAAGCGTTGCTAAGCAACACAGCATACACTGCTAAGCTGCACCATACACTGCCCCAACCAAGAGCAAGAGACAGCAATAGAGAGAGACAGTGATAGAGAGACAGAGAGAGAGACAGCGATAGAGAGACAGAGAGAGTGATAGAGAGACAGAGAGTAATAGAGAGAGACAGTGAGAAAAAGAGCGATAGAGACAGACAGAGAGAGCAATATAGAGACAGAGAGCGATAGAGAGAGAGACAGTGAGAGAAAGAGCAATAGAAACAGAGAGAAAGTGACAGAGAGAAAGCAATAGACAGAGATAGATAGTGAAACAGACAGAGTGATAGAGAGACAGACAGAGAGCAATAGAGAGATAGACAGAAAGAGAGCAATAGAGAAACAGGGAGAGAGCAATAGAGAGACAGAAAGAAAGAATGATAGAGAGGCAGGCAGAAAGAGAGAACGATAGAGAAACAGAGAGAAAAACAGCGAGAGCAATAGAGAGACAAAGAAACACAGAGAGAGTGTAGAGAGACAGAGAGAGCAATAGAAAGAACAAGAGTGATAGACAGACAGAACAAGAGCGATAGACAGAGAAAGCAATAGAAAGAGAGAGCGCGCGATAGAGACCCAGAGAAAGCGATAGAGAGACAGAGAGCAGAATAGAGAGACAGAGAGAGAAAGCAATAGAGACAGAAAGAGAGAGTGAGAGACAGAGAGTGATAGAGAGACAGAAAGAGAACGAAAGAGACAGACAGCGAGACCGAGTGACACCGAGACAGAAAGAGAGAGACGCAAACAGAAACAGACAGTGAGAGAGACAGACAATGAAAGAGACGGATAGAGAGAGGCAGACAGAGAGAGAGACAAACAGACAGAAAGACAAACAGACAGAGAGACAGACAATGAGACAGATATAGTGAGAGACAAAGACAGAGAGGGACAGACAAACAGAGAGAGACCCATAGGCTTTTTTATATTAGATATCTTCTTCAAATACAAAGTGACACTCTAAATAACCATCTAACCAAGCAGATTTAGAAGTTCACAACCACCCCATCTGAAACATTTTATGTTCCCGTAGCGAACATCGGGTCAATCTAGTAATAATAATGCCTCCTTCCTTTGCTCCAATAAAAAACTTACACTCACCTCTCCCATTCCAATGACAAGGAGCTGGATCCAATATCTAGCACAGACCGTGCAATGCAATGAAGTTGTTATCGGACCATACCGGTACCGATCTGATGACCTCGTGCCAGGTGCCAAATTGGTATATATGGAAGCCCGTGATGAGAAGATTTGCTAGTAATTATCTATCAATAGCATGAAATCACTCTATGTTATGTCAAGACACTTCTCCATGAGAACTCAATGAATTCTACTGTATTATCAACATTACCAACTCTTATACAGAAAGAAGAGGGCATATTCAAAAGTTACTTGGTACAAAGATTAGTGTTACATAGGTGACAAAGCTTATTGATCATAAGGCTTATTGACATCTACCAAATAGTCTCAAAGCTCTTAAGGCTCATCTTAGACATGGAAATCAGTGCAGTCAGGATATTGTTATCGCATTATACACTATTTCTGCTATAGCTGTGTGTCTTCTCTGTTAACATAGCTTAGCCTTATTTAATTTGTCTGTTGACTTCTTATCTTAAAATCCTAGTTACCGGCACTACAAAGCATAGGTTTTAGTCTTCTATTTAAGGGTCAATAGTCCAATACAAGGTAAGAAACATGCACTTATTGCATTCTGAAACTTAACACTTTATATTCCATGACAATGTCCTTATGCCACCTGAAGTCCTGAGCATATCCTAGAGCTCTGGTAGCTTGCAGACTTAAAGCAGCTTACTAGAGTGAGCAGCAGGAAACCAATGACTCTCTGCTCCACCATAGATGCAGTTGGATCTATGTCCTGGGGACAGGAATCCAGTTGAAAGCTGCGCTCACCCAGAAGCCCAGGCAGGTTCTCCTCCACCCCACTCCGAGTCAGGGCCGTAATTTCTGCAATCGCAATTCTTGCACCACTGTAAACACTTTTCAAGCCTCTAGATGTAGACACATTTTTTCCATTCACTAATGGCAAATAGAGATGAAAATAATAGGAGATTGAAAAAAGAACTTATCATTTGAAAGATACAAAAACAGGTAAAGCTGCCTGGTTTAAGCACCGAGTCATAACTCCTAGAGCAGACTGTTTTCTTGCCAGACTGTTTTTGCGGGGTGGTTTACCATTGCCTTCCCCAGTCATCTTTACCCCCCAGCAAGCTGGATACTCATTTTACTGACCTCAGAAGGATGGAAGGCTGAGTCAACCTTAAAGGAGATGTCCCGCGCCGAAACGGGTTTTTTTTTTTTTTTAAACCCCCCCCCCCGTTCGGCGCGAGACAACCCCGATGCAGGGGTTAAAAAAACCACCCGCACAGCGCTTACCTGAATCCCGGCGGTCCGGCGTCTTCATACTCACCTGCTGAAGATGGCCGCCGGGATCCTCTGTCTTCATGGACCGCAGGGCTTCTGTGCGGTCCATTGCCGATTCCAGCCTCCTGATTGGCTGGAATCGGCACGTGACGGGGCGGAGCTACACGGAGCTACACGGAGCCCCATAGAGAAGAGGAGAAGACCCGGACTGCGCAAGCGCGGCTAATTTGGCCATCGGAGGGCGAAAATTAGTCGGCACCATGGAGACGAGGTCGCCAGCAACGGAGCAGGTAAGTATAAAACTTTTTATAACTTCTGTATGGCTCATAATTAATGCAAAATGTACATTACAAAGTGCATTAATATGGCCATACAGAAGTGTATAGACCCACTTGCTGCCTCGGGACAACCCCTTTAAGCTGGCTACTTGACCCAAGCAGAGATTGAACCCACAACCTTCAGGTCGTGAGCAAGAGCTTAGGACTGCATTTCTGCTGCCCTTACGCTTTGCACTGCAATGGACTCTTTGAGAGATACATAACTATTATACAATTATTAAGCTTTCCCTACATTAAAACCAGTAAAAAAAAACTGTTATTGTAATATCAGTATGCAAGTCTATGGGTAAGTTGTCATATAAACTGAATATCATTATACAATGTCCAAATAATACTGCCACACCATTACCAGTATAATTACTGGAACATAATTGCTGAAAAATATTACTAAATTGTTACTGAATAGAAACCACTATACAAAAATCGTTATTGTAATACCCATATGCAAATCTATGGGTAAGTTGGTGTATATACTGAATTATGATGAGACAAGCTTCTAGTAGCGCATTGTACTTCCTTATTTGGCCTTCAGAACTGCAGCCATTAATCATGGCATCCATCCATACTTATCAGAGGACCCAGAATGTTCCAAGAAAACCTTCCTTACGCCATTCCCCATTTTCACTGGCCTGAATTGTTTATACCTAACAGGGAGTGTTCATTGATTGATGTTGCTTGTGCCAAATTCTGCCCCTCCCTTTTAAAACGCTGCAGAATATGCTGGTGCAATACAAATAAGGATCATCATTATTATTATAGCTCACGTTTCTAATATACATATAGCATGCCTTCTATTGTGGCTTTATTGTATAAATCAGGTTTTCTTTATTGCCTTTTATTTTTCTCACCCTACTTTTAGTAGAAGTTTTTGTTTTTCTTTTTGGTGCTTATTTTACCCTTGGAGAGGCTAAAGAAAACAAAAATGGCAAAACTTCCTCTTTCCACTGACGTGCCAGACAATGGGAGGCTTAATAAACACTGACCTGTGATTAGAAGAGGCTGTCATTTGTAAATCAGTATTTTACCAGGTCTCAATCTTGGCACATTATCTCCACTGTCTTTATTCTCAGCAGGGCTGATTCCCAAAAATGACTTAATTACTTGCAACATCTTACATCAAAGAAGCTAAACCAAGTACGTGACAGTGATTAATGCAATCAAAACACACTAAAATAAAGTACATTATTTTATGTAACCACTCAGCTAAACACCTGCATAGTCCCGCAGACAGATGGTAAGCTTTAACCCCTTAACGACTGCCCCATCGGGAAACTACGTCCTCAGTAAGTGGGCTTTAATCCTAGTGGACGTAGTTTTATGCATCCTCTTTGGATTAATGCCCACTTGCCTGAGGATGTGACAGCTCCATGCTGTCGGTGCCCGCAGGTAGCCGACAGCATGGCGCTGTCATCCCAGGATGCGGGCAGTCCCCCCCCGGCATTGCGATCGGCGCTATCCAATCAGGGCAGCTGAAAATACTCACCCGGCTTGTCCGCGGTGTCCCATGAAGATCGGGTCCTCCCGGACCCGCCGCCGGCCTTCTGCGCATGCGCGCCAGACGATGACGTGAAAAAGTTTAAAGAGTAAAAAAAAAAATGTCAGTTTCACCTCCCCTCATGGATCGGATCAATGAGGGGAGGTGAAAATAATCACCTAAGTCCTCCCCGATGTCCCGGGACCCGAAATCCCCATCTGCGCATGCACGCCCGATGTCAATCACCGGGCGCGTGCACAGAGGGGCTCGAGCCCCGGGAAATTTAAAATCCCTCTGCTCCTGGCTGCCATGTGTAGCCAGGAGCAGAGGGATGTCACTAAGGCCATGATCATTGTCATGGATGACAATGATCATGTAAAGTAAAAAAAAGTGTAAAAAGTGAAAAAAAAGTAAAAAAAAAAAAGTGTAAAAGTAAAAAAAAAGTTTAAAAAAGTTTTTAAAAAGCTTGCGTTTCATCTCCCCCCACAGATCATATCCATGAGGGAGGATGAAATGACGTGCCTAAGGCCCGCGGATATATCCGCGGATCTTACCCCAGCTTCTGCGCACGCGCCCGTCGCCACAATGGCAGGCGCATGCGCAAAAGCCGTGGATTGCCAGGATAATTTAAAATCTCCCTGCTCCTGGCTACAAAACTTAGCCGAGAGTCTGGAGATTTTACGGGGGGCCGCGGTGAGCGGTTCCTGATCACGTGTTCGCCGTAATACAATGGATAATGGTGATCATGTAAAAGTAAAAAAAAAGGTGAAGGTTCATCTCCCCTCACCGATGCGATCGGTGAGAGGAGATGAAACGTTTTACCGGAGGCCTCCGTATTTGCACCCCGACGCGATCTTCCTCCATGAACTTTCCCGGATTCTGCACATGTGACCGCCGGCAAAACACCGGACACATGCGCAGGAGTCGGGAAGCCCAGGAAATGTAAAATCTCCTTGCTCCCGGCGACAAACGGTCGCCGAGAGCCTGGAGCAGTGACGGGTAGCCTCATTGAGCGGTGCCTGGTCACGTGCTAAAAAGGTAGCGATCTACCTTTGGCCGGTCTCACATTACCGGATAGGAATTACGGATTCCGCATGCGTCTGATCCGCGGTAATACGCAGATCAATCGCATTGGATTACACAATTCCGCTCACATTAGCGGGTTGGAATTGTGTTATCCACTCGCAGAAAAGAGAACGCAGCAGGTTCTATTTTACTGCGGATATCCGCAACATAGAGCCCATTGTTCTCCACAGTCGCGGATATACCCGCTGCCCATACTCAACTACGTTGTATACGGGCTGCGGGTACCCGTGTCATCGCTAAGCGACGGTGCGGGAAATACAAACAAAAAAAAGTACTGCGCAAGACCGCCCGTGTAAGTACGCAGTTATGCGCAGTACATTACGCGGCCGTATGCAGGGTCACAGCCGGGTTCGCAGATGGGATCCACTGCAGGCCTCCGCAAGCGGATTCCACCTACGGCTGCATGAGCCCGGCGTTATTCAGACCGCTACCTGTAATACGTATTTTACAAGAAGCCCCGGGAACGCTCGCCTTCATGCAGTTCCAGGAGCAGCTTGTTGAGCGCCCTCTGTGTGTGACCGCCGCACCTCGGCAAGCTTACGGAGACTCACAGAGCGCCACTTTTTACACCCCATACCCGCTACTGAGGTCAAGAAATACCCCAAAAAAGCATGAGAGGAGGGGGATACACAGTTTTATTGCCCCATGTACCCATCCCAACCAGCTTCCGTAATTACCCCTGTCTTTGGAAATACCACACAGTTCACATTATTACTTTTAAGATTTGGGGAACGCCGAAAAGGGCGCGGAGGGGGGTGGGGGATTTTTAGGGAGTCAATTTTTATTCCGTACAAATGAACAATGGCCTGGAATGTATTCAGTTGTGCCCTGCAATCCAACGGGTGTTCCCTGCATTACAGGCCTTGCCATGTGTCCTTTAAGTAGATTAGGGCCACAATGGGTATGTTTTTGAACACGGGACAAACGGGGGTATCCATTTTGAGGTGAAGGTCTTCATTCCTATGTACACTGTACAAAAAAAACAGTTTTTAAATTGACAAAATTGCCAAAAAAAATGAAAATCGTAATTTTTTCCTTCTGCTTTGCTTAGATTTATTCAAATACTGTGGGGTCAAAATACGCAATACACCCCTAGATGAATTCATTAAGGGGTCTAGTTTTTAAAATGGGGTCATTTGAGGGGGTTCTTTATCGTTTTAGATGCTCAATGGCTCTATTAGTGGGCAATGGGGCCTGGAATTTATTCCATTGTACCCTGAAATCCAACGGGTGCTCCTTCCATTATAGGCCTAGCCATGTGTCCTTTAAGTAGAGTAGGGCCACAAGGGGTATGGTTCTGAACACAGGACAAACAGGGGTATCCATTTTGGGGTGAAAGTCTTCATTCCTATGTGTGCTGTACAAAAAAAACTGTTTTTAAATTGATACAACTGCCAAAAAAATGAAAATGGTAATTTTTTTTCCTACTGCTTTGCTTAGATTTATTCAAAAATTATAGGGTAAAAATACACAGTACACCCCTAGACGAATTTGTTAAGGGGTCTAGTTTTCAAAATGGGGTCATTTGTGGGGGTTCTCTGTCGTTTTGGCCACTCAAGGGCTCTACAAGTGGGCAATGGGGCCTAAATCACCTTCATGCTAAATTTCTGTTCTGAAAGCCACCGATTACACCTTACATTTTGGGCCCCGTTGTGCATCCACACATAAGATTAGGGCCACAATGGGTATGTCTCTGAACACAGGACAAACAGGGGTATCCATTTTGGGGTGCAAGTCTTCATTCATGTGTGTGCTGTACAAAAAAAGCAGTTTTTAAAACGACAGAATTGCCAAAAAAAACGAAAATCAAAATATTTTCCTTTTGCTTTGCTTGAATTCATTCAAAAACTGTGGCGTCAAAATGGGCAGTACACCCCTAGATAAATTCATTAAGGGGTCTAGTTTTCAAAATGGGGTCACTTTTGAGGGTTCTCTTTGGTTTTGGCCGCTCAAGAGCTCTACAAATGTGCTATGGGGCCTAAAACGCCTTCAAGGAAAATTTATGTTCTGAAAACCACCGACTACTCCTTTTATTTTGGGTCCCGTTGTGCATCCACACATAAGATTAGGGCCACATTGGGTATGTCTCTGGACACAGGACAAACAGGGGTATCCATTTTGGGATGCAAGTCTTCATTCATGTGTGTGCTGTACAAAAAAAGCAGTTTTTAAAACGACAGAATTGCCAAAAAAACGAAAATCACATTTTTTTTCTTTTGCTTTGCTTGAATTCATTCAAAAACTGTGGGGTCAAAATGGTCAGTACAGCCCTAGATAAATTCGTTAAGGGGTCTAGTTTTCAAAATGGGGTCACTTGTGGGGGTTCTCTTTGGTTTTGGCCACTCAAGAGCTCTACAAAAGTGCTATGGGGCCTAAAACGCATTCAAGCAAAATTTTTGTTCTGAAAGACACCGACTATTCCTTTCATTTTAGGCCCCGTTGTGCATCCAGACATAAGATTAGGGCCACAATGGGTATGTTTCTGAACACGGGAGAAACGGGGGTATCCATTTTGGGGTGTAAATCCTCATTTTCATGGGCACTATAGGAAAAAAATATGTCTTTAAAATGACATATTTGCAAAAATATGAAATTTTATTTTTTGTCCTCTAAATTGAATTAATTCCTGAAAAAAACTGGTGGGGTCAAAATACTCATGACACCCCTCAATGGATACATTAAGGGGTGTAGTTTTTAAAATGGGGTCATTTGGGGGGGTATCTATTATTCTGACACTCATAAGCCTTTGCAAACTTGGCTTGGTGCAGGAAAACAAAGTGTTCCTCAAAATGCTGAAAAGTAATGTTAAATTTGTACGTCCTATAAATGGTTAAAAAAAACACAAAAGTTTTTCAAGTGTGCATCCAGAATAAAGTAAACAGATGGAAATACATATCTTATCAAAAATTTGTACAGTATGTTTGGACATATTTGAGATATTACAGTTTAAAATGTGAAAAAAATGACAATTTTTTCAAAATTTTTCCAATATTGGTACTTTTAATAAATATACATAAATTATATCGGTCTCTTTTTACAACCAAAATGAGGTACAACATGTGGCAAAAAAAACAATGTCAGAATCACTTGGATATGTAAAGCCTTTACAGAGTTATGCTACGTTGAACGACGCATGTCAGATTTCCAAAATTTGGCTCCGTCACTAAGGCGCAAACAGGCTTCGTCACTAAGGGGTTAACTTTAGTGCGGCACTGCCCTCTTCTGGACATTGTGGTATGTATTTATATTCTGCTGTGAGTGTAATATATACTTTTTTCTCATAAGTATCACATTGATTAGCCATAGCATTATCCAAAATCGTAGAGTTGCAAAAGACCTCCAAGGTAATTGGGTACAACCCCTCCCAACTTCCCCACTCAATACAGGATTCACTAAATCATCCTAGACAGATGTCTGTCCATTCTCTGTTTGATCACTTCCATTGAAAAAGAACTCATCACCTCCCGTGACAACCTGTTCCACTCATTGATCACCCTCACTGTCATAATGTTTTTTCAAATATCTAATCTGTGTCTCCTCCCTTTCAGTTTCATCCCATTGCTTCTAGTCTTTCCTTGTGCAAATACAAATACGGCTGATCCCTTTGCACTATGACAGCTCTTCAGATATTTGTAGACAGCTATTAAGTCTCCTCTCAGCCTTTTTTTTTGCAAGCTAAAGATTCCCAGATCCTTAAAGGGGTTGTCCCGTGAAAGCAAGTAGGGTTATACACTTCTGTATGGCCATATTAATGCACTTTGTAATATACATCGTGCATTAAAGGAGATGTCCCGCGCCGAAACGGGTTTTTTTTTTTTTAAACCCCCCCCCCGTTCGGCGCGAGACAACCCCGATGCAGGGGTTAAAAAAACCACCCGCACAGCGCTTACCTGAATCCCGGCGCTCCGGTGACTTCTCTACTCACCGCTGAAGATGGCCTCTTCCTCCGTGGACCGCAGCTCTTCTGTGCGGTCCACTGCCGATTCCAGCCTCCTGATTGGCTGGAATCGGCACGTGACGGGGCGGAGCTACACGGAGCTACACGGAGCCCCATAGAGAACAGCAGAAGACCCGGACTGCGCAAGCGCGGCTAATTTGGCCATCGGAGGCCAAAAATTAGTCGGCACCATGGAGACCAGGACGCTAGCAACGGAGCAGGTAAGTAAAAAACTTTTTATAACTTCTGTATGGCTCATAATTAATGCACAATGTATATTACAAAGTGCATTATTATGGCCATACAGAAGTGTATAACCCCACTTGCTGCCTCGGGACATCTCCTTTAAATATGAGCCATACAGAAGTTATACACTTACCCACTCCGTTGCTGGCATCCTCGTCTCCATGGCGCCGACTAAAGCTGCCTTCTCCTTCCATTAGACGCGCTTGCGCTGTCCGGTCTTCTGCTCTGTTGAATGGGACCGCTCCGGCATGCCCAAAAGGGCTTCACTAGTCACAATGGTAACAAACCGTGAGATGTCACAATTTGTGCGACAAATCAGCCTATGCGATAATTTTGGCGACAATTTGAAATCAGCATGCCCAGGGGAAAATGCACTGAGGGGCTATAAAAAAGTTATTGTTCGCTGCGACACAAAGCGGAGATAGCAGTTTTTGTAAGTTCTGCTGTTGGGACAGACGGAGAGCACAGGCCTCAGCAGAGAAGCTGCTGCCAGTAACGTAGGACATTGTGGGACATATCTCTGAGTGTAAGAGGAGCACATTATCCAGGAAGAGAGACTATGGGATCCCCTTGAATCTATTAAGAAGGGTGCGTTCACACGAGCGCATAAACGGCGCGTTTTTGCGACCAAACGTATATACGTGACCATCTGAGGCAATGGTTTCGAATGTATTCGTTCACATGGGCGATTTTACGGCGCGTAAAAACGGCAACCCGAAAAAAACGGAACATATGCGACCGAAATACGCGCCAACGCATATTCGATGGCCGAAAAGATAGTTTGCAAAGTAGGAACAAACGAAAATACGCTTTCTAGCTCTGGTCGTGATCGGTGAAAAACGTTCTCTCGGGCGATTATACGTTGCGCTCGTGCGAACGTAAATACGCCTACGCTCGTCTGCCCGCACCCGAAGACTGTGTAAGTGATGGAGCAACAATCTGCAGAAAGGAAAACAGTTGCTAGTGCAGCTTCAACAAGGCCCAAGTGCTACTGACTATACAATTAGAAATTGTTTAAGGGAGCACAGGGACAGTGAGTCTTTCCACCTCAAGCGACAAACTGTAAGTGAGATCGACTCCAAAATAGGTGATAACTGTGCACACTGATTGAGACTCACAACAGACCTATTGTATAGGAAAACACTGCAGCAATTAATAATTAAAGGGATAGTGCTCACTAGTTAGGGACAGAGATATGCACACAAACATAATGCACCAACACAAGCAGTTGGAGTAAAGATGCTGTGTTTAGTTATATTGTGTTGATAGAACTGAAGTAATAACATTCCTCAGAAGGGCTGTGCATAGCACCACATGAACTGTATTTCAGTGTAAAATTGCCACACTTTTATCCACACAATTTTTGTTGTGGTGTGGCAATACGTTGTGTGTGTGTCTTGAGCCCTATAAAAATAATTTTTAATATTCTATTTAATAAAAGTTAGGTTTTTAGTTATGTCTATTCTGCGAAGGGTTATTACAGTGTTATAGAACTAATCTTTGCAAAGTATCATTAATACTGCTTTTTAAATATCATTGTGATCTTATTGCTTGTAGAGAATATTATTCATAGAACTGAGTTAGTTCAGATAACGTTAGGCTACTGTAGAGTGAAAGTCAGGTTGCTTATTTATTCTTATAACGGTATTATTTACATGTATGTATTCTTAAATAAACCTTGTATACTTTTGGTATCTCCATTGGCTCCATTGCATCTTGAAACCTGTGTCATACACCACACCCCGTAATATTTTCTGGCATAGTTGGCAGGATACAATGGCAGACACAGAAGTGCACAGTGCAGGTGCCAACAACGTAGAGGCGAGTCACTCAGCTAGGGGTGGAACCTCTGCAAGGATCTTAACTGTTGGTGCCATTTTAAGCCACCTAATTAAATATGACGGGCACAAGATATGCTTAGAAATTAGGTTACATGAATACAAAATATCATCCAATTATATAATGTGGTTCTGGAGTTGCTGACAGAACTTGCTCTGAATGCATTAGAGGGAAACACTAGAAAGACCGTGCTGCTGCATCTTGAAGCTGAGCACCAAACCATTGACATTATTATTAAATCACTAGAGGATGTTTACGGAGAGACTGCTAGTTCTGAAAACCTTAGAACGCTATTCTTCAAGCAAGTTCAAATAGAGGAGGAAGGCATTCCTCGATATTCCAGTGCCCTTCAGAAAATATTGGCTAGCCTCCAGAAACAAGATCCTTCTGGGCTAATTACTATGGGACCAGTTGAGCAGATTCTCGGAGACCAAATCATTATTAGACTACACAGTATTCCATAGGTCAAGTGATATGTGAGTGGTTCCTGGTCAATCTTTCATTGACTTTTCATTGCTTGCTAACAGAAGCTATGACTCACAGCCAGGTCGAGAGCTATTGCCCATATGCTGTGGGACTTCACTGCGACTCGAAAAGAGGAAGTTTGGGAAAAGATAATGTGAGATCTGCAGACCGCATTGAGCTCAGTCAAATAAATATTAACCTAAGTGAAGTCTCACATGGGGAAAGTCCCATCAAAGAACTGTATTATGATGTACCTCAATAGCAACCTAGACCACCACTTGCTGTGAGAAACCAAAGTGATCTTTTAGCAAGATGACCGGAGAGGGTTCCAGTTCTGCCATTGCCAGAAAAGTGGCCATTTTGTCTGAGAGTGTCAAAGTGGGATGAAATTCACTCTGAGAACCCATTAAACAAGAAACCCCTGCAGTAGTGGGGCATACTGCTGGGAACTGTGGAGAGAAACCACAAACCAATGTCTGAACACCTCGTTGCTCAGGCTAAGTTCGAAGGAAAGGGTGTTGATTGTCTTATGGATATGGGTTCACAAACAGCAACGAAGCCGGAAGCCCTCTTCAATCGAGATTTCCAGGCCGCCATAAAAACAACACAGTCTATCCTAAGGCTGCTTAGTGACAACTGTAAAAACCCATATGGCTAGTCACTAAGGGGTTAAATAAACCTTGCATATTTTTAGCATCTTTGTTGACTCCATTGTATCCTGAAACTTGCATCGCTCCCCACACGCTGCAACAGATGCACCATTTAAAGCCCTTGCTTTGTTGCAGGTCTTATCAGAATGTAATGTAAGGCTTGAGGGACAGTTAGGAGGGAAAGCCTCATGGAATCTGGCAGCTTTAGGTACATAATGGATGAATGATATGTTACCCTCTATGGAGGAGGTTTTCTGGCTAACCAAGATATGTTACAAAGCAGGGGCGTAAGTAAAGGCTCAGGGGCCCTGATGCAACAGGTGAGCTGGCCCCCCCCCCCTCTATCTGTATCTGTACCCGTACCCATACCTAAACCATACTGCACAGAGACATAACTTGAAGCTTCTGGGCCCCAATGCAAAACCTGTAACGGGGCCCCCAACTATAATGCTTTATTCATAGTACTGGGCTCCCTATATGGAGAAGAGAGGCCTTATGAGCCCCCTAAGGCTCCTGGGCCCGGGTGCAACCGCATCCCCTGCACCCTCTATAGTTACGCCCCTGTTACAAAGTTCATTACAGGGTCAGATGAGATGGAACAGAGTAAGTTCTGCCCAGTGATGGAGTGGCTGGCTGCAGCAGCTGATTGGCTGAAGAAAAATGGCGGGAGAATGCCTGTGGTTGTCAGGCAGAATCAGGTGGCCTGACAGCAGCTGGTGATTGGCCCAGAGGGACAAGCTGAGGGCTCAGTCACACGGGCGCCCATCCGCCCGTGTTTCTGCATGATAATCTGGCCGCACTGCATGTGGACAACTCTCTGCATGATCGGCTCCATTGACGGCCATGTGTTCTTTCTTCCGGGCGGTGTGGAGAGTCATCCGCACCTGCAGTGCAGTGGTCTTATCCTGCAGAAACACGGGCGGATCGGTGCCCGTGTGACTGAGCCCTGAGAGGAGCAGCAGTGAGATATGGAGGTGAAAAGATGTGGGGCAATCATCATCTAAAAAGAAAGTAGCATCCCGCCCTCCCTCCCTTAGGTTTGTCGCTGTGTAGTTAATGGGGGATTGTCGCCCGCATTTGGTGGGTGGGCAGGTAAACTTGGGGAGAGTTTGGTGGTGGTAAACTCGTGTCTGTAAGACAGAGTTTACATGAACTGTTATGGTTATTGATTGGTTAATAAACTTATGTCTGTAAGGCTGCATGTCCACGGGCGAGTTTGCATTGCGTTCCCCGTGGCGATAATCCAGCCGCAGGGAACACAGTGGAAGCTAACTATAGCGTTGCGATTTGCCGCAATTCCCTGCGGTCAGCCTATCAGATAGGCTGACCGGCGGAGATCCGTGTGCCGACTCCTGCTCCGTGGACAGGCAGCCTAAGAGAGAGTTTACAGGAAGTGTTATGGTTATTATTGGTTACATTTTCCCCCAATGTTTGTAACCCCGTTAATAAACACCGTGGCCTTCTTTATCCAATATTGGTGTCTGTGTCGGTTATTTATAAGAGTTTGGTAAGGTTTTAATAAAGCGTAAGATTCCATGCTTATAATCGGATATAAAAGAAAACTGCTTAACCTCTATCTTTTTCTGTTAAAACCCTGATAGTGGTGGTTGTTTGAATATATAGTTAAAGATGCAGCCCCCTTTAATATGTAGAATGGATGTGTTAGGTTGATCTATTGTGTCCTATTTTTCTTTATGAAGTTTTCTCAGTTACATGCTTTCTGACCTTTTCTTAAATATTCATGTGCTAAAGGAGCAGCCACTATTAGAAAAGATTTATTTTGAAGCACTGTGCTTCTAGAGCTCCATTCATCACATCTGTATGCTATGAACTGGTCTTTCACTTTACATATTGTATCATTGCCCTTTACAACAAAAGAAATACATCTCTTATCTAATTAACCCAACCTGAACCTCTAATTATCACTTTCATTATTTGCTAATGGATATGAAACAGATGTGATGATTTTTCATGCTATAGGAAAACTAGAGGAAAAACAATACTTAGAAAGAATGAGTATTTTTGCTTTGAACACATTTACCACAGAAGAGCCTTAAAAAAGTGTTTCTTCCCTCCTGCAGATTATAGGTTACACAATGTCACTTGATGGCAACTGTATTAGGCCTGCCTTGCTAAGGGTACGTTCATAAGGGAAATGTCCACAGTGGAAACTACCGCGGCGAGGTGTACAGCATTTCTGCATAAAAACCCAACTCAAAATCTGCACTATAGATGTGGATTTTGACCAGGAATCATCTGTTGATTTTAGTAGCTACATCGCTTACTCGCACCTCAGAATACATGGTGCTGTCAGCGCAGCCTAGCACAGGCCCCTCCGCAACCACTAGTGAGGGCCGAGTCCCTGGTGATGTAGAAATGGAATCCATATCTGATCTATGACGCAGATTTTGATGCAGGTTTTTATGCGGAATTTGCTGCAGAATTTTCAGCGACGGAAATTCCCCAGGGTTTCCACCCCTGTGAACGAACCCTTTAATTTTTTTTTTAATGCATTAAATAATAAAATAACTATTACTGAGCTGTAAAATGTTCCACTTCTCCAGCACCACTACTCCAGCCATGTGCCATGCTTGTCAACATCCTCACTAAAGTCAATGATTCATTACAGCGTTTGTTGAATTATGTGTGTGATGTCTTCACTGCAGGACTTCTGGGCACCAGAGTGGAGGGACATGTAATAGATAAGAGACAAAGGCCAGGAGCACACTGGCATTTTTTGGCTATGATTTTGCAGGTATTAGTATATCTTGATGCCACCAGGAAGTCCTGGTGAAGTCAAGAGTGACAGCTGGATGACGCTCGCTGTACCTGATTGGCTGTACAGATGGTTCCCCCTGCAGGTCCTGCCAGGCCACTTTCATTTACATGTTGGCCCTCTGCTCCCAGCTCTCGGCCCTGAATCAAGGTCCTCGCTGCTGCCGTTACTCTAGCATGGCTCCCCAGATGTGCAATTGTGGATCCCGGCCCCTCTCCCATGCTCGTCGGCATCCCTGCTGCAGCTTATTTCTCTGCCAACTGTGCCATCCCACCTCCGCTCACTCCTTGCATGTGCCCCACTGTCAACGGTGCGGCTCCTCATGCGAGGCAGCACAGACAGCAGGTGTTATGCACATCTATGCGCTGCTAGCGTTCCAGCGGCTGGTGAGCGACGCTGGCCTGTATGGTGAAGGACATGGGCTGCATTGCAAGGAGGAGATGGTGAGCAGCGCTGGGGTGGCCGAAGCCGTGCCATCGAAAGCACCGGCCAGAGTCAGCTGTCCATTGGAGCGCTGCTGACTAGCGATGGGGAGAGCCGCTCCAGCTGCCATGCGCAATAACGCAGTAGCAGTAGGAGGACGACAGCAGGGAGCCCTTACAGCGCAGGGGGGACAGTCACTTGGGGCCTCAGGTAGGTCACAGAGGCGGGGGACAGTCAGTGACAGCCAACGGTGGTGGCAGTGGCTGACAACAATGCATTCCTAGGACCTTGTATTCTTGAACCAATTGGGAGCTAGGGGTGTGACAGGGGCGTTCCTCCTGTCAAACCCCTAGCTTTTGGTGGTGTCAAGATACACTATTACTGATTTTGCATCCGTAATATAGACGTGTACTGTACTATGTCTACGATACTCAGTGTTCCGGTCAGGAGACCCGTGATGAGGCCAGGATGATTATCCATATTACAGACCCGCCCCCTCTCTGCCGCCTTTCCACCCCCTCTCCGCCCCTCTGCACTATTTGCAATGAGAGGAGGCGGAACAGGGCGGGGCTAAATTCCGGGAATTAGCTTTGCCCCCGTCCTGCCTCTCCTCATTGAAATAGTGCAGGGGGGGAGAGGAGGCAGAGAGGAGGCGGGAGCTCAGAGCACTGCTCCTGGCTCTTCCAGCCTCCTCCCCCTGCAGAGAGAGACTCCATATATCGGCTGGGCGTGAAAACCCAGCCAATATACGCTCGTGTGAATGCACCCTTAGGCAGTGACTATGTAATATTCAAAGGGTAAAAGCCTATGACCAAACTTGCCCTAAGCACCAGAGATAACAGCATAAAGCCCTGATACAAATATAGGCAGATAAGCTCCAAGGTCCAGGAGAAACAAATAGTAGCAATGGCGGATTGGCAACACAAAGTGGCCCTGGAAAAAAATTACAACGTGACCGCATGATCACAGTGAGATCCCTGTGTTGACTGTCAGCTGGGGTATCACTGTAATAGCCAGGATCAGAGAAAACTCCTTCTTAAGTTTAAAGTCAGTAGTGACCATGGCACAGAGGTGGTTAAATAGAAGAAAGAAGCTTCCTCTGTGCCGATCGACCCCCTAACAAATGCAATCACAGGATAATGATGGGAAACCATGGCAGCCCGAGACCTAGGAAAGGCTTTAAAAGCTGTATGACCATCAGGCTTCTTTCCCACAAGCGCATATCGGCCATCCGTTTTCATGGTCGGCCGATATACGTTACGTTGGCGGCAAAAAAACGGGTGAATGGGCGCACAAATCAAATGTTTGTGCGCCCGTTCATATGGCCTGGTGATGCCATATGCCATTTCCACTCCCTCTACATCGCAGGCTCACCTCTCTTCCTCCCCACTCGTTCTGTGCAATGGGAGAGGGCGGGACGGGGTAGAGCTAAACACTGGTCTGCCCCACCTCCTCCCATTGATGGCTATGGACAAGGGGCAGGGAGAGGGTGGGCACTTAGCTCCAACCATGTCCCGCCCCTTGTCCATAGCCATCAATGGGAGGAGGCGGGGTGGATTGGAACTTAGCCCCGATCAGTCCCGCCGCCTCCCGTTGCATAGAACGAGTGGGGAGGAAGAGAGGCGAGCCTGCACAGGGAAGGGGAGGAGAATAGAGGGAGGGAGTTTATCAGCCACGCTGCTAAACTCCCTCCCACCTACGGCCGCTGCCATGGGCTCCCGTAGGAGCCTATGCAGCAGCCAACGTATTTCGGCCCAAAACATAGTTCCAGAACTATGTTTTGGGTCTGACGTAAAAACGCCTGGCGCTATATTGGCTTGGCTGGGTGTTTTTACGTCTCACAAATACGCCCATTTGATCTGATGCATTGGAATCCAATGCATCAGATCCCAGCGCACATCGTCCGGCCGTGAAAACGTCCGGCCGATATGCGTTTATGGGAAAGAAGCCTCAGGATGATCTTTCAGCACAACCTACTAGATTGCCTTCCAGTTTTAGATTCACAGCGAATAGTTCTTTGTTGTACTGTGTATATCAAAGATCACATTGCGACATCTCTGGTGGGTCCAAATAGTTAACAAGTTTCTAATAAAATTTTATTAGAAATTACAGTTAAAAAAAGTTTTAATTTGTAAAAGAGACACACATGCAATATCACTGTAATCAGCATGACCTGTATGATTTCCTCCATATGTCACTATAAAAACCCCACTATACTAAGACCAACAATACCAAAAATTAGCACTGCATAAAGGGCACTACACCATGATCACATATTACTACCACATGTGACTAACACAATACTGTTACGGAATTAAGGCAACTACAAAGATCAATAATGACACTTCATCAGGGTAAAATAATACCCCCGCATAATATTACCAAGTCTTACTGCAAAAAAACACTATACAAAGACCATTATTACCCTCTATACAGTGACCATATAGCGGTACTTACCTACTCTACACAGGAGTTCTGCAGCACTATATAAGTGATTACAGTACCGTTATATCCAGTGATCACAGGTTATGTCCTCTGACTGGAGTTGTTCACTTTCACTTTTTTTCATCTGGCCATGACAACTTCTTCCAGTCAAACCTTGTCTCTGTAGAATTTGATACACAGACATCTTCGACTCCCCAATTTTCCAGTCACCTGGCTTTGTTTTCCAAATGCTTAATTAATATCCCCATCTTTAGTTCTCCAGGTAGTAAATATGTCACCCGTGGTGGTCCACACAGTAATAGTGTCCCATAGTAATCCCATTTTTGTGCTCCCTTCAGGCTGTGCACAGCAAATGCCACTTTTAGTGCCCAACACACAGTAAAAGTGTCCCCACTCAGTAATAATGTCCAGGTCCGCACTCAATTATAATGCCCAATATAGAACCCTGCTCAGTAATAAGGCCCAATATAGACCCCCTCTCATTAATACTGCAAGCCCCACTCACTCATAATGCCCCTTACAGGTCCCCAATATGTATCAGTGCCCCTCATAGGCCCTCAATGAGTATTAGTGCACTTCAAATGCCCTTGCTCAGTAAAAATGTCAAATATATATATATATATATATATATATATATATATATATATATCCTGTTACGCTCACCTGTGTCACTCCTCTCGCTCTGCAAAAACCGTGAGGGAGAGGAGCAACACAGGTGAGTGTAACTGTTTTGGTGAAATAAATGCATTGAAGAAAAAAACATCATACTCATTTGTATTGTTCCTCCCACTCCTGGCCTCTGTAATTTGTTGCACCCACACTGTTTACCTATCAACTTCCAGGTAGAGTGATCATGTGACAAGTACAGCAATCACATGATTGCTGTATACGGATGATGGTAGATGAACAGTGGCAGCGCTAACTGCAGAGGCTGGGAGAGGGAAGAGAGACATAAGCGATATAACATTTTTGTTTTAATTTCAATGCATTTCACAAATAGATTTTTAAAAGCCGGCCCATCAGGAATTTTCCTGGTTGGTTTAATGGCCAGTCCGCCCCTGAATAGAAGGCATATTAGTAGGCAGACGTCATGTAGTCACTCATGCTTGAGGCTGTTACTCACAAAGTTGATTGTAATGATTATTTTCGTCTGGAACTTGCTGTAATTTCACAAGTATGTATTGGAAGAATCTACACTGTATGTTCTAGAACCAGTATGACTATTTGCGAGGGGAAAAAAAATGAAATCTTGCCCTGACAACTATTGCTCTGGCATAACTTATTTAGGAACATGTACCCCTAGCATCAACAATCTGGTTTCTAAGCCCTGCCCTCTACCAAATCTGCTTTGACTAAGTTTTCCAATATTCTTACACTAGTTCTGACTGCGTCTGAGATGAACAAACTCGCATGGAAAAAGAACCCATTCATTTGAACATGCCCCGCGTGTGGAAAAAAGTACAGTAATATGCACCAATACGCAAGCAAATACTTTGCACTGAGACGAGCATATTTGCACATATGGTTGTCTGAAGAAGCCCTTAGGATGTTTAATTAAAGACACTTTACTGAGTAATAGATCTGTGATCTTATGACTGCAGTTGATCAATCTCTACTAGTACACAGTCTTTGTTTTTTATGCTAAAAGGGGTTGTCTTGCAAAGAGGTGGAGTCTCCTCCTGCTCTTTCACTGAAGAAGCAAGTGGCCATGCCTCCTTCAATTAATACAGGTGCATACGGTAGAACACTGGCAGCAAGCCCCATCCCTTGTGATGCTGCTAGGAGTGGCACGAGCAGCGCATCTCCAGCCCAGAACAGACTACAGTAGGGGATAGTGCCACCCCTGGTAGCGCGATCAGCGTGCCACCAGCGACATAGACAGAAGGAGGGTCCTATTTTGTAAAGCACCATGTAGGTGCTATTTTGTTAGACTGTGCAGCATAAGCCATATGACAGGCAGCATCCACCATTAGGGGTATTTAGGAGAGCATGTGCCAAAGCCAAGACCCCCTGTAAACCCAGTTTTAGGCTCTAGTAACCAAGGGCCAAAGAGGGCAAGGGAGGCCCCAGAGAGAGAAGAGAGAGGGCTAAATGAGCCAAAGGCCTGAGATTACACCTAGCCCTGATGGTCAAGGCCTATGCAGCACCCCCTAAATCATCGAAGGTAGGCAACTGAAAGCCATGGATGACTACATGGCCAGACCTAGAGCAACAGTATGTGGGAGGTGAAGGAGTCTTCCTCCCTGCAGTGACTGAATCCATTGAAAAATGGCAGGAGACAGGTTAGGTGTGGCGCAGCAGTTCGGTGTGGCAGGAGACACAGACTTCATCCAAAGGCATTGTACACAGCCTGCAGAGTGCTAGTCCATAGATGAGGAGAAAGCGCCACCAGAGGTCCAGCCTGAACAATGCATACCTGGGAGAGAGAGTAGCCTTGAGTGCTAAAAGAGACAACGCTGCAGAGAAAGCAGATCCATTGCCGAAACATCATGATGATAGCCCTGGACCTGTAAGACTGTATCTCTGTTGGCAATAAGCTTGTGTTAAGAGACTGTAGTGAGCAGGCATTAGGCCCAATAATACTTGTTCAGGACGGTTTGCAATATTTATAGACAGCGTGCCCTCTTATGGAGCGATAGAGTGTACACTGAGTACAGTAAAGAGTTTTTTTGTTCTGCAAGAACTGTCTCACCTCCATCTATCCACTACTGCACCACCATAACAAGTCAACTGCATTACAGTCTCACCATAGGTATTATTGTGGCAAATTGTACATAATGTTAGTACATGTTTATACAAAAATGTTGCACAAGTCTATAGGAAGACTCCATACACACTACTTTTTTGGCCAACATTAATATCTATGGCCAACTTTACACTCAATCTTTCTGTTCTCCCTGTTATGAAGAAAGGAGGGAATCTTTTTTGTACATAGTTGCTTCTAGATAAAGAAATGTAAAGCCCCTTTAGAGATAACAGGCTATACGAGGTTATAGTAGGTGCTTGGATAAGAGGACCTCTTCTAACAAGTGCAGATGCTGAAAGCTGTTCCATTCCTTGCCTATGAGAACACTGCAATGCTATGAGAAGGACTGTAGGGGTGCTTCACTGAAAGGTGGATCAATGTACTCTGTATGTACATGATACAGTGGGTGAGCAGAGGACCAGGCTGTCCAATGTGCTCATGCACAACCCCTCTAGCAATGAACAGAAGGTGGGTGTAACCACTGACAAGTGAAATAGTGAGTCTGCCACTGACGTTTCCTGGACTAATGACTTGATTTTCTGTTACTTAAAAAAGTTCTATTTGATATTATTTTCATAAACAGAAGCTAATTAATCATTGAGGACTGTCCTACAACTCTAAACATCAGAGTGGTCTTTCTTTAAAGGGGTTGTCCCGCGCCGAAACGGGTTTTTTTTTTTTTCAACCCCCCCCCCGTTCGGCGCGAGACAACCCCGATGCAGGGAGGTAAAGAAAGCTCACCGGAGCGCTTACCTGAATCCCCGCGCTCCGGTGACTTCTCTACTCACCGCTGAAGATGGCCTCTTCCTCCGTGGACCGCAGCTCTTCTGTGCGGTCCACTGCCGATTCCAGCCTCCTGATTGGCTGGAATCGGCACGTGACGGGGCGGAGCTACACGGAGCCCCATAGAAGACTGCAGAAGACCCGGACTGCGCAAGCGCGGCTAATTTGGCCATCGGAGGCCAAAAATTAGTCGGCTCCATGGAGACGAGGACGCCAGCAACGGAGCAGGTAAGTATAAAACTTTTTATAACTTCTGTATGGCTCATAATTAATGCACAATGTACATTACAAAGTGCATTATTATGGCCATACAGAAGTGTATAGACCCACTTGCTGCCTCGGGACATCTCCTTTAATGCTTCATTGTCATTTAGAAATGGCGGTTTAAATTTTACTTTGGCGGCACACAACATTGTTGCTAAGCCCTATGAACACATTCACAGAGAAGACACTGGAAGTTGCCAGTACTGCATTAACCCCTTAGAGGCATATAGGTAAATAAAGAAGGGGGCTCACTCTGTCACCCATTGGTGCCCTGGAAATTTGAACCCCTTTGAAGGCTTCAAAGAAGGCATAGATGATTTCATAGCACAAAATAATATCAATGCATATTTAAATGTATAGAACTTTGGTTCTGAAAGTTGATCTCATTAGATTGCCACTGGGAATCAAGAGGGAAATTATTTTCCCTCTTGGGGCAAATTGGCTCATGCTTTATGGGGGAAAATGTTGTAGAGTTGCAGAGTTTCCCAGTGCTCTTTGCCATCCCTTGGCTGAACTTCTTCATGGACAGTTCGTCATTTCTGAATCATAATAACTATGTGCCAGTAAATTGTTAATAAATATAATCAAGATTCAATGATTGGAAAATTATATGGCATGCATTGTTATAAGTTCTTTAGAGAAGATGTTATTTTGTAGGAAAGGACATATAATTAATAGGTAACGGCGTGTAGTGTAATTATAATTCATTATAAAGTTGATTATGAATTTTGATTTGGTATCAATTAAGTCACTTCTTTTTACAATAATAATAATCTATGTATTGTTTACATTCATATTAAAACGGTTTCCCTTTAAACCTATTCACGACCCCCCACTCTAAATTTACATTGGTGCTACTTGGGTTCTGTGCAGTAGTGATGTAAATTTATGCTGTGATGTCGCAGCCCCACACAGCAGATAAAACACCCAAAACAGGCCTTCTCATTGAGATCAATAAAACAGACTTCTTATTCCCTGACAAACCATCGACATGATGGGAAATACATTGGAAATTTATGACAGTGATATGAATTTATGGTGACAGGGCTATGGTTGTCACCCAAGGGGGCTGCTAGACAGCCAAAGAGATAAACGGGAAATGGAATCTACTCCCTACAAAAGTGTTGTTGAGCATGTGCACAGATGCAGGACCGCATTGCTACTGTAATGCCTATTGTCAGGGAATACCTGCAGAAGATACAAGAGGCCCAGGGCAGAGTGTATAATCTGTTTGCCAAGGTTAGGAATTTTAACCTTGGAGACTGATTCCTGGTCTTGGTACCTATGGTGAAAAGCAAATTTCTCACCAAGTGGCAAGGTCCCTATGAAATAGTAGAGAAGGTTTGCAACATAAATTATAAAGTACACCAACCAGGAAAAAGAAAGCCTTACCAAATTTACCATGTCAATTTAATTTAGCCCTGGAAGGATAGAGAGTCGTTGTGTGCCTTGGGCGATAAGAAAGAAAAAGCTGCAGCAACCCATTTTCGCAGTCAGAATAGGAGACATCCTCTCAGTGAGGCAATAATAAGAGGCCAAAGAGTTCCTACAGAGAAATAAAAAGATGTTCTCTGACCTTCTGGGTTGTACCCATGTAATAAAGCATGACATAATAACTTAGCCTGGGGTGCAGATAAAACTCAAAGCGTACAAGACACCAGAAATGTGTAGAGAAGCAGTCTCTGCCAAGGTCAAGTGCATGATTGAGGAGTCAAAAAGTGGGTGATCGAGCCCCATTGTTTGGATTCTCAAATCAAATGGCACTTGGGGATTCTGTAATGACTTTAGAAAGCTAAGCGAAATCTCCAAGTTTGATGCTTATACTAGATATATTACCACTCTGGCAATCTTACATAGGAGTACTGGCAAATACCTATAACAGCTAAAGCAAAAGAGAAAAACATGTTTTCCACCCCAGATGGGTTGCTCTAGTACAAAAACAAGTTTATTCGGATTGCACGTGGCCTGGATTAGGTACACTACAGAACCTATGTGGTCACTTCTTATGTGATTGTGTTTCTGACTTTAATTGTTAAAATTTATGTTTTGCATTCTGCTTTTCAATTCACCTTTGTATCCTATTTACTGACAGGTCCCCCATTCTCATTTGGTTTTCTATCACCTGGCAACAGCTTGGGGGAAGTGGGTAGTCAGGTAACAGGAAGAGAGAGCCTGTGATTGGAGGATAAGCCCTCCTCATTGGTTGTTTTAAAGTAGTGAGATAAAAAGAGAGAGGGAGAAGAGTTTTGGAGAGTCTGAAGATGGAGTAAGTCTAAGAAGAAATAATATCAAGAGAAGCCAGTGGCATAGGAAGTGGATAAATGTGAGTACTAACATCTAACTTGTATGGAGACTAAGAATAGAGAAGATAGCCCAAGGGAGGAATTAAGAGAGACAGGAGAAAGAAGAAGAAAGATAAAGAATAGAGTGTGCAAACTGTTCAAGGACTTATGGCATCAAAATGTACGAATGTGATCCTAACATGTAATTGTAATAATTGCCGCAAAGAAAAGAAAGGCCAATGCAATGTAACGCCAATAATAAAGAACTCTCCCCGCAATAAATCATTATACTGTTTACATCTTTAATCCTGTCTCCTAGAGTCTCTTCCTGCCACCGAACCATCTGTACTGAGGTACCACGCTACTCTCCTGGAAGATAGGACAATTTCCCTTTCTATCCTATTTTTCCCATTTTTTATTATTATTTTGTCCAGAAGAGGCCTCTGCCTGTACGGACTGGCATCACAAATTTGACAACCTTACCACCGTACACTGCCTGACTTCACAGGTAGTACCCAACACCAAACTAGAACTGCATTTACACTGTGGCTTTTTCCCTTCAGGCATAGTTCATGAGTGGGGTAAGAGTGGAGCCACTGCCACTGCCCTTCTGCTGTCATCTGAACCCCTCCACAGTCCCACTGGCCTGTGGGCACCACACCGTGACTATCAAATGCCACACCTGGATAATGTGGTCATTTACAGGTCAGATTAAGAAAGTCACCTTTGCAAAATACTGTCTGTCTTGGATACAATAAGGGATGTGGGCTTGTCTATAAACCTGGAAAAGTGCACTTTTGGCTTTGAGGAAACCAAATACCTTGGCTACATCATTGGCAGATGTGTAATCAAACTACTGGTTAATAAGGTGGAGGCCATACAGAGTCAGCCTAAGCCTTAGACTAAGAAACAGCTTAGGGCTTTTTTGGGCATCACTGGATACTATTGTAGATTTCTGCCAAATTTTGCCTTCACAGCTGCACCATTGATTGACTTAGCTAAAGGTCAGAAGTCAGTAATGGTGAAGTGGACTCTAGTGGCAGAGAAGGCTTTTCAGAGCCTGAAATCTGCTCTATGCCAACAGCCAGTACTACCCCTGACTCCACCAAACAGTTTATCGTGCAGACAGCTGCTTCTGACATGGGTTTGGGCGCAGTATTGTCGCAACCATTGTTTGGCGTTCATTTTATACAGGGATAAAAACCTGACGATAATCAACAAGTGTAAACAAGCAACCTGCTTACTTTGAATGGAGGCGGATGGCTGGGATGGATTTTCAGTACTCTCCATCTCTATTCAATGGACAGTTATTACACCTGTGTAAAAGGACAGGACAGGAGTGATAAATATTAGAATGACGTTGCCTGACAGTCATCCCGTGTAAAAGGACCATATGACTACTGTAGGTGCACTATTTGGACAGTACTACTGCAGCTAACATTTGACCTATCAAATAGCTCTAGCGATCTGGAAGTTGCAGCTCCTCCTTTTAAAGACCAGAGCTTTCATGCAGTTTAGTGTCTCCTCCTTATACTTTGAGCTCTCAGGGTAGCATTTTCCACTCTACATTTAATTGCAAGCTTTAGAAGAGTACAACCTTTTATTAGTGTTATTGTACAAAGAACACTATGAAATATATATGTGCTGTGTTTATTTGCAGATTAATTAAATGAACATATTTTGCAATGTGATGCTTTGGAATAACATTGGTTGCCATATAGAATTCAAAATCAAAAAGTTGCAATCCTGTTACAGTTGAAACTTTATTTAGTGTATCACTTTTATATGGTAGGCACTATCCATAATATGGGGAGAAAACTTTGATTCAGTCACCACCTTATCCTAAGTGCAGGGCAGTAGTGGGCTCCGGCCACTTCTCCCAAACCAGTTGTTAAAATAGCAAACCGCTCTCAGAATCGGGGAGATATGAGAAGTGAGATACTAATCTGGATCCTCATTGGTCTAAAGTCTGTCCACATTCAACCTTAGGTCCGGGAAACATCTGTGTATATACTTAGCTATGCGCTGGCAGATACCGGAGAGCTAGACTCCTTGATCTGCCATATTACACTGACTATAACAGTGAAAACGCATCTTTGTATTGAGCCTAGTTTTGGTATTGCTTTTATGTAGGGAACTTAGCTCTGATGCTATATGGGTTGGTAGTTTTATCTTTAGTTTTAGCATTGTGGAAACAGTAATATACTGACTAGAGGGGTAACAGCATCCTCATTGCTTTTTCTTAACTGGAGGAAGAAAGCCCAAGCTACCTCTAGTAACTGTCTAACCCACAAATATGACACAACACTTCATCTTTGGAGTCAGTGGGGTTACCACAGCTTTATTACAATGCAATATTTGCCTATAACATGAAATATTTTTTATAACAACTTCTTTCAACTTGTGTGCTTGTGAAACCCTTCAAAAGCAAGAAACACCACCAGCTGTGTCATCTGCAACAAGCAAAAACACGACAAAGAGCCCACAAAAAAATAAAAATCACCAAACAATCACACAAATGCTATGGGATTGGTGGGTGGGAATGTTTCCAACCAGGAAGGCTGAAGGTAGGACATGCTCCACCCTCCTTAACTAATTTTTAACCTTTCAGGGACCCTCCCCAGTAACCTTTCCCACCAATTATATGCTGACCTTTTCTCGCCTTATCTTTCCTCTTCCCCACCCCTCCCTTTGGTTAATCCTTTTCCTGCAGTCAATGTCCCCTCTCGTTATTTATTTCAGGATCTTACAGACTGCAGGGACAACGATCCCACCTTCGCTCGTCTTTTACCGAAGTAGGAAAACCCACTCTACCCCTACTAGCTGTCAGACACATAAAAATGACATGACACTTCATATGGCCACAGCGCTATTACAACACAATTAGATTAAAACAAAACTTTTCCCATAGAATGTTTTTTTTTTTATAACTTACATGCTTGGGATGCCGCTCTGCTTTTCTGTAGTCAGCATGAAAAACCAACAATCCTTCATGGGAAAAGATCACCCATGCAGCACCACAAAAAAAAACAGGGAAAAAGCTGCACCTGAAAAGGGTGCACTCATAAGCATTGCTGCATACTATGTCTACCCTGGGCAAAAGCCGCTGAAGGAGGATGAACAAAACTGGTCTCCAACTATCCTTCCTACCTGTCTCCTTTCCCCAGACTTTCAAAGCCTGCTGGATAACAAACTGCTTAGTTACATTCTGAAAAATGAAAAAAGTTTAGCATAAAGACAACCCTGTAGAGATGCATCTACGCTACTCCCACTGACAACCTGCTCTTTCGAACCTTCAATAAAAAATCCAAAGTGACTTCTAACTAAAGAAACATCTAACCTCAGACTCTAGCAAGATTCTACTTGTAATCCCCAGCCATTCCTTCCATGCTTTGTTATGACTTTTCTATGCTGCTGGTGACATTGATTGCCGAACCAAGCTCATAAGTTGCTCTGGACTATGTCCCACAGATGTTCTGATCATGGCTTCCCATTCTCTACTGCACTTAAATGTAGACTCCTGAATAGGGAATTCTGAGACCGAGATAACACAACACCAATTAAGCACTCTATGCCTAGGACATGTTTCACCCTAAACCAAATATTCCTCTGTCAACAACGCTACATTTAATGTCTCAGTAAAACAAGCACAGGCAAGGATCCAGACAACAAATTATTAACCGCCTGAGCCACAGACATGTTGTCTATCCAAAAATGAATCTTCCTATTAATTATAGTACTGTCACCAAAGCTCCACAGCTATAACACTGAGGAAGAGTTCCAAGAACATAAGGTTGTCATCAAATCCAGCTCAACCCACGCTTCTGGCAGGGAGGTCTGCATCACTGCTCACCAAAAATTGTGCCAAAATCCCATACCCCAGCCACATCCTTGAACAACTGAAGATCTGTGTTCGGCACTTCATCCAACTGATAAAAATTCCAACCATTCATTGAAAGAAAGCAGAAAAACTTACCACACCAATAAATCTCCCTCTAGACTTGGTGACTGATAAAATGTTCTGACTGCTGCACACCTCGCATAGCCAAAGAAAGCTGCCTTGAGAATACTCTAGCCATTAGGATAATTCTGCAAGCAAAAACCAACAACCAAAGCAGGATTTGCAACTGTGTCAAAATTAACTTACGGGCAACCATAAACTAATTTAACAAAAAAAATAAGCCACAACAATTTGTCATTGGGTGAATGATAAATGCCTTCAAAAGAATCAATTTCAATTCCCATAATGAAAACTCTGTTGAGGGGCCCTCCTTTTGTCTTCAGCATCTGGCATTTCAATTCTATTCCTGATTCTCTGAAGAGTCTGTAACAGATACCCACACTCCCTTGGCCCCATAAATAAAAAATCATGATGATGTACAAAACGGAGGGGATCCCTGTCTTGAGTTTAACCACCCACTCAAGAAAGCTCCTGAATGTTTCAAAATAAGTACACGAAACTGAATAGACCATGGGCAGACACACATCAACATAGAAAGAAGCATCTAACCAGCAACCCAACAAATGAAAACAACACAGAAGAACCAGGAGGCTAACAGTGTCCTCTTGCCTGCTTCCTTAACCAACTGAACCGCCACACAAAAGAGGTATAAGATACTACGGTCTGTATCTTCGAGATCCCGTCACTGATCAAATCTACTTTCAGGCAGGACAAATAATGGATTAAACAAAACTCTCCTATTTCTATTTTGGGGACCAAGCCAAGAGGGAAGCCCTCAGGTTAGGAACAGGTGGTTCAGTAAATGGATCAGCCATCTGACCCAAGTCTACCTTTTTCTCTAATTTCAATGCTGTACCTTTCCCTAATCAAACTAAGATATCAGACAAGAGCAAAACCACAGAGGGTTTGCAGGGAATGAAAAAACCCTCACAAAAGCCGCTACTGAGTAGTACTGCCTCCCACCTTTTGGGGTATAGCACGAGCCACAATCCCATCTCAGACACATTCACCAACATTGTTTTGCTGACCAACCAACCTGCAGACTTCTTTGATTAGCAGAAACACCATACTGCTGACTGCACTCTCACACAGATGGAACATTCATAAAGGTGTTTTATCATGACTATAAAAACGTTTTCAGCAGCTGGGCTCGTTCTAAAATAAAATAAATAGGTCCCACTCACCTGTTCTCAGACTCCTGAAGTGGAGATGAGCAGTTTAAATTGCCCTGGCTTCCAGGTAGATAGCCAGATCTGCACTGGAGGCTCTCCTAAGTGGCAACTTACTTAAGACCTATGTGATGTTAAATATTAGAGATGAGCGAGCACCAAAATGCTCGGGTGCTCATTACTCGGGAGGAAATTATCGCGATGCTCGAGGGTTCGTTTCGAGTAACGAACCCCATTGAAGTCAATGGGCGACCCGAGCATTTTTGTGTATCGCCGATGCTCGCTAAGGTTTTCATTTGTGAAAATCTGGGCAATTCAAGAAAGTGATGGGAACGACACAGCAACGGATAGGGCAGGCGAGGGGCTACATGTTGGGCTGCATCTCAAGTTCCCAGGTCCCACTATTAAGCCACAATAGCGGCAAGAGTGCCCCCCCCCCCCCTCCCAACAATTTCTGAAAAGCCCTCATTAGCAATGCATACCTTAGCTAAGCACCACACTACCTCCAACAAAGCACAATCACTGCCTGCAGGACACTCCGCTGCCACTTCTCCTGGGTTACATGCTGCCCAACCCCACCCCCTTGCACGACCCAGTGTCCACAGCGCACACCAAACTGTCCCTGCGCAGCCTTCAGCTGCCCTCATGCCACGCCACACTCATGTCTATTTATAAGTGCGTCTGCCATGAGGAGGAACCGCAGGCACACACTGCAGAGGGTTGGCACGGCTAGGCAGCGACCCTCTTTAAAAGGGGCGGGGTGATAGCCCACAATGCTGTACAGAAGCAATGAGAAATCCAATCCTGTGCCACCTCCATCGATCCTGGAAGAAACAATCGGCGAATACAGACCCGGTCGAATTCAACGCTGAGGAGGTGAATGAGAATGCCGTAGTCAACATATCCTCAAAGGTACTATCTGCCACTCAATTACGTGCATTATCCAAGGGATTGTCATTTGTTCCCACGCCGCAGACGGACTGGTTCCGTCTTGATATTGATTGTCGATTATTCTTTAGAAGGTTGCAACTAAAGACATATTTTAAGGATCGACAAGTGAGTACTAATATTACAGATAATGATATTGCACAGTCTCAAACCCTTGAGGTGTTTACTTCTGCTAGTCTGAAATTGAGGCCGAAGAACAAGTTCCAGCCCCCTACCGTTGACGCCTCTATTGATACTTTCTCCAAGTTGGTGACAAGGGATATTGCTACTTTACGAGCTCGTCAGTTTCGTCATCAAGCTAAATTGAATATTTTTTCCAGTGGAGTTACGGGAGGTGAGGAGATTGAGTAAGGATAAGGAGATAACTATAAGATTGGCAGACAAGGGGGGAGCAATAGTGGTAATGGACACCTCCTATTATCACGAGGAGGTTATGGCACAGTTAAATGATCAGGATGTTTATGAAAATCTAGCTTCAAATCCCATGTCACATTCATTGTCTGAATTGAGGAACACATTAGAGGAAGCTCTTACATCCAATATCATTGATAAACAACTGTTTGATTTCTTGTTGCCTACCCACCCTTTGATGCCTTATCTCTACACTTTACCAAAGATCCATAAGCACCCCGAATGTCCTCCGGGACGTCCAATAGTATCGGGGAAAGGATCTTTGTATAACAACGTATCCCGTTTTCTGGATAAAATTCTTAACCAATTTGCCAGAGCCGCCGATTCTTATATCAAAGATACCTCCGATTTTTAAATTAAATTACAGGGCCTATCTAGAGTAGATAATGTGATTCTCGGCTCGTTTGATGTGTCGTCCCTCTACATGATTATCCCCCATGAAAGGGGGTTGGGGGCAGTACGGCACTTTCTGTGTGGATCTCACTTGGCCAACAAAAGTATTGAGTTCATATTGGCGCTCCTCTCGCTGGTTCTTTCCAACAATTTTTTTACATATAACCAACAATTTTTTCGTCAAAAACGCGGTACGGCGATGGGGTCAAATATGGCCCCATCGTACGCCAATTTGTATATGCGATACGTGGAGGAAGTTCTTCTATGTACCTCCCCATCCTGGACCAAAGTCCAGGTTTGGTGGAGGTACATAGATGATATTTTTGTCATTTGGTTGGAGTGGTACCGCGGAGGAGTTATCTGCTTTTCATGACGAGTTGAATAATGTGTTACCTGAGCTCAATTTCACTCTGACGTCATCTAGCACTGCAGTACAATTTCTTGACGTTATGGTCATTAGACAAGGGGATTCACTTATAACAGATCTATACAGCAAACCAACCGATAGAAACAATCTGCTCAATTACTCAAGTTACCATCCACCTGCCATGGTTAAGTCGCTACCATGGAGTCAGATGATACGAGTACGTCGGGTTATAGATGATGCGTTTTTTGACTCCCGATTGGAAGCTATGTGCAATAAATTCTTACGGAGGGGTTATCCTGGTCCGGTGATTGCACAACACAAACAACGTGCGGCGTTACTAGATCGGGCACAAACTTTTGCCCCAACGCCTAAATCCCGCGGGAATACTCGCATTCCCTTCGTATCTACATTTGACACCTATAGCAAACGCATCAAGCAAATTATTTATAAACATTGGCATTTGTTGGCTGCGTGCCACCCGGACATTAGTGAGTTCACATCCCCACCATTAATGTCCTATAGACGAGGTCGTAACTTGAAGGACCAGCTGGTGCGAACTGGAGATCAGACAACTAGGGTGGGCCAACAACAAACATTGTTGCCGGTGAAAAACGGCAATTTTCCCTGCCTTGGATGTGCATCCTGTGGCAATGTGGTAAAAGGAAGTCACTTTACCCACCCCCGAACAGGCAAACGTTACCCCATTCAAGGATGGTTTAGCTGTTGGTCCACCTATGTAGTCTATATTATTACGTGTCCTTGTGGTCTGGTCTATGTAGGAGAAACAATCAATGAAGTACGTAAGCGCATAGCCAGCCACAAAAGCACCATACGAACTAAGAAAATAGATCTTCCAATTCCAAGACACTTCGAGGAATTTGGACACGAGGTGAACCAACTACGTTTTAGGGTTATTGATGCGGTGAATATAAATAACAAGGGTGGCGATCGTGAACGACGACTCAAACTTTTGGAGGCGAGGTGGATATACGAGTTGAACTCACTAACCCCGGAGGGTCTGAATATAGAATACAACCCCCTGCTTTACACTCTGGGATAAAATATCTTTTCAACATTATGCTAATAGAATTTTGCTTGTTGCTTGCATAATTGACAAATATTTGTGTTAATATTAGTAGTGATTTTAATAATAAAATTTCCTTTTATGTTTTTTGCTATACACAACAGATGGAGGACCCATGGACGGGCCGCAGATATGAGATATGGACACGATTGTTTCATCTTTTTGGTGTCGTATCCGTTGTTTTTTCTGCCTTTTGTTTGATGGTACTCCTCATGTCTATCCATTCGGTGGGAACTAGATGTATATATATTAAAAAAAAAAAAAAAATTTCTAAAAATAATTGTTTCTTTTTCTAATAATAATTGAATCCGCTATTGTGGTTGAAAAATTAAATTGTAATAAAGCAGGTATAAATGTAATCACTGGGTTATGGCTCTCTGTATCCTGTCTCCACTACGATCTATATATGGTGATCGACCCTATAAAGGCCTTGTCATCTTTGCATAAGGGACAAATATGCAGAATTTTGGTGTGAATAAGCATTCTAAACATAGATTGAGACATAAGCATTTTCACAAATTTATAAAGGGTGATTCAATATCGATCTCAGGAAGCCTTATCAGCAGGGTTTACATAATATTAAAAGTGTGCGCGGGGTTAACACTACAGAATATTAGATTCAGACATTGAGGGCATAGTAGGTCTATTCTGGGGTGCGCATGCGCAAATTATTTGGTTAGCGTTGCCAGTCATCTAGGCAACAGTTGACATGTCTGTGCGGGCGCCCGGGGAATTGTATCACTTGCGCATGCGCTATATACGTCGGGGCCGATCAGCGCTTGCTTTCCCAGCCTTACAATCTCCTTTTAAAGATGAATCGTAGACCCCAGCATTTGCGCACAGCAGTAAGAGAGAGTTCATTTCCCCCTCCCGTTCTGCAAATATAATGTGGAAGCAGGACACGGCCTTGCAGTGATGTAATCAGTGGCGGCCCTGCAGTGATGTAATCAGTGGCGGCCCTGCAGTGATGTAATCAGTGGTGGCCCTGCAGTGATGTAATCAGAGAGGGACAATGAAGCCATGAATACATCGAGCGGATTACAACATGAGGAGGAACAGCTGAAGCAGCAGTCCGGTCCGTCCTACCACAGGGTCTGTTTTATATCTGTCTTGTGTTTTTAGCAATGTCATATATATGTCGGGCATTTGTATTGGATAAGGGGTGTGTCTTGTTTGCATATAAGTATGTGTTTGTGTATTGTGTCATTGAACTTGACAAAGACCACAAGTTGGTTGAAACGTTGTTTTATGCTGGAGGAATTAAAGCGTTTCAAATAATTTCCGTGGATGCTGCTTCACCTCTATTACACATTGATTCCTGTTAAACTCGGTCCAGTGGATCCAGGACCGATCAAGAAGGGTGCTACTTCCTGCCCAGTGGGTTCCTCCCTCAGATAGAGGTTTGGCGTGTGCTGTTGTCGATTGTCTTTTTGACTACGATACCTCCATCAGGAGCTGCACACGTGGGCATAGCAATGGGGAACCTATGTGCCACACACTATTCATTCTGTCAAGGTGTCTGCATGCTCCAGTCAGACCGCGGTTTTTTATAAATAGTCACAGCCAGGTACAACTCCGCAATGGGAATTCCGTGTGCACCCACAGCATGGGTGGTTCCCTGGAATCCACCGGCGGTACATAAATATATCCCATTGCATTGCCCATCACAGCTGAGGTAATGTTGTGCTTAATGCAGGTGGGCTTCGGCCCACACTGCATGCCCCAGTCAGACTGGGGTTCTTTAGAAGTGGACACATGCAGTTACAACTCCGTGTGGACCGACAGCATGGGTGGCTCCCTGTAACCCACCGGCGGTACATAAATATATCCCATTGCAGTGCCCATCACAGCTGAGGTAATGTCGTGCTTAATGCAGGTGGGCTTCGGCCCACACTGCATGCCCCAGTCAGACTGGGGTTCTTTAGAAGTGGACACATGCAGTTACAACTCCGTGTGGACCGACAGCATGGGTGGGTGCCAGGAAGCCACCGGCGGTACATAAATATATCCCATTGCAGTGCCCAACACAGCTGATGTAACGTCAGCTGTAATGCAGGTGGGCTAAAAATTAATTTGATTACACTGTAGGCGAGGGCCCCAAAAAATTGGTGTACCAACAGTACTAATGTACCTCAGAAAAATTGCCCATGCCCAACCAAGAGGGCAGGTGAAACCCATTAATCGCTTTGGTTAATGTGGCTTAATTGGTAACTAGGCCTGGAGGCAGCCCAGGTAAAATAAAAATTGGTTGAGGTGAAAGTTTCAACGCTTTAATGAGCATTGAAACGTATAAAAATTGTTTAGAAAAATTATATGACTGAGCCTTGTGGGCCTAAGAAAAATTGCCCTTTCGGCGTGATTACGTGAGGTTTCAGGAGGAGGAGCAGGAGGAGGAGGAGGAATATTATACACAGATTGCTGAAGCAAAAAGGTCCCCGTTTTTGATGGTGATAGAGAACGATGCTTCCATCCGCGGGTGCAACCTACGTATTGCGTAGGTATCGCTGCTGTCCGCTGGTGAAGAAGAGAAGTCTGGGGAAATCCAGGCTTTGTTCATCTTGATGAGTGTAAGCCTGTCGGCACTGTCGGTTGACAGGTGGGTACGCTTATCCGTGATGATTCCCCCAGCCACACTAAACACACTCTCTGAACAAGACGCTAGCCGCAGGACAAGCAAGCACCTCCAGGGCATACAGCGCGAGTTCAGGCCACGTGTCCAGCTTCGACACCCAGTAGTTGTAGGGGCAGAGGCGTCACCGAGGACGGTCGTGCGATCGGCTACGTACTCCCTCACCATCCTTTTACAGTGCTCCCGCCAACTCAGCCTTGACTGGGGAGCGGTGACACAGTCTTGCTGGGGAGCCAGAAAGCTGGCAAAGGCCTTGGATAATGGTCCCCTGCCTGCGCTGTACATGCTGCCTGATCTCTGCGCCTCCCCTGCTACCTGGCACTCGGAACTGCGCCTTCGGCCACTAGCGCTGTCGGATGGGAAGTTTACCATCAGTTTGTCCACCAGCACCCTGTGGTATAGCATCATTCTGGAACCCCTTTCCTCTTCGGGAATGAGAGTGGAAAGGTTTTCCTTATACCGTGGGTCGAGCAGTGTGTACACCCAGTAATCCGTAGTGGCCAGAATGCGTGTAACGCGAGGGTCACGAGAAAGGCATTCTAACATGAAGTCAGCCATGTGTGCCAGGGTACCTGTACGCAACACATGGCTGTCCTCACTAGGAAGATCACTTTCAGGATCCTCCTCCTCCTCCTCCTCCTCCTCTGGCCATACACGCTGAAAGGATGACAGGCAAGCAGCATGTGTACCCTCAGCAGTGGGCCAAGCTGTCTCTTCCCCCTCCTCCTCATGCTACTCCCCCTCCTCCTCCTCCTCCTCTGGCCATACACGCTGAAAGGATGACAGGCAAGCAGCATGTGTACCCTCAGCAGTGGGCCAAGCTGTCTCTTCCCCCTCCTCCTCATGCTCCTCCCCCTCCTCCTCCTCCTCAACGCGCTGAGATATAGACATGAGGGTGCTCTGACTATCCAGCGACATACTGTCTTCCCCCGCCTCCGTTTCCGAGTGCAAAGCGTCTGACTTTATGCTTTGCAGGGAACTTCTCAAGAGGCATAGCAGAGGAATGGTGACGCTAATGATTGCAGCATCCCCGCTCAGCATCTGGGTAGACTCCTCAAAGTTTCCAAGGACTTGGCAGATGTCTGCCAACCAGGCCCACTCTTCTGTAAATAATTGAGGAGGCTGACTCCCACTACGCCGCCCATGTTGGAGTTGGTATTCCGCAATAGCTCTACGCTGCTCATAGAGCCTGGCCAACATGTAGAGCGTAGAGTTCCACTGTGTGGGCACGTCGCACAGCAATCGGTGCACTGGCAGATGAAACCGATGTTGCAGGGTCCGCAGGGTGGCAGCGTCCGTCTTGGAGTTGCGGAAATGTGCGCTGACCCGGCGCACCTTTCCGAGCAGGTATGACAAGTGTGGGTAGCTTTTCAGAAAGCGCTGAACCACCAAATTAAAGACATGGGCCAGGCATGGCACGTGCGTGAAGCTGCCGAGCTGCAGAGTCTCCACCAGATTACGGCCGTTGTCACACACGACCATGCCCGGTTGGAGGCTCAGCGGCGCAAGCCAGCGGTCGGTCTGCTCTGTCAGACCCTGCAGCAGTTCGTGGGCCGTGTGCCTCTTCTCTCCTAAGCTGAGTAGTTTCAGCACGGCCTGCTGACGCTTGCCCACCGCTGTGCTGCCATGCCGTGCGACACCGACTGCTGGCGACGTGCTGCTGCTGACACATCTTGATTGCGAGACAGAGGTTGCATTGGAGGAGGAGGAGGAGGGTGGTTTAGTGGAGGAAGCATACACCGCCGCAGATACCACCACCGAGCTGGGGCACGCAATTCGGGGGGGTGGGTAGGACGTGAGCGGTCCCTGGCTCTGACTCTGTCCCAGCCTCCACTAAATTCACCCAATGTGCCGTCAGGGAGATATAGTGGCCCTGCCCGCCTGTGCTTGTCCACGTGTCCGTTGTTAAGTGGACCTTGGCAGTAACCGTGTTGGTGAGGGCGCGTACAATGTTGTGGGAGACGTGGTCGTGCAGGGCTGGGACGGCACATCGGGAAAAGTAGTGGCAACTGGGAACCGAGTAGCGCGGGGCCGCCGCCGCCATCATGCTTTTGAAAGCCTCCGTTTCCACAAGCCTATACGGCAGCATCTCCAGGCTGATCAATTTGGCAATGTGCACGTTTAACGCTTGAGCGTGCGGGTGCGTGGCGGCGTACTTGCGCTTGCGCTCAAACAGTGGCGCTAGCGACGTCTGGACGCTGCGCTGAGAGACATTGCTGGATGGGGCCGAGGACAGCGGAGGTGAGGGTGTGGGTGCAGGCCAGGAGACGGTAATGCCTGTGTCCTCAGAGAGGGGTTGGATCTCAGTGGCAGGTTGGGGCACAGGGGGAGAGGCAGTGGTGCAAACCGGAGGCGGTGAACGGCCTTCGTCCCACCTTGTGGGGTGCTTGGCCATCATATGCCTGCGCATGCTGGTGGTGGTGGCTCCCCAGCTGATCTTGGCGCGACAAAGGTTGCACACCACTGTTCGTCGGTCGTCAGGCGTCTCTGTGAAAAACTGCCACACCGTAGAGCACCTTGACCTCTGCAGGGTGGCATGGCGCGAGGGGGCGCTTTGGGAAACAGTTGGTGGATTATTCGGTCTGGCCCTGCCTCTACCCCTGGCCACCGCACTGGCTCGGCCTGTGCCCACACCCTGACTTGGGCTTCCGCGTCCTCGCCCGCGTCCATGTCCTATAGGCCTACCCCTACCCCTCAGCATGGTGTATTACCAGTAGTGCAGAAACAGAACGCTGTAATTAAATGTGCCGCTTATTGGCCTATGGTTGGAGGCTGACTTCGCTTACGGAACGCCAGGAAATAATTTTGCGCAAGCCTGCTGTAACACTTAGCTGGCTGCGTATGAATTAGGAGGACAACTACACCCAGCACAGGCCCAGAACACTGAGGACAGTCACAGGCAGCCCAAATAGATTTTTTTCCCCAAATGTTTTTGCAAAGGCCCACTGCCTATATTCAATCAATATGTCTTCTATCCCTGCCTCACAATATATGTGTTCTGTCCCTGCCTCACCACTACTGGCCCTGCACTATGTCTAATTACTGCAGGGCGCAATGCTCTGCACGACCGATATACAAAAAAAAAAAAAAGTGCAACACTGCAAAAAGCAGCCTCCACAGTACTGCACACGGTTAGATGTGGCCCTAAGAAGGACCGTTGGGGTTCTTGAAGCCTTAAATACTCCTAACGCTCTCCCTATAGCAGCTCCGGCACCAACAGCACTTTCCCTAAACTATGTCAGAACAAATCTGTGGCGAGCCGCGGGAGGGGCCGATTTATATATTTGGGTGACACCTGATCTCGCCAGCCACTCACTGCAGGGGGGTGGTATACGGCTTGAACGTCGCAGGGGGAAGTTGTAATGCCTTCCCTGTCTTTCTATTGGCCAGAAAAGCGCGCTAACGTCTCAGAGATGAAAGTGAAAGTAACTCGAACATCGCGTGGTACTCGTCACGAGTAACGAGCATCTTGAACACGCTAATACTCGAACGAGTATCAAGCTCGGACGAGTACGTTCGCTTATCTCTATTAAATATCTATATATATAAAATTGAATGTATGCGCGTGTGTGTGTCTGTCTGTCTGTGTGCGTGTCTGTTTGTCCTTTATGCGCTACTACACCATTCATCCGATCGCCATGAAACTTTGGGAAGTTGTTGAGTACACTCCTGGGAAGATTATAGGCATAGTACATTTATGCTACGATAAATGGCGCGCGTGCGTGCGTTGTCGACAGTTACGACCCCCACACGTAGATCGTTCTATTTCCATCATTGCCACTAATTCTCTCACTTCCCGATGTTGTAGAAACATGAAATTTGGCACGAGCATTGATTATGTCAAAAATAGGAAAAGTTAAAGGGTCCCAACTCGATTATTCAATTGTAAGCGCCAAAGAATTAGCGTCTAAATTTTACGTACGGAATCTAATTTTCTCGCTTCCCAATGCCATAGAAACTTGAAATTTGGCACGAGCATTGATTATGTTATAAATAGGAAAAGCTGATGGGTCCCAACTCGATTATTCAATTCTATGCACAAAAGAATTAGCGTCCAAATTTTACGTACGGAATGTAATTTACTCACTTTCCGGTGTCATAGAAACGTGAAATTTGGCACGAGCATTGATTATGTCATAAATAGGAAAAGTTAATGGGTCCCAACTTGATTATTCAATTCTCCGCGCAAAAGAATTAGCGTCCAAATTTTACGTACGGTATGTAATTTTCTCACTTTCCGGTGTCATAGAAACGTGAAATTTGGCACGAGCATTGATTATGTCATAAATAGGAAAAGTTAATGGGTCCCAACTCGATTATTCAATTCTATGCGCACAAAAGTTAGCGTCCAAATTTTGCGTACAGAATGTAATTTTCTCACATAGAAACTTGAAATTTGGCACGGGCATTGAATATGTCATAAATAGGAAACGCTAATGGGTCCGAACTCGATTATTCAATTCTATGCGCCAAAGAATTAGCGTCCAAATTTTACGTACGGAATGTAATTTTCTCACATAGAAACTTGAAATTTGGCACGGGCATTGAATATGTCATAAATAGGAAAAGCTAATGGGTCCCAACTCGATTATTCAATTCTATGCGCAAAAGAATTAGCGTCCAAATTTTACGTACGGAATGTAATTTTCTCACTTTCCGGTGTCATAGAAACGTGAAATGTGGCACGAGCATTGATTATGTCATAAATAGGAAAAGTTAATGGGTCCCAACTCGATTATTGAATTCTATGCGCAAAAAAGTTAGCGTCCAAATTTTGCGTATGGAATGTAATTTTCTCACATAGAAACTTGAAATTTGGCACGGGCATTGAATATGTCATAAATAGGAAAAACTAATGGGTCCCAAGTCGATTATTCAATTCTAAGCGCAAAACAATTAGCGTCTAAATTTTACGTACAGTATCTAATTCTCTCACTTCCTGATATATATAAATGAATGTATGTCTGTCTGTCTGTCTGTCCTTTATGCATTACTACACCATTCATCCAATTGCCATGAGACTTTGGGAAGTTGCTGAGTACACTCCTGGGAAGATTATAGGCATAGTACAACTATCCTACGATAGGTGGCGCGCGTACGAGCATCGTCGACAGTTATGCCCCCCAGACAAAGATTGTTTGATTTCCATCTCAAGCACGAAAGCAAAAGGCATTACGAGCAACGGGATGAGTGTTCAACCACAAAATGATGCATCCACCGAACGTTTCGCAAGACAATTGCTGGATATTGAGAATGCTGAGGTAAAATGAAAGCTGTGCTGTGATTGGTTGCTATTTCTTATACTGCTGAGGTAACATGAAAGCTGTGCTGTGATTGGTGGCTACTTCTTATACTACTGAGGTTGCATGAAAGCTGTGCTGCGATTCGTTGTTATATATTATACCACTGAGGTAACATGAAAGCTGCGCTGTGATTGGTTGCTATATATAATACCGCAGAGGTAACATGAAAGCTGCGCTGTGATTGGTTGCTATTTTTTATATTGCTGAGGCAGAATAAAAGTTGCGCTGTGAGTGGTTGTTATTTCTCTTACTGCTGAGGTAACATGAAAGCTGCGCTGTGATTGGTTGTTATATTTTATACTGCTAAGGTAACATGAAAGCTGCGCTGTGATTGGTTGTTATATATTATACCACTGAGGTAACTTGAAAGCTGCGCTGTGATTGGTTGTTATCTAGATATATAAAAACGAATGAATGTATGTCTGTCTGTCTTCGCAGCAACGCGCGACGGGTAAGCTAGTGCTTGTATAAAAAAAGACAAATGTACTGTGGAGGTGATACCTCTACTGGCTAACCAGAATAATTGCATATGCAAGCTTTCAAGGCTACTAGGTCTCTTCATCAAGCTATATAACAACATATCTAAAGAAATAATACGTAAATACTAGAGATGAGCGAGCACACTCGTCCTAACTTGATGCTCGTTCGAGCATTAGGGTACTCAAGATGCTCGTTACTCGAGACGAACACCACACGGTACTCGAGTCAATTGCATTTCCTTCCCCACATGTTTAGCACCATTTTCTAGCCAACAGACATGCGGGGAAGGCATTACCACTTCCTGCTGTGACGTGCCAGCCCTATCACACCCCCCAGCAGTGAGTGGCTAGCAAGATCAAGTGAACACCGAGTACTTAAAGCGGTCCCACCCGCGGCTCGCCTCAGACACGCTGGCAGAGGTTAGGGAAAGTGCTGCTGCTGATATAGGGAAAGTGTTAGCGTAGATCCTGTCTGCAAGAACCCCAATGGTCCTTCTTAGGGCTACATCTGACCGTGTGCATTACTGTTGTGGCTGGCTGGGAGCAGTAGTGTACTTTTTTTTTTCATCTCAGGCTGTGCAGGCCATTTCATCTATAGCGTTCTCAGTCTGCAGTGTATTATACGGAGTATAGGGAAAGAGCTGCAGCTGATATAGGGAAAGTGTTAGAGTAGGATCCTGTCTTCAAAAACCCAAAGCTCCTTTGTTGGGCTACATCTGACCGTGTGCATTTTAGTTGTGGCCTGCTAGGAGTTGTAGTGCGTCTATTTTTATATTACGCATCTAGACTAGAGATGAGCGAACGTACTCGGATAGGCACTACTCGTCCGAGTAATGTGCCTTATCCGAGTACCGCTGTACTCGTGCAGAAAGATTCGGGACGCGCTGCGGAGCGGGGAGCTGCAGGGGAGAGCCGGGAGGAACGGAGGGGAGATCTTTCTCTCCTTCTCTCCCGGCCGCTCTGCCCCGCTCCCCGCTGCGACTCACCTGTCAGCAGCGGAGCGTCCCGAATCTTTCTGCACGAGTACAGCGGTACTCGGTTAAGGCACATTACTCGGACGAGTAGTGCCTATCCGAGTACGTTCGCTCATCTCTAATCTAGACCTGTTCGCAGCCTTTCAGTAATAGTTTTTTCAGGCTGCAGTGCCGTACAATCCCACTCTCACCGTGAAACTGCACTCAAATATTTCCTAGCCAGCTGCGAACAACTTCATTTATACCGTTCTGTGTCTGCAGTGAATTAGACACAGAGTGTTGGGGCACAGCCACTTCTATAGGGAAAGTTATATACACTATACAGTCCATATTCTCCATGCAAAAACCCCAAAGCTCCTTTGTTTGGCTATATCTGACAGTGTGCATTATACTTGTGGCTGGCTGGGAGTTGTAGTGCATCCATTTTTGTATTATGTATCTAGGCCTGCTCTCAGCCTTTCAGTAATAGTTTTCTCAGGAAAGTGTTGTAGTGGGATCCTGTCTTCAAAAACCCCAAAGCTACTTCGTTGGGCTACATCTGACCGTGTGTATATACTTGTGGCTGGCTGTGAGTTGTAGTGCATCCATTTTTGTATTACGCATCTAGGCCTGTTCGCAGCCTTTCAGTAATAGTTTTCTCAGGCTGCAGTGCCGTACAACCAGCTCTCACCGTGAAACTGCACTCAAATAATTCCTAGCCTACTGCGAACGACTTCATTTATAACGTTCTGTGTCTGCAGTGCATTAGACAGAGGTCTCACCGCTAAACAGTATTGTAATATTACTGGGGCCACTGCAAAGTATTTCAGCTCTGCCGCTGTGCAGAGCGTCTCACAATATGCTTTCCTTGGTGGCGTTGAGATAGCCGCAGTTACCAGCACTATCCACTGACTTTAGAGTCTTCTCCCACTCCACACAGCCTCTGTTATCTACAAGTCTCTGCGAGCAGTAAATTAACCCTAGCTATCAGCGCAAGACAGCCGGTTAATTTTTTCAAGTCACAGCATAGAGCCTCTGCTATCTACAAGTCTCTGTGTGCGGTGGATTAAGCCACAGTTGTCAGTGCTGTACAGTGGGATAATTTATTTGGGCCCTGCTCTATTCTTAATCCGCCATGATGAGGAGTAGGGGTAAGGGTTGAGGATGTGGAAGTGGACGCGGATGTCCAAGTGAGGGTGTGGGCACAGACCAAGTTCCTGGTCGTGGTGAATCACAGCTGGCTGCTGCAGGATTAGGAGAGAGGCAAGTTTCTGGGGTCCCCAGCTTCATATCCCAATTTATGGGTCCGCTAGTAGACCTTTATTACAACAGAGCAGTGTGAGCAGGTCCTGTCGTGGATGGCAGAAAATGCGTCCAGCAATGTATCGACCACCCAGTCTTCTACGCAGTCCACTACTCCCGGCCTAGGGACTGCAACTCTGAATCCTCTGGCTGCTGCTCCTCCTTCCTCCCAGCCTCCTCACTCCATGAAAATGACATATTCTGATGAGCAGGCGGACTCCCAGGAACTGTTCTCAGGTCCCTGCCATGAATGGGAAAAACTGTTTCCTCTCTCACCTGAGGAGTTTGTCGTGACCGATGCCCAACCTTGGGAAAGTTCCCGGAGTCCGGGTGATGAGGCTGGGGACTGCCGGTAACTGTCTCAAGAGCTTTCAGTGGGTGAGGATGATGATGAGACACAGTTGTCTGTCAGTGAGGTAGTAGTAAGGGCAGTAAGTCCGAGGGAGGAGCGCATAGAGGATTCGGAGGAAGAGCAGCTGGACGATGAGGTGACTGACCCCACCTGGTTTGCTAAGCCTACTGAGGACAGGGCTTGAGAGGGGGAGGCAAGTGCAGTAGCAGGACAGGTTGGAAGAGGCAGTGGAGTGGCCAGGGGTAGAGGCAGGGCCAGAGTGAAGAATCCCCCAACTGTTTCCCAAAGCACCCCCTCGCGGCAAGCCTCTGTGCAGAGGGCTAGGTGTTCAAAGGTGTGGATGTTTTTTAGTGAAAGCGTGGACGACTGACGAACAGTGGTGTGCAACCTGTGTCGCACCAAGATCAGCCGGGGAGCCACCACTACCAGCCTCACCACCACCAGCATGCGCAGGCATATGATGGCCAAGCACCTCACAAGAAGGCCATTCACCACCTCCAGGTCACACCACTGCCTCTTCCCCTGTGCCCCAACCTGCCACACAGATCCAATCCCCTCCCAGCACACAGGCACGAGCGCCTTCCAGCCTGAACCCACACCCTCACCTTCACCGTCCTCTACTCCATCCAGCAATGTCTCTCAGCACAGCATTCAGCTGTGGCTAACACAAGCATTGGAGCGAAAGCGCAATGCACGGTTTTAAACGTGCACATTGCCAAATTAATCAGCCTGGAGATGCTGTAGTACAGGCCTGTGGAAATGGAGGCTTTCAAAAACATGATGGCGGCGGTCCCACGCTACTCGGTCCCCAGTCCCCACTATTTTTGCCGTGTGCCATCCCAGCCCTACACCAGCACGTCTCCCGCAACATAAATTGTGCCCTCACCAGCGCGGTTACTGGGAAGGTCCACTTAACCACAGACACGTGGACAAGTACTGGCGGGCAGGGCCACTATATCTCCCTGACGGCACATTGGGTGAATTTGGTGGAGGCTGGGACTGAGTCAGAGCCTGGGACCGCTCACGTGCTACCGACACCCAGAATAGCGGGTCCTACCTCGGTGCTGGTATCTGTGGCGTTTTATGCCACCTCCTCCAAACCCTCCACCTCCTCCTCCTCCACCTCTACCTCTCAATTAGGAAGTGTGAGCACGTCGCCAGCAGTCGGTGTCACGCGGCGCGGCAGCGCAGCAGTGGGCAAGCGTCAGCAAGTCGTGCTGAAACTAATCAGCTTAGGTAACAAGAGGCACACGGCCCCCGAGCTGTTGCAGGGTCTGACAGAGCAGTCCAACCTCTGGCTTTCGCCGTTGAGCCTCCAACCGGGCATGGTCGAGTGTGACAACAGCCATAACCTGGTGGCAGCTCTGCAGCTTCACACACGTGATATACCTGCTGCAACATGGGCGGCGTAGTGGTAGTCAGCCTCCCCAATTCTTTACTGAGGAGTGGGCCTGGAGGGCAGATATCTGGCAGGTCCTCGGAAACTTTGAGGAGTCTACCCAGATGGTGAGCGGCGATGCTGCAATCATTAGCGTTACCATCCCGCTGCTTTGCCTGCTAGGAGTTCGCTGCAAAGCATAAAGGCTGATGCTCTGCGGTTGGAACAGGAGGGGATGACAGTATGTTGCTTGATAGCCAGACCACCCTTATGTCTATATCTCAGCATGTTTTGGAGGAGGAGGAGGAGGAGGGGGAGGAGCAGGAGGAAAAGAGAACTGGGCACACTGCAGAGGGTACCCATGCTGCTTGCCTCCCATCTGTTCAGCGTGTATGGGCTGTAGAGGAGGAGTAGGAGGAGGATGAGGAGGAGGATCCTGAAAATCATGTTCCTTGTGAGGACAGCGATGTGTTGCATGCTTGTATCCTGGCACACGTGGCTGACTTCATGTTAGGCTGCCTTTCTCGTGACCCTCGTGTTAGACGCATTCTGGCTAACACGGATTACTGAGTGTACACCCTTCTCGACCCACGGTATAAGGAGAACCTTTCCACTGTCATTCCTGAAGAGGAAAGGGGTATGAGTGTGACGCAATACCACAGGGCCCTGGTGGAAAAAGTGATGCTAAACTTCCCATCTGACAGTGCTCGAAGTTCCGAGGGCCAAGTAGCAGGGGAGGCACATAGATCAGGCAGCATGTCCAGCGCAGGCTGGGGAATACTCTCCAAGGCCTTTGCCAGCTTTAAAGGAGATGTCTCGAGGAAGCAGTGATTTTTTTTTTTTGCCCAGTCCCCCTAATTAAACATACATTACTAATTACCCCTGTAAATTACTTTTCTAGCTGGTTCGTACTTACCGCTCCAGCGTTTCAGTAACTTATAAAAGTTTCCCCAAGATGGCCGCCGGCTCTTTCCCCGTCGCTCGCTGCAGCCCGACGTGCGCGTTCCCGAGACGCTGCCAGCTGTGTCTCCATGGCAACCGGACGCCCCGCAGCCGCCGACCAGACGCCCCGCAGCCGCCGACCAGACGCCTCGCAGCCGCCGACCAGACGCCCCGCACCGCCAGGCAGCAGGTAACCGGCGCTAGCCCCCGGCTCCCCAGCGCTACGCTCCCGGCTCCCCAGCGCTAGACCCTCAGCCCAGGTGAAGGCCCCGGAGCCCAGCGCTGGGCTCCGGGGCCTTCACCTGTCAGTGAACATCACCCCCGGCCTAGCGGCAGCCCCCCCCATCGCAGCGGCAGCCCCCCCGGCCTAGCGACAGCCCCCCCATCGCAGCGGCAGCCCCCCCCGGCCTAGCGGCAGCCCCCCCCATCGCAGCGGCAGCCCCCCCCGGCCTAGCAACAGCCCCCCCATCGCAGCGGCAGCCCCCCCCCGGCCTAGCGACAGCCCCCCCATCGCAGCGACAGCCCCCCCATCGCAGCGGCAGCCCCCCCCGGCGCAGCGACAGCCCCCCCGGCCCATCACTTACCTGGACAGCTGGACGGCAGGACAGCTGGGCGGCTTCTCCGGCAGCTCTGCACCTTCCTCTAACAGAGGAAGGTACAGAATGGCCGCTCCAGCGCGCTCCCGAGCAGTGACAGCTCATCTGCGCATGCGCAGAAGAGCTGTAGCGGGGAGCACACTGAAGCAGCTCGTGCTGAATGGAGAAGACCGGACTGCGCAAGCGCGTCTAAAAAAGCAAGCTGCCGGCGAATTTAGACGGAACCATGGAGACGAGGACGCTAGCAACGGAGCAGGTAAGTGAATAACTTCTGTATGGCTCATATTTAATGCACGATGTATATTACAAAGTGCATTAATATGGCCATACGGAAGTGTATAACCCCACTTTGTTTCGCGAGACCACCCCTTTAAGGCTCCCCAGCAAGACTGTGTCACATCTCCCCAGTCAAGGCTGAGTTGGAGGGAGCACTGTAAAAAGATGGTGAGGGAGTACGTAGCCAATCGTACCCCTGCCCTCCGTGATGCCTCTGCTCCATAAAACTATTCGGTGTCAAAGCTGGACACGTAGCACGAACTTGCGCTGTACGCCCTGGAGGTGCTGGCCTGCCCTGCCACTAGCATCTTCTCAGAGAGGGTGTTTAATGCAGCTGGGGGAATCATCACGGATAAGTGTACCCACCTGTCAAAGATGAACAAAGGCTGGATTTCCCCGGACTTCTCTTCTCCACCGGCGGAGAGCAGCAGAACCTAATGATTCTTTTCGCTGCAACCGAAGAAAAAAGCATTCTCTATCACCAGAAAAAAAGGGGGAATTAGCTTTGTCAATCACTCTCGGATATTATTACTCCTCCTCCTCCTCCTACTCCTCCTCCTAAAACAGCATGTAATCATGCTGAACTGCCAATTTTTCTGTGGCCCAAAAGGCTCTGCTTACAATTTTTTTTACAATTTTTCAAAGTTTCAGAAGTATTGTATTGATACTTTAACAGTCAGAAACCAATTTTTTTCACAGGACTGCCTCCAGGCTCTGTTACAAATTAAGCAACAGCGAGCTGTATCTTTAAAATTTTTTTATGGGTTTCACCTGCCCTCGCGGTTGAGCAATTTTTCAGGGGTACACTTGTACTCTTAGTACACAAATTTTTCTGGCCCTCACCTATACTGTTATCTAACTAAGTTTTCCGGCCTTCGCCTACACTCATGGTACACCAATGTTTTAGGGGCTCGCCTATACTGTTGCTACAGAAATGTTACAGGGGTCTGCCTATACTTCTGCTACAAAAATGGTACTGGGGTCTGCCTATACCTTTGCTACAGAAATGTTACTGGGGTCCGCTTATACTTTTACTACAGAAATGTTACAGGGGTCTGCCTATACTTCTGCTACAGAAATTTTACTGGGGTCTGCCTATACGTCTGCTACAGAGAAAGGAGATGTCAGCAGCACTGTGTAAGTCCAATAAGGTTGAACAAATATCCTGCACGCCCACTAGGGTTGGGATCCAGACCAAACCATTCCAGGTATAGGTTTTGAAGAAACGATGAGGACAGCAGTTTGCGGTGCAAAGCAATGAAGATTTCTTTATTCTTCCCAAGACAAATAAACGTGACGTTTCGACTCCATGAGTCTTTGTCAAGCACAAGGTGGAGGCTGGGACCGAGCCTGACTCTGGGCCCGCTCACTTGCTTCCCACACAAAGTATTGCTGCATTGTGGAGATGTGTAGAAGTGCTGGCACCTGAGTCCCCTTTATGCCCACGTTTGCGGCTCCTGACAATTTTGTGATGGAGGTGGCACGGGATTGGTATGATCGTACGTCAATCTATCATCAATTCTCAACAGCATCGTGGGCTATCACCCACACTTTCAAAGAGGGACGCTGCCTGCCCCTGCCATCCCTCTGCAGTGTGTGCCTCCGGTTCCTCCTCATCCAGTACGCGCTTATAAATAGACATGAGGGTGGTGTGCCTATGAAGCGAGCGTGTGGCATGAGGGCAGCTGAACGCTGCGCTGGGAAACTTTTGGGTGCGCTGTGGATGCAGGATTGTGCGGGGGGGGGAAGGGGGGGGTTGGACAGCAATGCCAGAATGTAACCCAGGAGAAGAGGCAGCAGTGTCACCCGCAGGCAGTGATTTTCCTTGGTTGCAGGTAGTGTGGTGCTTAGCTAAGGTCTGCCTTGCTTACGAGGGTTTGTCCAAAGTAAAAATTGTTGGGGGGGTGACGCCAGACTCTTGCCCCCATTTTGGCTTAATAGTGGGACCTGGGAGCCTCAGATGCAGCCATGCATGTTGTCCCTGCCCTTCCCTATCCGTTTCTGTGGTGTTTCCATGACTTTCTGAGGTTGTTTAGTGTTTCACAAGTCATGACCTATGCGGAGCATCGGTCCCATACAAAAACGCTCGAGTCGCCCATTGACTTCAATGGGGTTCGTTACTCGAAACGAGCTCTCGAGCATTGCGAAAAGTTCGACTCGAGCAACGAGCACCCGAGCATTTTGGTGCTCGCTCATCTCTAGTAAATACACACTACTGCTCAAACGTTTTCGAACACCTTAATCTTTTAAGTTATTTTTGACTGTAACACAGTTCAAGTCTATCAAATAATGTGAAATGTTTCAAAGGTTTAAAAGTAAGTTAAAAACATAAAATTATGACATTTTTACCTGAAACGCAACAACAGTCTGAATTTATGATTTTAACCAAATGGCTTTTTTCATGAAACACATCAAGAACACCTGCTTTGCAGCACAGAAAGAAAATTATGGTTTCAAATAGAATGCAAAATATTCCAACAGGTGTCTCAACTTTTGTAGATTACTTTCAAACCCCCTGACTCTATATAATCAGCTGAGCTTCCCTAAACATAGAACAGCATTTTAGCATTTACCATGATGCTAGGTCATATGATGCAGACATACAATAAAACTGCTGTTCGTATGCAAGATAGAGGACACATTTGGTGACATCAACAAGGTGGTCTGGCTGCTGATTAGCTGAATGCTGACCTTTGCAGCAGGCATTATTGGAAATTTTTAATTGCTGCGCTTTTCGCCAAAAATAGGTTTGGACTAACTCGATTAGATTTTGCTAAAATCGGGATGATTTTATTGCCCAGCTGATCAAGATAAGCAACACTAAATATGACAATTTTAATAACAGGATGACTTACTTAATGTGGTGGATGTATTTTATATACTCCTTAGGACATGTGGTTATTACATTTATATCCCTAATTACTTTTAATAAGATGCTGTTTTTTCTTCCCTATGCAATCTGTTGTAATTATTGCTAAGTTTATATATCATTATGTATTTCTGTATGTTCTAAAATAACAATTGTGGTATTGGGATTTATTTTGGGATAGGTTCATGAGGTGATTTGAATATACAGCAAGGACCTTGCTCTGTCCTACAGGTCATTGGAGGAGGGATAATGCAGTGCTGGCCGCACAACACATGTGGACACTCGCGACAGCAGCCAACGGCCATGATAGAGAGTGAGCTGTGTACTCTTTACATTAACAGAAAATGGTTTGCAACTGCATCAGGGGCATTACTTGAGTTGAATAGGCCCTGGGGCAATTTTCACAGCTTGTTGCCTAGAAGCACTTGTCCCAGAGCCATTGCTGAAATAGATTTATATGTCTGCAGACCTTATAATCCTAGAAAAAATAATGTTATCTTAGAATGATGTTATATCTGATTTGAGTCATTCGCTTTTGTTCTCCATAGGGCCCAAACCACCATCAAGACTTTCAGCAATGTCTCATCTCTGTAGAATTTAGCACACAGATATCTTTGGCTTCTTGCTTTTTCAGCACATCCCAGCCTCTACCCTCATAATACCATCATAGAGCAATAATGGTCCCAATAGTGCTCCCATATCGTAATAGCACCCTTTTGTTCCAATTAAAACAAAAACAAACAACACTCAGCTGACGCCTGCGCCCATTAAGAAAATGAAGTCCTCTTCTTCTGCTTGATAGCCTGAGTTCTGACGAATGTAAGTTCCAGGAAAGGAAGTTGAAAGCTTTGTTGCAGACACTTGGGAATTCATAATTACATTTGTTAGAATGCCGGTGTTAAAAAGTTTCAAATTTCTCCGTTAGTCCCACTTATGCAAATATTTGCAGCTTTTCTGCTTTTTATGCCACTTTTGTAAAAGTGGGCAGGGCTTAGTAGGAGAAGGCAGGGTCAGCCAGAAACTAGAATTAATTATAGCGCATATCTACGGTAGGTTCAGAAAGTGGTGCACGGTTGGCCCAAGATGAACCAATTGTAATAAAAGGCTTGCACCTATTATATTTGGCACAACTTACGCTGTCATCACTTATCTAACACACTGGTTCTCTATAAGTGTGCCACTCAGTTTTCAACAGGATCGGTGTTCTCAGGATTAAAAGTAGAGCTTGCCCATGGATCCAGGTGGGCCCCCTTTAACCGGCGGATCCACTTATGATTGCTATGAACCTGCCTTTATTGTTAGTTACCTGTTTCTTTAGAGGGATTATCCAATGACTATTTGTTTTTCCCATAAACTCAGTGAATGCTTTGAAAATAATAGCTAACCCTATACTCACCTGTCTAGTTTGCCCTTTGCTTACTTATAAAAACTTTACATGAAATTGTAGGCAGCTCGGAGGATTATGAGCCCTTGGAATTCGTGTAATGACTAGCTCAATTGTAGGATTAAAAATCTCCTATATACAGAAAGGAGTATAGAGTTCTGACACAGGAAGCATCATTACAGTAATAAAAGCAAAACTATACTAATATAAAAAAGATATAATAATAACTTTATGCATGGGTTCCAATTATTACATACTATCCAAAGAGTATTATTCATATGATATATGCTATTTTACAAGTGTATATTTTTAAAAAAATGATGTGGAAAATTTTAATTATAAGCTGTGCAGTATTCTTATTTCCGTGGTTTAATCCAGCCAATAGCAGCACAGGAAACAGACTTTCCTGGCAGTATATGAATCAGGCCATTCAGTGGTGCTGATGCATGCAGCACACACATTCCCACGTGGGTTAATAGTTAAATGGGAACCCAAAATCTGCAGAAGAGGATGTCTGAAGCTGACGCCACTAAGGACAGCAGGAGGAGTAGTAAGTACAGCAGTTTGGACATGAAGGAAAAAAGAAGAAGTTGTTTAGAAAGACTTGCCCTGAGGAACAACCTGGCAAAGGAAACCCTCTCTGAATTTTTCGGCACATGTCTGATGGTAGTAAGTGTCAGCTGTTTTCCTGCTTCTTTCTGTGTAACTCTGCTGATGTGTGCATTTCTCTGAATTGAAGCCACGTTAACTACGCTTGTAATATGAAATACAACATAATCCCAGTAGTGAGACAGAACATTACAAGTTCTTTTTAATGTGCAACTGTACAACACCACTGGGCCTGCAAACTGGAACTTTTTCAGTCATCTGCTTTGTAAAATCTTTTTTGCAGTTCTACTATATTGGCATTAACAATTGTGCTGGTATTAGGCTTTCTTCTCTATGTTTTTCATACATAGTACAGTGATGATTCTACATACTGCACATAGGAATTTAGTGCATAGAAATCATCAGTGATATGTATAATTGTATGCTATCTATAATCATGTAATGTCATTTTAATTCACTTATGTACATGCCCTCGTGAATAATTAAAGATTACAATGTGTAGGTTCACCTTCAGGGAACCTAGAGTAATAGATGAGGGAATTGCATACTCAGCAATTCCTAAATATTTTTATTTTCTGAATTACTCTCATTATGGACCATAGGAACAAGCAGATAATATACTTACTAGGCTGCAGGGAATTGACTAAACCACTGCATTAGGTGTGAATAAAATGATGCTTATATGTGCAGTGGCTCCAATAATAACATTATTTTACATGACAGCTATTTAAACTTCATTTCACACCTCATCTGCTCTTTACATTTGAGGTTTCCAAAAGGAGTTATGGTGGAACCATCAGATATAAACACATAGTGAGTGAAAGAGTGAAATCTATCCACCATTGGCTGCCATTGTAAAAAAAAACAAAAAAAAAAAAAGTGTACTGCACGGCGTACCTTTTTAAATATTTTTTTGTATTCCTTTGCCTGGAATAGTGCAGACCTATGTGATATCCCATGCAGTAAAAAAATTGAGACCATGGCTGAATCGACTTTTTTTTTTTAAACTCGTTTTATTGAAAACACTGTATTTTGTACAATAACTGAATAAAGAACTTTGGTTCCATCATTAGCTCATTGCACTAATGTCGACAATGCTTTAGTACATTACATTAACACATACATTTGTTACATTTTTTATGATAATATGGTTTCTTTGTAGTGTCAGTAGAGGGTATGATTCTTTGTTGGTTTTACTAGGTGTTTCTAGGTGTAGCTGTCCTCAGTAAGTTATGGAACTGATCCTGTGTGAACACCGTACTCGTTGACCCACACCATCTTTCCCATTCTTTATTAAATTTTTCAGGGCATTTTCTGTTTTTGTATACGATTTTTTCGTATGGCAGAACGGCATGCTGAATCGACATTTTAGGAAGCCAAATTGACTTCAATAGCTAAATGTGGGTCTATGAATCCATTTATGGTATGCATCAAAACCTTCCCGACACATATGGTAAACATATACTGCAGACACAATGTCAAAGTACCCAAAGTGATTTCCTACTTTTGTAAATTCAACAAGGGTGCAGCTATACTTTATGCATGAATATAAGGTCTTAATTGACGAGAAATTACAAGAATGAAGGGTGCAATGGAGTTCTTTCATTGTTTATGCAAGCACAGCGTCTCCTATGGATACTAATACTAATACACCATTATCATTGAAGTCCTGAAAAGCCCTTGTAAATATGAAAACCACATTTATGATAAAATAAATAAAATAAATTAAGCCATATCACCCAACTCATTTGGCGTTTCCCCAGTAAACCGCTAAAGGCCCATTTAGACACAACAATTGTCGCTCAAAATTCACTCAAAGCCGTCTTTTGAGCTATAACTGTTGCGTCTAAATGCACGGACATCGTGCAGTTTTTGTGCACGAGTTGTTCATCGTTCAATTCTAGTTTTCTTGAATTGAGCGATGAACTCTTATCAGCGGTGCAGGCTGTTATCACAGTCGGTAGCGCTGATAAGATTTTTTCAGCTTGTGTCCCAATAGTAGTTCACAGCGGGACACCTGCTGCAATCGTGGAGAACAATACAGCTGTTTGCTTATGCAGAACAGCTATATTGTTCGCCGAGTGATAGTGGCAGTGTCCCACTCCACCTGCATAGCTCTTAAGTAGCTACTTAGCTACTATAGACTATGCAAAGATGATCGCTCAAAACTGTCATTCATACTATCGTTTGAGCGACTTTCGAGCGATCATCCGTCAGTGTAAATAGGGTCTAACTAATATAGTACTGATAATGGTATTTGCTTTATTTAATGGACAATCGAGCATTGATAGAGTGTTAGAGGGATGTAGCATGTTTGTTGTAGATGTATTGTGTAAGTTCTGCATTAAAAATGTAGTATAATGGATATCAATAGACTTTAGAAAACCCTATACACATGTAAGGGAACAAATAGACATGCATTTCACCTGCTCTGTCATGCACTGTAAAATCCAAGGCAAATCCATGTTTAAACTTGTGTGGTTTTATTGCATGTTTCCAACTAGTTCTGCACGGTGTAAAATCTTCTTTACATAGCTCTGTGGGCTGATGAAGTGCTATATTTTGGAATGACTAATCCTGTGGTCTTAATAATGAAGCATAGAACAGTTTAGAAAGTTCATTTTTAAGCAGTGAAGGTATAAAACAAAACTATTGAGTGTCATCTCCCCTACATATTAAAGTTGCATTAGAAGAAATCGAACTGAAAAACTATTCACTTTGACAATAGAAAAAAATCCTGTCCAGATAGACCAGCACCCAAGTGGGCTTCAGCTTAATGATTAACAAGTATGGATTTCTGTTCTGTCCTTACAGGATCATTGTTTGCTTTGACCCCCCCCCCCTGATCAATAATATTAACTTGCTAACTTGCATGCTGCACATCACTGCTGCAGACTTGTTTTTAGTCATATGAATATTCTGTTTTGCAACTTCCTTTATTTTTCTTTTTAAGCGTATTATTTTTGCCAGGTCAGCACTTCCTGCACAAAGTCACAATACAGTTCAAGGGGTGGGATGCAGCCATGTGCATGGGACACGTAGTAACACATACAGAAGTAAACATATTTTGGTGCTTGTTCTATAATAAATTCTGTGATTTCAAACATCCCAGATAAATATTATATATATATATATATATATATATATAAATAAATATATATATATATATATATATTTATATATATATATATATATAAATAAATATATATATATATATATATATATATTTATATATATATATATATATATATATATATATATATATATATATATTTAATGTATTCTGCGGTTTAGAAACTCCCAAGTGATTATATAATGCTAGCACAAAAGACAACTTGTATAAAAACAAGTTGAAGTATGCCCTGAATGCCCATCCTCATAAAGAAACTCAGACAAGTTGTGACACACAGGTTAATTTACTGTATCTATGCAGAATTTCCATTACTACTTTTTTTACTTCTCAAATGTTCGAGAAATGTAAGAAGACCAAAGTCTATCATAGGCCCTAGAACTAAACTTTTGGTACTTTTATCCTGAGCTTTATTTGCTGATCAGAAGCCACAGTTCACCCACTTTTGTAATAGAGTGCACTGAACTCTATGAGGCGTATTTGCTTAGACTGTCTCTTAATACATTTGTTGTATTCTTCAGGCAGTCCACGCTTTAAATCTGAAATCTGTGCCAGCCACAAGCTGGTGTAGATTTCAGCTATAATGTACATCAGCTTATGCTGTAAAATATAGTAAACATAATGGGTCATGAGTGGCCATGCCTCCTGATACTATGTCCCACCCTATCCTATAAAGCAAACTTTGTGGAGCCAGTATGAACATTCAAAAAGTTGCAAATTGTGACACTTTTTGAGTATGCAATTCTGGTGCCAACAGATAAAAAGTGCCCCTGTGTGTTTAATGCCAACAGGAACTCTAAGCGTAATTTTATACAGGCAGATAGTCTGCATGGTAAGAAGTTCAAAAGACAATATAGCTTGTTGATTTTGAAAATCTCATCAATGTTGCTGCTATTGTAAATGCTGCTGATTTTTCATGCAGAAATTCCACAAAGAAAATCCTCACCCAATCTGCCTCGTGTGAACATGACCTAACAGTAATTTAGGATTACCAATCCTTTTCTCTGGTCCATTTACACTGTTTGTCACTTGCTGGAGGAAAACTGAAGATACTGATTTCCAGATCTGTAATTCCCTGCAGAAATTATCCTTTTTTACTCCACTCACAGCATATGCATACTCCTAATCTGAGTCAGAATTGCCTTATTATAGGCCACTACGGCTCTTTCTCTCTCCGGGAAACATGTCTGAGGGTTTCTCTCTAGCTGTCGCTGCCTCACTCAACAGTTTACAGGCTCCAGTCAGTGTCAGCCCTCTCTTCCATAGCCCACTGTCATCCTCCTCCATCGCTGCCTAGGCCCAGACCTCTGCCGAATCTCAGAGCAGGTTTCGCTGCTCGCCATGCAATCTGTGCACACATATGAGGCACCAAACACTTACCCTTCTAAAGTCGCAACTCAAACTCCATATACAGGCATTGTGGCACGGCATATCAAACACTGCAATGTCCACCGTCAAGTGAGATGCAGGGCTCCAAGAAAATGGCCCCCTCTTGATTAACACCTCCTTCTCTTGTAAGTTGACAGTCCAGGGATTGCTGTTCCTGCTGGCATCAACAACAAGGAAATGGTGATACCAATAAAACAGCTCATTAACTCTAACCTTACATGCCAGGGGATCCCTAGACTCTGTCATCAACTTCTCAACGGTGCATTATAATACAACATAGCATTCCGACTTGGTAAGGTGAATATGGGAACCTGCATATCACCCCCTTACATTTGTGTGATATAATACTTGTTTTCCCTGTCTACATGTATTTCTCTTAATATTTTGAGGATATTCTAAAAAAAAATAATGAAATAAAATGGCCATAAATGTAAAGATTTGTCTATAACATGACAACTGTTTAGCTTCAGTTGTTGGGGTGGGGATACACATGAAGAAATATTTCCTACTATATAAATTAGTTTTCCTGTTGAAAATCTTTCGAGCCTTGGTAACTATCAAGCATTTGCACTGCCCCTTTTTTTCTGGCACAACTGCAAACTAAAATGGTATTGTTCAAGACTAATGACTGAGAAATATTTTAAACCAGTGTTTCCCAAATTCCAGTCCTCACAACCCCCTAAAAGGTCATGATTCGGGATATCCTATAGAGAGAACACCTGTGGAAAAATCTGAGGCACTGGCAATAATTCTATCACCTGTGCAATACTGTGGAAATCCAAAAAACCTGACCTGTAGGAAGGGTTGTGAGGACTGGAATTTGGGAAACAGTTTTAAACCATGAAAAATACAGTAAGTGTTCTGATCCTGAAGCAGATTGAAAGAAAGCCATGATTTCTAGTATAATAACTGCAATAATTACTATTAAACCATACCAGAATTAGTTGGTTCGTTAATATCTTATATCTATGACCTGCTTCACTAATAAAAAAACACACTACTTATATGAAGCCGCTGGAGAAAATACATTGTTTAACTGACTTAGGCCTCATGTCCACGGGCAAAATAAGATTTTAAATCCGCAGCGGATCACCCGCATGCGGATCCGCACCCCATAGGGATGCATTGACCACCCGTGGGTAGATAAATACCCGCGGATGGTCAATAAAAGTGATTTAAAAAAAAATGGAGCATGAAAAAAATCCGGACCATGCTCCATTTTCGTGCGGGTCTCCCGCAGGGACGGCTCCCGCAGGCTTCTATTGAAGCCTATGGAAGTCGCCCGGTTCCGCGGGAGACCTAAAATAAGAATAACTTACCCGCAGCGGACCGGGCAGGTCTTCTCTTCTTCCCGGCCGGATCTTCTTTCTTCGGCCCGGTGGATGTGCCCGGTGCATGCGCGCGGCACGCTGCCAGCGAGCCGGGTACATCCGCCGGCCGAAGAAAGAAGATCCGGCCGGGAAGAAGAGAAGACCTGCCCGGTCCGCTGCAGGTAAGTTTATTCTTATTTATTCTTCTTTTCAGCGCTCATGTCCGCGGGGCAGGAGGGACCCGCTACGGATTCTCCATGGAGAATCCGTAGCGGGCCTGATTTTCCCCGTGGACATGAGGCCTTAGGCTGCTTGTCCACGGGTGTAGCAATATCCTACGGCAGAGCTCCACTGCAGGAGCCGCTGCCGGGGAGCAGGAGACAGCTGACGGTTCTCTGCACTGAGCTTATCTGACAGATGGGCTCAACCTGGAGAATCGCAACAAATCACAGCATGCTGCGATTTGAATCCTGCAAGCGGAGAATCGCAATGATTCTCTGCTCGTAGACGCAGCGGCTGTGCTTTCCATAGCAGCGCTGCGGAAAACGTCAGACAGTGTGATTCGCAGGCGATTTATCGACAGCACAATCACGTCCGTGGACATGCAGCCTAAACTGTTCTGTTAACCATAATACAAAGTATATGCTGGTCTCTTTTAGGGTGAATGGTGGAACTTTTAATAGTGTTGTGTAAATGAGAGATAAAACACATCCCATTATTCTTGTAATTAAAAAATGAAATCGCAGAGGCCGTTAGTCTAATTCTAAACAATAGCCCTTCCCAGAGTAGACTAAGATATAGTAAAACTAAATTTTATTCTTCGATTTGTTAAAAAACAATATCACTGCCCCATGATAGGAGTCCCAATCTGCGCTAAGAAGTCTGACCTCATGCTCTGGCCAACCATCCAGGTCATGGGCTGACCTTAGTTTCCTTCTTTTTGTTTACATCATTTTGGGGGGTTAATCCTCTGCTGAAAACTGCTATTATGCTCTATTATTCCAGCAAGTACAGGTAGACAAATCTAAACTCTTAGCAAGCACTTCTAAGTTTTTTTCTCTGATCAAGACTATCAGTTCAGATACTAGAATTGGAGGACTTTCCAGCTTAGATACCGAATATACGCTTTTATAGCACAGATCGGGACTCCTATCATGGGGCAGTAATAAGACTAGGTAAAAGAAGATAACTATTAGCCAATACCAAACGATCTTCTGCTAATAAGGTAGTTGTGTATGATAAGATAAGTCCTCCTAGTACTAAAATGCATGCTGTCTACTAAACCTCCCTTAGCTATCATTGGATCTAGTATATCACAAATGCTATTGATATCAGGATAGCCATCAGAATCCACGACTCTTGCACAAATGTATTCTATGTCAATAAATAACTATATATGCATTTGAGGTGAGTCGTTGGTGACTAAGCTATTGAACATCTGTATTAATTTATCAATAGGCTCACCAACTTCCTGATGATGCGCGAAATTCCGAGGAAATGGGTCAAACATATTATGAACTGAGCGTATAAACTTGAAAAAATCATATAGGCGCCACACATATTTATTGAAAGTTGCTCAAACATCAGATCCTTCAAAATTTTTTGTACCTAACGCACTATTCACTGTGTGCGTCTGTGACGGTGTTCTCACATTTAGTGACCATAAAGAGACCAGCCCCCCTAGCTATTACCCAGTGACATATATTTATATACTCCGGGCTTTCCTAGGGCATGTGAGTTCTATCCTGATACATGTATGAATGTTTGTATGGCTATATATAGAGATGAGCGAGCACCAAAATGCTCGGGTGCTCGTTACTCGGGACGAACTTTTCGCGATGCTCGAGGGTTCGTTTCGAGTAACGAACCCCATTGAAGTCAATGGGCGACCCGAGCATTTTTGTATTTCGCCGATGCTCGCTAAGGTTTCCTTGTGTGAAAATCTGGGCAATTCAAGAAAGTGATGGGAACGACACAGCAACGGATAGGGCAGGCGAGGGGCTACATGTTGGGCTGCATCTCAATTTCCCAGGTCCCACTATTAAGCCACAATAGCGGCAAGAGTGGGGCCCCCCCCTCCCAAAAACTTTTACTTCTGAAAAGCCCTCATTAGCATGGCATACCTTAGCTAAGCACCACACTACCTCCAACAAAGCACAATCACTGCCTGCATGACACTCCACTGCCACTTCTCCTGGATTACATGCTGCCCAACCGCCCCCCCTCCCCCCCACAGCGCACACCAAAGTGTCCCTGCGCAGACTTCAGCTGCCCTAATGCCACACCACCCTCATGTCTATTTAGAAGTGCGTCTGCCATGAGGAGGAACCGCAGGCACACACTGCAGAGGTTGGCACGGCTAGGCAGCGACCCTCTTTAAAAGGGGCGGAGCGATAGCCCACAATGCTGTACAGAAGCAATGAGAAATAGAATCCTGTGCCACCGCCATCAGGAGCTGCACACGTGGGCATAGCAATGGGGAACCTATGTGCCACACACTATTCATTCTGTCAAGGTGTCTCTGCATGCCCCAGTCAGACCGGGCTTTTTAATTCATAGACACAGGCAGGTACAACTCCCTATTGTGAAGTCGCTGTTGACCGACAGCATGGGTGGCTCCCTGGAACCCACCGGCGATACACAAAAATATCCCATTGCATTGCCCAACACAGCTGAGGTAGTAATGTCGTGCTTAATGCAGGTGGGCTTCGGCCCACACTGCATGCCCCAGTCAGACTGGGGTTCTTTACAAGTGGAAACAGATGCATTTATAATTCCCTGTGGACCCACAGCATGGGTGGGTGCCAGGAAGCCACCGGCGGTACATAGAAATATCCCATTGCATTGCCCAACACAGCTGAGGTAGTAATGTCGTGCTTAATGCAGGTGGGCTTCGGCCCACACTGCATGCCCCAGTCAGACTGGGGTTCTTTACAAGTGGACACATGTAGGTTAAACTCCGTGTGCACCTACAGCATGGGTGGCTCCCTGGAACCCACCGGCGATACACAAAAATATCCCATTGCATTGCCCAACACAGCTGAGGTAGTAATGTCGTGCTTAATGCAGGTGGGCTTCGGCCCACACTGCATGCCCCAGTTAGACTGGGGTTCTTTACAAGTGGAAACAGATGCATTTATAATTCCCTGTGGACCCACAGCATGGGTGGGTGCCAGGAAGCCACCGGCGGTACATAGAAATATCCCATTGCATTGCCCAACACAGCTGAGGTAGTAATGTCGTGCTTAATGCAGGTGGGCTTCGGCCAACACTGCATGCCCCAGTCTGACTGGTAATATGTACCTTAACAGTAACCGCGTTGGTGGGAAATGGCCTCGCCGCCATCATGTCTTTGGGAAGCCTCTGTTTCCACACCCCAGAGACATACCATTAGCAGCGGTATAGGCAGAGCCCATAATTAGTAACATTTCAGCCGTAGCATTAGCGACAGGCCCCACTAACATATCACTAGCAGCATTATAGGGAGAGCACAGTCTTAGTTCCATTTCAGTAATACAGGCCCCAGTAACAATTCCGAAGCAGCAGTATAGGAGGAGCACAGTCTTAGTTCCATTTCAGTAATAGTAGCAGCCTACACAGGCCCCAGGAACAATTCCGAAGCAGCAGTATAGGAGGAGAGTAGTCTTAGTTCCATTTAAGTCATTGTAGCAGCCTACACAGGCCCCAGGAACAATTCCGAAGCAGCAGTTCAGTGGGAGCGCAGTCTTAGTTCCATTTCAGTGGCTGCAGTATAGCCAAGGCCCAAGTTACATTTATGTAGCTAAAGTGTAGGCCAACCCCACACACACTTCTGTACCATGAGTGCAGGCGAAGAACATACAAATTGCTATGATTACACTGTAGGTGAGGGCCCCAAAAAATTGGTGTACCAACAGTACTAATGTACCTCAGTAAAAATTGGCCATGCCCAACCAAGATGGCAGGTGAAACCCATTAATCGCTTTGGTTAATGTGGCTTAAGTGGTAACTAGGCCTGGAGGCAGCCCAGTTTAACGAAAAATTGGTTCAAGTTAAAGTTTCAACGCTTTTAAGAGCATTGAAACATATAAAAATTGTTTAGAAAAATTAGATGAGTGAGCCTTGTGGCCCTAAGAAAAATTGCCCGTTCAGCGTGATTACGTGAGGTTTCAGGAGGAGGAGCAGGAGGAGGAGGAGGAATATTAGACACAGATTGATGAAGCAGAAATGTCCCCGTTTTGGATGGTGAGAGAGAACGTAGCTTCCATCCGCGGGTGCAGCCTACGTATTGCTTACGTATCGCTGCTGTCCGCTGGTGGAGAAGAGAAGTCTGGGGAAATCCAGGCTTTGTTCATCTTGATGAGTGTTAGCCTGTCGGCACTGTCGGTTGACAGGCGGGTACGCTTATCTGTGATGATTCCCCCAGCCGCACTAAACACCCTCTCCGACAAGACGCTAGCCGCAGGACAAGCAAGCACCTCCAGGGCATACAGCGCTAGTTCAGGCCACGTGTCCAGCTTCGACACCCAGTAGTTGTAGGTGGCAGAGGCGTCACGGAGGACGGTCGTGCGATCGGCTACGTACTCCCTCACCATCCTTTTACAGTGCTCCCGCCGACTCAGCCTTGACTGGGGAGCGGTGACACAGTCTTGGTGGGGAGCCATAAAGCTGTCCAGGCCCTTAAAGACTGTTGCACTGCCTGGGCTGTACATGCTGCTCGATCTCCGCACCTCCCCTGCTACCTGGCCCTCGGAACTGCGCCTTCTGCCACTAGCGCTGTCGGATGGGAATTTTACCATCAGCTTGTCCGCCAGGGTCCTGTGGTATAGCAACACTCTCGAACCCCTTTCCTCTTCGGGAATGAGAGTGGGAAGGTTCTCCTTATAGCGTGGGTCGAGCAGTGTGTACACCCAGTAATCCGTAGTGGCCAGAATGCGTGCAACGCGAGGGTCACGAGAAAGGCATCCTAACATGAAGTCAGCCATGTGTGCCAGGGTACCTGTACGCAACACATGGCTGTCTTCACTAGGAAGATCACTTTCAGGATCCTCCTCCTCCTCCTCCTCCTCAGGCCATACACGCTGAAAGGATGACAGGCAAGCAGCAGGGGCACCGTCAGCAGTGGGCCAAGCTGTCTCTTCCCCTTCTCCTCATCCTCCTCATGCTCCTCCTCCTCCTCCTCCTGAATGCGCTGAGATATAGACAGGAGGGTGCTCTGACTATCCAGCGACATACTGTCTTCCCCCGCCTCTGTTTCCGAGCGCAAAGCATCTGCCTTTATGGTTTGCAGGGAACTTCTCAAGATGCATAGCAGAGGAGTGGTGACGCTAATGATTGCAGCATCGCCGCTCACCACCTGGGTAGACTGCTCAAAGTTTCCAAGGACCTGGCAGATGTCTGCCAACCAGGCCCACTCTTCTGAAAATAATTGAGGAGGCTGACTCCCACTGCGCCGCCCATGTTGGAGTTGGTATTCCACGATAGCTCTACGCTGCTCATAGAGCCTGGCCAACATGTGGAGCGTAGAGTTCCACCGTGTGGGCACGTCGCACTGGCAGATTAAAGCGATGTTGCAGGGTGCGCAGGGTGGCAGCGTCCGTGTGGGACTTGCGGAAATGTGCGCAGAGCCGGCGCACCTTTACGAGCAGGTCTGACAAGCGTGGGTAGCTTTTCAGAAAGCGCTGAACCACCAAATTAAAGATGTGGGCCAGGCATGGCACGTGCGTGAGGCTGCCGAGCTGCAGAGCCGCCACCAGGTTACGGCCGTTGTCACACACGACCATGCCCGGTTGGAGGCTCAGCGGCGCAAGCCAGCGGTCGGTCTGCTCTGTCAGACCCTGCAGCAGTTCGTGGGCCGTGTGCCTCCTATCTCCTAAGCTGAGTAGTTTCAGCACGGCCTGCTGACGCTTGCCCACCGCTGTGCTGCCACGCCGCGCGACACCGACTGCTGGCGACGTCCTGCTGCTGCTGACACATCTAGATTGCGAGACAGAGGTTGAGGAGGAGGAGGAGGAGGAGGGTGCTTTAGTGGAGGAAGCCGAGCTGGGGCCCGCAATTCTGGGGGTGGGTAGGACGTGAGCGGTCCCAGGCTCTGACTCAGTCCCAGCCTCCACTAAATTCACCCAATGTGCCGTCAGGGAGATGTAGTGGCCCTGCCCGCCTGTGCTTGTCCACGTGTCCGTAGTTAAGTGGACCTTGCCACTAACCGCATTGGTGAGGGCACGTACAATGTTGCGGGAGACGTGGTCGTGCAGAGCTGGGACGGCACATCGGGAAAAGTAGTGGCGACTGGGAACTGAGTAGCGCGGGGCCGCCGCCGCCATCATAGCTTTGAAAGCCTCCGTTTCCACAACCCTATACGGCAGCATCTCAAGGCTGATAAATTTGGCTATGTGGACGGTTAACGATTGAGCGTGCGGGTGCGTGGCGGCGTACTTGCGCTTGCGCTCCAACAGTTGCGCTAGCGACGGCTGGACGGTGCGCTGAACTACACTGGTGGATGGGGCCGAGGACAGCGGAGGTGAGGGTGTGGGTGCAGGCCATGAGACGGTAGTGCCTGTGTCCTGAGAGGGGGGTTGTATCTCAGTGGCAGGTTGGGGCACAGGGGGAGAGGCAGCGGTGCAAACCGGAGGCGGTGAACGGCCTTCGTCCCACCTTGTGGGGTGCTTGGCCATCATATGTCTGCGCATGCTGGTGGTGGTGAGGCTGTTGGTGGTGGCTCCCCGGCTGATCTTGGCGCGACAAAGGTTGCACACCACTGTTCGTCGGTCGTCAGGCGTCTCTGTGAAAAACTGCCAGACCTTAGAGCACCTCGGCCTCTGCAGGGTGGCATGGCGCGAGGGTGCGCTTTGGGAAACAGTTGGTGGATTATTCGGTCTGGCCCTGCCTCTACCCCTGGCCACCGCACTGCCTCTTGCAACCTGCCCTGCTGCTGCCCGTGCCTCCCCCTCTGAAGACCTGTCCTGTGTAGGCGTTGCACACCAGGTGGGGTCAGTCACCTCATCGTCCTGCTGCTCTTCCTCCGAATCCTCTGTGCGCTCCTCCCTCGGACTTACTGCCCTTACTACTACCTCACTGCAAGACAACTGTGTCTCATCGTCATCGTCCTCCTCACCCACAGAAAGTTCTTGAGACAGTTGGCGGAGGTCCCCAGCCTCATCCCCCGGACCCCGGGAACTTTCGAATGGTTGTGCATCAGTGACGATAAACTCCTCTGGTGGGAGAGGAACCACTGCTGCCCAATCTGAGCAGGGGCCCGAGAACAGTTCCTGGGAGTCTTCCCGCTCCTGAGCATGTGTCATTGTAGTGGAGTGAGGAGGCTGGGAGGAAGGAGGAGCAGCAGACAGAGGATTCGGATTTGCAGCAGTGGACGGCGCAGAACTGTGGCTGGACGATAGGTTGCTCGAAGCACTTTCTGCCATCCAGGACAGGACCTGCTCACACTGCTCATTTTCTAATAAAGGTCTCCCGCGTGGACCCATTAATTGGGCGATGAATGTGGGGACGCCAGAAACGTGCCTCTCTCCTAATCGCGCAGCAGTCGGCTGCGACACACCTGGATCAGGAGCTCGGCCTGTGCCCACACCCTCACTTGGCCCTCCGCGTCCTCGGCCGCGTCCACGTCCTCTAGGCCTACCCCTACCCCTCAGCATGCTGTATTACCAGTGATTTGATATCACAGGCAGGAAATAAATTGGCGCAAGCCTGCAGGCCAAATATAATTTTTTAACTTTTTTTAAAAAGGAAAGGCCCACTGCCTCTAGTGAATGAATAATAAGTTTAATAACTGTGTTGCGGCCCTGCAAAAGTGTCACAGAACTTTACTGTTGCAGAGTTATTAACTGTGGCAGAGCAGGTATTTCCCAGGCAGGAAAGAAATTGGCGCAAGGCTGCACTCAACCGTAGCTGGTTGCGTCTGATTTTTTTACGTTCTCCGCGCAGCACACACGTACCCAGAGCCCTGACGGCTGTCAGAGGCAGGGCAAATATACTTTTTTCCCTTTTGTTTAAAAGGAAAGGCCCACTGTGCCTATTCAATGACTAATATAACTGTGTTGCGGCCCTGCAAAAGTGTCACAGAACTTTACTGTTGCAGAGTTATTAACTGTGGCAGAGCAGGTATTTCCCAGGCAGGAAAGAAATTGGCGCAAGGCTGCACTCAACCGTAGCTGGTTGCGTCTGATTTTTTTACGTTCTCCACGCAGCACACACGTACCCAGAGCCCTTAGGACTGACAGAGGGAGGGCAAATATACTTTTTTCCCTTTTGTTTAAAAGGAAAGGCCCACTGTGCCTATTGAATGACTAATATAACTGTGTTGCGGCCCTGCAAAAGTGTCACAGAACTTTACTGTTGCAGAGTTATTAACTGTGGCAGAGCAGGTATTTCCCAGGCAGGAAAGAAATTGGCGCAAGGCTGCACTCAACCGTAGCTGGTTGCGTCTGATTTTTTTACGTTCTCCATGCAGCACACACGTACCCAGAGCCCTTAGGACTGACAGAGGCAGGGCAAATATACTTTTTTCCCTTTTGTTTAAAAGGAAAGGCCCACTGTGCCTATTGAATGACTAATATAACTGTGTTGCGGCCCTGCAAAAGTGTCACAGAACTTTACTGTTGCAGAGTTATTAACTATGGCAGAGCAGGTATTTCCCAGGCAGGAAAGAAATTGGCGCAAGGCTGCACTCAACCGTAGCTGGTTGCGTCTGATTTTTTTTTACGTTCTCCACGCAGCACACACGTACCCAGAGCCCTGACGGCTGTCAGAGGCAGGGCAAATATACTTTTTTCCCTTTTGTTTAAAAGGAAAAGCCCACTGTGCCTATTCAATGACTAATAACTGTGTTGTGGCCCTGCCTACACAATTCTGTGCCTGTAGTATCAATGCAGGGTGCAATGCTCTGCACCGCCGATTTTGAGAAAAAAAAAAAAAAGCAACACAGCTAACAGCAGCCTGCACAGTACTCCACACGGTTAAATGTGGCCCTAGAAAGGACCGTTGAGGTTCTTGAAGGCTACACTCACTCCTAACACTCTCCCTGCCTAAGCACCACTTCTGTCCCTAATGCCGGGTGCAATGCTCTGCACTGCCGATTTTGAGGAAAAAAAAAAAATTTCTCCACTGCTAACAGCAGCCTGCACACACGTAGATGTGGCCCTAAGAAGGACCGTTGGGGTTCTTGAAGCCTACACTCACTACAAACACTCTCCCTACAGCAACTCCAATAGAACAGCACTTTCCCTCAGCTAACTCACACGGCATCTGAGGCGAGCCGCGGGAGGGGCCGACTTTTATACTCGGGTGACATCTGATCGCCCCAGCCACTCACAGCAGGGGGGTGGTATAGGGCTTGAACGTCACAGGGGGAAGTTGTAATGCCTTCCCTGTCTTTCAATTGGCCAGAAAAGCGCGCTAACGTCTCAGAGATGAAACTGAAAGTAACCCGAACACCGCGTGGTGCTCGTTACGAGTAACGAGCATCCCGAACACGCTAATATTCGCCCGAGCATCAAGCTCGGACGAGTACGTTCGCTCATCTCTAGCTATATAGCGTCTGTTCCTAGTTATTTAGGTGAATTGTACCCGTTCTCCAGTCCTCATCCGCCAGTCCAGTGTGCCCTTGTGTGTGTATGTTTTTTTACAAATCGAAGAAAATTTTGTTTTACTCTCTTAGTCTACTCTATGAAGGGCTATTGTAAATTTTAAAAAGTGCAAATTGTTATATGATTTATTTACAGAAAATTGCCAAACTACCAGTTTGAAATTTGCTATTGATATGTTCAATTATGTGTTGTAGTGCTTTCATCTTTCCACTCGATTACACAATAATACAGTCTATACACACTTTAAAGTGTTCAGTGTAGGATGCAGCGATAAATCATTACAATATGTATATTTATGTTCATTGCACAAGTGATTTTAGTAATACCTGAAGGTACCTTTAAATGTGGCCATTATCATCTGAATACTGAAAAAGCTGGAAACAGCAAATTCGGGTGATAGCTGTCCCATATATAAGTGGCCACCGACATAGCACTGAGAGACAAATCCCTCAAGTGAAAACCAAGCAACTGCCAATTAACTGTGAATGGAGTCAAGAGAGCCAGAACGATCCCCAGCCCATTCCACCTCCATTCACCGAACTAATTTGGCTCTCGTGTAAAAACACAGGAGCAATGGTCGATGGGATGTCTTTTGGGCGCTTGCAAAGTGACCTTATAGTGGTTTGTTAATTATTGTTCAGTGGTCATTGACCTGAAGAAGGTGTCATGGTCTATTCTGCTGTAGGGAATCACAGTGATCAGCTGTTACCTACAGCGAAGTGGCTGCTAAGCATTAATTTCCTGCAGGGGTAATGAAGAATTGCACAGCAGAGCTCATTACCATCAATGTATGATTCACATTTGCAGCAGGTCCTTCAGAGCGACAGACAAGTAGAAGACCTCTATCTATTACATTTATATGCTTCCATAGGACATATAAAGGAGGTTGTATAAAATAGATAATTACTTTGTTATGGTACAAGATGGATACTAAAGTAGCAAATAACCATAACAGAAAAATAGCAATAGTGTTTATGACAGCTGGGTAACTGGAATTACTCTCTTCCAAGTAGTGATAATACATCTCCAGATAGCTGGGAATACTAAATCGCCTCAACGTTTTCATCCGTCTAATAGCAGATTTCACTTTACAACAGACAATCTACTTTCAGTGCTACAAACTGTCACATCATATTCATAATAGAAGCTCACCAGGAAATTTTCATTGGTGAAACCTTTATTTCCCAAATGGACATTTATCATCTAATTACAAGATAGTTGATAAATGTCTAATGGCTGTGTGCCCCACCGATGGGACCCCAAAATCACTAGAGCTGAAGTCCCAAGTCCTCCATTCTTCCTCACTGCATCCGCCATGCCTGCACTTTATTCAGCGTTGATACAGCTTATAGAAACAGCCGAGTGCTTTATTTGGCTGTCAATAGTTTTCTTTTGGAGGCAAACCCCATTAATTTGATAGGAAGATTTCACAAAGGGAAATTCCATAAAATGGTCTTATGATCAGAAAAACTTGTCAATCTTTACCATTGAATGATATGTTAATATGCGTGAAAAGTGGGCTAAGAGAAATATACATGATAAGCGGGCTGCAAGCTCTGCCGAATAAGAAGAAATTGTTCAAAGGATTCCGATTATAAAGAACAAGCTGCCCTCTTAAAAGATCGCTTTAGACAGAAAGCATACCCGGGACAGCTATTAGAATCATAGTAACATAGTTTGTAAGGCCGAATGAAGACAATGTCCATCTACTCCAGCCTGTCTATCCTCCTGTGTTGTTGATCCAGAGGAAGGCGAAAAACCCCAAGAGCAGAAGCTAATTAGCCCTTTTGGGGAAAAAATTCCTTCCCGACTCCCTAATGGCAATCAGACTGTTCCCTGGATCAACCCCTAATAGTTCCTACCTGCCTGTATACCCGGATTAACAATTAACCTAAGATTTATAACCTATAATATCCTTCCTCTCCAGATAGACAACTAGTCCCCTTTTAAACTGCTCTATGGATTTTGCCATCACTACTTCCTCAGGCAGAGAGTTCCCCAGTCTAACTGCTCTTACCGTAAAGAACCCTTTTCTATGTTGGTGATGAAACCTGCTTTCCTCTAAACGTAGTGGATGCCCTCTTGTTACTGTCGTAGTCCTGGGTATAAACAGATCCTGGGAGAGATCCTTGTATTATCCCCTCATGTATTTATACATAGTTATTTGGTCGCCCCTTAACCTTCTTTTTTCTAGAGTAAATAATCCCAATTTGGATAGCCTTTCTGGGTATTCCAGTCCCATCATTCCATGTATAAGTTTAGACGCTCTTCTTTGAACCGCCTCCAATACTTTAACATCTTTCCTGAGCACCGGTGACCAGAACTGCACACAGTATTCCATGTAAGGCCTGACAAGTGCCTTATATAGTGGGAGGATAATGTTCTCGTCCTTCGCCCCTATACCTCTTTTAATGCATTCCAAGACTTTATTTGCCTTTGCAGCAGCTGACTGGCATTGGTTACTCCAGTTAAATCTACAGTCCACTAGTACCCCCAGGTCTTTTTCCATCTCACTTTTCCCTAGCAGAACCCCATTTAGTGTATATAGGTAACATCCGTTTTTGCTGCCCATATGCATAACCTTACATTTGTCAACAGCTAGACTAAAAGCCCAAGAACAAATGTCAACTGTAAAAACTCACATTGAGATATAAAAAACTAGACACAGTGACACTAGCAATTAAGTAGAGAGAAAAAAACCTATTTGTTACAAAGTATAATACACAAGACAATAGGATTAAGGCAATCCTGGCTAAACATTGGGAAATATTGAAAAATGACCCATTCTTGACAGATCAACTCCCTGATAAACCCTAGATTGTTTATAGAAAAAAACGTTACATTGGGGAATATTTTAGCATGACTAATCCCATTCAGAGGACATATAATTGCAGGGTGAAAAACTGCAAGTATTGTGCCAACATTTGCAGTGGCAAAAAGGAAATTTCATTAAATGAGCAGAACAATGACGGAACGGACAAAAAAATGTATGTTCAATAAACTACTAACATGTGGATCCAAATACGTGATCTACCTCTTGGAGTGTCCGTGCGGACTAAGATACGTGGGACGCACCATCAACACTCTAAAGATGAGAATTAATAAGCACCATTGGAATATCCATAATGGATATTTAAAACATGGAGTATTAAAACATTTAGCCAATTATCATAATAAAGTTGCCTCTTTGCTACGGATCACTCCAATTGAACAGGTTCCTGTAGGTCAATTTAATAAATTAAAAAGAAAAGATATGCACTGGATCCACATATTAGATATGTTACAACCTAAAGGATTAAATGAAATATTGGAAAACGTTTAAAGAAATACCGTATTGTTTATTTTTCTTTATATCATGATTCTTAATAATTTTGGGGGATTCATTTATACCCATTTTTTATCTTTTAAATTATGATGAGAATTATTTCTAGGAAGGCATTTATAGAATTGTTTCTACTTATTTCTATATAACATTTCTCTTTTCCCTTTTAAATAAAACCATTATCATGGTTTTAAATTATATATATACGATGATGAATATTCCCTTATCCAAGATGGCCCCCGACTGAAGCTTATTGATCATGTGTTGAGTAGAGATGAGCGAGCATACTCGCTAAGGCAAGCTACTCGAGCGAGTAGTGCCTTATTAGAGTACCTGCCCGCTCGTTTCTAAAGATTCAGCTGCCGGCACGGGTGAGAGATGAGTTGTGGCGGTGAGCAGGGGGGAGTGGGGGGGGGAGAGGGTGAGAGAGATCTTCCCTCCGTTCCTCCCCGCTCTTCCCCGCCGCTCTCCACCCCCCGAATCTTTAGAGACGAGTGGGCAGGTACTCGAATAAGGCACTACTCGCTCAAATAGTTTGCCTTAGTGAGTATGCTCGCTCATCTCTAGTGTTGAGCCTTCAGCCTGGCTCTAAAACATGATTAGATATCTCCCTAGTGAAATACTTCTGCAATTAGGGAGCTGACACTATTGTCAAGGTAGTCAATCAGTACAGCACCAATCAAAGCCCACCCTAATATGCCGTGGTCGACGGTAAAGGAAAACCACCACACACAGGTCTGGTATGGTTCCCTGTACGGGAGTAATGGCGGTAACTTTACTGGCTTACACAGGGCTTTATACCCTCCTGCTGCATCATAAAGCATATAGCATCTCATTGGTTCAGAAGATATATAGCATAACCATATATGTTAATTATACTGTTCAGAGCAATATTGATCAAACAAGCAGCTGCATCAATCACATGTCCTTTATCCACATCAGGCACTTCTGCTTTTCTTCTCAGTCCTCTGAGCAAGATGTCGCAAGTTCCTTTCTGAGAAAACTGCCAAGCAAATCGCCATTGCACCTTAATCCTCTTTGTGGTTTCCAAGATACATTCTTTTCGCCTTGCAAAAGCCTTGGAATATCTAATATGATTTTTTAAGAATGCATATTAAGTTTTTTGTATTGGCATTGCATAGAATTTGCACTCAGGTATAAAGGTATGAAAACATATAGCAATATATACACATGCCCTCACACTATGACGCAAGACGTTTGTCCGTGTCATCCTGCAAGCGTCATTAAGAATGCAAGTGAAATGCTATGAGCGAGACACTCTCGCATCATCCAGCAAAACGTCAGTTGGAATGCAAGTGAGACGCATAACGTCTTGCGGTGTCCACCGACGCTACAGAAAGCAGTGATATCTTATTGAAGCAGTCCTCTAAAGTATATTTACTCCATCTGCCTGTGACTATCCTCTGCTAACCCGGATGTAGAGTTGGAGTTTGTCCAAACCTCTCCAGTTCAACCTATTATGTTCCTCTGTTTTATCAAGCACAAGACTTGTGTTTTTGGCACATTATGTGACTCTCTACATACTATTGAGTGATATGTTGTGAAGTAAAGTAAGTAGGTTCACCAAAGGTGATCCTAGAATAACACCCCCACCAGAATAGGGATTGATGTGAAATGAAATGCTAGTGATATACTTTATAACTATTGTATAATAATGTTTTGAGTTGAGTGTATAAACAAGTATACTGTTTATTGTTTTTTTATATATATATTTTTAACAGACTTTACATTTTTACATTACATTGTGAAAACAGTGTTGTGCTCATTCAATCCACCCTCAGTTCTCCTGTTCAGTTAATCCGCTGCTCCTCTCTGCCAGTCCCTTCAGTGACTGACCATAGCCAATTTATTTCATAACAAATACCAATGACATACAAGACGTTACCCATCCCTTCTCTATACATTTCTGGCCTAATCTCCTGATACCTCCCCAAACATAATCCCCAGCTCTCACAAGAGCCCCTTCTATGCTGTCCACTAGTCTGTGCTTTACACAACACTATCCAAGATCTCTGCTATGGTTGTCCCAAACTCTGAAACTTGTCACCACAACAGATCAAACTCTCCCCCAACTTCAAAAAACAAATCTTAAAAACCCTCCTCTTTACAACAGCCTATGATAACCCTGCTATCACCACACGTACTATCTGAGCAGCTTCTACTCTCACCTACTGTCTCTTCCCTTTCTTTCTCTGTGGATTGTAAACCAGGATGAGTTTTTTTTTTCCCCCCGTACCAAGCAACTTTCACTAATGTAGTCATATTTGTTATTGCCTTTTTTGTTATGTATTAACAAACCCTTTCCATATGTACAGCTCCCTTGAATTAATGATGTTTTAATAATAATGTGTTTTTTCCTATTGAAATAATTTTAGCATTCTACTATTCTTTCTATGGTATGTTGATTTGGAGATCATGTAGAAGGCATACTGTACTTGGCCCACAAAAGTTTAACCCTTGGTAGACGTTTTGTAGTTGTCACTGTTTGAATTCCAGCTTTATTTCTGTTGATATATATTCTGAAAATAACATGTACTATAAGAATGATTGCAAAAAACAATTAAAGATAATACGACTGTAATAATACAAAGATTCATTTTGTAATTTTTCTTTTGACTTTAGATCTTCATATGCTCTAGTGTTGCCACATCTGTTCTCAACTATGGATCATCTGCAGGAAACCTGGGTACTGCTGTTGGCTGTGCACTGGGAGTCACAATGGCAGTCTATGCAGCTGGGGGAGTGTCAGGTAATCAAATGTAATATATTGTACTGTTCCACTCCTTGTTTGCCGGCTTCTACGGAATAATGAGCAATACTAAGTCACTCCATTACGCAGTTAGCAACTGGCCCTGGGAAAGCTGAAAAGGATGGTCTTTGGGCTATTGCACTTGCCCAAAAGTTTTCCTATTCACTACTATTGAGTAGCAGAAACGTATTTAGGTGCTACTGTGCATGCTCAACAAATGCGCACTCCTTTTTTTTTTCTTTTAACTATTTCTTTATGTGCAATAATACAAAATATAAAAATAACAACTACAAAATCAGAATTTATCAGCCCCAGACCCCTCACTTCTCCTCTCTTTAGTGAAAAAAATGGTTTAGTAGTGATTGTAGTAAACACATTTTTTCTTTTGCCAAGGCACTAGGGACACTAACCAGAAATTCTATATATCTGACCATACAAACACTTTGTGTCGTCCTAAATTTACAGGCTTTAATAGATGTAAACATGTTCTTAGGTTTCTAGTATATATCTACAATGGAAATAGATGAATACAACCACAACAGGCAAGCAACCATAGATCTGACGACAAATAGCTTTTTTAACCCCTTAGTGACCAAGCTTTTTTGTTTTTTTTCTATTTTTGTTTTTTCCTTCCCCCTTTCAAAAAAAACCCCAAAACATAACTCCTTTATTTATCCATCGACGTCGCTGTATGAGTGCTTGTTTTTTGCGGGACGAGTTATATTTTTCAATGGTACTATTTAATGTACCATAGAATGTACTGAAAAACTTTTAAAGAATTCTAAGTGGAGAGAAATGGAAACAAATGACATTCTGCCATCTTTTAGTGCGTCTTGTTTCTATGGTGCACAAACTGCAACAAAAACGACAGGATAACTTTATTTTATGGGTCAGTATGATTATTATTACGATACCAAACGTATATAGTTTATTTTTTGCTATACTACTTGTTTTTTTTAAAGATATTTAATTTTTTTAAATTATTTTCTGTCTCCATCTTTTGCACACAATACCTTTTTTTTTCCGTCGACATAGTTGTGTGATGGCTCATTTTGTGTGGTACGTCAAATGGTACCATTTTTAAATACATACTACTTTTTGATCTCTTTTTATTACATTTATTCTTGGAGACAGGGTGACCAAAAAAAGCACATTTCTGGCGTTCTTTATTTTTTTTCGAACGACGTTCACTGTTTGGGGTAAATAATACATTACTTTGATAGATCAGACTTTTACGGATGGAGCTATACCAAATATTTATTTTTGCTCTATTATTTAGATTCCTTTATTGTAAATATGGCAGAAGGTTTTCTTTTTAACTTTTATTACTTTTTTTTTGTAATAATTAGTAAAACTTTATTGTTTTTAGTTTCACTTTCTTTTAGTCCTCCTAGGGGACCACAATATGCAATGTTTTGATCGCTCCCGCAGTATGATGTAATGCCATAGCATTAAGTCATACTTCAATCTGACAGGCAGTCTGTCAGGCCAACCTACGGGGATGGCTTGATAGGCATACTGCCATGACAGCTCTGGGGCCTTTCAGAAGCGGGAAGGGGCGTACGGGACCCCCAATTATCATTCAGGGGATTTAAATGCCGAATCAACAGCATCAATTAAAGGGTTAACAGCCCTGATTGGCTGCGCGGCTTGTCAGGGTTGTTGCCCGCGAGTGTCAACTGTAATAAACAGCTGACACTCAAGATGTAGGGAAGGAGGTCACAGCCCGATATCCCTCCAAACACATCCTGCAGCTGCAGGACGTAAAAACACTATAGGGCGCTGTCACTAAGGGGTTAAGATAGACTTATTTTTTACACACGTAATATGGAGAGCTGAAACCCCCTTATATTTGCATTGGGGTATTCAGACATACATTTTTCATATGCATTAAAAAAAATCATAGCATGGCTTGTTTTCTGTATTACAGACTGAGGGCTTCTTCACATGGGCATGTTTTACTCCCACTATGCAGCCGTGATAATCACAGTTGCATAATGGGACAAAACGAAACCATTGATTTCAATGATTTTGCTTTCACTAGTGTGATTCTCACCCATTAATTGTATGGGCAAGAAAAGATAGGACTGGCCCTATCTTTCCCACAGGTAGTATTAACTACTTGCCGGAAAGATAGGGCAGGAGCTATCGTCCCGCAGTTTTTTTTTTACAAACTCCTGCACTATGGCACTGAATTTGAATGGCTGTTGAGAAAAAAAACTTGGTCATCCGAATTACACTCCATATCGGTGAGCATAGTTGTGCATACAGCCGTCTGAAACCACCCTGAAATACTCAATAGCATATTTTAACTATGCGGTGAACATAAATGGTACATGCACATTCACTGCATAGTTACGCATGAAATCAATGGGGCCTTCTTGCTTTTTTTTTAATCACACATGAAAAACGTGAATATGCACACGCAATACCCTGTGAATATGCACAATGCGGTGTATTTCATAACCAAAACTACAAAAATGAGACGGGTGAACTACTAATAAGCAATGAAGTGCCCCCTAATATGTGCAACCTAGGAATATTCAGAAAGGACACCAAAATTTAGGATCTCTCTATTAACAATATGATACAAAAATGTGGCAAAATGATATAACCTATAAGTTGTTCTAAACTGCTGAACTTTATGGAAATTAGTTGCTAAAATTTTAGTAGAAGTACTATAAATATGAGATCACTTGTTTCTGGGAATTACACTTATTTCTGATGCCCATTTACACAGGGAAATAAAAAACTGATTTTTTGACCACCTTCTCACCATAAACCTTAGAAACAAGCCCCTTCTTTAGTGGGAGTACAACAGAAAAATACATCAGCTGGTCAAATTATATTTGAAGTTCGATTTTATTTTTGTGCACACTCCTGATATTCCGGCCAAACACACAGAAACTAATGCAGGCACAACTGTGTAAGAGTGGCTTTCACTGCAGGATGCGGCATTGGCTGTTATCTATAGAAACCAGGAATATGCGAGGGACTTGGGGTACAATAGAAAGGAAAAGGCCTAAACGGTGCAGGAAACAAATTCATCTTGCTGACATTTATTACAGTTCAATGTCTCATCTACCGGAATGTAAATCTTTAGGTAAAGATATTTCACGTATCATAGAGGTGACAGAATAATGCAAGTCAAGTATACACTAACCTTAGCAGCTGGTGTTCAATAATAAAGATCAGAGATCAATGGTGGTCAAAAATCTAATTGTATTTGTGAATGGAGATTGTCTTATTTTAAGGCCCCTGTCTCACTTAGATGCATATAAATTGGATTTGCAATAATGTGAAAGCACTTGGTTATACAACAGGCAGTTAAGCAGTAGTAATTCACACAATGAAAGACAATCTTCCCATAAATCTATGGCCATAAAATGGAAAATACTACACTAAAGGCCGGTGGCTCCAATTATGCTGAATACTGCCTAATATTGTTAATGTGTGGATACAAACATTGGCATGTTGTAAAGACTGTGCATTAGACAATGACTTATTTTGGACTCAGATACAGCTGACATGAAAAAATGACTTTTATATATGAGTTATGTCTATGCATACTATACTTGTGACATGACTCCCATTATAAAGAAGTAATGATGCTCAGCTGAATCTGTTATATAATACAATCCAAACCATTACCGACAGACCCCATTGGCTTATAATACAGTTGCCAGATTCTGGTGAGGTTTCTGTCATTTTGACAGCAAGAATAGCATTATAGTTCCCAAAAACTCAGCTTAAAAAGCGATTTATTAGAATATATGCATTTTTAGTTTTCAGCAAGTTTACTGGTGATTGAGCAGTGGTTGGCAAAAGTTTAAAGGCGCTATCTAGGACATTTCCAAATTTAGCAGGGGATAGCATAAAATAACCATATAAGCAATACTCACCTGGAAAATCCCCTCCATTTTCATAGAGATGAGTGAGCATGCTCGGATAAGGCAGTTACTCCAGCGAGCATCGCTCTTCTCGAGTAACTGCATTCTCGTCCGAGCAGGCTCGGGGAGGGGGGGGGGGGGCGGCGGGTGGTTAGCGGTGGGAGAGAGACAGACCCTAAAAGAGTATTCCACTCCTAACTGTTTTCATACAGGAAGCAGACGGCTCCATACATTGTGCAGTGGTCTGAGTTGGTGCTGCAGGCTGAGTGCTATTGAAGTAAATGGGACTCAGCGGTCAGTACCAACCCGGGCCAATGCGCAATATATGGAGCCATCTGCTTCCTGCAGCAAAACAGCTAGAAGTGGGATATTTAGGGCATCAAGGCTATCATTAGCATCGTAAAGTTTAGAGATATCTATAGTTGGAATATAGTGTTTTGCTACAGTAGAATAATCTGTGCAGTCAAGATGGCTCTTTATCCATTTATTCTCCATTCACAGCACAATAAATTAAGCTGGGAATTATAGTCTGAATCAGCAGGGATCAGTAGAAAAGTGCAACTGCAGCATACTTTTTTACAGACAGATCATACAGCTGAAGTAGCCGTATTAGATTGATATGATTTTAGCCCAATGCTGGCTGTCAATACTTGTCAAGAAATATAACTGGAATGCATGAGCAGCTATCCTACATTCTGAAGCTAATCCTGTAGTGAATAAACAATGTATACATTCCATACGACTATAATACAAGTCCTAGACTGAGTATACAGGTTACAATGTATTTGACCTGTATATCGAGCATAGGGTATACTACATAATCAACATCTATATGCACAAATGTTCTGGAAATATTATAATATTGTGCTGTTTCGTAATATTAATGATGACAGGTTATACTTGCAGTTAGGATTGATCATGCTATAATTACAATGTTAGCAGCCAAATCTCTAATGCCAAGTCTTTTCTAGCCCCACAATTGCATAGTGCAGGCATATTAGTAATTACTGTGTGTTTCTAGAAGGATATATCCAGTCTTTTGATATTCATGATTTAGTTCAATGTCATTTTAGTATATAAATGGAGCACTAACGTTAATATCTCTCTTCTAATGGAAACTTGTAAGGCAAAATCCATTTATAACCAAGGTTACTGAGGCGAATAAAATGCAGTACTTACAGTATATTATATAATATTAGGTATTGCTGTGTTTTTATTTCCCTGCTGTTGTTCCATTTCTCAATTTTTCAATGGAGATTTTATATGCATAAGTAAAATATCCATCAACAGAATAGGAGACATTAGCTCAATGATTCTATAATGTACAATATGCATTTTGTCTTGTTGTTTCAGGTGGCCATGTCAATCCAGCCGTTTCTTTTGCCATGTGTATGGCTGGAAAAATGCCATGGGTCAAACTTCCTTTCTATATGAGTGGACAATTTCTGGGAGCTATCACTGGATCTGCAGCTGTTTTTGGTGTCTATTATGGTAAGTTCGGCATATTACAGTAAAGTGAAGCTATGTTAAAGGTGATCCATCACATAGCAATAGGCAGAACGAATCCGGCAAATTGACCATGGTTATATAAAATCCAATTCTTTATTGAGAGTCCCAAAACATTTTTAAAAATAGTTTTGGGGCTTGCTCACGATAAGACCAATGTGTTTCCGATAGAGAACCCATCCTTACTCATGGCCATGTCAGCTGTCAAAGACTTTCAAGTAGCTCCATAAAAATAAGATCCAACGTGCGCCATACATGTCTGTGCATGTTAGGAAGGGGTTGAGTAAACATCACAAAACAGTAAATAATAGACATTTTTAGTATCCCCCATAACGGTTACAACTCATACCATTGAACACATTATTTATGGTGGTCAGTGACGAGCATAGAAAAACCTCACAATGGACACCTTTTTAGAGGATAAAACTTAAAATTGAATCATACACTTAAAAACCACTAAATAGGGACGCTATCAAATATCTATCTGCCACCATGGTAGGGAGTGGACAGAAACTATGGGTCCCAGCTTCTGTTGTCCTTAAAGAGGTTATCTGAGTTCTAGCTTATCAGTAGAGATAAGCGAGAATGCTTGTCCGAGCTTGATGCTGGATCGAGCATTAGCATACTTGAAAGTACTCGTTACTCGAGCGAGCACCACGAGGTGAGAGAGAGAGAGAGAGAATCACGCACCCTCGAGTCTCCTATTGACCTCAATGGGGTTCGTTACTCGAACCGAGCTCTTGAGCATTACAAAAAGCTCAGCTCGAGTAACTAGCACCCGAGCATTCTGGTGCTCGTTTATCTCTACTTATCAGTAAACCCCTTCTGCATGCTTTAACATAGCAGAGATGTGTATATACAATATTAGACAAATACTCACCTCTCCCCACGAGGTAATTACTCGATACTCTGCGCCTGTGTTTGTTTACTAGCTGCAGTACTGCCCAGTTTATGTGACATCACAGGCACTGCAGCGAATGACAGCTGAGCGATTAAGCACTGAGATTGGCTGCAGCGCCTGTGATGTCCCGTAAACAGGCTGGGGCAGCCAGTAAAAGTGACATCAGTGGGGACAGATCTGAGGGACATAATAGAAGCGGGGAGAGTGAGTATATGTCTATTTTTTTATGCTACTACATGCAGAAGCGGTTTTACCAATAACCTACAACTCCCACAACCCCTTTAAGAGTATCACATATGATAGGAAGACCACTGTATACAGCAATATCTATGACATCTCTGAGGTAAATACTCTGCTAGTTTGTATTTCTTGTTTTAGAGGAGTTATTTAGAGATGAGCGAACGTACTCGTCCGAGCTTGATACTCGTTCGAGTATTAGCGTGTTCGAGATGCTCGTTACTCGTAACGAGTACCATGCGATGTTCGGGTTACTTTCACTTTCCTCTCTGAGAAATAAGCGCGCTTTTCTGGCCAATTGAAAGACAGGGAAGGCATTACAACTTCCCCCTGCAACGTTCAAGCCCTATACCACCCCCCTGCAGTGAGTGGCTGGGGAGATCAGGTGTCACCCGAGTATAAAAATCGGCCCCTCCCGCGGCTCGCCTCAGATGCGTTGTGAGATAGCTGAGGGACAGTGGTATCGTGTTGGAGCTGCTGTAGGGAGAGTGTTAGGAGTTAGTGTAGGCTTCAAGAACCCCAACGGTCCTTCTTAGGGCCACATCTAACCGTATGCAGTAGTGTGGAGGCTGCTTTTAGCAGTGTTGCACTTTTTTTTTTTTTTGGTATATCGGCCGTGCAGAGCATTGTGCCTTGCAGTAATAGTCCAGGGACAGAAGTGTGGAGGCAGGAAGAGCGTTAGGAGTTATTATAGGCTTCAAGAACCCCAACGGTCCTTCTTAGGGCCACATCTAACAGTGTGCAGTAGTGTGGAGGCTGCTTTTAGCAGTGTTGCACTTTTTTTTTTTTTTGGTATATCGGCCGTGCAGAGCATTGCGCCCTGCAGTAATACTCCAGGGATAGAATTGTGTAGGCAGGGCCAGAAGACATATATTATAGATTGAATATACGCAGTGGTCCTTTAGAAAAAAATATTTGAAAAAAATCTATTTGGCCTGCCTGTCACTCTGCTCAGTGTTCTGGGTCTGTGTCTGCTGGGGGTAGTAGTTCTCCAAATAAATACGCAGCCAGCTAAGTGTTACAGCAGGCTTGCGCCAAATTATTTCCTGGCTCTGAAATCACCGGTCTGTTGCAGTTAATAACAGTGCAACACTGCAGTTCCGTGACACACACTTCAGGGACAGAATTGTGTAGGCAGGGCCAGAAGACATATTATAGATTGAATATACGCAGTGGTCCTTTAGAAAAAAATATTTGGAAAAAATCTATTTGGCCTGCCTGTCACTCTGCTCAGTGTTCTGGGTCCGTGTCTGCTGGGGGTAGTATTTCTCCAAATAAATACGCAGCCAGCTAAGTGTTACAGCAGGCTTGCGCCAAATTATTTCCTGGGGTTCCGTAAACGAAGTCAGCCTCCAACCACAGGCCAATAAGGGCCCATTTAATTACAGCGTTCTGTTTCTGCACTACTGCTAATACACCATGCTGAGGGGTAGGGGTAGGCCTATAGGACGTGGACGCGGGCGAGGACGCGGAGGCCCAAGTCAGGGTGTGGGCACAGGCCGAGCCAGTGCGGTGGCCAGGGGTAGAGGCAGGGCCAGACCGAATAATCCACCAACTGGTTCCCAAAGCGCCCCCTCGCGCCATGCCACCCTGCAGAGGTCAAGGTGCTCTACGGTGTGGCAGTTTTTCACAGAGATGCCTGACGACCGACGAACAGTGGTGTGCAACCTTTGTCGCGCCAAGATCAGCTGGGGAGGCACCACCAACAGCATGCGCAGGCATATGATGGCCAAGCACCCCACAAGGTGGGACAATGTCCGTTCACCGCCTCCGGTTTGCACCGCTGCCTCTCCCCCTGTGCCCCAACCTGCCACTGAGATCCAACCCCCCTCTCAGGACACAGGCAGTACCGTCTCCTGGCCTGCACCCACACCCTCACCTCCGCTGTCCTCGGCCCCATCCAGCAATGTCTCTCAGCGTAGCGTCCAGACGTCGCCAGCGCCACAGTTTGAGCGCAAGCGCAAGTACGACGCCACGCACCCGCACGCTCAAGCGTTAAACGTGCACATTGCAAAATTGATCAGCCTTGAGATGCTGCCGTATAGGCTTGTGGAAACGGAGGCTTTCAAAAGCATGATGGCGGCGGCGGCCCCGCGCTACTCGGTTCCCAGTCGCCACTACTTTTCCCGATGTGCCGTCCCAGGCCTGCACGACCACGTCTCCCGCAACATTGTACGCGCCCTCACCAACACGGTTACTGCCAAGGTCCACTTAACAACAGACACGTGGACAAGCACAGGCGGGCAGGGCCACTATATCTCCCTGACGGCACATTGGGTGAATTTAGTGGAGGCTGGGACAGAGTCAGAGCCTGGGACCGCTCACGTCCTACCCACCCCCCGAATTGCGTGCCCCAGCTCGGTGTCACGCGGCGTGGCAGCACAGCGGTGGGCAAGCGTCAGCAGGCCGTGCTGAAACTACTCAGCTTAGGAGAGAAGAGCCACACGGCCCACGAACTGCTGCAGGGTCTGACAGAGCAGACCGACCGCTGGCTTGCGCCGCTGAGCCTCCAACCGGGCATGGTCGTGTGTGACAACGGCCGTAACCTGGTGGCGGCTCTGCAGCTCGGCAGCCTCACGCACGTGCCATGCCTGGCCCATGTCTTTAATTTGGTGGTTCAGCGCTTTCTGAAAAGCTACCCCCACTTGTCATACCTGCTCGGAAAGGTGCGCCAGCTCTGCGCACATTTCCGTAAATCCCACACGCACGCTGCCACCCTGCGGACCCTGCAACATCAGTTTAATCTGCCAGTGCACCGACTGCTGTGCGACGTGCCCACACAGTGGAACTTTACGCTCCACATGTTGGCCAGACTCTATGAGCAGCGTAGAGCTATAGTGGAATACCAACTCCAACTTGCGCGGCGCAGTGGGAGTCAGCCTCCTCAATTATTTACAGAAGAGTGGGCCTGGTTGGCAGCCATCTGCCAGGTCCTTGGAAAATTTGAGGAGTCTACCCAGATGGTGAGCGGGGATGCTGCAATCATTAGCGTCACCATTCCTCTGCTATGCCTCTTGAGAAGTTCCCTGCAAAGCATAAAGGCAGACGCTTTGGAATCAGAAACGGAGGCGGGGGAAGACAGTATGTCGCTGGATAGTCAGAGCAACCTCATGTCTATATCTCAGCGCGTTGAGGAGGAGGGGGAAGAGACAGCTTGGCCCACTGCTGAGGGGACAGATGCTGCTTGCCTGTCATCCTTTCAGCGTGTATGGCCAGAGGAGGAGGAGGAGGAGGAGGGGGAGGAGCATGAGGAGGAGGGGGAAGAGACAGCTTGGCCCACTGCTGAGGGTACAGATGCAGCTTGCCTGTCATCCTTTCAGCGTGTATGGCCAGAGGAGGAGGAGGAGGAGGAGGAGGAGGATCCTGAAAGTGATCTTCCGAGTGAGGACAGCCATGTGTTGCGTACAGGTACCCTGGCACACTTGGCTGACTTCATGTTAGGATGCCTTTCTCGTGACCCTCGCGTTACACGCATTCTGGCCACTACGGATTACTGGGTGTACACACTGCTCGATCCACGGTATAAGGAGAACCTTTGCACTCTCATTCCCGAAGAGGAAAGGGGTTCGAGAATGATGCTATACCACAGGGCGCTGGTGGACAAACTGATGGTAAACTTCCCATCCGACAGCGCTAGTGGCCGAAGGCGCATTTCCGCGGCCCAGGTAGCAGGGGAGGCGCAGAGATCAGGCAGCATGTACAGCGCAGGCAGGGGAACACTCTCTAAGGCCTTTGACAGCTTTATGGCTCCCCAGCAAGACTGTGTCACCGGTCCCCAGTCAAGGCTGAGTTGGCGGGAGCACTGTAAAAGGATAGTGATGGAGTACGTAGCCGATTGCAGCACCGTCCTCGGTGACGCCTCTGCCCCCTACAACTACTGGGTGTTGAAGCTGGACACGTGGCCTGAACTCGCGCTGTATGCCCTGGAGGTGCTTGCTTGTCCTGCGGCTAGCGTCTTGTCAGAGAGTGTGTTTAGTGTGGCTGGGGGAATCATCACGGATAAGCGTACCCACCTGTCAACCGACAGTGCCGACAGGCTTACACTCATAAAGATGAACAAAGCCTGGATTTCCCCAGACTTCTCTTCTCCACCAGCGGACAGCAGCGATACCTAAGCAATACGTAGGCTGCACCCGCGGATGGAAGCATCGTTCTCTATCACCATCCAAAACGGGGACCTTTTTGCTTCATCAATCTGTGTATAATATTCATCCTCCTCCTCCTGCTCCTCCTCCTGAAACCTCACGTAATCACGCCGAACGTGCAATTTTTCTTAGGCCCACAAGGCTCAGTCATATAATTTTTCTAAACAATTTTTATACATTTCAATGCTCATTAAAGCGTTGAAACTTTCACCTCAACCAATTTTTATTTTAACTGGGCTGCCTCCAGGCCTAGTTACAAATTAAGCCACATTAACCAAAGCCATTAATGGGTTTCACCTGCCCTCTCGGTTGGGCATGGGCAATTTTTCTCAGGTACATTAGTACTGTTGGTACACCAATTTTTGTGGGCCCTCGCCTACAGTGTAATCCAATAAAGTTTTGGCCCACCTGCATTACAGCTGACATAACATCAGCTGTGATGGGCAATGCAATGGGATATATTTATGTACCGCCGGTGGGTTCCAGGGAGCCACCCATGCTGTGGGTCCACAGGGAGTTGTAACTACATGTGTCCCCTTCTAAAGAACCCCAGTCTGACTGGGGCATGCAGTGTGGGCCGAAACCCACCTGCATTAAACATGACATTACTACCTCAGCTGTGATGGGCAATGCAATGGGATATATTTATGTACCGCCGGTGGCTTCCTGGCACCCACCCATGCTGTAGGTCCACAGGGAGTTGTAAATGCATCTGTTTCCACTTCTAAAGAACCCCAGTCTGACTGGGGCATGCAGTGTGGGCCGAAGCCCACCTGCATTAAACATGACATTACTACCTCAGCTGTGATGGGCAATGCAATGGGATATATTTATGTACCGCCGGTGGGTTCCAGGGAGCCACCCATGCTGTGGGTCCACAGGGAGTTGTAAATGCATCTGTTTCCACTTCTAAAGAACCCCAGTCTGACTGGGGCATGCAGTGTGGGCCGAAGCCCACCTGCATTAAACATGACATTACTACCTCAGCTGTGTTGGGCAATGCAATGGGATATATTTATGTACCGCCGGTGGCTTCCTGGCACCCACCCATGCTGTGGGTCCACAGGGAGTTGTAAATGCATCTGTTTCCACTTCTAAAGAACCCCAGTCTGACTGGGGCATGCAGTGTGGGCCGAAGCCCACCTGCATTAAACATGACATTACTACCTCAGCTGTGATGGGCACTGCAATGGGATATTTTTATGTATCGCCGGTGGGTTCCAGGGAGCCACCCATGCTGTGGGTGCACACGGAATTCCCATTGCGGAGTTGTACCTGCCTGTGACTATTTATAAAAAAACGCGGTCTGACTGGGGCGTGCAGACACCTTGACAGAATGAATAGTGTGTGGCACATAGGTTCCCCATTGCTATGCCCACGTGTGCAGCTCCAGATGGAGGTTGCACAGGATTGGATTTCTCATTGCTTCTGTACAGCATTGTGGGCTATCGCCCCGCCCCTTTTAAAGAGGGTCGCTGCCTAGCCGTGCCAACCCTCTGCAGTGTGTGCCTGCTTTTCCTGTGGCAGACGCACTTATAAATAGACATGAGGGTGGCGTGACATGAGGGCAGCTGAAGGCTGGGCAGGGAGAGTTTGGTGTGCGCTGTGGACACTGGGTCGTGGGGGCGGGGGCGAATTGGCAGCATGTAACCCAGGAGAAGTGGCAGCGGAGTGTCATGCAGGCAGTGATTGTGCTTTGTTGGAGGTAGTGTGGTGCTTAGCTAAGGTATGCCATGCTAATGAGGGCTTTTCAGAAGTAAAAATTGTTGGGAGGGGGGGGGGCCCACTCTTGCCGCTATTGTGGCTTAATAGTGGGACCTGGGAACTTGAGATGCAGCCCAACATGTAGCCCCTCGCCTGCCCTATCCGTTTCTGTGTCGTTCCCATCACTTTCTTGAATTGTCCCGATTTTCACAAATGAAAACCTTAGCGAGCATCGGCGATATACAAAAATGCTCGAGTCGCCCATTGACTTCAATGGGGTTCGTTACTCGAAACGAACCCTCGAGCATCGCGAAAAATTCGTATCGAGTAATGAGCACCCGTGCATTTTGGTGCTCGCTCATCTCTAGAGTTATTGTATTGATGATACAAGTGGTGTTCACCATGTTGTATTGCTATGACATCTTGATACGGCCCTATTTTCACATTGTTTTGTGCACGGGTATTTGATGGTATTAATTGATCCTCGATCATCATCTTGTTTGTATTAGCTGTATATTATGTGCATTAGTTATATGGTGTCCACCATTTCTATGGTTAAGACATTCTGATATAGCTCTATCAAGCATCATTTTTTAATGCTGGCGCTTTGGAACAGAATAGTACGTTTAGCCAGGATTTGTTATAATGCTGTGCTATGACAGATGATTGATTTGGATCTAGATTCTCTTCTTCTTTTGCCCTTTTCCTATATATCTTGGTGGTCTGATACTAATGAGGTCAAAGTTCCCTGATGAACCCATGACGAATGGGAGAAACACGTTGGAACATTGGGGTTGACCAGAAGTGCAGATTATTGAAAGGCTTAGTTATCAGTTATTTACTAAACTAGATTGCACTTGACAGTCCTTTTTCTTTTCCAATAGACCTACAGTATATGATCTCTGCTACTGCTGATAGCTTACATGCATATGTATTACACTGGCAGACCTACTTACCATCTTGAAATCTTTGACTCAGAACTTTTACTCTGTTGATGACAACTTATTTTGAGTATGTTGAATAGATTTTTATCAACATCTCTCTGGGTTCTAATACATGTGATGTATTTAATGGTCTACGTTGGATTCAATGCAGTTTTTGCTCAGAGCTGGCTGTTGCTATATCTTTTAATGGACCAGACTATCTGATTCAGAGTTTTTTTGTTCTGTTGATAACAACTTGTTATGAGTAGCTTGGTCAGATTTCTATTTCCATCTATCTGGGATCTATAGATGTGACGGATTTGATGTAAAATTTGCTCAGAGCCGGTTTTAGTTATATCTTTTTTTTCTTTCTCCAATCAATAATCATCTCACCCATCCTTTTCCACCATCAGCATAGGGTTTTTTAGGGAGAGGTTCTGGAATGGGATCGCCTTTCTCAGGTCGGTTACCCCATGGAGGCAAGAAATTAATAGATATTTGATAATTATCCTATTTAGTGGTTTTTAAGTATATGATTAAAACTTAAATTTTAGCTTCTAAAAGAGTGTACGTTTGGAGGCTTTTCTTTGTCAATTTTGGGTGGACCCTTGTTTTGACAGGTCACAAATTCCAATATTTAGTTTGTGTTCTTGTCAGTGAGTGACATAAATGAAAATGGTGCAATTACTTTCTGTAGCATCCAAATTATAATAAATTAAAATGAAACACTTATGTGTGTGGGAAAATAACGGCTAAAAAAACTACAGCTTGTCTCACAAAAAAGGAAGACTTCATACAGCAACGATGACATAAACATAAAAAGTTAAGGGTGTTACAGCTATGAATGTGGAAAGGCAAGAATGAAAACAATTCTGAACAATTTGACACTTAGGGGTTGAATCTGACCAAGGGATCGCTATCTTCTGGGTAAGATGATTGGCTTACAAAGGAATTCACTTCCACAAAGAAGATTCTTTTTTGAAACCTTGCTTCAGCCTGCTTTATTCAGGAAAAACTTCACAGCAATATAATTAATTTACCAAAACAAATCCAAGGCTTGACTGTTCACTAAGGGTGGTTTTAAATGGGAGAACTATCCCTCCTGTACTTTCACACATGAGCAATAATCATTCACTGAATAGTGGCAGAGCGTGCCGGAGATCTCTTCTGGCCATCCGCCTGCCTCCATTCATAAGATGAACGACTGCCTGATTACACTGAGCGATAAGTCGCTCACTAGTAGCTTTGTTTCAGTAAGCTGAAACATAGCGACTAGCAACTACCGAGTGACTTTCTCACTCAGAACCTTTTTGAGTACCGTGTTTATATGGGACAACTATCACTAAAAATCGCTCATTTGAGAGATTTTTTGGCTGATAGTTGACTCCTGTAAAACCACCCTAACTAATGCAGTGCAGTCTATCAGTCTTAGGGCGCCCACCCACTGGCGATTTTTTTCCCTGCGAAATTCGCAGCATTTTTTTCTCTGCAGGGGTCTATGGGACTTGTAATGTTAAAATCGCGATCGCGCAAAATCGCGATTTCGCGGTAAATTGCGATTTTGCGCGATCGCGATTTTAACATTACAAGTCCCATAGACCCCTGCAGAGAAAAAAATGCTGCGAATTTCACAGGGAAAAAAATCGCCAGTGGGTGGGCGCCCTTAGGCTGCCTTCACACTGCTGCATTCTCTCGCAAGAATTTGAGTATGTGTTGTAAGACGCACGAATCTCGCACAAATAAGAACCCCATTCTTTTGGATGTGGTCATGCACATGAGCGTTTTTTTTCCTGCATTGCACCGCGATGTGATGCTTTACGGGAAACACATCGCAGCATGTTCTATCTTTCTGCATGCTCTTGCATCACAGCACCCATTATTTGCAATAGGGCTGGCGGCAGCATCATGAGATCATGGCAGAGGATTGCTTCTTTCCCCAAGTGATGTGAAATATACGAGCGTATATTGGCCAGCATTTTCACGGCCGGACGATATACGCTACCATCTGAGCTGTCTTCCCCTTTCCATCCCTCTCGCCGGCTTTCTGCCTCTCTTCTCCCCTCCGGCTGCTTGCAATGGGAGGAGGCAGAGTGGGGACGGGACTAAGCTCCCTCCCCTCTCCTTGTCTGCAGCCAGAAATGGGAGTGGCGAGTGGAGCTTAGCTCAGGCCCGCCCCCTCTCATTGCAAACAGCCAAAAGGGAAGAGAGAGGCAGAGAGCCAGCGAGGGGGAGGAAAAGGGGAAGACAGCTCAGATTGTAGCATATATCGGCTGGCTGTGAAAACTGCGGCCTGTATACACTCGTATAATAAAGCCCTATGGGTGCATTCATATGTTGTGATTTTGCTTGGCAAATTCTGCACCGGAAATCCAAAGCAATTTGTAGGACAGTGTATATGGATTTTAAAAACCCTACACATGTATAATGAAAACATCTATGCAGAAGAGTAAGCATGCTACGGATTTCCAAAATCACAGCATGCTCATTATGTTGCGCAAATACTGCAAATTTTCACTGTCAATGTAAATTACAACAATAGATTTTGCTCATTTAATGTATACAGCAAAATTTGCAGTGAATCTATTGCACAATCTGCGCAAAATTCATATATAACATAGACATATTTATCTGCAGATTTTCAGTAAGAGGCGAGGCACAATTTTTATGTTGCGTGAGGACTCAGCCAAAGTGGATTCACATAAACCTGGAGCTGGACCTGACTTTATTGCAGACTTAACACATTATCATTTATACAAATATTTAATTGATTGAGTAAGCTTTAATACTTTATATTGTACACTAATGGCAAAGCTTTGATGTGTTTTACAGATGCGCTAATGAAATATTCCGGAGGGGTACTTACAGTAACGGGCCCAAACGCTACAGCTCAAATTTTTGCAACATATCCATCTCCATATCTTTCAACACTGAATGGACTTGTGGATCAAGTAAGCTCAAATGCAGTTCCCTCTCTTGTGTAGTTACATAAGTGGGCAATGTTAGGCCACCTTCTCACATTCAGGATCCACTGTGGACTTTCTGCTAGGGAAATTGTAGCAGAAATTTCGCAGTGCTTACCTTACAGGATATAAGGAGGGGATTTAAAAAATCCCCTTCACATGGTGCAGATATTTTCTGTGACGAATCCGCAGCGAATCTACTTATGCTGCAGAATCGCGCTGTGGAATTCAACCCTTGCGATACAAGCTGTTCCACAATTGAAAACATAGCCAAACCTGTACCATTTAGGTGCGGATTTGGTCACCATCGAATTCTTGCGGAATCGCTGCGGGTATTCTTTTGCGGAATGCCAGCAGTGATTCCGCCATGTGAGAAGGCGGTCTTAGGGCTTTTTTTACACAGACTTATTTGCGCATGTTTTTGCATGCAGAAAATATTTGCAAAACACAGAGAATAGAACCTATTGATTACCATGTGTCCATTTTAATTAACGTGTTTTGGGGGTGCATTTTGTGTGCACAGTAAAATCTAGGATCTGCTTTATCTTCCTGCCTTTTGCACAGCAAAATTCCCATTGAAGTCTACGGAAGTTGCACAAATTCACAAGAGAAAGGGTTTAACACAACACAAAATGCAGGGGAAAGAACACATCTAGACTTCATTGGGCTTAAATAGCCAATAAATCCATGGTGAACTGGCCATTAAGACGCTACATAATAATAATATTGCAAACCTGATTTTTATTGTGACGTTGAGTAAAATGTACTTATGTTAGTGGAATGTTGATTTTTTTTGTGAATCTGATTAATTTGATATAAAAAAGAGAAAAGAAAAAAAAACCTCTTATTAAATGTTTAATACTCTGTCTCTTCTGCTGCACAGATCATGTCTACTGCTCTGCTGCTCATTATGATTTTTGCCATATTTGACAAGAAGAACATGCCAGCTCCCAGTGGACTAGAGCCAGTAGCTATTGGACTTCTCATTCTAACCCTAGTGCTAGCACTAGGATCTAACTGTGGAGGTGCTATGAACCCAGCCAGAGATTTAGGTCCAAGAATCTTTACAGCTCTGGCCGGCTGGGGCTTTGAAGTTTTCACGTAAGTCAGCATCAAGATAAGAATACAGTTTATGCTTCCTGTATATTATGTACAGATGTAGCAGACATTAAGTTGACATTTAGCACATTTTGATCATTTAACTACGATGTGCTACATACATGTAAATCAAGTTATTTTGATTTGTGTTAATGATTAATACTTCTATAGGTGGACTGTGATAAGTATATCATTGGCCATATATAATCAGACCCCATAAGAGCACACAAAATAGAGATGGAAGATAAAGTCCAAGATTTCCAGCAACTGCGGAAACGCTACAGAATTTATGCTTGTGGAAGCGCTGCGGAAATTCTGCAGTGTTTATAGTACAAGATATGTGAAGTGAATTTAATAAATTCCATTCACATGGTGCAGATATTTTCTGTGAAAGATCCGTAGCATTTTTGTTAACTGCTGCAGAATATGCAGCATGGATTCAACCCAAAAAGCTTCAATAGAAAAGGGTTATGGGACACATAATTTAAAGGTATTCTTCCATCTTCCTTATTTGAATATATTTCCCAGGGGAGCATGGATGGCCTTACAAGTCTCCTCACACACCCTCTTCGTGCTCTCCCTAAGGAGAGAGAGCTTACCCCTCCCGACCCACGTCACAGGCCTCTCACTAGCCAAGCCAGGATCCTACTGCACACTGAGGGGCAAAAACCTCAAAACAGCTGTCTGTGTATGGATTCTGGCTTGGTTTTCAGTTCCCAATCATTGTTCTGAAGACTTGTATAAAGGGTCGGACATTGAGTTGAAGGAATGCTGCCATCCAATAGGTGGCGCTGCAGAGGTATTGTTCCATCTTCCTTCTTTGCATACGTCATTTTTTCAATAATTGCAACCATTTTTAAGTTATGAATGATGTCATGTCACATGTCTTCTCTGGTACCAGAAGATAGCATTAGCAATCTAGGACAGAATTTAGATAAGCCTGATAGCTGGTAACAGAAGTCTATGTGAGACCTTCCATCAAGAACAACCAGAAAGACAGCCAGTGAGTACCTGAACTGTCAAGTAGCTAATTAAGAAATACAGGGAAACTGGTAGCGTCTGGTACAAACTGAGAACTGGTGTAAGTCAACCAATTATCCTAAGACTCCTTCATATTGTCATTTTCACACAACCTCTGCAGCAGCTACAGATTGTATGGGTGCCACTTGCTGCGGCAAGTCCGCCTGCAGCCGCTTATCCCGGGATTAGCCAGCCATGTGGACGAGATTTGTCAAAAATCTCATCCACACGGGATTGCCAATCTGTCGTGGCAAAGCCAGCGTTAGCCGGCGCTGCAGTGCGGATTCCCTGGCCACAGCATGTCTATTTTTCTCTTTTTCCGTTTCGGCCGTGCTCCTCTCTATGGGAGTGCTGGCTGCAATGGAAAAGCATGCTGCCAAGCCGCTCTAAAACCCGCAGCTAAGTGCCGCAGGTTTTGAAACTGCGCTTTCCCAGGGGAAATCTTGCGGATTTTCGCTGCAACAAAATCGCCAGATTTCCGGCCGAATTCCGACCCGTGTGAACCTAACCTTAGTCATGTTATGTGCTGCTATCCATGCTATTTCTTGGCAGTAACAATGCCCACTTTTTCTTATTTACAGTGCTGGCAATAGCTTTTGGTGGATCCCAGTTATTGGACCAATGTTTGGAGCTGCAATTGGGGCCTACATATACATTCTATGCATTGAAGCTCATCACAAAAAAGAACCAGATGCCTTGAGTCAATGCCTTGATATTGATCACTACGAAAAACATGAACTTGCCAACATGGCTTGAAAGACTACAAATCTTTCTTGAACAATACTGCAGCATCCATAGGCTACGTGCTCTTCTCTGCTTAAGCCAACTTGACTTTCTCACTTGAACATGGACATTTTGTGATTGGTTTATGGTGATGTAACTGCGAGCCATGACTTAACTAATTACCTGCAAAATTGTAAGTTAAAATTAAAGCTAAATGTGAGATTTTTTTTCTTAAGTTCTCATTAGTATTTTATTTCTGGCCTTCAATCTCCAACATAAAAATATCAGGGGATAATCATAATGCCTCTTAATTGCTCAGCTATAAATCATCCTTCTTAATGAAGCACTAATGGACCATAGACTGGGTCACAAAGGTATATGCAGGTAATTGGTCTTGTCATGCATTAATGTGTAATAAACTGTGATCAATCATCAATACCATTAAAATTTGCTGTGTGTTAAAATGATTTTACTGTCAGAGGCCAAGAACTTCACTTCAGTAAGATGCTGTTTCCCATCTAGAAGAAAATGTATGATGCGCTGCTATCAATTATGCTGCTAGTGAGGTCAATTTGTAAAGCCATAAACATTCAATGTCTCACAGCCACTCAAACCTACTAGGGTGGAAAACTACATTCTAGAAAGATGGAAGATTTTTGGTACCAACTCTGTTTATTATTAACTTTTCAAAGTTTTGACCCCCCAAAATGCTCAGTAACTCCCCCCCCACCCCTCAGTCAAAAAATGAGCAGATAAATAGGAAAGATTAATCACCCGTTTTTCTCAATTCACCCTAGATATTTTGTACCACAATTTGGTATCGATAATGCAGTGTGAATGCTTCCTGCGGTTAACTTTTTTGAAACTATAGCAATATAGTTGATTTAGAGATTACAACTGTCATTAGACAATTACTGTATGTACTAAGATGATATAAGGCCCATTTGCATGTAACGATTGTCGCTCAAAATTCGTTCAAACGCATGAAAGTATGCGATAATCATTATTTGTAAACGCGTGCACTTTTCGATTGACTTTCGTTTGTTGCTCAGTTTCAGCTTGCATAAAAATCATCGATACCTCGCTCGCTTCTCGTTACGTATAAATACTCCCCGCTCAGTGTTTCACATAGAATGTGAAGCACTGAGCAAGAAGTGAGAGATTCTCAACGATGATCTGCCTGAGTAAACATTCTGCATGAGGGCGAACAACTGCGAACATATTGGCAGATAGATCACTCACTTGTGCGCTCGTTCAAATGAAATTCGGCTCGTGTAAAAGGGGAGTAGTCACACTAGTTTAAGACACCACTAATCACTAGACAGATATATAAAACATGAAAGCCGGCCTGATCTGGAAAAAGATTCTATGGACAGATGAGCGAAAGTAACAGAAGTACCGGATAGAGCACTTCAATGAATAGCCCCCGACGGACTGCAATGACTATATAAGGGTCCCAGTATTTTCCTGGAATGCAGTCTCTGACGCAGATGTGAATACAGCCTTAGCATGCTTTCCATTTACTGAGGGCGGACAAACCTATAAACAAGTAGTAACAGAAGCTGAAGGCTTCTGTAAAGATCAGGTGAAACATCTCAAGGAAGAAAGCTCAGAATTTTATGATGTCCAGGTGCTCCAGGCTTGAGACGGTCTTCGACTGTTTGCATCAATAGTAGTTTGTCCAATTGCTTTTGGGCCTGTGAAGATGCAGGGAATAATAAAAAGGCTGTAGTTCCTAAATGGTTAATATGTTTTTGTTAACACCCTTGAATTAGAGCTGAAAGTCTACACTTCAATCATATATCGATGCCTTTATTTCAAACCCTTTATTGTGATGTATATCAGCAAAATTATAAAAATTCTGTCCCTGTCCAAGTACTTCTGGAGGACAGAACTAACTTTTACACAATACAAAGCAATTGGCATGACATGAAGCCTCAAGCTTTGCCTCTGATTGCTTATAAGAGGGTGACTTAAACAAATTTTAGCATAAATAAGGGCCCTTTGCATGGGCTGATGATCAAGAATCACTTAATCATTGCCCCATGTGAAGGTGTTAGCGATTAGTGAAATAATCAGTTCATCGTGAATCAGGATCGCTGATTCCAACTGCCATTAAAGTCAATGGGACTAAAAATCAGGTTCACTAATTTGCCCTCTAGAAGGTCCCCAATGCAGTTAAAGCTCTGCAAATTGAATGGGAATACAGCCACACATCTGAGGAACACTACACTCTTTTTTACTAATTTTGGGGAATAGCACAGAGTGGTGTGGGGGTCACCAAAAACAAAAGAAGACCCACATAGAGTCTCCTAGATTAAAAATTGCACAAAGTAAGACAGCATGTGTTGTGCTTGTTTTAAAAGCAATGTCATACGTTTTGCAAAGGGCAAATTCTACCAGGTGAACAGAACACTCAAGCCCAGGACTTCTCCAAGAAACAGCTGTAGAGACACAAAAATTATACTACGCAAGACAGTAGGTGTGCTGCTTGCTAGCATGTGTGGTCAGGTGCACCCTGCCACTGACAGCGTTCTCACTCACATGGCGGTGCAGGGTATCTTCCTTTTCGAAGGAAAAAACATGGTTGTTAATCAGTGCATTCAATGCTTTGGTCTTCTTCCTATGGTTAATTTAACTACCCAGTGTCACGTTCATCCTGGACTGCCAACACGAACAGGGTATGGGGGGCAGCCAAGATGGACATGGGCACAGGTGGATAGATGCAGAACGGACAGGGAGCACCTCTGCAGGAAGGTGAAGGTCTGGATATCTCGACCGTGCAACAAAAATGCAAAATAAACTAAGGGAAAACCTTTCCCTGCAAACTTCTACTCCGGGAGGGAGCCCTGCCTAATCGACGGGCCGATCGCTTCTGACAGGTCCGGACTTACACTCGTACCTAGGCCACTACCAATCCATACCAGGGAGCCCTGAACACATGGGGTACAGTGCACAGAAATAAACAGAACAAGAAGAGACAAACAATAGACACAAACAGGGGACAAACCAAAACACCAGAGCCAGAGACATAGCAGCTCTAAGCAGGCTGACTGCTCAGCGATCACTGGAAATTAATTGGCAACTGCCAATCAGCAAGAGCTGGATCTTATAGGGAGGAGGGAGAAGTCGATTGGCTGACAGAAATGTCCATCGCCAAATACACCTCTCAGACACTAGCAGGACTAATTAACCTAGACAAGAAAGCCCAGGAGCTGTTAACCCTGGCTAGTCTGGAAAGAACCTACAGAAACTAGGTGTGCTGGCAAATAATTAACTATGTGCTGACAGAGAAGTGACACCCGATTTACATCCATGACACTGAATGATGAAACAGCTGTGAGCCATGTGGATTGTTTCGAAGTGTGAGAAGGATTTGGCACAGGATGAAGAGGGAAGATGCTCGTAGCCGACTGGTGCAGACTGACTTCTCTGTGCCTGTGATTGGGAGGAAGAGAATGTGGTGCTAGTTGAGGCATGTTGTGTCATCCACTCTATAATCTGTTCTGCATGTTGTGAATGTAAGCCAAGGGCAGAACCGCTTCTAAGGCCGCCTGCACACGGACGGAAATCCCGCGGCGGTATTTCCCGCGGGATTTCCGCCACTGAAAGTTTGCATAGGAGTGTATTACAATACGCACTCCTATGCAGACGGCCGCGGTTTGGCCGCGCGAAAATCTCGCGCGGCAAACAAACCGCGGCATGTCCTATTTTTGTGCGGGGCTCGCACTCACCCGGCCGCCGGCTCCGGTCTGCGCATGCGCCGGCTACGCGGCAGCCGGCACATCAAAGAGCCGGGGGCCGCCAGGCGCGGGTGAGTACGCGCTCGTCCCTGCAGGCTCTCGGGTCGGGTCCCGCGGCGAGAATTCTCGCTGCCGGATCCGACCCGCTCATCTGCAGGCGGCCTAAGGAATGACAGTGGGTTTGCTTCACCTCCTGCAGAACATGGAGCTGTTGCTTCAGTGGGAACCACTTGAAGTGCCAACTCGACCATACCCAGCTTTCTTTGAATTCACTTTTTATTTGTTTACTTTTTAGTGTAGTTTTATGATACTTTTCAGCTAATATACGCTCTGCAAAAATACTGTCCCAATATATAGATCATGTTTTATATGGGAATATAAATGCAATGCAGATTATTTCTCTGGTCTCCTATACAACCTTGTTTGAGTTCACTGATGGTATGTAAGCTTTCAGACCAGCAGCAATAAATTCTCTGCAAAATTTCTCTCCCTAAAAACAGACAATGGTTTATGTAGACATACTAACGTGATGCAGCTTCTCTGTCCTGGGTGCATTTGCAAAATTGCCACTGGTTACACTGTACCTATGTTATATATGGCTTCAGCATTTGATATAGATGTCCAATAAACTGCTTTCTATTTGCAAGATGAAGGAGACTTTTGGTGATATCATTTAGGCGCTTTGGATGCTGATTGGCTGTGCTCTGATCTCTGTAGCAGGCTTTTTGGGCAATTTTATTTACTTACAATTTTCACCAAAAATAGGGTCAGACTTACCTGATCTGAATTGGTGAAAATCAAAGCAATTTTTTTATCCAGATGATCAAGATAAACAACACTACCAGCAAACCTTGCCCATTTGGCAGATGATTGTTAGCCGGGTGATTGCATCTTCTATGTGTGACCAAAAATCATTGTTCCCAGCAGCTCATCTTCCTATGGAAACAGAAGATGGGATAATAACAATGAAGAAAAGCTATAAGGACAAGAGTGTGTGTAACATAGAGGTGATTGCTATGGGGTCCAATGACATGAGAGGCCCTGTTATGCTTGGTAACACCCCCTTTTCAACTAGGCCCTGGAACCAGTGTAGGGCCCCTCTTCAGAGGAATTGGATTGCCTGAAAACAATGGGGTTTGGAAATGTCTTAATAGTCATGGAAACGTAATTAAGGAGAAAGCAAACACTTTTTAATAAGGGGCCCATTATTGTCTTTGTAATTAGGCTTCCTCTCTTCTACAGGGTATACCTCTCACTGGAGGTCCAGAAAAGTTGGCTATAACTCCAAGACTAATGTACACATTTTAATGAAATTTAGTCAAAACATAACTGACTCAATAGGAATCAGGAATATGTTAGTCAAGCACTCCTTAAAGGGATTTTGCAGGACTATACTATCCTCAGGATAGATCATCAATAGTTGATTGGCGGGGTCCACCGTCCTGGATCCACGCTGATCAGCTGATTGAAGAGGCCACAGACCTCAGGCCTGTGACATCATGTATATTGGTCACATTGCCTGAAAGCAGCTTAGTCCCATTTAAATGAATGGGATGGATCTGTAACACCAAGCACAACCACTTTACAATGTACGATGCTGTGTCTGGTATGGACTGAAATGATAGCAGTGCTCACTCAGGCACTGCTGTCATTTTAATCAGCTGATCAGCGGAGAGCCCGAGTGGCCGATCTCCACCAATCAACTATTGATGACTTATCCTAAGGATCATCAATAGTGTTGTGCTGGAAAACGTCACTTATGCCAACTGCTGCCTTCCTTATGGCAGCATTCACTGGCAAGGAAGATGTAATGTCTAAACTGTACAGCGAACCTGTGCTGCCCATGCCTTACTATGTTGTTCATTGTGCACACCTATTGGAGAACAGGATCCATTAAAGGTGTATTCCCATCTCTGGAAACCTATTTCAATGTGTTCAAAATCGCAAAACAATGCACTCAAGCATAAGATGTTTATTTCTAGAATGTTCCCCTCTCCAGATATTGATTATTGTTCATTGCCAGGGAATCCAACCATTGCTTCTTGGAAATAAATGAAAAAATGGTAGAGAAGGCAGGGGCTTACACAATTCTTACTCGGTTCTCCCCTCTAATTCTTGTAGCCTGAATCTCAGGAGTGCATGTGCACCAGATACAGTATTTTTCCACAGAAGAGGTGGTCAGTTTTCCCTTGTATCAAGCTGTAAACAATCAGGGGACAGACGAATCAATATTTGGAGAGCAGGACATCTTATGGGTGATGCTTTGCAATTTTGGACACAAAATTCAGAAAACCACCAGCAAAGTCGTTTATTCAGAAATTGGTATGGAAACTGGAAGCAACAGGAGAACTGTTGGACATGCATGATCAAGACATGCCAAAAATGCAGCAGAACGTTACAGACACATCGTTGGGATCTCCAAGAAAGTCTTTATGAAAATTAGTTCAGCAGAGGGGAATATTGAAGAGCATGCCAAACAGTTGTAAAGACAGCTTGCCTTCATGCATGCCAAGTGACTGGGGTGAATGAATTGAAATGTTCTGATAAAAACAAACACCTTGTGTACTGTAATTGGTTTGATGCATTTGTAGGCAGCCGAAAATCTTCATGAAATCCATGAAACACCACCCCATCCTGAAAAAAGCTGGTGTCTGGTGCGCGATATCTTGGCAACGCATAACGGACCCCATCTTTTTTGACAGTGTTGTGACCAATGTAGTCAGTATATGTCGAGAGATTTCATGTGTTCATAATTGCATGATGAGATAATTAACACCAGCTGCTTACAACATGATGGAGTGAGATGCCACACCTCCAATGCAACTATGCGTGAGATCCGAGCATTTTTTGAATACAGATTAATTTCTTTGGACACTGTGGTAACCTGATTTGACCCCATCTAAATTTTTACTGTGAGGCCATCTGAAGTGGAAGGTTTTCTGGAATAAGTCACAAACTATCCAGCAACTGAAAAGGAACATTGTGCAAGAAATTGGGCATAGCAGGTCGTCAAAACTGGGCAGAAAAGAATGTACACTGATGACCGTAATGGGGTGTGCTTGGTTTCCATTTGGCAATCTGGTATTTCACAAGGCAAAAGAACAAAGCATGCTACACTTTAAAGTCCTGTCTTTTAGCAGAAGTCAGTGACAAAGGTGTGTATAACCATTACACATATACACTTACCTGTCTTGCAGGTACAGTACTTGATCATACAGTCGGTCATGGAGGTTTCAGGGTTTATTTTTCCCTGTGGAAGGGATTATATCCTAATGGGGCAGCTGGAGGGAAGGGGAGCACAGGAAGAACCTGCCAGGTTCTCCTGTCCTTTGTTTGCAGACTCCCTCACCCTCCTTTTAACGGTAGCCTTGAAAATGTAGATGCAGGGTCTATGTTACCTTCAAAGAGGGGGACAGCTGGGCTTGGAAAGAAGAGAGGAATGACAAGCAGTGGCTGTGAAGTACTAGGACAAAGAAGCACATAGCCAGGGGAAGCAAGCTGACTCCATGATTGGGCCTAGGCTGGTTTTCTGAGTCCAGAGAATCAAGTTCTCTGCAGAATCCTCTATTTGTCAGCAGTCAAGGATCTTAGGCTTCCTCAGGTCTGGAGTCCAAAGAGGGTTGCAGTGAAGCAGAAGTTCAGCATTGAGCAGTAAAACCTTTCTTGAGCATTTCAATTCGTCATCACCACATCCTCAGGCACAGAATTCCATAGTCTCACTCCTACAGTATAGAACCCCCTTCTATGTTGGTGCAGAAACCTTCTTTGCTCTAGATGTAGAGGATTCCCCCTTGTTAGCATCACAGTCCTGGGTGCAAATAAATGATGATACATAGTTATTAGGTCGCCTCTCAGCTGTCTTTTTTCTAAACTAAATAACCGCAATTTTGATAACCTCTCCAGGTATTGCAGTCCGCCCATTCCATTTATTACTTTAGTTACCTACCTTGCTCTGATATGTCCTTCTTGAGTACCACTGCCCAAAACTGTAGACTACATTCCATGTGTGGTCTGACCAGGGACTTGTAAGAGGAATCTATGATTTTAACAATGTTCTCATCATGTGCCTCTATACCTCTTTTGATGCACCTCATGATCTTATTTGCCTTGACAGCAGCTGCCTGACACTGATTGCTCTAGTTTAGCCTACAGTTAACTAAAACTTCCAAGTCCTTTTCCATGTTAGTGTTTCCCAGTGGCTTCCCATTTAATCTGTAATGGGGACATGTAGTACCTCTGCACATGTGCATAACCTTATATTTCACAGAATCATAGTATCGTAGAGTTGGAAGGGACCTCCAGAGTCATCTGGTCCAACCCCCTGCTATTTGTTGAGAGTGGGGGTAATATTGTATGCGGGTTGGTGGGGTTTGTATGCCAGAGCTGCTTTTTAGTCCCAGTCTGGCCCTAATTTAGCAGCAATCATCATCTGGCTCAAATTAAGCCAAGTTAAAATGATCCCTAAAGTTGGTTTTGAAATAAAAAAAAAATAGATAATCTGAAAATTTATAGATATGTTAACATTAGAGATGAGCGAGCACCAAAATGCTCGGGTGCTCGTTACTCGAGATGAACTTTTCGCGATGCTCGAGGGTTCGTTTCGAGTAACGAACCCCATTGAAGTCAATGGGCGACCCGAGCATTTTTGTATATCGCCGATGCTCGCTAAGGTTTTCATTTGTGAAAATCTGGGAAATTCAAGAAAGTGATGGGAACGACACAGAAACGGATAGGGCAGGCGAGGGGCTACATGTAGGGCTGCATCTCAAGTTCCCAGGTCCCACTATTAAGCCACAATAGCGGCAAGAGTAGGCCCCCCCCCCCAACAATTTTTACTTCTGAAAAACCCTCATTAGCAAGGCATACCATCGCAAAGCACCACACTACCTCCAACAAAGCACAATCACTGCCTGCATGACACTCCGCTGCCACTTCTCCTGGGTTACATGCTGCCCCCCCGCCCCCGCACGACCCAGTGTCCACAGCGCACACCAAAGTGTCCCTGCGCAGCCTACAGCTGCCCTCATGCCACACCACCCTCTTGTCTATTTATAAGTGCGTCTGCCATGAGGAGGAACCGCAGGCACACACTGCAGAGGGTTGGCACGGCCAGGCAGCGACCCTCTTTAAATGGGGCGATAGCCCATAATGCTGTACAGAAGCAACGAGAAATCCAATCCTGTGCCACCTCCATCAGGAGCTGCACACGTGGGCATAGCAATGGGGAACCCATGTTCCACACACTATTCATTCTGTCAAGGTGTCTGCATGCCCCAGTCAGACCGGGGTTTTTTATAAATAGTCACAGGCAGGTACAACTCCGCAATGGGAATTCCGTGTGCACCCACAGCATGGGTGGCTCCCTGGAACCCACCGGCGGTACATAAATAAATCCCATTGCAGTGCCCAGCACAGCTGAGGTAACGTCAGGTTTAATGCAGGTGGGCTTCGGCCCACACTGCATGCCCCAGTCAGACTGGGGTTCTTTATAAGTGGACACATGCAGTTACAACTCCGTGTGGACCGACAGCATGGGTGGGTCCCAGGAAGCCACCGGCGGTACATATATATATCCCATTGCAGTGCCCTGGACAGCAAAGCTAACGTCAGATTACATGCAGGTGGGCTCGGCCCACACTGCATGCCCCAGTCAGACTCGGGTTCTTTAGAAGTGGACACATGCAGTTACAACTCCGTGTGGACCCACAGCATGGGTGGCTCCCTGGAACCCACCGGCAGTACATAAATAAATCCCATTGCAGTGCCCAGCACAGCTGAGGTAACGTCAGGTTTAATGCAGGTGGGCTTCGGCCCACACTGCATGCCCCAGTCAGACTGGGGTTCTTTATAAGTGGACACATGCAGTTACAACTCCGTGTGGACCGACAGCATGGGTGGGTCCCAGGAAGCCACCGGCGGTACATAAATATATCCCATTGCAGTGCCCTGGACAGCAAAGCTAACGTCAGATTACATGCAGGTGGGCTCGGCCCACACTGCATGCCCCAGTCAGACTCGGGTTCTTTAGAAGTGGACACATGCAGTTACAACTCCGTGTGGACCCACAGCATGGGTGGCTCCCTGGAACCCACCGGCAGTACATAAATAAATCCCATTGCAGTGCCCAGCACAGCTGAGGTAACGTCAGGTTTAATGCAGGTGGGCTTCGGCCCACACTGCATGCCCCAGTCAGACTGGGGTTCTTTAGAAGTGGACACATGCAGTTACAACTCCGTGTGGACCGACAGCATGGGTGGCTCCCTGGAACCCACCGGCGGTACATAAATAAATCCCATTGCAGTGCCCAGCACAGCTGAGGTAACGTCAGGTTTAATGCAGGTGGGCTTCGGCCCACATTGCATGCCCCAGTCAGACTGGGGTTCTTTAGAAGTAGACACATGCAGTTACAACTCCGTTTGAACCAACAGCATGGGTGGATCCCAGGAAGCCACCGGCAGTACATAAATATATCCCATTGCAGTGCCCCGGACAGCAAAGCTAACGTCAGATTAAATGCAGGTGGGCTTCGGCCCACACTGCATGCCCCAGTAAGACTGGGGTTTTTTAGAAGTGGACACATGCAGTTACAACTCTGTGTGGACCGACAGCATGGGTGGCTCCCTGGAACCCACCGGCGGTACATATATAAATCCCATTGCAGTGCCCAGCACAGCTGAGGAAACGTCAGGTTTAATGCAGGTGGGCTTCGGCCCACACTGCATGCCCCAGTCAGACTGGGGTTCTTTAGTAGTGGACACATGCAGTTACAACTCCCTGTGGACCCACAGCATGGGTGGGTCCCAGGAAGCCACCGGCGGTACATAAATATATCCCATTGCAGTGCCCAGCACAGCTGAGGTAATGTCAGGTTTAATGCAGGTGGGCTAAAAATTACTAGGATTACACTGTAGGCGAGGGCCCAAAAAAATTGGTGTGCCAACAGTACTAATGTACCTCAGAAAAATTGCCCATGCCCAACCAAGAGGGCAGGTGAAACCCATTAATCGCTTTGGTTAATGTGGCTTAATTTGTAACTAGGCCTGTAGGCAGCCCAGTTAAAATAAAAATTGATTCAGGTGCAAGTTTCAACGCTTTATTGAATTGAGAATTGAAACGTATAAACATTGTTTACAAAAGTTATATGACTGAGCCTTGTGGGCCTAAGAAAAATTGCCCGTTCGGCGTGATTACGTGAGGTTTCAGGAGGAGGAGCAGGAGGAGGAGGATGAATATAATACACAGATTGATGAAGCTAAAAGGTCCCTGTTTTTTATGGTGATAGAGAACGATGCTTCCATCTGTGGGTGCAGCCTACGTATTGTTTAGGTATCGCTGCTGTCTGCTGGTGGAGAAGAGAAGTCTGGGGATATCCAGGCTTTGTTCATCTTTATGATTGTAAGCCTGTCGGCACTGTCGGTTGACAGGCGGGTACGCTTATCCGTGATGATTCCCCCAGCCGCACTAAACACCCTCTCTGACAAGACGCTAGCCGCAGGACAAGCAAGTACCTCCAGGGCATACAGCGCGAGTTCAGGCCACATGTCCAGCTTCGACACCCAGTGGTTGTAGGGGGCAGAGGCGTCACGGAGGACGGTCGTGCGATCGGCTACGTACTCCCTCACCATCCTTTTATAGTGCTCCCGCCGACTCAGCCTTGACTGGGGAGCGGTGACACAGTCTTGCTGGGGAGCCATAAAGCTGTCAAAGGCCTTGGATAGTGTTCCCCTGCCTGTGCTGTACATGCTGCCTGATCTCCGCGCCTCCCCTGCTACCTGGCACTCGGAACTGCGCCTTCTGCCACTAGCGCTGTCGGATGGGAATTTTACCAGCAGTTTGTCCGCCAGGGTCCTGTGGTATAGCATCACTCTCGAACCCCTTTCCTCTTCGGGTATGAGAGTGGAAAGGTTCTCCTTATACCGTGGGTCGAGCAGTGTGTACACCCAGTAATCCGTAGTGGCCAGAATGCGTGTAACGCGAGGGTCACGAGAAAGGCATCCTAACATGAAGTCAGCCATGTGTGCCAGGGTACCTGTACGCAACACATGGCTGTCCTCACTAGGAAGATCACTTTCAGGATCCTCCTCAGGCCATACACGCTGAAAGGATGACAGGCAAGCAGCATGGGTACCCCCTGCTGCTGACACATCTTGATTGCGAGACAGAGTTTGCGTAGGAGGAGGAGTAGGAGGAGGAGGAGTGTGGTTTAGTGGAGGATGCATACACCGCCTCAGATACCAGCACCGAGCTGTGGCCTGCAATTCTGGGGGTGGGTAGGACGTGAGCGGTCCCAGGCTCTGACTTGGTCCCAGCCTCCACTAAATTCACCCAATGTGCCGTCAGGGAGATATAGTGGCCCTGCCTGCCTGTGCTTGTCCACGTGTCCGTTGTTAAGTGGACCTTGGCAGTAACCGCGTTGGTGAGGGCGCGTACAATGTTGCGGGAGACGTGGTCGTGCAGGGCTGGGACGGCACATCGGGAAAAGTAGTGGCGACTGGGAACCGAGTAGCGCGGGGCCGCCGCCGCCATCATGTTTTTGAAAGCCTCCGTTTCCACAAGCCTATACGGCAGCATCTCCAGGCTGATCAATTTGGCTATGTGCACGTTTAACGCTTGAGCATGCGGGTGCGTGGCGGCGTACTTGCGCTTGCGCTCAAACAGTTGCGCTAGCGACGGCTGGATGGTGCGCTGAGAGACATTGCTGGATGGGGCCGAGGACAGCGGAGGTGAGGGTGTGGCTGCAGGCCGGGAGACGGTAGTGCCTGTGTCCTGAGAGGGGGGTTGGATCTCAGTGGCAGGTTGGAGCACAGGGGGAGAGGCAGTGGTGCAAACCGGAGGCGCTGAACGGCCTTCGTCCCACCTTGTGGGGTGCTTGGCCATCATATGTCTGCGCATGCTGGTGGTGGTGAGGCTGGTGGTGGTGGCTCCACGGCTGATCTTGGCGTGACAAACCTTGCACACCACAGTTCGTCGGTCGTCTGCACTCTCAGTGAAAAACTGCCACACCTTTGAGCATCTCGGCCTCTGCAGGGTGGCATGGCGCGAGGGGGCGCTTTGGGAAACAGTTGGTGGATTATTCGGTCTGGCCCTGCCTCTACCCCTGGCCACCGCACTGCCTCTTCCAACCTGCCCTGCTGCTGCACTTGCCTCCCCCTCTGAAGACCTGTCCTCAGTAGGCTTAGCAAACCAGGTGGGGTCAGTCACCTCATCGTCCAGCTGCTCTTCCTCCGAATCCTCTGTGCGCTCTTCCCTCGGACTTACTGCAATTACTACTACCTGAGTGATAGACAACTGTGTCTCATTGTCATCGTCCTCCTCACCCACTGAAAGCTCTTGAGACAGTTACTGGAAGTCCCCAGCCTCATCCCCCGGACCCCGGGAACTTTCCAAAGGTTGGGCATCGGTCACGACAAACTCCTCCGGTGGGAGAGGAACCATTGCTGCCCATTCTGGGCAGGGGCCCGAGAACAGTTCCTGGGAGTCTGCCTGCTCCTCAGAATGTTTCATTGTAATGGAGTGAGGAGGCTGGGAGGAAGGAGGAGCAGCAGCCAGAGGATTCAGAGTTGTAGCAGTGGACGGCGTAGAACTGTGGCTGGTCGATATATTGCTGGATGCACTTTCTGCCATCCACAACAGGACCTGCTCACACTGCTCATTTTCTAATAAAGGTCTACCGCGTGGACCCATTAATTGTGAGATTAATCTGGGGACACCAGAAACGTGCCCCTCTCCTAATCCCGCAGCAGTCGGCTGCGATACACCTGGATCAGGAGCTCGGCCTGTGCCCACACCCTGACTTGGGCCTCCGGGTCCTCACCCGCGTCCACATCCTCTAGGCCTACCCCTACTCCTCAGCATGGTGTATTACGAGTAGAGCAGAAACAGAATGCTGTAATTAAATGTGCCGCTTATTGGCCTGTTGTTGGAGGCTGACTTCCCTTACAGAACGCACAGCAGAGCCAGGAAACAATTTTGCGCACGCCTGTAGTGAGGCGTAGGTGCGTATCACTGAGCTAGTGGAATTCACAGCGCAGAAGCAGTCAAGTGGCCAAAGGCCAGTAGTAGGCCTTAAGTATTTTGCTTCTATTTTTTTAAATGCTGAGCTGATACAACAGACAGATACTGTAGGCAGCGTATATTATGTATACTGTTTCCCTCTGGACGGGATGACGGCGGTGATCTAACGGAGACAGCAGAGCCAGGAAGCAATTTTGCGCAAGCCTGCTGTAACACTTAGCTGTGTATTAATTAGGACTACTACCCCCAGCAGACACGCAGTACACTGAAGACGGTCACAGGAAGCCCAAATATAGTATTTTTCCCCAATTTGTTTGAAAAAGCCCACTGCCTATATAGCCTCTATATCTTTCACCTTTCCCACTGTCCCTGCCTCACTAGTACTGGCCCTATACTATGTAAAATTACTGCAGACTGCGGACGCAATGCTCTGCACGCCCGATATACAAAAAAAAAAAAAATGTGCAACACTGCTAAAAGTAGCCTCAACAGTACTGCACACAGTCAGATGTGGCCCTAAGAAGGACCATTGGGGTTCTTGAAGCCTAATATAACACCTAACACTCTCCCTATAGCAGCAGCAGCATCAGCAGCACTTTCCCTGAACTATGTCAGAATGCATCTGTGGCGAGCCGCGGGAGGGGACGATTTTTATACTCGGGTGACACCTGATCTCCCCAGCCACTCACTGCAGGGGGTGGTATAGGGCTGGAACATCACAGGAGGAAGTTGTAATGCCTTCCATGTCTTTCTATTGGCCAGAAAAGCGCGCAAATGTCTCAGAGATGAAAGTGAAAGTAACTCGAACATCGCGTGGTGTTCGTCCCGAGTAACGAGCATCTCGAACACCCTACTACTCGAACGAGTATCAAGCTCGGACGAGTATGCTCGCTCATCTCTAGTTAACATATTACATAGGTATTTCCCCTAGCAGCATAGCTTCTAGTTGAAAATATCTCTGATCACACTTGAAGCTACATATGGCAGTGCCCATGGCTCAGTAATGATGCAAAGCTGCTGGGACTCTGCACAAGTGTACAGGCTTCATGAACACAAAGCCTTAAATTAATTTTTTTAAAAATTGGATTTAATGGCAGAACTACCAGGATAAATCTATTACAGACACTTTAGTATTTGTCATTTTAGATACATGACTGCTGCGTAGAGATATACACTGATTACTTCAATCTGCGTGTGCAATGTATTCAACTTTTCTGTTCCAATCTAATAAACCTACAGTTTAAGGTAGTCTTTAACTGCCTCCCATGATGCCCTAGCAAGCTGCCCCCTTTGTCTAAGCTTCAGCCTGGTTTCATTGTGTTTCGCAATGTGTTACTCTTTTGGCACTTTTCCATTTTGATAACTACAATTTTACTTTCAATAACTGTGATACTAAATATAAATGCACTAATAAAATAACATTTCACAGCAGTAAATACAAACTATTGCATATAGCTAAATTCTTGTTATCTCCTGATTATTTCTGACAGTCTGTATAAAAGGATCACTAAATTAATCCTATTACAGCAGCACCACCCAGTGGAATAGAAGGGTGTAACAACCGTTATCTACAGTAATACTATGTAGTTTGGAGCAAAACTCTTCTCCAGAAGAAGAAAACTGTCCTTCTAGTACCAGCTATAGGTAGCTACCCAGTCAGTCCATATCTGGTCCGTAAAAGAGCATATTTTAATTACAGACCAGGAATGATTCAAATATACAGGAGTATTAAGTGAATATAGAGCACAACACACCAAATAAAAATCTATGGTAATGCAGTACGTATTTATTTATCTATAGGCACTTTTGGAAGAGCTGAGTTTCCCTTTGTCATTCTGTCATGTCAACTTCTTTTAGTTTTCCAAATGACTGCAGATAAGATACACTATTAAATCACAAATGTAGCTCTGCTAGACTGTATTTATATATACCGATGTGTCCTCCCTTAACTTATCTCTTTCCCAATATATTGTGAGATTTATGGCGCGAGAGGCTAAACACAAAACAAAACATATTTCTCCAAGAGATGCTTCCATTGGCAAACTATCACTCATAGACTCCCAGGTTAAAAAAAGTAATGTATACATATTTTTACTGAATGGCTGTGAAAGATGCCAGTGACGGATGCATCCATCAATCCATCTGTCACCCATAGACTCCCATGTTTAAAAAAGGATAAATTTAACTTTTTTTCATTGTGCATTACATTGCAACAGCTCTTTATACTTTGCAGTCCAGAATGCAATTGCGTCAAATAGTACCTGTATTCTGCTGATGAAGTCATGACTACAGGGCTGTAACAATTGACTGCCACCCAGCGATTCGACTCTTGTTTTTAGCTGCGTCAGTAAACTATGCTTTTCTATACAGTGAAAAAAGTATACTCTTTTGGCATACACTTGATGGGAACATATATCTTTGACAAGGAGCATTGCTAGGACCTTAAAAGATAAGGAACACAATCCCCAGGACATATGCCCCTGCCCCACATTGAATTATATACATATATAACTATCATATAACATTGCTGCTACTATAGTAGGACCAAATCTTACCACCATATTGTAATTTAATATAACCTCCTCCATACTGTTACTGAACAAAACACATATGAAGATATAATAAATATAATAATACCTACACAATTACCACTAAATAGTAACTGAATTATATTACCACTGAATAAAAAACACTATACAAAGACATACCAGTCTCTGCAGACCATATAAGTGATTCCAGTTCCGTACCATCTAGTGACTCACAGGTGATATCTCCTCTGATTGGAGTCATTCACTATTCCTGTCTTTTAAATCTATCCCAGACCACCATGGCAACTTCCTCTCCAGCCATGATTTGTGTCTGCAGAGTTTGCAACACCAACATATTTGGCTACCTACTTTTCCAGCATCTCCCTAGCCTTTTTTTAACCTTCATAAACACGCCATCCTGCTGATATTTCTAAATCTGTGCCTTTTACTACAGTAATAGTGCTCTCTTAGTACCACACAAACTAATAGTACCCACTTTTTGCTCTCACGCAGTAATAATGCCCACTACTGTGTTCCTTACAAAATAACAACAGTGCCCCTTTTGTCTCACAAAGAAAGTCATTATGTCCTCTGTATGCTGCCTAGAAAGTAATAATTCTTCTGTGTGTGCCTAAGAAAGCAATAGTGTCCTCTTCTCCTTTGCCCCCTGGACCATGGTATTTCAACAAGCACAGCAGCTGAATATACTTCTGGCCTGCACAGTTAGCAGCCTGGCCAGACAGTACAATGCAGTGAAGTCTTTGCTCCAAGTGCACTGGGACGCTGGCAGTGTATGTGGTCCCGACTACCTGTAGTCCTACAGCCTATAAGACAGAGGATGGTAACTTAGGTTTCTGTTCAAATGTGTGTGTCCTATGAATGGTTAACAGCTTTCTTCCTATGTTATATATGGGAAGAAAACTGCATTCAGCTGCAAGGAGAGGTGGTAGCTGTGGCTCATAGACGTCATGGACTACACAGCTCAAGCACAGCATATAACAGACTACATACTGTGCTCATACTGCACCACAATAAGTTACTATTATGAAAAATATGGCTGCTACCAAATAAAAAAATAAATTCCCCTCCCCCCACGCACTTAGGGTCTCTGTCATTATTTTATGATCCCCTCAGATAGGGCAATTAAATATGACAGATTCTCTTTAATGAGGCACCGGAAAGAGGAGAGAAGTCTAAGCATTTTTCTGTAGTAAGATATATTACAAAGTTCTTCTCTTTGTCTGTACTATTGATTTATGAAAAGTTAGTTATAGCAAGAGGAAAACGTTAAGTCCAAATTTAGTTGTATCTTTAAGGGGTTAATTACGAAGCCATAAGTACCATTTTCATTCTAACACCTTAAATGTGCAATGGAATATTAATATCAGCAGAAACTTAAATACAAGCCTTTTCAGAGAAATCCACTTTGCACTACAAATGCAGAGCTGTGTTCATTGGGATACAAAGCAGGCCATGCACTATATTAGCATCATACACACAACGTGGCCTTGAGTTTCATGCTTGATTCTCCAAGGTCTACATAATTACACAACAAAGAAAACACTGTCACATCATATTACTCAATTAAATGTGTGCTCCATGTTCCTGCAAGTCTTATAGTGTAGTGGTAGATTTACTTAGTAACACTCTTATAATTGTGGAGACCCTAGTACTCCAATTCATTTTCTTTTAGAAAGCTGATGTCTTTGTACGCTTAATTCAGGTGCATGCTCAGAGTTTCTTCTGCCTGAGGCAGTCACTGAATATCCATTTCTTACTTGATAGAAGCTGACACAGATACTTGAGTAGAAATTTCATACACTATTATGCATCCCAACTGTCCCACTCACTTCACTGTTCTTCTATTCTCCCACTGGGTCCCTGTTTTGGGTCAATTGATCCGTTTAATGCATTCATGAAATAATCCAAAGTAGACAAATGGATACATTTAGTGTTTTAGTGATGTGATTTTATTATATGATATGCTTTAGGAGGATAAAAGTGGAGAAGTAGAAATTCTGCAGCCTTCAAGTTTATTATTATAACTATTTTTAAGCTGCGCTATAAGTATTAAAGGGGTTTTTCACTTTACATATAAATAGTAGAAGAGAATGCATTATGTGTACAACTTAATAATGTATACTGTAATTCTGCTGCATTTACCTTAAGCCATGGCTCCTCAACATCCGAATCTCCTTGCAGATCAGTGCAGCCATGTCATTCTACAAAAGTCCACTGATTGAGGGGCACGTAATGTGATCCCATCCACCACTGGCTTCCACATCCCACACTCTACACTTGTGCCAGTTCCCATCTCATTTGGACCTGTGCCCAAGAAGGACACCGCAGACTAGGCAACTTAATACAATACTGATCTGATGCAGTCAAATGCAGAATAAATTATTAAATTCAGTGACTTACAGGAGTCAATCAATTTCATTGTCTTCTCCATCTGGCCAAGACTGCTGTGACAACGTTTTCCAGCTACCTTATGAGTAGCTCCTGCGGCGTTGGCCATGCAGACAGCTTTGGCTCATTGGGAAGGTGGTATGGGGCATTGTGCTTAAGAATTGGCAGCACTGTATCTATCAATATGGGGGCAATGTTGTAGACACTACAGGGAAGGGGGGATAAGAAGGAGCTATTGGCTTGCCATGGGTGAATGAATATTGTGTCTAGAAAAATATTACAAAAGTTATGACAAAAGAAAGACTGCTGCACTTCATCTAGCCTCCCTGCACTCTCTGCGACTGGTCTTCTCTGGCAGGTGACAAAATACCACCATGCTGGTCATTACACAGTTGCTGATGCATTTTCCCACCTTCCTTCTGCCTCCTAGTCATTTTTGGTTTTATATGCTTCCCTTGTAACGTAGCAAAACATTTCTAACTTTATAACACCTTTTCTCTCCCAAACCCCAAGAAAGTGGATAAATTACAACTCTCATTCACATGAGCGTTTGCTTTGCGCGCGCATAAGGCCGCCTGCACTTGGGCGGAAAGCCCGAGGTGGGATTTCCGCCACTAAAAGCCTGCATAGGAGTGCATTACAGCACGCATTCCTATGCAGACAGCCGCGGTTTGGCCGCGCGAAATGTCGCGCGGCAAACAAACCGCGGCATGTCCTATTTTTGTGCGGGGCTCGCAGAGCCTCGCACAGAAACGTCACCCGGTCGCCGGCTACGGTCTGCCCAGCAGCCGGCACATGAAAGAGCCGGGGCCGCCGGGCGTGGGTGAGTACGCGCTCGTCTCTGCAGGCGCTCGGGTCGGGTCCCGCGGCGAGAATTCTCGCCGCCGGATTCGACCCGCTCGTCTGCAGGCGGCCTAATGCATGCATCTAAAAGAACAAATGAGTTCCTATAGAAGTGTTCATTTGTGCTGAATTAGAAGTGCAAAACAGAGCACACCTAAAAAAGATAGGACATAGGTGTGCATTTTGCAGGAGTTTCCATGAACTTTTATGGGAGCAGGAGGTAATGGAAACTCCTGCGCTGCCAATAGCTTCCCTGCTGCTTACAGCAGGGCATTTAAAAGGTGCTTCTAGCCAGAAGCACCTTTTAAATGTTCCGCTGTTAACCCCTTAGTCCCCACAAGGATCAGGAAACTCTCCGAGGGTTCCGTTAATCCCTGCGGGAAGTCCCCTCATCATTGAACACTGTGACAGCACTGTCACAGTATTCAGTGATGATAGGACTGCAGCGGGAAGGAAAGAATCCCTTGCCACAGCTGTCATGGGGCCGATGCTGCTGGTGCCCTATTGCAAGGAATGGGATGAAGACAACCCCTGCAACCATGATTTTCATGGGAAGCCTTGAAATATAAGCCCTACCCCAAAAATCATCCCTAGCTGTAGAAAAAATAAAATAAAATTAACTCACCTAGAAGCCCTGTTGGGCTCTTCTTCCCATTTCCGGCAGTCTTCTTCTGTATTCTGGTGGCCGGGGATTGAAAAATCCCCACCTCCAGAAAGCACTGCCTCTGGTTGGCTGAGTGCAGTGACCAATCAGAGGAAGTGCTCAGCTGTCATTAGATGAATGACAGCATCAGTCAATCAGAGGCAGTGCTTTCTGGAGGCAGGGATTTTTCAATCCCTGGCCACCAGAATACAGAAGAAGACTGCCGGGGACAGAGAGAAAAGCCAGGCAGCGCTTCTAGAAGAGTTATTTTTTTCTTTCCTACAGCTAGGGATGGTTTTCGGGGTAGGACTTATATTTCAAGCCCCCGCCCCGAAAATCATTGCTGTGGGGCAGGGAATTCTTTCGTCCCTGCTGCAGACCCCTCATCACTGAACACTGTGAGCACTGAGCGCTGCACATATGAAACTTTGCTCATTTTCAAATTTTCTGCTCACGCACATAAACGCACAAAAAAACACGCTTGTCTGAATGAGGCCTAAGGGGGCCTTCAAACTAGCGATAAAATTGTGCAATTTTTGTGCGATACGAGAGTGAGTGAAAACACAGAATTACAAAATCAATGATTTTCAATGGTTTCCTTCACTTTTGCTACGTTTTCACTCATGCAATGTTGCGGGAGAAAAAAAAACGCAGCACGCCCTAACTTTCTGCATTTTGCATTTTTTATCTCTCATGTTTCCGTATGGAGCTTCCTTTTTATTGCTTCGCAAAGCAGGAACTTGCAATTTTCATGCGATGCAATGCATTTTCACATTAGAAAGTCCTAATGACTTTCGTACTAAAAACTGATGGCAAAATCTCACGAAAAAACGCGCGAGAAAAATCACAAGTAGCAGTGATGTTTTTGCAAAAAAAAGCAGATCTTATACTCAAAAATTGTGGGAAAAGAAATTGCGATTTTCATGCAGCGATATCGCGATCACCACTGTCAAGGAGCCCTAAGACTGCATAGAGGTCTGCACATGAACATTTAGCTCTTTCATATTGCAGTCTGGCTCTCTGCATACTACCAGGGTCTATGGTGATTGAACCTGCCCTGCAGTTTATCAGATGGTGCATTTTTGGCTCCCTTTTCTGTGAGTTATGTCTTTAATACATTTCTTCCCTCACCTCTGTGATTCTAAAGAAAAACAGGCATAGTTGCTGGTGTGGTTTGGGAAGCATGGCTTCATGTAGAGTATGATTTGTCACTTAGATCTGGGAACTATTTACTATTTTTCAAGACCATTTAAAGTGAATATCCATGTATAACAACATCGGATGGGTGCTGAATGGCAGAACTCAGCTTCACCTTCAGCAGCAGATTAGATTTGCTGAGTGCTGATTCCTAGTCTATGCTGCCCAGAGGCCTGTAATTTCCAAGAACTAGAGAAAGGAAACGGCACTCCAAATTTCAATTTTGCTCTTAAATTAGAATATTTAATTCATATTTTAATATACATCGTAGGCAGTTAAAGGGTGAAGTTGTGGATGGAGTATATCTCTCTCCCAGGCTCTTAGTCTGGGCAGGGTGGTGATCCAATCCATAACTTCAGACTGGTTCTCAGAAAACTCAGCTGTAGGCACTGACCCCGTTACTGGGGCATAAAGACTGCAGGTCTTTGGAGTCAGTACTGACAAGCTGAGGAGGGAGTACAACCTTACAGCGTGGACCTGAGGAAACCTCTGTGCACCCTGCGTGGTGCATCTTTGCATGTGTTACGTTGAATGGACTTCTTTGTTGCTTTGCCTGGAGTGTACCTTAAAGAATAAAACTGAAGTATGTTTTATGCATTTTCTAGTCCAGAGTGTCATTGCCGCCCCCAACTCCTGGAAGACTTTGTTACAACATATTTAATGAAACTTGTTTTCAATTTAATTGAAGTCATGAACTTCAATATTTTAGACTTTCATGTGATCCATGATCAATTTTCTAGACATTAAATGCATAGGTAATATTACCTGTAGCAATATTTCGGAAACTATTCCTTCGTCAGGTGCAGTATGTTGCATCTGGGTCATGTCACGTAGTTAACAGGGGGAGAGTGGGGAACAACCAGAGGAGACAAGAAAAATACTGACATCGGCCTTTAAAATTTAACCTGTTAAGGACCAGGTGCTGTAAATTTACGGCGCCTGGTCCTGGGCTTAAAGCCCAGGCGTATGTAAAATTACTGTGGGGATTAAAGCCTCCTGCTTCTGAAATCAATCAGAAGCAGGACGGGCTGTCGGCTGTTATTCACAGCTAATAACCCGGAGGAGGAGGGAGAAGTGGGTTTTAACCCTTTCTGCCTTCTCCTTTGTTTAGTACATATCGCTCAATGAGCGATATGTATTAAAAAGTGAAAGTGGAAGTGTTTCTTCCACTTCAGGAGCCTGGGGGTCACGTGACTGTTGGGATTCCCTGCTACAGCAGAGCTGCAGGGTCGTAGTAGACCATGATCAGCTCTGCCAGTGACTATTGTTACAGGGGATGTTTTCCCTGTAACTGGGGCTCCTATGGATACCCCAGCTACAGTGGAAAAATGTCAAATAAAAAAACCCAGAAACATGTGAATGTCCCCCAGAGGTCTTAAATGACTTAAATGACGCCATGGGGGACATAGATAGTAAAAAACATAATTACATACATCAGTAAATAAAAATTACAGAATACAACAACAATGTATACATAAGAAAGACGATAACCCAAGGCAGACGCCAACCAAAACCATTGCTATATGCGCCCTATAATCCAAAACCATACATATTATATATCAAAACAACCAAAACAAAATGAGGAACCTCTTCCCATACTTTATTTTAGCGTAAATATACTTATTTAAAAAAAAATAACTATACATGTTCAAATCATTCTTTTTAGCTTTTTACCCACAATAAAACTAAAAAACGGAAAAAAGTCAGTGAAAAGATATTTTTTAAAAAACAGCCCTATATGTAACGGAAAAAAAAAAAAAATAGCAAAAATAATTTTGATAGCTAAAGGAAAAAAAAATAGGGCAGTAAAACAACCACATGGCTAAAATCTAGAGTTGAGCGAACATGTTCGTCCGAGCTTAAAGGGGTTGTCCCGTGAAAGCAAGTGGGGTTAAGCACTTCTGTACGGCCATATTTATGCACTTTGTAATATACATCGTGCATTAAATATGAGCCATATAGAAGTTATACACTTACCCACTCCGTTGCTGGCGTCCCCGTCTCCATGGCGCCGACTAAAGTTGCTTCTTTAGTCGCACGAACAGTCGCGCTTGCACACCGAAGGATTCCTCTTCTGTCTACCTCTGGGCTCACGAGCTGCGTCCTGGCTCCTCCCTCTTCTCCGCGTCATCGTAGCTCTGCCTCCGTCACGTGGTGCCGATTAGCCAATTAGGTGGCTGTAATCGGCAGTGGAACGCAAGACAGGAGAAGATAATCCATGGTGCACCATGGGAGAAGACCCGCGGTGCACCATGGGAGAAAACCGCGGTGCACCTTGGGAAAGGACCGGCGGCCATCTTTAAAAGAAAAGAAGAAGCTGCCCGAACGGGGATGCAGGTAAGTGATTTTTTTTTTTTTAAATAACAAAGGGATTGTTTTTAACGGGGCACAATGTGGGGGCATGTAGAAAAAAATTTTTGATTTCACCACGGGACAACGCCTTTAATGCTCGTTCCAGTATTAGCATACCCGATTGTGCTCTTGTTACTCGAGTGAGTACCCCGCCAAGTTCGACCCCTCCCTGTTTTGACCCCTCCCCGCATTACCACTTCCTGCTGTGACGTGGGGGGGGGGGGGGAAGAGAGGGAGAGGAAAAAAAGAAGAAAAGCTCGGCACCAGGTGGGTCCAATACAAAAATGCTCAAGTCCCCCATTGACTTCAATGGGGTTCGTTACTCGAATAGAGCTCTCGAATATTACGAAAAACTCAACTCGAATAACGAGCACCCGAGCATTTTGGTACTCGCTCATCTCTACTAAAATCCCTAAAAATTGTCTGGTCCTTTAGGTACAAAAGAGCTTGGTTCTTAAGGGGTTAAAACCCACTGGGCTAGTTGTCTACAGTCTTCATGGCAAACACAATAAAGGAAAGCAACCCTAATCACAAATGAAGTCTGTGTGTGTATATATATATAAGCTACACCAAACCACTAAGTCCAACACACAAGACAGAGAAGCATAGGAAATAGAACTTTATTAGAGCTTAAAGGGGTTGTCTCGCGAAAGCAAGTGGGGTTATACACTTCTGTATGGCCATATTAATGCACTTTGTAATATACATCGTGCATTAAATATGAGCCATACAGAAGTTATTCACTTACCTGCTCCGTTGCTGGCGTCCCCGTTGCCATGGCTCCGTCTAACTTCGGTGTCTTCTTGCTTTTTTAGACGCGCTTGCGCAGATCTATCTTTTCCATTCGGCTCGGCTCGGCATCACCGGCATTTTGGCTCCGCCCCCTTGTACGCGTCACCGCGAAGCTCCGCCCCCCGTCACATGTGCCGATTCCAGCCAATCAGAGGCTGGAATCGGCACATGAGACGGGGGCGGAGCTTCGCGATGACGCGTACAAGGGGGCGGAGCCAAAATGCCGGTGATGCCGAGCCGAGCCGAATGGAAAAGATAGATCTGCGCAAGCGCGTCTAAAAAAGCAAGAAGACACCGAAGTTAGACGGAGCTATGGCAACGGGGACGCCAGCAACGGAGCAGGTAAGTGAATAACTTCTGTATGGCTCATATTTAATGCACGATGTATATTACAAAGTGCATTAATATGGCCATACAGAAGTGCTTAACCCCACTTGCTTTCGCGAGACAACCCCTTTAAGATTACCAAAAAATGGTTTAAAAACATAGTATGCAGTGTCCATATAAACAGGCTCACACAATCTGGTAATATTACATTTAAACAAGCCAATACCTTGGCATACAAAATAATAGAAGTAGTCAGTCCCTGTACAGTATATGTAATGATCAGGGGCGTACCTAAGGGCTATGGGGCCCGGGTACAAAAGTTCAGCTTGGGGCCCCCCCCTGGGCCTCCACCCCACGCTCCCCCATACCAATACCTAGATCGTGCTGCAAACATGATCTCCCCCTTGGCGTAATTTTTCCAAACATGATGCATTTCCTGCACATGAACATTTGTTTGTAGCCCCACAGGCCACTCACACACACACCGCTTTTTACCGCTAGTAGCGCGGTGTCCCGGGCGCCGTACTAACCGCGGTACAACACTCCCATAGATTTTAATGAGCTCACTTCAACCTGTGCTCGAACACAGTGTTTCTAACGCTGTGATTTTCGAGAGCTGTCTGTTTTATTTTTGCGTTGTCGTGGTTTTTAACACACCTCCTCACAATGATGGGGTGCATTAAAAAGCGCCGTCAGACGCTGTAACCTGTGTTCAAAAACGCTGCTCGAAATCCTGGTAAAAATGCCACGATTTCAAGCTGCGTTTTCTGACCACGTGTCTATCTATCTATCTCATATCTATCTATATACTATCTATCCCATATCTAACTATATACTATCTATCTCATATCTATCTATATACTATCTATCTCATATCTATCTATATACTATCTATCCCATATCTATCTATATACTATCTATCTCATATCTATCTATATACTATCTATCCCATATCTATCTATATACTATTTATCTATCCCATATCTATCTATCTATCTATCTATCTATCTATCCCATATCTATCTATATACTATCTATCTATCCCATACCTATCTACATACTAGCTATCTATATACTATCTATCTATCTGCTATCTATATACTACCTATCTGCTATCTATATACTATCTATGCATCCCATATCTATCTATATACTATCTATGTATCCCATATCTATCTATACACTATCTATCTATACACTATCTATCTATACACTATCTATCTATACACTATCTCATATCTATCTATCTCATATCTATCTATACACTATCTATCTCATATCTATCTATACACTATCTATCTATATACTATCTATCCCATATCTATCTATATACTAGCTATCTGCTATCTACATACTATCTATCTATCTGCTATCTATATACTATCTATGTATCCCATATCTATCTATATACTATATATAGATAGATAGTATATAGATAGATATGGGATAGATAGATAGCAGATAGATAGATAGATAGATAGCAGATAGATAGATAAAGGAGGGAGACAGACAGACACACACACACACACACACACACATATGCACTTACCCCAGGGCCCGGTCCACTTCTCCTTCATGTGACAGCAGCAGCAAGCCAGCAACTCAGAAGCTTCCCGTCCAGCAGGAAGCAGGGGGCAGCACATGATCACTGTGCTCTGCTGCCCCATGTGACTTCTTCCCTCCTCCCCTGCCGTCCCATGTGACTTCTTCCCTCCTCCCCTGATGTCCCAGGTGACTTCCTCCATCCTCCCCTGCCGGCCCATGTAAGTTTCTCCCTCCTCCTCCCTGCTCTGCCGAGCCTTCATCTCACGCTGGCCGTTCCGGCTGCTGCATGATGAGAAGTTTGCTGCAGTTGGTACGGGCAGCGATTAGTGCACTAAATGTGCATGTGGGTATTGCAGAGGGCGGCCTCGGGGGCCCCTGAGCTCAGGGGCCGGGTCGCCATGGCGACCCCAGCACCCCCTGACGCTACGCCTATGGTAATGATTCAATCACTATATGTATAAAGAGAACATGGAGGACTACATGGCATTCCTTAGCCCACAAACATTGCAAGCCACCCTCCTCTGCAACTTACCCCCCTTAACCCCTATCTCACAAGAGGTTTCTTGATAGCTCACCATCCACTTCCATGATAACCAGACTTTCATTAGAGAAGTAGGAAAACTGTTCCACTCTGGAAAATCACTCCAACATACTAAGTGACTCTTTGTATATCAATCCACAAACTCTGTGTCCCACCTTCCGGCTTCCAGACCACCACCAATCTTTCCAATAGGCATGCCACTCCTAGCCTCTAGTCTCAATATCCAAGTCTGCAATGGCTTCTAGCACTCTGGAATCCTTCCAGGTGAAATAGGTCACAGGCCTAAGTAGTTCATAGGCACAAGCCTAGCAACTCCAATAGGCACTGCACACAAATCACCTGCACTTATCCACAGCATTGGTGTCACTATGTAAATCTCGCCATCAGAACAAGACTCTGCCTGGGCCTACTCCACTATCCGTTACACCCCCTGTAGCTTACCACCAAGAGGACTTCAATGAACAAAGTCAGCCACAGCAGCATGCTCTGCACGATACTTACCAGGCTCCTTCCCGGAGGGACACACGCAGCCAAGGCCAGGGTATCACTACAGGTCACCTGGGACACCCCTAGGATAGGGAATGCCCACTAACTGGATAACAGGGATTAGTTGTCACGTGTGACGCCACCGTTTCTACACACACCAGTATGAACCTCGTCAGATAATAAATTCAGCCACAGACAGTTCCGAGTACCACGGGTCTCTTGGAACGGTTAGAGCCCGGTATAAACTTTACTTGAAAATAGATGATACAAGGCAATTCAATTTAAGACTTCACAGTGCAGGCAAATGACTAGACTTCAGAACGTAGTACCTCCACACGGCTCTCATCAGCTCAAGGATGCACATGTGTGAACTGAGATTATTTATCTTGCAGTACCTCCACCCAAACTTGGAGATGCATGGGTGTGACAATTACAGGGTGTACGCCTGTAATTACGCAGTGATCCAGACTTCAGACGGCCGCGTAGGAAAATTGGAAGATCAGATAGTGCCTCTGCACTGGATTTGAAAGAAAGTAGTTACTTACAAATGCTCTCTCACTCCTGGGGGCTTACTCCATTTACATCCAGCTCACAAACAGCCCGGGAAATCTCTCCTCCTCTTCCATGCTTCAGTACATGAGGGCTGATGGTGCCCCCATGTACCTGGACCTGCTGAACAGCACCACTCCTGAAGACATGGACCCTTTCCTACTCTCAATCACTCACTTTTATAACTTCCTCTCATACCACATGACATGACAGACTTTATACATTTACATGCAAGCTTTGGATTTTTATTAAACACTTAACCCTTCTAGCGCTGCAGCTGTGCAACACACATACTGGAAATAACAAGATAGGTTTGCACAGTGCATCAACATAGGACAAACATGTATGACATTAATGGAGGGGACCGGAATAAAGTACTGGGTCACACACACACACATATATATATATATATATATATATATATATATATATATATATATATTAGTATATACAGTTCAAAATATACATGTGTACAGTACAAAAACAATGTAACTACTGAAACTCTCAGATAACTAACAAGTCCAGTTACAGACCAGCAAGTATAAAGGCTATGTCTTCAGTCCATAGGCTGCAAGTGGAGAGTGTTTATTTACTTTATATATAAATACATGAACAAAGCAAAGTATTTGCAACAGTGTATATTTCTAGATGATAAAAGTTATTACAGCAACATTGGCACTGATTTAGACTAAGGCTTCGCTCACACAAGCATTATTTTTGCACATTATGGCCTCATTCAGACTAGTGTGTTTTTTTACGCGAAAAAAATGCGCTCCTCTTCCTTACTCAGACCTCAGTATTCCAATGAGGTCTGACTAAAGAAGAGTAGAGGGGGATAATTACCTTATGTGATCTAGACTCTATGCTTCTCTTAATACATCCCAAAATTGTGTTTGCCTTTTTGGCTGCTGCATCACATTGTTGACTCATGTTCTGTCTATGATCTATTAGTATACCCAAGTATTTTTCACGTGCTGCTGCTTAGCTCAATTCCTCCTATTCTGTGCTTTTTTTTCATTTTTCTTGCCCAGATGTAGGACTTTGTATTTCTCCTTATTAAATACCATTCTGTTAGTCGCCGTCCTCTGTTCAAGTTTTTCTAGATCTCTTTGAATACTCTCTCTCTCTTGCTTAGTGTAAGGCCTCATGTCCACGGGGAAAATCAGGCCCGCTACGGATTCTCCATGGAGAATCTGCAGCGGGTCCCTCCTGCCCCATGGACATGAGCGCTGAAAATAAGAATAAATCAGAATAAACTTACCTCTCGCACGCTCCGGATACTTCCTTCGCTGCCGCGTCATCTTCTCAGCGTCGCGGCCGGATCTTCTTTCTTCGGCCCGGTGGATGCGCAGGATGACGTCGGTGACGTGTCCCGCGCATGCGCCGTCCCGAAGCAAAATGATCCGGCCGCGACTGAGAGAAGATGACGCGGCGGCGAAGAGAAGAAACGGAGCGGGTGAGTACAATCTGATTTTTGTCTCCCGCGGATCCGGACGGCTTCCATAGGCTTCAATAGAAGCCCGCGGGAGCCGTCCCCGCGGGAGACCCGCATGAAAATGGAGCATGGTCCAGATTTTTTCATGCTCCATTTTTTTAAAATCCCTTTTATTGACCATCCGCGGGTATTTATCTACCCCGCGGGTGGTCAATGCATCCCTATGGGGTGCGGATCCGCGTGCAGGAGAAGAGTTAAAATCTGCTGCGGATTTTAATTCTTCTTTTGCCCGTGGACATGAGCCCTTAGCTATCCCTCCTAGCTTTGTGTTGCCAGAAAATTTGATCAGTTTTACATCAATTCCCTTCTCCAGATCATTTATAAAAATGTTGAACAACACTGGGCCTAGGACAGAGCATTGTGTTACCCCACTTGATACATTCTTCCACTTGGATATGCAGCCATTTATGACAACTCTTTGAGTACGATCACTCAGCCAGTTGTGAATCCACCTAACAGTTGCCTTGTCAATCCCATATTTGCTCATTTTTCAATAAGTATGGTATAAGATACTTTGTGATACTTTTATTATAGGACTGTGAAAAGATTGCGTCTATTAGAAACAATAGTTTCCTATAGAAGACTTCACATAAGGGAATTTTAGACACACAAAATACTTGCATCTAATAAAAATAGAACATGCGTGTGCGAAGCTCGTATCTAAGGTCCATGGTGCGTGAAAAGATAGGACCTGACCTATCTTCGGTGTGTGCTGCGCAGGAGTTTCCATTGACTCCTATGGGAGCTGGATAACATGCATCACATACCTCCCAATCGTATAAACAGGCAGTTTCTCAGCTAATTAAGCTCGAGGCTTAATAGCTGGAAATCACTCGTTGGTGAGATTTTTGCACGAGCAAGATGCAATGTTTTAGCGCTGCTATTTGAGCGCTAAAATAGCGCTCGTGTGAACGAGGCCTAATAGACAGAGTGTCCATGACTGGGCTGATCTGTATCATGACATGCAATAATATAACCTTCATGGTAGTGAATTATATAGCAGAGGTTTGCAGCACAAGCAACTTTAAGAGAGAGGCTCTAGAGTTGCTGTACATGAGGATCTATGAACACTGAAAGGTTTTAATTTTCATTGAAGGTATGCTTTAAATGGTCATTAGCATTACCAAAAAAAATAACTCTAAAGTGCTAATTTCTTGGCGTTTGACATCATTTTAACTTGCTCCCCTCTTTTGTGAACTCTGCCTCTAGCAGCAGAGATATCAAGACAGATTACTGGAAATGGAGGTGTCTCTGTGCTTGCTGCTGTCTCATACTGTCAATAGATATCAATGGTGAGAAGAGAAAAAGAGAAAGCTGTGGAAATAAGACAGCGGCAGAGAAATATTTACACAGAGAAGCGGCTGTAGATTCTGGTAAATGTTTTATTAGACCCAGTGCTGAATTTACAACTGCACTGGTCAGTACTGCTGTATAATATCCTCCATGCTGCTTCTACTTCTTTGTGGGAGAGATATATCGATAAGAGAGCAAATTTCTTCTTTTCTATGGGAGACATCATACAGCTATTCTCTGCCCACTAGATCAGGGGAAACCGCTGAAAAATGCTATATGTAAGTCAGATTATGGCCAGAACTACTGCTGTTCCTCATATACCCACATGACAGCTTATTCAAGAAAGGCACCTGAAAAGCTGAATACACTTTTAGACATACGCACATATGGAAATATGCATTTTTACAATGGCCTTTAAAGGACTTGACGACTATTTGATAATTACCTCTCTGCAACATTACTTTTTATAGTTTATAAATTACAGATGTAATGATCCCTAACATAACAGACGTCGCGCTATGCTATTACTATAGCGTACCATTCTAATATACTTACTATTAGAAGGACACACTACGTTAATAGCGTGGCATGCCGTCTGCTATGTTAATGATTGCTGCATCTGTGCAAGCCTGGAATTCTGTCCTAGATGTTTTGCTTTTGTAATTGTTTTAATATAATTCTTACTAAGTAATAATCAATAGTAATAACAGATGTGGAATCGTTAACATGACTGGCAGATCTTGAGTGACAGCATAGTAGCACACTTTAGTTATCACAATGCATTAAATGACAAGTAAAGGTTTGTTGCACCTGTATTTGTGCGCTACCTGAAATATGGAGTCCTTTAATACATGCAACAGTACTCTTCAGTATTCTATAGATCTTCGAAATGCCACAAGGCAAGCATGTAGAAATATAAAATATTCAGTTGTTACAGAACCTGATGCTTGATTTAATAAATGTCAACCGGCTCTGCAGAATTTTGGTAGTATTGTACCAGTGAGTTGAAATTAATTTAAATGAAGATTGCTGAGGAACAGATTATTAGAACAGATGTTGAGGGACCAAGCCGAAATTCACAAGAGAGGAAAAGCAGGAAGATTTTTTAGTGAAAAAAAGTTATGTTTTAATAAAGAGGAATGACATTTTAGTTGACAAGCAAAAGATACAAAGATATTCCATGTTATCATGTATCCTACAGCCCACATATAGCGGTAGAAGCTGACTTGAGTCACACAACTTTTTACACTAATAGAAATGTAAATGGGTTTTCCCACCATAGGAACTGACCCCCACGGCCCGTTAGAATGAAGAGGTCACATTGCTACATAAATGTTGTGGCACTTTCATGGGGTTTCCCTTCACAGTGATGCTCCTAGTCAGTTTCTGTACAGGCAATACTGCTTTGTTCAATTGAAATGTGCTGCACAATGAAAAGCCAAGGGCATTGCTATAAAGGCAGAAGTATCTTTATTCTCCTGTTCTCCACTGTGGGTTCCATCACCCTACCAATCCTAATGTCATGGCATAACCTAATGATCTAATATATATACCTCTTGGCCTGATTGGTGTAGTTTGTTATTAAAACAACTCTGCCCTCGTGTGTATGTATTATGTAACTACATGCTATGCCTCACACTCACTCATCATCACCATAGCATCTACAAGGTGGCCACATAAAAGTAGCCCGGTACCACACTCATATGAAAGTTGTCTAAATGAAAATCTGTCTTTGTTGCCCCTAGCAACCAATCACAGCACTCCATTCATTTCTTTTTTTATACTGCTAAGATAAAATGAAAGCTGCAATGTGATTGGTTGCTATGGGCAACATAGATTTTATTTTAGATAGCTTTCATAAGAGTGTGATGGCGGGATAATTTTCTATGGCCGACTGTACAACAAACTTCACTACAATGTTGTTTACAAGAAAATATTTTAATTAGATGCACTATGAATATCGTGCAGAGGCTTTTGAAAATTTCTGCCAGTGTCTTCAAAAGTAGGAGTGGGGACCACACAAAGGGACCTCCACGTTGGTTTCCCTGAGTGTTTTATGAAATAGCTGACATCTTTGCATTATAACTATTATTCTAATTTCACTGAATTATTTTCCCATAGCATGGAGATTTATATAATATATATATATATATATATATATATATATATATATATATAAACTAGCTGATATACCCGGCTTTGCCAAGTTAATTTTGTACATGTGTTTACATGTTGTTCGCACTGAAGATTTTATGAAGTTGTGGGTACTTCAGAGGATCCGAGGAATAAAATATATATACACATAGGGGAGCATTAGATTCTCCTCAGAGTGCATGTACCGATGTCCCTCTGCAGAATGTGCCACTCCTCCCACTGTCCTCAATTTTTACCCTTAAAAAAAATGCCCTTTTTCTTAAAATTTACCTCCAGACTGGAGGCTGCAGCCCCTTCTTAGTCTTAAAGGCATGCTCCATCCCTGCAGTCCATGGCCCCTTTCTTATGTACTTTACAGCCTTTCAGTATATGCATAAAGAGGCCAGTTAGACTCTCCTCAGTATATGCTAGCAGAGGTCAGTTAGAATCTCCTCAGTATATACACATAGGGGTGAGGTAGATTCTTCTCAGTATATACACATAGAGGTGAGGTAGATTCTGCTCAGTATATGCACACTGAGGGCAATTAGATTCTCCTCAGTATATACACATAGAGGTGAGGTAGCTTCTCAGTAAAGGCACAAAGAGAGCAGTTAGATTCTCCTCAGTATATGCACACAAAGGTCAGTTAGATTCTCCTCAGTCATTACACATAGAAGTGAGGTAGATTCTCCTCAGTATATACACATAGAGGTCAGTTATATTCTCTTCGGTATATATACATAGAGGTTACTAGAGTCTCATCAGTAAACAAATAATTTCCCTAGGCTTTGTGTTTTCTGAGAAAAGAACTATCTCAGGTATCACAGATTTTCGCACAGTTTTTCACACTTAGGCCTTAGTCAGACGGGCGTTTTTTTGCGCGATTTGCGCATGCGCATGCGTCCGGCGATTTTTTTAAAACCATTGCTTTGCAATGGTATCGGACACATGAGCGCTTTTTATGCGCTTGTCCGATAAATTATAGAACAGAAATCGCAGATCGCACCTATCTGCGATCTGCGATTCCTGTTCTCTTCTCTATATGCGCTCAATGGGGCAGGCGGCAGCGCCGACCCCATTGAGAACATATAGAAGACAAATCATTCTTCTCTGCCACAGCTGTAACAGCTGTGGCAGAGAAGAACAATGTTTGCCCATTGAATTCAATGGAGCCGGCAATACAGCCGGCTCCATTGAAAGCAATGGGCTGCCGGCGTGCGCGGGATGAATTGTCGGGAAGGGCTTAAATATATAAGCCCTTCCCTGCAATTCATCCAGAAAAGTGTTAAAATAAAAAATATATATATACTCACCTGCTCCCTGCAGCCGGAGTTCCGCGCGGCCGGCTTGCAGTGGGTGTGAAGGGGGTGTGAGTCAGACCTGCCTCTGATTGGCTCAGCTGAATGCAATGTGCTGGACAGCTCCGGCCCGTTTCTAATGAAACGCGGCTAGGAGCAGATTTTCGGGCGATTTTCGGGCACCGGTCACGCGATTTGCGGATGCGCATCCGTAATGCGATCAGCAAATCGCGTGAAAAAACGCCCGTCTGACTAAGGCCTTAGAATTGAATATTGAAATTGCAACTCCTTTACTTTTTCTATTTAGAACAAAAAGAATGGTCCTGGCAAATTTCATGTTTGTATGGTACAGTTGTGCGTTATTAGTTATATTACATATAGGGTCACTTACTTTGGTGCTTAGAATTGAATAATCAAGTTGCAACCCCTTTACTTTTTCTATTTAGGATATAAGGAAGGGTCGTGACAAATTTTGCGCTTGTGCGGTACAGATGTGTCATTAGTTACATTTCATAGGGAGTCAATTACTTTTGTACTTAGAATTGAATAATCAAGTTGCAACCCCCTTACTTTTCCTCTTTAGGACCTAAGGATGGTTGTGCCAAATTTCAAGTTTGTACACCACTGAGAAGTTAGAGAATTAGTGGCCAGTCAGTCAGTGAGGGCTTTTGCATATATATATATATATATATATATATCAGGCATCTTTCTGGAATAGGCTCTCTACCAGCATAACATAAAGGCCTGTGATTCTCCTTTAACCCTTTCCAATGCAGTGTGGAAACTCATCCAACATTGAGATTTCCTGCATAGCTCCCATGTTGGGCGAGGTCCGACATGTTTCTAACACTATGTAGAAGAGAGGGACCATCATCAGAGTTCTCTTCTGCATGTGTATATTACAGTATGCAGGGGAGGTCAGATTTCTGATCTCCCTCCTGCATACAGTGTACATATATAAAATATATAGTAGGGGTGTGCTACAGAGGATGACCTGTAGGGGGCAACAGACAATTAGTCTGGTGCCTGAAGTAAGAGGGAAAACACCCACAGGTGTGGTCAGTAATATAAAAAGGGTTGTTTCTACTGCAGTGGAGGAGAGTGTCTGGCTGAGAAGGCCAGGAAGACAGCTCAATGGAGCTGCAGGGCTGTTAGCCCAGAGTGTGTGGCTGCCCCCTGAGCCAATCAGGGGGCAGGTCTGACTCACACCCCCTTCACACCCACTGCAGGCCGGCCGCGCTGAACTCTGGCTGCCGGGACAAGGTAAGTATATATATTTTTTTTATTTTAACACTTTTCTGGATGAATTGCAGGGAAGGGCTTATATATTTAAGCCCTTCCCAACAATTCATTCAGCGCTGTCCGGCATCCCATTGCTTTCAATGGAGCCGGCTGTATTGCCGGCTCCATTGAATTCAATGGGCAAACATCGTCCTTCTCTGCCACAGCTGTTACAGCTGTGGCAGAGAAGAATGATTTGTCTTCTATATGTTCTCAATGGGGTCGGCGCTGCTGCCGCCTGCCCCATTGAGCGCATATAGAGAAGAATACAGGAATCGCAGATCGCAGATAGGTGCGATCTGCGATTTCTGTTCTATAATTTATCGGACGAGCGCATAAAAAGCGCTCATGTGTCCGATACCATTGCAAAGCAATGGTTTTAAAAAATCGCCGGACGCATGCGCATGCGCAAATCGTGCAAAAAAACGCCCGTCTGACTAACGCCTAAGGGTGGCTTTACATGAGTATGTGTGTGGGCCGTAAATAGGTGCGCACAAAAGTGCGCACCCACATACATGCACAAACAGAGTGAATGCAGGTCCGTGCCTATTGCCTTGAATGGGGCTGTGGCTGCTGCTGACAGCCCCATTGTAAGCAATGGGCTGCCAGCAATCTCTGCAGTGATTTTCGGGGGAGGGCTTTAAATATAACCTTGATCAGTGTCAAGAGGACTCCCCACAGGGGGTTTAGAATCCCCTGTCACAGCTGAAGCGGAGGAATTCTTCATCTCCGCCGGGGTGTAAAGAATCACCTGCCACAGCTGTAACAGCTGTGGCAGAGGATTTCTTCATCCCTGCGAGGAGTTAAGAATCCCCTGACACAGCTGTGATAGCTGTGGCAGAGGATTGCGATGTTCTCCCATTGCTTTCAATGGGACCGGCACATCTGCAGCGCTCAGCCAATCACAGGCAGCTCTCAGCCATTCATTGTATGACAGCCGAGTGCTGCCTGTGATTGGTCACAGCACTTAGCCAATCATAGGCAGCACCTGGCCATTCATAGAATTCAATAAATGGTCAAGCACTGCCTGAGTGTTGTGACCAATCACAGTCAGCACTTAGCTGTCATTCAATGAATTGATGAGAGCTGCCTGTGATTGGCTGAGCGCGCAGCCAATAAGATACAGCCCTTTCAGCAGGCAGGGTTTTAAAATCCCCGCTCCCCGCCTGCTGAAAGAGCTTCAGAGCAGTGCAAGGAGAAGACAGGCTGGACGCGCCTGAGTCCCGGCAGCTGAGGAGAGGTGAGTATATATTTTTTTGATTTTTTTAACACATTCTAGGGATAATTTTCAGGGAATGGCTTATATATTTAAATCCCTTCACTGAAAATCCTTGCAGGATTTGCCAGCAGCCCATTGCTTTCAATAGGACTGCAGAAGTATCGGTCCCATTGAAAGCAATGGGAGAACATTGCAATCCTCTGTCACAGCTGTGACAGCTGTGGCAGGGAATTCTTTACTCCCTGCGGGGAGTCTTCGTGGCACTGATGACTGTGACAGTGCTGTCACAGTGTTTAATGACAAGATAAAGAAAATAGTGACTGGCAGCATTCAGCAATGTAGAAAAATCCAAAATTTATTTCCCCATTACAAAGATTTCAGCAACGTTTCGGTCGCAATGGACCTTCCTCAAGCCTTGCTTGAGGAAGGTCCATTGCGACCGAAACGTTGCTGAAATCTTTGTAATGGGGAAATAAATTTTGGATTTTTCTACATTGCTGAATGCTGCCAGTCACTATTTTCTTTATCTGGATTGCACTCTCGGAGCCTTTCTGGTTTAGGCTTCCTGACTGGCGTTTGCATATCATCTTGCCTGGCTCTATATGAGGATATATGCTGTGCTGCTGAGAACCTCCTTTTCTATTCAGTGTTTAATGACAAGGGGACTCCCCGCTGGGGAATATTGACACGCACCAGCGACCTATGGTGCATGCATGTCCTATGTTTTGCAGATACGTGCGTTTACACGCCTGTAAAACACGAACATGTGAACACATCATAGAGAACCAATGGTTCTAATAGGAGCATGTTTTTGTGTGCACAACTGTACGCACATAAACACGCTCATGTGAATCCACCCTAACACAGTTAGTTTTGGCAGCAGCATTTTCAGTTCTTCATCTCTGCCTTCCAAGAGCCATACCCTTTTTACTTTCATGTTAACATAGCTTGTTTTTGTGGGATTAGTTGTACTATTTAATGTATTGAAAATTTTGAAAGAAATGTTTGTGTGGAATAAAAAAGAAGAAACTGCAATTGCAGGATTGTCTTTGGGTTTCATTTTCATGGTGTTCATTCTGCAGCTTTATGTGGCAAGCTGTATTCTCACTTGTAGAATTTTGCAGTATATTTGACTTTTTGTGCCCCCCGCCCTTTGCCTAAATGCTTAAATGTTTTCTTTGCTATTGACCTTCAAAAACCCGCCATGCATATCCTGTGAGAGTTGGGAAGGGGTTAATGTAAATCAAGCATAATCTCAGGATCAATTTTTTCTTTTCCTGGTATAACTTCACACAAGTGCAGCGTTTGGTATAATTTCTTCAAACTAATGTTATATTTTATTATTTTTTAATGAAAATCAGTTTTACTACGCAAAGATGGTAAAAGCAAATTACATCAACTCCTATGGGAGGATGGATGTCAGGACCGAGACAACTTACGATTTAATGGTCATCCATTTTTCTCATCTGTCCTTGCATAGAATTCAATATATAAAAGACAGGTAAAAACTTCTGCTGTCCCCACTGAGTCCAATATAAAAAGAACTAAATTCCAAAAATAGAAAACGGAAAATGTTGTCATTTGATGTCAGCGTGATAGACTAAAGTTGCGGTCAACTACAACTTTAATTATCGCAGAAGCTGCATTGGAAGGCAAGAATTATGCGACTGTTATGACCTTCACACTACGCTAGTTGCCACAGAACATTAGGGGAGATTGGTCAATGCAGGGTAAAGAAAAAGTAGAGCAGCTGCCCTTAGGAACCCATCAGATTCCAGTTCTCATTTTTAGGAGACCCTTGTGGCTTTTAAACATCCCAACATGCAGTATTTTAAGTTACTGTAATAAACTACTTACTTGTGAACTGCAATAGCATACATACTCAAGAGGCTACTGACTGTATACCCTGTAAATCTAACAGAGCAGATACTGAAAAAAGGAACAGTGGTTTCTACTGTCACTAAATGAGTTCATAATGATGAAAGTTTTTGGGGAACTACACATTAAAAGAAAAGTCAAAATGTTATTTCTTTCCTCCACCCCTGGCCAGTCAGTCAGCAATGAACAAATACAAATGATCTAAAATATTATAATACAGTACTCAGACCTAACCTGTAAAACGAGTTAATGATCCCTAGTAGTCAACACCACAGTATCTAATGGCAATGGCATCTACCACAACAAAGTGAGAGGGGAGGAAAATTACTGAGATCACTATTACTGGCAATTCCAAAAGGACAATTTGTAGCACAACTAATTTAACTATTTACAAATTTCTCTTCATTTTTCACAATGCATAGTTACTCACATTCCGACACATTTACAATGAGGTCTCTTCAAACAAATATCAAGTAGTTTCTAGAGATGAGCGAACGCGTTCGTCCGAGCTTGATATTCGTGCGAATATTAGGGTGTTCGGGATGTTCGTTATTCGTAACGAACACCATGCGGTGTTCTGGTTACTTTCACTTACTTCCCTGAGACGTTTGCGCGCTTTTCTGGCCAATTGAAAGACAGGGAAGGCATTACAACTTCCCCCTGTGACGTTCAAGCCCTATACCACCCCCCTGCTGTGAGTGGCTGGGAAGATCAGGTGTTCGCCTAATATAAAAGTCGGCCCCTCCCGCGGCTCGCCTCAGATGCCTGGTGAGTTAGATGAGGGACAGTGCTGTTTGTACCGGAGCTGCTGTAGGGAAAGAATTGGTAGTTAGTGTAGGCTTCAAGACCCCCCAAAGGTCCTTATTAGGGCCACTGATAGCTGTGTGTTGGCTGCTGTTAGCAGTGGCATTTTTTTTTCTTCTCAAAATCGGCTCTGCAGAGCGTTGCACCTGGCATTAGGGACAGAAGTGCTGCATAGGCAGGGAGAGTGTTAGGAGTGAGTGTAGCCTTCAAGAACCTCAACGGTCCTTTCTAGGGCCATATTTATCCGTGTGCAGTACTGTCCAGGCTGCTGTTAGCTGTGCTGCATTTTTTTTGGGCTTCTCAAAATCGCCTCTGCAGAGCATTCCACCCTCCATTGATACTGCAGGGAAAGAATTGTATAGGCAGGGCCACAACACAGTTATTATTCATAGAATATACGCAGTGCTGCCTTTTGCTTGTAAAACAAGTGAAAATAATTCTATTTGTCCTGCCTCTGTCCGTCCTAACGCCGGTGGACACGTGTGAGCTGCGTGAACAACATTGCTAAATCATACGCACCCAGCTACGCTTTACTGCTGGCTTCGCCATTTGCTTTCCTTAATTGGGAAAAAAATACCTGCTCTGCCAGAGTTATAATAACTCTGCTACCCTCATGTTCTGTGACACATAAGCAGGGACACAGCACAGTTATTAAACTTCTCATGTTCATTGAATATACGCAGTGCTGCCTTTTGGTGGAAAAAAACTGAAAACAAATCTATTTGTCCAGCCTCTGTCCGTCCTAACGCCTGTGGACACGTGTGAGCTGCGTGAACAACATTGCTAAATCATACGCACCCAGCTACGCTTTACTGCTGGCTTTGCCATTTGCTTTCCTTAATTGGGAAAAAAATACCTGCTCTGCCAGAGTTATAATAACTCTGCTACCCTCACGTTCTGTGACACATAAGCAGGGACACAGCACAGTTATTAAACTTCTCATGTTCATTGAATATACGCAGTGCTGCCTTTTGGTGGAAAAAAACTGAAAACAAATCTATTTGTCCAGCCTCTGTCCGTCCTAACGCCTGTGGACACGTGTGAGCTGCGTGAACAACATTGCTAAATCATACGCACCCAGCTACGCTTTACTGCTGGCTTCGCCATTTGCTTTCCTTAATTGGGAAAAAAAATACCTGCTCTGCCAGAGTTATAATAACTCTGCTACCCTCACGTTCTGTGACACATAAGCAGGGACACAGCACAGTTATTAAACTTAGATTATTCATTCACTAGAGGCAGTGGGGCCTTTCGTTTTCCAAAAAGGGCAAAAATTATATTTGGCCTGCAGTCTTGCGCCAATTTATTTCCTGCCTGTGAAATCAAATCACTGGTAATACAGCATGCTGAGGGGTAGGGGTAGGCCTAGAGGACGTGGACGCGGCCGAGGACGCGGAGGGACAAGTCAGGGTGTGGGCACAGGCCGAGCTCCTGATCCCGGTGTGTCGCAGCCGACTGCTGCGCGATTAGGAGAGAGGCACGTTTCTGGCGTCCCCACATTCATCGCCCAATTAATGGGTCCACGCGGGAGACGGTTATTAGAAAATGAGCAGTGTGAGCAGGTCCTGTCCTGGATGGCAGAAAGTGCTTCGAGCAACCTATCGTCAACACGCAGTTCTGCGCCGTCCACTGCTGCAAATCCGAATCCTCTGTCTGCTGCTCCTCCTTCCTCCCAGCCTCCTCACTCCACTACAATGACACCTGCTCAGGAGCGGGAAGACTCCCAGGAACTGTTCTCGGGCCCCTGCTCAGATTGGGCAGCAGCGGTTCCTCTCCCACCAGAGGAGTTTATAGTCACTGATGCCCAACCATTCGAAAGTTCCCGGGGTCCGGGGGATGAGGCTGGGGACTTCCGCCAACTGTCTCAACAACTTTCTGTGGGTGAGGAGGACGATGACGATCAGACACAGTTGTCTTGCAGTGAGGTAGTAGTAAGGGCAGTAAGTCCGAGGGAGCAGCGCACAGAGGATTCGGAGGAAGAGCAGCAGGACGATGAGGTGACTGACCCCACCTGGTGTGCAACGCTTATTCAGGAGGACAGGTCTTCAGAGGGGGAGTCAAGGGCATCAGCAGGGCAGGTTGCAAGAGGCAGTGCGGTGGCCAGGGCCAGGGGTAGAGGCAGGGCCAGACCGAATAATCCACCAAGTGTTTCCCAAAGCGCCCCCTCGCGCCATGCCACCCTGCAGAGGCCGAGGTGCTCTAAGGTCTGGCAGTTTTTCACAGAGACGCCTGACGACCGACGAACAGTGGTGTGCAACCTTTGTTGCGCAAAGCTCAGCCGGGGAGCCAACACCAACAGCCTCACCACCACCACCATGCGCAGGCATATGATGGCCAAGCACCCCACAAGGTGGGACGAAGGCCGTTCAGCGCCTCCGGTTTGCACCCCTGCCTCTCCCCCTGTGCCCCAACCTGCCACTGAGATGCAACCCCCCTCTCAGGACACAGGCACTACCGCCTCATGGCCTGCACCCACACCCTCATCTCCGCTGTCCTCGGCCCCATCCAGCAGTGTAGTTCAGCGCACCGTCCAGCCGTCGCTTGCGCAAGTGTTCGAGCGCAAGCGCAAGTACGCCGCCACGCACCCGCACGCTCAAACGTTAACCGTCCGCATCGCAAAATTCATCAGCCTTGAGATGCTGCCGTATAGGGTTGTGGAAACGGAGTCCTTCAAAAGTATCATGGAGGCGGCGGCCCCGCGCTACTCAGTTCCCAGTCGCCACTACTTTTCCCGATGTGCCGTCCCAGCCCTGCACGACCACGTCTCCCGCAACATTGTACGCGCCCTCACCAACGCGGTTACTGCCACGGTCCACTTAACTACGGACACGTGGACAAGCACAGGCGGGCAGGGCCACTACATCTCCCTGACGGCACATTGGGTGAATTTAGTGGAGGCTGGGACCGAGTCAGAGCCTGGGACCGCTCACGTCCTACCCACCCCCAGAATTGCGGGCCCCAGCTCGGTGCTGGTATCTGCGGAGGTGTATGCTTCCTCCACTAAAGCACCCTCCTCCTCCTCCTCCTCCTCCTCCTCTGTCTCGCAATCAAGATGTGTTAGCAGCAGCATGTCGCCAGCAGTCGGTGTCGCGCGGTGTGGCAGCACAGCGGTGGGCAAGCGTCAGCAGGCCGTGCTGAAACTACTCAGCTTAGGCGATAAGAGGCACACGGCCCACGAACTGCTGCAGGGTCTGACACAGCAGACCGACCGCTGGCTTGCGCCGCTGAGCCTCCAACCGGGCATGGTCGTGTGTGACAACGGCCGTAACCTGGTGGCGGCTCTGCAGCTCGGCAGCCTCACGCACGTGCCATGCCTGGCCCATCTCTTTAATTTGGTGGTTCAGCGCTTTCTGAAAAGCTACCCACACTTGTCAGACCTGCTCGTAAAGGCGCGCCGGCTCTGCGCACATTTCCGCAAGTCCCACACGGACGCTGCCACCCTGCGCACCCTGCAACATCACTTTAAGCTGCCAGTGCACCGACTGCTGTGCGACGTGCCCACACGGTGGAACTCTACGCTCCACATGTTGGCCAGGCTCTATGAACAACGGAGAGCTATAGTCGAATACCAACTCCAACATGGGCGGCGCAGTGGGAGTCAGCCTCCTCAATTCCTTTCAGAAGAGTGGGCCTGGTTGGCAGACATCTGCCATGTCCTTGGTAATTTTGAGGAGTCTACCCAGGTGGTGAGCGGCGATGCTACAATCATTAGCGTCACCATTCCTCTGCTATGCATCTTGAGAAATTCCCTGCAAACCATAAAGGCAGCTGCTTTGCGCTCGGAAACGGGGGCGGGGGAAGACAGTATGCCGCTGGGTAGTCAGGGCACCCTCCTGTCTATTTCTCAGCGCGTACAGGAGGAGGAGGAGGAGCATGAGGAGGATGAGGAGGAGGGGGAAGAGACAGCTTGGGCCGCTGCTGACGGTACACCGGCTGATTGCCTGTCATCCTTTCAGCGTGTATGGCCTGAGGAGGAGGAGGAGGAGGAGGATCCTGAAAGTGATCTTCCTAGTGAGGACAGCCATGTGTTGCGTACAGGTACCCTGGCACACATGGCTGACTTCATGTTAGGATGCCTTTCTCGTGACCCTCGCGTTGCACGCATTCTGGCCACGACGGATTACTGGGTGTACACACTGCTCGATCCACGGTATAAGGAGAACCTGCCCACTCTGATTCCCGAAGAGGAAAGGGGTTCGAGAGTGTTGCTATACCACAGGACCCTTGCGGACAAGCTGATGGTAAAATTCCCAGCCGACAGCGCTAGTGGCAGAAGGCGCAGTACCGAGGGCAAGGTAGCAGGGGATGTGCGTAGATCGAGCAGCATGTACATCCCAGGCAGTGCAACAGTCTTTAAGGGCCTGGCCAGCTTTATGGCTCCCCACCAAGACTGTGTCACCGCTCCCCAGTCACGGCTGAGTCGGCGGGAGCACTGTAAAAGGATGGTGAGGGAGTACGTAGCGGATCGCACGACCATCCTTGGTGACGCCTCTGCCCCCTACAACTACTGGGTGTCGAAGCTGGACACGTGGCCTGAACTCGCGCTGTATGCCCTGGAGGTGCTTGCTTGTCCTGCGGCTAGCGTCTTGTCGGAAAGGGTGTTTAGTGCGGCTGGGGGAATCATCACAGATAAGCGTAGCCGCTTGTCAACCGACAGTGCCGACAGGCTAACACTCATCAAGATGAACAAAGGCTGGATTTCCCCAGACTTCTGTTCTCCACCAGCGGACAGCAGCGATACGTAAGCAATACGTAGGCTGCACCCGCGGATGGAAGCTACGTTCTCTCTCACCATCCAAAACGGGGACATTTCTGCTTCATCAATCTGTGTCTAATATTCCTCCTCCTCCTCCTGCTCCTCCTCCTGAAACCTCACGTAATCACGCTGAACGGGCAATTTTTCTTAGGGCCACAAGGCTCAGTCAAATAATTTTTCAGAACAATTTTTATAAGTTTCAATGCGCTTAAAAGCGTTGGAACTTTAACTTGAACCAATTTTTCGTTACACTGGGCTGCCTCCAGGCCTAGTTACCACTTAAGCCACATTAACCAAAGCGATTAATGGGTTTCACCTGCCCTCTTGGCTGGCCATGGCCAATTTTTGGGATGTACATTAGTACTGTTGATACAGCAATTTTTGTGGGCCCTCGCCTACAGTGTAATCAAATTAATTTTTAGCCCACCTGCATTACAGCTGACGTAACCTCAGCTGTGTTGGGCAATGCAATGGGATATTTTTATGTACCGCCGGTGGGTTCCAGGGAGCCACCCATGCTGTAGGTGCACACGGAGTTTTTAATACATCTGTACACTTCTAAAGAACCCCAGTCTGACTGGGGCATGCAGTGTGGGCCGAAGCCCACCTGTATTACGCACGACATTACTACCTCAGCTGTGTTGGGCAATGCAATGGGATATTTCTATGTACCGCCGGTGGCTTCCTGGCACCCACCCAGGCAGTGGGTCCACAGGGAGTTTAACCTACATGTGTCCACTTGTAAAGAACCCCAGTCTGACTGGGGCATGCAGTGTGGGCCGAAGCCCACCTGTATTACGCACGACATTACTACCTCAGCTGTGTTGGGCAATGCAATGGGATATTTTTATGTACCGCCGGTGGGTTCCAGGGAGCCACCCATGCTGTAGGTGCACACGGAGTTTTTAATACATCTGTACACTTCTAAAGAACCCCAGTCTGACTGGGGCATGCAGTGTGGGCCGAAGCCCACCTGTATTACGCACAACATTACTACCTCAGCTGTGTTGGGCAATGCAATGGGATATTTCTATGTACCGCCGGTGGCTTCCTGGCACCCACCCAGGCAGTGGGTCCACAGGGAATTATAAATGCATCTGTTTCCACTTATAAAGAAACCCAGTCTGACTGGGGCATGCAGTGTGGGCCGAAACCCACCTGCATTAACCCTTTCCAGTCCACTGTGTGACCTGTGAAGACATTAGGGTTTAAGGCTGTACAGCTCCGTTGTTGGTAGACGTCCGTCGGGGTTCTCTTACTGTATATTGCCAGCCTCTCTGCTGTCGGAGCCTATCCTACGTGTCAGCTCATGCAGTACTGGCTTTAGCCAGCATATAGCGCCGTTGTATAACGGCAGAAAAAGAGTAAGCCCCCTAGGAAAACCATATACAAATTGGATTGGAAAGGGTTAAGCACAACATTACTACCTCAGCTGTGTTGGGCAATGCAATGGGATATTTCTATGTACCGCCGGTGGCTTCCTGGCACCCACCCATGCTGTAGGTGCACACGGAGTTTTTACTACATCTGTACACTTCTAAAGAACCCCAGTCTGACTGGGGCATGCAGTGTGGGCCGAAGCCCACCTGCATTAAGCACGACATTACTACCTCAGCTGTGTTGGGCAATGCAATGGGATATTTCTGTGTACCGCCGGTGGGTTCCAGGGAGCCACCCATGCTGTGGGTCGACAGGGACTTCACAATAGGGAGTTGTACCTGCCTGTGTCTATGAATTAAAAAGCCCGGTCTGACTGGGGCATGCAGACACCTTGACAGAATGAATAGTGTGTGGCCACATAGGTTCCCCATTGCTATGCCCACGTGTGCAGCTCCTGATGGCGGTGGCACAGGATTCTATTTCTCATTGCTTCTGTACAGCATTGTGGGCTATCGCTCCGCCACTTTTAAAGAGGGTCGCTGCCTAGCCGTGCCAACCTCTGCAGTGTGTGCCTGCGGTCCCTCGTCATGGCAGACGCAATTCTAAATAGACATGAGCGTGGTGTGGCATGAGGGCAGCTGAAGGCTGCCCAGGGACACTTTGGTGTGCGCTGTGGGGGGGAGGGGGGGCGGTTGGTCAGCATGTAACCCAGGAGAAGTGTCAGTGGAGTGTCATGCAGGCAGTGATTGTGCTTTGTTGGAGGTAGTGTGGTGCTTAGCAAAGGTATGCCATGCTAATGAGGGCTTTTCAGAAGTAAAAGTTGTTGGGAGGGGGGGGGGCCCACTCTTGCCGGTATTGTGGCTTAATAGTGGGACCTGTGAACTTGAGATGCAGCCCAACATGTAGCCCCTCGCCTGCCCTATCCGTCACTGTGTCATTCCCATCACTTTCCTGAATTGCCCAGATTTTCACACATGAAAACCTTAGCGAGCATCGGCGAAATACAAAAATGTTCTGGTCGCCCATTGACTTCAATGGGGTTCGTTGTTCGAAACGAACCCTCGAGCATCACGGGAAGTTCGTTACGAATAACGAACACCCGAACATTTTGGTGTTCGCTCATCTCTAGTAGTTTCCCCTTCATTTAATGCTACTGACCATTCACTAACTTCCACCGACGGTCGCAGGACAGTAAATTGGGTAGGTCTGTCTTTTCTTTAAGTATTACATAGGAAGTGGTCTAACTGAAATGTACTCAACTGAACTCAAGTATAAGGGCGCCCACCCACTGGCGTTTTTTTTCCCTGTGAAATTCGCAGCATTTTTTTCTCTGCAGGGGTCTATGGGACTTGTAATGTTAAAATCGCGATCGCGCAAAATCGCAATTTACCGCGAAATCGCGATTTTGCGCGATCGCGATTTTAACATTACAAGTCCCATAGACCCCTGCAGAGAAAAAAATGCTGCGAATTTCGCAGGGAAAAAAAAGCCAGTGGGTGGGCGCCCTAAGGCCTCCTTCCCACGAGCGTGACGGGCTCCGCCGCGTAATATTACGCAGTGAAGCCCGTCACGGCGCCCCCCAGAGCCCCTATACTTACCTGCGGGAGATAGCGTGAAAACGCTTCCCCGCCCATCGCCGCCGCGTCACCGCCCACCGCCGCCGCGTCACCGGCCGTGTCACGTGCGCGGCCGGCCGTGTCACCTGACGCGGCCGGCCGTGTCATATGGCGTCATATGACGCGCGGCGGTGGGCGGGAAAGCGTTTTTTCACGCTATCTCCCGCTGGTTACAGTGGGAGATAGCGTGAACGGACGGCTTCCATTGACTGCAATGGAAGCCGTCAGCGCGTACAGCCCGTCCTCACCCGCAGAAAATAGAGCATGCTGCGGGTGAGGACGGGAGAAATCGCGGTGCGTAATTCCGCGGTGGAATTACGCATCGTGAGCATTGTGCTATTAGGTTCAATAGAACCTAATAGCAGGGTGCAACGCAGCGGATTTTTGCCGCGAATTTACGCGGCATAAATCCGTTCGTGGGAAGGAGGCCTAAGGAGTAGGTTTTCTATATCTCCCATTCTATTGCCATCAGAAAAAGCACAATGTATGTATTTTCTTTCACCAGCATTATTGTGTCAGTTCTTAGGCTGGGTTCACACAGGGCGGATTTGCCGCGGAAATTCCGTCTGGAATTTTGCTGCGACAAATCTGCCTGCAGCAGCTAATCCCAGTATTAGCCAGCCATGTGGACAAGATTTGTGAAAAATCTCGTCCACATGGGACGGCCAATCCGTCGTGGCAAAGCTGGCAGAAGCTGGCGCTGCGGCGCAGATTCGCCGGCCGCAGCATGTCAATTTTTTTTCCCGTTGCAGACACGCTCTCCTTTATGGGAGCGCCATCCGCAACGGAACAGCATGCAGCCCAGCCACTCCAAAACACGCAAGATTTCCACCGGAAATATGTCCCATGTGACCCCAGCCTAATACTACGTTTAATAATAGTTTAAATTGGATATTTATTCTAGGTAGAACCCCTGCACCTAAAAAAAATTTCTGCCAATATTTAAAAAAAAGCCTACTTACAACTTATCTGTATATAATTACAAGGAGCAAATTATCGTTTCACCAGTTCCTGATTGCCCATAGTCTATAAATGTCCAGGTGGCCCATGCTTGGTAAAGATGATGGGTGAAACTTCTAGCCATGTAGTGGCTAATTAAAAATGAAAAGTCTATACAAATACGTTTTCTGTCTCCAGCTTGATGTCATTTAATAAACCCTAAATGTGGCCCTCATTCACAAAGCCCAGGTTTTTGGTCTTCAGTAAAATAAAAAACATTTCCAGGTATACTAAGCAAAATATGCCAGAACCCTCCAACCAGTTGTACCGAAAAAGTAATGTACATGGTATGCATGGTGGCTCAGTGGATAGCACTGTTACCGTGGAGTCCTGGGTTCAAGTCTGATCAGGGATAACATCTGCATGGAGTTTGTATGTTTACACTGTGTTCATATCCTAGTAAAGTTGATTAAAACTGCTGTACATGTGGATAATATTGGGAGTTTTAACCAATTTCTTATCAACATGTCCATAAACAACCACCTTGTGCAGTCTTTTATTCTTCATACATAGCACTGCCTCCCTTTATGCTACCACATAGTAGTTAAATTCTGACACTGTATTTTGCATTTAATTTTTACAGAGTTCACTGTAATAATGCCCCCTTTTAAAAATAATGTCCCTGTTTAAACCCTTTTAAAAACAATGACCCCTTTTGCCCCCATTTACCCCATTTGAGAAATAATACCCCGTTTGCCCCTTTTGCATTATTTAGAAGTAATGCCACTTTTGCAAAATAATGTCCCCTTTTAACCCTTTTGTGATACACCCGTTTGCCCCTTTGCAAAATAATATCCCGATTTTAAAATGATGGTGCATTCAAGTGTAATTAAATGTCGCTTTTGTGAGATGTGTCATCACACAGCATGGGGGTGAAACTGCATGGCCCGCTCATTCACTAGAACACAGGGCACTTGATTTTTACATTTGGGGGAAGCTAACAGAGATGCTTTACGATTCACTTGTGAACAATATTATCACCCTGACTCAAAGAACAATGGGCGCAGCTGAACAATTGATGCCAGACAAATTAATTGCTGCTGAGCACCCGACAATGTATCCTTTGCACGAGTCAAGAGCTTGTTAGCATAAACTATTTTCTTTCCTTGCACTTAAATCATGCGATTGCAAATAAAAATGTTTTCAGAGATGGCTGCCGAAATGTTTTCTCTACAGAACTGAAAGTGTCAGGCTGTTATCAGGCTTAATGGTTAGTGTAAAGAATACAGGATTTTATAATTTTTTATAATGTAGATTAAGTCATCAAAAATTGAAAAAAAAAATCACCAAAAATTCTTAACACAAAAACTTGATTTACACAATAGGTCATTTTCTGATGACACGTTCCTTTTAAGAGATCACCGTACTAAAAAAAAATTACAATTTTTTTTTTTTTTTAAGTATCATGTCAAAGAAACCTTGGGGCACCATCTTACCTGCTCCCTTCCCATTAGGGCATCAGACTTTAAGCAACAAAGAGACTGAACAACTCATAGAAAGGCTTCATTCAAGCAAGCAGTGCACAAGCTGTGGTACGACTAATCCACTTCAACAGTCGAGGGCAACCAAGGCTCTAACTGCAGGGTGTCTAAGCCAGCTTCTACAAAGACTTACCCAGCATTCTGAGAAGAAAGCCGCTGACAGCAAAAGAGTAGCTCATGGAAAAATCCTTCAAATGGGGATAGTGAATTCTTATGCATGGAAAGGGTGGAACTAAATAATGCCAAATTCCCAACTATAGGCCATATGTTGTGTTGGAAAAAACAATGAAAATAACAATAAAGGAAATAGTATTAGCTGTAATAATGGTCATCCATGTTTAGGACTGCATGTTTTAAATAAAAAATCTCAATAGTCAAAAAAGTGCTAGTATTTCTTTCATCAGTATTTTTTGTAATATACCTGAAACAGCCATTTTGGTGATTTTTTTTTTTCATTCATTAAGCAACTAGCCCCCTAATTTACATATATCGTCTAGTATTACCTTGGTTATTCCATTAAGTTGGATCATGTGATCTCAATCTGACCAGCTGAGTATTACTTCGATTTATTTGTCTCAAACTATTTAGTTTTTCAGACAGCATAATTCCTGTGTGATGATATTACATTGACTCTTTCACACACGTTCTTTACAGAGGGACTGTGAAACTCATATCACAGTTATTGCTGATGATTAGACGGAATTTTATCTATCTTGTCTCTATGCTGCCACAAACCTCGTCATTTTTTGTGGATTAGAGGCTCCTGTCACACAGTTATAATAGAGGAGGTCACAGCTCAGTCTCCTGAATACATACTTATGGTCTGTAGTTATTTGAATGCATATAGAAGGTAAGCATAATGACAGTGTCCTCCCAGCAGGCAAAGATGGTATAGGCTCTAGCTGCTCATGTTATGTTGAGGTGGTGCATCATGGGATTGATAGCACAGAATAATCAAAGAGAAATTGGTGAGAAATTTCAGCATCAAGCATGGTAATAGGGAGCCAGGTGATATATTTCTTATACTCACTAGCTCTTGTGATGCAATGATGTTCCCCTCTGAAGTCGGCACAAAAATCTGAATCTTTGCAGAGTTTCATGCGCATGCTCTCCTATTAAAGTCTATGAGATAACATGTGTACAGAACTCAGAAAAGAGTCAGATTTTCATGCCACTTGCCGACTTCAGAGAGTGATACCACTGGACAGCGGGAATGGGTGAGTATGAAAAATACATCACCTGGCTTCTGTCGCCACCCCTAACAGCACCACCACTTAGTTTATGGTGCTGGGATTATGTGAGAGGTTGCCTTTAGGATCTTACAGTTTCAAAGAATGTGATTGGAGTCTATATATTAAAGCTGTATGATGCCTACATGATGTACATGGTATCACTATCTACAATAAAGGAACATTTTTATGTGGAAATAGTCACAGCATGACAACTTATAATGACCATAATGTTCCAGAGAAAAAAATGACATAAAAAAGCAATCAGCACTGGGATGTGAAAGTTTTCTAAAAAAAAACGATCGTTTGTGTGTTAGAAAACTATTTTTGGTAAGCTAATGATGCAGCACAGAGAGGACCCTTGTCTGTGCTTCAGTCACCTCAGTATCCTCCCAAGTCATTATGCTACTGGCTCGGTGTGTTGGTTGATTTTGCCAGATATTGCCTTATGGGAAATCCCCATCTGGATGTAATATTCGAGCAAATGAACTGCACAGCAGCATTCAAAAATGGTAGAATTTAATGAGACAATTATATCTACTGAACAACTGTACAATAGTCAAAATCTTGGAAATGCCTGGAAATATAGCTTTTTGAATATTGTATATACTTATTGTATAACTTGGCTGGGTATTGTGATTTAATAGTGTTGCTTAAACACTCAGGCATAATGATCAGTATTCCTTAAGTTAACAATATATTCGTGATAAAACATCCAACAAAATAGGCATCAATATAAACCCAAATTGATTTACTAATATTTGTTTTGCTAAAAGTAATGGGGTTTTTAATCGTGGGAGTTAAAGGGGTTGTCTCGCGAAAGCAAGTGGGGTTAAGCACTTCTGTATGGCCATATTAATGCACTTTGTAATATACATCGTGCATTAAATATGAGCCATACAGAAGTTATTCACTTACCTTCCCCGCGCTAGCGTCCCCGTCTCCATGGCTCCGTCTAACTTCAGCGTCTAATCGCCCGATTAGACGCACTTGCGCAGAAGGGTCTTCTGCCTTCGGCTCAGTTCGGCAGCAGCGGCGTTCTGGCTCCGCCCCCTTCTACGCGTCATCGCGTAGCTCCGCCCCATCACATGTGGCGATTCCAGCCAATCAGGAGGCTGGAATCGGCACACGTCATGGGACGGAGCTACACGATGATGCGTACAAGGGGGCGGAGCCAGAATGCCGCTGCTGCCGAGCCGAAGGGAAAAGACCCATCTGCGCAACCGCGTCTAATCGGGCGATTAGACGCTGAAATTAGACGGCACCATGGCGACGGGGACGCCAGCAACGGAGCTGGTGAGTGAATAACTTCTATATGGCTCATATTTAATGCACGATGTATATTACAAAGTGCATTAATATGGCCATACAGAAGTGCTTAACCCCACTTGCTGCCGCGAGACAACCCCTTTAAACCTCTGTTACCCCCACTAATCCTGACTATGAAGGGAATGTAGCACTGGTTTAAGCGTTGGACACAGCACCCAGCTCTGCAGGAAACTATATTTGGCCACATTCCCTTGAATCCGGCCACAGTGTAGTCCCCTGTACAGCAGTTGCCCAGGACACAGTTGTGAAGGGGAAGCACCCTTAAACCAGCACTGCATCCCTTTCATTCTAAGGAACATGGAGGTCCCAGAGGTTGGACCCAAAGCAATCAAAAAGTTATGTCATAACCTAGCAATATGCCATCACTTTTTAAAATAGGAAAACCCCTTTAAAGCGAACCTTTCACCTCCCAACAGCACAATAAACTGAGTTATAGTGCTGTTGGGAAAGGTGATAGGGTAATGTGTCCATCCATTGAAGATCGCATGCCACATGAAAATCAGACTCTTTTCGGATTGTCATGAGCGTGCTCTCACATAGAAGTCTTGAGGTATTTGTGGCAGTGGCAGATGGGGGAATAAAAGTTTGTTTTCTAAGTTTGCTGCTAATAACACTGAGGACTAAGGCCAGGCTCACATGACCGGATCGGACTTCGCATATGGGAGGCCTGCAGTGGATTGGATTCTGCCCTTGAACCTTGCATACAGCGTGTAATTGTATTGCATATGACTGTGTTTCCTACACCGTTGCTTAGCAATGTACCCACAGCCCATACGCAATGTAATTTGCTAGTACATGCCTTTCAATGCCCATGTATTATCGAGGATTGTCCACGCAGACAGCGATTCAAATCCCTTTAACCCCGTCCCACTATATGATGTACATTTATGTCATGCAGCGTCGGGGTATGTATGAAGACAGATTGCAGGGCAACCTCTCTTCATGCAATCCTGGCGTCAGCTGTTTAATACAGCTGACACCTGGGGGCAATAGCTGCAATCAGCTGTGCGGCAGCAGCATTTAAATCCCCCGAACGATGTTCAGGAGTCCCGTATGGCCCCCACGGTGAGATTGCAGGGAGCCGTGCGGGTGTCATAGCAGACGGGGTCCTCCTTAAGGGCCCCAGAGCTGTCTTGGCAGACTGCCTATTAAGCTATCCCTGTGGGGTGGCTTGATAGACTGCTTGTCAGATTGCAGTATGATGCAATACTATGGCATTACATGATACTGCAGGAGCGATCAAAGCATTGCTAGTTGTGGTCAATTAGGGGGGGGGGGCTAAAGAAAAAGTAAAAATAAGTTCAATAAAGTTTTACTAATTGTGAAAAAAAGTATTCAAAGTTTAAATCACCCCCCTTTCGCCATATCTATAATAAAAAATCTAAATCATAAAGCAAAAATACATATTTGGTATTGCCACGTCCGTAAAAGTCCGATCTATCAAAGTAATGCATTATTTACCCTGTACAGTAAACGTTGTCTGGAAAAAATTAAAAAGAACTCCAGAAATACACTTTTTCAGTCACCCTGTCTCCCAGAAAAAATGCAATAAAAAGCAATGAAAAAGTCGTATGCATTCTGAAATGGTACGAACGTAAACTACAGAATGTCTTGCAAAAAATGAGCCCTCACACAACTATGTTGACGGAAAAATAAAAAAGTTATTGCACGCAGAAAAAGGCGGCATAAAATAATTTTTTTAAAAATTATCATCATTTTTGTTGCAATTTGTGCGCAGAGGAAACAAGACGCACTGAAAGATGGCAGAATTTCTTTTTTTTTCCTTTTACGCCACTTAGAATTTTTAAAAGTTTTTCAGTACATTATATGGTACATTAAATAGCACAATTGAATAATACAACTTGTCCCGCAAAAAATAAGCCCTCATACAGTGATGTTGATGGATAAATAAAAGAGTTATGATTTTTTTAAGAGGCGAGGAGGAAAAAAACAAAATGGAAAAAAAAGAGAGTAGCGTCATTAAGGGGTTAACGTATGAAAAATACTCCCTTTAAAATATGGCTTTGATAGCTATGTATTCTTTTGTCTCACTTTCCCCAATACACAAATCCCAAGTGGTTACAATAAAGTAACATAAACTAAATAAACAAAAAGCCAAGCAAACTTTACACTCAGCAGGTAGTTACAAAAATACTTCTGCCTCTTGATTTGTAATATTTTCTGCACAGCGAAGGTGTGCGATAATAATGTTAGTTTATTTGGGCATAGGCATACTGCTGCAATCAAAAAAGCCCTACAGAGTAAATTAATTGCACGTTTATTGCTTGGATTTGCTAACTCTCACAGGTAACAGTCGCTAAATAAGTGGAATGAAATGTTAATGTACCAGCGATGTAAGACCTATATCCTTGGAAACTACTTATGTAATTACATTTTACTTTCAAATATTTTACAAGCAGAGTTTTTAATTCTGTTTCATTTTTTACATGCAGCAGTAGGAGCACATGATTCAATATTATAAAGTCTGGCCATGCTGTGTATAATGGCTCCATGTAGCTCCTTGCTGATCACAGAATCTGTGTGCAGGAAATGATTCAAATTCCATAACATTGAGGAATGGGGAGAGTTGCAGGCAAGAATAGTTTAATGCGAGGTTCAAACATTGCATATTTATTGTGGAATTTCAGTTGCAGAATCCACAACGAAGTTCTGCAACAAAGTTCTGTACAATGTAAGTGAATGGGATTTTAACCCCATGGGCTGACAATGACCATGTATATATTTATGAAGGCTATGGCTGTGTCCATGAGACCTTTATTAATTAATTAGATCTAATTTTTTTTTTACAAACTGCAAAAACATTTAATAGATCCTATTTATCATTAATGTACAAAATCAACATTGGATTTTAGACATGCTGTAGATTTTCTAATCCACAGCATGCACCATAGGTGCAATGGATAAAAACTGCAGCTAAACCTACAGCAAACTCTTCAATGAAATCTAAAGTAACATGCATTTCACCACATATGTTGGTGCCTATTTCCAAGCTGGTGTAACAGCATATTATTTACATGATGTATGAATTGTTATGGAAAACCAATACTTCCAATATTTCAGCACCCAATAAAGATTTAAGAAAGTTTACTATTTAGAATAAGTAAGTACAAAGTAATATGCAGTGAGAAATTAGAAATAAACGGACAGGAGATAATAATAATAATCTTTATTTATATCGAGCCAACATACTCCACAGCGCTTACAAAAACACAGGGATACAGAAAGACATGTAGTAATCAATTGATGGAAGCAGTAGGGATGAGGGTCCTGCTCCAACGAGCTTACATACTACAAATAATGGGCTGATACAGAAGGTAAAGGTAGATGTGCAAGGTATGGTGAGGTGGAGAGTATGGGATGCTATACACATAAACAATGATTAGACTTAAGCTGTATAGTGGCTGAATCGGTATGACTGCAGGGGGCGGTTGACTGCAGCTAGCTGGGATTGCAGTCAGTAGGACAGGGAGCATGTTATCAGGTGGAGTACAGAGGGATTTAGTTTAGGGGATATGGTATGCCTCCATGAAGGGGTGCGTTTTTAGAGTTCACCTAAAATTTTGTGTGTCAGAGATTACTCAGATAGTTTGGGGTAGCGCATTCCAGAGGACTGCTGCTGCTCTGGAGAAGTCTTGAAGGCGGAAATGAGAGGTTGGAATTAGGGAGGCACTCAGTCTGATTTTGTAAGCGGAGAGGAGGGCCGGGCTGGGTGGAGGATTGAAATGAGAGAAGCAATGTGGGGCATGTGGTGCTATGGAGAGCTTTATAGATGAAGGTAATGAGTTTAAATTGAATTCTGTATTTGAATGACAGCCAGAGCAGTGACTGGCACATGGCAGAGGCATACGAGCAGTGGCTGGACAGGAAGATGAGCCTGGCTGCCGCAAATAAGATGGATTGCAGAGGGGAGAGTCTGACGCGGGGTAGGCCTGTCAGCATCGAGTTGTAGTAATCGAGCAGAGAGTGGATGAGGGCAACAGTGAGCGTTTTTAGCATGTCCACAGTAAGAAAAGGGCAGATTCTTGTGATGTTATTGAGGTGCAGGTGGCATGTTCGGGTCAGAGATTGGATGTAGGGGGTAAACGAGAGACAGCAGGCGTGCTGTCTGGGAGTTATGGTGGTGCCACACACTGTGATGGAGATGTCAGGATGAGGTTGGTGAGTAGAGGGTGGAAACACCAGTAGGTCAGTTTTTGAAAGGCTCAGTTTTAGGTAGAGAGAGGACATAGTATTAGAGACAGCAGACAGACAGTCGGTGATGTTTTGGAGGAAAGGTGCAGAGATGTCATGGGAAGAGGTGTATAACTGGGTGTCGTCAGCGAAGAGGTGGTATTGGAGGCCAAATCTCCTGATGGTTTGTCCAATAAGGGCTGTGTAGGGGGAGAAAAGGAGGGGGCTGAGGACCACGCCCTAGGGTATTCCAACAGCAAGGGGAAGAGGAGTGGAGGTAAATCCAGCAGAGGAGACACTGAATGAGTGGTCAGATAGGTAAGAGAAGAACCAGGAGAGAGCAGTATCCTTTAGTTCAATGGAGCGAAGAATACTGAGTAGGAGTTAGTGGTCAACAGTGTCAAATGCTGCAGAGAGGTTGAGAAGGATCATTAGGGAGTAGTCACCCCTTGATTTGTCTGCAAGGAAGTCGTTTGACACCTTTGTTTCTGTGGAGTGTAGGGGGCGGATGCCTCACCGTGGGGGGTTGAGAAGAGAGTTTTCTGATAGATAGCTCTTAAGGCGGGAGTAAACCAGGCGTTCTAGTAGTTTGGAGATGAAGGGGAGATTTGAGATGGGTAGGTAGTTAGCAGAATCAGTCAAGTCAAGAGTCAGTTTATTTAGCAGTGAGGATACGATGGTGTGTTTGAAAGAGGATTGAAAAATGCCAGAGGTCAGAGAGAGGTTGAATATGGTGGTGAGATAGTCCCTTTCTTCAACGAGATGGGAGATAACCACCAGGGAAAGGGACCAGAGGAGGTGTGAGGGGAGAGGGTCGCTAGCACAGGTGGTGGGGTGAGCAGAGAAAGCAATCTGGAGACTTCTTCCTCTGTCATTGGTCTGAGTACAGAGAGTGAGCAGAAGCTAGATGCACTACTGATGAGACTAGGGTTGGGGCTAGTCTGGGATTGGGAGGTTATTTCCTGCTGGAGTCATTGATTTTCTTTTTGAAGTAAGCAGCCAGCTCTTCAGCACTGAGATTCATTACAGGGTGCTGCAGTTTATGGCTGAGAAGGGAGTGAAAAGTATCAAAGAGTCGTTTAGGGTTGTGAGTAAAGTTTTGGGTGTGACTGGCCTGAAGGTTCCTATATGTTTGGTAAGTAGGTGGGTCTGGGGAGATGCGAAGGAGCTTGACAAAGAAAGAGAGGAGGTTATGGTCTGAGAGTGGGAGAGGGGAGCTAGTGAAGTGGGAAGCAGAGCAGAGATGGAGGAAGTCCAGATCCAGAGTATTGCCATCTTTGTGAGCGGGAGAGGCTATGAGTTGTGAGAGACCAAGGGAGGAGGTGAGCGATAGAAGCTGAGAGGCAGATGGAGAGATAGGGTTATTTGTGGGGATGTTAAAGTCACCTAAGATGAGGGTGGGAATTTTGCAGGACAGTAAGTGGGAGAGCCAGGTGGCAAAGTGATCCAGGTGGTGAGCACCTGGGGGTGGTAGATGAGTGCTACTCACATGGACAATGGAAAGAAAAGTTGTAGCATATGTTCCTCAAACGATGGGAAAGTGAGTGAGGGTATGGGTGGGATGACCTAGTAGGTACATTTCGGGGAGAGAAGAGCACCTATTCCTCCACCACGCCTGTTTTCTGGTATTGGGGTATGGGAGAACTGCAGGCCATTGTAAGACAATGCAGCAGGGGAGGCTGTGTCAGACTGTTGTATTGATGCTTCTGTGAGAGCAATCAGATGTAGAGATTTAGCAGTAAAAATGTTGTGGATAGTGGGAAGCTTGTTGCATGCTGACTGGTAGTTCCAGAACACCTTTAAAGGAGTCAGGGATGGGTAAAAATGCGCTAGTAGTTGGACTTGAGGGGTGTCTAAGTGAGGCAGGTAGGGGGTAATAGTTAGGAGCAGTGGAGGGTGGACCAGGGTTTGGAGAGATATCCCAAGTTACTAGTAGCAGCAGGATAGTGGGGGTAAGCAGATGGTTAAGAGATTTATGAGGGCGACTGTTATGTTTGTCAGTGGCATTTGGAGCTTTTAAGTCTTAGTAAGAAAGTATAGAGTGCATGTGAACTGTGCATTAGTGAGGATAGGAGAGAGGGGCTGATATGAATAAAATGCCCCAGAGGTGTGTGTTGGAAAGAGGTTCTGAAACTAACAGCAAAAAGGAGGAAAGATGTGACTGCATTCTTGATAGTTGTGAAGTGCAAGGCATTTAGGCAGAGTTTGTAGCCTACCTGTCTCCTGCCCTGTCAAACTGCCATATCTAACTGTGTGAAACACTTGATCCAGCTCACACTTCATACAGCTCATATGTGCATGCCTGCCACTCGCATGGATATGATGGTTACACTGATTTTATAATGCAAGTTAAGATACAACAGGGATACTGCTGGGAGGGGCTACTTAACTTACATTGACTAGGCAGCTGGAGTTAGCATTGCAAACCTACTGACCAAAAGGTGTGAGGGGGGGTGGGGGGGGGGGGGGGGGTGGAATTTATTGCTCTCCTTAGATAAAGCAAACATCTCCAAAAAAGCTGAGTGGAGATGCTATTGAGGGTGGTGAGTGGCAGAAATGACTAAAAAGTAAAGTTTCATTTAGTCAGGAGAACATACCAAATGCAGACAGAGTGAAAATGCAGTATACACAGGTCACAACCGCAGCACGAAGGATTTTAGCAGAGGAATTTAGCAGAGTAGTTTAGCAGAGAAGGTTCATCTTGGAATGGGATAATGCAGGGAGAATATGTGATCAGTGAGATTCTTGCTAAGAGGTAGCAACAGGATCTATCCCCATAACGTGGTGATTGCTTAAAAGGAGAAATAAGAACCAACTTAGATTTTGATTGGCCCATTCCTGGCCAATCATTGATGAGTTAATATACTTAACATATTCTAATTAGTCACAATTAGTCACATTTAGAGATGAGCGAACGTACTCGTCCGAGCTTGATGCTCGGGCGAATATTAGCGTGTTCGGGATGCTCGTTACTGGTAACAAGTACCACGCGATGTTCGGGTTACTTTCAGTTTCCTGTCTGAGACGTTAGCGCGCTTTTCTGGCCAATTGAAAGACAGGGAAGGCATTACAACTTCCCCCTGTGATGTTCCAGCCCTATACCACCCCCCTGCTGTGAGTGGCTGGGGAGATCAGATGTCACCCGAGTATAAAAGTCGGCCCCTCCCGCGGCTCGCCTCAGATGCCTTGTGAGATAGCTGAGGGACAGTGCTGCTGGTGCCGGAGCTGCTGTAGGGAGAGCGTTAGGAGTTAGTGTAGGCTTCAAGAACCCCAACGGTCCTTCTTAGGGCCACATCTAACCGTGTGCAGTACTGTGGAGGCTGCCTTTTGCAGTGGTGCACATTTTTTTTTTTTCAAAATCAGCCGTGCAGAGCATTGCGCCCTGCAGTAATACTACAGGGACAGAAGTGGTGGTTAGGCAGGGAGACTGTTAGGAGTTAGTGTAGGCTTCAAGAACCCCAACGGTCCTTCTTAGGGCCACATCTAACAGTGTGCAGTAGTGTGGAGGCTGCAGTTAGCAGTGTTGCACTTTTTTTTTTTTCCAAATCGGCCGTGCAGAGCATTGCGCCCTGCAGTAATACTACAGGGACAGAATTGTGTAGGCAGGGCCAGACGACATATTTTATTGATTGAATATACGCAGTGGGCCTTTCCTTGAAAAAAAAGGGAAAACATTCTATTTGGCCTGCCTCTGACAGTCCTCAGCGTTCTGGGTACGTGTGTGGTGGGTGGAGAACGTAAACAAAAATCATACGCAGCCAGCTAAGTTTAACAGCAGGCTTGCGCCAATTTATTTCCTGCCTGGGAAATCACTGCTCTGCTGTAGTTAATAACTCTGCAACCCTGCAGTTCTGTGACACATTTGCAGGGCCAGAAGACATATTTATTATTGATTGAATATACGCAGTGGGCCTTTCCTTGAAAAAAAAGGGAAAACATTCTATTTGGCCTGCAGGCTTGCGCCAATTTATTTCCTGCCTGGGAAATCACCGCTCTGCTGTAGTTAATAACTCTGCAACCTTGCAGTTCTGTGACACATTTGCAGGGCCAGAAGACATATTTATTATTGATTGAATATACGCAGTGGGCCTTTCCTTGAAAAAAAAGGGAAAACATTCTATTTGGCCTGCCTCTGACAGTCCTCAGCGTTCTGGGTACGTGTGTGGTGGGTGGAGAACGTAAACAAAAATCATACGCAGCCAGCTAAGTTTAACAGCAGGCTTGCGCCAATTTATTTCCTGGCTGGGAAATCAAATCACTGGTAATACACCATGCTGAGGGGTAGGGGTAGGCCTATAGGACGTGGACGCGGGCGAGGACGCGGAGGCCCAAGTCAGGGTGTGGGCACAGGCCGAGCCAGTGCGGTGGCCAGGGGTAGAGGCAGGGCCAGACCAAATAATCCACCAACTGGTTCCCAAAGCGCCCCCTCGCGCCATGCCACCCTGCAGAGGTCAAGGTGCTCTACGGTGGGGCAGTTTTTCACAGAGACGCCTGACGACCGACGAACAGTGGTGTGCAACCTTTGTCGCGCCAAGATCAGCTGGGGAGGCACCACCACCAGCATGCGCAGGCATATGATGGCCAAGCACCCCACAAGGTGGGACGATGCCCGTTCACCGCCTCCGGTTTGCACCACTGCCTCTCCCCCTGTGCCCCAACCTGCCACTGAGATCCAACCCCCCTCTGAGGACACAGGCAGTACCGTCTCCTGGCCTGCACACACACCTTCACCTCCGCTGTCCTCGGCCCCATCCAGCAATGTCTCTCAGCGTAGCGCCCATACGTCGCTAGCGCCACAGTTTGAGCGCAAGCGCAAGTACGCCGCCATGCACCTGCACACTCAAGCGTTAAACGTGCACATAGCCAAATTGATCAGCCTGGAGATGCTGCCATATAGGCTTGTGGAAACGGAGGCGTTCAAAAACATGGTGGTGGCGGCGGCCCCGCGCTACTCGGTTCCCAGTCGCCACTACTTTTCCTGATGGGCCGTCCCAGCCCTGCACGACCACGTCTCCCGCAACATTGTACGCGCCCTCACCAACGCAGTTACTGCCAAGGTCCACTTAACAATAGACACGTGGACAAGCACAGGCGGGCAGGGCCACTATATCTCCCTGACGGCACATTGGGTGAATTTAGTGGAGGCTGGGACAGAGTCAGAGCCTGGGACCACTCACGTCCTACCCACCCCCCGAATTGCGTGCCCCAGCTCGGTGGTGGTATCTGCGGGGGTGTATGCTTCCTCCACTAAACCACCCTCCTCCTCCTCCTACGCAACCTCTGTCTCGCAATCAAGATGTGTCAGCAGCAGCACGTCGCCAGCAGTCGGTGTCACGCGGCGTGGCAGCACAGCGGTGGGCAAGCGTCAGCAGGCCGTGCTGAAACTACTCAGCTTAGGAGATAAGAGGCACACGGCCCACGAACTGCTGCAGGGTCTGACAGAGCAGACCGACCGCTGGCTTGCGCCGCTGAGCCTCCAACCGGGCATGGTCATGTGTGACAACGGCCGTAACCTGGTGGCGGCTCTGCAGCTCGACAGCCTCACGCACGTGCCATGCCTGGCCCATGTCTTTAATTTGGTGGTTCAGCGCTTTCTGAAAAGCTACCCCCACTTGTCATACCTGCTCGGAAAGGTGCGCCAGCTCTGCGCACATTTCCGCAAATCCCACACGCACGCTGCCACCCTGCGGACCCTGCAACATCGGTTTAATCTGCCAGTGCACCGACTGCTGTGTGACGTGCCCACACAGTGGAACTCTACGCTCCACATGTTGGCCAGACTCTATGAGCAGCGTAGAGCTATAGTGGAATACCAACTCCAACTTGCGCGGCACAGTGGGAGTCAGCCTCCTCAATTATTTACAGAAGAGTGGGCCTGGTTGGCAGCCATCTGCCAGGTCCTTGGAAAATTTGAGGAGTCTACCCAGATGGTGAGCGGGGATGCTGCAATCATTAGCGTCACCATTCCTCTGCTATGCCTCTTGAGAAGTTCCCTGCAAAGCATAAAGGCAGACGCTTTGGAATCAGAAACGGAGGCGGGGGAAGACAGTATGTCGCTGGATAGTCAGAGCAACCTCATGTCTATATCTCTGCACGTTGAGGAGGAGGGGGAGGAGCATGAGGAGGAGGGGGAAGAGACAGCTTGGCCCACTGCTGAGGGGACAGATGCTGCTTGCCTGTCATCCTTTCAGCGTGTATGGCCGGAGGAGGAGGAGGAGGATCCTGAAAGTGATCTTCCGAGTGAGGACAGCCATGTGTTGCGTACAGGTACCCTGGCACACATGGCTGACTTCATGTTAGGATGCCTTTCTCGTGACCCTCGCATTACACACATTCTGGCCACTACGGATTACTGGGTGTACACACTGCTCGATCCACGGTATAAGGAGAGCCTTTGCACTCTCATTCCCGAAGAGGAAAGGGGTTCGAGAATGATGCTATACCACAGGGCGCTGGTGGACAAACTGATGGTAAACTTCCCATCCGACAGCGCTAGTGGCAGAAGGCGCAGTTCCGAGGGCCAGGTAGCAGGGGAGGCGCAGAGATCAGGCAGCATGTACAGCGCAGGCAGGGGAACATTCTCCAAGGCCTTTGCCAGCTTTATGGCTCCCCAGCAAGACTGTGTCACCGGTCCCCAGTCAAGGCTGAGTTGGCGGGAGCACTGTAAAAGGATGGTGAGGGAGTACGTAGCCGATTGCAGCACCGTCCTCGGTGACGCCTCTGCCCCCTACAACTACTGGGTGTTGAAGCTGGACACGTGTCCTGAACTCGCGCTGTATGCCCTGGAGGTGCTTGCTTGTCCTGCGGCTAGCGTCTTGTCAGAGAGGGTGTTTAGTGCGGCTGGGGGAATCATCGCAGATAAGCGTACCCGCCTGTCAACCGACAGTGCCGACAGGCTTACACTCATCAAGATGAACAAAGCCTGGATTTCCCCAGACTTCTCTTCTCCACCAGCGGACAGCAGCGATACCTAAGCAATACGTAGGCTGCACCCGCGGATGGAAGCATGTTCTCTCTCACCATCCAAAACGGGGACATTTCTGCTTCATCAATCTGTGTATAATATTCCTCCTCCTCCTCCTGCTCCTCCTCCTGAAACCTCACGTAATCACGCCGAACAGGCAATTTTTCTTAGGGCCACAAGGCTCACTCATATAATTTTTCTAAACAATTTTTATACGTTTCAATGCTCTTAAAAGCGTTGAAACTTTAACTTGAACCAATTTTGCGTTCAACTGGGCTGCCTCCAGGCCTAGTTACCACTTAAGCCACATTAACCAAAGCGATTAATGGGTTTCACCTGCCATCTTGGTTGGGCATGGCCAATTTTTTCTGAGGTACATTAGTACTGTTGATACACCAATTTTTTTGGGCCCTCACCTACAGTGTAATCATAGTAATTTCTATGTTCTTCGCCTGCACTCATGGTACAGAAAGGTGTGTGGGGTTGGCCTACACTTTAGCTACATAAATGTAACTGGGGCCTTGTCTATACTGCAGCTACTGAAATGTGAAAGAGACTGTTATCTCCCTAAACTGCTGCAATGGGAATGTTACTGGGGCCTGTCTTGAGTGCTACTATTACTGAAATGGAACTAAGACTGCGCTCCCCCTATACTGCTGCTAGTGATATGTTAGTGGGGCCTGTCCCTAATGCTACCGCTGAAATGTTAACAATTCTGGGCTCTGCCTATACCGCTGCTAATGGTATGTCACTGGGGTGTGGAAACAAAGGCTTCACAAAGACATGATGGCGGCGAGGCCATTTCCCACCAACGCTGTTACTGTTAAGGTGCATATAACCACGGACACGTGTAGAGGACACGTAGTGCCTCCAAAACATCCCCCTCCTCCTCCAACAATGAAAACATTCTTGGCAAATACCTTTGCATTGGTCCGTCTGGTGGCAGTCCAAGAATTTCACCTTTAACGACACAACAAGAGAGCACCACCACCATCCCCCCGCCACGGCCCACTTAATCCTGGCCACATTCCGAAAACCAACTACATAAAACCGCGCTACCAGGTCCGCAGTCACCACCACATTACCACCAACGAGGTTACTGTTAAGGTACATATTACCAGTCTGACTGGGGCATGCAGTGTGGGCCGAAGCCCACCTGTATTAAGCACGACATTACTACCTCAGCTGTGTTGGGCAATGCAATGGGATATTTTTATGTACCGCCGGTGGGTTCCAGGGAGCCACCCATGCTGTCGGTCCACAGGGAATTATAAATGCATCTGTTTCCACTTCTAAAGAACCCCAGTCTGACTGGGGCATGCAGTGTGGGCCGAAGCCCACCTGTATTAAGCACGACATTACTACCTCAGCTGTGTTGGGCAATGCAATGGGATATATTTATGTACCGCCGGTGGGTTCCAGGGAGCCACCCATGCTGTGGGTCCACAGGGAATTATAAATGCATCTGTTTCCATTTCTAAAGAACCCCAGTCTGACTGGAGCATGCAGTGTGGGCCGAAGCCCACCTGTATTAAGCACGACATTACTACCTCAGCTGTGTTGGGCAATGCAATGGGATATTTTTATGTACCGCCGGTGGGTTCCAGGGAGCCACCCATGCTGTCGGTCCACAGGGACTTCACAATAGGGAGTTGTACCTGCCTGTGTCTATGAATTAAAAACCGCGGTCTGACTGGGGCATGCAGACACCTTGACAGAATGAATAGTGTGTGGCACATAGGTTCCCCATTGCTATGCCCACGTGTGCAGCTCCTGATGGCGGTGGCACAGGATTATATTTCTCATTGCTTCTGTACAGCATTGTGGGCTATCGCCCCGCCCCTTTTAAAGAGGGTCGCTGCCTAGCCGTGCCAACCCTCTGCAGTGTGTGCCTGCGGTTCCTCCTCATGGCAGACGCACTTATAAATAGACATGAGGGTGGTGTGGCATGAGGGCAGCTGAAGGCTGCGCAGGGACACTTTGGTGTGCGCTGTGGGGGGGAGGGGGGGGGTTGGGCAGCATGTAACCCAGGAGAAGTGGCAGCGGAGTGTCATGCAGGCAGTGATTGTGCTTTGTTGGAGGTAGTGTGGTGCTTAGCTAAGGTATGCTTTGCTAATGAGGGCTTTTCAGAAGTAAAAGTTGTTGGGAGGGGGGGGGGGGCACTCTTGCCGCTATTGTGGCTTAATAGTGGGACCTGGGAACTTGAGATGCAGCCCAACATGTAGCCCCTCGCCTGCCCTATCCGTTGCTGTGTCGTTCCCATCACTTTCTTGAATTGCCCAGATTTTCACACATGAAAACCTTAGCGAGCATCGGCGAAATACAAAAATGCTCGGGTCGCCCATTGACTTCAATGGGGTTCGTTACTCGAAACGAACCCTCGAGCATCGCGATAATTTCGTCCCGAGTAACGAGCACCCGAGCATTTTGGTGCTCGCTCATCTCTAGTCACATTGGATTGTTTTAGTTAGAGCTGTCTCAAGCCAGACCATATTCCCGGACCCTCCCCTCCTATATTACAGGCAACCTCCAAATTTGAGGAACTTTATAATCAGGAGTGTATTGCACTCTGACACACAAAAAGGAACTTATCCCTGTAATGTAAGGAGCTGTAAGACCTACTCGCATGTATTGACAATGGACAGGATACAAATCCCCAACACAGAGCACGACTACAAGATCCCTGGGACATTCACATGTTCCATATCCAATGTTGGGTACCTGATCTTGTGCAGTAAATGTCCTGTTGAGGGGCTTTATATTGGGGAAACAAGACAAAAACTGAGAGCCAGGATGAGATCCCATCGCCACAAAATTAGAGAGGGAAAGATGTAATTACCTGTGGCAAAACATTTTTCGAGTCCTGGACACAACATAGAACAGATAAAAGTTATCCTACTGAAGGGCTACGTCAAGTCGCAGTGTCACAGAAGAATTTGGGAGTATAAATTTATGGCCATTTTTGATACCCTCAAGAATGGAATGAACCTTGGAGCGCAGTTCTTGCATCAGTTGAGAATATGAAAGGTCTGAAGGAAGTCAAGAGGGTTATCCTTAAGGAGAGCACCCGGGGGGAGGGGGGGAGACACCTGGGGGGTGAGTGGGTCGGGGGATGGCATCGTCTCTCTCCACGGAAAGCACCCAGAAAGGGGGCTATTCCCAATCATTGCTTTATAGACTTGGTAAAAAAATCATAATTAATTTGAAGGAATGCTGCTATCCAATAGGTCGCACTGCAGAGGTATTGTTTCATCTTCCTTATTTGTAAGTCTGAAGGAGAGATAACACACAGGCCTGTGACCCCTAACACCAATTTAGAGATCATAAAACTGTCACATTCCTTACCAGTGGACTAATTAAGTATTTACTTCTCTGCTCATTTTGTCTGGTATTGTTTTAAGTGCAAATTAGTCTTGCTATGTCTGTGCCTTTTCATATTTCCACATTTGTACAGATCTGTTTCATTATGCCTGAGGAAGAATTCTGAGAGGTTCGAAAGCTTGCTATAACATCATGTATTTTTCTTAGCCATTAAAAGGTATCATATCTACAAGATTACTTGGTTTCTCTTATTGAAAACAATCACACTTAAGGTCCATTTACACGGGAAAACGGTCAGGCAAACGATGCCCGACACTCGTCCCTGTGTGTCCGCGCTCCCATGCTGTCACACAGGAGCTACTGGTGCTGGCTCGCTCATGGAGCTGCCAGCAGGGGGCGGGCAGTGCAGGAGATTTCTCTCCTCTCGCTACCCTGCCCCTCTCTATTAGAATAACACAGCGGCCATTCATTACTGACCGGCCGCTGTTTAAACTGAACGATGAGCGATCAGCTGATCGTGCATCGATTATGCTGCATAAAAGATCGGCGATGAAGCTCATCACTCATCGATCAGTTTAAACAGCAACTGTTCAGTAGTGAACGGCCGCTGTGTTATTTCAATGGAGAGGGGTGGGGGAGCGAGAGGAGAGAAATCTCCTGCACTGCCCCGCCCCCCTGCTGGCCGCTACATGAGCAAGCCAGCTCTGCTAGCTCCCGCGTAATAGCACAGGAGCACAGACACAAAGGGACAAGTTTTGGGCATTGTTTGCCCGACAGTTGTCCCGTGTAAATGGACCTTAAGCCAGACAGAGAAACAGTCACAAGACTACTTTCTCAGCATACTTTGTTTACATTAAATTATATAAAGGACATTTATTCACTACAGACATGAGACCAAGTGTCAAGCCAGCATATACAGTCCCAGTTACAGAATATGTAATATTGGCAATTAAAGGGGTTGTCTCGCGGCAAACATCAAAATTTTACCTTACCCTATTCCCCCTGTCACCCCCCTGGCATAAAATAGCAATTTAAAGCGGTTTTTAAGTCGCTTGCTACTCACCGATCCGACGAAATATGAAGTTTAAAAAATCTTCTGCCTAAGATGGCCGCCGGTCCTTTCCCAGGGATGCACTGCGGTTTTCTCCCATGGTGCACCATGGGCTCTGTGCGTTCCATTGCCGATTCCAGCCTCCTGATTGGCTGGAATCGGCACACGTGACAGGGCGGAGCTACGCGATGACCTGTAGAAGGGGGCGGAGCCAAAACGCCGCTTGTGCCGGACCGAACAGAAGCCAGAAGACCCTTCTGCGCAAGCGCGTCTAAAAACACCAGAAGACATCAGAATTAGATGGAGCCATGGAGACGGGGACGCCAGCAACGGAGCAGGTAAGTGAATAACTTCTGTATGGCTCATATTTAATGCACGATGTACATTACAAAGTGCATTAATATGGCCATACAGAAGTGTATAACCCCACTTGCTGCCGCGAGACAAACCCTTTAACAACAGGAAAACTATCCTGATAATTGGTATTGATTATTCTCTTCATCACAATATTTTCTGAAAAGTTAGTATAATAGATTCAATAGAGGGATATAAAGATATTTTCCCTTAAGGCTTTTGAACAAATGTTGCTAACAGAGACCCTAAATGGGGCACATGGTGCATCTATAATCAAACAAGCACGTCATAGTTATCATTACAGTTCCTCCAGCAGACACCATATTCCTTTCTAAAATAACTATTTCTAGGGCATGATACATCAATGAAACAGCCAGAAATGCAGCGTGCTACTTTCTTTTGTGTTTGAAACCATGAGAAAAAACAAATCTATATGTGTTTCTGTGTAAAATACAGTGGCATGCAGATTTAAAATATGGGCCCATTGAAGGCTATGAAGTCGGTTGCACACGAAAGTATTTGGATTGCGGAATCCGTGGTCAGCGTCCACACCGTGAATCCACAGCAAATGACGTTCATAGCATGCTATGGGGAATCACTTTTTCCTGCACACTCGCAGAATGGAATTACGATTTCCATGAGTGAAGGAAAAATCGCAGCATGCTCTATTTTTTTGTGGATTCCACACGGATGGCTTCCATTGAAGCCCATGGAAGCTATCGGAACTGTGGCCCTTTCTCAATTGACATAAACATTTTAAAAAATCTGTACTGAGCATGTCTGACAGCGGCTCACCACAACCATCCGCAATACAGAAAATCAAGATTAATGACAGGTACGCAGAGTCGTCGACCACTTTCAGGACTGAATTCTACTGCGAGCTCCCGCATGCGGAATCCGACCTGTTAGTGTGCAAGCCGCCTGACTAATGTTGAGCGAACTGAACCAACAAAATTCTGTTATGGATTGAACTTTGCTAGAAGTTTGGTTCAACACAAACCTTTTAGCAATGTTGTATCTGAAACAGGGTTCTAATGGTTCAGTTTGCTCAACACTACTACTGAACACTGATATATAACACTACGTGTTATACAGGGCCTCTATGGCTCTTAGACAGTGTTAAACACCAGTGTTAGGGGCTTTGGTGAATTTAGTTTGGTGAACTTACAAACTTTTTTGGACCAAACCAAACTTTTTGCAAAAGGTCAGCAAATCGGTCAAACCAAACTTTTCAAAAGTTCGCTTATCAATAGCTTTGACCATGAGACTTTTATCTTTCCCCTTAGATCCAATTTCAGTTTTGCAAACTGCACATCAGTCCACTAGAGGATGAATAAAACAGTTTTGTCTTCCCGGAAAAAAATCAATTTCCTTTATTTGAGTTGATGTTTATGATCATGATTGATTTAGTCACTTATTAAATATTGCAAAACACTAATAATCCCATGCTTCAGCAACTACAAAATAGTCATTGTGTATTCATGTAGGAATAGCTGTATTTTCCAAAAGGACATAAATGTGCAGTTTTGGATCTATAAAACTATGAAGCTTTCTTTAATGTATTTCCTTTAGGACATACTGTACTCCTGTTTAAAGAAATGTAGGTATCTTTTTGGACTGTCTGTACAGTAAAATGTGTTATCATATACTGATATAATAAAGAAGAAATAATTTCAAAAGATATGGGTTCTGGCGGATCTTCGCTTTACAAATCAACAAAGCAGCAACTTCAGCCAGCAAGACTGCATTGTATGAGCGCAGCTTAAAGGAAATGTGGCCTCAGAAGATGGCCTACTGTATAAATCAAGTTTTTATGTTGAACATATCTTCTTAGAGTCTGTGGTGTTTTTTTTTAAGCTTTTTATATCACCATCCATATTTTTAAAAAATCCCTAAATCCTGCAATTTTTACACTGACCACCCTATTAATAGGCTGACACTTTCTCTTCAGTAGAAAAAAACATTTTAACAGTCAACACATTATAATCACAGATAGGATTACAATGAAAGTTAACACCTATACAATGGTAGTGGCCCAAACGGGCCCTACAAAAGCGCCTTGTCTTTAAATGGCAGTGCTCAGTTCATGTATAACCGGTAGGGGTTAACCACTACTTAAGTTGGCCTTCGATAGAGCTATTAATATAATCTGCCAGGTGGACAGATGATTCTGATTGGACTCGGATTGACTGCAAGCCAATGACAGTTGGGAGGCAGTTGATCGTGCAGGTCTGGGGAGTGAAGAGAGAGAGCGGTAGGAGAGGAGTTGTGTCATAGTTATAGTGAGAAGACAGTCACATAAAATACTGGTGGACTTCGGCCCACACTGCATGCCCCAGTCAGACTCGTTTTTTTTAATTAATAGTCACAGGCAGGTACAACTCCGCTCAGGAAAGTCTGTGTAGACCCACAGCATGGGTGGGTCCCAGGAAGCCACCGACGGTACATAAATAAATCCCATTGCAGTCCCCAGGATAGCTGAGGCAACGTCAAATAAAGTACAGGTGGGCTTCGGCGAACACTGCATGCCCCAGTCAGACTGTTTTTTTTTTTATAAATAGACACAGGCAGGTACAACTCCCCTAAGGGAAGTCTGTGTGGAGTGGACCCACAGTATGGGTGGCTCCCTGGAACCCACCGACGGTACATAAATAAATCCCATTGCAGTGCCCCGGATAGCAGAGCTAACGTCAGATAAAATACAGGTGGGCTTCGGCCCACACTGCATGCCCGAGTCAGACTGGGGTTTTTTAATTAATAGTCACAGGCAGGTACAACTCCGCTATGGGAATTCTGTGTGCACCCACAGCACGAGTGGCTCCCTGGAACCCACCGGCGGTACATAAATAAATCCCATTGCAGTACCCCGGATAGCAGAGCTAACGTCAGATAAAATACAGGTGGGCTTCGGCCCGCACTGCATGCCCCAGTCAGACTGGGTTTTCTTTCTTGGGCCAGATACGTAGAACACCGCGATGTGAAAACTTAGTGAAGCCATACTATGCACAGATCCCTGTAGTATTCCTGTAGCAAAGGTATAAGCTGACCCCACTAACAGTTATGTTGCAGAAGTCTTGGTAGACCCCAGTAACATTTCACTTGCAGCAGTATAGACTGACTTCAGTAATATTTCAGTAGCAGCAGTGTAGGCAGAGCCCAGTAACATTTCAATAGTAACAGTATAGACAGCCCTCAGTAGCATTTCATTTGCAGCATTATAGACAGACCCCAGTAACATTTCAGTAGCAGCAGTGTAGGCAGAGCCCAGTAACATTTTATTTGCAGCATTATAGACAGACCCCAGTAACATTTCATTTGCAGCACTATAGGACAGACCCCAGTAACATTTCAGTTGCAGCATTATAGACAGACCCCAGTAAAATTTCAGTAGCAGCAGTGTAGGCAGAGCCCAGTAGCATTTCATTTGCATCAGTATAGACAGATCCCAGTAACATTTCATTTGCAGCAGTATAGACAGACCCCAATAACATTTCAGTAGTAACAGTATAGACAGACACCAAAAACATTTCAGTTGCAGCAGTATAGACAGACCCCAGTTACATTTCAGTAGCAGCAGTGTAGGCAGAGCCCAGTAACATTTCATTTGCAGCATTATAGACAGACCCCAGTAACATTTCATTTGCAGCAGTATAGACAGACCCCAGTTACATTTCAGTAGCAGCAGTGTAGGCAGAGCCCTGTAACATTTCAGTAGTAACAGTATAGTCAGACCCCAAAAACATTTCAGTTGCAGCAGTATAGACAGAGCCCAGTAACATTTCAGTAGTAACAGTATAGACAGACCCCCCAAAACATTTCAGTTACATCAGTATAGTCAGACCACAGTAATATTTCAGTAGTAGCAGTGTAGGCAGAGCCCAGTAACATTTCAGTAGTAAGAGTATAGACAGAGCCCAGTAACATTTCAGTAGTAACAGTATAGACAGGCCCCAGTAACATTTCAGTAGTAACTGTATAGACAGACCCCAAAAACATTTCAGTTGCAGCAGTATAGGCAGACCCCAGTAACATTTCAGTAGCAGCAGTGTAGGCAGACCCCAGTAACATTTCATTTGCAGCAGTATAGACAGACCCCATTAACATTTCATTTGCAGCAGTATAGACAGACCCCAGTTACATTTCAGTAGCAGCAGTGTAGGCAGAGCCCAGTAACATTTCATTTGCAGCATTATAGACAGACCCCAGTAACATTTCATTTTCAGCAGTATAGACAGACCCCAGTAACATTTCAGTAGCAGCAGTGTAGGCAGAGCCCTGTAACATTTCAGTAGTAACAGTATGGATAGACCCCAAAAACATTTCAGTTGCAGCAGTATAGACAGAGCCCAGTAACATTTCAGTAGTAACAGTATAGACAGACCCCAAAAACATTTCAGTTACATCAGTATAGTCAGACCACAGTAATATTTCAGTAGCAGCAGTGTGGGCAGAGCCCAGTAACATTTCAGTAGTAACAGTATAGGCAGAGCCCAGTAACATTTCAGTAGTAACAGTATAGACAGACCCCAGTAACATTTCAGTAGTAACAGTATATTTTTGCACCTCTCATTAACTTTTATGGGTCCTTTGTTGTGCAAATGCAGGAAAATAGAGCCAGTCATAATGTTCCTCTGCCTGCAAAATGCGCGCACAAAATGCGCTTATGACAACAAACCCATTTAAATCAATGGGTTCTATTCTTATTCCAATTTTAGGACTCTTTCTCACCAGCATACATGTTTTTACGTTTGCCCACCGGCGCCGTAAAATCACGTGAATGGGTGATTTTCCGTGATCACAGCCAGCGTTTTCTCGCCCATTCACACGACCGTGAGCATTGTTTTTAGTGAAAAAATACGCCGAACCCCGGAAAACCCTCACTCTGCAAAAATCCTCTAGATGCCTTCCAGTGCCTATGTAGAGGCACCTGTAAGCTTTTCGCAGAGTCGGACGCTGCCAAACTGCCTCCCCCTCCCTTTTTTCCCCTGCTCCCATAGGAGTCTATGGAAGCCGTCACCGTATAGTGGGCAAAAGATAGTTCCACAACTATCTTTTTGCCCACCATATATGCGTCAGCGTGTATTTCAATCGCGTATGTTCCACTTTTCACGGTCTGACATATTTACACACCGTATATTCGCCCGTGTGAACTGATACATTGGAAACCAATGCCTCAGATGATTGTGTATATATGGTCGGGTATAAAAACGCGCCGTATATGCGCTCATGCGCAACTACACTCCCTAGCGCGTGCACCTGTGTGTTTTTGCAGGCTGAGTACAAAGTGTGTCTCACAGCATTTGCATTCTTATCCATAACATGACAGCTGCAGTCTATAGGAAGGCAGGAGATTTTCATGGGACTAGAACAATAATGTCTTTTCATGCTCTCTCCTTTAGTGATAGTCAAAAATGTCAGAACGCTGGTTTAATGAGAACCCCGTTGTCCTGACTTTGGATATTATAAGGAGCCTACAACATGTCTCAGCTGATGTCTAGAGAACACACAACTTGCCTTACTTTACAGGAGCTATTTCTGCAGGCTTCACCTCTATGAATGAGGAAAGCAATTCCTATAATTGGATACTTGTTTTACTTCCACTTCCCTGCATAGTTATAAAGCCCTGCAAGCGAGCATCCAGGTGCCCGCCCGCTCCTCGGACAGGTATGTTTGGTTTGCTTTTGCTGACATCATACGATTACAAGTTACTAAGGTAGCAACTACAAACACTTCATTCACAGGCAGCTCTGAAGCACCTAACAATATTGGACAGACACGATAACTGAACTCTATGTGTGGAGCAGATTACATGGTAAGTCACATTCATTATTAATCACATTAAGGGTACATATACATGGGAGGTTTACAAAGTTGTGCCCAAGATTCTCATCCACAACTCAGATTAGACAACACTTTGACCTCCTGTGCTGAATACCGCATATTGACATGTGCTATACTCGTCTGGAAATCAAACAAGAATAGGACATGCCGAGATCTTTTTTTATTCAAACTATTGTCCCAGTAAAAAAAAGAGTCCATGTGCATACAGCCATTCAAATGAACGAGTGCTATTTGCATCAGATTTTCAGGGCGGCATCACACGAGGCTATGTGCAAAAATGCTCACAGCAGCGTATTTGCAAATGGACGAGGTTTGAAGAGGTACACAATGTGTGATCTGTGCGGGTCTGCACATAGTACTGTACACTTTGGGCACACAAGGACAGTTCACGCACGCACATGACACACCCTTTCTGTGGATTTAATAGATAGACATACCCTTTCCATTGATTTCATGGCTATTGAAAGCCTAATGAGCTCCAGATGTGTTCCTTTCCCTGTGTTTTGCACAGTGTCGCACCCTTCCGTTTGTGTATTTTTGCACCTCCCGTAGGCTATGGGATTTTTGCTGTGCAAAACATAGGAAAATATAGCAAAAGGCACACGCAAAACACGCCTAATGAATATACTATATAATCATGGAAAGGGGAGCTGTACATCAATTCTGCATACTAGTAACTATATGTCAACAAGACTTTGTACTTCAATATTCGCACCCAGCTATGGGGCAGAACATCAGAGTGCTGTGTGTGAATTCAGTTCCTTACTGCCTCAACAATAGGAGAACAAAAAGAAGAGAAACTGCACCACAGATGTTCTAATGAAACAAAAACTTTTTTTTTACTTTATTTTATTGCATTTCAAAAATGTATTTACTTTAGGAACATTTCAGACATTTTGTCCTTGTTCAGCCAGGAGGGTATAGAATTCAGCCAAGGTGAAACCCTCTGCTTTCTAGGCTTGAGGAATGGACACACAGACGTATTCGTCATACATTATATATTGTGTAAACACATTATATATATATATATATATATATATATATATATATATATATATATATATATATATATATACTAGCTGATATACCCGGCTTCGCCCGAGTTAATTTGGTACTGGTGTTTATCTGGTGTTCACACGGAAAATCTTATGAAGTCGTGCTTACTTTAGAGATACCGGAAAAACATATGTTCACCATTTTGCATAATTCTCTGCGTTACCCAGGAAACACCACGTGGAGGTAACTATGTGATGTTTACTTTATATAAAATGACATCAGGAAGTGAGAGAATTAGATTACGTACATAAAATTTGGACACTAATTCTTTTGCGCATAGAATTGAATAATCAAGTTGAGACCCATTAACTTTTCCTATTTATGACATAATCAATGCTCGTGCCAAATTTCCCGTTTCTATGACACCGGAAAGTGAAAAAATTACACTCCACACGTAAAATTTGGACGCTAATTCTTTTGCGCATAGAATTGAATAATCGAGTTGGGACCTATGAACTTTTCCTATTTATGACATAATCAATGCTCGTGCCAAATTTCCCGTTTCTATGACACCGGAAAGTGAGAAAATTAGATTCCGCACGTAAAATTTTGGACGCTAATTCTTTTGCGCATAGAATTAAATAATCGAGTTGGGACACATTAACTTTTCCTATTTATGACATAATCAATGCTCCTGCCAAATTTCCCGTTTCTATGACACCGGAAAGTGAAAAAATTACATTCCGCACGTAAAATTTCGACGCCAATTCTTTTGCGCTAGAATTGAATAATCGAGTTGGGACCCATTAACTTTTCCTCTTTATGACATAATCAATGCTCCTGCCAAATTTCACGTTTCTATGACACCGGAAAGTGAAGAAATTACATTCCGTACGTAAAATTTGGACACTAATTCTTTTGCGCATAGAATTGAATAATGGAGTTGGGACCCATTAGCTTTTCCTATTTATGACATAATCAATGCTCGTGCCAAATCTCCCGTTTCTATGACACCGGAAAGTGAAAAAATTACATTCCGCACGTAAAATTTGGACGCTAATTCTTTTGCACATAGAATTAAATAATCGAGTTGGGACCCATTAGCTTTTCCTATTTATGACATAATCAATGCTCGTGCCAAATTTCCTGTTTCTATGACATCGGGAAGTGAGAAAATTAGATTCCGTACGTAAAATTTGGACACTAATTCTTTTGCGCATAGAATTGAATACTGGAGTTGGGACCCATTAGCGTTTCCTATTTATGACATAATCAATGCTCGTGCCAAATTTCCCGTTTCTATGACACCGGAAAGTGAAAAAAATTACATTCCGCACGTAAAATTTGGACGCCAATTCTTTTGCGCTAGAATTAAATAATCGAGTTGGGACCCATTAGCTTTTCCTATTTATGACATAATCAATGCTCGTGCCAAATTTCCTGTTTCTATGACAACGGGAAGTGAGAAAATTAGATTCCATACGTAAAATTTGGACGCTAATTCTTTTGCGCATAGAATTGAATAATGGAGTTGGGACCCATTAGCGTTTCCTATTTATGACATAATCAATGCTCGTGCCAAAATTCACGTTTCTATGACACCGGAAAGTGAGATAATTAGATTCCGTACGTAAAATTTTGACGCTAATTCTTTTACGCATAGAATTAAATAATCGAGTTGGGACCCATTAACTTTTCCTATTTATGACATAATCAATGCTCCTGCCAAATTTCGAGTTTCTATAACACCGGGAAGTGAGAGAATTAGATTCCGTACGTAAAATTTGGACACTAATTCTTTTGCGCATAGAATTGAATAATCGTGTTGGGACCCATTAACTTTTCCCATTTATGACATAATCAATGCTCGGGCCAAATTTTAAGTTTCTATGACATTGGAAAGTGACAGATTTAGATTACGTACGTAAAATTTCGACGCCAATTCTTTTGCGCTAGAATTGAATAATCGAGTTGGGACCCAATTACTTTTCCTATTTTGGAGATAATCTATGCGTGTGCCAAATTTCATGTTTCTACGACATCGGGAAGTTGGAGAACTTTTGGCGAGTCAGTCAGTCAGTCAGCGAGTGAGTCAGTGAGGGCTTTCATCTTTATATATATATATATATATATATATATATATACACATATATTTAGCGCTGCGGAATAATTTGGCGCTATACAAATAAAGATTATTATTATATTTATATTATATATATATATATATATATATATATATATATATATAATCATTGTATGTATAACAAAAGGGATGAGTTATATATATATATACACTAGCTGATATACCCGGCTTCGCCCGAGTTAATTTGGTACTGGTGTTTATCTGGTGTTCACACGGAAATCTTATGAAGTCGTGGTTACTTTAGAGATACCGGAAAAACATATGTTCACCATTTTGCGTAGTTCTCTGTGTTACCCAGGAAACACCATGGGAGGTAACCATGCGACGTTTCCTTTATATAAAATGACATCAGGAAGTGAGAGAATTAGATTCCATACGTAAAATGTGGACGCTAATTCTTTTGCGCTTAGAATTGAACAATCAAGGTGGGACCAATTAGCTTTTCCTATTTATGACATAATCAATGCGCATGCCAAATTTCACGTTTCTATGACACCGGAAAGTAAGAAAATTACATTCCGCACGTAAAATTTGGACGCTAATTCTTTTGCGCATAGAATTGAATAATCGAGTTGGGAGCCATTAGCTTTTCCTATTTATGACATAATCAATGCTCCTGCCAAATTTCATGTTTCTATGACACTGGAAAGTGAGAAAAATACATTCCATATGTAAAATTTTGACGCTAATTATTTCGCGCATAGAATTGAATAATCCAGTTGGGACCCATTAGTTTTTCCTATTTATGACATAATCAATGCCCGTGCCAAATTTCGAGTTTCTATGACACCGGGAAGTGAAAAAATTAGATTCCGTACGTAAAATTTGGACGCTAATTCTTTTGTGCATAGAATTGAATAACCGAGTTGGGACCCATTAACTTTTCCTATTTATGACATATTCAATGCCCGTGCCAAGTTTTAAGTTTCTATGACATTGGGAAGTGAGAGATTTAGATTACGTACGTAAAATTTCGACGCCAATTCTTTTGCGCTAGAATTGAATAATCGAGTTGGGACCCAATTACTTTTCCTATTTTGGAGATAATCTATGCTCGTGCCAAAATTCATGTTTCTACGACATCGGGAAGTTGGAGAACTTTTGGCGAGTCAGTCAGTCAGTGAGTGAGTCAGTGAGGGCTTTCAGCTTTATATATATAGATATACTAGCTGATATACCCGGCTTCGCCCGAGTTAATTTGGTACTGGTGTTTATCTGGTGTTCACACGGAAAATCTTATGAAGTCATGGTTACTTTAGAGATACTGAGGAAAAACATATGTTCACCATTTTGCATAGTTCTCTGCGTTACCCAGGAAACACCATGTGGAGGTAACCATGCGACGTTTCCTTCATATAAAATGACATCAGGAAGTGAGAGAATTAGATTACGTACATAAAATTTGGACACTAATTCTTTTGCGCTTAGAATTGAATACTCGAGTTGGGACCTATTAACTTTTCATATTTATGACACAATCAATGCTTGTGCCAAATTTCCCGTTTCTATGACACCGGAATGTGAGAAAATTAGATTCCGTACGTAAAATTTGGACGCTAATTCTTTTGCGCATAGAATTGAATAATCGAGTTGGGACCCATTAGCTTTTCCTATTTATGACATAATCAATGCTCGTGCCAAATTTCCCGTTTCTATGACACCGGAAAGTGAGAAAATTACATTCCGCACGTAAAATTTCGCCGCCAATTCTTTTGCGCTTAGAATTGAATACTCGAGTTGGGACCTATTAACTTTTCATATTTATGACACAATCAATGCTTGTGCCAAATTTCCCGTTTCTATGACACCGGAAAGTGAAGAAATTACATTCCGCACGTAAAATTTGGACGCTAATTCTTTTGCGCATAGAATTGAATAATCGAGTTGGGACCCATTAGCTTTTCCTTTTTATGACATAATCAATGCTCCTGCCAAATTTCACGTTTCTATGACATTGGGAAGTGAGAGATTTAGATTATGTACGTAAAATTTTGACGCCAATTCTTTTGCGCATAGAATTGAATAATCGAGTTGGGACCCATTAACTTTTCCTATTTATGACATAATCAATGCTCGTGCCAAATTTCCCGTTTCTATGACATTGGGAAGTGAGTTATTTAGATTATGTACGTTAAATTTCGATGCCAATTCTTTTGCGCTAGAATTGAATAATCGAGTTGGGACCCAATTTATTTTCCTATTTTGGAGATAATCTATGCTTGCGCCAAATTTCATGTTTCTACGACATCGGGAAGTTGGAGAACTTTTGGCGAGTCAGTCAGTCAGTCAGTCAGTCAGTCAGTCAGTGAGTCAGTGAGTCAGTGAGTCAGTGAGGGCTTTCAGCTTTATATATATAGATATAATATGTGTGTATAACTCATCCCTTTTGTTTCCTATACGCTGCTTATAATTTACCCCTTCAAGAACAGAATTTAATTTAATTTTTTTAATTTTTGTTTATTCATCTCTGCCTTCCAAAAGCCATAACTTTTTAATTTTTCCATTGACATGCAAATACTTGCTGACGTAAGGGGATATACTGCTGACAAACAACAATTTTTATGTGATCATAAAAGATGCAATCAATGACACACAAGCAAATTATCATTGAAAGTTCCACTACAAAACATGCATAGGGCTTAGGACTCTTTCACAGGAGTAGAGATGAGCGAACGTGTTCTTCCGAGCTTGATATTCGTGCGAATATTAGGGTGTTCGGGATGTTCGTTATTCGTAACGAACACCATGCGGTGTTCTGGTTACTTTCACTTCCTTCCCTGAGACGTTTGCGCGCTTTTCTGGCCAATTGAAAGACAGGGAAGGCATTACAACTTCCCCCTGTGACGTTCAAGCCCTATACCACCCCCCTGCTGTGAGTGGCTGGGAAGATCAGGTGTCACCTGAACATAAAAGTCGGCCCCTCCCGCGGTTCGCCTCAGATGCCGTGTGCGTTAGATGAGGGACAGTGCTGTTTGTACCGGAGCTGCTGTAGGGAAAGAATTGGTAGTTAGTGTAGGCTTCAAGACCCCCCAAAGGTCCTTATTAGGGCCACTGATAGCTGTGTGTTGGCTGCTGTTAGCAGTGGCAAATTTTTTTTTTCTCAAAATCGGCTCTGCAGAGCGTTGCACCCGGCATTAGGGACAGAAGTGCTGCATAGGCAGGGAGAGTGTTAGGAGTGAGTGTAGCCTTCAAGAACCTCAACGGTCCTTTCTAGGGCCATATTTAACCGTGTGCAGTACTGTCCAGGCTGCTGTTAGCTGTGCTGCATTTTTTTTTGCTTCTCAAAATCGCCTCTGCAGAGCATTGCACCCTCCATTGATACTGCAGGGAAAGAATTGTGTAGGCAGGGCCACAACACAGTTATTATTCATTGAATATACGCAGTGCTGCCTTTTGGTGCAAAAAAACGGAAAATAATTCTATTTGTCCTGCCTCTGTCCGTCCTAACGCCGGTGGACACGTGTCGGCTGCGTGTGCAACCTGTAAAAATCAGACGCACCCAGCTACGTTTTACTCCTGGCTTTGCCATTTGCTTTCCTTAATTGGGAAAAAAAATACCTGCTCTGCCACAGTTAATAACTCTGCTACCCTCACGTTCTGTGACACATTAGCAGGAAAACAGCACAGTTATTAAACTTCTCATGTTCATAGAATATACGCAGTGCTGCCTTTTGGTGCCAAAAAACGGAAAATAATTCTATTTGTCCTGCCTCTGTCCGTCCTAACGCCGGTGGACACGTGTCGGCTGCGTGTGCAACCTGTAAAAATCAGACGCACCCAGCTACGTTTTACTCCTGGCTTTGCCATTTGCTTTCCTTAATTGGGAAAAAAAATACCTGCTCTGCCACAGTTAATAACTCTGCTACCCTCACGTTCTGTGACACATTAGCAGGAAAACAGCACAGTTATTAAACTTAGATTATACATTCACTAGAGGCAGTGGGGCCTTTCGTTTTTAAAAAAGGGAAAAAAGTTATATTTGGCCTGCAGTCTTGCGCCAATTTATTAGCTGCCTGTGAAATCAAATCACTGGTAATACAGCATGCTGAGGGGTAGGGGTAGGCCTAGAGGACGTGGACGCGGCCGAGGACGCGGAGGGCCAAGTCAGGGTGTGGGCACAGGCCGAGCTCCTGATCCAGGTGTGTCGCAGCCGACTGCTGCGCGATTAGGAGAGAGGCACGTTTCTGGTGTCCCCACATTCATCGCCCAATTAATGGGTCCACGCGGGAGACGGTTATTAGAAAATGAGCAGTATGAGCAGGTCCTGTCCTGGATGGCAGAAAGTGCTTCGAGCAACCTATCGTCTACCCGCAGTTCTGCGCCGTCCACTGCTGCAAATCCGAATCCTCTGTCTGCTGCTCCTCCTTCCTCCCAGCCTCCTCACTCCACTACAATGACACCTGCTCAGGAGCGGGAACACTCCCAGGAACTGTTCTCGGGCCCCTGCTTAGATTGGGCAGCAGCAGTTCCTCTCCCACCAGAGGAGTTTATCGTCACTGATGTCCAACCATTCGAAAGTTCCCGGGGTCCGGGGGAAGAGGCTGGGGACTTCCGCCAACTGTCTCAACAACTTTCTGTGGGTGAGGAGGACGATCAGACACAGTTGTCTTGCAGTGAGGTAGTAGTAAGGGCAGTAAGTCCGAGGGAGCAGCGCACAGAGGATTCGGAGGAAGAGCAGCAGGACGATGAGGTGACTGACCCCACCTGGTGTGCAACGCTTACTCAGGAGGACAGGTCTTCAGAGGGGGAGTCAAGGGCATCAGCAGGGCAGGTTGCAAGAGGCAGTGCGGTGGCCAGGGGTAGAGGCAGGGCCAGACCGAATAATCCACCAAGTGTTTCCCAAAGCGCCCCCTCGCGCCATGCCACCCTGCAGAGGCCGAGGTGCTCTAAGGTCTGGCAGTTTTTCACAGAGACGCCTGATGACCGACGAACAGTGGTGTGCAACCTTTGTTGCGCAAAGCTCAGCCGGGGAGCCAACACCAACAGCCTCACCACCACCACCATGCGCAGACATATGATGGCCAAGCACCCCACAAGGTGGGACGAAGGCCGTTCAGCGCCTCCGGTTTGCACCACTGCCTCTCCCCCTGTGCCCCAACCTGCCACTGAGATGCAACCCCCCTCTCAGGACACAGGCACTACCGCCTCATAGCCTGCACCCACACCCTCATCTCCGCTGTCCTCGGCCCCATCCAGCAGTGTAGTTCAGCGCACCGTCCAGCCGTCGCTTGCGCAAGTGTTCGAGCGCAAGCGCAAGTACGCCGCCACGCACCCGCACGCTCAAACGTTAACCGTCCGCATCGCAAAATTCATCAGCCTTGAGATGCTGCCGTATAGGGTTGTGGAAACGGAGTCCTTCAAAAGTATCATGGAGGCGGCGGCCCCGCGCTACTCAGTTCCCAGTCGCCACTACTTTTCCCGATGTGCCGTCCCAGCCCTGCACGACCACGTCTCCCGCAACATTGTACGTGCCCTCACCAACGCGGTTACTGCCACGGTCCACTTAACTACGGACACGTGGACAAGCACAGGCGGGCAGGGCCACTACATCTCCCTGACGGCACATTGGGTGAATTTAGTGGAGGCTGGGACAGAGTCAGAGCCTGGGACCGCTCACGTCCTACCCACCCCCAGAATTGCGGGCCCCAGCTCGGTGCTGGTATCTGCGGAGGTGTATGCTTCCTCCACTAAAGCACCCTCCTCCTCCTCCTCCTCCTCTGTCTCGCAATCAAGATGTGTTAGCAGCAGCATGTCCTCAGCAGTCGGTGTCGCGCGGTGTGGCAGCACAGCGGTGGGCAAGCGTCAGCAGGCCATGCTGAAACTACTCAGCTTAGGCGATAAGAGGCACACGGCCCACGAACTGCTGCAGGGTCTGACACAGCAGACCGACCGCTGGCTTGCGCCGCTGAGCCTCCAACCGGGCATGGTCGTGTGTGACAACGGCCGTAACCTGGTGGCGGCTCTGCAGCTCGGCAGCCTCACGCACGTGCCATGCCTGGCCCACGTCTTTAATTTGGTGGTTCAGCGCTTTCTGAAAAGCTACCCACGCTTGTCAGACCTGCTCGTAAAGGCGCGCCGGCTCTGCGCACATTTCCGCAAGTCCCACACGGACGCTGCCACCCTGCGCACCCTGCAACATCACTTTAAGCTGCCAGTGCACCGACTGCTGTGCGACGTGCCCACACGGTGGAACTCTACGCTCCACATGTTGGCCAGGCTCTATGAACAACGTAGAGCTATAGTCGAATACCAACTCCAACATGGGCGGCGCAGTGGGAGTCAGCCTCCTCAATTCCTTTCAGAAGAGTGGGCCTGGTTGGCAGACATCTGCCATGTCCTTGGTAATTTTGAGGAGTCTACCCAGGTGGTGAGCGGCGATGCTACAATCATTAGCGTCACCATTCCTCTGCTATGCATTTGGAGAAATTCCCTGCAAACCATAAAGGCAGCTGCTTTGCGCTCGGAAACGGGGGCGGGGGAAGACAGTATGCCGCTGGATAGTCAGGGCACCCTCCTGTCTATTTCTCAGCGCGTACAGGAGGAGGAGGAGGAGCATGAGGAGGATGAGGAGGAGGGGGAAGAGACAGCTTGGGCCGCTGCTGACGGTACACCGGCTGATTGCCTGTCATCCTTTCAGCGTGTATGGCCTGAGGAGGAGGAGGAGGAGGAAGAGGATCCTGAAAGTGATCTTCCTAGTGAGGACAGCCATGTGTTGCGTACAGGTACCCTGGCACACATGGCTGACTTCATGTTAGGATGCCTTTCTCGTGACCCTCGCGTTGCACGCATTCTGGCCACGACGGATTACTGGGTGTACACACTGCTCGATCCACGGTATAAGGAGAACCTGCCCACTCTGATTCCCGAAGAGGAAAGGGGTTCGAGAGTGTTGCTATACCACAGGACCCTTGCGGACAAGCTGATGGTAAAATTCCCAGCCGACAGCGCTAGTGGCAGAAGGCGCAGTACCGAGGGCAAGGTAGCAGGGGATGTGCGTAGATCGAGCAGCATGTACATCCCAGGCAGTGCAACAGTCTTTAAGGGCCTGGCCAGCTTTATGGCTCCCCACCAAGACTGTGTCACCGCTCCCCAGTCACGGCTGAGTCGGCGGGAGCACTGTAAAAGGATGGTGAGGGAGTACGTAGCCGATCGCACGACCATCCTTGGTGACGCCTCTGCCCCCTACAACTACTGGGTGTCGAAGCTGGACACGTGGCCTGAACTAGCGCTGTATGCCCTGGAGGTGCTTGCTTGTCCTGCGGCTAGCGTCTTGTCGGAAAGGGTGTTTAGTGCGGCTGGGGGAATCATCACAGATAAGCGTACCCGCTTGTCAACCGACAGTGCCGACAGGCTAACACTCATCAAGATGAACAAAGGCTGGATTTCCCCAGACTTCTGTTCTCCACCAGCGGACAGCAGCGATACGTAAGCAATACGTAGGCTGCACCCGCGGATGGAAGCTACGTTCTCTCTCACCATCCAAAACGGGGACATTTCTGCTTCATCAATCTGTGTCTAATATTCCTCCTCCTCCTCCTGCTCCTCCTCCTGAAACCTCACGTAATCACGCTGAACGGGCAATTTTTCTTAGGGCCACAAGGCTCACTCAAATAATTTTTCTGAACAATTTTTATAAGTTTCAATGGAACTTTAACTTAAACCAATTTTTCGTTACACTGGGCTGCCTCCAGGCCTAGTTACCACTTAAGCCACATTAACCAAAGCGATTAATGGGTTTCACCTGCCCTCTTGGCTGGCCATGGCCAATTTTTGGGATGTACATTAGTACTGTTGATACAGCAATTTTTGTGGGCCCTCGCCTACAGTGTAATCAAATTAATTTTTAGCCCACCTGCATTACAGCTGACGTTACCTCAGCTGTGTTGGGCAATGCAATGGGATATTATTGTGTACCGCCGGTGGCTTCCTGGCACCCACCCAGGCAGTGGGTCCACAGGGAGTGTAACCTACATGTGTCCACTTGTAAAGAACCCCGGTCAGACTGGGGCATGCAGTGTGGGCCGAAGCCCACCTGTATTACGCACGACATTACTACCTCAGCTGTGTTGGGCAATGCAATGGGATATTTTTGTGTACCGCCGGTGGGTTCCAGGTAGCCACCCATGCTGTAGGTGCACACGGAGTTTTTAATACATCTGTACACTTCTAAAGAACCCCAGTCTGACTGGGGCATGCAGTGTGGGCCGAAGCCCACCTGTATTACGCACGACATTACTACCTCAGCTGTGTTGGGCAATGCAATGGGATATTTCTATGTACCGCCGGTGGCTTCCTGGCACCCACCCATGCTGTCGGTCCACAGGGACTTCACAATAGGGAGTTGTACCTGCCTGTGTCTATGAATTAAAAAGCCCGGTCTAACTGGGGCATGCAGACACCTTGACAGAATGAATAGTGTGTGGCACATAGGTTCCCCATTGCTATGCCTACGTGTGCAGCTCCTGATGGCGGTGGCACAGGATTCTATTTCTCATTGCTTCTGTACAGCATTGTGGGCTATCGCCCCGCCCCTTTTAAAGAGGGTCGCTGCCTAGCCGTGCCAACCCTCTGCAGTGTGTGCCTGCGGTTCCTCCACATGGCAGACGCACTTCTAAATAGACATGAGTGTGGCGTGGCATGAGGGCAGCTGAAGGCTGCGCAGGGACACTTTGGTGTGCGCTGTGGGGGGGAGGGGGGGGCGGTTGGTCAGCATGTAACCCAGGAGAAGTGGCAGCGGAGTGTCATCCAGGCAGTGATTGTGCTTTGTTGTAGCTAGTGTGGTGCTTAGCAAAGGTATGCCATGCTAATGAGGGCTTTTCAGAAGTAAAAGTTGTTGGGAGGGGGGGGGCCCACTCTTGCCGGTATTGTGGCTTAATAGTGGGACCTGTGAACTTGAGATGCAGCCCAACATGTAGCCCCTCGCCTGCCCTATCCGTTTCTGTGTCATTCCCATCACTTTCTTGAATTGCCCAGATTTTCACACATGAAAACCTTAGCGAGCATCGGCGAAATACAAAAATGCTCTGGTCGCCCATTGACTTCAATGGGGTTCGTTGTTCGAAATGAACCCTCGAACATCGCGGGAAATTCGTTCCGAATAACGAACACCCGAACATTTTGGTGTTCGCTCATCTCTACACAGGAGCTTATGCGTTTTTACGTTCTCTTGGGCGCGCCATAAATTTGCATGAATGTCCATTTTTCCGCGATCAAGTCCCATGCCTAATTAGCGTTTTCTCATCCATTCACATGACCGGGTGTGATAATTTTAGTGAAAAAATATGTTGCACCCTGGAAAGCCCTCGCTCGGCATTAGAGATGAGCGAGCACCAAAATGCTCGGGTGCTCGTTACTCGAGACGAACTTTTCGCGATGCTCGAGGGTTCGTTTCCACTAACGAACCCCATTGAAGTCAATGGGCGACTCGAGCATTTTTGTATATCGCCGATGCTCGCTAAGGTTTTCATTTGTGAAAATCTGGGCAATTCAAGAAAGTGATGGGAACGACACAGAAACTGATAGGGCAGGCGAGGGGCTACATGCTGGGCTGCATCTCAAGTTCCCAGGTCCCACTATTAAGCCACAATATTGGCAAGAGTGGGCCCCCCCCCCCCTCCCAACAATTTTAACTTCTGAAAAACCCTCATTAGCAAGGCATACCTTAGCTAAGCACCACACTACCTCCAACAAAGCACAATCACTGCCTGCATGACACTCCGCTGCCACTTCTCCTGGGTAACATGCTGCCCAACCCCCCTGCATGACCCAGTGTCCACAGCGCACACCAAAGTGTCCCTGCGTAGCCTTCAGCTGCACTCATGCCACACGCTGGCCTCATAGCCACACCACCCTCATGTCTATTTATAAGTGCATCTGCCATGAGGAGGAACCGCAGGCACACACTGCAGAGGGAAGGCACGGCCAGGCAACGACCCTCTTTAAAAGGGGCGGGGCGATAGCCCACAATGCTGTACAGAAGCAATGAGAAATCCAATCCTGTGCTACCTCCATCAGGAGATGCACACGTGGGCATAGCAATGGGGAACCCATGTGCCACACACTATTCATTCTGTCAAGGTGTCTGCATGCCCCAGTCAGACCGGGGTTTTTTATAAATAGTCACAGGCTGGTACATCTCTGCAATGGGAATTCTGTGTGCACCCACAGCATGGGTGGCTACCTGGAACCCACCGGCGGTACATAAATATATCCCATTGCATTGCCCATCACAGCTGAGGTAACGTCAGGTTTAATGCAGGTGGGCTTCGGCCCACACTGCATGCCTCAGTCAGACTGGGGTTCTTTAGAAGTGGACACATGCAGTTACAACTCTGTGTGGACCGACAGCATGGGTGGGTTCCAGGAAGCCACCGGCGGTACATAAATATAACCCATTGCATTGCCCATCACAGCTGAGGTAACGTACGATTAAATGCAGGTGGTCTTCGGCCCACACTGCATGCCCCAGTCTGACCGGGGTTTTTAATACATAGACACTGGCAGGTACAACTCCCTAATGTGAAGTCCCTGTGGACCCACGGCATGGGTGGCTCCCTGGAACCCACCGGCGGTACATAAATATATCCCATTGCATTGCCCATCAAAGCTGAGGTAATGTCAGGTTTAATGCAGGTGGGCTTCGGCCCACACTGCATGCCCCAGTCAGACTGGGGTTCTTTAGAAGTAGACACAGGCAGTCACAACTCCGCGTGGACCGACAGCATGGGTGGGTCCCAGGAAGCCACCGGCGGTACATAAATATATCCCATTGCAGTGCCCTGGACAGCAAAGCTAACGTCAGATTAAATGCAGGTGGGCTTCGGCGGTACATTAATGTATCCCATTGCAGTGCCCTGCTCAGCAGAGCTAACGTCACATACAATACAGGTGTGCTTTGGCCCACAGTGCATGCCCCAGTCAGAGTGGTAATATGTACCTTAACAGTAACCGCGTTGGTGGGAATGTGGTGGCGACTGCGGACCTAGTAGTGCGGTTTCATTTAGTTGGTTTTCGGAATGCAGCCAGGATTAAGTGGGCCGTGGCGGGGGGATGGTGCGGGGGCTCTCTTGTTGTGTCGGTAAAGGTGAAATTCTTGGACTGCCACCAGACGGACCTATGCAAAGGTATTTGCCAAGAATGTTTTCATTGTTGGAGGAGGAGAGGGATGTTTTTGAGGCACTACGTGTCCTCTCCACGTGTCCGTGGTTATATGCACCTTAACACTAACCGCGTTGGTGGGAAATGGCCTCGCCACCATCATGTCTTTGGGAAGCCTCCGTTTCCAAACCACAGTGACATAGCATTAGCAGCGGTATAGGTAGAGCCCAGAATTAGTAACATTTCAGCGGTAGCATTAGGGACAGGCCCCAGTAACATATCACTAGCAGCAGTATAGGGGGAGCACAGTATTAGTTCCATTTCAGTAGTAGTAGCAGTCCAGACAGGCCCCAGTAACAATTCCGAAGCAGCAGTATAGGGGGAGCACAGTATTAGTTCCATTTCAGTAGTAGTAGCAGTCTAGACAGGCCCCAGTAACATATTACTAGCAGCAGTATAGGGGGAGCACAGTATTAGTTCCATTTCAGTAATAGTAGCAGTCAAGACAGGCCCCAGTAACATATTACTAGCAGCAGTATAGGGGGAGCACAGTCTTAGTTCCATTTCAGTAGTAGTAGCAGTCTAGACAGGTCCCAGTAACATATTACTAGAAGCAGTATAGGGGGAGCACAGTATTAGTTCCATTTCAGTAGTAGTAGCAGTCAAGACAGGCCACAGTAACATTCCCGTTGCAGCAGTTTAGGGAGATAACAGTCTCTTGCACATTTCAGTAGTTGCAGTATAGACAAGGCCCCAGTTACATTTATGTGGCAAGAGTGTAGGCCAACCCCACACACCTTGCTGAACCATGAGTGCAGGCGAAGCCCATAAAAATTACTAGGATTACACTGTAGGCGAGGGCCCCAAAAAATTGGTGTACCAACAGTACTAATGTACCTCAGAAAAATTGCCCATGCCCAACCAAGAGGGCAGGTGAAACCCATTAATCGCTTTGGTTAATGAGACTTAATTTGTACCTAGGCCTGGAGGTAGCCCAGTTAAAATAAAAATTGGTTCAGGTGCAAGTTTCAACGCTTTAATGAGAATTGAAACGTATAAACATTGTTTACTATAGTCATATGACTGAGCCTTGTGAGCCTAAGAAAAATTGCCCGTTCGGCGTGATTACATGAGGTTTCAGGAGGAGGAGGAGGAGGATGAATATAATACACAGATTGATGAAGCTAAAATGTCCCCGTTTTTGATGGTGATAGAGAACGATGCTTCCATCCGCGGGTGCAGCCTACGTATTGTTTAGGTATCGCTGCTGTCCGCTGGTGAAGAAGAGAAGTCTGGGGAAATCCAGGCTTTGTTCAACTTTATGAGTGTAAGCCTGTCGGCACTGTCGGCTGACAGGCGGATACGCTTATCTGTGATGATTCCCCCAGCCGCACTAAACACCCCCTCTGACAAGACGCTAGCCGCAAGACAAGCAAGCACCTCCAGGGCATACAGCGCGGGTTCAGGCCACGTGTCCAGCTTCGACACCCAGTAGTTGTAGGGGGCAGAGGCATCATGGAGGACAGTCGTGCGATCGGCTACGTACTCCCTCACCATCCTTTTACAGTGCTCCCGCCGACTCAGCCTTGACTGGAGAGCGGTGACACAGTCTTGCTGGGGAGCCATAAAGCTGTCAAAGGCCTTGGAGAGTGTTCCCCTGCCTGCGCTGTACATGCTGCCTGATCTCCACGCCTCCCCTGCTACCTGGCCCTCGGAACTGCGCCTTCTGCCACTAGCGCTGTCGGATGGGAATTTTACCATCAGTTTGTCCGCCAGGGTCCTGTGGTATAGCATCACTCTCAAACCCCTTTCCTCTTCGGGTATGAGAGTGGAAAGGTTCTCCTTATACCGTGGGTCGAGCAGTGTGTACACCCAGTAATCCGTAGTGGCCAGAATGCGTGTAACGCGAGGGTCATGAGAAAGGCATCCTAACATGAAGTCCGCCATGTGTGCCAGGGTACCTGTACGCAACACATGGCTGTCCTCACTAGGAAGATCACTTTCAGGATCCTCCTCCTCCTCTTCCTCAGGCCATATACGCTGAAAGGATGACAGGCAAGCAGCATGGGTACACTCAGCAGTGGGCCAAGCTGTCTCTCCCCCCTCCTCCTCATGCTCCTCCCCCTCCTCCTCATCCTCCTCAACGCGCTGAGATATAGACATGAGGGTGCTCTGACTATCCAGCGACATACTGTCTTCCCCCGCCTCCGTTTCCGAGCGCAAAGCGTCTGCCTTTATGCTTTCCAGGGAACTTCTCAAGAGGCATAGCAGAGGAATGGTGATGCTAATGATTGCAGCATCGCCGCTCACCATCTGGGTAGACTCCTCAAAGTTTCCAAGGACCTGGCAGATGTCTGCCAACCAGGCCCACTCTTCTGTAAAGAATTGAGGAGGCTGACTCCCACTACGCCGCCCATGTTGGAGTTGGTATTCCACTATAGCTCTACGCTGCTCATAGAGCCAGGCCAACATGTGGAGCGTAGAGTTCCACCGTGTGGGCACGTCGCACAGCAGTCGGTGCACTGGCAGATTAAACCGATGTTGCAGGGTCCGCAGGGTGGCAGCGTCCGTCTTGGACTTGCGGAAATGTGCGCTGAGCCGGCGCACCTTTCCGAGCAGGTCTGACAAGCGTGGGTAGCTTTTCAGAAAGCGCTGAACCAAGATGTGGGCCAGGCATGGCACGTGCGTGAGGCTGCCGAGCTGCAGAGCCGCCACCAGGTTACGGCCGTTGTCACACACGACATGCCCGGTTGGAGGCTCTGTCAGACCCTGCAGCAGTTCGTGGGCCGTGTGCCTCTTCTCTCCTAAGCTGAGTAGTTTCAGCACGGCCTGCTGGCGCTTGCCCACCGCTGTGCTGCCACCCCACGCAACACCGACTGGTGGCGACGTGCTGCTGCTGACACATCTTGATTGCGAGACAGAGGTTGCGTAGGAGGAGGGTGGTTTAGTGGAGGAAGCATACACCGCCGCAGATACCAGCACCGAGCTGGGGCCCACAATTCTGGGGGTGGGTAGGACGTGAGCGTTTCCAGGCTCTGACTCGGTCCCAGCCTCCACTAAATTCACCCAATGTGCCGTCAGGGAGATATAGTGGCCCTGCCCACCTGTGCTTGTCCACGTGTCCATTGTTAAGTAACCGCGTTGGTGAGGGCGCGTACAATGTTGCGGGAGACGTGGTCGTGCAGGGCTGGGACGGCCCATCAGGAAAAGTAGTGGCGACTGGGAACCGAGTAGTGCGGGGCCGCCGCCGCCATCATGTTTTTGAAAGCCTCCGTTTCCACAAGCCTATACGGCAGCATCTCCAGGCTGATCAATTTGGCTATGTGCACGTTTAGCGCTTGAGCGTGCAGGTGCGTGGCGGCGTACTTGCGCTTGCACTCAAATAGTTGCGCTAGCGACGGCTGGACGCTGCGCTGAGAGACATTGCTGGATGGGGCCGAGGACAGCGGAGGTGAGGGTGTGGGTGCAGGCCGGGTCGTGCCTGTGTCCTGAGAGGGGGTTGGATCTCAGTGGCAGGTTGGGGCACCGGGGGAGAGGCAGTGGTGCAAACCGGAGGCGGTGAACAGCCTTCGTTCCACCTTGTGGGGTGCTTGGCCATCATATGCCTGCGCATGTTGGTGGTGGTGAGGCTGGTGGTGGAGGCTACCCGGCTGATCTTGGCGCGACAAACCTTGCACGCCACAGTTCGTCGGTCGTCTGCACTCTCAGTGAAAAACTGCCACACCTTTGAGCACCTCGGCCTCTGCAGGGTGGCATGGCGCGAGGGGGCGCTTTGGGAAACAGTTGGTGGATTATTTGGTCTGGCCCTGCCTGTACCCCTGGCCACCGCACTGCCTCTTCCAACCTGCCCTGCTGCTGCACTTGCCTCCCCCTCTGAAGACCTGTCCTCAGTAGGCTTAGCAAACCAGGTGGGGTCAGTCACCTCATTGTCCAGCTGCTCTTCCTCCGAATCCTCTGTGTGCTCCTCCCTCGGACTTACTGCAATTACTACTACCTGAGTGATAGACAACTGTGTCTCATCGTCATCGTCCTCCTCACCCTCTGAAAGCTCTTGAGACAGTTGCCGGAAGTCCCCAGCCTCATCCCCCGGACCCCGGGAACTTTCCAAAGGTTGGGCATCGGTCACGACAAACTCCTGCGGTGGGAGAGGAACCATTGCTGCCCATTCTGGGCAGGGGCCCGAGAACAGTTCCTGGGAGTCTGCCTGCTCCTCAGAATGTGTGATTGTAATGGAGTGAGGAGGCTGGGAGGAAGGAGGAGCAGCAGCCAGAGGATTCAGAGCTGCAGCAGTGGACGGCGTAGAACTCTGGGTGGTCGATAGATTGCTGGATGCACTTTCTGCCATCCACGACAGGACCTGCTCACACTGCTCATTTTCTAATAAAGGTCTACCGCGTGGACCCATTAATTGTGAGATGAATCTGGGGACCCCTGAAATTTGCCTCTCTCCTAATCCCGCAACAGTCGGCTGCGATACACCTGGACCAGGAGCTCGGCCTGTGCCCACACCCTGACTTGGGCCTCCACGTCCTCGCCCGCGTCCACGTCCTCTAGGCCTACCCCTACCCCTCAGCATGGTATATTACGAGTAGAGCAGAAACAGAACGCTGTAATTAAATGTGCCCCTTATTGGCCTGTTGTTGGAGGCTGACTTCACTTACGGAACGCACAGCAGAGCCAGCAAACAATTTTGCGCCCGCCTGCACTGTGACGTAGGTGCGTATGACTCAGCTAGTGGAATTCACAGCGCAGAAGCAGTCAAGTGGCCAAAGGCCACTAGTAGGCCCTAAGTATTTTGCTTCTATTTTTTTAAATGCAGAGCTGGTACAGCAGACAGATACTGTAGGCAGCGTATATTATGTATACTGTTTCCCTCTGGCGGGATGACGGCGGTGATGTAACGGAGACAGCAGAGCCAGCAAACAATTTTGCGCATGCCTGCACTGTGACGTAGGTGCGTATGACTCAGCTAGTGGAATTCACAGCGCAGAAGCAGTCAAGCCTGCTGTAACGCTTAGCTGCGTATTAATTAGGACTACTACCCCCAGCAGACACGCAGTACACTGAAGACGGTCACAGGCAGCCCAAATATACTATTTTTCCCCAATTTTTTTTAAAAAGCCCACTGCCTATATAGACAGTATATCTCTTTCCCTGTACCACTGTCCCTGCCTCACCAGTACTGGCCCTATACTCTGTACAATGACTGCAGACTGAGGACGCAATGCTCTGCACGGCCGATATACAAAAAAAGAAAATGTGCAACACTGCTCACAGCAGCCTCAACAGTACTGCACAAGGTCAGATGTGGCCCTAAGAAGGACCGTTGGGGTTCTTGAAGCCTAATATAACTCCTAACGCTCTCCCTATAGCAGCAGCAGCATCAGCAGCACTGTCCCTGATCTCTGTCAGAATGCATCTGTGGCGAACCGCGGGTGGAGCAGATTTAAATACTCGGGTGTCACCTGATCTCCCCAGCCACTCACTGCAGGGGGGTGGGATAGGGCTGGAACCTCACAGGAGGAAGTTGTAATGCCTTCCATGTCTTTCTATTGGGCAGAAAAGCGCGCTAATGTCTCAGAGATGAAAGTGAAAGTAACTTGAACGTCGCGTGGTGCTCGTCTCGAGTAACGAGCATCTCGAACACCCTAATACTCGAACGAGCATCAAGCTCGGACGAGTGCGCTCGCTCATCTCTACTCGGCATAAATCCTCAGAATGCCTTCAAATGCCTAGGAGTCCAGTTCATGTTTTCTCACTTCCTGTGCCCTGTGTGTATTTCCCTTGTCTTTTACTGAAGTCATTATGTAGGCTTTATATACAAACAAGACATACACTCTACTCATAATGCAATGAATTTTGTGGTTTGGAACTTTTTCCCTAACTATAAACAGAAGCTTTGCTTAGTTATGAGGACACTTTGTCAGAAATGAAGAGTCACTATGATATACATAAAGCCAATATCATTAGGAACAAGGTAGCAGGAACCTGTTTTGCATCCGCAGTTCACATAGCAGTTTGAAATGAGATTAGTGCAATCCACCAAGCTATTTACAGACTCATCAAAACACTAAAAATCTCTATATATCTTACACATTGTGCTGGGTTAACCAGAGCCAAACTGAACTAGCAACAAAATGATACGTTTGGGATAACCCATAATGCAAGAAGAGGCATTAAAAGGCAAATTGAGCTGCAATAAGCTGTTTTAAATGCATCACAAGAGCTGTAGTGCTTTGTTTTATGTTAATACAAAATTAAATTTAGTCATAAGGGAACAATAAAATCTGTTGTCGTTTTTATATTTATTTTTCTTATCAATTATATTACGTTAATTATGCACCACTTGTACAGTCTATCTCGCACACTCAATACATGACTCAGTGGTGAATGGTTATGCAATCTTTTCCAAGTTAACAGTGTAAAATGTGGTATGTTTATATCAAACATTTAATGAGGCGTTAATGAGCTCCCTGGGTATCCAATATCACAACGGAATCTGCAGAATCTGCATTGTAGAGTTTACACATGCTGCAGGTCCTAAATAGAAAGGGATTTGTATTACAGTTTTCAGATGTTGCGGATCAGATTACACAATAATAGTAATCAAAGGTGAAGGTGAAGTTAACGTCTGTTTTATGGTTTTCTGACAACTCTTATTAAAAATGAGAAACTGTTTAAAAATCTACCTGCTTCCACAGCGAAAAGAAGATTTATAACCTCATAAATCAGTTCCTTAAGTGCACCAAGTTTCCAATTATACTAATGATCAGTAAGTAAAGTTTTACCACAATGAGTGACAGTTTCCGCGAAGGTTATGCTAGACCGAAAGGGGGCAAATTAAAATTAGTGTTGCTTGTCTTGACCGGCTAGGTGATAAAATTGCCCTGATTTTAGCAAAAACGAACAGAGTTGTTCCAAACCAATTTTTTTGCAAAAATTGTGTGAAAAGCAAGTTTGCTATAATGCCTGCTACAGAAGTTTGTATACAGCCAATCAGCAGCCACAGCACCTTGATGATGTCACCAAATGTGTCCTCCAACTTGCATAGAAACAGATGTCACCAATATACACTAAATGGGGTACTGATAGGGAAAAGTGATATGGAAAAAGACCTGCTGGTACTAGTTGACTGTAGACTTAACTGGAGCAACCAATGCCAGTCAGCTGCTGCAAAAGCAAATAAAGTCTTGGGGTGCATAAAAAAGAGGTATAGGGGCGAGGGATGAGAACATTATTCTTCCACTATATAAGGCACTTGTCAGGCCCCACATGGATTACTGTGTATAGTTCTGGACACCGGTGCTCAGGAAAGATGTTACAGTGCTGGAGGGGGTTCAAAGAAGGGCAACTAAACTAATAAATGGAATGGTAGGACTGGAATACCCAGAGAGGCTATCAAAATTGGAATTATTCACCCTGGAAAAAAGATGGTTATGGGGCAACCAAATAACTATATATAAATGCTTTAGGGGACAATACAAGGATCTCTCCCATGATCTGTTTATACCCAGGACTGCGACAGTCACAAGAGGGCATCCTCTATGTCTAGGAGAAAAAAGGTTTCATCACCAACACAGAAGGGGGTTCTTCACTGTAAGAGCAGTGAGACTGTGGAACTCTCTGCCTGAGGACGTGGTGATCGCAAAATCGATAGAGGAGTTTAAGAGGGGACTAGATGTGTTTCCAGAGCACTGTAATATTACAGGATATATGTTACGTCTGCTGGGTGCACCTCGTCACAGCACGAACTTGGAAGTGGTATCACATTCCACAGGACGAGCCAGAGGGACAGTGAACTGTATATGGGGACCTGGATTCATGGACAGACATAACATAAAACTGAAAAATGGCCAACACACGCACCAATCATCCCCGCATGCATAAGCAGATGGAATTGCTGAAATAAATAGAAGGAATTAGCTTCAATGGTCCCCATGTCTTGCATTACCTACTCTAAGGAGAGAACATGAACCAGAACCCTGCTTGCAAACAGAGCGATCACCTCGATAAAGGTGGCCTTGCTCTGGAACCTAAGGGCTAGGCCACACTAGCCTAGAGGTGATACATGATCCAGCAGCACAGGACACAGTTCACACTCCAACACACTAGGGCTTGCATGCAAGATAGAACAACCACAGAACAGGACTGTCTGCACCTGATGTCTGGCCACCTGCACATACAGTGGACAAGACACTGTTCACAAACATAAACATAACACATATACAGGCTTGCAGGACCAACAAACCCTAGAGTGAAGGGATACAAGTTTCCTCTTACAGAGGGGCTGGTGAATATATATGTAGCAGACCCGTGAGGATTGGCTAGCAGGAGGAACTCCACACCCAGCCAGCTCAATTATCCCTCACCTGTGAAGGTGTGCTCATGGAACCCTGTAGAACAACAGATCCCAGCAGCACAACCTGACAATATAGACATTAAATAACCAGCGGGGTTGTTGATCCAGGTCTGGGAGTCAGGCAGGAAAAAAACGTTGATCCAGGGATTATTCTGACTGCACTTATGAAGTCGGAAAGGAATTTTTCCCCCAAATGGGCTAATTGGCTTTGGCCTCTTTTGGGTTTTTTGCCTTCCCCTGGATCAACAAGGGGGGTGGAAACAGGCTGAACTAGATGGATGTTAGTTGTCTCCCTTCAGCCTAACATATTATGTTACTATGTGCTATTTATTATTCCCTTACAATTTCAACCCCAGGTGGTGACATCACTATGGACAGTACTTCAGGTGAGGTGTCAGGTGAGCGACACATTATACTACAGAAGTACCACAGATAAGACCCGTTGTAGACTCTTAGAGCATGAGCATAGGAAATAAGGGGCATCAATAACATATATTGAAAAGTTTATTGACCAAGGGCAATTTTTTTAAAACCTGAAAAACCCTTTCAAAGAAGTAAGTCTAGGATTTTCTAATGGAAATGTGATTTTTATTTATTAATTGCTCCAAAAAAAAACCCTGCAATTTGAATGGTGGAACATTTATTAAGCCTAATATGAAACTCATGTATTTTTAATTGAAAATGGAATATTTCTTTGGACAAGTTTTACATTTAATAGGAAACCATTTGATTTACCTTGTTATGGCTTCCAACTTTTTCCTATACTCACAAAGAAAAAAATCCACTATATTCTTTATCAATTTCAGAAAGAAAGGATCCAGGAAACAGAATGTTCCTCACACAGTGTTTGTAATCCTCATATCTTTTAAAAAGTTCAAAGCTTTTACACATTTGGTAACTGTTATTCTCCTTCAGTGAATATTGTCCTAACAGACTGAACCAGCTCCTTACTTTGCAATGTCTTCTCACCTCCACCATTTATCATCATATTTCAAAGCCGTTAAATTACTTTTTTCTTCAGTATGTGATCCATGTCATCTTTGCCACTGCCTATTAAGTGCTGGGAAGGTTAAGAGGCAGATAGATTGTAGTTTATGAGTAATGTTGAGTCGCCTCTATTTCTCTCCTCAGAATACACAAAGTACACTCATCTCCTAAATGCTAGATTAAAGAAAATGATGGTTTCAAAGCTGTTCTCTTGCAGTAAATTTAGGAGAGAGTAACTGGATTAATATGCTGTTATTAAGCAAATTATAATGTTTAGACAGAATTATCCAGGAATATGGTTACTGTTATAATTATCCTATAACTGTCAATACCATGTAGTTTCAACCATGATACATTTTAGGTGTAATAAACTAATGGTAAAGCTAAATAATGAAAGGAGTCATCTCAGCATAGATATTGATGGCATGTGGCTAATATAAGCCGCCAGTGTTTGACTGACATGAGTCTGCTGAACACTGTGACTTCTAATGATCTCTGGAAAGGATTGGCAGCAGTGCTAGGAAATCCATGCCACTCCATTCCCTTTTGACTTTGCTCCGATTTTTTTCAAAAATCACAAATCACTCATTATAGTCAATGACCAAATAAGCGGCCGTGAAAGTAAGCAGCATGAGATAGGGGGTCAGGTGTGAAAACGGAAAGTGTGAGGACTTTAAGATTTAATAATGGATTCATTTCTGTATTTGAAGGCTGATTAAACTGCATTTGAATCTTTAACCCCTTAAGGACCAGGCTGTTTTGTACCTTTAGGACCAGACACTTTTTAGGGATTTTACCCATGTGGTAGTTTTACTGCCCTATTTTTTTTCCTTTAGCTACCAAAATTATTTTTGCTGCAGTTTTTTTTCAGTTTTTTCAGTTTTATTGGGGGTAAAAAGCTAAAAAAAATCTTTTTTTTTTTTTAAATGTATAGTTTTTTTTTTAAATTAGTATATTTACGTTAAAATAAAGTATGGTAATGGGTTCCTTATTTTGTTTCAGACGTTTTGATATATAATATTTTTGGTTTTGGATTACCGGGCGCATATAGTGACGGTTTTGGTTTAGTTCGGCTTTGGGTTATTATTAGAGATGAGCGAGCGTACTCGGATAAGCACTACTCGCTCGAGTAATTTGCTTTATCCGAGTATCGCTGTGCTCGGGTCTAAAGATTCGGGTGCCGGCACAGAGCGGGGAGCTGCAGGGGAGAGCGGGGAGGAACGGAGGTAAGATCTTTCTCTCCTTCTCTCCCGCCCGCTCTCCCCTGCTCCCCGCTGCGACTCACCTGTCAGCCGCAGCGGCACCCGAATCTTTAGACCCGAGCACAGCGATACTCGGATAAAGCCAATTACTCGAGCGAGTAGTGCTTATCCGAGTACGCTCGCTCATCTCTAGTTATTATCTTTCTTATGTATATATTGTTGTTTTATTCTGAATTTTTTTTAAACTTATTTATGTAATTATTCTTTTTACTATCTATGTCCCCCATGACGTCATATAAGACCTCTGGGGGACATTCACATGTTTTTTTGTTTTTTTTTATTTGACATTTTTCCACTGTAGCTGGGGCAGCCATAGGAGCCCCAGTTACAGGGAAAACATCCCCTGTAGTGACAATAGTCACTGGCAGAGCTGATCAGGGTCTTATGGGACCCTGTAGCTCTGCTGTGACAGAGGTCACCTGGCGGTCACTGACTGCCGGCTTTCATAGTGAAAGAAAGATTTCCACTTTCACCTTTTTAGTACATATCACTCATTGAGTACTGTGTACTAAAAAAGAAGGAGGCAGAAAGGGTTAAAACCCACTTCTCCCTCCTCCTCCGGGTTATCAGCTGGGACTAACAGCTGACAACCCGCCCTGCTTCTGATTGAATGCAGAAGCAGGAGGCTTTAATCCCCGCCGTAACTTTACATATGGCTGGGCTTTAAGCCCAGGACCAAGCGCTGTAAATTTACAGTGCTTGCTCCTTAATGGGTTAAGATTAAAATGGTCATTGTAATATTTTATAAATTGTTCCATTATATCTCGGAAAGTTGTTTATCTGACCACATTGTATATATTTCCATAGGTATTAATAACAAGCCATGGCTGACTCAAAGGTTTCAGAGCACTCAAAAAGTCCATCCATCAACCAAAATCCTATTCAGTCGAAAATACTATCATTGTGCAAAGACGGAAATGAGTTTTTGAATCAAGATGACATAAATCGAGCTCTGAAAACATTTAAAAAAGCCTTTATTCTTTCCTGCAAGATACCAGAGGAAAAAATTCAGAAAGCTTGTTTATTCAATCTTGGCGCCACCTATATTTGTGTTGGTAAACCCCAAAAAGCTCTGAAGTGTCTTATAAAATCCAGAATCCATGGAATGAAAGAGGGAGAAGGTGATCTGTTTTTTAATATAGGTGTTGCTTATGATGATATGAGAGAATATGGCAAAGCTGTAAAGTTTTATGAGAAGGCCATCAATGAGTATGGCTACGATGAACTGAAGAGTATTGCAGATGCCCTCATCAAGTTGGGGTACTGTTTTGTCATGATTGACGACCTTAGTTCAGCTGCACATTCATTTAGACTTGCAGGTCACTCATACCTAAAAAACCACAAACTTGAAGATGCTGCTATGGCCATGAGAGAGGCAGCTAAATATATGATAAACAGTCAAGCGTTCTCCCAGACTGAAGTGCTCCAGACTTTGAATTCTTGTGTAGAGTCATTGAAAGGTGTATCTGACAAACAGTTGCTTGGTAAGTGTCATTTCTTTCTTACATTAGTTAAGTTTCATATCTGGTTCATCCTAGTAAGTAACTACATTCTCATACAGACAATGAAGAATTGTCTGTAAAGTTTCTTTCCCATATTTCCATTATACCATAATGATTTTATCATAAATAGAGCATTTTCCTCTAAAGCTATAGTAGTAGTTATTAGGAAATATAAATACCTGAGATATTATAGATTATTCTATGTTATTACAATACACTATGTACATACAGATATTACACACTACATATTATATGAGCTACAGTATAGATTCTATTCAGCAGCCTCTTACTTTTACCTTTTTGGTTGAAAGCTGGGTAACTATTGATTTGGCTACCATCGCAGTATGGATTGTTAAGTTTTTTAATGTGCTTTTTTTTAAAGCAATATAGCTTAAACCAGTTGAATCTTTTTTTAGGTTAAATTGTGCTAAAATATCATTTCATAGCCATGGTCATTTTTCGGTGGCTCAGTAGTTAGTGCTAATGCCTTGTAGTATTGAGGTCCTAGGTTCAAATATCACAACATCTGCATGTAGTATGCTTTCCCTGTGTTTCATAATAATAACTTTTATTTAGCTTCATGCAGATGTTGCCCTTGGCCATATTTGAACCTAGGACTCCAGCACTGCAAGATATTCGTGCTAATCACTAAGCCACCATGCTTCTTCTCCATTCTTTTTCTTTTCCTCCTCTGAAACAGTCAGTTTCAGAAGTTGATGTGTAAGGATTTGAGCGACTGTGACAAGGGACAAATTGTGATGGATAGATGTAAAATCCTACACTGAGCAGGGGGTTGGACCAGATGACCCTGAAGGTCCCTTCCAACTCTACCATTCTAAAAAACCACATATTGTGTTCTTGGTATGCTGTGGTTAGTACCCATCAAAAGTGGTCAAACGAAAGGCAACTGGTGATCCAGTGACAAAGTCATAGGATTTCAAGGTTCATTAAAGTGCATGGGAACAAAGGCTAGCCTGCCTGGTCCAAACCTACAAAAGAGCTATTGTAACACAAATTGCTGATAAATAGAGATGAGCAAGCATACTCGCTAAGGACAATTACTCGATCGAGCATTGTCCTTAGCGAGTACCTGCCCGCCCGGAAGAAAAGGTTCGGCTGCCGGCGCGGGTGACAGGTGAATTGCGCGCATGAGCAGGGGGGAGTGGGGGGGAGAGGGAAGGGGAGAGGGATAGAGAGATCTCCCCTACGTTCCTCCCAGCTCTCCCCCGCTGCTCCCCGCCTGCTGCCGGCAGCCGAATCTTTGCTCCCAATGCTCGATCGAGTAATTGCCCTTAGCGAGTATGCTCGCTCATCTCTACTGATAAAGTATTTGTTGGCTGTGATAAAAAAAAGTATCAGAATGCAGATTGCATCACAGAATGTTGCATTTTGCATTTCATAGCTACAGACTAATCAGGGTGCTTATTCTGATCCCTGTCCACCACCGAAAACATCAACAATGGGCACATCAGCAACAGAACTGAACTATGGAAGAAGGTATCATTGACCAAGGACAATATCTGCATGGAGTATGTATGTTTGCTCTGTATTTTTGTTCGTTTCTTCTTCATAATAATCACTTTTATTTATATATTGCATACATTTATTAAGAAAGAAGAAGCATGGTGGCTCAATGGTTAGCACCAATTCCTCACAATGCTAGCATTCTAGGTCGACACCTGACCAAGAGCAACATCTAGATGGAGTTAAATAAAGGTGATTATTATTAAACACAGGGAGAACATACAAATGTTATCAGATTTGAACCTGGGATTCTAGCACTTCAAGGCAACAATACTAACTACTAAGCCACGGGAGAACTACCACTAGTTGGCTGGGATCATTATTATTGGTGAATGCTTGGTTTGAGCTAATTCTGACTGAACCAAACTTTTTTTCCTAAATTCGGTGAACCGGCCTACACGAACCTTTCAAAAGTTCGCTCATCTCTACTACTTATGCAATAATATACCTCCTACTCAGAGAAACAAATATAACTAGCACACTGCACATTTTAACTTTCCCAGTACCTATGTTTTATTTTTAGATGGAAAATGATCAAAAACAATCATTTGGATTTTTTTCCTTCCAGTAATTCTAATTTAGCTAAATATTTTGCAGAACATCAATTACGCCTATAATCTACATTTAGAGGGATTTTATTTCTAACAAGTGTCTATACAGCAACAGTCAAGGCCATTACGAGAGATGATTTCTGCTTTCCAAAACTGTGCTGCAAAACAGCAACAAGTCTTCATTAAATGCAATACATTCTCTTTCTAGTACATTATAGGAAATTTATTGTGACAATCCTGTGATGCAATGAAAATGTGCTCTTACATGGCTTTCAGGAGGGAAAAGCCTCATTACCATTTACATATTTAAACTGCAAACGTGTTGTGCTGAACAGAGATACAACATGTTTTGTCCTAATCCAACAGGTTTGGTCACTTTTTGGTTTTAATTGTAATTTTAATTACATTTTTTATGTCATGGGGGCTATAGAAAACAAAAGGAAGTTACATGGGTACAAAAGAATAATGCATGGTAGCTATGCAGGTGTAAAAGTATACAGATGGTTTAAGTGTGGAACATAGAGGAAAAAAATGAAATGCCTTTCGCTGATCTAGGAGAAAAGATAAAAGTATAGAGCGAAATGGTAAATATCCCCAGGATTAATAAAGCTTATATCCTGGCCATAATCATATATAAGTTCCATAAAGACCAAAAGAAATTGAATTTATCGAAGGTATTGTGAATTGAGGTGGTAGGATATTCCACTGAACGACATTCTTTAGTACAAGAGTAGAAGTCCACTGGAGATGCTGTTGCTGTACGTTTCCAAAAGTCCGCAATGAGATGCTTAACTGCCATTAGGATATGGAGGAGCAGCCTGGCACGAGTTTTAGAAAGCCCTTATTGGGGTGCATTCAGTATATAAATTAAGTGATGTCCACAGTGAATACCTGCTGCAGAAGAAAGTGCACCAATTGTCAGAAGGGCTGTGTAAGATGACATTCCCAGAAAAGTTGTTGGAGGGTTCCCCTTTGGTGAAAGTCTGGCAAGTTGGGGTTAAATGTATGGAGTAAACAATGTGTGAGACACAGGGGCGTAACTATAGGGGATGCAGAGGATGCGGTTGCACCTGGGCCCAGGAACCTTAGGGGGCCCATAAGGCCTCTCTTCTCCATATAGGCAGCCCAGTACTATGAACAAAGCATTATAGTTGGGGGCCCTGTTACAGGTTTTGCATCAGGACCCAGAAGCTTCAAGTTCCGCCTCTGGTGTGACACCAGGCCATCAATATTTTTTACTGGTTTTCCTTGTGGAGTACACAATGTAAGCTTTTTGCAGCTCTAGACCAGATCAGGGTTGGTCACTTAGCAGATTTAAGAGCCACTTTAGTATTTTTTTAAATTTATTATGAAAGTAACTACCCGGTATATATAAGGAGATTGGTATTACCATGTTTAGTTATTCCTTTCTATCTGAAACCCCTGGAGTCTTTCTCCTCTAGTGGTCATATGATCTCATGCTGACCACCTGAAATTTACTTGGCTTTGAGTGCCTGCACAAGAACGGAATTTCCAGTGCGTTATTTTAGGCACATTATCTGCCCCAGACCGCAGCCAATATACTCCTATGAGGATCCGCAGTTGTCCCCAGACGGACGGATTTGTATCGCGTTTTTTCACGCGCTTGAAAAAATCTGCAACCTGTTCTAATTTGGGTCGGATTCTGCGCGTGAAGCCTCCAATACAAGTGAATGGGTGCGTTTTTTCACGCAGTACATCCGCAGTGCAGCTGCGGATGGAGTCACTGGTTGCTATGACTACAGGAAGTAGGCATGGTAGGAGGCGTCCCAACACACAGCACAGAGCTTCACAGGCAAATTTGTAGAGGGAGATATGTAGTATTTCTTGCCAATGCAGGATGTAAGAATGCAAAATCTGTAGTAATGAATTCCTCTTGTGAATTTTTTTGCAGTGACTGAAATAAAGTCACGCTGGAGAAGCGCCCGAAAAAAGTTACATGGATCAACCATGCCCACAAAGACATCAATAATTTAACGGTGCTCGCACAAGGAAGAGGGACAAAACGGAGTCTGGGTGTTGGTTTTTAAGCTGTTTTCCAAGGAATGGGCAGTTCTCTAGGGGTTGGGTTTACAATAAGGGGTGTCTGCTGGTTTTTCTGCGCGGTTTTTCCGCAACACATCCGCGTATATCCGCGCGTGATTTTTCACGCATCCGCACCTATCCGCAAGCACATTTAGGTACCATACGCGTGTGAAAATCCGCTAGCGGAATCCGGAACGCTCGTGTGCAGGCAGCCTTTATGTTCCTCTTGAAAAGTCAGTTTTTAAGTCAGCTGAAATTCCAGTTATGAATTCTAAAAGTCTTTTCTTCTAAAAGTCAATTTGGGATTTTATGATTGTCTTTGATTTCTATCCTTGTGTATGAATATTAATTTTGGACAATGTAAATATGTATTATTATTAAGTATTGTGACTGACCAATTTATTTCTTATTTAACAGATATGTCTATTTTACTGGAGTTTCTAGGTCTTATTGCCAGTTTTGCTCCTCCCTATCTTTGTGTCCTCTTATAATGGTATATTTTATTCTTTTCGTCATTCATTCCTTAAAAAAAGAAATAAAATCTCAGCGCCTCAAAGAATATAAAGAAATAATAAATATAAAGATTGGTGAGTGACAACTCACCTGGTGCACAGTGCGCTCCTAATTAAAGGAGCCACCGGCACCCGATATCCACGTTTGCCTTCAGAAAGATCCTGGTCTTCAATCCTGTATCTGCAGGAGAGACGTCCCGGGGTGTAAAGCCTTCAGGCTTCCGATATCCAAAGCAGTATACAGAAAAAGACCCCCGTGCTCCGAGACCAGGAACTCCGTGACATAAATTAAATGACTTTTATTGCGACGCGTTTCAACGGTACACAGCCGTCTTTCTCAAGCATTACATACATAATAAAATACACACCTTTATATACATAAATGAATCAATCCTTACTCATTACACCCGGCTCGGATAGACGCCGCGTCCCGGCGCCATCTTGAAACCACGTGGAGTAATCCAGCATACAATCCACCTGATGATGAACACGTCATCTATTTCATTCATAAAACAAACCTTTTCACCACTGTTATAATCTCTATTAAAACCAAATCACATGATCAAAAATTGATCTTGCTCCGTCAAGTTGTATATCAAACAACATATCATAATTATCAATAGATCATTATCTCTATTACATTCAAAAATTCCTTTTCATTATATACTATCAGAATATAGTTGTAAACATTTGTAGACTCAAACCCTAAATCTATTAAATAATGAATATATATAAAAACAATAATAAATAATGTATTTTCAAATAGACCCTCTATATGGATAAATAAAAATAAATAAATAAATTATTTATTTTTATTTATCCATATAGAGGGTCTATTTGAAAATACATTATTTATTATTGTTTTTATATATATTCATTATTTAATAGATTTAGGGTTTGAGTCTACAAATGTTTACAACTATATTCTGATAGTATATAATGAAAAGGAATTTTTGAATGTAATAGAGATAATAATGATCTATTGATAATTATGATATGTTGTTTGATATACAACTTTAGGAGCAAGATCAATTTTTGATCATGTGATTTGGTTTTAATAGAGATTATAACAGTGGTGAAAAGGTTTGTTTTATGAATGAAATAGATGACGTGTTCATCATCACGTGGATTGTATGCTGGATTACTCCACGTGGTTTCAAGATGGCGCCGGGACGCGGCGTCTATCCGAGCCGGGTGTAGTGAGTAAGGATTGATTCATTTATGTATATAAAAGGTGTGTATTTTATTATGTATGTAATGCTTGAGAAAGACGGCTGTGTACCGTTGAAACGCGTCGCAATAAAAGTCATTTAATTTATGTCACGGAGTTCCTGGTCTCGGAGCGCGGGGGTCTTTTTCTTTATACTGCTTTGGTCATTCATTCCTTGTGTTTTGTTGGTCAATATAATTTAAGTAGGTTTGTTGCCCTTTTATATATTTGTTAGGGTTTGTAGAAGTATAAATATAAGCGACAGGTCTAACATAAGCATTGCACTTGCACTGTTTTCCATGCAACGCCAGAAGGCGTTTTTTTGCACTACAAACATGTATGACATGCATATGCCATAGTTTTCTGATTGGAGGGGGTCGGATCATTAGGACCTCCACCTCAATAATGGGGGTGTTTAGTCAACTGTGATCACTGGAGAGCTGGTCACACACTTACTTAGGGTGGATTCACACGAGCGTGTTTATGTGCGTACAGCTGTGCGCACAAAAACACGCTCCTATTAGAAGCATTGGTTCCCTATAGTGTGTTCACATGTCCGTGTTTTACAAACGCACGTACCTGCAAAACATAGGACGTGCATACACCATAGGTCCATGGTGTGTGTCAATATTCCTCAGCGGGGAGTCTGCTTGTCACTGAACACTGTGATTCAGTGACAATGGGACTCCGTGCAGGGAGTAAAAAATCCTCTGTCACAGTTGTAGCAGAGGATTTCTTCATCTCCGTGGGGAGTATAGAGTCCCCTGCCACAGCTGTCACAGCTGTGGAAGAGGAATTCTTCATCCCTGCGAAGAGTAAAGAATCCCCTGCCACAGCTGTAGCAAAGGATTTCTTTATCCTTGCGGGGAGTAAAGAATCCCCTGCCACAGTTGTCACAGCAGTTTTGTTTTTTTTTTACACAAAATAGGGATGATTTTCAGGGAAGGGCTTATAATTAAAGCCCTTCCCCAAAAATCACTGCAGGGATTGCCAGCAGCCACGGGCACAGACCTGCATTCACGTGTGTTTCTGCACGTACATGGGTGCGTGGTTTTGTGCGCACCTATGTACGGCAGACACACACGCTCATGTGAATGTACCCTTATACAGGAATTAGAAATGGACATTCCTTTGTCTGGGATAGTACAAAACCACTGTTCAGACATTAATGGCATAACCAATCAATATTCCATGCATGTGTGTACTAATAAAACCCCTTTATTAAACACATTTCCTCAAAATACTTTTTTTGTGTTTATTTTAGGATCAAATAAATACAATGGTATAGCAAATATATATTTTTTAATATGTGAGGATTATTCTTTTTTATCAGCTGGGAACTAGGATATATTTCCCCTACCCACACTACAGAGTTGATCTGGATCTGCAAAGACCCAAAAGCTCTTAAATCTAAGCAATGATCACATGATTTGACATAAAACACCCCAACATGAGTGATCAGGAACCCAGAGATAAATCATTTCTGCCCTCTCTATAGGGAGCCTAATTGCCACTGATGGCTGGCTCTCCTCTTCCTATAACTGAAATCTCTGTAGAGACATTAATACATTTCTCTGCTGAGTCATTTCCAGACTAGCTTTGTCTGCAAGTAGTTAATTAACTTAGATTATGAAATCCAAAGAGACGTACATTATGATTGTCTTGAATATTAAAGTAACCGCAAGCTATTATACTGCTTGACTGTAAGTATGTTGTTCTTTGACTGTGGAATATTGGATATGCTTTACCTGCAGCATAATGGGAACCAATTCTTGGATGGAGCTCTGGGTTGTTCTGTGTGTCCTTGCGTGACTTGTCCCTGCTCCATTGGAGTAATTTTGGCAAGACAGTCAGTCGGGCACAATGTAGCATAATACTAAGTCTCCTCATTTGAAGATAATGGGGGAGATGTATCAAGACTGTTATAAAATACATCATTTTACCTGATACAGAAAATGACATAAACTACCCTAAATTTATCAAAATGACCTTTTAGACACTTTCCTTCTTCTTACGCCACCTCATGACTAGTATACTTATGATGTATTTAGCACTAAAAAATGGAGCATGCCACTAATAACTTTGACACATTTAACTGTGCTTTTTCTAGCCATTTTTAACTGTCGATAAGAATGCAAAAAAAGTGTCTAAAACACAGAATAAATTTGGCTCACACCATCTACTCAACTTTTTTGATCAATTTAGCCTAGAATTCTGGTTCATCTTGCTCAATAAATCTCTCCAAATGGCTTAGTGTTTTTGTTTATTCTTGTTTATTCAATTTTATTATGGCAACCATTTGAGGAATCCTTTGAGAAAAGGATTTGCAGCCACGTTTGAATTAGTTTTTTGAAGCATAAAGCAAAAGCTTACAAGGTAATTCAAAGATGTCAACCAATATAGCTGAACTTTCTGTTGTAGCTTTTGCAGAAGTAAATGGCTCTCACTACTAAACTGAAAAATAGGAATATCTCAGTATGTAGAAATATAATTACCCAACTTTGTTTTGTACTCTAACTTTTGATGGCCTACTTTACATTTATGGTGCTAACTTTGAGAACTTTCTGTGTGGTGCTGTTAGTAGATAATACAAGAAATAGATCAAGCTTATGAATGTATAAATATGCTTATACACTCAACATTTTATTTTTCCCATCTTCGGTTCTCAGGAACACTATATAACCATGTTGGGCTGCATTATGCTGAACTAAAATGTTTTAGTCAAGCGGAAAACTGTTTTACAGCAAGTTTGAACCTGTGTAATGGCAGACAATTCTCTATAAGAAAGATGGCTGTGTTACTCCAAAACTTAGGAGCTGTTGACAATGCTCTTTACCAATATGAAAAATCACTAAGGAGTCATGCCGAAGCAGCAGATATGTACGGTAAAGCATCATATTCATTATGTGTATTAATTAAAGCAGTCTTGAAGATTAATCAATATTTCCATAAAATAGCTCTCTACTGTTCTTGTGTCATCAGCCAGCAAAAAATATTGTAGATCTATTTTAAATTACTGGTTCAAAAAAATGAAATTTAGGCTCAGAAATTAATAAATCGGTAATTAAATGTTCTGCAATACACAATGTAATACATTGCATGCTGCTATTCATTTTTGCTAAACTGCTGACTAAACATCAATCAAACAGTTTTTTGTTGTTTTTTTTTTATTTTTCTTTTTATACTTTGAAGAACACCTGCAGTTAAAGCTGTAAATTAAAGGGAATGAGTCATTACAAAATAAGCTACTACGTAAATCAAGTTTTTATTTTACACATCCTTAAGAATGTTGGTAATTTAAGAATTTTTGATGGCATAATCAATATTTTTAAAAACATTGTATCCAATCCATATCCTTTTCACAGTAATCATCAAGGGCTCGTTCTTAGCTATTTCAGAGGTGCTGTTTGAAGCGTCCATCACAGATTTCCGCTAAAAACCAAGACAAAATAAAACATCATGCAGCACCATTTCAGCTAAGAAAGTGCTGCAGTCACTAGGGTCCATTGGTTTCCATCTCTCTTGCTCTAATGATAAAACAGGAAAATGAAGACCCTAACGCTGATAGAAAAGGAGCCCTTAGACTAATAGGCTGACACTTCTAGTTCTGTAGAGTAAACGTTTCAGCAGTCATCTCATTGTTGGCAGAGGCAGGAATATACTGAAAGAAGACACATACAAATACATTAGATAACACATTATACAACATTCACAATAGCTGATGGTCACAGTTCATCCTTCCACCCATTCCTGCATAATGACCTCTGCACAGATAATAGGAGCATGTCTAGAACAGATTCCCATAGAAGTCAATGAGTCCGCTCCTGTCCATTGTGTGAATGGTCTATGGGTTCTGCTGTATATGCTATTAACTGCAGCTCAAATAAGATGGGAACCTCGGAAGTCATGTACAAACAATATGATAAAAATCCTATAGAAAAATCTGAAAATCAGAAGGCACCCTTTGGCTAACTTCACACGGGAGAGTGCGATATGAGGCCGATAATCGCTGCCTTATATCACGTTCCCCACCATGTGAAATCCCCATTGATGCAAGGTGTTTTCATGGGAAAGCAGCCTCACATCACTTTGGCGAATGCAGGAGTTTGAAAACAATGGGGCTGTGATGCAGGAGCACGCACAAGATAAAACATACCGTGATTTGTTTCCCGCATAGCATCACAGGATGAATAATTATCGCTCTAATTCCCACAATCTAGCGAGAATCTGAACAATGATTAAGGCCTCATGTCCACGGGGAAAATCGGGCCCGCTACGGATTCTACATGTAGAATCTGCAGCGGGTCCCTCCTGCCCCGCGGACATGAGCGCTGAAAATACAAATAAATGACAATAAACTCACCTCCCATCCGCTCCGTTTCTTCTCTTCGCGGCGGCGTCATCTTCTCTCGTCGCGGCCGGATCTTCATTCTTCGGCTCGGCGGATGTGCACGATGACATCGGTGACGTGCCCCGCGCATGCGCCGGGCCGAAGCAAAATGATCCGGCCGCGGCTGAGAGAAGATGGCGCGGCGCCGAAGAGAAGAACCGGAGCGTGTAAGTAAAATATGATTTTTGTGTCCCGCGGATCCGGACGGCTTCCATAGGCTTCAATAGAAGCCCGCGGGAGCCGTCCCCGCGGGAGACCCGCATGAAAATGGAGCATGGTCCAGATTTTTTCATGCTCCATTTTTTTTAAAATCACTTTTATTGACGATCCGCGGGTATTTATCTACCCGCGGGTGGTCAATGCATCCCTATGGGGTGCGGATCCGCGCGCGGGAGAAGAGTTAAAATCCGCTGCGGATTTTAATTCTTCTTTTCCCCGTGGACATGAGCCCTAAGCTGTGTGAAAGGACCCTAAAATGCCCAAATTTTATTTTAAAATGCACATCTCTTAATAAATGTTATCAGACAATGCCCAGAGCAGTAAATCTACAGCTATCCGCTGACATATATTTGTGTCATAAAATGCGCCAGATTCTGTCATAAAGAATATAGAACATATGTTAGGTAATGAAAAGCTACACCCCTCCCACTAAGCCCTGCCCACTTTTTAAAAAGAGGTGGTTACACCTAACGAACAGTTCAAACAAGTATCATAAGTGAACTGTAGATTATTAACCCTTTTCAATCCACTGTCTGACGTCTAAAGACATTCTGATCGAAGGCTGTACAGCTCCGATGTCGGAAGATGTCCTGAGGGTATTCTTACTGTACATTACTAGTCACTCTGTTGTCGGGGGGCCTTTCCAGCATGTCCCATACTGCAGTACTGGTTCTAGCCAACAGATGGCGCCATTGTATAATGGCAGAAAGAGAAAACCCCCTAGGAAATCCTGAATCCAAAATTGAATTGCAAAGGGTTAAGACACTACCAAAACATCACAAATTGGTAATCTATCTATAACGGCAGAATGATATATACACTTCAATGAGATAGATTAAAAATGCGAAGCATCAGTCTCCAACTTACTTTGAAGAAACTTACAAAGTGCCTGTGATCCGTGTTTTCGTGTTTGTCTCGGTCGCTCCCCCTCTTCTTGAGTATGAAGAGCTTACGACCTTGTCCAGTGCCCTGATCTTTTAGAATTATTTAAGTTAATAAAGAATTTAAATTTTAGTATATGTCTACACTGTGAAAGGGCTTGTTTGAAATAATAGACTATTCTGCCTCAGTGAAATACTTCTAGAGTGCAAAATAAAGTTTTAGATCTGCTATTATTCATTCAGCAATGTGTTTACAATTTGTTTCTGCCGACAATACACAAACAGCTAAGTCACTATTGTCCACTGATTTATCCTGCCAAATGAATAAACCTCCTGGAGCTCTAAGATATTAATATCAGCACTTCTCCAACAGGATTGTTGTTGAGTTGAAATCAGAAGTCTCAGGATTATCCTTGGTATTGCCTTCATTCTTGGACACAAGTATATTAGTAATACTACAGTATATATTGACAAGCTCAATTTGCCATCATTGTTTTCATGATTGATTTCAGGATCTTTGGGAGAAAGGAGTGCCCAAGGACAATGCCTCAGTAACTTCGCATTTGCCTATAGCCAGCTGAAAAACTATGATATGGCAGAGTTCTACTATCAGCAAGCATATCAAGCCTTTGTGGATGCAGGTGAATTTACAAACTTGAAATTGCCCATAAAAGTGCTAATGTGCAGTAAGCACAAATACTTATATTTGTCTGAAGAAGGGACTTAGGCCCAATATACATGGGCGGGTTTGATTTGCGGAATCCACACAGGGCACTCAGCTGGGAAACTCGCAAATCAATCCGCCCATAGGAAAGCATGGATGACTGCAAATTAATTAAAGCATGCGGATTTGTTTTGTGGACCTTTCGGTCCGGAAAATAAATCGCACCCTGCTCCATTTTTGTACAGTTCCCGCACTGATAGCTTCCATTTGAATTCAATGGAAGCCCTCCAATCCACAGCACACCTGCAGTTGACACTGCGGACGTGCCATGGATCCTGCGGGAAAGCAGGAGATTAAAAAAAAATCTGTACTGCGCACATCCGACTGCGAGCCATGAGGAGCCTGTGCAATACAGCAAACCCAGAGGTGGAGAGGTCCGCACGGACGCCGCAGCCTGCAAGATACAGGTACGCAGGGCTCACTGGCAGCTGGCGGATTCCATGCGCTGTTCCCCACACGGAATCTGACCCACCCATGGACATGAGGCCTAAAGACCACTCCTTTAACATTGTTGTTTTAACCACGTGGCATACACTCTGTTCATGGATGCAGGACCGTTTTTTTCCGCAGCGCTTTTTTACATTTTTCCGTGTATTTTGGTGCGGATTTTGCTGCATCCATAGAGGTCTATGGACAAAAAAGCTGTGCGGAAAAGACAGTGGAATGAACATGCTGCATCTTTGAAAACCACGCTGCAGTTGCATTTCCGCACTGCGGCTGTGCGGAAAAACTCTGCACTGTGAGAACAGCTTTTTGTCAAAACTCATTTGTGTTTTGTGGGTTTTGCCGCAGTGCGGCTATGCAACGGCAATCCGCGGCAAATCCGCACTGTGTAAACCCAGCCTAATACAATCTATGTCTGTGGACCTCAGTGATCTATGTGCAGAATGATGTAATCGATGTATGAAAAAAACATTATTTAGTAACGGCCAGGGGCATATTTACTTAACGTGTACAGGTAACAATTGCACCTACCCCTTTTGCCTTAGCTGCATCCATAAGCCCCACTGCTACCAGTATTATACTATATATGGCACACAGTAAAGGGGGGGACTTGTCTTTCAGATTTAGCATTGGAGCTTTCCTGTGGAGCCTGAAACTAAAGTGATCTGCAATTCCTAGTTTTGCAGCTTTTGATATACAGGTAGCAAATTTGTTGTGACTGGTGATTAAACTCAGACCATCCACAGTCCAAGTGTCACATACAATTTATCTGACACTCTCAGCAGCCTTGTAGAGAAAACTGAAACAAACACTTTGAAACAAGGCTTTCCAGGTCTACCGCAATTTTTATTCAGCAACAGTCACAAGCTGGGTTGAGCAAATCCTCAACAGATGACTTCATACCGCTTCAGATCAATAGTAAATGATTGTGAATCTCCCTTTGGAATGGCTGGAATAAGATATCCAGAGCACAGACTGCAAAGCAGAGCAGCATGCGCCATCCTTCTACCCTGTAGTACAAGTCTGTCTTACACCGAGCCTTTGTGAGTTCAATGGAAGCATTTTCTGCTGTATGATTATGGCTATGTTGTGCTCCTGTAAACATTCAATATTTTCTGAGATGCTTTGTAGTATTTACTGCTGTGTGAAAAGTCGATAACTGTAGAATGAATCCCACTATTAAATAATTTTTCCTTTATGAGAAATTTTGATGTCTGCCAATTTGTAGCAAGAAACAGCAGGCACGATTAAAGTGGCAGATATCCAGTAAGCATATTTGCAGACAAAAACATTGCCACAAGGCTTTCTGTTAGAATGGCTGTACTACGGGTGCAGCAAACCTCCATATGTTAGAAATACACAAAGTATTGCACGTCTAGAAAAATTCTGGGAACCTTACAATGGATGTTTCTGTATTGTGGGATGACCTATAGGCCACCAAAAATTTGTAAAAGCTAGACTATGGCAATAATCCGTTGTCTATCTGAGATCATTATGAATGATTCAGAGTAATCACATGTCTATAACATGGGGATGTCTTAAAGGGGAAATATGAAAATAAAAGAGTGCCGAAGTGAATGGTTTTAGTAAAGAGAACAGGCTCTTATCAACATAGATTTCAAAAATGATTAATATGATTTATTAAAAAAAAGGTAATTTGTTTTGACAGGTGACCTTCTTCGGCAATGTCTTGTCTGTGAAGGGTTGGGTGCTTCATATTTTTGCCTTGGAAATGTGGATCAAGCTATTCACTACTATAAGCAAGCACTGATTCTATCAGGGAAATCAAAGGTATCATTTAATATTTCACATATACGCACCATACACTGTGATTAAAGACCATAAAATTAGTTCAAGATTCACAGCAGATCAAATATTTATATTTTGTACATTTTGGAGAATCAAGAGAGAATTTGTAACAGTTCACTTATTGTGTACAATATTACTACTGAACTCCTTGTTGTCTGTGGTCTGTTTAGCACACCAAACTGTTATACTCTTTATAGTTGTGGTCAACATTATACTTTTCGGGGAGGGAGAGATGTAGAGCTGTGGCATCATATATTTTGAATTGTGGATCATATGTAAAGTCCCATTTACACAAAATGATCATCGCTCAAAATTTGTTCAAACGATGGCATATAAGCGATGTGTGTAAATGCTACCATCATTCACTCTTCGGCTGAACAATGATTTTAAGGTGAGCTAGATAACACAGACCATACTCTGTGTTCTGCACGGGAGCAGCTGATTACATTGTATTCAGCTGACAGCCCCTGCAAGAATAAAAGAACTGATTGCAGAGCTCAGACTACATGCTGTGTTCTGCAAGCAGCTCCCAGAGGCTCATTTACATGCAAATGAAGCTAGTAAAGTGTTAATGGGCATTAGTGGCCATTAGCACTTTATGCAAAATGATCACCAGAACTGTCAATCTTTCAATCCTTTGAAAGATTGTCTTTGCGTGTAAATGAGCCTTTATTTATATATCAGTGTTACCTTTATTGTAATCCTGTTTGTGATAATAGGATGACTGCTGATAAGTTATCTCTACAGAACAAGAGATGTTAGTTGGCTAAATGCTCATTTAGCCCAATTGCTGTTCTTCGCAACCCCCGTTCCATACGTATGCATGCTTGGTTTGGCTGAGCTTTTATGTGTTCTTAATGGGCAGAGTAGAGTTAGCTGCTGTCTAATATCTTTGGCAGCACAAATTGATCTGGTATGGTGATTCAATAGTCCAATCCTTCTTTCCTCTGAAACCATACACATTAGATGGTTGGCCAGTAGAGATGAGCGAGCATACTCGCTAAGGACAATTGCTCAATCGAGCATTGTCCTTAGCGAGTATCTCCCCGCTCGGGAGCAAAGGTTCGGCTGCCGGCGCGGGTGAGAGGTGAGTTGCGGCCGGGAGCGGGGGGGAAAGAGGGAGAGAGAGATCTCCCCTCCGTTCCTCCCCACTCTCCCCCACCGCTCCCCGCCCGCCATTGGCAGCCGAATCTTTGCTCCTGAACAGGCAGGTACTCGCTAAGGGCAATGCTCGATCAAGCAATTGCCCTTAGCGAGTATGCTCGCTCATCTCTATTGGCCAGCAATGCTAAAAGTAATGTGTTGACATTAACAGGATGTAAGTTTACATCCTCGCTGCAGAGTACCTAATGCAACAGGGCATAAACTTACATCTTGAAGATGGCACGAGCTCAGAAGTTGAGCCCACACCACCCTGCAGTGGGAATCGGCTGTTACTGAAACCCGGCCTCCCGCTACAATAGAGAGGATCATTAAGTACAGCGATCCCCCGCTGTAAACCCCTTACATGTAGATCACATAAATGGTTCACAGAGGGAGATTGCCATAGAGGTATAATGATGTAAGGACTCTCACTGATGCATATGATTGCCATAGAGGTATAATGGAAACAATGCACCCAGATACTGGTGTCCTTTGCCGTGGCCTATGATCGCTATTGTAAGTAATAAAGCATTGCAGTACCGTAGTTCTGCAATTCACTATCATAGCTGCTGTTTCAAGTCCCCTACAGGGACATAAAAAATAAAAGTAGTGTAAAAAAAATTTTTTTTGCGCACTTTTCTGCATTTGTATAAAAAATAAAAAAATTTAAAACCCTCACCTTTTTGGTATCATTGTATCCATAGCAATCTGTACAATAAATTAAACAAAATATTAATCCTGCATAGCAAAAACTGTAAAAAAAAAACAAAACCTGAAAAACAGATGCAAAATGCTTATTTTGTTCGTTTGTGCCTCCCCAAAAAATGCAAAAAAAGTTATCAAAAAAGCCAAAATAGTACCAATCGAAACTACAGCTTATCACACAAAAAAGAAGCCTCGATTAGCTTTAGGCTATGTTCACACGAGCATGTTTTTGTGCGTACTTAGGTGCGTACATACATCCGCACCTAGGTACGAGCAAAAACACGCGTGAACACAGCTGCGTGCTTGTTGTCAATGGAGCCGCGGCTGCTGTCGGTGGCTCCATTGAAAACAATGCTCTGCCGGCCCTCTGCATTCTTTTTCAGGGAAGGACTTTACATATAAGCCCTTTCCAGAAAAAGAAACATTTTAGTGCAAAAAACACCAAAAAACGTACCCCTCCGCCGCTGCCGTGACCCCCGCGGGCATGAAGAACACATGCGGCAGATGTTTCCTTCACCCCCCGCTAGTTAAAAGAATTCCCTGCTGCTACATCTGCCACATCTGGGAAACAGTTGGTGGATTATTTGGTCTGGCCCTGCCTCTACGCCTGGCCACCGCACTGCCTCTTCCAACCTGCCCTGCTGCTGCACTTGCCTCCCCCTCTGAAGACCTGTCCTCAGTAGGCGTAGCAAACCAGGTGGGGTCAGTCACCTCATCGTCCTGCTGCTCTTCCTCCGAATCCTCTGTGCGCTCCTCCCTCGGACTTACTGCAATTACTACTACCTGAGTGATAGACAACTGTGTCTCATCGTCATGGTCCTCCTCACCCACTGAAAGCTCTTGAGACAGTTGCCGGAAGTCCCCAGCCTCATCCCCCGGACCCCGGGAACTTTCCAAAGGTTGGCCATCGGTCACGACAAACTCCTGCGGTGGGAGAGGAACCATTGTTGCCCATTCTGGGCAGGGGCCCGAGAACAGTTCCTGGGAGTCTGCCTGCTCCTCAGAATGTGTCATTGTAATGGAGTGAGGAGGCTGGGAGGAAGGAGGAGCAGCAGCCAGAGGATTCAGAGTTGCAGCAGTGGACGGCGTAGAACTCAGGGTGGTCGATAGATTGCTGGATGCACTTTCTGCCATCCACAACAGGACCTGCTCACACTGCTCATTTTCTAATAAAGGTCTACCGCGTGGACCCATTAATTGTGAGATTAATCTGGGGACGCCAGAAACGTGCCTCTCTCCTAGTCCCGCAGCAGTTGGCTGCGATACACCTTGATCAGGAGCTCGGCCTGTGCCCACACCCTGACTTGGGCCTCCGCGTCTTCGCCCGCGTCCACGTCCTCTAGGCCTACCCCTACCCCTCAGCATGGTGTATTACCAGTAGTGCAGAAACAGAACGCTGTAATTAAATGTGCCGCTTATTGGCTTGTGGTTGGAGGCTGACTTCGCTTACGGAACGCACAGCAGAGCCAGGAAAGAATTTTGCGCAAGCCTGTAGTGAGACGTAGGTGCGTATGACTGAGCTAGTGGAATTCACAGCGCAGAAGCAGTCAAGTGTCCAAAGGCCACTAGTAGGCCTTAAGTATTTTGCTTCTATTCTTTTAAAGGCTGAGCTGAGACAGCAGAGAGATACTGTGGGCAGCGTATATAAGTATACTGTTTCCCTCTGGACGGGATGACGGCGGTGATGTAACAGGCAACGCAGAGCCAGGAAACAATTTTGCGCAAGCCTGCTGTAACACTTAGCTGCGTAATAATTAGGACTACTACCCCCAGCAGAGACGCAGTACACTCAAGACGGTCGCAGACAGCCCAAAGATAGTATTTTTCCCAAATTTGTTTGAAAAAGCCCACTGCCTATATAGACAGTATATCTCTTTCACCTTTCCCACTGTCCCTGCCTCACTAGTACTGGCCCTATACTATGTAAAATTACTGCAGATTGTTTTCCTCTGGACGGGATGACGGCGGTGATGTAACGGGCAACGCAGAACCAGGAAACAATTTTGCGCAAGCCTGCTGTAACACTTAGCTGCGTAATAATTAGGACTACTACCCCCAGCAGAGATGCAGTACACTCAAGACGGTCACAGGCAGCCCAAAGATAGTATTTTTCCCAAATTTGTTTGAAAAAGCCCACTGCCTATATAGACAGTATATCTCTTTCACCTTTCCCACTGTCTCTGCCTCACCAGTGCTGGCCCTATACTCTGTACAATGACTGCAGACTGAGGACGCAATGCTCTGCACGCCCGATATACAAAAAAAAAAATTGTGCAACACTGCTAAAAGCAGCCTCAACAGTACTGCACATGGTCAGATGTGGCCCTAAGAAGGACCGTTGGGGTTCTTCAAGCCTAAAATAACTCCTAACGCTCTCCCTATAGCAGCAGCAGCATCAGCAGCACTGTCCCTGATCTCTGTCAGAATGCATCTGTGGCGAGCCGCGGGCGGGGCAGATTTAAATACTCGGGTGACACCTGATCTCCCCAGCCACTCACTGCAGGGGGGTGGTATAGGGCTGGAACATCACAGGAGGAAGTTGTAATGCCTTCCCTGTCTTTCTATTGGCCAGAAAAGCGCACTAATGTCTTAGAGATGAAAGTGAAAGTAACTCGAACATCGCGTGGTGCTCGTCTCGAGTAACAAGCATCTCGAACACCCTAATACTCGAACGAGTATCAAGCTCGGACGAGTACGTTCGCTCATCTCTATGAAAGGCCTGTTAAATAGTGTCCAAAAACAACCCAAAAAAATATTCACCTACCGGGGCTCAGACGCGGCTTCTGCAGCTGTCCCCGACTCTGTAATTGTGAACTATCAGCAGCCGGGGATTGAAAATCCTTGCCTGCTGGTGGCTCTGATTGTGGTTGGCTGAAGTGCTTCAGCCAATCACAATCAGAGCTACCAGCAGGAGGGGATTTTAAATTCCCGGCTGCTGATAGCTCAGCAGCGCTAAAGAGTCGGGGACAGCGGCAGAAGTCACCGCTGAGCCCCGGCAGCTGTCAATGGCTTTGCAGGGAAGAATTTCATAAGCCCTACCCTGAAAAGCCTTTTAAAATAGTGAGAGAAAAAAAATACTCACCTGCTGGTGCTGACGGGCGACTTCTGCTGCTGTCCCCGGCTCTCTAGAGCTGCCCCTGATTGGTCCCTGCGCTGAGCCAATCAGAGGCAGCACTCACTCACCCAGTGAGAGCTGCCTCTGATTGGTGAGGGCTGTGACCAATCAGAGGCAGCCCATTCAGCAGGCGGGGATTTTAAATCCCCGCCTGCTGAATACTACACAGAGCAGTTCAGGGGAACTGCCGGCCGGCCGCGGCTGAACTCCGTCTGCAGGGACAAGGTGAGTATAGATTTTTTTTCTTTACACATTTTTGGATGATTTTCAGGGAAGGGCTTATATTTTTAAGCCCTTCCCGAAAATTCATCCCGCACTCGCCGGCAGCCCATTGCTTTCAATGGAGCCGGCTGTATTGCCGGCTCCATTTAATTCAATGGGCAAACATCATTCTTCTCTGCCACCGCTGTTACATCTGTGGCAGAGGAGAATGATTTGTGTAGTATATGTTCTCAATGGGGTCGGCGCTGCTGCCGCTGGCCCCATTGAGCGCATATAGAGAACACAAGGAATCGCAGATAGGCGCGATCTGCGATTTCTTGTGTCCTATAATTTATCGGACAAGCGCATAAAAAGCGCCCATGTGTCCGATACCATTGCAAAGCAATTGTTCTAAAAGATCGCAGATCGCATGCGCAAATCGCGCGAAAGATCGCCCGTGTGACCGAGGCCTTATACTGCATGATTAACACACAAAAAAATAATGGCAGAATTGATGTGTTTTCTCACCCTGCCCTAAAAAAATATTAAAAGTTTAGCAATACATTATATGCACCCAAAAAAGCTACTTATAAAAACTATAGTTTGTCATGCAAAAAACAAGCCCTCATATAGCCATGTCAATGGAAAGTTAAAAAAGTTATGAAAACTTTTGAAAAGTGGAGATGAAAATCCCCTAAAAATCATTGTGTCCTTTGGGCCAAAATAGACCACGGAATTTAGGGGTTAGGCCTCATGTCCACAGGGAAAATCAGGCCCGCCGTGGATTCTCCATGCAGAATCCTGCAGCGGGTCCCTCCTTTCCCGGGGACATGAGGCTAAAAATAAGAATAAACTCACCTGTCCGGACGCTGCAGATCTGCCCTCTGTCGCGGACAGATCTTCTTTCTTCGGCCCGGCGGATGTGCTCGGCATGCCGGCAGCGTGCCGGTCGCATGCGCCGGGCACATCCGCTGGGCCGAAGAAAAGAGATACGGCCACGACGGAGAGAAGATCCGCAGCGTCCAGACAGGTAAGTTTTAATTCTGGTACGGGTGTTCCGCGGATCTGGACAGCTTCCATAGGCTTCTCCCTCGGGAGACCCGCACTAAAATGGAGCATGTCGCGGTTATTTTCCCGCACACACAATCCGCGCCTTAAGGGGAAAATGACATCCGCAGGTATTTAACTACCTGCGGGTGTCCAATGCATCACTATGGGGCGCGGATCCGCGTGCGGGAAAAACGCTGCGGATTTTAAATCATCTTTTCCCCATGGACATGAGGCCTTAATGTAATGTGTATTGCTACCGTTAGTCTATTGGGAGGCTCAGTGGCCAGTATGAAAACTACAAGATTTCAGATTTTTTTTTGTTGTAATACAGATAATGTTATTGACCTATGCTCACACCTTTGCTAAATTTTTATCGTGTATGCACTTGCTGCTTTAGCTCGTGTTGCTCTATGTTGATATATAAAGCTGCAATGTTCATTTGCAAAAGCTATTTATCATGTATTTATTCACAGATGAAATTTAGAAAATGGTCATCAGTAGGTCATTTTCTAACATTGTATTCCGGAACACTAAATATAGAAAAGACACAACATCTCAGCAACTTTTATTATTTTCCTTTTTTTACCTCTTATTTTGCCTTATATTGCAACGAAAGGGGAGAAATATGTAACAAATTCCTCCATATGTGTCTCAGGAGCTCAGCCATTCCTCCTCTCATTCTCAATATAATGTGTCTGGCTGTAAGACAGCTGGCTGCATTAGGATCCTTCTGCTGCCCTATCTCCAATAGGAGACAAAGAATGTTAAGTCTGCCCCCTTGGCTAAACTCCACCTCTAAGTCCTTATGCCATCTGAAAATGGAAGAGATCCACATAAAATTAACTCCTGTGCTCCCTGTAGGAATTACACAATACTGCTTCAGAAACACGGAGAATGTCCTGCGGACTAACAAATTGTGTGAACAAGATTATTATTTGGTTGCTTTTATCACAAATTTCTATGTTTTGAGCTACTTTGACACTTGTTGCAACTCAGTGTTATGTTCGTGTGGGCAAACAAACACCGACCGCATACGAACTTGACCTAGAAGGGGTTAGGGACTACCGGGAACAGTGCCAGGAAACGGACTCAGACTGGACATACTGGCAGAAGACACAAACAGGAACCGACTGACGACATACACTCGCCATGCATACCTGTACACATAAGCAGATGTAATAACTATGAAAGTACAAGGTATTGGTTCGTATATTGGCCAAAATACTTAAGCCCACAAGCCACAATCAAGGCTCCTCGTGGTCTTGCTAGTCCCTACACTAGTAAGACAACTGACCCCAAGCTGCAGGGAGAATGGCAGGACCCTACCTAATAAGCAAGGCAATCACCTCGATGAAGGTGTCCCCGCGCTGGAACCTCAGTCCTGACTATCCCTTAAGGGTTAACACACGAAACCAGAACAGACCGGCATACAGAACACAAATCACACAGCAACACACTAGGGTTAGCATGCCAGACACACAACCACATAGAACAGAACAGTTCACTCCTCATGTCTAGCCACCTGCACAGACATACAGAATATGACATTGTTCACACCATATACACAAAACAGGGCTATCCACACCACATAAACAAACACTGGGATAGCCCCTGTTCACACTATCCACACCTAATGTCTGTCCACATGCACAAACACTGGAAATGACACTATTCACCCACATAACACATGTACAGGAATGCAAAACCAACAAACCCTACAGTGAAGGGAAACCAGCTTTCTCTTGCAGAGGGAGGATATTTATCTGCAAACAGACCGATGGTGATTGGCTAGCAGGAGAACACCACATCCAACCAGCTCAATCATACCACACCTGTGGGGCTGTGCTGCTAGAAACCTATGTGGTACAACAGATCCCAGCCAACACAACCCTTACACTCAGTCACTGACAGATAGGGTGGATTTAGACAAGCATAGGCGCAACTATGCTCGCTGGGATGGAGTATAGTGAACTTTCCCTGACACCAAAACAAAGCTGCAGGAAGATAGGTGCCGCCCGATCTTTCTCGCACATAGTATTCATAATCATAGATTGTTATCATGAAAGTTTGGGTCTGTACACCCTGTGGTTGAGCCAGGACATGTGTCCATATTACAGATGCAGAAGTACACTGGGCTATTAATAGTGAATACTATTAACTTCCCCTTGATTAGTAGACAGGACAGTACTGTGACCATACACATTAGATAGCTGTTGAACACTCATTCCACTGACAGCTATCTCACCTGATACCCACAAACATATATATGCTAGGCTCAGGTGCATCTGAAGAGGGGAGAAAATCGCTGCCATAGTCCTCTGGTGATCGCTTATTTCTCAAGAACGAAAGGTTGGGCAGTTAAAATCCAAGTGCTCAATCCTAATCTTCTCTGATATCTGCCATTGGGGAAGAGTTGAAATGCCTTCATACATATTAGATTAGCAGTTAAACTTTATTTTATGGGGACCTAGCCTAAAATCCCTTAGTGACTGCCCTAGAAACACGTCTGGCTGGTCACTAACGGGTAAATCATGTGGGATTTCTTGAGCATCTTAAGCCAAAGTAATAGATTTTATGTATGTAAAAAGATGAGAATTCTCATTGTTGATTGCCAAATTAAGATATGAAGATTCGTATTATGATACTGTCTCACAGGAGTAGGACATAACCAAATTCTTCAAAGCCCACCTATGTGTTATTCTGTTGGCAAGCTCTTGTCTTTCTGGCTTCAAATGACTGGCTTAGGATAGCCAGATTATTTGTGTACTGAAGGTCCGCATGCGGGGCGTAGAGGTGTTGTTACAGGGACCCTTCAAAACATAGCTTCATATGGGGACACTTTGGTCCTTCTATTAGGTATTGTTCTTACTGAGTAGAGGGCTAATAAAATGTGTAAGTCGGCTCAAGGTTGACTCAGCCGGTATTAGTGTATCTTGACACCACCACAAGTACAGGTGGAGCTAAGATACAATGATTTTGACAGGGGGTTGACGTCCCCTGTTACTGATTGGCTGTCTTGCATTCTCCCTGGCCTCACCTTCACAGGTCCTGTAGCCAGCACCGGCCGCCGTGGAGGAAGGCTGAGAGGCGGCGCTCGGTACTAATGAGGGATTGTGGTGGTCAACAGACGAGGTAGTGGAGGAAGGGGAAAATCGGTTGGCCTGCACTCTGCCCTGACTCCTGACTTCAGACGCACGGAACGGGGAGCTTTATAGAGCCCCAGCGGCAGCGACGGGGGGGTCCATGTATACTCAAGTTTGCAGTTGCTGTCCTCCAGCGGCTCCCCTACACTCCCAGTGTGGAAGGGTGGAGGAAGGGTCCACAGGGACAGTCACAGAAGCCCCATCTAACGCAGCAGAGGTGACATCCGGCCCTGCAGGAAATTCTTTAAGGCCGAAAACAGGCCGGCAGGGACAGTGAAAGCGTGGCTGCTTGGACGCCTGCTACACTCAGTGCTGGGAAAAACACCAGGACCTGTGAACCCGAGAAAGGGGACGATTCCCTGCAGCCTATCACAAACAGGGGGTGACAACCCCGTCAAACTCCTTGTATCTTGGCTCCACCAGGACTTCCCGTGGCGTTAAGATACACTAATACCGACTCAGCCTTCCATCCTTCCGAGGTCAGTAAAATGTGTACCCAGCTTGGTGGTGGGGGATTAAATAAATGACCTGAAGGCACTGTGGAATATGTTGGCGCTATAAAAATAACAAGATTTATTTTATTTTTTAAATGTCTATGCAAGCCAACAAAAGCTTGCTGTATGTAGTCAATCTACCATTGCTGGAATGGGCAGTCCTGCCCTGAAGTAACAATGAGGAAATACTTTTGCAACTGTGCCTGGGTTTGTCAGGCACAAGCTATGCATCCTTGCACAAACCTGGTGGCAGCATTGTTGAACCCTTGGGCAACCCAGCAAAAGACACTACACCACACATTACCTCCCTTGACTAATGCATTGGTCCATAGCTCAAATAAGACATCATAGGGTAGAGCCAGGTGTACGCCTTTCCTCCAGACTCCCTTCTCACCCTTTTCCACACCCTTCCGGTGCCACTCCTCCTTTTTGCCCCTAGGAACGTGATCCTACAAAAGGGACAACAAAGAGATATTCAAACCAGCTGGATAGATGACATGTTGCTCAGAGGGAGTTTGGCTACTGCTTTGACTGCTGCATCCTCCTTTCCATTCCCTTGGGCCTCTGGAATCATTTCCTTAGTATAAGCCTGAACCTTGATGACGGCTACTTGTTTGGGATAAGCTAAAACCTGACACAACAAGGATACTGCCTCTGCATTCCGGATTGGTTTACCTGATGATCCAACAAATTTTTAATGTGCCAAAAGGATGCAAAATTGAATGCGATTCCAAAAGCGTACAGCAAGTTGGTATAGACATAAATAGTTTTGCCTTCAGCCAGTTTACACTTTGCCTTCAAGGAGTGCCATCAGCTCAGCTTCCTAAGTAGACTTGCCAGGGGTGAGTGGTTTCTGTCCAATTACCTAATTTTGGTTACCACTACATAGCCTTTTTTTCTTGCACAGTTTTATGATATCTGGAGCCATCTATGAAAAATGCAAAATCTGCAATAGGAATGGTAGTTTCAACAACATTTTCAAGATCCCTGGTCTTGTTTTCTATTAATTCTAAACAATCATGCATTTGCATTTAATACTCCACCCCCCCCCCCCCCCACACCCCCCCTCCTGAATTCAGTGGAAGTAATGAATCTAGATTCAGGACTGTACATCTTCTAATTGTTATATATGAGGGCACTATTTTGGTGGGACAGGCAGTCATAGAGGGATTGCAGAAGGCTGGAGGCTTGGGGTACCCATTTTCTGCAATATCTCACCAATCCCAGGAAAGTACGCAGTTCACATGGGAGCAAATCAGAGCTGGGCACTCTCTTTAAGAGTACACTGAAGAAGCATTTGCAAGATTCACGAATGTGAAGAAAGTGGTGCTGGAGAGTACTATTGATAACAATGTATGGGGATTTGGTAAATCATGGACTGTAAGAAAGGTTTGAGGTTACCCTTGGCAACCTTTTTCTTGAGTAGAAACAATTGAGCATTGTATGAGAAATGAATCAACATATATGCATTGATATATGTATATACATTCCACTCAAATTGAGATAGACTTCTTCTCTGGTAGGTTGGTCTGTGTTAAGGGAGGGCAAAAATATTACACCAGAGAAATCTTACTCATCTTCCCTTCCTTCCCTTACATCAACATCGTCTCAGACAAATTCAAGTCACTGTATAGGAAACATCCTTTCAATTCAACTTCTTTGTAACCTCTAGCACACACTCTCTTTGACACTTTAATTCACTTATCCACATCTTTCTATTTTATGATCTGCTATCCAGCCTCCACATTCGCTCTCAAAAATGCTTCATATCTTTACATTGAGATAATAAATTTTGGTCACACCTGTCTTTTTGCCCATGACCTCCTGCAGTGATGTCCCTGTCCCTAGAACAGTCACTGCCAAACCCATGACCTCCCCAGTGATCATGTCTCTTGGTTCCTAGGAATATTACTGTTTCAACATCAAGGCCTTGATTGCCCATCCCAGACGGGCAGTACACTAATCTAAGAGACTTTCCAGATAAGCCCTTTGCCTGTTAGTGCAGAATTCCAGTTTCCGATAAAATCTATCTGTAGGGTATCCCTTTTCTCTCTGGTCTCTCACCATCTTAACACACATCTACAAAACAAAGAGGCAATACCCACAATTTTTGTCTATCCAGCAAAAGTTTGTCTCACATACTGTTGCATTCATTTGTACAGGTTGTACACATGCACTAATAAGTTCAAGCTAAAGCATAGGCTCTACTTCTTATGACCCAGATTCATCAGACAAAAGAGATTTCTCCCTATTCTACCAGTCTGTGTGTCAGGACACACACAAGGTTAACGTTTTTATCTCCGCAATGTAAAAAAGGGAGGGGAGACATTCCATTGTGCAAAATATTCTATCTTTTCAGCAGGGCGCATGTACATCTAATTATATATGTTAGATAATAATTTAATGCGACCGGGAGTAGCCTAACATGTACATTTAAAATTGTGAAGTTGTCTTCAAATTCTGTAACATCACCATGGGGAAATATTGGACCATTATATATACAACTTTAAGGATCTTTGGGTCGTGCTTGTAAAACAAACACCATAAACGCAGTATGGATATTATCTTTTCAGTCACAGGAAGTACACTGGACTCTATAGTGATGGGGTCTGTTCCACTGGATTGGCACATTGCCACTGTGGTTCCGATATTCAAAAAGGGGTACAAAATCGAGCCTGGAAACTGCAGGCCAGTAAATCTTCACTTCTATTGTGGGTAGAATGTTTGAAGGGTTTCTAAGAGATGCTGTTCTGGAGTACCTCAAGGAAATGGCTGTATAACTTCATATCAGAATGGGTTTGAGTGATCGCTCCTGTCAAAACAATCTGATCAGCTTCTACGAGAAGGTAAGTTCTAAACTGGACCGGGGAAAGTTATTGGATCTTGTGAATCTGGACTTTTTCAAAGAGTTTGATACTGAGCAGCATAAAAGTTTGGTACATAAAATGAGAATACTTAGTCTGGTTGAGAATGTGTGCGATTAGGTCAATAGCTGGCTCAATGATAGAAAGTAGATCGTGGTTATTAATGGTACATACTATAATTGGGTCCCCATTACTATTGAGGTACACCAGGGGGCAGTATTGAGCTCTCACTATTCTTTTCAATATATTTATTAATGACCTGGTAGTAAGTAGTAGGGTTGCACAGTTAAATAGCAATATTTGCAGATGATGCAAAACTATGTAAAGTAATGAACACAGAAGAGGACAGAATGTGGTTGCAAATGAATTTGGATAACTTGGGGGCTTGGGAAGAAAAGTGAAATATGAGGTTTTACACTGAAAAACATAAGGTTATGCACAAGGATATGGGAATATACATGTCACCATTACACACTAAATGGGAAACAACTGGTCAAAACTAACATGGAAAAGGACTTGAGACTATCCAGAGACCTTGACAATCCTTAGAACACTCCACATGCATGCGTTTCTCCACCAAGATGTTGGAGTAATCACCTAATTTAGGTGACACTCAGTGGGTCGGGTATTGTGGTCTTATCAATCAGGTATACCTAATTGTTATTCGATGCATCAGAGAAAAAACAGTCTCGTGATATTTTCAAGCTCTTCTGAAGTGCTTTATTATTGCACAGCACGTATAACAAAATTTCTAGCACTAGAGTTGATCATGAGCTACCTTGTCCTGTGAACACACAATCATAATTCAACAAGCATTTCATAGCAAATCATAGTAAGTTTACATCTCAGATTCATTTATCTATAGCTGCATAAGCATCAGAAATTCTTTTATACATTATGTTCTATTTCAAGGAAAATAATCCTTGAAAAAGACACTCAGTACATAAGCAACAAATAATGCCAAAATGTCTAGAAACATGATTATGAAAACAAGGACATTTGTTAAAGAAGAATTCATTATTGTAAATTCTATTTTTCCATTGCTTCTTGAGCCTATAAACCGGCTAAAGGAATGATGTGCATTTAAACCATTATTCTTGAGTTACTTGCACAATTGCTTCTACAAATCAATATTCCTGTTAGTAGGCACAATTTATAACTCAATAGTCTCTTATTTTACAAAATGTCTGGTTAGCTAGTGTAAACGCAATATCAAAGATACATGTTAGCCAAGAAACTTAAGGCTCATGTCGACACAAAGACAATCCTTCAAATGACTGAAAGATTGACAGTTTTAGCAATCATTTTGCATAAAGTACTAATGGGCACTAGTGCCCATTAGTACTTTATCAGCTTCATTTGCATGCAAATGAGCCTCCAGAAGCTGTTTGCTGAACTCAGCATGTGGCCTGAGCTCTGCAATCAGCTCCTTATTTCCTATTATGGGCTATCACGGGCTGATGGCATGAATACAATGTAATCAACCGCTCCCATGCAGAAAACAGCGTGCAGTCTGTTTTCTCACAGGGGCTGCAGAGATAATCTAATGTTCTCTCCTGCTCCCATGGAGAACACAACTTGCAGTCTGAACGATGGTTTTTAAACTCACCTAAAAATCATTGTTCAGACAAAAGTGCACAATTTACATTTACACGCAGCAATCATTCCTCATATGCCATCGTTTTACAGAATTTTGAGTGATAATCGTTGCGTGTAAATGGGCCTTTAGGCATGTAGCAAACGTTAACTTGACATTTAATGCACTATGATAACAATTTACTACAATGCTGTAAATCGAGTTATCTTGATGGGCTTGTTATGTTAATGATTGCTGTATCTGTACATACACATTCAGGGTGCATTCACACGAACGTATATCGGCTCGGTTTTCACGCCGAGCCGATATACGTTGTCCTCATGTGCAGGGGGGAGGCTGGAAGAGCCCAGGGGCAGGAACTGAGCTCCCGCCCCCTCTCTGCCTCCTCTCCGCCCCTCTACACTATTTGCAATGAAAGGAGGCGGAACGGGGGCGGGGCTAAGTTGCGGGAATTAGCCCCGCCCCCATTCCGCCTCTCCCCATTGCAAATAGTGCAGGGGGTGGAGAGGAGGCAGAGAGGGGGCGGGAGCTCAGTTCCTGCTCCTGGGCTCTTCCAGCCTCCCCCCCTTGCAGATGAGGACAACGTATATCGGCTCGGCGTGAAAACCGAGCCGATATACGTTCGTGTGAATGCACCCTCAGATAGGCAAGTTGCACTCCAATTGTTAAGTGGATGAGAGGTGGGTGCTCATCATGGAGAACCTTGGCTATACTGACCTATGCATTAGCACATATGTTGTGGCCCTCCTGCCTATGGTAACTTTATTTTCCGAGGTTCAGAACCTGTTTTCTCATGTGTGATTGGTATAAATATCATCAAGTAGATTAAGTAACTCCTTTTTCTTTGATTTGCAGCGAAAAGGAAGGAAAATATGTGAGCTTTGCACAGTATTAAGATCTGCTGGGAATGTTTAATTTTGTCCTTTCACTGATACATTTCAAATACGATAAAATGTACCTAGAACTGCAGATAAAAACAACAAGGGACGTTATAACGGTTTAAATACTTGTACAATACATACTATAAATATTTCATCAAGATAGCTTATTGCATTGCAACACTGATAGGATTATTTAAAAAAACATGATTATCAGCTATAAGACACAGTATTCTTCATAGCAAACCATGGCTGACAATAGATTTGTAGACTTCAGCTCCTTATCTGGATGATAACAGGCCTGCTGTGGTGGGAATTATCTTACACGGCAAACAATCCTCATTGTCATTGCAGATAAATCATACTTAATAGGATTGCAATGAATTAAAAGCATCAGTGTGCTTGCAGTGTTTGGTTTACTGTCAGAAGATATGCCTAATCAAGCAGTCCTGTAGCAGGGAAATGAAGAAAATCACAGTGGTGCCACTTTACTTGGCCACTTGGAGATGAGAGACTAACTATGTAGTAATTATCAGTTCTTTGGCAATTGTATTCCTGAGATTTACTAGGATTTCTAGACAATGAATTCCTCACAAGGGCATGAATTACAGAAAGCCAGTTAGAGTCATTCTTGCAGTAATGAAATGCATTCAATGAATAGCTTGGAAGAGCAGACATTTTTTTAAAGCACCTCCAAAGATGTTTTTAATGCTGTGCCTTTGGCCGCATTTTCCACTATTCAAGGATAAATGCTGAATGTTTTAATGTAGGTTATCTATCACTATAATCTGTATTCAATGGAAGATATAATTAGTCACTGCGCCAACAGCATAGCTCAACATTTATAATGGAAGTGGCCCATAAAGATAAATATTAGAAATGTGATTACAACAATTATTACCTTGTTTCCTTCTCATTTTTTAGTTTTAAAATTTTGAACAATATTTGACAGTTATATGAATAACTGCATAAAAATCTAAATATTGTGTTAAAGGGGTTGCCCGATTAACAGACAACATTCCCCCTATAACATGAACTGCACTAAAAGAAAATCAGCTGTACTTTCCCGTCCGATGCCATTATAGGTCCACCGTCCTCTTGGTGTTTGTTGTTGAAGATGGTGTCATTGAATGTCACGTGACCACTACAGCCAATTAGAGCTCACAGAGTCACCGTTTTGAACTCCTGGCATCATGGCATCCGGAATGCAAGCGACGATGCCAGAAGAATAAGTGGTGATGCTGCAACCCCTGGGCTGCAGTGGTCACATGATATCTGGTGGCATCGTCTTCAAGAACAAACACCGGTTTGGCTGCAGCGCTGAGTGGCTGAGGATGGGTAGGTACAGCTAGTTTTTTTTTTTTTAGCACAGTTGTTTGTATAGTGGGTATGTTGTCTGGTAACCGGACAACCCCCTTAACATATCGATAGTAAATTGAAAGTCAGAGAATAACTTCTGTAGTAGGTACTTGTACTGTTTGAGAATCTCCAATGGTAGAAAGACTGTGAAGGAAAGTGACAAATTTTTCTGCATAACATTGCTTACGGCCCTTTTTATACAGGCCGATGATCGGGCACAGATATTTACCCAAACATTCGTTGTCCTGATCATCAGCCCACATGAATATACACACAATCAGCTGATGAAAGAGAAAATACTCATTGGCTAATCGTGTCTTTTTTGTAGGCATAAAAATACTCAGTAACCAGCAGTATATCTTTCCATATAAATGGAGAGTAATGCTGCCAATGAGTGTATTCTATATGGGAATTGACAATCCTAGTAAGAATTATTCATGTTCATTGTCATTTGGCACTCATTACCGAAGGAATTTATGCTGCATAACCATCTCAGCCTAGACTTCTCTTCAACTATAAACTGAGTAACCACATTAACTTTCAAGGTTCCACTGCCAGAGAGGTGTCTGGTGGAAACAAAGTATCCTGATACCTCTTTTCTCCAGCATCTGCCCTCCAAAGAAAGTCGAGAGGTATCCCATACACATAACAACATCAGCCAGTCATGCTGAAATGAGTGGGTTCAGGTAGCTTTTATCATACGTATATGGCCAGCTTAAAGCTAAGGTAAAAGTTGGTTGAACATTAGAGATGAGCGAGCACCAAAATGCTCGGGTGCTCGTTACTCGGGACGAAAATTTCGCGATGCTCGAGGGTTCGTTTCGAATAACGAACCCCATTGAAGTCAATGGGCGACCCGAGCATTTTTGTATATCGCCGATGCTCGCTAAGGTTTCCATTTGTGAAAATCTGGGGAATTCAAGAAAGTGATGGGAACGACAGAGCAACGAATAGGGCAGGCGAGGGGCTACATGTTGGGCTGCATCTCGAGTTCTCAGGTCCCACTATTAAGCCACAATAGCGGCAAGAGTGGCCCCCCCCCCTCCCAACAATTTTTACTTCTGAAAAGCCCTCATTAGCAATGCATACCTTAGCTAAGCACCACACTACCTCCAACAAAGCACAATCACTGCCTGCATGACACTCCGCTGCCACTTCTCCTGGGTTACATGCTGCCCAACCCCCCCCCCCCCCACGCACGACCCAGTGTCCACAGCACACACCAAAGTGTCCCTGCGCAGCCTTCAGCTGCCCTCATGCCACACCACCCTCATGTCTATTTATAAGTGCGTCTGCCATGAGGAGGAACCGCAGGCACACACTGCAGAGGGTTGGCACGGCTAGGCAGCGACCCTCTTTAAAAGGGACAGGGCGATAGCCCACAATGCTGTACAGAAGCAATGAGAAATCCAATCCTGTGCCACCTCCATCAGAAGCTGCACACGTGGGCATAGCAATGGGGAACCTATGTGCCACACACTATTCATTCTGTCAAGGTGTCTGCATGCCCCAGTCAGACCGTGGTTTTTTATAAATAGTCACAGGCAGGTACAACTCCGCAATGGGAATTCCGTGTGCACCCACAGCATGGGTGGCTCCCTGGAACCCGCCGGCGGTACATAAATATATCCCATTGCAGTGCCCAGCACAGCTGATGTAATGTCATGTTTAATGCAGGTGGGCTTCAGCCCACACTGCATGCCCCAGTCAGACTGGGGTTCTTTAGAAGTAGACACATGCAGTTACAACTCCCTGTGGACCGACAGCATGGGTGGGTGCCAGGAAGCCACCGGTTGTACATAAATATATCCCATTGCATTGCCCATCACAGCTGAGGTAATGTCATGTTAAATGCAGGTGGGCTTCGGCCCACACTGCATGCCCCAGTCAGACTGGGGTTCTTTAGAAGTGGACACATGCAGTTACAACTCCCTGTGGACCGACAGCATGGGTGGGTGCCAGGAAGCCACCGGTTGTACATAAATATATCCCATTGCAGTGCCCATCACAGCTGAGGTAATGTCATGTTTAATGCAGGTGGGCTTCGGCCCACACTGCATGCCCCAGTCAGACTGGGGTTCTTTAGAAGTGGACACATGCAGTTACAACTCCGTGTGGACCGACAGCATGGGTGGGTGCCAGGAAGCCACCGGCGGTACATAAATATATCCCATTGCATTGCCCTGCACAGCTGAGGTAACGTCAGATAAAATACAGGTGGGCTTCGGCCCACACTGCATGCCCCAGTCAGACCGGGGTTTTTAATACATAGACACAGGCAGGTACAACTCCCTAATGTGAGGTCCATGTGGACCGACAGCATGGGTGGCTCCCTGGAACCCACTGGCGGTACAAAAATATATCCCATTGCAGTGCCCTGGACAGCAGAGCTAACGTCTGATTAAATACAGGTGGGCTTCGGCCCAAACTGCATGCCCCAGTCAGGCTCGAGTTTTTTATAAGTATAAACAGGCACGTACATCTCCCTAATGGGAAGTCCATGTGGACCGACAGCATGGGTGGGTCCCAGGAAGCCACCGGCGGTACATAAATATATCCCATTGCAGTGCCCAGCACAGCTGATGTAACGTCAGCTTTAATGCAGGTGGGCAAAAAATTAATTGGATTACACTGTAGGCGAGGGCCCAAAAAAATTGGTGTACCAACAGTACTAATGTACCTCAGAAAAATTGCCCATGCCCAACCAAGAGGGCAGGTGAAACCCATTAATCGCTTTGGTTAATGTGGCTTAATTTGTAACTAGGCCTGGAGGCAGCCCAGTTAAAATAAAAATTGGTTCAGGTGCAAGTTTCAACGCTTTAATGAGCATTGAAACGTATAAAAATTGTTTACAAAAATTATATGACTGAGCCTTGTGGGCCTAAGAAAAATTGCCCGTTCAGCGTGATTACGTGAGGTATCAGGAGGAGGAGCAGGAGGAGGATGAATAAAATACACAGATTGATGAAGCTAAAAGGTCCCTGTTTTTGATGGTGATAGAGAACGATGCTTCCATCCGCGGGTGCAGCCTACGTATTGTTTAGGTATCGCTGCTGTCCGCTGGTGGAGAAGAGAAGTCTGGGGAAATCCAGGCTTTGTTCATCTTGATGAGTGTAAGCCTGTCGGCACTGTCGGTTGACAGGCGGGTACGCTTATCCGTGATGATTCCCCCAGCCGCACTAAACACCCTCTCTGACAAGACGCTAGCCGCAGGACAAGCAAGCACCTCCAGGGCATACAGCGCGAGTTCAGGCCACGTGTCCAGCTTCGACACCCAGTAGTTGTAGGGGGCAGAGGCGTCACGGAGGACGGTCGTGCGATCGGCTACGTACTCCCTCACCATCCTTTTACAGTGCTCCCGCCGACTCAGCCTTGACTGGGGAGCGGTGACACAGTCTTGCTGGGGAGCCAGAAAGCTGTCAAAGGCCTTAGAGAGTGTTCCCCTGCCTGTGCTGTTCATGCTGCCTGATCTCTGCGCCTCCCCTGCTACCTGGCCCTCGGAACTGCGCCTTCGGCCACTAGCGCTGTTGGATGGGAATTTTACCATCAGTTTGTCCGCCAGGGTCCTGTGGTATAGCATCACTCTTGAACCCCTTTCCTCTTCGGGTATGAGAGTGGAAAGGTTCTCCTTATACCGTGGATAGAGCAGCGTGTACACCCAGTAATCCGTAGTGGCCAGAAAGCGTGTAACGCGAGGGTCTCGAGAAAGGCATCCTAACATGAAGTCAGCCATGTGTGCCAGGGTACCTGTACGCAACACATGGCTGTCCTCACTAGGAAGATCACTTTCAGGATCATCCTCCTCCTCCTCCTCAGGCCATACACGCTGAAAGGATGACAGGCAAGCAGCATGGGTACCCTCAGCAGTGGGCCAAGCTGTCTCTTCCCCCTCCTCCTCATCCTCCTCATGCTCCTCCTCCTCCTCAACGCGCTGAGATATAGATAGGAGGGTGCTCTGACTATCCAGCGACATACTGTCTTCCCCCGCCTCCGTTTCCGAGCGCAAAGCGTCTGCCTTTATGCTTTGCAGGGAACTTCTCAAGAGGCATAGCAGAGGAATGGTGACGCTAATGATTGCAGCATCGCCGCTCACCATCTGGGTAGACTCCTCAAAGTTTCCAAGGACCTGGCAGATGTCTGCCAACCAGGCCCACTCTTCTGTAAAGAATTGAGGAGGCTGACTTCCACTGCGCCGCCCATGTTGGAGTTGGTATTCCACTATAGCTCTACGCTGCTCATAGAGCCTGGCCAACATGTGGAGCGTAGAGTTCCACCGTGTGGGCACGTCGCACAGCAGTTGGTGCACTGGCAGATTAAACCGATGTTGCAGGGTGCGCAGGGTGGCAGCGTCCGTGTGGGACTTGCGGAAATGTGCGCAGAGCCGGCGCACCTTTACGAGCAGGTCTGACAAGCGTGGGTAGCTTTTCAGAAAGCGCTGAACCACCAAATTAAAGACGTGGGCCAGGCATGGCACGTGCGTGAGGCTGCCGAGCTGCAGAGCCGCCACCAGGTTACGGCCATTGTCACACACGACCATGCCCAGTTGGAGGCTCAGCAGCGAAAGCCAGCGGTCGGTCTGCTCTGTAAGACCCTGCAGCAGTTCGTGCGCCGTGTGCCTCTTCTCTCCTAAGCTGAGTAGTTTCAGCACGGCCTGCTGACGCTTGCCCATCGCTGTGCTGCCACGCCGCGCGACACCGACTGCTGGCGACGTGCTGCTGCTGACACATCTTGATTGCGAGAGAGAGGTTGCGTAGGAGGAGGAGGGGAGGGTGGTTTAGTGGAGGAAGCATACACCGCCGCAGATACCACCACCGAGCTGGGGCCCGCAATTCTGGGGGTGGGTAGGACGTGAGCGGTCCCAGGCTCTGACTCTGTCCCAGCCTCCACTAAATTCACCCAATGTGCCATCAGGGAGATATGGTGGCCCCTCCCGCCTATGCTTGTGCACGTGTCCGTTTTTAAGTGGATCTTGGCAGTAACCACGTTCGTGAGGGCACGTACAATGTTGCGGGAGACGTGGTCGTACAGAGCTGGGACGGCACATCGGGAAAAGTAGTGGCGACTGGGAACTGAGTAGCGCGGGCCCGCCGCCGCCATCATACCTTTGAAAGCCTCCGTTTCCACAACCCTATACGGCAGCATCTCCAGGCTGATAAATTTGGCTATGTGCACGTTTAACGCTTGAGCGTGCGGGTGCGTGGCGGCGTACGTGCACTTGCGCTCCAACACTTGCGCTAGCGACGGCTGGACGGTTCGCTGAGAGACATTGGTGGATGGGGCCGAGGACAGCGGAGGTGAGGGTGTGGGTGCCAGGCCAGGAGACGGTAGTGCCTGTGTCCTGAGAGGGGGGTTGGATCTCAGTGGCAGGTTGGGGCACAGGGGGAGAGGCAGCGGTGCAAACCGGAGGCGGTGAACGGCCTTCGTCCCACCTTGTGGGGTGCTTGGCCATCACATGTCTGCGCATGCTGGTGGTGGTGAGGCTGGTGGTGGTGGCTCCCCGGCTGATCTTGGCGCGACAAAGGTTGCACACCACTGTTCGTCGGTCGTCTGCACTCTCAGTAAAAACTGCCAGACCTTTGAGCACCTCGGCCTCTGCAGGGTGGCATGGCGCGAGGGGGCGCTTTGGGAAACAGTTGGTGGATTATTCGGTCTGGCCCTGCCTCTACCCCTGGCCACCGCACTGCCTCTTCCAACCTGCCCTGCTGCTGCACTTGCCTCCCCCTCTGAAGACCTGTCCTCAGTAGGCGTAGCAAACCAGGTGGGGTCAGTCACCTCATCGTCCTGCTGCTCTTCCTCCGAATCCTCTGTGCGCTCCTCCCTCGGACTTACTCCAATTACTACTACCTGAGTGATAGACAACTGTGTCTCATCGTCATCGTCCTCCTCACCCACTGAAAGCTCTTGAGACAGTTGCCGGAAGTCCCCAGCCTCATCCCCCGGACCCCGGGAACTTTCCAAAGGTTGGGCATAGGTCACGACAAACTCCTCCAGTGGGAGAGGATTCGGAACCATTGCTGCCCATTCTGGGCAGGGGCCCGAGAACAGTTCCTGGGAGTCTGCCTGCTCCTCAGAATGTGTCATTGTAATGGAGTGAGGAGGCTGGGAGAAAGGAGGAGCAGCAGCCAGAGGATTAAGAGTTGCAGCAGTGAACGGCGCAGAACTCTGGGTGGTCAATAGATTGCTGGATGCACTTTCTGCCATCCACGACAGGACCTGCTCACACTGCTCATTTTCTAATAAAGCTCTACCGCGTGGACCCATTAATTGTGAGATGAATGTGGGGACGCCAGAAACGTGCCTCTCTCCTAATCCTGCAGCAGTCAGCTGCGATACACCTGGATCAGGAGCTCGGCCTGTGCCCACACCCTGACTTGGGCCTCCGCGTCCTTGCCCACGTCCACGTCCTCTAGGCCTACCCCTACCCCTCAGCATGGTGTATTACCAGTAGTGCAGAAACAGAACGTTGTAATTAAATGTGCCGCTTATTGGACTGTGGTTGGAGGCTGACTTCGCTTACGGAACGCACAGCAGAGCCAGGAAAGAATTTTGCGCAAGCCTGCTGTAACACTTAGCTGGCTGCGTATTAATTAGGACTACTACCCCCAGCAGAGACGCAGTACACTCAGGACGGTCACAGGCAGCCCAAATAGAATGTTTTTTCCCAAATTTTTTTGGAAAAGCCCACTGCCTATATAGACAGTATATCTCTTTCACTGTCCCTGCCTCACCACTACTGGCCCTGGACTATGTAAAATTACTGCAGACTGTTTCCTTCTGGACAGGATGACAGCGGTGATGTAACGGCCAACGCAGAGCCAGGAAAGAATTTTGCGCAAGCCTGCTGTAACACTTAGCTGGCTGCGTATTAATTAGGACTACTACCCCCAGCAGAGACGCAGTACACTCAGGACGGTCACAGGCAGCCCAAATAGAATGTTTTTTCCCAAATTTTTTTGGAAAAGCCCACTGCCTATATAGACAGTATATGTCTTTCACCTTTTTCACTGTCCCTGCCTCAGCACTACTGGCCCTATACTATGTAAAATTACTGCAGACTGAGGACGCAATGCTCTGCACGCCCGATATACAAAAAAAAAAAATGTGCAACACTGCAAAAAGCAGCCTCAACAGTACTGCACACGGTCAGATGTGGCCCTAAGAAGGACCGTTGGGGTTCTTGAAGCCTAAAATAACTCCTAACGCTCTCCCTATAGCAACTCCAGCAAGACAGCACTTTCCCTGAACTATGTCAGAATGCATCTGTGGCGAGCCGCGGGAGGGGCCGATTTATATACTCGGGTGACACCTGATCTCGCCAGCCACTCACTGCAGGGGGGTGGTATAGGGCTTGAACGTCGCAGGGGAAATGTTGTAATGCCTTCCCTGTCTTTCTATTGGCCAGAAAAGCGTGCTAACATCTCAGAGATCAAAGTGAAAGTAACTCGAACATCGCGTGGTGCTCGCCTCTAGTAACGAGCATCTCGAACATGCTAATACTCGAACGAGTATCAAGCTCGGACGAGTATGTTCGCTCATCTCTATTGAACATGTCAATTTTGGCAGGTTTAGTCAAAGCTTTTATGTGTATGAGGGCCCCCTAAATCTCCTCCATATCGTAGATACCAGGTTAAACAGAAATCCTTTCCTTTGCTTCCACAGGAGACAAACCACAGGCAGAAATAATGTAGAAGTTGGCTCTAGACATAAGTTTATCTATCTGACATATTTTGAATAAAGCTCTTTGGAAGTAGATATTGGTGAATGCTGAACCTTAACTGCTCACCCCATCCACTGTCCCTTTGCTTGCTGGAAATTTGTCTTCAATTTGAATCGTTGTAGAGTATGTTTTAAGACCCACATCTAATATACATGACACAAAAGTAATAATAACAATTTAATTCATTTATTTTATTAACTTATTATGGAAAATATTACAGAGAAATGATTTCATTTTACAGGGTCTCATTCTGTATTTACAGGAAACATCTGATGTCATTAGGGAGAGGATTATAGAAAAAATTACAGACACCATTGAATATAAAACAACTCATCAACATCCAGCTATTTTGACTGAAACTGTTTCCAGAGCAGGACCAGATGTGAGTTTATTAAAAATAAATGCAGAAAAATTCAAAATTCACTCAGTTTCCTTAAACCTCATATATTTACTAATGAAATGCATGAATGTAAAATGTGACAATTAACCAACAAGAATTGGATTCCAAGTAATTTTACAACTGTGAAATAAACTCTAAAATCCACCACATGAATAGATGCCCATAATCACAAATAGTGACACATTACTCAATGCAAAAAATAATACGCTCGCAATATGAAGTAGAATACTGTGGTAATTGTTGAGCGTCACATGTGGTCTACTGAGATAAATGTTATTGGATGCTATTATGTGGGTAAACTCCTGAACCATGGAGAAACTGTGAAAAAAAACTCACAGATAGAGTTCAAAAGAAAAATAGTAACTACAGACATGATTTATGTACATCTTCTAATATGTATGTGTTTTATTCGAGTTAACAATGCTTTAAAAATGTCACAATGTAAAAAGCAGGATCCTGATGATATCACTATAGGCTATGGCTTCATGGCAACATGTGTCGTGTGACATGAAAATTGCAGTGTTGTGACATTGTATCAAATGATTCTTTATGGTATCACTTTGTGACTTGTGATCCAACATGACTTCAGCATGATAGTTGCAGAAAATCTAAACTGGTTGGATTTAGTTGCAGGTCACAAGTTGCATGTGACTTTTCCACTATAGACACCAATGTAAGTCGCATGCGACTGTGAATTGCCTGCGATCTGTCTGCAATTTGGCTGTTTAACAGACAAATTGCAGCTTTGGAAAAGTTGTGATACAGCAAATCCCAAACAAGTTATACAAATTAGGGCCCAGATGAAATACACCCAAGGGTTCAAGGGGAACTAAGTGACGTGATAGATAGACCGCTATTTCTTATATTTATGGACACTATTGAGACTGGGGTTGTACCACTGGATTGGCGCATTGCCAATGTGGTTCCAATATACAAAAAGGGGTCTAAAAGAGAGCCTGGTAACTACAGGCCAGTAAGTCTCATTTCAATAATTGGAAAAATATTCGAGGGGTTTCTGAGAGATGCCATACTAGAATACCTCAAGAAAAACAACAGCATAACTCCTCATCAGCATGGGTTCATGAGGGGGCAATCATGTAAGACTAATTTGATAAGCTTCAACAATGAAGTAAGTTCTAGGCTGGACCTGGGAGAGTCTATTGATTTCGTATATCTGGATTTCTCTGAAGCATGACTCCGTGCCGCATAAGAGGTTGATATATAAAATGAAACAGCTTGGTCTGGGAGAAAACATGTTCATCTGGGTAAAGAACTGACTCGGAGATAGAAAACAGAGGGTGGTAATAAATGGTTCATACTCTGATTGGGCCACCATTGTCAGTGGGGTGCCACAGGGTTCAGTACTAGGCGCCATTCTGTTCAATATATTTATCAATGACCTGATAGAGGGGCTGCACAGTAAAATATCAATATTTGCAGATGATACAAAATTATAAAAGATAATTAATACAACAGAGGACAATGTACGACTACAAAAGGACCTAGATATACTGGGGACTTGAGTAGAAAAATGGCAAATGAAGTTCAATGTTGATAAATGTAATGTTATGTACATGGGCAGGAGAAACGGATGTCACCAATATACACTAAATGGGGTACTACTAGGGAAAAGTGATATGGAAAAAGACCTGGGGGTACTAGTGGACTGTAGATTTAACTGGAGCAATCAATGCCAACCAGCTGCTGCAGAAGAAAATAAAGTCTTGGGGTGCATTAAAAGAGGTATAGGGGCGAAGGACGAGAACATTATCCTCCCACTATATAAGGCACTTGTTAGGCCTCACATGGAATACTGTGTACAGTTCTGGACACCGGTGCTCAGGAAAGATGTTGCAGCGCTTGAGGGGTTTCAAATTAGAGCAACTAAACTAATAAATGGAATGGGAGGACTGGAATACTCAGAGAGGCTATCAAAATTGGGATTATTTAACGTGGAAAAAAGACAGTTAGGGGCCATCAAATTATTGTGTATAAATACATGAGGGGACAATACAAGGATCTCTCCCATGATCTGTTTATACCCAGGACTGCGACGGTAACAAGAGGGTATCCTCTATGTCTAGAAAAAAGCAGGTTTCATCACCAACACAGAAGGGGGTTCTTTACTGTAAGAGCAATGAGACTGTGGAACTCTCTGCCTGAGGACGTGGTGATAGCAAAATCCATAGAGGAGTTTAAGAGGGGACTAGATGTCTTTCTAGAGCACTATGATATTACAGGATATAGACATTAGATGACCAGCAGGGTTGGTGATCTCAAATGTTGATCCAGGGATTACTTTGGCTGCCATTATGAAATCAGGAAGGAATTTTTTTCCTCCAAATGAGCTAAATTGGCTCGTTGTTTTATTTTTTACCTTCTTCTGCACTAACAAAGAGGTGGGGGGGGGGGGTTGAAACAGACTGAACTAGATGGACATTGTCTACATTCAGCCTAACATATTATGTTACTATGTTACTTCCACAAAGACTTGGTTATGAGGGCTCTAACTGTGGTGATGTATTTATCCATCAGTTTGATTCTAGCCCCCAAAATTCGGCATACCTCCCGGAACACTGATGTTCTTACAACCTACTGGGCCAACCCCATTTTCTAAATCCTGCTCACCTCCTAGTCAATAATGTAAGGCCATGTTCTTACAACAGATTTATAATTTATAAGGCTGACCTTCAGATTTGTGCAAATGGATTTACAGTTGGGCATGTCATGGAATCCACAGCTGAATTAGCCCCATTGAATGATAAATTCCTTTAAAGGGGTATTCCTGGCTTTTACTATTGATAACCTATCCTCAGGGTAGGTCATCAAGAGTTGAACAACAGGAATCTGCTGCTCGGGATCCCTGCCAATCAGCTGATCCTCTGACCCACTGTCCGTGTTGTGGGGCCAGACATTGTCTTTGCTGGTCAGGGCTGGAAGTCTAATAGATGTTTCATTCCTTTTGTAATCAATTGCAGCGATGCCTAATATTACACTTCCAGCTCCTTGTTGAAGTCACAGCTAGAAGTGTAATAGAAGGTGGCACTCCCACTGATTTCAATGGAAGTGAAGCTTTCTATTACATCTCCTGCTCTGACCACTTATGACGATGTCTGGCCCCACTCACTGACAGCGAGCTGTTGGATCACCTGATTGCTGGGGATCCCGAGTGGCAGACCTCCACTGATCAGCTATCGAAGACCTATACTGCGGATAGATCATCAATAGTAAAAGACCGGAATATCCCTTTAATTATAATTGTTATGGCTATGGAAATAAAAATGATTGGCTTCCACTGATAGAAACCTGCAACATCTAGCTATTATTCAAGCTTCACAATTTCTAGGGTTGCTAGCTGTAAACAATATGATCATAGCTTATTCATCATTTCCTTACTATCATCGTTACTTTACTACCATCTGTAAAAATTAGGAAGAGGGAAGCGACTATTTCTCATTATACCAGTGATTTTTTTTATGTGCAAAATCTTTTATATTAGGCAAGACATCATTTAATTTTTCCCATTTTCCAAATGACCGTTCCAATTGTAAAAATAAGAAAGTCTGACCTCTCATTGAACGGGACAGTCTTTACGTCAGTGGGCGGCTTGCAATGAATGAAATGAATTTGCTATTATAAATGTCTCTCTGTGCTTCAACGCAGCTTGTGCAGTTAATTGAAAAACAGCAATATGAAGCTGAATCTATAATTCAATAAATGACAAGAAAGCATAATAGAAAATAAAATAAAGAACTCTAATTGTATCTAATGTTGCTGCTAGTAATAAAACAAGAACTTTACTCTTTTCATTCAGCTATCTCCTAGCAACTGTGTTAATGATGCCTGCAAATCAGTTACCTCTCAATATCATGAATCCTGGTGAGTTACAGAAGTACGGCTATTAAACAATACATTTTTAAGACTGGGTAAGTTGAAAATAACTTTAAGATTTAAATCTCTTGTCTCTAGGTCTCACAGTACTAAGACAGGTAAGATCAACTATGATTTAAAGGTTTCATTCTGTCAGAAGATCTTAAGCATTTCACTGGTCTCAGTTCACTTTCTATTTTACAACCTGAATCCAGAGCAGATTAAAGGATGCAAGATACAATCAGGTATCCGCAGCTGTAAAGTTGCAGAATGAATTTAGATTGCCATTGTGCACATCCATCTCACAGCCACTAGGTGTCATATTAAAAGGCTTGCAATCGGCTTTCCTCTATGATGCACGCTCATTATACTGTTGAAAGCATAAGCACCACAAGTCACTTGCTTACTTTTCTTTGTTTTTAATTTTTCCATCAGCGCATTAGAGTTCTCCAAGTCCATTAATATCATCTTCTAGGAACATTATGCAGGTCTTCCCTGAGGCATAGTTCAAATGAAGAATATACTCAGAGCTTATCTGCTATACATAAAGTGACAATCACTTGTAGCTGATGCAGCAGAATAAGCAACATTACATGTTGCAGAACATTGTATCGATTAATTCGGTATATACAGTGTAACCCTTGTTTTGATAAAGTTTTGTACTCTTTTTTTTGGTACCTGCGATCAAAGCAAAATGGGTAAATGACCTTCATGGTATATATAAATTAGCAAAAAGTTGCACTTCTCCAAATTAATGTAATGACCAGGAATACCCAGATGACTATTAACTGTTATAGAGATTTTGTTGATTAAAAGATTATTTCTCAAGGACAAGCTTTGATAGGAGAAGTGAGGCAGAAGAGTGCAGTGCTCAAATCACCACCATTTAAATGCGATTTCCATGGAAATACTATTGATGATCTATCATTAGGATAGGTCATCAATAGTTGATCGGCTAGGGTCTGTTGCTTGGGACCCCGACTGATCGGCTGGGCAGGCACATGTTGTCAGCGCCGCAATAGCACAGAGGTCAGAGTGGAAGCCTCTGCGCTGATCTCTGTGTAGTGGCCAGCACTTGCAACTGCAGGCATAACTGTCACTGAAATCAACGAGAGCCGTGCCTGCAATTACAAGCGCCAACCACTATAAGGAGGTCGACACCGAGGCTTCCACTCCGTCCTCTGTGTATTTAGAGTGGAAATCCGCGTGCCGACCTCCCATGTAGTGGCCGGCACTTGTAACTGCAGGCACGGCTCCCATTGACTTCAATGAGAGCCGTGCCTGCAGTTACAAGCATCGGCCACTACACGGAGGTTGGCGCAGAGGCTTCTGCTCCGACCTCTGTGTATTTACGGTGCTGACAGCATGCACCCGCTTAGCTCATCAGTCAGGGTCCCGAGCGACGGACCCCAGCCAATCAACTATTGATAACCTACCCTGATGATAGATCATCAATAGTATTGCCCTGGAAAACCCCTTTAAGTCATAATCTGTTTACAATAAATTCCATTACATCATGGTCATTGGTCTAGTTAAACGTAGACTATATGTTAATACATACTAAATAACATATACATGTGGATTGGGTTTAGTGAAATTATTTAATCCACTGATTATGAAACTGAGCCATCATGGCTTTATGTATCTGATATTCGTTAGATAGAATTTATGGTGTAACGTAGAACTATAGTGACACCAATGAAAAGACTATTGCATAGAAAGTCATACCTTGGAATAAATTTATGTCTTTTGCAGTTTAAACAGTGACATCACAATTTCTGACAGCTCAGATAATGAGAAAGAGCTAAGATGCAAGCACAAAATTTACTCTCCGGCTTCAAAAGTTCAACATTTTCAAAGTAATGAGCAAGACATTTCAGAAAGTAAATCCATATCCTGGTACAGTCCACTGAGAAAAAAAAAATCACTAACTAAATTCAAACACATTCCAGAAGAAGATGAGGAGCAATCAAACTATAAGACAGATCGTCTGATTCCATACAAAGGAAGCCATGTGAACAAGACAGATAGAATTGATGATGACGAGTCCCCAGAACCATACTTTATTATCCTGCTGAGAATGTTGCTAACTGAACTGATCAAACAGAAAACCAGGTCCTTTATCCCAAAATCATGATTTAAGAGCGCTAATGAAAGTTCTAAAATCGTAGAGGCAACTAATCCAAAAATATATACATTATATGTAATCCTACTATTGTTGTTATTTGTGTCTTTTGGAGCTGTTTTACATTTTGATCAAACATTCAAGGGGTCTATCATGCTCATGTACAAATTATGCTGTTCTCATTTCTTTCTTTTTTAACTAATAGCTAGAGATGAGCAAACTGAACCGGCAGAACCTGAATTCGGATTGAACCTGAGAACCCAAATGTTGGGCAGCTCCGTACAGTTGGGGTCTTTAGTCAGATTTGAACCTAGGACTCCAGCACTGCAAGGCAACAGAGCTAACTACTGAACTACATCCAATGAAGAACCACCACCACATGCTGCTAGCTCCGCCCATCCTTCTTGATTGGTAATTTTTCAGAATGCAGTGTAATAGCTAGAAAACGGTCAATCACAGAGTGTGGGTGGAGCTAGCAGCAGCTTGTGAATAAACTAATCTCTTACTAGGAGCTGCAGGAACAAGCTGTAAGTTCTTAAAAATTACTGCACATTACCCAATAAGTGACAGACCGATGAAATCAGCATGTCTGTCACTACTTTATGCCACCCACAGTGAGGGCTGCAAGTTCCCTTTAACTCTGACTGCAGATGTCTGAAAACCCCCAAATACTATACATTAGTTTTTTAGACATTTCATCAGAATGTATAAGACTTGTAAACTAAAATCTAATGTCTGTGGCCAACCGAAGACCCCCAATATATATTAGTTCTGCTGGCCAACTATCTAACAGCTCTTTCTAAAAGTACTGTTTTTCTACAAACATTTGTTTGCCTGATTATCAGTCCCTGTAAACGTACCCAGAAGTAGCTGACAGGCAAGCTAATGGTAAGTTGTTGACTGATCGAATTGTTTATGCAGGCAAAAAAAATGCTTGCCCATTGGCAGCACATCTACCCATATAAACAGGGGATGTACTGCCAACGAATGCTGTATGGGGACGAGTGATCTTATTAACAATAGTTTGCACCATACTAGCAATCCTCTGCCATATGTAAAAAGCAGAAATCAATGCCAATCGAGATACTATATTGCTGATTGGTTCTCATTAACAGGAAGTGTAAAAATCAATTTTTGTTGGTTTTACATGGTTCGATATTATGAGATCGGCACTAATTGTAAAAGGCCTTTACACAGGCTGATTTACACTATATGGGGAACAAACAACCATTAGTATGATCGTTCATCTACCTAACACTTCTCATCACTATCCACAGCACATCCCCATTCACATGGCAAGATGTGTTGCTGACAACACTGATTTTCTGGCAACACAAATAAAGGCTCATTTGCACGCAACGATTATGGCTCAAGATTCGTTCAAACGAGCGAAAGTGGGCTATAATCGTTACATGTAAACCATTCTGCACTATCTGTCAACTTGTTGTTTATTACTGAGTTTCAGCCTGCATAAAATTAGTCATAGTTTGTTCACTTTTGGTTTAAATGACACTTGTTTAGTCTTTTAAATGACTTAAAGGGAGGGGTGATTGTTTGTCATGCTAAACACAGTGGCAGAAGACAATGGCTTTTCTTTGCACTAATTCAAAACCTCCTGCCTTGAGATCCCTTGCATAAACACACGCCCACCTGAGCAAACAACATATACAGAGTTTACTTTAGCTAATGAAGGAAATGGAGAGGATTTCAAATGATTATCTTTACATGTAAATGCTTAGCATTCGAAAGCAAAAAAGTAGTTCATTTGTTTGTTCAATTAACAATCGTTGCGTGTAAATGGGTCTTAAGCTGATCAGTTGACAAATGAGTGTTTGCTTATTTGTCAAGAGGACAGGGCTCTGTTTACATGGGGCAGTAATTGGGTAAAAAACATTTGTTCATGATCATTTTCAGAGGGCCTGACGTTTTATAGGGAAAAGAAAAATACTGCCAGATCCTTTATTCCTTTTGGGACATAAAACACCTCTGGGAGCTACTTATTTCAATCTCCCCATTGAAAGCACAAGTAAACTTGACTCAGCTAATCATGAAATGATTGCATATATATGGGGGAGTCAGGAGGAGTAGCTGTTGACCAAACTAGGCATAAAACCTGATGATAATCATCCTGTGAAAACAGGCAGTTCAACTACGAATGACTGCCTATTTACTCTGAATGGAGGTGAGAAGCTGAAAGAGATCACAGGCATCCTACGCCTTCATTCATTATGTGATTATTACTCCTTAAGTGCTTGACAGTCTTCCTATGCAAAAGGACCCTTAGATTCCAATCTTTTTGTTTACATAAGAAAGCAAGCTAAGTGCATAGATTAGAGACATCAAAAATAAAAATGCAATATAACAACATGAGGCTGGATTCAGACGAACGTATGTCGGCTGGGTTTTCACATCCAGCCGATATACGTCATCTCTCTCTGCAGGGGGAAGCCTGCAAGAGTCAGGAGCAGTGCTCTGAGCTCCCTCCTCCTCTCTACCTCCTCTTCCCCCCTCTGCACTATTTGCTATGGGGAGAGGCGGGGCGGGGGCTAATTCTCAGAACTTAGCCAGGCCCCGTCCCGCCTCCTTTCATTGCAAATAGTGCAGAGGTGGCGGAGAGGGGGTGGAGAGGAGGCAGAGAGCGGGCGGGAGCTCAGTTCCTGCTCCTAGCTCTTCCATCCTCCCCCCCTGCAGATGAGGACGACGTATATCGGCTCGATGTGAAAACGGAGCCGATATACGATCGTCTGAATCCACCCTAATATTGACTGAAAAACATAACATATGAAAAGCATCCTTTTTTCAAAGACTAATCCTCCAATGTTAATCTAATCACATGTGAACTGCTACTGGGACCCCTAAATATAATTTCTACACTGGGGAAACCTTCGAGTCTCCTTAACAATACATAAGGGCCCATAATGGAGATTTGTCATCCGTTAACTCAAAAGTCATTGATAAAGTATTCGAAAATGGGGTTTCTAATCCACACCTCGGCATTTAAGGCCCATTTCGAAGGCCATATTTTAGGGCCGTGTGTTATCTGTGTATTCTTCAGACAGCCCTTGGGACTTTCACAGCCAATGAGGCTGTTCAAATGTGTGATTTTTCACACATACCAATGGTTCATGGGAAAAGAATAACAGCGTGTGCTATTCTCAGGAGATTTCATGTACCAGAGTAGGGCATGCTATGTATCGGGCACTCTGAACAATGGACAGCATCCACGCACTGTCTGATGCTTTTTGCATTCCAATTCTTGGACAGCTCACAGCCAGAGTCATGTGAATAACCCCTAAGAGAACTGCTAACTTTTCCTTCAATTATAAAAAATATATGTGTGGCAATGGTATACCCTTTACAGGGGGTCCAGCAAAGCTCCACTTTCTGATTTTAACATACAGTATGCATTAAAATATCACAGATGTAAAGGAATTCAGGATTTTCTATGGAACCATGAGTCTTTATAGACATCAGTAGAAATGACTGCGTCTTTGGTAATTAAAAGTGATTTCTATCTTCTTGCTTAGTCAAGAATATCTATGTTAATCAAACTACTTCTTAAGATATACACAAGATAAACACCATATAATAAGACCAAAATTTGAAACTGTAGCAATATTTTTCAAAGTGAATAAAATATTTGTTTTTGTGTTATGAGTGGCTTCCGATGATCTGAATAATTCAGATAGAATGAGATTAATGTCTGCTCTGAGTGTAGACTGATCTAAAATATGCAAACAATGCAAGGGAAAATATATGCGTATTTACAATTTTAGGATAATACTTTCTAGAATGGATTTCATAAAATGTATATTTACCGTTACATTAAAACACTACATCTGCAGAATATCTAAGACCTTGTCCATGCAAAGTAAACTTGTGCAGTTTTTGCATTTAATAGATTCTGAATAGAGGTAAATTTTAAGAGGACTTGTCCATCTCCTGTTTCTTTGATCCATTAGATCCTGGTCGAGGCACCTAATAACCACCATGGAAACAAAGCTTCATTTAGGGCGCCTACCCACTTGCGATTTTTTTTCCTGTGATGTTTTGCGTTTTTTCTCAAGAGCAATTAGTATAGAATGTGTTCTTGTCCATCTGGGGTTTTTTTTCCGTTACGTGGGGTTTTTTCACATAGGAACAGTCAGTTGCATATGTCTCCTTATTTTTCTCTTAATGCACCCATGATTGTCAATGGAGGGCTGCAAAAAACGCGCAAAAAACGCCACGAAAATCGGCAACGCAAGTGGGTAGGCGCCCTTAGATGGCGGTATTGTAACCACGTTTAACTATCATATTCTGGATGCAACAGGCAAAACCCCCAACGGTTCTACCAAATCAAATTTACAGCACCACTATGGTCTGACCAGACACATGCACCAGACACCAGACCTGCAACAGGGGGGGGGGAAGACTAGTGCACGTTGTGTTTGGTATGATGGTATTCATACATTTCCCCCATAGTATTTTGTTGCAATTTAGTGCTGCTACATTTGAAATATTTCAACATAATTTAGATCATTGTCTTAAAAAACCTTCTAGGTGGGCATTTATGCATCTGTAATTCACATGTGTGACTAGCGGGTACAGGATGTTCCAGTAGATAGAAATAGGTGGCTGGCTCACAAAGTGAAAAGTCTGAAGAAGCCTATGATCTACAGATTTTCCTCTAAGTAAACACAACCACTTTATTCCTGCCAATGCTATCAGAATTGGATCCAATGAATGTTTTATTTTTATTTATCTGTGCTGATAGCCTTAGCTCTGACATATGCCACATCGTCTGTACAACCAAAGCAAAGCAACTGAAACAGAAATGAACCCAAGCCAGTGAGAACAATAAAATGGTTTGTATGTTGTATCTTAGCTTTCAACAATTTAATGGATGTGTGATTGAAAACATAAAGATAGATAATGTCAGAAAGGCAAGCTTTTAGATATGTTTTCACACCACATAGGCACAGAGCACAGCAATGATACTTCAGCAACATAGAAACATAATAACATAGTTTGAAAGGCTGAAGAAAAAAGAAATATGTCCATGCAGTTCATCCCATTATCACTGTTCTCAGTAAGAGAAACTAAGTAATCTTGTAGGTATGAAACCTTTTAATGGCTAACAAAAATATATAACATCATGTATTTCTGTTAGCCGTTAAAAGGTATCACATCTACAAGATTACTTGGTTTCTCTTGCTGAGAACAGTCACACTTTGCTCTACTGGCTAACACCGTACCAAAACCTTTTTTTTGTTTCGTTTTCCCATTATCATGCAATGTTTCTCTAGAAGAAGGCTAAAAAAAACTCATAAGGTAGAACACAGTTTTCCCCACTTTATGAAAGTATAATATAATATTGCACATTTAAGAAAGCATCCAGGCTTCTCTTGAACTCTTTTAGTGAGTTCCCCATCACGACATTCTCAAACAGAGAGTTCTGTAGTCTCACTGCTCTTACAGTAAAGAACCCCCTTCTAGGTCAGTGTAGAAACCTTTTTTCCTTTAGACATAGAGGGCACCCCATTGTTAGCGTCCCAGTCCTGGGTATAAATAGACAATGGGAGAGATCTCTATATCGTCCCCTGATATATTTATACATAGTTATTAGCTCACCCTCAGTCGTCTTTTTTCTAAACTAAATAACCCCAATCTTGATAACCTCTCTGGGTATTGTAGTACATCCATTCCTTTTATTACTTTAGTTGCCTGCCTTTGTACTCAATGTAGCTTTGATACATCTCTCCTGAGTACCGGTGCCAAAAACTGTACACAATATCCCATTTGTGGTCTAACCAGTTATTTGCAAAAAGAAAGAACAATGTTCTCATTATTAGTGTTACTCGTCCTGATCAGCCAGCTGATAAAATCAACCTAATTTTTGCTAAATGGAAACCGGTGCGTGTGACCCGACATTTGGCAAAAATTGCTGAAAAATCGAATTTCCCGTAATCCCTGGTACAGAGGTTAGCATGCAGCCAATCAGCAGCCAGAGTGCCATGATACGTGTCCTCCATCTTACATTTGGGCAGCACTTTCATTGAATACCTCATCACATGACCCACTACTCTATTGTGTGTGGAATATCGCAGTTCGGTGTTTGCAGCCTCAGACAATGGTCAAAGTCATGAGCCTGGCCAATACAAATTACTAGCATACATGACACAGCTATCAGTGGGGTGAGGGGAAGTAACTGAAACTCTGCAAAACAGAGACAGTTCAGAATATACAATATATACTCTCTGGCCTTGTGTTCCCAAATATCATGCCGCTGTGGGATTGCTGCCTAGTAATTACCTGTGTGCTTTTGTGAGTTAAAAAAAAACAAAACAGGGAAACAGCAAAAACACATATTGAGTGCTTGTGGCCTCCAACATTGTTCAAATTCATGAGTCTGGCTGATACAAATTTCTAGCAAGCGTGACACAGCTGCCAGTGGTTTTCTGCAAACTAAAAAGTTAGCTGAAAAGCAACGAAAACTAAACTAAAAACAAAACAAAAAGGAATTTAAGAAAATAACAAAAACATGAAGAAAGCAAGGGGTAGGGGATGTATCAGTCGTGGTGGTGGTGGTGGTGGTAGAGAATGGGCAAAGTTGGCACTACATGCAGCTCCCACTGAAGCAACAGCTCTACATTCTGCAGGAGGTGAGGAAAGCCCGCTGCTATTCCTTAGGAGTGGTTCTGCTGTGCGTTGCAATCACAGAGCGCAGAACAGATCATAGGGTGGATGACACAGCATGCCACAACTACCACCCCCTCCTCTTCCTCCCATTCACAGGCACAAAGCAGTCAGTCTGCACCAGTCGTCTATAAGTATTCCCTCTCTACTTCATCTCGTGCCAAATCACCCACACATTTCAAAGCAGTCCACATGAATCAGTCTAAGGAGTTGTATGTCAATGGGGCAGTCCAAACAGCCAGAGGAGGAAAACCAAGACATTGAATGCACTGATGCCCAACCATTTTTTTCCTTTTAAGGGTGACTACCCACTACAGTTTATTTTCACAGTGAAATTCGCAGCATTTTTTTTTTTCTGCAGGGGTCTATGGGACTTGTAATGTTAAAATCATGATCGCGCAAAATCGCAGTAAATTGCGATTTTTGCGCAATCGCGATTTTAACATTACAAGTCCCATAGACCCCTGCAAAAAAAAAACGCAGCGAATTTCGCAGTTAAAAAAAACTGTAGTGGGTAGTCACCCTAAGGGCGCCTACCCACTGGCGTTGCCGATTTTCGTGCGTGAAAAACGCAGCGTTTTTCGCGCGTTTTCCGTGCCTTTTTTGCGGCGTTTTTCGCGCCTTTTTCGTGGCGTTTTTCGTTAATTTCCATTGACAATCATGGGTGCATTAAGAGAAAAATAAGGAGACATATGCAACTGACAGTTCCTATGTGAAAAATTGCAACGAAACGAAAAAAAAAAAACAAATGGACAAGAACACATTCTATGCTAATTGCTCTTCAGAAAAAACGCAAAACGCAATTTAGCATCGCAGGAAAAAAAAAAATCGCCAGTGGGTAGGCACCCTAAGGGCGATGTTGGTCAATGCATGCAGTTAGCCCTCCACAGGCAATGTGCACTCAGGTGGAGGTGGAAATGGAGATGCCAGTTGCCAGTGCTCATTGTAACATAGAGTTCACTCAGAAGGAGAAAGATGACGAAGAAGAAGTGGAAGCCAATACAAGAACTGAAACCGGCAACATCCGTGGTGCAATAAAAGATGTTTTCTTATTCCTCCAGAATGGTTAAAATACAGCGTTTCGACAAGTTGAAACATTGTATTATTAACCATTCTGGAGAAATAAAAATTAGAGATGAGCGAGCCTACTCGTCTGAGCTTGATGCTCGTTCGAGTATTAGGGTGCTCGAGATGCTCGTTACTCGAGACCAGCACCACGCGGTACTCGTCTCGATTAAACGAGCACTGACCATTGAATTCAATGGAGCCGGCAATACAGCCCTTCCCTGCAATTCATCCAGAAATGTGTAAAAAAAACTATATATATACTCACCTTGTCCCGGCAGAACGATGTTAGCCCATTGAATTCAATGGAGCCGGCAATACAGCCGGCTCCATTAAAAGCAATGGGCTGCCGGCGATCGCGGGATAAATTGTCGGGAAGGGGTTAAATATATAAGCCCTTCCCTGCAATTCATCCAGAAATGTGTAAAAATAAAAAATATATATATACTCACCTGGTCCCGGCAGACGGAGTTCAGCGAAGCCAGCGGCAGTCCTCCTGAACTGCTCTGAACAGCTGTGAGTAGTATTCAGCAGCCGGGGATTTAAAATCCCCGCCTGCTGAATGAGCTGCCTCTAATTGGTCACAGCCTGACCAATCAGAGGCAGATTCCACTCACACACCCATTCATGAATTTATGAATGGGTGTGTGACTGCTGCCTCTGATTGGCTCAGCGGGACCAATCAGATGAGAGGCAGCAGTCATCCACCCATTCATAAATTCATGAATGGGTGTGTGAGTGGAATCTGCCTCTGATTGGTCAGGCTGTGACCAATTAGAGGCAGCTCATTCAGCAGGCGGGGATTTTAAATCCCTGGCTGCTGAATACTACTCACAGCTGTTCAGAGCAGTTCAGGAGGACTGCCGCTGGCCGCGCTGAACTCCGTCTGCCGGGACCAGGTGAGTATATATATATTTTTTATTTTTACACATTTCTGGATGAATTGCAGGGAAGGGCTTATATATTTAACCCCTTCCCGACAATTCATCCCGCGATCGCCGGCAGCCCATTGCTTTCAATGGAGCCAGCTGTATTGCCGGCTCCATTGAATTCAATGGGCTAACATCGTTCTTCTCTGCCACAGCTGTTACAGCTGTGGCAGAGGAGAACGATCTTTATGCTGACAGTGTGGGGGGGGGGGGGTCTCACTCTTGCCACTATTGTGGCTTAATAGTGGGACCTGGGAACTTGAGATGCAGCCCAACATGTAGCCCCTCGCCTGCCCTATCCGTTTCTGTGTTGTTCCCATCACTTTCTTGAATTTCCCAGATTTTCACACAAGGAAACCTTAGCGAGCATCGGCGATATACAAAAATGCTCAAGTCGCCCATTGACTTCAATGGGGTTCGTTACTCGAAACGAACTCTCGAGCATCACTGAAAGTTCGACTCGAGTGACGAGCACCCGAGCATTTTGGTGCTCGCTCATCTCTAATAAAAATACATCTTTTATTACACCACGGATGGTGCCGCTTCCAGTTCTTGTATTGGTATGCATTTTGGGGGTTTCTTTGGATCAGACCCATTAAGTGGCTGTGCATATGCCAGTCCAGCTGGAAACAGCGTAAAAGTTGTGCTGTTGGCTTCTTTCCCTTTTGCTTGAAGAGGAAGTAGAAGATGATGAGGTAGTTGAACCAACATGGACAGACAGGGAGAGTCATCATAGCAGCTCACAGGAGGAGGAGGAAGAAGAAGAGGCATATGTTGCAGGGCAGCACCCTGGCAAGACAGAGAGTATGATTATGTGGAAAAATAGAAGGGCTATACCACCACAAACAGCTACTACTAGTCGCAGCAGCATCAACATCAGGCCAACAGCTAGGTGTGCTCACAGGACTTTCGCTCCAACGCTTGTGTTAGCGACAGCTGAACGCTGCACTGAGAGACATTGCTGGATGGAGTCGAGGACGGTGGAAGTGAGGGTGTGGGTGCAGGCCCGGAGGCGTTCGTGCCTGTGTCCTGGGAGGGGGATTGGATCTGTGTGGCAGGTTGGAGTACAGGGGAAGAGAAAGTGGTGTGACCCGGAGGCGGTGAATAGCCTTCGTCCCACCTTGTGGGACATGCTGGTGGTGGTGAGGCTGGTAGTGGTGGCTCTCCGGCTGATCTTGGTGCAACATAGGTTGCACACCACTGTTCGACGGTCGTCCGCGCTCTCACTAAAAAACATCCATACCTTTGAACACCTAGCCCTCTGCATGGAGGCTTGCCACGAGGGGGTGCTTTGGGAAACAGTTGGGGGATTCTTCGCTCTGGCCCTGCCTCTACCCCTGGCCACTCCACTGCCTCTTCCAAGCTGTCCTGCTGCTGCACTTGCCTCCCCCTCTGAAGCCCTGTCCTCAGTAGGTTTAGCAAACCAGGTGGGGTCAGTCACCTCATCGTCCAGCTGCTCTTCCTCCGAATCATCTGTGCGTTCCTCCCTCGGACTTACCGCCCTTACTACTACCTCACTGACAGACAACTGGGTCTCATCATCATCCTCACCCACAAAAAGCTCTTGAGACAGTTACTGGAAGTCCCCAGCCTCATTACCCAGACTCCGGGAACTTTCCAAAGGTTGGGCATTGGTCACGACAAACTCCTCAATGAGAGAGGAACCATTTTTTCCCACTCATGGCAGGGATCCGAGAACAGTTCCTGGGAGTCTGCCTGCTCATCAGAATATGTCATTTTCATGGAGTGAGGAGGCAGGGAGGAAGGAGGAGCAGCAGCCAGAGGATTCAGAGTTGCAGTCCCTAGGCTGGGAGTAGTGGACTGCGTTGAAGACTGGGTGGTCGATACATTGCTAGATGCATTTTCTGCAATCCAGGACAGGACCTGCTCACACTGCTCTGCTTGCAATAAAGGTCTACCACGCGGACCCGTAAATTGTGATATGAAGCTGGGGACCCCAGAAACTTGCCTCTCTCCTAATCCTGCAGCAGCCGGCTGTGATTCACCACGGCCAGTAACTCGGCCTGTGCCCACACCCTCGCAGCAGGCTAGGAAATATTTGAGTGAAGTTTCACGGTGAGAGCTGGTTGAATGGTACTGCAGCCTGAGAAAACTATTACTGAAAGGCTGGGAATAGGCCTAGATGCGTATTACAAAAATGGATGCACTACAACTCCCAGCAAGCCACAAGTATAGTGCACACGGTCAGATGTAGCCCTAAGAAGGAGCTTTGGGGTTTTTGCATGGAGGATCAGGACTGTATAGTGTATAACTTTCCCTATAGAAGTGGCTGTGCCCCAACACTCTGTGTTATGCACTGCAGACACAGAACGGTATAAATGAAGTCGTTCGCAGTAGGCTAGGAAATATTTGAGTGCAGGTTCACGGTGAGAGCTGGTTGTACGGCACTGCAGCCTGAGAAAACTATTACTGAAAGGCTGGGAACAGGCCTAGATGCGTAATACAAAAAAGGATGCACTACAACTCCCAGCAAACCACAAGTATAATGCACACGGTCAGATGTAGCCCTAAGAAGGAGCTTTGGGGTTTTTGCACGAAGGATCAGGAGGACTGTATAGTGTATATAACTTTCCCTATAGAAGTGGCTGTGTCCCTACACTCTGTTATGCACTGCAGACACAGAACGGTATAAATGAAGTCGTTTGCAGCAGGCTAGGAAATATTTGAGTGCAGTTTCACGGTGATAGCTGGTTGTACGGCACTGCAGCCAAAAAAAAACTATTACGGAAAGGCTGGAAACAGGCCTAGATGCATAATACAAAAAAATGAATGCACTACAACTCCCAGCAAGCCACAAGTATAATGCTCACGGCCAGATGTAGCCCTAAGAAGGACCGTTGGGGTTCTTGAAGACAGGATCCTATTCTAACACTTTCCCTATATCAGCAGCAGCTCTTTCCCTAAACTCTGTATAATACAATGCAGACTGAGAATGCTATAGATGAAATGGCCTGCACAGCCCGAGATGAAAAAAAAAAATGCTGCACTACTGCTCCCAGCCAGCCACAACAGTAATGCACACGGTCAGATGTAGCCCTAAGGAGGACTGTTGGGGTTCTTGAAGACAGGACCTACCCTAACACTATCCCTGAATGAGCAGCAGCACTTTCCCTAACCTCTGCCAGCGTGTGTCTGAGGCGAGCCGCGGGCGGGACCACTTTAAGTACTCGGCAGTCACCTGATCGGCCCAGCCACTCACTACTGTGGGGTGGGATAGGGCTGGCACGTCACAGCAGGAAGTGGTAATGCCTTCCCTGCATGTCTATTGGCTAGAAAATGGCGCTAAACATGTGGGGAAGGAAATGCAATTGACTCGAGTACCACGTGGTGTTCGACTCGAGTAACGAGCATCTCGAACACCCTAATGCTCGAACGAGCATCAAACTCGGACGAGTGTGCTCGCTCATCTCTATTAATGAACTATCCTGATGATAGGTCATCAATAGTATTTCACTGGAAAACCCCTTTAACTTGTCACACACTAAGCCAGTTTGTGAATGGGTATTCATACACATCAAGAGTAGAACTACCAGCTGATCCTTCCCAAAGCATCATTGCTGTATTCTGTATCTACACTACGTGGGGAAAAGGAGAAGTGGTTTTCAGAGGAGAACTTTGGTTTGCACTGTCTAATCACTCAAGTGGTAAAATGTAACCTATTTGCTTTAGTAAGAGGTGAACTGGACTTTACTTACCTGCTGCGGTCAGGAAGAACTGTGCTAAGTTGCCTATACACTTATTGCAATGTATTTGCAGAGTTACCCAACTTATTGAGTTATTTCTATATGCAAACTTTAATGTGTGTCAAAGGTGAATAAGTTTGTACCTAGTTAAGTAATTTTGAAATCAGGGAAGTGTGCAAGTATAATGTCACGTATGTTTATACAAGTAATCCTGTGCCAAAAGTAAATTTGAATAGAAATCTCTATAACATAATGAGACATCATGGGAAGCTGATCTATAGGCATCAGGGATTACGCAGATTTGATAGCACTTTGTTCTAAATTTTTCTTTATGAGAGTTTGGATATAATTTATTGCATACTGTATACATCTCACAGCAGCATACAGACATCTAAAGTAAATGATCTGCTGAATTTGTGGTACAAAAAGAACTGTTTAGTGTGTAAATATTACATCATTAAAGTAAAAACTAATTGTCCTATTGTGCAATGCAGAACTTTACCTGATATTACAGGCGTAGGATCAAGAGCATTTTATTTTTCTTAATCACAGGCATTATAATACAAAGGTATTGTCTATTTTATGTGTTTATGTTCTTTGTACATCATCTGTAGATTGTTAAACTAGTCTGACATGGATTTACAAATTCCATTCAGCATTATAGTCTTGTAAAAGGGAAAGTTATTATTGCATTGGATTTGTTATAAAATATCGACCTTTAAACTTTCATTGTTGTTGAACAATGATAAACCTCTGATGACTTCTTCCTTTCACAGTGTGTTTACAGAAAAGCTACATAGGAAGCTGACTGGATGTTAGCAGATCTAGTCAGTTTTGATGAGATAGATGGACCTACAAAGTTGTCTAGATTTCCCAACAAATATCATATATGCATGGTCACTTTAAGGGGGTTTTCAAAGACAAAACACATATTTATTTTTGCTAAATCAAAGTCTCAGAGCAAGACTCTCTAAAAGAAGGAAAAATGGGAAGCATTTAAAGAGAGCAAGATGGATGAACACAGAACTTAAACACATGCTTAAAAGCAAAAAAATAGAAATGTATATCAAATGGATAGAGGGGGGCATATCTATAGAAAAAATATAATGCAGTCTGCAGAAACTGCAGGGCAAGTGTCAGAATAACTAAATTTAATAATGCAATGAGTTTTGCAAGAGAGGTCAAAAGCAATAAAAAAGTATTTGGGGGTTATGTCAAAAGCAAAAGAAAAGTCAAAGATGCTCTAGGATGTTTAGAGGATGAAAATGATGAATTGGTCAAAAATGATGTTGAGAAGGCTGAAATTTTAAATTCCTATTTTATATCTGGTTTCCCTCAGAAAGTAAATATAACATCAACCGATCTTCCCTGCGCTATTGAAAAAAAAAGAATGCAGGCTATCTATAAACAAAGAGATGGTGAGAGAACACTTATTTCCCATTTAGATGGGACAACAGTCATCTGAACAACTGCACAAGTGCTGACGTCACCACTAAGGTCGTTAGAGCTCGTACAGAGTCGTGGGCTTCTCCCTGGTTTTTATTTCAGAGTATCGCCTTCTATGTGTAGTGCTGAGCGAGGAGCGTTTACATGCAGTGAGAGACCAGCGATCCAGCAATGTTTTTCGTTCACTTGAATGAATTTTGAGCAATAATTGTCCCATGTAAATTTCTATTTCCTAACTTAAATGAATTGAAGTCTCGAGGTCCAGATGAACTACATCCAAAGGTACTGAAGGAGGTAGCATAAGTAATAGCTGAACCACTCGCCATAACCTTTGAAAATTTCTAGAGAGCAGGAGAAGTCCCAGAAGATTTATAAAGGATAAATGTTGTCCCTATCTTCAAAAAAGGAAAAAGGTGAATGCAAGAAATTACAGACCTGTAGGCTTGACTTCTATACCGGGAAAGCTCTTTGAACAAATTATGAAACAGCATGGATACAAGTACTTGTAATTACCCAGAGCCAGCAAACAGGTTACGCCAGACGAATCTAATTTTCTTCTAAAAAAAGTTTGGTATCGTGTTAGCCAGTAGAGCAAACTGTGATTGTTCTCAGATTGTAGATATGATACCTTTTAATGACTAACAAAAATTCATGATGTCATAGTGAACTTTTGAATCTACTCAGGGTTCTTCCTCAGGCATAATGAAATAGATTCGAAGAGGCATGTATATATACAAAAATATACATATGACAAGACACAAACATGATGTGATCAATTTGCACTTAAAAAATTACCAGAACAGGGTAAGTAGAGAAATAAATACTTAAATAAGTCACTGATATAGATGTGAAAGTTTTATGGTCTCTGAATTAGTGTTAGGGGGTCACCAGGCTTGAGTTTTATCTGTGCTATAGATTTCCCATACTTCCCAGTCACGCATGAATCCTCTTAAAGAATTTAGGCCTCTGTTGAAAGTGTCAAAGGTTGTTATAAATCTATACTCCAAAATTGTTCTATGGCTTTGCAATTTAAAATTGCCTTTTAATATGGTGACTTTAATGTGTTCTATGTTGTGTCCATGACTAGAAAAGTGCTCAGCCACAGTTAATTCTGTCTTTCTTTCTTTAATTGTGTTGCAGTGAGACCTCATCCTTGCTTTAAGTTTTTGTCCTGTTGCCCCAACATAAAGGCCCCCAACAGGACATTTACTGTACAGGATTAGGTACACAACATCAGACGTGGAACATGTGGATGCCCCAGGGATCTTATAGTTCTGTTGTGTGTTGAGGATTTGTATCCTGTCCATGCTCAGTACATGTGAGTAGTTCTTCAGTATTTAGGTAGTTTAATGTCAAGGGTATCGTGGGGTGGAATGCATTAAATCTCTCATGGAATTTTATTAGTTCTTGTTCAGTGTTGGTCCAAATAATTATGATGTCATTAATGTAGAAAAAGTAGACCAATGATTTGAACTCATAAACTGAAATCAACTTTTTGGACATCACCGTAAAATTTCAAACAACTCAATACAGACATCTTTATACCGAAAATCAATTAATCGGCCCTTGTGCCTCAGATTGGACAATTTCAATCCTAAACACATCAAAAAGTCCATTGTCTACAGCCAGGCTATCAGATACAATGGAATCTGCTTCAACCCAACAAAAAAAGAGGAAAATCTGTACCATCTTAAAAAGACATTTTTAAATCAGGGCTATGAATAAATCACCAGAGTCACCAGGATACCCAGAAATCAACTACTCCAATACACAGAGAAGGAAGAAAATTGTCGTGTACCTCTAGTAGTGACCTACAATTCACAGCTAGAGAATCATAGAATGCTAGATATGGAAGGGACCTCCAGGGTTATCGGTTCCAACCCCCTGCTCAATGCAGGATTCACTAAATCATCCCAGACAGATATTTGTACAGCCTTTGTTTGAACACTTCCATTAAAGGAAAACTCACTACCTCCCAGGGTAACCTGTTCCACTCATTGATCACCCTCACTGTCAGAAAGTTTTTTCTAATTTCTAATTTGTGTCTCCTCCCTTTCAGTTTCATCCCATTGCTTCTAGTCTTTCCTTGTGCAAATGAGAATAGGGCTGGTCCCTCTGCAGTGTGACAACCCTTCAGATATTTGTAGACAGCTATTAAGTCTCCTCTCAGCCTTCTTTTTTGCAAGCTAAACATTCCCAGATCCTTTTACCGTTCCTCATAGGACATGATTTGCAGACCGCTCACCATCTTGGTAACTCTTCTCTGAATTTGCTCCAGTTTGTCTATGTCTTTTTTAAAGTGGGGTGCCCAGAACTGGACTCAGTATTCCAGATGAGGCCTGACTAAGGAAGAGTAGAGGGGGATAATTACCTCACGTGATCTAGACTCTATGCTTCTATTAATACATCCCAAAATTGTGTTTACCTTTTTGGCTGCTGCATAACATTGTTGACTCATGTTTAGTCTGTGATCTATTAGTATACCCAAGTCTTTTTCACATGTGCTGCTTAGCCCAATTCCTCCCATTCTGTATGTGCTTTTTTCATTTTTCTTGCCCAAATGTAGGACTTTGCGTTTCTCCTTGTTAAATATCATTCTGTTAGTCACCACCCACTGTTCAAGGTTTTCTAGATCTTTTTGAATACTGTCTCTTTCCCTTCTCTAGTGTTAGCTATCCCTCCTAGCTTTGTGTCATCGGTAAATTTGATCAGTTTCCCATCAATTCCCTCCTCCAGATGATTTATAAACATGTTGAACAACACTGGGCCTAGGAGAGAGCCTTGTGGTACCCCACTTGATGCATTCTTCCACTTGGATGTGCAGCCATTTATGACCACTCTTTGAGTACGATCACTCAGCCAGTTGTGAATCCACCTAACAGTTGCCTTGTCAATCCCATATTTGGTCATTTTTTCAATAAGTATGGTATGAGATACTTTGTCAAATGCTTTACTAAAGTCAAGATATACTATATCTACTCCTTTTTTCCTGATCAACCCAGTCTGGGATTCTGATATAGAAGGAAATTAGATTAGTCTGGCATGACTTGTTTGTTACAAAACCATGCTGGCTCTGGTTAATTACTCATTTTTATCCAAGTACTTGCATGCATGCTGTTTAATAATTTGTTCAAAGATTTTTCCCGGTATAGAACTGAGGCTCACAGGCCTGTAGTTTCCTGCATCCACCTTCTTCCCTTTTTTTGAAGATAGGGACAACATTTGCCCTTTTCCAATCTTCTGGGACTTGTCCTGTTCTTCAGGAATTTTCAAAGATTATGGCAAGTGGTTCAGCAATTACCTCTGATGCTTTCTTTAGAGGTAATTGCTGAACCACTTGCCACTTGCCATTGCTGAACCACTTGCCATAATCTTCATTTAAAGGCACTAAGGAAAGCCGCAAAGAAACTCCATCATACCCTACACAAGGATGATCATCTGAAAACCATATTCTGAACCCTCCACTTCTGTGTTACAGGCAACTTCCAAATTTGAGGAACTTTATAATCAGGAGTGCATTGCTTCCTGACACACAAAAAGGTACTTATCCCTGCAATGTAAGGAGCTCCAAGAGCTGCTTACTACAGACAGGATACAAATCCTCAACACACAGCAGGACTATAAAATCCCTAGGACATTCACATGTTCCACGTCCGATGTTCTGTACCTGATCCTAGTCAATCAAACAAAAATCACAGAGGTGAGGAAAAAGAAAAAAAAAAAAAAAAAAAAAAAAAAAAAAAAAAAAAGGTATTGTATTTTTGGCTTTTTCAGTGAATGTGTTTTTTTTTTTCTTTTTCCTCACCTCTGTGATTTTATGTAATTTATTGTGAGTTAGCGTAGGTACTGGCGGAAGCGGTGTGACCTCGACGCGGTCCGTCAGCCTATGCGTTTTGGCCAAAATGCAGTACCAACACCCGCATTTTATTAGTATGCATTAGTATTTTTGTATGTAGTTTGCTAGTTGGTGGGGGAGCCCAAGATGTCAGCCAGTGTGGCCCACCTTGGAGATACAGGGCAACCCGCTGTCATATCAGCCAGGGTTGATATCCTGTATGGTGGGTCACCACCCATCTATGGCTGACATCTTTGGTATCGTTCACATGTGCAGGCTATTAGTATATGCAGTCACTCCTCCCCATTCTGGGCTGGGTTGAGTGAGTGACTGCATATTAGCCTGCCAGGAACAAGCTGCTCCTCCACACATTATTGTCTGGCTGACTACATATCTTCAGGGCTTAAGGCCATTGCGCCTGCCCTACGGCGATTGTGCCTGCCTTATGGCGATCGTGCCTATGGCGACCGTGTCTGCTTTGCAGACCTTCAGGTATTGTATTTTTGGCTTTTTCAGTGAATGTGTTTTTTTTTTCTTTTTCCTCACCTCTGTGATTTTATGTAATTTATTGTGAGTTAGCGTAGGTACTGGCGGAAGCGGTGTGACCTCGACGCGGTCCGTCAGCCTATGCGTTTTGGCCAAAATGCAGTACCAACACCCGCATTTTATTAGTATGCATTAGTATTTTTGTATGTAGTTTGCTAGTTGGTGGGGGAGCCCAAGATGTCAGCCAGTGTGGCCCACCTTGGAGATACAGGGCAACCCGCTGTCATATCAGCCAGGGTTGATATCCTGTATGGTGGGTCACCACCCATCTATGGCTGACATCTTTGGTATCGTTCACATGTGCAGGCTATTAGTATATGCAGTCACTCCTCCCCATTCTGGGCTGGGTTGAGTGAGTGACTGCATATTAGCCTGCCAGGAACAAGCTGCTCCTCCACACATTATTGTCTGGCTGACTACATATCTTCAGGGCTTAAGGCCATTGCGCCTGCCCTACGGCGATTGTGCCGGTGGCGATTGTGCCTGCCTTATGGCGATCGTGCCTATGGCGACCGTGTCTGCTTTGCAGACCTTCAGGTATTGTATTTTTGGCTTTTTCAGTGAATGTGTTTTTTTTTTTCTTTTTCCTCACCTCTGTGATTGTATGTAATTTATTGTGAGTTAGCGTAGGTACTGGCGGAAGCGGTGTGACCTCGACGCGGTCCGTCAGCCTATGCGTTTTGGCCAAAATGCAGTACCAACACCCGCATTTTATTAGTATGCATTAGTATTTTTGTATGTAGTTTGCTAGTTGGTGGGGGAGCCCAAGATGTCAGCCAGTGTGGCCCACCTTGGAGATACAGGGCAACCCGCTGTCATATCAGCCAGGGTTGATATCCTGTATGGTGGGTCACCACCCATCTATGGCTGACATCTTTGGTATCGTTCACATGTGCAGGCTATTAGTATATGCAGTCACTCCTCCCCATTCTGGGCTGGGTTGAGTGAGTGACTGCATATTAGCCTGCCAGGAACAAGCTGCTCCTCCACACATTATTGTCTGGCTGACTACATATCTTCAGGGCTTAAGGCCATTGCGCCTGCCCTACGGCGATTGTGCCGGTGGCGATTGTGCCTGCCTTATGGCGATCGTGCCTATGGCGACCGTGTCTGCTTTGCAGACCTTCAGGTATTGTATTTTTGGCTTTTTCAGTGAATGTGTTTTTTTTTTTTCTTTTTCCTCACCTCTGTGATTTTATGTAATTTATTGTGAGTTAGCGTAGGTACTGGCGGAAGCGGTGTGACCTCGACGCGGTCCGTCAGCCTATGCGTTTTGGCCAAAATGCAGTACCAACACCCGCATTTTATTAGTATGCATTAGTATTTTTGTATGTAGTTTGCTAGTTGGTGGGGGAGCCCAAGATGTCAGCCAGTGTGGCCCACCTTGGAGATACAGGGCAACCCGCTGTCATATCAGCCAGGGTTGATATCCTGTATGGTGGGTCACCACCCATCTATGGCTGACATCTTTGGTATCGTTCACATGTGCAGGCTATTAGTATATGCAGTCACTCCTCCCCATTCTGGGCTGGGTTGAGTGAGTGACTGCATATTAGCCTGCCAGGAACAAGCTGCTCCTCCACACATTATTGTCTGGCTGACTACATATCTTCAGGGCTTAAGGCCATTGCGCCTGCCCTACGGCGATTGTGCCGGTGGCGATTGTGCCTGCCTTATGGCGATCGTGCCTATGGCGACCGTGTCTGCTTTGCAGACCTTCAGGTATTGTATTTTTGGCTTTTTCAGTGAATGTGTTTTTTTTTTTCTTTTTCCTCACCTCTGTGATTTTATGTAATTTATTGTGAGTTAGCGTAGGTACTGGCGGAAGCGGTGTGACCTCGACGCGGTCCGTCAGCCTATGCGTTTTGGCCAAAATGCAGTACCAACACCCGCATTTTATTAGTATGCATTAGTATTTTTGTATGTAGTTTGCTAGTTGGTGGGGGAGCCCAAGATGTCAGCCAGTGTGGCCCACCTTGGAGATACAGGGCAACCCGCTGTCATATCAGCCAGGGTTGATATCCTGTATGGTGGGTCACCACCCATCTATGGCTGACATCTTTGGTATCGTTCACATGTGCAGGCTATTAGTATATGCAGTCACTCCTCCCCATTCTGGGCTGGGTTGAGTGAGTGACTGCATATTAGCCTGCCAGGAACAAGCTGCTCCTCCACACATTATTGTCTGGCTGACTACATATCTTCAGGGCTTAAGGCCATTGCGCCTGCCCTACGGCGATTGTGCCGGTGGCGATTGTGCCTGCCTTATGGCGATCGTGCCTATGGCGACCGTGTCTGCTTTGCAGACCTTCAGGTATTGTATTTTTGGCTTTTTCAGTGAATGTGTTTTTTTTTTTCTTTTTCCTCACCTCTGTGATTTTATGTAATTTATTGTGAGTTAGCGTAGGTACTGGCGGAAGCGGTGTGACCTCGACGCGGTCCGTCAGCCTATGCGTTTTGGCCAAAATGCAGTACCAACACCCGCATTTTATTAGTATGCATTAGTATTTTTGTATGTAGTTTGCTAGTTGGTGGGGGAGCCCAAGATGTCAGCCAGTGTGGCCCACCTTGGAGATACAGGGCAACCCGCTGTCATATCAGCCAGGGTTGATATCCTGTATGGTGGGTCACCACCCATCTATGGCTGACATCTTTGGTATCGTTCACATGTGCAGGCTATTAGTATATGCAGTCACTCCTCCCCATTCTGGGCTGGGTTGAGTGAGTGACTGCATATTAGCCTGCCAGGAACAAGCTGCTCCTCCACACATTATTGTCTGGCTGACTACATATCTTCAGGGCTTAAGGCCATTGCGCCTGCCCTACGGCGATTGTGCCGGTGGCGATTGTGCCTGCCTTATGGCGATCGTGCCTATGGCGACCGTGTCTGCTTTGCAGACCTTCAGGTATTGTATTTTTGGCTTTTTCAGTGAATGTGTTTTTTTTTTTCTTTTTCCTCACCTCTGTGATTTTATGTAATTTATTGTGAGTTAGCGTAGGTACTGGCGGAAGCGGTGTGACCTCGACGCGGTCCGTCAGCCTATGCGTTTTGGCCAAAATGCAGTACCAACACCCGCATTTTATTAGTATGCATTAGTATTTTTGTATGTAGTTTGCTAGTTGGTGGGGGAGCCCAAGATGTCAGCCAGTGTGGCCCACCTTGGAGATACAGGGCAACCCGCTGTCATATCAGCCAGGGTTGATATCCTGTATGGTGGGTCACCACCCATCTATGGCTGACATCTTTGGTATCGTTCACATGTGCAGGCTATTAGTATATGCAGTCACTCCTCCCCATTCTGGGCTGGGTTGAGTGAGTGACTGCATATTAGCCTGCCAGGAACAAGCTGCTCCTCCACACATTATTGTCTGGCTGACTACATATCTTCAGGGCTTAAGGCCATTGCGCCTGCCCTACGGCGATTGTGCCGGTGGCGATTGTGCCTGCCTTATGGCGATCGTGCCTATGGCGACCGTGTCTGCTTTGCAGACCTTCAGGTATTGTATTTTTGGCTTTTTCAGTGAATGTGTTTTTTTTTTTCTTTTTCCTCACCTCTGTGATTTTATGTAATTTATTGTGAGTTAGCGTAGGTACTGGCGGAAGCGGTGTGACCTCGACGCGGTCCGTCAGCCTATGCGTTTTGGCCAAAATGCAGTACCAACACCCGCATTTTATTAGTATGCATTAGTATTTTTGTATGTAGTTTGCTAGTTGGTGGGGGAGCCCAAGATGTCAGCCAGTGTGGCCCACCTTGGAGATACAGGGCAACCCGCTGTCATATCAGCCAGGGTTGATATCCTGTATGGTGGGTCACCACCCATCTATGGCTGACATCTTTGGTATCGTTCACATGTGCAGGCTATTAGTATATGCAGTCACTCCTCCCCATTCTGGGCTGGGTTGAGTGAGTGACTGCATATTAGCCTGCCAGGAACAAGCTGCTCCTCCACACATTATTGTCTGGCTGACTACATATCTTCAGGGCTTAAGGCCATTGCGCCTGCCCTACGGCGATTGTGCCGGTGGCGATTGTGCCTGCCTTATGGCGATCGTGCCTATGGCGACCGTGTCTGCTTTGCAGACCTTCAGGTATTGTATTTTTGGCTTTTTCAGTGAATGTGTTTTTTTTTTTTCTTTTTCCTCACCTCTATGATTTTATGTAATTTATTGTGAGTTAGCGTAGGTACTGGCGGAAGCGGTGTGACCTCGACGCGGTCCGTCAGCCTATGCGTTTTAGCCAAAATGCAGTACCAACACCCGCATTTTATTAGTATGCATTAGTATTTTTGTATGTAGTTTGCTAGTTGGTGGGGGAGCCCAAGATGTCAGCCAGTGTGGCCCACCTTGGAGATACAGGGCAACCCGCTGTCATATCAGCCAGGGTTGATATCCTGTATGGTGGGTCACCACCCATCTATGGCTGACATCTTTGGTATCGTTCACATGTGCAGGCTATTAGTATATGCAGTCACTCCTCCCCATTCTGGGCTGGGTTGAGTGAGTGACTGCATATTAGCCTGCCAGGAACAAGCTGCTCCTCCACACATTATTGTCTGGCTGACTACATATCTTCAGGGCTTAAGGCCATTGCGCCTGCCCTACGGCGATTGTGCCGGTGGCGATTGTGCCTGCCTTATGGCGATCGTGCCTATGGCGACCGTGTCTGCTTTGCAGACCTTCAGGTATTGTATTTTTGGCTTTTTCAGTGAATGTGTTTTTTTTTTTTTCTTTTTCCTCACCTCTGTGATTTTATGTAATTTATTGTGAGTTAGCGTAGGTACTGGCGGAAGCGGTGTGACCTCGACGCGGTCCGTCAGCCTATGCGTTTTGGCCAAAATGCAGTACCAACACCCGCATTTTATTAGTATGCATTAGTATTTTTGTATGTAGTTTGCTAGTTGGTGGGGGAGCCCAAGATGTCAGCCAGTGTGGCCCACCTTGGAGATACAGGGCAACCCGCTGTCATATCAGCCAGGGTTGATATCCTGTATGGTGGGTCACCACCCATCTATGGCTGACATCTTTGGTATCGTTCACATGTGCAGGCTATTAGTATATGCAGTCACTCCTCCCCATTCTGGGCTGGGTTGAGTGAGTGACTGCATATTAGCCTGCCAGGAACAAGCTGCTTCTCCACACATTATTGTCTGGCTGACTACATATCTTCAGGGCTTAAGGCCATTGCGCCTGCCCTACGGCGATTGTGCCGGTGGCGATTGTGCCTGCCTTATGGCGATCGTGCCTATGGCGACCGTGTCTGCTTTGCAGACCTTCAGGTATTGTATTTTTGGCTTTTTCAGTGAATGTAGTCAATCAAACAGTATTAAGCATTACAACACCAAAAGTAAATGCACTTTCTCCAAGGTTTCTTCTGTCAACACGTTTGTATTCAAAATGTCACTCTCTCTGCATTTAATCATTGAGCATCCACAGTCCCAGTTATCTGTCAGGCGACTGGGGGGTACGCCCGGTACTTGTCAGGTACATACCACAATGACTCATTTTCTTCACTACGTTCCTCCTCTCTTTATTTCAATCACTCTCACTCTTCTCTCTACACAGTCCTTGTTAGTTCTCCAAATTGAGGTAGATAAATGGTGGTTCTGTGCACTCACCACCGCCAACTCCAAGAGAACAGAATCTGATCCTTACACTCCTCAGAGGAGAGGCATTCCATAGCCACAGGGATGGGCCTGAAACATTGCTCGGGTGAACTTCAGAGATTCTGCCTTCTCTTCGCATGGCCCCTTTCTCCCGAACACCTCCACATTCTCCCTCTCGAGATGTTCACACTTCTCTTCTCCACGACACCCTTACTCTCTCTCCTCCTGACTACAACTACTACTCTAACTCCTCCCCCCAGTACAACTCACTCCTCATGTCATCCACACTCAGACAGTTAAAGAGTGCACATAACTGACATAGGCTGACTTAAAGGGGTTGTCCCGAGAAAGCAAGTGGGGGTAAGCACTTCTGTACGGCCATATTAATGCACTTTGTAATATACATCATGCATTAAATATGAGCCATACAGAAGTTATTCACTTACCCGCTCCGTTGCTGGCGTCCCCGTCTCCATGGTGCCGTCTAATTTCAGCGTCTAATCTCCCGATTAGACGCGCTTGCGCAGAAGGGTCTTCTCCCTTCTCTTGGGTCTCGGCACGAGCGGCGTTCTGGCTCCGCCCCCTTCTACGCGTCATCGCATAGCTCCGCCCCGTCACGTGTGCCGATTCCAGCCAATCAGGAGGCTGGAATCGGCAATGGACCGCACAGAGCCCACGGTGCACCATGGGAGAAGACCCGCGGTGCATCGTGGGTGAAGATCCCGGCGGCCATCTTGGTAAGGTAAGTAAGAAGTCGCCGCAGAGCGGGGATTCGGGTAAGTACTAAACTTTTTTTTTTTTTAACCCATCCCTTGTGTTTGTCTCGCGCCGAACGGGGGGCCTATTGAAAAAAAAAAAAGCCGTTTCGGCGCGGGACAACCCCTTTACACACGGCACAGACATCAGTACACATATAAAGACATGACTGTAACACACACAGAAGAACAAACACATACAGAAAGACACTCTAACTCTGGGCCACTACATATCTCATACCATCCTTATTAAAAAATTACCAAATATAGCAGTGTTTTTCAACTACAGTCCCCAACAGGTCATGTTTTCGGGATATCTTATAGTAAGAAAACCTGTGGCAATGTCTGAGGCACTGACAGTAATTACATCACCTGTGCAATACTGAGGAAATCCAGAAAACATGACCTGTGAGGGTCCCTGAGGACTGGAGTTGAGAAACACTGAAATATAGGATCAACAAGGCAACTGTTACATGGCTCCATAACTGGCTGAGTGATTGTACTCAAAGCAGTCAAAAATGGCTGCACCTCCAATTGGAAGAATGTATCACAAGGCTCTGTCCTGGGCCCAGTTTTGTTCAACATTTTTATAAATGATCTAAATAAGTGATTTGAAGGAAAACAAATCACTTTTTCCAACAGCACAAAGCAAGAGAAGTCAGAGAGAGAGGATTGACATTAGAGATGAGCGAACGTACTCGTCCGAGCTTGATGCTCGGGCGAATATTAGGGTGTTCGGGATGCTCGTTACTCTTAACGAGTACCACGCGGTGTTCGGGTTACTTTCACTTTCATCTCTGAGACGTTAGCGCGCTTTTTTGGCCAATAGAAAGACAGGAAAGGCATTACAACTTCCCCCTGCAACGTTCAAGCCCTATACCACCCCCCCTGCAGTGAGTGGCTGGCGAGATTAGGTGTCACCCGAGTATTGAAATCTGCCCCTCCCGCGGCTCGCTACGGATGCATTCTGACATTAGTTCAGGGAAAGTGCTATTGTGTTGGAGCTGCTATAGGGAGAGTGTTAGGAGTTATTATAGGCTTCAAGAACCCCAACGGTCCTTCTAAAGGCCATAAATCTTCTCTATATGCGCTCAATGGGGCCGGCGGCAGCAGCGCCGACCCCATTGAGAACATATAGAAGACAAATCCTTCTTTTCTGCCACAGCTGTAACAGCTGTGACAGAGAAGAACGATGTTTGCCCATTGAATTCAATGGAGCGGCAATACAGCCGCTCCATTGAAAGCAATGGGCTGCCGGCGTGCGCGGGGTGAATTGTCGGGAAGGGGTTAAATATATAACCCCTTCCCTGCAATTCATCCAGAAATGTGTAAAAATAAAAATATATACCGGCGTATAAGGCGACGGGGCGTATAAGACGACCCCCCAACTGTCACCTTATACGCCGGCAATACAGTGGAGCAAAGAATAAAAAGCATTACTTACTTCTTCAGACGATCTGCGGCGCTCCTGCAGGCTGTCACTCCCTCCTGGTGTTTGCAGGCTCTTGCTCCCTCCTGGTTCCCGGCAGACTATTGCTTTCTCTACGAAAGGCTTTAAATCCCTGCCTCCAGAAACACATGTGCCTTCAGCCAATCACAGCCAATGACAATGATGTCATTGAATGGCTGTGATTGGCTGTGGTTCTGGAGGCGGGGATTTCAAGCCTTTCGTAGAGAAAGCAATAGTCTGCCGGGAACCAGGAGGGAGCAAGAGCCTGCAAACACCAGGAGGGAGTGACAGCCTGCAGGAGCGCCGCAGATCGTCTGAAGAAGTAAGTAATGCTTTTTATTCTTTGCTCCACTGTATTGCCGGCGTATAAGGTGACAGTTGGGGGGTCGTCTTATACGCCCCGTCGCCTTATACGCCGGTATATATTTTTATTTTTACACATTTCTGGATGAATTGCAGGGAAGGGGTTATATATTTAACCCCTTCCCGACAATTCACCCCGCGCACGCCGGCAGCCCATTGCTTTCAGTGGAGCGGCTGTATTGCCGCTCCATTGAATTCAATGGGCAAACATCGTTCTTCTCTGCTACAGCTGTTACAGCTATGGCAGAGGAGAACGATCTTTACGCTGACAGTGCGGGGGGGGGCCCACTCTTGCCGCTATTGTGGCTTAATAGTGGGACCTGGGAACTTGAGATGCAGCCCACCATGTAGCCCCTCGCCTGCCTTATCCGTTTCTGTGTCGTTCCCATCACTTTGTAGAATTGCCCAGATTTTCACACATGAAAACCTTAGCGAGCATCGGCGAAATACAAAAATGCTCCGGTCGCCCATTGACTTCAATGGGGTTCGTTACTCGAAACGAACCCTCGAGCATCGCGGGAATTTCGTTCCGAGTAACGAGCACCCGAGCATTTTGGTGCTCGCTCATCTCTAATTGACATGCAACTAACAGAATGGTATTTAACAGGGAGTAATGCAAAGTCCTACATCTGCGCAAGAAAAATCAAGGGGAGTAAGCTTTTACTATGACCTATGGCAGTGGTGGCGAACCTATGACACGCATGCCAGAGGCAGCACTCAGAGCCTTCCCTGCTGGCACCCGCCACCGTCGGCTGCTCACCACATTAGTGAATACCCCCAGGGGTGCCGCAGCTCTCCTGCCAATATTCGCTCAGTAGCATTGCTAGAGGCACTGACCCCGGCCACACTGTGACGTCAGTGTGCAGCCGGGATCCTCCTCACCCTTTCCCTGACATCTTCTACTTGGTTCCGCGAGAGCAGGGGAGGGGAGGAGGCGATCGGCAGCATGTCACAGTGTGCTTCTGGGATCAGTGGCGGCAGCAGTGCCAAGCAAAGGAGTGTGTGTGGGGGAGGAATATATGTTTTGGGAGGGGAAGGGGCGCTATTACTACTGGGGCCACTGTGGGGTATCACTATTACTACTGGGGGCCACTGTGGGATGTCACTATTACTACTGGCTACTGTGGAATGTCACTATTACTACTGGAGACGCTGTGGGATGTCACTATTACTACTGGAGACCACTGTGGGGTGTCACTATTACCGCTGGGGCTGCGTTGGGGTGTCAGTATTACTACTGGGGGCTGCTTTGGGATGTCCCTATTACTACTGGGCTGATGTTGGATGTTACTATTACTACTGGAGCCACTGTGGGATGTCACTATTACCACTGGGACCACTGTGTGGTGTCACTATTACTACTGGGGGGCCACTGTGGGATGTCACTATTATGACTTGGGCCACTGTGCAGTGTCACTATTACCGCTGGGGCCGCTGTGGGGGGTCACTATAACCATTAAAGCCACTCTAGAGGGGTCACTATTACTGCTGGGGCTTCTCTGGGGGATCACCCTTACCGCTGGGGCCACTCTGGAGGGGTCACTATAACTGCTGCAATATGTTTACACGAGGTGGAAATGCTGCAGAATGTCCGCAGCGGAAATTTCACAGCATTTCCGCATCCAAAAGCAGTCAAAATCTGCCCCCCGTCTATTCTAAAACAGCCATGTCCTTTTAAGAACGATGTAAAAATCATACGTCGTGATAAGCCCCGCCCCCTGACATGTTGGCACTTTGCGATAAATAAGTGAGTTTTGGGTTGCAGTTTGGGCACTTGGTTTCTAAAAGGTTCGCCATCACTGACCTATGGATATGGCTTATCTCCTCTGAGAACTAAAGGATCAGGCATGTTGAAATCCAATAGCCTGATTCTTGTTTCTATGACATTTGCCATCAGGATAATGACATCTGCTATTAGCCAATTTGGATGAATCTAATATGTACAGCAAACTTTACTGTTTGTGGCTGGAAATATTACCACTTGCATCTTCTACTCTCTGCAACATAGGGAGAATTTTCATTTAATTTGATCTTGCCAGCAGGTTGGTAATATTTATAAAGTACACAGGCCTAGCCAAATACCTCAATTTTCATGTACAAATTCTATTTAATCACCTAGTCTTATTTAGCTTGTTATTTATTAAACTGAACAGAACTAAATTAAGCTCTATTCACTTTGGTGTTGTTCCCTCTCTGCTGGGTGTTTCAGAATTTTTAATGACACAAATACAACCCTACTGCACAGTAAACCTCTAAAATAGACGATTAAATATCAGGAATGTGTTCCAGAACCCATGAAGCATGTATAGTTCCGAAATGCGTCGCTGATATTTTTTCTCCTACTTTAGATGTTCTTTGTGTTTTTAACCACATGCTAAAAAAAAAAACTGTTTGATTTCCCCAGACTACCTTCTTGTATTCATCTTGTGTTGTGGATCCACGACATTCGGGATTCGGTCTGTACTCATGGTTTTTAAGGAGAGTGTTTTGGTGACTTGGACTTTCTGCATAATTCATTTCTTGTGTTAGGAAAGCAAATTAAAAAGTACACCAGACACCTAGCATAGTAAACATTCCTATATGTATTCAATCTTTAAATCATGCTAATCCATTGTTACCTCCTGGATGTACATCTGCACTTTCTTGATTATTTGTGACAAATTGAATGAGTTCTTTTACATCTTTTCTAATAAAAAAACCTTTTGAATTATTAATTTCTGGTGGCCTTGATGAACTTAATTGAGCATGAATAAAGTAGCTTTTTAATTGCTGGCACTGAAATAAGCATTTCATTTTTTTAATCATCTGGCTAAAAAGAGTAAAATTGAATGAAAGGTTATTTCCTTACTGAGAACATGCTGATGTTTATTTGGCAGTCACTAATTTATTATCACATTGAATATGCAGCAATGGGATTGTTGACTGTTGTATAATACCATAGTGTAAGGATGGTACCTACCACAAGTTTCAAGATCTACTAGAACTTTCTGAAGCTCTCAAGTATAACATACTGTATTTACATTAAAGGTGCTTTTAGATGGAACAATATTGTTCAAAAAATCATTGAAACGATCAAAAGTGAACGATAATCCTTCAGTCTAAAAGTGAGCCAACGACGAACGAGAATTGTTCACTTCTCGTTCTTCGTTCACTTTCTGCAGGCATAGAAATCATCGTGGGCTGGCTCACTCGTCGTCCCATTTAAACAGCTCTCGTTCAATGCTTTACATAGCGAATCTGAAACACTGAATGAGATGTGAACAATTCTTGTTGAACAAGCCAACAACGAATCTGCCTATCTAAACAGGCTGCATGAGAGGCGAACGAGCTGAGGATGACATCACCAGCTCTTTTGCTCATACAAACCAGATCATGTAATCGAATAGGAGTCTTACTCCTCTCTTAAAATTAAGTATTTTGATCTGTTTGGTATAGTCCCATAGGTTTTTTTTTTCATTATATCTGAATTTGTGCAGAGATGATAAAATAATGTATTTATTCTAGAAGTTTTTAAGACCACTGTATCTAAAGTGGTTGTCTGATTTAGAGAACACTGGTAAATTACTATATCAAGGCATGATAAGAAAATATAGGGTTGGTCCAAGCCTTGTTTTCACTTTATTAGCCAGAGCTAATGGGAATCAAGCAAAGCTAAATTAATTTCCATCTATAAATAAAGAAATGGACATATGTTACCAGACAGAAGTTAGAGCAGCAGCCAAAGTTTAATTATTTTTATTGCTTTTTTCTAGTTTTGTTGTTGCTGCCATTTTTCTTTCAGCTTGAAATGTTGGCTACAGCTCAAAACTCTGATTCACAAGGTTTTAGGAGGAAATTCCCTTTAATTTCCCGACAGCTTCTTTGACAGCAAAATGTCATTATTTACTTAGCGATAAGATCTGATAACCCCGATCCCTACATTTAAGATTTCTTTACTATTGGGTATCAAAACTGTGAAAGAGGAGTGTTTAGATGAATAAACCCCTTTAAATCTGGTAATATATGTCATAATAAGCATAGTATTGTGCCATTTTTCAATGTCTTTTTATGCGCTTTGAGAGAAAATAGTCAAGTTCCATAAAACACTGTATTGTATATTGTGTTTTATGTTTAGATAAAACATGGCATCTAACAGTGATCTTTGAATTTCCTAAACTGTAACAACAACAAAGAAAATAAATATGTCTGTAGTGAAGTGCATTTCAGGACAATCTATAGCACAGAATTAGCATGTAAATAGCACATAACTTTAAATTTACAATTTTGTCATTTACTGTCCAGTAATAGTAAATAGAATTTGTCTGACTTGTCTTATCATCAATCCTGCGTAAACACACGTCAAAACAAACAGGAGTAATTGGTTTTTATAATCTAAATTGGAGCATCAAGAGCAGCTCTGACAGTTTATAGTGTTGTCATATTTATGACTGCTGCATTATTTGTATCTGTAGAAAGTGAAAGCCAAAGGAAAAGAAAACGCATTTTCTTATAAGTCCACCTTGGCCCCAAGAAACTAACTTCTTTATAATGGGACCTCTAAGGGTAAACCACTACACCCATTTCATCTAGTGTTGTTTTTCCTTGATTTCAATACCATTATGGCAATAAATTGAATTCCTTTTAAATATTCTTCTAATAATACCACAAAACGTGGTTAATAAATGAAATGTATACATTGACCTTGTTAGGGAAATTCAATCATTCCGTCAATATGCTGTGAGGCTCCAAATCAGAGGTGGTTATGGCGGCCACCGTGAGAAAGCAGTGACACAGACAGGTCTATGTGCAAAGCAATCTACCTTTATTACATATGTCACAACTTGATAAACTTGCTTTCACATAAACATACATTGTTGCTTAGAGATGTTATCTTAAATTGTACAACTTTTCACATTCCAATATGTGGCCAGCTCACACCTCGGAACAGCTTCTGATTTATTCGTGTACGCACCAGACAAAAAACAAAAAATATCGTGGATCCACAAGCACTCAAATGAATAAATAAATAGAATTAAAACGACACTTTGAAATGTTTTCCATATGAAAATGAATAAGTTTCAATAAAAATGACACAATGTAAATTCAATGTTATCATAACGAGTTTCCTTGAATTTCCTTTCTTCAGATATCACAGCAACGCGCGACGGGTATACTATATATTATAAAGCTGAGGTAACATGTCAGCTGCGTTGCAATTGGTTGTTATATATTATACCGCTGAGGTAACATGAAAGCCGGGCTGCAATTGGTTGCTATATATTATACTGCTGAGGTAACATGAAAGCTGTGCTGTGATTGGTTGCTATTTCTTATACTGCTGAGGTAACATGAAAGCTGCACTGTAATTGGTTGTTATTTCTTATACTGCTGAGGTAACATGAAAGCTGCACTGTAATTGGTTGTTATTTCTTTGACTGCTAAGGTATACTAAAACCTGTGCTGTGATTGGTTGCTATTTTCTATAGTGCTGAGGTAACATGAAAGCTACGCTGTGATTGGTTGCTATTCCTTATACTGCTGAGGTAACATGAAAGCTGCACTGTAATTGGTTGTTATTTCTTATACTGCTGAGGTAACATGAAAGCTGCACTGTGATTGGTTGCTACTTCTTATACTACTGAGGTTACATGAAAGCTTTACTGTGATTGGTTGCTATTCCTTATACTGCTGAGATAACATGAAAGCTGTGCTGTGATTGGTTGAAAACATATTATACCGCTGAGATAAAATGTATGCTGCGCTGTGATTGGTTGCTATTTCTTATATTGCTGAGGCAGAATAAAAGCTGCACTGTGATTGGTTGCTATTTCTTATACTCCGGAGGTAACATGAAAGCTGTGCTGTGATTGGTTGTTATATATTATACTGCTGAGGTAACATGAAAGCTGTGATGTGATTGGTTGTTATATATTTTACTGCTGGGGTAATATGAAAGCTGTGCTGTGATTGGTAGTTATATATTATACTGCTGAGATAACATGAAAGCTGCGCTGTGATTGGTTTTTATATATTATACTGCTGAGGTAACATGAAAGCTGTGATGTGATTGGTTGTTATATATTATACTGCTGAGGTAACATGAAAGCTGCACTGTGATTGGTTGTTATATATTTTACTGCTGGGGTAATATGAAAGCTGTGCTGTGATTGGTGGTTATATATTATACTGCTGAGATAACATGAAAGCTGCACTGTGATTGGTTGTTATATATTATACTGCTGAGGTAACATGAAAGGTGTGCTGTGATTGGTTGCTACTCCTTATATTGCTGAGGTAACATGAAAGCTGCACTGTGATTGGTTGTTATATATTATACTGCTGTGGTAACATGAAAGCTGCACTGTGACTGGTTACTATATATTATACTGCTGAGGTAACATGAAAGCTGCACTGTGACTGGTTGCTATTTCTTATACTGCTGAGGTAACATGAAAGCTGCGCTGTGATTGGTTGCTATTTCTTATACTGCAGAGGTAACATGAAAGCTGCACTGTGATTGGTTGCTATTTCTTATATTGCTGAGGCAGAATAAAAGCTGCACTGTGATTGGTTGCTATTTCTTATACTGCTGAGGTAACATGAAAGCTGTGCTGTGATTGGTTGTTATATATTATGCTGCTGAGGTAACATAAAAGCTATGATGTGATTGGTTGTTCTATATTATACTGCTGAGGTAACATGAAAGCTGTGATGTGATTGGTTGTTATATATTTTACTGCTGGGGTAATATGAAAGCTGTGCTGTGATTGGTAGTTATATATTATACTGCTGAGATAACATGAAAGCTGCGCTGTGATTGGTTTTTATATATTATACTGCTGAGGTAACATGAAAGCTGTGATGTGATTGGTTGTTATATATTATACTGCTGAGGTAACATGAAAGCTGCACTGTGATTGGTTGTTATATATTATACTGCTGAGGTAACATGAAAGCTGCGCTGTGATTGGTTGCTATTTCTTATACTGCAGAGGTAACATGAAAGCTGTGCTGTGATTGGTTGCTATTTCTTATACTGTTGAGGTAACATGAAAGCTGCGCTGTGATTGGTTGCTATTTCTTATACTGTTGAGGTAACATGAAAGCTGCTTCGTGATTCGTTGCTATTTCTTATACCACTGAGGTAACATGTAAGCTGCGCTGCGATTGGCTGTTATATATTATACTGCTGAGGTAACATGAAAGCTGCGCTGTGATTGGTTGTTATATATTTTACTGCTGGGGTAATATGAAAGCTGTGCTGTGATTGGTAGTTATATATTATACTGCTGAGATAACATGAAAGCTGCGCTGTGATTGGTTGTTATATATTATACTGCTGAGGTAACATGAAAGCTGCACTGTGATTGGTTGTTATATATTATACTGCTGAGGTAACATGAAAGCTGCGCTGTGATTGGTTGCTATTTCTTATACTGCAGAGGTAACATGAAAGCTGTGCTGTGATTGGTTGCTATTTCTTATACTGTTGAGGTAACATGAAAGCTGCGCTGTGATTGGTTGCTATTTCTTATACTGTTGAGGTAACATGAAAGCTGCTTCGTGATTCGTTGCTATTTCTTATACCACTGAGGTAACATGTAAGCTGCGCTGCGATTGGCTGTTATATATTATACTGCTGAGGTAACATGAAAGCTGCGCTGTGATTGGTTGTTATATATTTTACTGCTGGGGTAATATGAAAGCTGTGCTGTGATTGGTAGTTATATATTATACTGCTGAGATAACATGAAAGCTGCGCTGTGATTGGTTTTTATATATTATACTGCTGAGGTAACATGAAAGCTGTGATGTGATTGGTTGTTATATATTATACTGCTGAGGTAACATGAAAGCTGCACTGTGATTGGTTGTTATATATTATACTGCTGAGGTAACATGAAAGCTGCGCTGTGATTGGTTGCTATTTCTTATACTGTTGAGGTAACATGAAAGCTGCGCTGTGATTGGTTGCTATTTCTTATACTGTTGAGGTAACATGAAAGCTGCTTCGTGATTCGTTGCTATTTCTTATACCACTGAGGTAACATGTAAGCTGCGCTGCGATTGGCTGTTATATATTATACTGCTGAGGTAACATGAAAGCTGCGCTGTGATTGGTTGTTTATATATAAAAACGAATGTATGTTTGTCTGTCTGTCTGTCTTCGCAGCAACGCGCAACGGGTAAGCTAGTCTTATATAAAAACAACTAACTAGCCTACTGCTTTATAGAAATTCAGCAAAGACTGTTTTTACACTTGCATTCATGGAATCCTTTTTTCTGTTCGGTCATAGGAGCTGGAAAACAGAATTCATCCGGGGATGACAAAACCAAATGGCGCTGGATAGACCACAACGCAAAATGCTTTGTTATTTTGCCTAGAATTTTTGGACAGATCTGTGTTAGATGCTCTGAATAGAAACTTCAACACAAATGTGAACTTAGCCTAAGCTCTCAGGCATGTATCAAACATGCTGTTTCCAGTGATGACCAGCTTTAATGGGAGCGTGTCATCAGAAAATTAACTATTGTTTAAATAAAAATTTAATGTTAAACATATTAAGAAATTCTGGTGATGAGTTCTGTAATTTTCCAAGTCAACGTCTATATTAGAAAACAATCCTGAAATCTTGCGGTTTTCACTCTGAACAGTGAGCCTCATTATATGTTGGCATTATATGCACTGTAGAGGTCACTTTTCTGCAGTCATATCTTTATCATCATAGGTAGGATTACAATTAAAAATCACATATGTACATAGATAACATAACATCCACCATTTACATTGGGTGATGATCACAGCTCACCCCCGAGACCCCTACACAATGTCCTCTTCACAGGTAACAGATCAAGCCCACAACACACTCCCATAGAATGCAATGAGTAGTGTTTTTGTATTTTTTGCTCTTAAAAATGCACGTAAAATAGCCATAGGTAAGCCAAATAAAAAACAGAAAAAAATGCCATACTTACAGCATGCTGCAATTTTGAAAAAGTGCTAAAGATTTAAAAACACATCAAAAGTGAGAAGAAAATGCCCCAAAAAACAAACTGTTTGTAGTGCATTTCATGATGCTATGTTGAACTACAGCTAACATTTGGAGACAGCTGTTTTGGTTAAGGCTGCCTGTCCACGGGCATTGCGGTATTCCACGGCGGATCTCCGCCGCGGGAGCCGCTGCCCGAAAGCAGGAGCCGGCAGACGAATCTCCGCTGTCAGCCTATCTGACAGATAGGCTGACCGTGGAAAATCAAGGCAATTCGCAGCATGCTGCGAATTGCCGGCCACGAGCGGAGAATTGCAACGATTCTCCGCTCGTGGACAGGAGGGCAGCGCTTTCCATAGCAACGCTATGGAAAGCTTCAGACAGCGTGATTCGCCGGCGATTTACTGCCGGCAGAATCCCGCCTGTGGACAGGAGCCCTAAACAAAAGTTGAAAAGATGAAAGCATCAAAAAATGCTTAAAAGCACTGCATTTATGGGGAAAAAATATGTGATATCAGTCTAAAACATATCTCTGAATGCTCAGGCAAGATGACATCCCACACAGTCATGTGCAGACAATAGAATAAAAAAAAAATGTAATCCGAAAATAAAAATAGATCACAAAAATGGAATATGCTTCACCATCTGGTTCTAGTTAAATTTATAAAAAAAAACTAGATTATACATTCCCTTTAATAGCGGACACTATGCAAGTTTAGGAATAGAGATGAGCGAACGTACTCGGATAAGCACTACTCGTCCGAGTAGTGTGCTTTATCCGAGTATCTCGCCGCTCGCCCTGAAAGATTCGGGGCGCTCCGCTGCTGACAGGTGAGTTGCGGCGGGGAGCGGGGCAGAGCGGGCGGGAGAGAAGGAGAGAAAGATCTCCCCTCCGTTCCTCCCCGCTCTCCCCTGCAGCTCCCCGCTCCGCAGCGCGTCCCGAATCTTTCAGGACGAGCGGGGAGGTACTCGGATAAAGCACATTACTCGGACGAGTAGTGCTTATCCGAGTACGTTCGCTCATCTCTATTTAGGAACCCATCTGTATGGGATTATAGTAAAAGGTATTCAGTAATGATTAGAGATGATCGAGCGTACTCGTCCGAGCTGGATGCTCGTTCGAGTATTAAGGTGTTCGAGATGCTCGTTACTCGAGACGAGCGCCACGCGGTGCTCGACTCCATTACATTTCCTTCCCTGAGAAATTTGCGCGTTTTTCTGGCCAATAGAAGCACAGGGAAGGCATTACAACTTCCTCCTGTGACGTTCCAGCCCTATCCCACCCCCCTGCAGTGAGTGGCTGGGGAGATCAGATGACACCCGAGTATTTAAATCTGCCCCGCCCGCGGCTCAGCACAGATGCAGGCTGACAGAGATCAGGGAAAGTGCTGCTGATGCTGCTGCTGCTATAGGGAAAGTGTTAGGTGTTATTTCAGTCTTCAAGAACTCCAACGGGCCTTCTTAGGGCCACATCTGACCGTGTGCAGTACTGTTGAGGCTGCTTTTAGCAGTGTTGCACTTTTTTTTTTTTTGTATATCAGGCGTGCAGACCATAGCGTCCTCAGTCTGCAGTCATTTTACTCAGTATAGGGGCAGTACTGGTGAGGCAGGGTCAGTGGTACAGGGAAAGAGGTATACTGGCTATATAGGCAGTGGGCTTTTTCAAAAACATACTATATTTAGGCTGCCTGTGACCGTCTTCAGTTTACTGCGTGTCTGCTGGGGGTAGTAGTCGCTAATTAATACCCAGCTAAGCGTTACAGCAGGCTTGCGCATAATTGTTTCCTGGCTCTGCTGTGCCCGTTACATGACTGCCGTCATCCCGCCACAGGGAAACAGTACACCTTATATCCGCTGCATGCGGTGTCTCTGGTTTTTCACCTCACCATTTTAAAAAATTGAGCCAAAATACTTAAGGCCTACCACTGGGCTTTGTCCACTTCACTGGTTCTGCGCTGTGAATTGCAGCAGTTCAGTCATACGCACCTAGGTCTCACTACAGGCTTGCACATAATTGTTTCCTGGCTCTGCTGTGCGTTCCGTAACATCATTGTCGTCATCCTGCCACAGGGAAACAGTACACATTATATCCGCTGCATGCGGTGTCTCTGGTTTTTCACCTCCCCATTTTAAAAAATTGAGCCAAAATACTTAAGGCCTACCACTGGGCTTTGTCCACTTCACTGGTTCTGTGCTGTGCATTGCAGCAGCTCAGTCATACGCACCTAGGTCTCACTACAGGCTTGCGCATAATTGTTTCTTGGCTCTGCTGTGCGTTCCGTAAGCGAAGTCAGCCTCCAACCACAGGCCAATAAGCAGCACATTTAATTACAGCGTTCTGTTTCTGCTCTACTCGTAATACACCATGCTGAGGGGTAGGTGTAGGCCTAGAGGACGTGGACTGGGGCGAGGACGCGGAGGCCCAAGTCCGGGGGCCTGTCTTGAGTGCTACTATTACTGAAATGGAACTAAGACTGTGCTCCCCCTATACTGCTGCTTTGGAATTGTTACTGTGGCCTGTCTTGACTGCTACTATTACTGAAATGGAACTAAGACTGTGCTCCCCCTATACTGCTGCTTCGGAATTGTTACTGGGGTCTGTCTTGAGTGCTACTATTACTGAAATGGAACTAAGACTGTGCTCCCCCTATACTGCTGCTAGTGATATGTTACTGGGGCCTGTCTGGACTGCTACTACTACTGAAATGGAACTAATACTGTGCTCCCCCTATAATGCTGCTAGTGATGTGTTACTGGGGCCTGTCCCTAATGCAACCGCTGAAATGTTACTAATTCTGGGCTCTGACTATACCGCTGCTAATGCTATGTCACTGTGGTGTGGAAACGGAGGCTTCCCAAAGACATGATGGTGGCGAGGCCATTTCCCACCAACGCGGTTACTGTTAAGGTACATATTACCAGTCTGACTGGGGCATGCACTGTGGGCCGAAGCCCACCTGTATTGTATGTAATGTTAGCTCTGCTGAGCAGGGCACTGCAATGGGATACATTTATGTACCGCCGATGGGTTCCAGGGAGCCACCCATGCTGTGGGTTCACAGGGACTTCACATTAGTGATTTGTACCTGCCAGTGTCTATGTATTAAAAACCCCGGTCAGACTGTGGCATGCAGTGTGGGCCGAAGCCCACCTGCATTTCATCTGACGTTACCTCAGCTGTGCTGGGCAATGCAATGGGAATTATTTATGTACCGCCGGTGGCTTCCTGGGACCCACCTATGCTGTCGGTCCACACAGAGTTGTAACTGCATGTGCCTACTTATAAAGAACCCCAGTCTGACTGGGGCATGCAGTGTGGGCCGAAGCCCACCTGCATTTAATGTGACGTTACCTCAGCTGTGCTGGGCACTGCAATGGGATTTGTTTATGTACCGCCGGTGGGTTCCAGGGAGCCACCCATGCTGTGGGTGCACACGGAATTCCCATTGCGGAGTTGTACCTGCCTGTGACTATTTATAAAAATATGAGGCCAGCGTGTGGCATGAGGGCAGCTGAAGGCTGCGCAGGGACACTTTGGTGTGCGCTGTGGACACTGGGTCGTGCAGGAAGGGGGGGTTGGGCAGCATGTAACCCAGGAGAAGTGGCAGCGGAGTGTCATGCAGGCAGTGATTGTGCTTTGTTGGAGGTAGTGTGGTGCTTAGCTAAGGTATGCCTTGCTAATGAGGGTTTTTCAGACGTAAAAATTGTTGGGGGGCCCACTCTTGCCGCTATTGTGGCTTAATAGTGGGACCTTGGAACTTGAGATGCAGCCCAACATGTAGCCCCTCGCCTGCCCTATCCGTTTCTGTGTCGTTCCCATCACTTTCTTGAATTTCCCAGATTTTCACAAATGAAAACCTTAGCGAGCATCGGCGATATACAAAAATGCTCAAGTCGCCCATTGACTTCAATGGGGTTCGTTACTCGAAACGAACCCTCGAGCATCGCGGAAAGTTCGACTCGAGCAACGAGCACCCGAGCATTTTGGTGCTCGCTCATCTCTAGTAAAGATCTTTTCGAATAATTTTATCAAATTATCAAACACAAAAAAGTATTAAAAGTTGTGACAACTTTCAAATCTTTAAAACATAGATGTTGCTTAAGTTGAATTATGTTTACCTCACAATTTCATGCCATCAGCCTATAGTCATTTCAAATAATGCAGGTCTTCTTAATGTTTCTTTGCTCTCTGCTGATCTGTAGCATGAATCTGAACTGATTTCGCCCTGATGATCATGTGGTCAATTGAGGCCTCCTGCACTCTACCATGTAACGAGTGCTAAATGACTGATAGTATGCCTTATGGTAAGAAAACAAGGCTTTATAGCATATGGTCCAAGAACTATAAATGTTCAATGGGGAAAGTATATGTCTACCAGCAAATTGGAAATATAGGACAATGGTTTTGCTCCTTTGCTATATATATATATATATAAATATATATATATAATATATATATATAGCAAGGGAGCAACATTTGTATATATAAATGTTCTGTTTTTTGAGACTTTTTATTGCATATATAGACCTGCACTATATCTCTCATAAATTAGAAAATTAAAATGTTGTCCCACGACAATCAAAATGTATGTGTTCTTTTTACTTCTACAAATTTGAATACTGCGCAACATGCCTTAATATTGTATTATTAAGCACTTCAGGGCAGGTCATTGACTATAAATATCCAGTCCTTATCTATCTCTGAAGGGACATTTTAAAATGTCCCTGCAGACAATCCTCCTAGAGCCCTCAACTGTGCAAGAGCTCCTTGTGATCTGAGAGTCTAATGACAGCTCAGATCCTAGAGCTTTGCCTGGAGACCAATCATGGTCTCCAGGCATGTGTGGCTGTGACAGCCATCACAGTGAGAAGGCAATACTATGCCCTCCCCCTCTATTTCAGAAGTCAAGCAGCTCATCTTCTGGCTTCGCGCACTTAGCTATGTGATCCAGCTTTTCCAAGATAGCTGAGGTAAGGAAATATCATTATATTGGATATATTGGAAATATCATTATATTGGACACCCTACAAGCGCAACTACTAGCCCATGTTTACCCTCTCCTGACTCCTTTAAATGTGCGCTCTAGAACTGCCAGTCAACTGCCAGTCCCATTCGCCGCCTCCCTCTATGTATTGACATCAGTGTTCGTAATACTGAAATCCCACAAATTCGCTGTGCGCCCCTCTGGCTACGTTTTCATGGGCAAGTGTAGTGCGCCAGTGAAGTTAATCTGTATACAACTCCATTCACTGCGCATGTACAGAGGATGGATTTGCACAGTCATGTACTGACTTAGAGGGATGATGATCTTGGTTCTTTGACTTGAGGTGGTGCATTTGCATACTTAGCATGTAAACAATAAAGTAAGAATTTTTGTTAATGCTGAGTGTTTTTTGTGCACAACCACATGTGGCCTGCTTGTATAATGCTTTATTACACTATGGTGCCGGATTTCAAACACATTTTCTGGTGACCGATTCACTTTAAACCCTTACTGCCACAGGACATAAGTTTACATCCTAGTAGGGTGGTAGTCAATGTAACAGGATGCAAACTTATGTCCTGTGGATGGCAAGGGCTCAGAAGTGAGACCATGCCATCCCGCCGCGGGAGCCGAGTGTGGCTGACAACTGTGACAACATCACCCCTCGGCTGTGTAATTGTGGAGGGCCAATGGGTTGCCATAGCAATCAGACACTGGTGTCTGGGCATGCCATGGCCTGTGATTGCTACTGTGAGCCATAATGCATTGCAGTACAGACGTACTGCAATGCATTGTCATAGCCATCAATGCTTTTCTGGTTCAAGTCCCCTACTGGGACATAAACAATAATAAATAATGTAAAAAAAAAAACTTTGTGCACTTTCCCCTTTGTATAAAAAATAAAACATTAAAAAAAACACATATTTGGTATCATTGTACCTATAATGACCTGTACAATAAATTGAACACACTACTATATGTGTGTCCCATTCTAGGTAGTTTCTGTGGTATGGTCCATGTAACAGCATCACACAGACCGAGAAACTGACTAGAAACTGATCACATAACCATAAGTAAATCTGAGCTGGTCAGAATTGAGATCACATGACCACCTGAGGAGAAGGAAGCCAGCAGTTTCAGATAGAAAGGAATAACAAAACAAGGTTAACACTAGCCAACTTATATATAATGGTGGAATAGCTACTAGAGATGAGCGAACGTACTCGGATAAGCACTACTCGTCCGAGTAATGTGCTTTATCCGAGTATCTCGCCGCTCGTCCTGAAAGATTCGGGGCGCTCCGCTGCTGACAGGTGAGTCGCAGCGGGGAGCGGGGCAGAGCGGGCGGGAGAGAAGGAGAGAAAGATCTCCCCTCCGTTCCTCCCCGCTCTCCCCTGCAGCTCCCCGCTCCGCAGCGCGTCCCGAATCTTTCAGGACGAGCGGGGAGGTACTCGGATAAAGCACATTACTCGGACGAGTAGTGCTTATCCGAGTACGTTCGCTCATCTCTAATAGCTACATCATGAATAAAAAAAAACCATTTCCCTGGAGTGGCCCTTTAAGGTTTATTCACAAATACTGGTTTTGTGACACTTTTTAGCAGTAATTAATTAAAATGACTGGCAAAAAAACTTGCACAACTTTGCGCAAATAGTGATAAAACGCCTATACAACTAGCACATGTAAATAAATGCTAAGGCATTACATATTTTATATTTACAGTGTTTATGAATTTGCAAACACATATCCCTGTTTATTATATCGCCAAACTCTTGCCAGACATAATTAATTCTGAAGAATGAAGGATAGATAATCCTCCGTCTATATGTTTCAAGAGTAGCAGCTATTTTCATCAAATATTCATAGGACTAAGCCTGTAGTGCAAGTTTCAGCATCTCTTTTGATATTCACCCCAGAGATTGTCACAAAATCAGTTTCTTGTCCACAGTCCAGTTTTGCCTGCATATCTTTACTGCTGAACCTTCAGCAAATAAACATTTAAATATTTAGAACAACAACTGTAAACATTTTAAAAATTTGTTCATTAAAAATGTATTGCTACATATCACAAATACGTTTAGATAACCATAGCCAAATTAAAGTTAAATATAGGAACGCCATTACTCTATCTACTGCACTGTAGATGTTCAAAGCCAACAACTGCATCCAATGAAAATATTTTTACGCAGCTATCCACAGCCTTAAGACACATACCCTTAGAGAATATCTGTTGTTAGGCTTCTTGCATAAATCAATAATACTTGTGATATCTAAAGAATACAGAATTCAATTTAAACTCGCTACCTTCATCCACAAAGCCCTCCACAGCTCGGTGCCCCCCTATGTTGCCTCCCTCATCTCAATCCATCACCCAGCCCAGGCTCTCCGCTCTGCTAACGAAACCAGACTGAGCGCCCCTTTAATTCGAACTTCTGATTCTCGCCTCCAAGACTTCTCCAGAGCAGCACCGGTCCTCTGGAACGCACTACCAAAGGCTACCCGAGCAATCCAGGACTCGCAGAACTTCAGGCGTGCTCTAAAAACGCACCTCTTCAGGGAGGCATACTGCATTCCCTAAACAAACCCATCTGTACTCTGCCTGATAACATGCTCCCTGACCTACTCACTGCAATCCCTGCTAGTCATCATAAACCGCTCCTGCAGTCATACCGTTTCTGCTGTCACACGGCTAAATGTCTGAGCATTGTCTGTGTATAGCATCCCTCACTCTCCACCTCACCATACCGTGCACATCTCCAGTCCCTTTACCTTCTGTATCACCCCACTATTTGTAGTATGTAAGCTCGTTGGAGCAGGACCCTCACCCCTATTGTTTCCATCAACTGATTACTATGTAACCGTGGTTCTGTAATTTTTGTGCTTTTGTCTCTGTATTCCCCCTGTCTATGTAAGCGCTGCAGAATATGTTGGCGCTATACAAATAAAGTTTATTAAAGTTTTTTATTTGTAAGATGTAATATTAGTGGAAGTGGCATATTTTCACCTTACGGCAGCTGCCTTTATAGCTCACTTTTTACCACCTGCAGTCTTCAAAAATTGGTCTAGAGTATTACAGTAAATAGAAGACAGAGGAAGGTGGGAGAGGGAGATGCAGCTGCAGTTTCTCAATCAGTACTTTAGTAAAACAGCTTGAGGGAGAGAAGAAAAGGAAATCAGGGGGATACTGTACATTCGATCACGGCACAGATCAGTTCTTCCATCACACCAGTCAGAGCTCATCTGGCAGAAAGGAGGAAAGTGACCCAAGATATATAGTTGACATAACACTTCTGGTTGCATTACATCTAATACACATCTAAAGCTATATGAGAATAGATTGGTTTAATTATTTTGTACAGATATGTAGAATTTGGAGAGACTTTTCACTTAAAATGTGTAAATTTGCATTTTTGATAATATCAAATATTAAAGCAGTAGAACATGTTTTTAATCATGTATCTTTTTTACTTATTGTCATCTTATTACTTTATCCAGTTTTCTTTTAGTAAATTTTGCAAACATTATGACAGGAAGTGCAGCCATATTCGTTGTTATTTATATTCGCTTACTTGTAGAGATGAGCAAGCGTACTCAGAAAAGCACTACTCGCTCGAGTAATGTGCTTTATCCGAGTATCGCTGTGCTCGGGTCTGAAGATTCGGGTGCCGCTGCGGCTGACAGGTGAGTCGCAGAGGGGAGCAGGGGAGAGCGGGCGGGAGAGAGGGAGAGAAAGATCTTACCTCCGTTCCTCCCCGCTCTCCCCTGCAGCTCCCCGCTCCGTGCCGGCACCCGAATCTTCAGACCCGAGCACAGCGATACTCGGATAAAGCAAATTACTCGAGCGAGTAGTGCTTTTCCGAGTACGCTCGCTCATCTCTACTTACTTGTAAACTAACTTTTATAGCCTCACTCAGTAACACAGTGATATCTTAAGGCCCATTTAGACACAATGATTCTCGCTCAAAATTTGCTCAAAGCCATCTTTTGAGTAATAACCATTGTGTCTAAATGCACGGACATCATGCAGTTTTCATGCACGATTCGTTCCTTGCTCAATTCTAGTTTTCTAGAATTGAGTGATGAACTCTTATCAGTGCTGCAAGCTGTTATCGTAGTCAGCAGCCCTGATAAGATTTTTTCAGCTTGTGTCCCGCTGGTAGTTCACAGTGGGACGCAAGCTGTAAGCACGCAGAACACTACAGCTGTTTGCTTATGCAAAACAGTTGTATTGTTCGCCGAGCAATAGCGAAGGTGTCCTGCTCTGCCTGCATAGCTCCTTAGCAGCTAATTAGCTACTATAGACTGTGCAAAGATGATGTCGTTTAAGCGGTTTTTGAGCGATCATCTTTCATTGTAAAGAGGGTCTTAACCATAAGTTGCTGAGACGCAGAGAAATACCAATATCTTTGCAATTATAAACAATATAATTAGCAAATTTTGGCTAGTACATTAAAGGGCTATTCTGATCTGGGAATTTTTTTATGCCTAGTACTATGATAGCTGTAGGTCTCACTTTGGAACCTTCAACTATCGCCAGAACTCAATCCAACCACTGGTCCGGCAGTATACTGTGGAGATGGGCGGTCGAAAATTACAGAAAGAGTCAAGCGGGCTACTGTATGCTGTTACTGTAAGTAACTGGGGGTTATGGAAACAATGTAGCACAGCGAGCTTCACTGTTTCTGCAGCTCATGAGTTACAGAAACAATGTAGTTTACTGTGCTACGCTGTTTGTAAAACTCCTGTTCACTTATGTGGGGGTTACAAAAACAGCATAGTGTAGCCCCACATGGCTGTATATGCACAACTAACCCCCCAGTTGCCTATTACAGATTATTCCAATAGCAACCATAATTAGCTGAGATGGGAATACCCCTTCAATTTTCTATTTACTAATATACAGTATCAATGCTTTTATGTTTACATTTAAGGTTATTTCACATGCCATGCATATCAGGATACAATAATGCCCAGATTAGCAAGTAATAACTAGAGATGAGCGAACGTGTTCGTCCGAACTTGATATCCGTGTGGATATTAGGGTGTTCGGGATGTTCGTTATTCGTAACGAACACCATGCGGTGTTCGGGTTACTTTCACTTCCTTCCCTGAGACGTTTGCGCGCTTTTCTGGCCAATTGAAAGACAGGGAAGGCATTACAACTTCCCCCTGCAACGTTTAAGCCCTATACCACCCCCCTGCTGTGAGTGGCTGGCGAGATCAGGTGTCCGCCTAATATAAAAGTCGGCCCCTCCCGCGGCTCGCCTCAGATGCCTTGTGAGTTAGATGAGGGACAGTGCTGTTTGTACCGGAGCTGCTGTAGGGAAAGAATTGGTAGTTAGTGTAGGCTTCAAGACCCCCAAAGGTCCTTATTAGGGCCACTGATAGCTGTGTTGGCTGCTGTTAGCAGTGGCAAAAATTTTTTTCTCAAAATCGCCTCTGCAGAGCGTTGCACCCGGCATTAGGGACAGAAGTGTTGCATAGGCAGGGAGAGTGTTAGGAGTGAGTGTAGCCTTCAAGAACCTCAACGGTCCTTTCTAGGGCCATATTTAACCGTGTGCAGTACTGTGCTGGCTGCTGTTAGCTGTGCTGCATATTTTTTTTCTTCTCAAAATCGCCTCTGCAGAGCATTGCACCCTCCATTGATACTGCAGGGAAAGAATTGTGTAGGCAGGGCCACAACACAGTTATTATTCATTGAATATACGCAGTGCGGCCTTTTGCTTGTAAAACAAGTGAAAAAAATTCTATTTGACCTGGCTCTGTCCGTCCTAAGGGCTGT